>NC_141689.1:252357046-253557046 GCF_964263255.1 Lissotriton vulgaris | reverse complement strand
TTGCGAGTTTGGTACTACCAGAGACATTTGCATATTTGTTCTCATGCTTCTCAAAGAAAGTACAAGAGAGATTGCTTAGTTGTAGGAACCCTACTTTATTGGAAACAATAGACCCTGCAAACGGAATTGAACGTTATATGATTTCCACCAAGGCCATTCATGAAAATCAATCTGGCAGCATGGTGTATACAATGCAGGAAGCAACAGTTAAACAAAGGTAACAAGACATCCAAGCAGCCGTATAGGAGAATGGCATTAATCTGTTTCAGTTGTGATTCAAACACTCATATTAGTAATAGTACCATACCAACTGACCCACCATTGGCAAAAGATGTGCATTCTGCAAGAAACTAGGACATTTCCAAGCGATCTGCAAATATGGTAAGAAGTTCATCAAGGTCAACAGCAATGAACTTGATGAAAAGACTGAGTCTTGCACAGAAAAACAGAGCAATGTGGTTTTGACTGTTGAATGTAACAGTTTTAGGTGTACTCAGTGTTAAAGTTCCATGGTGTGATGTGATGATTGGTGAGATATTACTTCAGGTCATGGCTGACTCAATCTCTTCAATCACCATCCTGTCTGGCTTCACTTTTCATGAAAAATGGAAAGGCAATGTGATTCTCACATGTTCTGATGTAAATTTGAAGGCATTCCGAGAAACTGAAATTGAAATGCTGGGGTACGTTTTATCCAAAATTGAGTACCTTAATAGACGTACAATGACTGAGGTGTATGTGGCTGTCAAAGGCAGAAACATTAGAGGTTGGTAGGATTTAGCCAGAATTAGGCCTGGGCGTCAAATACCATTCCGCTTGCGGAAATTGCGATAATTTTACATTTTCGCGTTCCGTGGAGAGCGTGAAAATGTCAAAATGTCCGCAATCCGCATCTTCCCGGAAATTTTGTCTTGCTTGCTCTGTAAAAAATACATTCTCGCGATCGCCTTACCTGAATCCCCGCATTCGCCGACAAGTTTTCCCAATCCGGTTGTGTTCTCCACGAGAGGTTGGATTATGGCAGCCATTTTGCTCTATCTCTCGAGAGTTCACACCCGCATTGACGTCATTCCTCGCGCGATCACGTCATTCGTCGCATGATCACGTCTTTCTTCTCGCGATCATGCACCGCGAGAGTATGAGATGATTGAGTTCTCAAACACGTCATTCTCCACCGCGAGCAAGAGCGTGAGGACGCTGACACGTCATATCGAACGCGACAAGGAGCGAGAGAACCCGTACACGAGAGAACGCGATCAAGTCATGTGAAATTTTCAATTTGGAGAAGAATATCCGCTCTATCAGCATGAAACCTTCTGGAAATTATGATTTGGATAAAAAAAAACTCCTCAGATTGACATTTGGCTGTTCTTTTTTTGTGCAAGGAGTCCTTTTTTAAAAAGGTGGGGGAGAGGGAGGAAGTGCCACTGAATCTCCAACTTCCTGTTCCTGCCCAGCAGGCTCCTCCCAGTGCTTTGTCCATCTCCTGGTCATTCTGCCTTTGGATTTTGAGATTGAAAGATCACTCTTTTTGTCTGCTGCATCATTGCAATTGGATTTGAGGATTTTTGAATTGGATATTTTACAAGTAAGTGGTTGTTGTGTCTGTTTGATTGGGGGCATTGCAGTTGTTGAAACTACAATTTAATTTTGGTAACTATCATTCCTTTTTCTTTAAATGTTGTGGGTAGTAATAGTCAGTAGTAGGCCAGAGCTAGTCATGGCCTCATGGGTGTGAGCATGATGAAGCAACTTTTCCTTTGGTGTTTTTTTTAATGGATTTCATTTTCAAGCATGATTTAGGGCCTGGATGGCATTGGATTGAGTTGGGGAATGTATTTTTTTGGGGTGGATTTTCTGTTGTTGGCCTGGCCTTGTGGCTGGTGGCCATTTAGAAGCCTAGGCCTGAAAAGCCTGTCTGGCCTTGTCTGCCAACAGGCCTGCTTTCATCCAGTAGGCTCAGAGCAGGTAGCCACAGCTTTATTAATCAAGTGTTTCTGTGTTTGGTCTTTTGAATTTAGACATCATTTAGGGCATGGCTGGCATTGGATTGAGTTGGGAAGTGTGTTTTTTGGTGGTGGGCTTTCTGATGTTGTTGGGCCTGTCCATGTGGCTGGTGGCCATTTTGAAGCCTAGGCCTGCAAGCGTTTCTAGTCTTGTCTGCCAACAGGCCTGCTTTCATCCAGTAGGCTCAGAGTAGGTAGCCACAGCTTTATTAATCAAGTGTTTCTGTGTGTGGTCTGTTGAATTTAGACATCATTTAGGGCATGGATGGCACTGGATTGAGTTGGGAAGTGTGTTTTTTTGGATCGGGCTTTCTGATGTTGTTGGGCCTGGCCATGTGGCTCGTGGCCATTTTGAAGCCTAAGCCTGCAAGCTTGTCTGGCCTTGTCTGCCAACAGGCCTGCTTTCATCCAGTAGGCTCAGAGCAGGTAGTCACAGCTTTATTAATCAAGTGCTTCTGTGTGTTGTTTGTTGGATTTAGACCTCATTTAGGGCATGGATGGCACTGGATTGAGGTGGGAAGTGTGTTTTTTTGGGGTGGGCGTTCTGATGTTGTTGGGCCTGGCCATGTGGCTGGTGGCCATTATGAAGCCTAGGCCTGCAAGCTTGTCTGGCCTTGTCTGCCAATAGGCCTGCTTTCATCCAGTAGGCTCAGAGCAGGTAGACACAGCTTTATTAATGAAGTGTTTCTGTGTGTGGTCTGTTGAATTTAGACATCATTTAGGGCTTGGATGGCACTGGATTGACTTGGGAAGTGTGTTTTTTTGGAGTGGGCTTTCTGATGTTGTTGGGCCTGGCCAGTGCTTAATTTGTAAAATATGAAGTGCAGGTGCTGAAATGTTTGTCGGAGGCCACACCTACATTTCTCTGGCTCCACCCACACCCTCGACTGGCTCCACCCTCTTACTATATTAGCTCCACCCACATCTTCAACTGGCACTGCTAAAAGTCTGATGTAATACCTGATCTGAATTTCAGAACGGGGGCCCAGGCGATAAACCATGGAAATGTGTGTGTCACACAAAAGCATCCATTCCAGGCCATAAACCATGGAAATGTCACACATAAGCACCCATGCCAGAAAGCATAGAAATCTCACATAAATACTCAAGACAAGGAAGCATGGAAACGTCGCACAAAGGCACCCAGGCCAGAAAGCATGAAAATGTCAAAGAAAGGCACCCAAGCCTGTGGCACTGGAACAATTTTCAGAGTGTTGGTGCAGCCCTCAATTTTACATCACTGAAGAAATCATAAGATTGTGAAAAATCTAAACATCACACTAAAGACAAACATAGCAAATTAGCCTTGCCCATTCCGGCGGAGGTGGTGAGAGTGTGGTTTGTTGCAGTTGAGCATTTTGAAGCCCACTGCTTGTTGTGGTGTTGGTGAAC
The DNA here is from genome assembly GCF_964263255.1 of Lissotriton vulgaris. Lineage (NCBI taxonomy): Eukaryota > Metazoa > Chordata > Amphibia > Caudata > Salamandridae > Lissotriton > Lissotriton vulgaris. The sequence goes on along the minus strand of NC_141689.1, from coordinate 253,553,648 downwards.
TGTATGAACCAAATCTTTGCACAATCCTAAACTCACCAACCCCAAGTTCCTCAACATCCTATTCTAGCCAGTGCTGTGGTACAATTCCAGCATATCGGCTGATGCTTTGGGCAGCTGAGTAGCTACCAGACATCGCTAGTTGATATTTGTTAATGATATGCATGTAGGAATAGGCTAGCTCTATGAAACAGAAGTGAAGCAAAGTTAGTCCTCTGAGCAAGGCAGGTTGTATAGGGACCCTACTACTGCCGTCACATTCGGTATATTTACTTTGGTACCACTAGGGCTTCGTACTTAAACTTCAAGGAATCACAGGAATGGACTGGCGAGTTGAGCTCAGCTGGCCTCCCTCGAAATGGGGAAACCTCACTTACCCAGATCGGAAAAGCAGACCCATGCCTTGGGAGGCCTCATGGGCACTTTGCAGGCAGCATGTTGGCCAGGCCGGTGTTTAATGATAAGAAGAGTGAAACTGCAAGCTATCCCTATTCCTGAGCCTATCCCAGAAATGCAGTGCTGGCAGGGATTCTTTGCTGAGCTTCCTGCAACAGCTGTGTGTTGTAGCTACTATTAGGTGTGTATCAGTGAGGGATAACTTTACATCTATGTTTGGGCACGAGCACCTGTGCAGACTAATTTAACACATCAAACTTGCACATTTGAAAAATAAACTTCAATGTAATGACATTCGGGAGTGGGAATCCAAGGCCTAAAGTATTATAGATAATATGGATTAGAGTTTTGTTGCAGGCCACACTAGAGTAATATTTTTTCTGTGCAGCAAAACAGATTCCATTTTCACCACAACCTTGTTGTCCTAAACATTACAAACATCGCTCAAAGTTGTTGAACAATCACAGACGTGTAACGTTCTGTATTCTTCCACTCTCTTTTTTGCTTCTATTTTTCTCTCTAACCCCCACACCCTCTATCTACCTTTAACACGGATTGTCTTTCCTTTCTCTCTACCTATTTCTCCCTCAACACCCTGTCTTCCTATGTATCTTTCCTTCTCTCCTCACCCATCTCTTGCTCCGTCATCTCTCTCTCTCTTGGTATCTGACCTCGCGGCTCACCCCTCTTTACTTGTGTCTCTCTCTGCTGCCTACCCTTTCCTCCCTACCCTCTTCGAAGTTATTCTTCACCTCAACTCCCTCTTGCTACCATGATTCTGCGGCTGATAGTAATAATGAAGTGAAGAAAGTAGAAGCATAAATAAACATCATTAAGCCCAAGGCATTTCCTTAGTAGACACATACTGCAGCTCTGCCGATCTCCGCAATAAATACAAGCAAACAATTCTAAGGAAAACTAAATCCGCACAAACTACTCAAGAAAGCCAGTGGCAGGAAGAGTCTACTGGACGGGCCGCCTGTTTTAATCAAATGCTTAGGTTATGCGCGAAGCACAAAATAGATTGTTTCGAAGTTCGAATTCAATTAATGGAGGATACTGCGAGGGCGGCTGATGCTGACCTACCCCTGTCACTTGTTTTTGCACATAATCTTTAATACATTCTTAAGGCACGGCACAATTACATTACAAATTTACAAGCACAAACCATGGCACGCTGCACACTTAAAGAGCCTTTAAGACTATGGGCTCATTCATTAGGTGTGCAACTACTTACTTACTGGTAGAAAAAAAGGCAACCAGTTAATCTAACATCCTGCTTTTCATGATACTCAAGGAAGCTGGTGCTAAAAGTCTTCCAAGGAAGTGCAAGCAGGAACCTCCATCCGTTAGTCTACAGGCCTCTCACTGATGTTTTAATACATGAACCTAGATATGTGGATTCATACTAAAGCTATCAACTGCTCAAATGTCAGGCAATGGAGCCATGGTCGTCACCCATCACCCTCAGTTAGAGTTTCTAATTTCCTGTCTGTGCCTTTCCCGATAGTGGGCATTCCAGACAGGAATGCCAGAGCAGCGAGACTGGATGATGGCACCTGTACTGGATGGCATGGCATGGCATTGGTCCGGGATATGAACTTATGAAGTGGGGGAAAACATCATTTTGGAAAGGAAAAATGATCAGTGTGATACAGATAATAATACATTCCTTCCCACCCCAAGGCTTTCCATTCAGTTATTCAATTGTTCATAGGCTAGAGGTAGATTGCATTAATGTGCACGAGTGATAGGCAATATAGGATTTGCATTTCTAAAGATCGGCCAGAGGGAAAATAATTTTTGTAGCAGTCGGTTGTTGAAAATGTCTTTTAGTGCACTTTTTAATTGTTGCAAATTTCCAGCAAAATTGCCATTACTGTCTCAAATTGATGAAATTTGGCCCCAATATTGCAAGTTGGCCTCTGCCTACTTAGGTCTCGTGGCACAGTGGAATTGCGGTCTGTGGGCGAGAAGTGAGCATGGACTGGAGTATGGCCTGCAGGCAGCTTGTCAATAGAAACTATTTCTTTTCCCTACTAACGGACTAGAAAACTCTCAAAAGAGTGCATTTGCTCCTTTGAAATGCATTCTTCAAAACGTTCCAAGGTGCCAAGGCTGTGCCCCGTGTGCACTAGAAACTCCCTAACTTTCTTATTAGATCCTTTAATGGGATCATTGGTAATCCAGTGTGATATTCTTGAAAATGGACATTTAACACAAAATAAGTGTTCGTAGCAAATAATCATGGGAGGGCCACTTACAAACTCACAAAGACTCAACACCTGTCAAACCTTTATAAGACTGTACATTTTCATTACACACATTTATTAAATGGATTACTTTCTCTGTAGACATTTTATTTTCACCAGTTTCACATTTTGAAGTACCTGCGTTTCTTTGACTGACGTGTATCATTTGTCAAATTGTTTTATAAACCCGTTCATGAGATCAGTTTTCCGCGTTAAATATTGCTAAAATATGCATGCTAACATTGCTAAACTCTCTAGTATGAGCTCCACTGCAAAGATACTAAGCCACGGAGTGCATTCTGCTGCTGTGTACCTACAATAGTTGCTGTTGCACCAGTACTGTGTCTGTGCTGCATTTCATCCATGCTCAGTCAGTCCCATGCTTACAAACGTTTTGGAAGAAGTGCTTTCATAACGATGGGGTGTCAAGTCAAGTCAAGTCAGGGGATTTATATAGCGCGCTACATACCCATAGGGTTTCAAGGCGCTTGAGGCAGGGTGGGGGATTACTTGTCGAATATCCAAGTTTTAAGTTGCTTTCTGAATGCTAGGTGGTTCTGAGTAAGGCGAAGGTGAGTGGGAAGTGAGTTCCAGGTTTTTATCTGCCAGGTAGGAGAAGGATCTACCTCCCATGGTGGTTTTGTTGATGCGAGGTACAGTGGCAAGGGCTTGGTTGGAGGATCGCAGCTGACGGGAGGGGGTGTAGAAGGACAGTCGTGTGTTGAGGCATTCGGGTCCAAGTTCGTAAAGTGCTTTGTGTGCGTGGGTTAGGAGGCGGAAAGTGATCCTCTTATTAACGGGGAGCCAGTGGAGGTTTTTCAGGTGACCAGAGATGTGGTCTTTACGCAGGATGTCTAGTATAAGCCTGGCTGAAGCATTCTGGATGCGTTGAAGTTTTTTCTGGAGTTTTGCGTTGGTACCGGCGTATAGGGTGTTTCCGTAGTCCAGGCGGCTCGTGACCAGTGCGTGGGTGACCGTTTTTCTAGTTTCGGTGGGGATCCAGCGAAATGTTTTTTTGAGCATGCGAAGGATGTTGTAGCAAGATGATGAAACGGCGTTGACTTGTCTGGTCATCGAGAGTGAGGAGTCCAGGATGACGCCCAGGTTCCGTGCGTGGTCCGTCAGGATGGGTGCTTTTCCAAGGGCCTCTGGCCACCAAGAGTCATCCCAGGCGGAGGGGGAGGTGCCTAAGATGAGGACTTCTGTTTTGTCTGAGTTCAGTTTCAGACGGCTGTGCTTCATCCATTCGGCTACTTCTTTCATTCCTTCGTGTAAGTTGGTTTTGGCGGTGTTAGGGTCTTTGGTGAGTGAGAGGATCAGTTGAGTGTCGTCAGCGTAGGAGATGATGTTGAGATTGCGTTGGCGAGCGATGGCCGCAAGGGGGCTCATGTATACGTTGAAGAGGGTGGGGCTGAGTGACGATCCTTGTGGCACGCCGCAGATGACATCTGAGGCCTCTGACTTGAATGGTGGGAGGCGGACTCTCTGGGTTCTTCCGGTGAGGAATGAGGTGATCCATTCCAGTGCTTTTCCTTGTATTCTGACGTTTCTGAGGCGTTGTAGAAGGGTGCTATGACAGACTGTGTCGAAGGCAGCGGAGAGGTCAAGGAGGATGAGGGCGACTGTGTCTCCATTGTCCAGTAGAGTTCGAATGTCGTCTGTTGCTGCGATAAGTGCGGTCTCGGTGCTGTGTTTGGCTCGGAAGCCGGACTGTGAGGGGTCGAGGGATTTGTTGGCTTTGAGGAAGGTGGCGAGCTGGTTGTTGACAGCTTTCTCGATGACTTTGGCCGGGAATGGAAGAAGCGAGATGGGGCGGTAGTTTTTGAGTTCGGTGGGGTCAGCTGTGGGTTTTTTCAGAAGGGCGCTGAGTTCTGCGTGTTTCCAGCTTTCCGGGAAAGTGGCGGAGTTGAGGGAGCAGTTGATGACATCTCGGAGGTGTGGTGCTATGATGGAGTCTGCTTTGTTGAAGATGTGGTGAGGGCATGGGTCAGTTGGGGATCCTGAGTGGATGGAGTTCATCAGGCGGATGGTGTCCTCAGTGGAGATTGGGTTCCAGTCGTTGAGGATGTTCAGGGGGGGTGAAGGTCCTGCAGAAGGTTGGGTGGGTTGGTCTCCGGGTCGGTTGTCGAAGCTGTTGTGGATGTCTGCGATTTTGTTGTGGAAGAAGGAAGCTAGGGAGTCGCAGAGGGCTTGGGAGGGGGTGATGTCGTTGGAGTTGGCTGATGGGTTGGTAAATTCTTTGACGATGTTGAATAATTCCTTGCTGTTGTGGGCGTTGTTATCTAGTCGGTCTTTGAATGCGGCTTTCTTGGTGGACCGGATTAGTTGGTGGTGTATGCGGGTGGCGTTTTTGAAGGCGTCCCTGGTGCTGGTGTTTGGGTCTTTTTTCCAGGCTTTCTCAAGGGAGCGACAGAGTTTCTTCGATTTCTTAAGATCATCGTTGAACCAGGGGGCGTTTTTGCAGCCTAGTTTGATTTGACGTTTTTTCAACGGTGCTAGGATGTCGGCGCTGTTAGATAGCCATTGGGTGAGGTTAATGGCTGCTTGGTAAGGGTTTTGGGAGTGGGCAGGGGGGTTTTGAAGAAGCGATGAGGAGATCTGGTCGATGGTGATTTTGTTCTAGTTTCTTCGCATAGTAGGTTGCGGATGGTTGTGGGTTGTGGTTTTCTTGTAGATAAAGTGAACGCAGCTGTGGTCCGTCTAATGGAGAGCTGTGGTGTGGCTGAAGGAGACATGTTTGCTGGAGGTGAAGATAGGGTCGAGTGTGTGACCTGCAGTGTGGGTGGGGGTAGTGACAAGTTGTTTGAGTCCGAGGTCGGTGAGATTGTCCAGAAGGGTGGTGGTGCTGCTGTCATTGCTCTTTTCCAGGTGAAAATTGAGGTCTCCCAATAGAATGTAGTCCTCGGAGGGGAGGGCGTGTGGGGTGATAAAGTCAGTGATGTCGTCCCTGAATTGTGCACGGGGTCCTGGAGGCCGGTAGAGGAGGGTGCCTCTGAGTGTGGTCTTGGGGTCGGTGTGGATCTGGAAGTGGAGGTGTTCGGCGCTGGCAAGGTTGGCGTCAGAGCTGGTTGAGATGCGGATGGAATTCTTATGGACGATAGCGATGCCTCCTCCTGTTTGCTTGATGCGGTCCTTACGGATGATCTTGTATCCTTCCGGGATGGCAATGGTGATGTCTGGGGCTGAAGAGGCATTCATCCATGTTTCTGTAAGGAAGGCGACGTCTGGTGAGATGGTGTCTAGTAGATTCCAGAGGTCGATGGCGTGTCTGTGGACCGAGCGGGTGTTGAGCAGGATGCATTTAAGGTGGTTGGTGTCAGGTCTCTGTAAGGTGGTGGTGGGTGTGGAGTTGGTTTTGGTGCCGTCGAATTTGCAGGAGTTGCAAGAGAAGGGTCCATGGGAGTGTCCAGGAGCGGCTAGGGCGCAGTTTGGGAATCGGCCGGGGTTAAGGGCTAGGAGGGTGGTGGCATCGTAGGTGATGCGAGTGGGCTGGGCATTACGGGAACCAGGGGGTCTGGCGCTGGGCGCGGTCCAGGCGCGGACGGGCGTAGACGGGCTTACCTTCGGCGAACCTTCGGCGCGGCCGCAGCGCGTGGACGCTGCACGTTGGGACATCTGCCATTTAATGGATAGTGGAGGGGGCGGAGCGTGGGAGGGTCAGCAGCTGGGAGGCGGTAGCGGGGAGGAGGGGTGTGCCTGGGAACAACAACAGAATACAAAATGGAGGTCAAAGGGGAGGCGAGGCAGGGGCAGCAAATCGCCTGAGGCACCGAGAGTGAAATCGAAATACTTGCAGTTGCTGGTAGAAGTAAACATACACAGTAGAAGTAAACATACACAGTCAATTACAAAGCAGGGCGGGCGGCGCTACAATTCCAAGCGCTATGAGAGCCGGTCAATTACAATGCGGAGCCTACGTTATTTATAACAGCTTCTAAAATATCACTACGCTAATGTTACTAAGCGCAGGCGATACCGTAGTGTCCAGTTAGGGGTGCGATGTTCACCAAGGGCAGGCAGGCAGCAGCAATGGGAGAGGAGCGAGGAGGGAGCAACCGGTCAGGAACGAGTCCGGGCGTGCACTGTCCTTGCACAAGTGTTCAACTATTAAGTCTAGAATATGAACGGTCAGGAGAACTGCCAGGAATCAGGATGCCACCAAGCATTTGAGCGAATTGTGAGTGAGGGCAAACTATTCATTAATAAAATTCTTTTGGATGCGCTTAAGTTGATTATTGCAGCAGTTAAGGTGTTTGTGACGTGACGCCTCAGACATTCAGACGGAGCGTTTTTTACAGTTAATGATTTGATTTTACTAACAACGCAGACGCATACTATTCATAAGTGTTTGTCGGTACCCTGATGGAATTTAGAGGGAATGCATCTGCTTGCCTATCCTTTAGACAATGCCCGGAGTTACTCGGAGCAGTTTGTTGACTTAACTGTGAGACGATGGTGACCATACCTGAGAAAGTGAAACCAAACTGTGGGAACCGAATTCGTGCGTGGCTGCGCGCCATGTTTGGACAAATCAGTGATCCTGCCAGGGGTCTTTTAACTTAAACCCGGCAGGCCAGTACTGTGGAGCTGGCCCTATCCAGATATCCTCCAGTCACATAGGTCAGTGTACAGCTAAGGGCGCCGTGCGGCGGCTACTACTAGGCCAGCATTCAGTGAATCTGAATCACATCATATTACTCGTATCTGATATGAATAACATCTTATGGAGCCGCCGGAGGCAAGCTGCCTGCTTGCCTCCCACCACTCCGGTGATCTGACAACCGAGCCGTCACCACCACTCGCACAAAAAAACAGCGTTGGTTTTGGCACGTTAGGCACGGCATATTATACTCCTTAACTTCTTACCTGAGTGATTAGGATTAGGCGGCCTGGTGCTTGCTACCACCAGACAGTACTGTACTGCTGTGGCTGATCGATGCCCGCACAGCACAGGCTGCCCTGCCCTCAATGTCGTCGGTCGGTCGGGTCGGTACTCGGGCTGACTTGAATGACGATGCTGGGGCGTGGCAATGTAAAAAAAAAACTGTGCAAGCAAGCTACCACGCACACAGCCCCTGCCCCCATCAGAACCAAATAAATCAATGTCAGTCAGTGTGTGTGTCCTGCCTGCCCGCCCACCTGCAAGTGGCAACAGTGCAACGCTGACTGATTGGAACTAAGGACCGCGGCCGCCATGTTCAACTTATTATTTAATATTATTTATTTATATGAATCTTCTCTTGAGCACAGCCACAGGCAGGCTAAGTGACTAAGAAGTCTCCCAGCCGCCCGCAACACTGTTAACCGCCGTTAGTTACTCGGGAGACGTGAAAATCACGCGCTGAGTATAGTAATGTAAATGTTATAAAACATCAAGCTGTGACATGCGTAGACCCGGCCCTGATAATTAGGTGCCGGTGCTAAGCACCGGAAAGCACCGGCACAAATTAAGCACTGGGCCTGGCCATGTGGCTGCTGCCCATTTTGAAGCCTAGGCCTGCAAGCTTGTCTGGCCTTGTCTGCCAACAGGCCTGCTTTTATCCAGTAGGCTCAGAGCAGGTAGCCACAGCTTTATTAATCAAGTGTTTCTGTGAGTGGTCTGTTGAATTTAGACATCATTTAGGGCATAGATGGCACTAGATTGAGTTGGGAAGTGTGTTTTTTTGGGGTGGGCTTTCTGATGTTGTTGGGCCTGGCCATGTGGCTGGTGGCCATTTTGAAGCCTAGGCCGGCAAGCTTGTCTGGCCTTGTCTGCCAACAGGCCTGCTTTCATCCAGTAGGCTCAGAGCAGGTAGCCACAGCTTTATTATTCAAGTGTTTCTGTTTGTGGTCTGTTGAATTTAGACATCATTTTAGGGAATGGATGGCACTGGATTGAGTTGGGAAGTGTGTTTTTTGGGGGTGGGTTTTCTGATGTTGTTGGGCCTGGCCATGTGGCTGTGGCCATTTTGAAGCCTAGGCCTGCAAGCTTGTCTGGCCTTTTCTGCCAACAGACCTGCTTTGATCCAGTAGGCTCAGAGCAGGTAGCCACAGATTTATTAATCAAGTGTTTCTGTGTGTGGTCTGTTGACTCTAGACATTATTTAGGGCATGGATGCCACATGGATTGAGTTGGGAAGTGTGTTTGTTTGGGGTGGGCTTTCTGATGTTGTTGGGCCTGGCCATGTGGCTGGTGGCCTTTCTTTGTGTTGGGAGTTAGTAGTGTCCTGCTTTTGGCATATAGACCTGCATGGTTTTCCTATTGGCTTACTGCTTCCATCCATCCACCCCCTTTGCCAGCAACAGCTCCATAAATGATGTGATGCTCTAATAATTTAATGGCAAATAGGGTCCCCCACTTCCATTACATTTTTAATTTGGTGGTTCTTATTCTCTTTCCTATCCTTCCTGGGAGTGTAGTGTGTTTATACACAGTAGTATAACATAGGCCTGATAGAGCTCTCCCTAGAGGGAGGACTAGGGCTGCGAGCTACCTCACGAGCAGCATTGAGTCTCTGCTGTACCAGCGCTGTTGAATTGTGCTTTTAGATCGCGATTTTAGAATTGATGCATTTTTATTCTGAGGGGGGCTTTTATTCTCAGAGTTAAGTGGGGATTGTTTTTAGGAACTCTAACACCCCTACACACGCTATACTCTTCGGTGACAGCCTCGCCCAGCCGTTTTACTTCCCGGTTGAGGCGGCGGCGGGCGCCATCTTGGGTGTGGGCTGGGGCTGCGCTCTAGTCGCGCCGGCCTCACGCCCTCCCAGACTACTTAGCAGGGCTTCTCCAGCTGCTCGCTGCCTGATAGAGCTCTCCCTAGAGGGAGGACTAGGGCTGCGAGCTACCTCACGAGCAGCATTGAGTCTCTGCTGTACCAGCGCTGTTGAATTGTGCTTTTAGCTCGCGATTTTAGAATTGATGCATTTTTATTCTGAGGGGGGCTTTTATTCTCAGAGTTAAGTGGGAATTGTTTTTAGGAACTCTAACACCCCTACACACGCTATACTCTTCGGTGACAGCCTCGCCCAGCCGTTTTACTTCCCGGTTGAGGCGGCGGCGGGCGCCATCTTGGGTGTGGGCTGGGGCTGCGCTCTAGTCGCGCCGGCCTCACGCCCTCCCAGACTACTTAGCAGGGCTTCTCCAGCTGCTCGCTGCCTGATAGAGCTCTCCCTAGAGGGAGGACTAGGGCTGCGAGCTACCTCACGAGCAGCATTGAGTCTCTGCTGTACCAGCGCTGTTGAATTGTGCTTTTAGATCGCGATTTTAGAATTGATGCATTTTTATTCTGAGGGGGGCTTTTATTCTCAGAGTTAAGTGGGAATTGTTTTTAGGAACTCTAACACCCCTACACACGCTATACTCTTCGGTGACAGCCTCGCCCAGCCGTTTTACTTCCCGGTTGAGGCGGCGGCGGGCGCCATCTTGGGTGTGGGCTGGGGCTGCGTTCTAGTCGCGCCGGCCTCACGCCCTCCTCTCCACCTATAATATGTGTGTAGGGACCAGACGGCGCAGCGGGCTGGCGCAGCGGGCGCGCCGGAAGCGCGCCGAAGCCACGCCTAAGCCAAGCCCGTCTGCGCCCGTCCCCGGCCGACCGGGGCCAGGGGCCCAGACCCCTACATCTCGGGCGTGCCACGGGCAGTCCTACACAAGTAAGAGGCTGAGAGACCTCTGCCCCCCTCCACTCACGGCCTGTTGGAGCCACTTGACCTGGGTCCATGTCCTCATTGTACATTCAAAGGGAGGTGTTTATCGCCGGTTGTCCCTGACCCTGAAGCGATTATTGTTATGGGGGGCTCTTAAATTGTAGATCCTTCAGCAAACATTCCCTCCAACTGTGGGATCTCTTACAAGATGAGGCCCTGAATATACTATTTTTAACTGAAACCTGGTTAGGAGAACATTCTGATCCAGATATAGTGGATACAATTCCGCCAGGTTACACCCTCCATAGACTTGATAGAGAAAAGGGAAGGGGAGGTGGTATTGCCATCATTGTCAAACACCCTTTTGAGTGTGTTCTAAAACCAGTAAAAATTGATAACAGCGAAGCTGGTGAATTCAACATCAAACTGACCCAACACGAGGCAATTTTGGGCATCCTAATATACAGACCTCCAGGTTCTCTGGGCAACTTCCGAAGTAGCTTACTGGAAGGGGTCACTCAGACTGCGATCAAACACAATAAAGTATTGGTGTTGGGGGATCTGAATTTACATCTAGAGGATCCTCTACAGAAGGAGGCAGAGGATGTCCGTCTAGTCCTACAGGAATTACAACTGGACTTGCTAAGTGTTGCTGCCACACATGAGAGGGGTCACTGTTTGGACCCTATCTTCGCCAGTTGGGACATGATAAAGGCACTTACCCCCTGTCAGCTCCCTTGGACCGACCACTTCTTGGTCCCTTTCCAATGTTCTTACCAGCCATACAGGGCCACTGAGAATGGGATTAAGAATGTTATGAGACGTAAATGGAGACAATATTCTCAAGAGAACTTCATATGCGCCATCCAGAAAGCGCAACCACCGCTTGCCACGGACAGTGATCAGGCCAATAATGAATTTAATCAGCTTGTGACTGCCACCCTGGATGAGCTAGTTCCCATGAGTAAGGGTAAAGTCAGAGAAGGTAGACAACGCACTGCCCCGTGGTTCACTCCGGAACTCCAGCAAATCAAGTCTAATTGTAAAAAACTTGAAAGGAGCTGGAGAAGGAATCCGAGCGAACAGGGTAAAAACAGTTATAGCTTAGCACACAGAAGCTATCAGTACGCGGTGCGTAGAGCTAAAGCTAAATATTTCCAGACACGCATTGAGGTCGCCGAGAGCTCCTCACGCGAATTGTTCAAAATATACAAGGAAATATCATTAGTCTCCAGCTCTAACACCCCCCTAAGGGCCACCGTGGAGGGATGCAATAGAGTCGCTAACTTCTTTTCCAACAAAGTCAAAGCCATTTATGCCTCCTTCACCCAACAACCAGGAAAGGGCATAGACTTTAGAGTAGGCGGTTCGCCTATGGCTCCTGACTCTTCGTTGCAAACTTTCGAGGTACCTGCCGCTGATAAGCTAATGAAGATCTGTCGCAGCGTGAAGTCCGGTTCCCCCAACGACCCGGCACCGGCCTGGGTCATCTCAGAGGGTCTTGTAGCCCTGGAACCATATATCAGACATGTCTTACAGACCTCCTTTTCCACTCAACGAGTCCCGGAGGAGTGGAAGAAGGCCATAGTACTGCCAATAAGGAAAAAACCGAATGTAAGCATCGAGGTGCTGGAAAACCTCAGACCTATTTCCTTATTGCCGTATGTGGCGAAAGTTGCTGAGAAGGTGGTCAATGCTCAGCTCACTGAGCACCTAGAGAGAGGGAACCTACTTCATCCCTCACAATCAGGATTTAGGGCGGGCTACTCAACTGAGACAGCCCTCCTACGTGCTACTGAGACTTTAAGAGCAGGGGCGGATGCAGGACATACAATGGCCCTGATCATGCTCGACCTCAGCGCGGCTTTTGACACCGTAGCGCATTCCATCATGCTACGGTGTCTGAGTGAAGCTGGGGTCGTTGGTCCCGCGCTGTACTGGCTACAGTCGTTTCTCACAGAAAGATGTTTCCAGGTACAGCAAGGGACATGTCGTTCGGTAGAGATGCCACTAGACCAGGGAGTGCCTCAGGGCTCAGCTTTGAGCCCTACTCTTTTTAATCTTTACATGGCCTCCCTGGCGAAGGTGGTACAATCATTTGGGGTGGAATTGGTATCATACGCTGACGACACCCAGCTGCTGATTTCTCTATCGCAGAACACCACCAACACCCCCACCAACTTTAAGTCCTGTATGCAGGCGTTAGCTGAGTGGATGGACTCCCACTGCCTAAAACTCAATGGCTCTAAGACAGAGGTGCTGGTAGTGGGGGGAAAAAGCAAAAGCTGGTCAGCCGAGTGGTGGCCTTCGTGCCTTGGCCCTACTCCCATACCTTGTGAGGAGGCTAAGAATCTAGGAGTCTGGATCAACCCCACCCTCTCCTGTGATGGCCACATAAGGCGTCTTGTGGGCAAATGTTTTGGAGTACTGAAGACCCTAAACAAAACCTTAGACCTACTACCCATAGCGGCCAGAAGGACACTGACGCAGGCATTGGTGACCTCTCGGATGGACTATGGAAACATCTTGTTCCTAGGGTCCAACGAGGGCTGCCTTGGTCGCCTGCAAGTTATCCAGAATTCCGCTGCTAGACTGGTGCTAAGAAGACCCAGGAGAGCAAATTCTCAGAAGGCTCTGGATGCGCTTCACTGGCTGCCTGTGAAGAAACGCGTGCTGTTCAAATGCCTCCTCTTCTGTCACCGAATTGTCTGGGGCAGGTCGCCCACCTACCTTAGGGACTTAGTCAGCCGCTACGAACCAACAAGGACCCTCCGGTCGGAGGGTACCGGGCTGCTGACAGTTCCTAGGATAAGGAAGGCCAGAATGGGTGGACGATCTTTTGCGTTCCAAGCAGCTCAACACTGGAACAAACTTCCTCCTGCTCTGAGACTGGAGAGCAGTGAAGCGCTGTTCAGGGCTAAGCTCAAAACACAACTATACACTGTGTAGGGACAAAGGCTCTTTATGGTGATCGTTAGTAGCTCTTAGCGCGGGGACACGCCGAGATGGCGTTACTGGGCGCTCTATAAGCTCTTTATTATTATAGTCCTTGTTGACAAAGTCTCAGAAATGGCTAGACTATATCTTTTGTACAGTAGTAAGTAACTGAACCCCACAACAATAAAAGCAACATTTCACTGATGTTCTTCTCCTATCTTATTTGCTTTTAGGTGCACAAAAAGCCAGAGGAGGAGGTCTCATCACCCGTTGTACTGCCAGCCAGACAGAAGTCCTGCTGCGCATCACGTCCACGTGTGAACACAACTTGTTGTGCATCTGCATCCTGCCTGACATCTGAAGAAGATGGCCCAAAGAAAGGTACCAGGTCCAGTACCAAGATAGTTGCTGATGAGAAGAAGGAACAGAAAAAGGAAGTGCCATTAACCACGACTGGTGTGCCGGCCAATGTTTTTTTTTGGAGCCAAAAAAGTTACGCCTGCAGCAGCGTTGTCCGGGAGCCAAGCTGGTAGCAGCACCTCCGCACCAGCGGTCCAACCCCACCAACCTAGGCCCAAGCCCTTGAGTGTTGCAGAGGTAGCCAGTCTACTAACGAGCAGCGATGTTGAAATGTCATCATCGCAAAGTAGTACACAATCAGCTCAGCAGATAAGTGTGCAGCAACAACAACAGCAGCAGCAGCCACAACCGCAGCAGCTGCAAGAACAAGAGCAGCAGCTGCAAGAACAACAGCAGCAGCAGCCGCAAGAACAACAGCAGCAGCCGCAAGAAAAACAACAGCAGCAGCCGCAAGAACAACAACAGCAGCATCCGCAAGAACAACGGCAGCAGCCGCAAGAACAGCCCACAATAGCAGTTGTTGCTCCTGACGTAGGGGCATTTCAGGAAATCGAGCTTCCTGCAGACAAAGTGGAGCAAACCATTGTTTCGGAAGATCTGTTGTCTTCCAGACCACAAGCAAGGAAAAGGAGGCTTAGTCCATCATCTTCTTCTTCAAGCCCCGCTTCTGATGACCATGATGCCACTTGGCAGCCACCAGCTTAGTCTGAGAGTGATGCATGCCACAAGACAATGCTTCTGAAAAGGAAGGTTCCCGAATAATTTACAGTTATGGAGGTAGATGTAGAAGAGGGGGGTGATGTTGATGAAGAGGATGAGCCAGTCATCACGCACATCACTCCCGCCCCAAAGGGGATGGAGACCAATATTCTCACCCTATCCAGAAAGGCTGCTACTGAGCGGGATGTAGCACGGATACCATCAACGCAGGTTACACCTCCACGACCTCCAGCTGCCATATTTTCCATGGCCCGGCAGGGACCTACATCCAGCTCAACCATCTCAGAAGGTAGTAGTAATAAAAGTCACAGTGTAGCTGCACAGAGTCACATTCCAAGCACACCCTCCAGTTCATCTGGTATTGAAATCCAGCAGTGCCAGAAAGTTCTCCTCCCCAGTTTGGGACTTCTTTTCTGTTAGCACCAAGGAGGAGAACATTGCAATATGCTCAATTTGTCGCTCAGGTGTCCAGCGTGGTAAGCTTGGTACAAATTATGGTACCGTAGGCCAAGCAAGTCATCGCAGAATATACCACACTATTGTGTGGGAGAATCACCTACTTAAGTTAAAAGAAAGTAGAAAAACTCAACCCATCGAAGTTGGTCAGGAAGAATCAGGGGACAATATTATTGCGGTGGAAGGTGGAGCAGGAGGCATTTCTAGCCCTGTCCCCAGTAGTGTAGTGGTACCGCCCACATCCTCCTCAGTAACATCTGAGTGGCACCGCAGTAAGAGCCATACTCAGAGTCAGGCTGATACACCAAGGCCTCCGAGTATCGCAATGAGACAAACTGCGTCGTTGAGCCTAAGTGGGTTAATGAAAACAACAGCACCACAAAGGAAAGTAATCCAGCCTACCATTGAGAGCATGCTTAGGTTGGAGGGGCAGTTCCAACGCAACCACCCAACTGCACTGTTGTACATTGCAAAGCTCGCTAAAATGTTAGCACTGGACCGTCTCCCTTTTTCATTTGTGGAAGGGTCGGGTTTCTTTAAATTTGTGTCAGCCATCTGCCCTAAATGGAAGGTTCCTAGCCGTTCCTATTTCGCAAGAATTGCAGTTCCGGCACTACATCATGATGTGCTGGAATTGGTTGGACAAGCTTTGCAGCAGAGTGCTGTTCACAATATCTACCTGACTACAGACATGTGGACCAGTTGCCAAGCCACAGATTACATGTGCATCACTGCACACTGGGTCTCTTTTGTGGGGGTTAAAGATTAACTATCTGAACGAGGTGCTGTTGACACAGCTGAAATTTTTAAGCTACTCGGAAACATGCAACTGTAGCCATGTTCGCCATGGAGAAATCTCATACTGCTGTAAACATTTTGCAAGAGTTTTGCAGCAATGTTTCTGAATGGCTGCGCCCAAGAGGGTTTACTATTGGTTTTGTTGCCACAGATAATGGCAGTAATGTACTTAAGGCCATGGATCTTGGTTCCTATTTCAGGGTTCCGTGTTTGGCGCACTGCATAAACATTATAGTTCAAGACATTCTGAAAAAATAACCCATAGTCAGCAACTTACTGAGCATCTGCCGAAGAATATGCACTCATTCAGCCATTCTTTTAAAGCTCGGAAGCAGCTGAGGATCATTCAACGTGAATATAGAACGCGAATCAAAGCACTCATCCAGGAGGTAGCAACAGGTTGGAACTCAACGTATTACATGCTTGATCGTCTGTTTGAGCAGCACAGGCCACTCAATGAATATGTCATGCAAAGAGGGGATGCTACTGTGAAAGGCATGACCTTTCATATGGAGCAATGGGGCCAAGTTAAATGCCTGACTGAGATGCTTCGTCCTTTTGAGGTCTTCACATGTGAAGTCAGCAAGGACGACTGTACAATGGGCGAAGCTATCCCATTATTGCAAATGCTAGAGCATCAGCTGAAGAAGGTGTCTGAATCATACAAAGGTGTAGAGGACAAAAAGGAAGCCTTTGACTTGGTGGAGAGCTTAGCCCGTAGCTTAGCTGAAAATACAAGGATAGAAAATAAAATGTTGTCACAAGAACATTACATTTCTGCCACAACTCTAGATCCACAGACAAAATTGGGACTGAAGACATTCTTTCCTTTTTCAGAGATTCATGTTGCCCGCTACAAAACTTGGATAGCTGAGGCAGCGAGTAAGTTGGAAAATGAACGGCTGTTAATTGAAAGCCGCAAGATCAACCCACAAGAAGTACTGCAGAAGGGCATGCAGCATCAAGTGCAACTTTGGAGTCTGAGGGCAGTGTGTTTGGATCACAACACTCACCATCACTATCGACAACAGCAACAATAACTGGATCATCATTAGGCCCAGTAGAATCGTTAGACGATTGGTATTTACAGTTAGGCATTAATAAGTGCAGTGCTGATGGACAGAGAGAAGAGCCCGAAAGGTTAGCAGCAGCACCCCTGAACATTGAGCGGATGGTCCAGGCCTATCTGGACGACCCAACAGAGGTGTACATTGATCAAAACCCATTGCAGTATTGGTATAGAAAAAGGTCTGAATGGCCACTGCTCAGCAGGCTGGCGATATGCCATCTGGCTTGACCAGCCACAAGTGTCTCTTCCGAACAGGTTTTCAGTGCTGCTAGATCCATTGTAACAGTGAGAAGGACCAGTCTCTCGCCAAAAAACGTGGAGAGGTTAATAATGATCAAAATGAATCAGCACTTCATACCACCAAATTACACAATACATGAAGCAAGGGAGGAAGATGAGGAGGACAGCGGAAGTAGTGTGTCACATGATGATTAACTACTACTGGCTGAACCCCCAGAGTTTGAGGACGATCTATACTTCCCTGACAATTTGGCTTGCACTTACTGTCTTCCTCCCTTTTTTTCCTTTCTTTTGTGTGTCTGTCGTTCCGGTTACAAACTTGTGAATCACAACAAATTCATTCCATTACCACCGTCTTCTACTCTTCTTATTTCAATATACAACTTTCAGGTGTCTGCATTTGACAGTACAGTCCTCCGAATCCAGCTCCTCCGCTCCATCATACTGAATCTCCCGCCTAAATCCATTGCCCTCATGATGATTGGATGATGGAAAATAAAATAAAAAATAAAAACTTTCCTAGTCCCGCCAAAAGAAGTGGAACATGATGACTACTATAGCTATCCTCCTTTCAGAGCCAAGAGAGACTGCCAATGAAAATGAGATGGAACAGGTAATGATGATTGATGCCGTGCATTGGACGCAGAGTCACAGACTGAGTGATTTTGTTGTTGTTTGTTGTGCATGAAGTTATGTCATTGTGCACTAATCATCTTTCTACAGTACACACTAAACGTAACTCAAGGTGAATTTTCCCCTTCTTGCAATTAAGAAATTTGTACTTCTATTGCAGCTTGATACATTGCTTTTGATTGAATACAGGAAGGGGACTCAATCTGCGCACTGAGCATGACAACAGCACCGTCCATGGTGATGATGGCGAAAAAGACGTCCCGTTAACTTAAGATGAGAAGGAACAGGTAATGAAAATGAATGGCTTGCATTGGACACCTGACTCTGAGTGATTGGTGTTTTTGTTGTTTGTTTGTTGTGCACGAACTGAAGTCAAAGTGTACTAGTAGTCTTACTGTACACATTATAGAGTGACTCAAATCAATAATAGTTCTACTCTTGTTTTGTAATAACAAAATGTTACTTCTACTGCAGGCAGACCTTCACAGTCAGTCAGTACAAGTATCGGAGATGATTGCTGGAATAATAACAAGCCAGGAGGACGTTTCATGCGTGGCATAAAAGCCTACAGGTAAACACGTCAACAACAACCACAGCAGACCCAAATGTCTGTGTAGAAGTGGAGTCGAGTGTAGCGGTGGGATGACTGTGGTGCTTTTAATTAACTAACTTAAATTGTAAAATGCTATGTTTGGAATGGATATCTGCTTTGCCTTTGTCCAACTCTTTAAAAAAAAATACTCTAAACGGAGGATGTGCTAAGCAACGTGCCGTCAGGCCTGTCACTGTGGGCCTGCTCTGTCCTGTTGTTGTTGAAGGTCAATGCTGGAAACACAGTAGAGTAAAAATGATGCATACATGCCGCCTCGGAAAGTGTTCTTGTGTCGCACTATGACTACACCATAACTTGTGCATTTGTTTCAACTTTGTTTCTCAATATCCCCTTTGTGTTTCCATCTACAATTACAGGCCAGGCCATGCCCTATACTTGGTAAAACATTACAATGCACACTTACCTGACCAATAAATCTAAAAAAAAATTCCAGTCGGGCAGTGGCGACTGGCGAGTGGCGACACCCAAGATTGATGGACGAGAGGACCAAGAGGAATGATGAGATGCAAATCCAGTCCACATTTTTGACCAGGATAACACAGTAACAGTATCAACTTTCACCTTCTTCTAAATAATTTGATTCATTTTTTTATCTACAATCTTTACAACAGTGTGTTCTTCTTGTTGTTGTTATTATCATTATGTTTGCTCTCTGTTTATGATTCATCCCTACCAATATTTACAAATTCTATTTGCTATCTGTAAAAGTATTAAGCCCGGAACAACAGAACAAGAAGTGTATGTAATCCAGGTCTCCTTCTCAATCATCATCATGCATGCATTTCCTTTTTCTCCCTTAACATATTGATATGGATATGGTAGTCTTCAAAGATTGTTGTTTGTTTATCCATGCGTACTGTTTTTCACTGTCAAACCTTCCCATAAACCCCCTTCCCATCCATTCAACACTGTGTGACTTATTGAGGTGTGACTAAATTAAATGTACACCAATAATTAATCACACGCTTGCTGCGGCGGATGTGGCGAAAGCAACAGTACTTCAATTTCAAGGCAGAGCGATGATCTTCTTCAGCTTGCTCACCCATGAGCAGAATATTTTATAGGTGATTTTTATTTAACAAAGGAACATATACCTCAGCATTGATTGGATTTGTTGGCATTCCTCATACACAGCACCAACTGTTATGCTGTAGGCCTAGTCAAGTGACTTGACACAACTATAGTTTTTTTAACCCTGTCTAGTAGACTATCCCCACCACCATTAGGTTTTGTTGTAAAATATTTAGCATATTATTGTTGCTCGGTAAGTTCTGTACTGTACTTCATTCTACTACTCCTCGAACAGTCTCTCAAAGGCGACTGACTGTCTTATTTTCTTTTTTTGCAAATGCTGCTGCCCTGCCAGTGTCTACTACTACTACTACCACCACCACCACCCCAATCATGGCATGTTAGAATAGAAAAGGGAAACCATCTTCACCATGCATCCCTCGCTGTGCCTAAGTCAAACATCAAGCAAAGGTAAGAGAAGTTTGGGGGAGGCATAATTAATAATGGACATGTTTTCAATGAATTCACTCACCCCTTTGAGTCCAGATAAAGAATGCATAGACTAGAAGAGAAAGAAAAAGTACTGGTAGGACAACTCAGTCAGTGAGGGGTGTTGCATCTATCTGTTTGTGTCTTACACAGTCAGCCAATTATTTAAATCAAACACTGGCTATGGGCGGACCTGCACCAGCAAGGAAACAGTGTGATGTAAAACAGTAACCCCACCTACAAAACATTAACAACATTGCATGCACAGTATAAATATAGATTTAATTTACCCTAACAAAAATAAACTATGTAAAATGAAAACCCACAAAAGCTGACCCACCCCCCTCCCTAACCCCAACCAATGTCCGTAAGAAACTGAAGTGCAAATGTCCAAAAATCCCCAACGCCCAATTCCCACCCACCCAAACGAGAATTAAAAAAGGGGCAGAACTAAGATGGGGACTGGCGGCGGGATTGGAGGACGACATGTATTTGCTCCTCTAAATAGCGGACACAGCGCTTGAGAGTGCGGCAGCAGGAGCAACTGTGGTGGAGGGCACCAGAGATGGTGTTGCGGCTAGGGTGGTGGGCGGCTGCCAGACGGTGGTGCTGTACCACTGGAGGGTGGTGGCTGGGGCCCAGGGCACTGGAGGAGGCTTCAAGTGTTGCAGCAGTCTCCTCCTCCTCCTCTGCCAAGACCACCAGCCACCGGTATTCTCGCTGTATTGCCTCCAGTTTCCAGCGCCATGCCTTGGCGGCCAACTCCTTCCGATCAACCTTGGAAGGAGTAGCTGTATATCAAAAAGAAACAAGACAATTGTAAAATATACATTTAGAAAAACAGTAAGACAAGTTATAATTATAGACATAGTGGCATGGTAGCACTATAAAGCACAGTACATAACATTTATTAAATCTCGCCCGTTCTTCCTTCAAGTTCAAGTTCAAGTTAAAGATTTGTATAGCGCACTACTCACCCAGAGGGTCTCAAGGCGCTTGAGGGAGGGGGGGGGTATGTTACTTATCGAATATCCAGGTTTTTAGTTGTTTTCTGAAGGAGAGGTGGTTCTGTGTAAGGCGGAGGTGGGTGGGGAGAGAATTCCAGGTTTTGGCCGCTAAGTAGGAGAAGGATCTTCCACCCATAGTGGATCTTTGGATGCATGGAATCGCGGCGAGGGCTTGATTGGACGATCGTAGTTGGCGGGTGGGGGTGTAAAAGGTCAGGCGCGTGTTGAGGTATTCGGGTCCTAGGTCGTAAAGGGCTTTGTGTGCGGGAGTGAGGAGACGGAACGTTATTCCCTTGTTGACGGGGAGCCAGTGGAGGTCTTTCAGGTGGCCGGAAATGTGAGCTTGGCGGGGGATGTCTAGGATGAGTCGAGCGAGGGCGTTCTGGATGCGTTGGAGTTTTTTCTGTAGTTTGGCTGTGGTTCCCGCGTAAAGGGTGTTTCCGTAGTCCAGTCGGCTTGTGACTAGTGCATTGGTGACCGTCTTTCTTGTTTCGGTGGGGATCCAGCGGAAGATTTTTTTGAGCATACGTAGGGTGTTGAAGCATGATGATGAGACGGCGTTGACTTGTCTGGTCATCGAGAGGGAGGAGTCTAGGATGAAGCCCAGGTTACGTGCGTGGTCCGTTGGTTTGGGTACGTTTCCCAGGGCTGGTGGCCACCATGAGTCGTCCCAAGCGGAGGACTTCCGTTTTGTCCGAGTTCAGTTTTAAACGGCTGTTCTTCATCCACTCGGCCACTTCTTTCATCCCATCGTGTAGGTTGGTTTTGGCGGAGTTTGGGTCTTTGGTGAGGGAGAGGATCAGCTGGGTGTCGTCTGCGTAGGAGATGATGTTGAGGTTGTGTTGGCGCGCAATGGATGCAAGGGGGCTCATGTATACGTTGAAGAGGGTGGGACTGAGTGATGATCCTTGTGGAATACCGCAGATGACTTCAGTGGCTTTCGATTTGAAAGGGGGAGGTGGACTCTCTAGGTTCTTCCGGCAAGGAACGAGATGATCCAGTCCAATGCTTTTCCTTGTATTCCGACGTTGCTGAGGCGTTGTATAAGGGTGCTATGACAGGCTGTGTCGAAGGCTGCGGAGAGGTCAAGTAGGATGAGGGCAGCTGTTTCTCCGTTGTCCAGTAGAGTTCGAATGTCGTCTGTTGCTGCGATGAGGGCGGTCTCGGTGCTGTGTTTTGCTCGGAAGCCAGACTGTGAAGGGTCGAGGGAGCCGTTGGATTCAAGGAAGGCGGCGAGCTGGCTGTTGACGGTTTTCTCAATGACTTTGGCAGGGAATGGGAGGAGCGAGATGGGGCGGTAGTTCTTAAGTTCGGTGGGGTCTGCTGTAGCTTTCTTCAGGAGGGCACTGAGTTCGGCATGTTTCCAGCTTTCCGGGAAGGTGGCGGAGTTGAGGGAGCAGTTGATGACATCTCGGAGATGGGGTGCGATAATGGAGTCTGCTTTGTTGAAAATGTGGTGGGGACATGGGTCGGTTGGCGATCCTGAGTGAATGGAGTTCATCAAGCGGATGGTGTCTTCAGTGGTGATTGGGTTCCAGGCGCAAAGGTTGTTGGTGGGGGGTTTTTGTTCGGAGGTGGGTGGGGTGGGCTGGTCGCCAAAGCTGTTATGTATGTCAGCGATTTTGTTGTGGAAGAACGAGGCTAGAGAGTCGCAGAGGTCTTGAGAGGGAGTGATGTCGTTGGTGCCGGCGGTGGGGTTGGTAAACTCTTTGATGATGTTGAATAGTTCTTTGCTGTTGTGGGCGTTGTTGTCGAGTCGATCCTTGAATGCTGATTTCTTGGTGGATCTGATCAGTTGGTGGTGTTTGCGGGTGGCGTTCTTGAGGGTGGTCATGTTGTCTGTGGTTGGGTTTTTTCGCCATGTTTTCTCGAGGGTGTGACTGATCTTCTTGGATTTCTTAAGGTCATCATTGAACCAGGGGGCTTTTTTACTACCTTGTTTGATTTGATGGTTTTTCAAGGGAGCCAATTCGTCAGCGCTGTGGGTGATCCATGGTGTGAGGTTGATGGCTGCTTGATTAGGGTCCAGTGATTTGGCAGGAGGGTTTTGGTGAAGCGATGTGAAGAGCTGGTCGGTGGTAATTTTGTTCCAGTTTCTGCGGGGAATTGGTTGTGGGTGGTTGTGGGTCGTGGTCTTTTTGTAGTTGAAGTGAACGCAGCTGTGGTCCGTCCAATGGAGTCCTGTGGCGTGGTTGAAGGAGATGTGTTTGCTGGAGGTGAAGATTGGATTGAACGTGTGCCCGGCATAGTGGGTGGGTGTGTCAACAAGTTGTTTGAGTCCGAGATTGGCGAGGTTGTCCAGAAGGGTGGTGGTGTTGCTGTTGTTGTTCTTTTCCAGGTGGAAGTTGAGGTCTCCCAGTAGAATGTATTCCTCGGAGGGAAGGGCGTGTGGGCTGATGAGGTCAGTGATGTCTTCACTGAATTGTGTGCGGGGTCCTGGTGGCCTGTAGATGAGGGTGCCTCTGAGTGTGGTCTTGGGGTCGATGTGAATCTGGAAGTGAAGGTGTTCGGCAGCTGCGAGGGTGTCGTCAGAACTGGTCGTGATTCGGATGGTGTTCTTATGGACGATGGCGATGCCTCCACCTGTTTGGTTGATGCGGTCCTTTCGGATGATCTTGTAGCCGTCCGGGATGGCTATGGCGATGTCGGGCGCTGATGAGGCGTTCATCCAGGTTTCTGTGAGAAATGCGACGTCCGGCGATGTGGTGTCTAGTAGGTTCCATAGTTCAGTTGCGTGTTTGTTAACCGAGCGGGTATTGAGCAGGATACACTTCAGGTGGTGTTACGGAGCTCTGTTTGGAGTTTGTGGATTTGGTGTGGGTTCTGATGCAGTCGTACTTGCAGGAGTGGCAGGTGAAGGGTCCATGGGAGTGTCCTGGGGCGGCTTGGTAGCAGTCTGGGAGACGGCCGGGGTTGAGTGCTGAGAGGGTTGCGGCGTCGTACGTAATGCGGGAGGAGTGGATTTTGCGGGGGCCAGGGGGTTTGGCGCTGGGCGCGGTCCAGGCGCGGACGGGCGTAGACGGGCTTACCTTTGGCGCATCTTCGGCGCGCATGGTGCGCGTCCGCTGCGCGTGAACGCTGCGCATAGGCTGTTCTGACATAAGTGGATAGTGGAGGGGGGGCGGAGCCAGGGAGGAGCAGCTGGGAGGCGGGAGCGGGGTGGAGAGCCGGGCTGGAAGGCACAACAACAAACAACAAAATGGCAGCAAGCCAAAAGCGAAACAGGATTGGGGCACAACCTTAATAAACGCTATGAAATGGGCAGTGGCACCGGCACAATCAGGCACCAATAGTATAAGCAGGCAAAACGAGCAATACACAATGGAATAATAAGTAAAGAACAGTCTAGCAGTATAGCGCTACGATATCAGTATAATCAGGCACTAATAATTATAGTAAGCAGTGCGAGCAATGCGCAATAGCTCTAAATGGCAATGAGCAGTCTGGCAGTATAGCGCTACCATACCAAATTATTCAGCAGGGAGCAGCGTGGGGAGCGACCGCTTCTGAGGAACTCAGGACGGTCACAGTGCTAGATCGAGCGGGTAGAGCCTAAACTTTCAGTGGGAGGGAGGAGCAGCTGAGAGTTGGGAGCGGGGTGGAGAGCCGGGCTGGGAGGCACAACAACAAACAACAAAATCGCAGCAAGCCAAAAGCGAAACAGGATTGGGGCACAACCTTAATAAACGCTATGAAATGGGCAGTGGCACCGGCACAATCAGGCACCAATAGTATAAGCAGGCAAAACGAGCAATACACAATGGAATAATAAGTAAAGAACAGTCTAGCAGTATAGCGCTACGATATCAGTATAATCAGGCACAAATAATTCTAGTAAGCAGTGCGAGAAATGCGCAATAGCTCTAAATGGCACTCTTCAAACGTTCACAACAACTCTTACTTACTTAGGACATCGGATGGCGGGTGGACAAAGTCCGCCCGCCGTCCTGACGCTAAAAAGAGACCACATGCCATAAGGGTTGGTGTCCTGTGGGGACAATTAGGATGCGCCCGCCACAGTGGCGGGCGCATCCCATATTTTTAACATTGTGGTGTGCGGTGCCGAAAGCACCGCCCACCGCAATGCTAAAAATACATGTTGTGCTTTTAAAAGCACAACGTGACAGGCCCCGCGCTGAGCCTGCCACGTTGTGCTTTGAAAGGCAGGGGGTACCATAGCAAAGGTAGGTACCCTCAATGGGGGCCCACAACGGGCACCCCAAGCATACTCCACATGCCTTTCCATGGCGGCAATGCCACCACGGAAAGGAATTCCAAAATGTAGATTATATGGCTGGCGGTGTGTTCAGACACCGCCACCATATTGAAACCTTTTCCGCCTGGTCGACATGTCAACTGTGCGGAAAATCGGCGGACGGTTTCTATCCGCCGCGGACCTCCCAGCCATTGTAATATGGTGGGGGTCTTTTCTAGAGGGATGGCGGGCGGTTTGCCCCTGCGGGGTCGGCGGTGACTACCGCCGGCCTGGCTGGGGCAACCCTTGCAGTGAGTGTACTGTCAACAATAGTTAAGGATTATGAATCTAACTTACCACCACCCGCCACTGGTGCTGGCACTCCCCCTACTGCTCCATCAGTATCCTCAGCAACTGCCGTATCCTCTCCCTCCGTGTCGCCTTGGTTTGCCCCGGCAATGGTAGTTGTGGGTAGTGCGCCTAGAAAAAATTACACATTTTTTAGGCGTCATATACACCTCCCCCTATTGGTCAGTAGCAAGATTGAAAAATGAGTTAATAGTATATAACATAGATCACTAGTACAAATCAGGTAGTAGTCGGGTAGACACTAGTAGTTATATATGGTCCCAAGGGTCATTCTAGCCTTTTCTTAGTTAGCCCGAGCCATGCAACCATTTTACCTTTGTGTCTTTTATTTTTGCACAAGTGACGTTACTGCAGCTTGTTGTATAAGACACCTTTGAGCCCACATGACTTCACACTGCTACTGTCTAAGCGCAGCGTACAAGAGGTCAACCAAACCATTAACAAGCCACTTTTTTATGAAGTTCTGGTATACTGTTAGTCCATATTGCTTATTCATAAATGCTACACTTTTTGGCACGACTGAGAAATGCTTGCAACATACTAACGCGCACCATTTCATTTTTCGCATTACAGACGGAACCAGAGCTTTGCAGAGCTTATGATGCAACAACTACCGGTACTAGGTTCTTCTAAGGTGAGGGGTCCTTCACTCACAGATCTTCATTTATAAATGTATATAAACTAAATTCCTACCTAGGGGATGGTGGTGCTTCCACCACTGTTCAGTTATCATGATTTAATTAACAACTGTAAGTAAGTGTAACAATGTTTATGTTAATGTACAGAGCTTGTCAATAAACATTTTGAACTTACATAGACTTGGTGGTATTTGGTGTGGACTTACACGAGTGAGCAAATTAAAGGAAGCATGTGCATTGCTTCCACGACTGAGAGGTTGGGTGTTTTATGTTCTGGGTTGTCTACTTGTTGGGTATCTTGGGGAGCGGGTTCGGAGAGCTAATAGTTATGACAAGCCACAACTATAACTAGTCGGGCAGGGGATTGTGGTGGCTTCTGACCTTCTGATTGAGGTGTGTGAGGAAGGTCCAACCTACCATCACCAACATCCTATTTTCTTGTGCAAGGGTCTGTATGTGCAAAATACCTACAACAGTAGTAGTATGTCCTATCATATCAAAATAGTAATAAATCTGCTTGGGCATTTGTTGGTGTGAATTGTCAAGGCCTCAAGATTAACAAAGACTCAAGATCCATAAGACTAGAAGTAGAACAAGAGGTCGACCCAAAGGACTGGACTCAATGGCTAGAGTTACTGGTGAATCTGAGTTTT
This sequence comes from Lissotriton vulgaris, assembly GCF_964263255.1. Classification (NCBI taxonomy): domain Eukaryota; kingdom Metazoa; phylum Chordata; class Amphibia; order Caudata; family Salamandridae; genus Lissotriton; species Lissotriton vulgaris. The sequence continues at coordinate 253,527,190 of NC_141689.1, read as the reverse complement.
ATTTACAACCTTTTAAATGAAGAGTGGCCAACTGGGCAAGCTTAGCTACTACAGTACAGACAGACTAATAGTAATAGTAGTACAGAGAATCATCATAGCAGAGGCAGGGATAACAAGATTTTCGAAACAGTACAGATCGAAGGATAATTGTTGGTAAAAAATAGCATTAGGAAACTGAAACAATAGTTCGGGAAAAATATGGTGTGGTAAAAGTTATGGAATAAGAATTATTATTAAAAACAAGATGACTTACTAGGGCCAGCAGAGGAGCCCTCATTGGTGTTGTCCTGGTGTTGTGGTTCTCCCGCCGACTGATTCCCACTCCCTGTCTGTGTCTGCCTGCCCCTGGGTGCTGAAAAGGAAAGATATAAGAAAGAGACAAACATTGATGGATGGTGTCAAACAAATAAAATATTTTTAAAGAACGGTCAAAAACACTTATGTAAACAACAATTGCAATAACAAAATTGACCAATTTCATCTGGTCAACAAATAGTATCGGGGGAATCTCGGATCGACTACTTCCTATTTATCAACACTAATCCAGTCTTCTATTCTGATTTCAGAATACTAACTAAGCATCAGTACGACGTACCCCCCGACCTAGCCCACCTATTCCAGGCATGCCAATTGTACATTAAGTATGCATTTCCACTTCTTTTAGTCCTCAACAATCCATATGGTCAAGTGGAGGACACATGACTAGATTTTTTGTATACACCAAATTTTAGGTTGATTGATTGATGCTGATGTTCTGCTAGTGCTAAGCCTATTACCACCACTCATTGAACAAACTAGAAAAGGTTCTGGGGTAACAGCAGCACGTGTCGTAACTGAGGGGGCATCACGCATACCACAAAAAAATTACAAACTCATACAAAGTAACTAAACCTAAGTATCAATCCGCCCCTATCTCTTAGTGACAGGACAAAGTAAGGACTAGAGTCACTATAGCATTACGTAACTTAATTTCTCTAAAATAAACTCTTACATAATCACACTAAGCGAGCGCAAACACAAATTTGCAAACAAGTAAGATTAGTAGTAGCGCAGAGGAGCACCTGTGTCATAACAATCACAGAAGACTTGCAAACCTAATTAACCTGGAATGTAAGCAGCAACATTCTAGCTGGTTGGAAGAAAAAAAGATATTCGCAATATATAACACAGAGAAGAAGAACAGACACAAAGTAGTTATAATTATATAGTTACTCACCAAGACCCGGGACCTCCACTCCTAGCAGGTCCAGCAGGTCCTGCTCACGGTCCAGGATGTCGGACCACCGGTGCGTCAACTGCACCTGGGTGCGCCGGACCCCAGAGCAGCAGAACACTGCCCGGCGCACCTTCCCCCAGCGCTGTCGACGCTCCCGGAGCCCGTACCCGGACCCAGGCCTGACTCCTGCTGCAAGGGTAGAGGGGAGGTGGCACTGCACAAAGAAGATAAGTGCAGCCAACTCCACCTCCCCAAATAAGGTCCGTGCCGGCACCCCTTGTGGGCGCTGCCTTCCGCAAGTAAGGCGGTCTCGGCTCTGGCTGCGGCGAGCCCTACCCTTTGGCATGGTTCTTGGTAGAGAGAGACGGGGCGGGAAAGAAAAGGTAATAAAATTTAAAAAGTAAGTAAAGGAAGTAGCAGGGAATAGAAAAAGAGTGAAAAAGTAGCTAATAAACTCAAAAAAATAGACAAAAACCAAAAATATAGAAGCAGGAATATAGTTAGAGAGATAATAAATAAAAAAGATTAAAAAAAAGTGGCTGGAAACAAAGAATTGCAAAGATATAGGGAGGATTCAAAATCCGGCCCCAGAACCATGCAATAGAGTGAAAAACAAGATGGCCGCGCCCACTGCGACCATGTGCGCAAGTTCGCACAATATTTTCTCCCCGAGCATGCAAAAAGCGGCGCTAACAAGTAAAAGCTTTCCCGAACAGAAAATACGTACCGCGAACAGGCGCGAGCATACATTGAGCGACCCGGAACAGGAAGTAAGTATTGCGGGCAGAACAAGTAAAAACAAGATATCCACGCCCGTGAGCAACCGCATGGGTAAGTTGGCGAGCCACGATCACGCAGAAAATATCGCAAACGGGTGGGCAAAAAACATCTGCGTCTTCGTGATATTTTCGCGTGATCACAGAGATTTTTGACATTTTTGCGATAGTTTGTGAAAGCGAGTTTCGCAAATTCCACCCACCCCTAGCCAGAATGGGGTTGTATCTGAAGTCAGGTGCTGAGGTACCTGTGGTGGTAGGTGAAATAACGGAAAGTTACATGGAGGATGACCTACGTGTGGCTAGTGTTGAGAACATTTCTCCTCCGTCAGACATTGATAACATTTCAACCTGGTTTTCCACATTGTTCTCTGATAAGGTTGGGACTATTGTAGGCTTTGAGCATCACATCCTCTCAAATCAGGGGCTCCGCCATTAATACACAAGGTCAGTCCCTTGCCCTTGAGTGCTAGAGATCAATTAAATAGTGTTTTGAAGAGCCTGTGTTCTGAGGGATTCATTGAGCCATGTGATTCCTCTCAATGGGTTTCCTCGCAATGGGTTTCCTCCATTGTGGTAGCCCGAAAAAGGTCTGGGGAGGTGACACTCTGCTGACCTATGCTCCTTTAACAGAAATATACTTATTGATTGTCACCCGCTCCAGCAAATACATTAATTTGTTGCTAACTTATGAGGTTCAAATATTCGACAGTGTTCAGTGTACCAACAATTCCCCTCACGGGTAATTCACAGGAACTTTTGTGACTCCTTTTGGAGCGTCCAAGTACCTCAAGTTACCTTTTGGGTTGGCCTCTGCTGCTAGTGTCTTCTAGAAGTTAATGGACAGTCTATTGAAAGACATACCTGGGGTGCAACCTATCAGGATGATATTCTTGTATTCCAGAGCAGCTGGAAGGACCACAACGAAACTTTGGGAAAAGTTCTATCCAAACTTAACAGTGTTGGAATGACTGTCAGGCACGAGAAGTGTAAATTTGGGGTACAAGAGCTTGATTATTTGTGACGCACACTGGCTCCTGTGGGTATCAAACCTAAAGTTTACTTGATTAAAGTCATTCGTGATGCTACACCACCCAAAGACAGAGAAGCTTTGCGCTCATTTTAGAGTTTGGCATAGTATTACACTTGTTTTGTGCATGGCTATGTCCAAACTGTGGAACCTCTGAGACCTTTATTAAGAAAGGGGGATAAATTCACATGACAGACAAATGACATAGAACCTTTGTTAAAGTAAAGGACCTCATTGAGGAGGATCCTGCATTACATTCTTTCCAGGATGGTCACAAGTGTTGAATTGTTATGAATGCAGATGCTAGCTTATCTGGGCTTGGTGTGGTTCTGTGCCAGTGGGTTGCGGGCAAAATAAATAAATACTGGTTACCTTCGCTTCCAGGACATTGCAAGCTGCTGAGACACATTACAGCACCATCGAACATGAAGCTTTTGCATGTGTATGAGCTATTAAAAAATTCATGTATTATATTTGGGGGCGAGAGTTTGAAGCGTATACCGCTCCCAAACCACTTATGCACATCCTGAGTGGTAGCAGAGCAAATAAAGATTCAACCAGGTTGGTATGTTTATTGCCCAAATTACAAAAATACCACTTTGTCATCAAACTTTGCCGGGGAGAAAGAACTTCAGGGTGGACAGCTTGTCCAGAATGGCTCTGGAGGAGGAATGAGATGAGGTTGAAGAGATAAAATATGTGGTGGCGTCCTTCCATGTGGTGGTTGAGTGTGCTTCCATTACTGAGAGCAGCTGGTGGGAGGCATACTCCAAGGATCGCATTCTTGGTCAAGTCAAAGAATTTATCATCAATGATCGGCCGGCATGAAGAGCTCTGTCTGGTCAAGTGTTCACTGAATTGACAGTCGTGGATGATATGGTAATGCGCCATGATTCATTCAATCCTCCAATAGACTTGGGTAATTACATCATCCAGACTGCTCACCAAGGACACCTTGGTGTAACTAAGACCTGCCAACGTCTCAAGCAACACTATTGGTGGTCATCACTTGAGTCTCAAGTAAGGATAATGATTGATGGGTGCACTGAATGTCAGTTATCTGATAAAAATTGGAGGACCTTGAACAGACCACTTCATCCTGTATCCTTCCCATAAGAATGCTGGGACGTGGTGGGGCTTGATTTTTCTGGTCCCTCCCAGCTATTACCCAGAGGGAACAAGTACTTAATCTTGTTGGTGGATTACCACACAAAGTGGATGTATTACTTGTATTGTGATGGCCCTACAACTGACAATGCTATTACATTTCTTAAGTATGTTTTTATGTTGAAAGCTTCACCTAGAACCATTATCACGGACAATGGTGCGCATTTCTTGTTTCACATTGTATGTGCATGTTTCTCAAACAACATATTATACAAAACCTTAAGATAGCCCTCTAGTCTCCTTCTGCTATTGGGCTTGTCAAGAGAGGTTTAGAATTTTGAAGGAGGGTGTGCAAACAGCCATTTTCACTGGCCCAAAAAATGTGCAGGATTTTGGCCAAAAAGATATAGTCATACAATATCACACCACATATTACTACTGGGTTGCACCTTTCACAATGCTCTGAGGTAAAAAGCTGCAAACCAATCTATTTTCCAAATGGTTAGGGAGTAAGAGCAATAAGGATTTCGTGACTGCAGACAGTGTCAGGTAATAGGTACTCCAGAAACAGAATACAATGAAATCGTAGTTTGATGCCAGAAAAAAGTTTGATAGTGCTGATCTGGAGGTGGGTGAACCCATAAAAGTTGCAAACAGTTTGTAAAGATTCTTGTCACCAGTGTTGGTCAAATAAGTGAGCAAGGGGTCAGCACTTTTGGAAGCTAAGTGGTGGTGAAACAAGAGAAGCTTGGTGCGCTTTACTGACTCGCAAGCAGACATCATAAAAAACATCCCAACTTTGATTCTGATCACTGTGAGGGGTTTAATTAGGTGCAGGAAAAAGAGTTACCCTCCGTCACAGACACAGGCACCATCACTTCAGAGGAACACACTTTGGCGTGTCACAGCAGTGTCAGCAGTGAGTCTGGGGTCAGGGAAGGAGACCACCAAAGAAGGTTGCCTAGCAAGCTTAGAGACTATATATTGGGTGGGCGTGGCTTGGCGCCTGTGAGTATGGCAGCTTCTGAGTGAGGCTCCAAGCACCGACGAGGCGGACCCTGCTTCCAAGACGCTTCAAGCAGAATTTGAAGGACAACCGGGCAGAAGAACTGCTGCATAACATGACAGGCGGGCGTTTTGCAGTATTTTACCAACACGCAGCAAGCTTTTAAAAGGTAAAATATTCCGACGCGAGTCGTGGATTTGCGGCTGCCATCTTGGAATTTACCTCAGTTTTTCGAGCATTTTTGGCTGCCTCAAACTCACAGGAAATTCTTCTTAATTCATGCAAGCATGCGTTTTGGATCTATTGCCTCCTTTTAACACCCTCATGTGCAGGCATTTAAGTAAATTCACAGGATTCAGCGTTTTACTTATTTTTATGCAATGACTGAGGCAATGAGCAAGCAGCCGCCATTTTGAGGAGTTACGCTGAATGCCTCACATCGCTGCCTTGCATATTCTTGTGGTATTTTTCTTTTTGAATGTCCTCACTTGTCTTCTCCTCATTATCCTCACAAAAAGGAGCTATTTCTTTGCTTTCTATCTTTATGAGATGCATGTTTTTACATGTTCAACTGCCTTAAACACAGCCTCACATGATATTTATTAGAGAGGAAACACATTTTAGATGGAGAATAAGGGCTAATAATGCAGCAACGGTTGTAGCTGTCCTTCTACGTCACTGGTTGTAATTAACTCTTAATTCATTGAAGGCAACTTCACCAACTTAGTGGATCTGTACACATCTAAATAAAGCTGCCTACTCCATGTCGTGTTGTTCCTTCTTATATCCTTTCATCTGTACCTCTCCTTGAAACTACGCTTAAGATTTTTTGCTTGGTTAACTCTTCATGTTCATGGGCAGAACGAAAGGACACATCCTTATTGCACCAAAAGTACAGCGCTCTTTTATTAAAAACTTGACGCTTTTCTCACAACTCTCCAGCGTGGAAGACTCAGGAGTAGTTGAAGTGAAACAAGCCAATACAACAATGGATTCCTCACAAGGAGCATCAGGAAAAAGTAATATGAAACGCTTGAAAAAAGATCCTCCTTCACCACCTAAAAAACTCTCCACAGTCTCAATGGAACTCTTATTACAGGAGATAAGGGAGCTCAGACCATTTATGAAAGAGACAAATTCTAAACTACAATCACTTTCCGATAATTGGTCGCAACTGGATAATAGACTCACAGTAGTCGAACACAATGTCTCTTACTTCAACGAAACTACTAAGACTGTGTCTTTCTTGAATTCTCAGGTTTCAACCCTTCAGAAACAAGTTGAGGACCTTGAAAACCACAATAGAAGGAATAACATGCGTATTTATGGTTTGGCGGAGGGGACGGCGGGTACAGACTCTCTCCCATTCTTCAAATCATTCCTCCCCAAGCTTTTGCACATGCCAGAGGATACTGTACTTAATATACAACGTGCTCATAGATTAGGACGTGGGTCTACTACTACCACAGTCTCTCCTTCGCAAAGACCAGGAAAAGTTATTCTCTATTTTCTTGAATATACTAATTTGCTGAAAGTGTTGGCAGTGGCTAGAATCATCAAACGGATCTCTTGGTCTGGCTCTACACTATTCTTTGCGCAAGATTATTCCAAGGCTACATCTGCCAGACGAAAGGCTTTTCTAAATATGAGACCGGACCTTCGCTCTTTGGGTGCTAGGTATGGTCTTTTCCACCCATGTCTCTTTAAAGTGACGTACAATAACAAAACAACAACGTATGAAGATCCTTTCCGCTTGCAAAGCTAAATCAATTCACAAACGATGTCTAATATGGACTCTTCGATTCCATCCTCATCTCATACTTCAGGACCTGTCTGACAAGATCTTATGAGTTAATAATATCCTCTCGCTGATTGAAGTTTTTATGATGTTACCCTCATGTTATTGATGGTATTCCGTTCTCAAATAGTGGTATGGCTTTTGCTATTGTGTTTTATTGTTCCGAAGTTCATAGCTCATCCTCTAATACATAGTTCAATAGCTTGCTTCTTGCTTCATAGTTACGTCCTGTCATAGGTGTTTATCGTTGATTGGAGGAGTCATGCCGTTTTATATGTTTTATTAATTTCTACATTTTACTGTTATATTTGACAATGCTAACTAATATTAAAAATTTTTGCTTCCTCTATGTTTATGCTCAATATATAAGTTAAAGCTAATGTTCTCGTCTCACTCTCTTCGCTTCCGCAGTTACGTTTATGTCTTGGCGTGTTCCCTCCTCGGTCAAGTTCTCACTGGATGTCTCATCAGCTCCGTGTTGGTCCACCCTCCCCCACATTCTTGTTCCCTTAGTGTAGGTATGTTGTTCGTTTTGTTTTTCGTTTTTTGTTTTGTCTTGCAATTTCTCTCTTCTTTCGATTCCGGTGTCTTTTGTACTTTTCTCAATTCTTACTTTATCTTTTGCATAATAATACTTGTAATTCTAATACTTACTCTTCCTAACCCTAAATCTCCTCGATATATAATCACTAATTCTATGTCTTCCCTTTTAACTAATCTCGTCCTTCACTCATGGTTTACTCTTTCTAAATTTCACATTCCTCCTTTATCTGACTTCCTATTACTTTTATATTTCCCTTTACTCCTTTTCATTAATATACAGTGGTGTTATAACAAATTGGATTTTTGCCTTACAATTTTGAATTATTCCTTTTTTGATTATTTATGTCATTAAAATTCATCTCATGCACCTTTAGGGGTCTAAATCCCCCCATTAAAAGATAGAGAGTCCTCACTCATTTAGCTAAACTGAATGCTGATATAGTGTTTTTACAAGAAACTCACCTCACAGAGGCCGAATCCTTAAAATTAAAAAGAGGATGGGTGGGAATGTTTTTTCATCTCCAGGTGATGGGAAACGCAATGGAGTAATGATACTGTGTCATAAGTCACTTCCAATCTCACTCATATCACAAGAATGTGGTGACCTTGGCAGATGGCTGAATTTTAAATTGCTGTTAAAGGATGTTCCAGTTTCTCTTCTTAATGTTTTTTTATTGATTTTATGACAGCAGATAGTTATACAAGGTACAGTACATAATAAATACATGGAGATACAAAAAGGGTACAGAAAAAAAAAAAACGATTCCGGCATAACATCCAAAGGTAGTGCAAAGGTATAGCAAAGTAGAGAAGAGAACATTTTTGTTATGAAAGAATACATGGAGAATAATCTATAGCATTAATTTCTAAATTAAGTAAATTAAATTCAATTAGAAATAGGAGCCCAGAGTTTTTGACCAAAAATCTTTCTTCTCCATCCCTTTAGTTTATAAATCGCTTTTTCAAGTTGATAGATACTTAATAATTTAGACTGCCAATGATGAAAAGTTGGTGGATCAACATCTAGCCAGCGTGAAGTTATACAGTATCGAAATACAGACATACATATAAACAGAAGGCCTTCTTCTTCCATTGTTTTTCTACCAATTTCAATCAATCAATCAATCACAGACATTTATAGAGCGCACTACTTACCCGGAGGGTCTCAAGGCGCTTGGGGGGGAGGGAGGGGGTGCTGCTACTGCTCGAACAGCCAGGTCTTGAGCTTCTTCCTGAAGGAGAGGTGGTCTTGGGTCAGGCGCAGGTCGGTCGGGAGGGAGTTCCAGGTCTTGGCGGCCAGGTAGGAGAAGGACCTTCCTCCTGTTGTCGTTCTCAGGATGCGGGGGACGGCGGCGAGGGCGTGACTGGCTGATCGGAGGTGGCGTTTGGGAGCGTAGAAGTTGATGCGGTTGTTGAGGTAGCTCGGGCCTTGATCGTGTAGGGCTTTGTGTGCGTGGGTGAGGAGACGGAAGGTGATTCTTTTGTTGACGGGGAGCCAATGCAGGTCTCTCAGATGTCCGGAGATGTGGCTGTGTCGTGGGATGTCGAGGATGAGTCTGGCCGAGGCGTTCTGGATCCGCTGGAGTCTCTTCTGGAGCTTGGCGGTGGTTCCGGCGTAGAGGGCGTTGCCGTAGTCCAGTCGGCTGGTGACGAGGGCCTGGGTGACCGTCTTCCTGGTCTCAGTGGGGATCCACCGGAAGATCTTCCGTAGCATGCGCAGGATGTTGAAGCACGACGAGGAGACGGCGTTGACCTGTCTGGTCATGGAGAGGGAGGAGTCCAGGATGAAGCCCAGGTTGCGTGCGTGGTCTGTCGGTTTGGGTGCGGTGCCCAGGGCGGGGGGCCACCAGGAGTCGTCCCAGGCGGAGGGCGAGGAGCCCAGGATGAGGACTTCCGTCTTGTCCGAGTTCAGTTTCAGGCGGCTGGTCGTCATCCACTCGGCTACGTTTTTCATCCCTTCGTTAAGGTTGGCTCTGGCGGCGGCGGGGTCGTTGGTCAGGGAGAGGATCAGCTGGGTGTCGTCGGCGTAGGAGATGATGTTGAGGTTGTGTTGGCGTGCGATGGCCGCGAGGGGGCTCATGTAGACGTTGAAGAGGGTGGGGCTCAGCGAGGATCCCTGAGGTACGCCGCAGATGATTTCGGTGGCCTCTGACTTGTACGGTGGTAGCCGGACTCTCTGTGTTCTCTTTGATCCGATTGCATTCCCAAAATTACTAATTCTGCGGATAGTTGAGTTGATGTCCCCAAAATGTTATTTAAGAAGCATTGTACATCAGCAATAAATTGAATTAATTTGGGACAGCTAAAAAACATATGATTAGAATCCGCGGCAAAATGGTTACACAGGCTTCATTTATCTCCACGTTAGCTTTCCATTAAGCCAGCTTAGCTGGGGTGTAATATAAATCAAAAACGGACATAAAATATTGGCTTTTGAGCGATCCGTTAAATAGTACCCTACTAGGCAATTCAATTGACCTAGATAAATCAATAATCCCAATTCCAAAATTTCTTTGCCATTTCTCTGTATATACATTCAAATTATCCTGGGTTCTATTTATCATCATCTGGTATATTACACCAATTTTACTTCTTTTCCTACAACTTTCTAATACATCTATTTTCCCCATCATAATAGTGTTTAATACATTTTTTGACTCAAAAAAACTCTGAATTTGTAGATATTTAAAAAAATCTGTTTTTGTTAAATTATATTTTTGCTGTAAATAAGAATATCGAGCAAATTGCCCCGTCGGATATAGATCTCCTAATAGACACAACTCACGACAGTGCCATCTCTGAATAATAAGGCCTCTAAAAATTTCAGGTAAGACCGGATTATGCAAGAGAGGTGTATAGTAATTTAAGTCTAAGCAGCAGTTAAATCTCTTTTTGAACTGTTTCCAGATTTGAAACACTGAAATCATAATTTGAAATTTTGTTTTTTTATAGTAACTGGGTTCTATTAATCTCAACAAACATTGTCGTGCTTCAATCCCCAGAACCATTTCGTAGATTGATGGTCTAACTGAATCATCCATAACATAGTCTTGAAAAATTCCCATATATCTTAAAGCTTTGGATTCCTGAATTACTCCATTTTGATCTATAATCTTTATAATATCATTAGAAGCGGCCTTCTGTCTGAGTCTTTGTGCTACCAGTCTGCCCGTTTGTTCATTTAACTTGTAGCATTCAGTCTTATATTGATTGTATTTAAGTGCTATCTGATCAGCTAGATAAGAATACGCAACAGCACGCTCGATGGTTAGTGCACGTTGAGCGTCTTCGATACCCTGACCTATTTTAATATTAGAAGCAAGTTTTAATTCTGCCTTCATCACTTTATCTGATTCTTGTTTAAATTTATTTCGTTTATTTTTCTGTAGAAAATTGGAGTAACTGATAGTTTCTCCCCTTATTATTGACTTAAAGGCGTCCCAGACTATTTGAACCGAAGCTGTCTCATTATTACATGCAAAGAACTCAATAATGATTTTAGACATATGTTGCAGGTAATCATCATCTAACAACAGATTCCTTTGAAATGACCACTGTCGGCTAAAGCTTTTGTGTTGAGAGTGTAATTGCATTTCTAAAATAACAGGGTTATGGTCTGAAACTAATTGTGGCTTTATGTCAATATTTACTTTCTCTAAAAGATCCGAAGAGATAAAAAAATAATCTAAACAAACACATTTTTGGTGTGGAGCCGAAAAAAAAGTAAAACCAGGCTCAAGAGATCGCAACCTATTCCACACATCAATCAAACTGTTCCCTAATACAAGTTCTCTGAGGGCTTTGTAGGTCTTGGTCTTACGTCCATTATAGCTCCACATTGTCCTAATATTGATATCAGCATCAATATGCACGTTTAGGTCACCACAAAAAATTATAGGTTGACACCAGGTGGCAAGCTCTAAGTTAACCGCATTCAATACCTCACTATCATCTAAATTTGGGCCGTACATAGAACAAACAGTAAACCTATTTCCCTCGATATTAATTGTTGCTAATCCCCATCTACCCCACTTGTCCGCTAGAGTTCTAACGCAATTCCCTAATCCCTGTTTCATAAGAATAGCAATTCCTCTTTTTAACCCAGTCTGCCTTGAACAGACTAGAAGTTCCAAACCCAAATGCTTCAACAAATTCCTCTTGTCCCAAGAGATATGTGTCTCTTGTAGACACAAAATATCTATTTGTAGTAACTGAATTATATTACGTAAGATGCCTTTTTTCTTAAAGTCATTAAGACCATTAATGTGCAACGTACATATTTTAATCTTCCTACTCATTGTAATGTTTTCAGAGGTAACAGAATTAGAGCTTCTCTATTTTGACTCATACCGCACAAACATGCTAATACATTAATCTGCCCTACTATGCATTCTGAAATAACTATTGCTGTCTTACACCCCACACCCCTCCACCCACCACAAACCCACCACCACCCCCTGACCTGCAACCACCCCCCCACCCTACCCACCCATCCCACCACATGAGGCATTTCGACCATTAGTCCCTGGGAACCCTAGGTGCCCCTCTACTCCTTTATAGGTTGGAAAAAAAGAGAAATATTATCTAATTAGAAAAAATTCATTTTTTTCCTTCAAATTACTAGTGATCATTAACAGCGGTATCAGGCTAAAGGGAGCAGAAAACAGCTATGGCTTTAGAGTTTTTTTTCCTCCCCCGTATAGAAGTAGCATAATTATTGGACACATAATTATTAGGTACATATAACCATTCTATAATGACATAAAATACTACTTGGTCAATATTTCTAAAACTAAAAATTTTGTTTGTTCTTTAACAGTTACTTTTAACTTTGCCGGGTTTTGAAGATACACAATCACTCCTTTCTCCTGGAAGCCTGCATTCAATTGCCGCAAGTGCCAACGTTTCGAAACCGTGGCAGGGCAAAAATCTGGCCGCACAAAAAAACTGCAGCCCTTTGCAGACCTCAATTTGTCAGGCCTAGCCAGGCCAAAGACCGCCTCTCTAGCCAAAAAATTGTTAAAGCGGACCAGAATTGCTCTAGGCCGTTCAATCTCCGATTGTTTTGGCTTCCTAATTACAAAAGGGAAGCGGTGTGCACGTTCAATCACATCGGACCAATCCCAAGAGGTGAGTTCTGGAAAAGCATCTTGAAAAAGATCACAGACAAATTTCCGTACATCAGGACCCCCCATTTCTTCTGGGACCCCTAAGATATGCAGATTACTCCTTCGTGATTGATTTTCTAATTCCGTAAGTTTAAAAGTTAAATATCATCCCGTTGGGTTTTAATAACATTAAGTTCTGTTTTTTGCGCTGCAACAACGTCCGATAATGTAGATATTCTCGCTTCAGCCTCAGTAACTCTGGAGGAGATATCTTAACAGATCTTAGTAACTCGTCTAACAGCATTTTGCACCTTTCTACATGTAACTTGTGTGCGAGAGATTTCCATTTTTGTTTCTGCTCGATGAGCAACCATCGTGTTATAAATCATGTCTAATGTCACCTCTGAGGCATTATGTGGCTCGTGAAGCTGACTGGCACTAGAGTTCCCCTCTTGAGGTACAGCTTCCATCCTTGCCTCCCCTGCCTCTGGTGTTTTACCCTTTGAACCTAGTTTTCTAGCTCTGTGCCTTTTGATAGTTGCCACTGACGTTGGCGAAATTTTGCTTACTCTGGAAACTTCATCCATACTACTGTCATCTGGATATTCAGCCCAAGCCTTGTCAATGCTCTCATCCGAGGAGTAATCTGACATAGAATTAAAGTTATCAACCGCCTCTTGGAAGGCTAATAAATCAGGACATACGATATCAGTCGCCAGAGGTACTGTTGTCCCCTCCAAAATCTCGTTTGACTCAGCTGGGTCAAAAAAGTTCAAGCCTGGAGTCAGTTGAACTCCAACTCCCATAATGCACCCACTCAGATTCCTTATGCCTTTGTCACTAACTGCTGGATGTGTTCCCAGCCCAGCAACAACTGATAGTGTAGTAGCATCATCACTGTTTTGAATACCAACTCCAACTTCCACAATGCACCCACTCGGGCTTTTCCCAGCGCTTTCACTAATTAATGTATGAGTTTCAGGAGCAGCGGTATCTATCGGTACAATAATGTCATTATCACCCTGAAGTTGCTGGCACAGTAGCGTATCCTTAGTAGGCTCTTGTGAATTAGTGCGCATCGCCTGTTTACCAAACATTTCGGGAAGCGTTAGTGTTGTGGAGTTTGCATTTTTCTTACGCTCACCTCCTTTTTTAGGATTTGGCTCCATCTCTGGCTGCAGTCCGCTCGACTGAGTTTTTTCAACCACAGCTAACTCCTTGGCGCCCACCTTCATTTTACAGCTTCTGGTAATTGGGGCTTTTGCAAGAGGTTTCTGTGGCATCCTCGACTGTGAGCTGGTTCCCCCGCACAGGTATGCTGACACTCCGGGAGGAAGGGGAGGAAACCGCCACACGGATACTCGAGGAGAGCCAAGACAGAAAAGGACGGCTATCATAGAATGAAGAGAGGTAAGCGTTCCCCCGGCACTTACAGGAGACAGCCGCCAGTCATGAATCACGAGTGGATAACAGCCGATAGTGAGCCTTTCACTTTACCGCAATGTACCGCACAGCCACAGAGCCGCACAGCCGCATATCCATCGATCCTCGAATCAGTTATCCCTCTGAGCTTCCCGCTGAGCAGATTCCAGCATTAGAGCAACAGTATGAGCACCAGAAGTTTTCTCCTCTTCTTTCCCAGCCAAGGAGCAGAGAGCAGGCACCTCACTCGGCCACTGCAGCGGCCGCCATCTTGCCTCCTTCTCTTCTTAATGTTTATGCGCCCACATGTGGCAAACCCTTTTTTTGGTCCACAGTGACTAAGCAAATTTCACACTCTCTGGAGGATAATTTTGTTTTAGCTGGTGACTGTAATCAGGTTTTTGACCCATTTGTTGACAGAAACTCCAGATTTCCATTTATTCCTAATAAACCGCATAAATCGTTTGTTCACACTATCACCCAACATAAACTCCTAGATACTTGGTGCTTATGTAACCCGACCACCAGGGAATATACTTTCTATTCCCCCACTCACCAAACCCAGTCAAGAATTGATTACATTTTTGTCTCCCACAATATTTCACAAACGCTCACACATGCAGAAATTGGCCCCATTTTACTCTCAGATCATGCTCCTGTTTCAATTGGAGTCAACATTTTACCTAAATCTTCAATCCCCAGAAGATGGCTCTTTAATAATACTCTGCTTTTAAACTCGGAATATACAGCCTCCTTCACTACTTTTTCTAATGAGTATTTTGAATTCAATCAAACTGAGCATATGCCGTTTTCAACTATATGGGATGCTTATAAAGCTTCGGCAAGAGATTTTATTATTGGTTTTGTTGCCAAGAAACGCAGAATTGCATGCTCACACACTAGAACTCTCCTTCAAGACATCAAGAAATTAGAACATTCTTATTACACATCTCACTCGAAAGATTGTTTAACAGCCCTTATAAATGCTAAATTGCAGTTTAACAAAAAGTCGACTGATGATGCTTCATTATACCTGTTAAAGTCGAGTGCATGGGTACTCACAAACTTTCTGTCGGGGGCTAAAATGACAGTGTGCTTTGTGGCCGAGGGCCGAATGTTAGGGGGGGGGTCAGCGGGGGCGGGATCAATGGGGGGCGGAGCTAAATTTAAAAAAAACCTGTTGCAAAACATTAGACAATGCGATAATGCTGTATTTCAAAATCAGATATAACTACAAAGAGCACATTTTGATAATACATTTTCATTTGAAGGTCTTTAGTTAAATTAGAATAGCAAGTACAAAGGAAAATATAATGGGGAAAAGTCTTTTCCAAGGCACAGAATTTATGCACTTATTTTACACTTCATGTCCGCAATTAATTTCTTGTACTCAGAGAGTGCAAGTCTAAGGAGGTGACCCAGATGTGCATTAGTCAATTTGTTTCTCAGTTTATTTTTTAGAACACCATTGTACAAAAGGAACACTCGCATACATATGTGGACCCAAACATGCTAAGTATTCTTTGTGCCAAGGTAAAAAGAAGAGGGAATTTTTCAGAGGGCACACTTAGCCAGAAATCTTCTGGTTCCTTCCCCAAGAAAGAGGACTCAAGCACAGAGCTGTATTGCATGTCAATTAGTTCCATCTCAGCTTGTGCCCTTTTCAAACCAAGAAGTTCAACAGCTTCAAGATTCCTTGCACTAACCATCCATGGGTTTTCTACAAGCCTGAAAAGTGGGGTGAGAACTCTAAACTGAGAGAATCGCCTTTTAATGTCCCCAGACATTTCTTCCAGATACGCACACAGACTGAGACTGAACAACATTTGCTGAGCTTTTTCACCCATTTGTGTTAAAGCCTGCAACTTAGGAAAGTGTATAAGATCACCATCGTTCACCTGCTCTCGGAACAGCTCGAGTTTACATTCAAAGGAGTATATGGCACTCACCATTAAGGACACCAGTTTCTGTCTACCTTTAAGTGCCAGATTGAGGGAGTTTAAATGCGAGAAGATGTCACACAGAAAATGGAGCATGGTGAGCCATTGCAAGTCATCTAATTCTGGGAAGGACTGTCACGATCGCGCTTGGGGCTGGAACTACAATTCCCAGCAAGACGCGAGTCGGAACTACAACTACCATGATCCTTCGCGAATCTCGCGAGACTACGATCCAGGAAGCATAAAGAGGAAGCCTTTCCCAAGCTCGGCTTCGGGAATTCCTCCTGTCCAGCGCATTGTGTCGGTTGCTGATCTTCTGTGGGTGGGGGGTCTTCACGAGTGGTAGTGGGCTACACTCAATCCCTGTGAAGCGTATAAGGAGTGAGTTAGGGCAACGCCCTTAATACCATCATCTCCACTATCAACCATCACCTACTTCTCCACTGGAGTGTATTTTGCTTTTCAGGTATTTAGAACACATAAGGCGTTAAGGGGGGAGTTACAGTATGAGCATTGCAATTAGAGTGTTAAGGTATTCATGATATACGCTCTCTTTGTGTTATCCAGATCTCCCTCCCTGCTGTCCCCTTCCTTTCCTTCCCGTTCCTAAACCCCATTACTCCCCCACTTAATCCTCCCAATGTACTGTGCTATTACAGCTACTCAGTCATTGGCTAGATTTAGAGGTGGAACATAAAACTTCAAAGCGATCCCAAGGACATCCAGCATAACAGAATTCCCGACCCAAGAATATTGATGGTCTTCCACATAATCCGTTTGATGCAGGGACACCGGCTCCTCCTCCATCGGTGGTGGTGGAGATGCCCGTCTTCATACCGTTAGCATCGCCTGAACGCTTTCAGGGAGATGCGGACAAGGTGCAGGTGTTTTTAACCCAGGTGGCGCTCCATTTCTCGTGTAAACCCAAATCGTTCCCTACCAACCAATCCAAAGTGGCCTTCTTGATCTCGTACTTAATTGGGAATGCGGCACAATGGGCGGTGCCTTTAGTTAATCGTAACGATCTGCTGTTGCATGATTGGGAGGCCTTTCGGACTGAATTTCTGAGAGTGTTTGACAGACGGGCTGACGCATACACAGCGGACCGTGACTTATTGGAGCTACGTCAAGGGAGTAAGGATTTGGTGGTTTATTTGAACATGTTTAGGAGGTTGGTGGCTGCGACCAATTGGCTCGATTGTAAACAAGCCTCTCTGTTTCATCAGGGATTGAGGGAGGAACTAAAAGATGTCATAGCCCAGATAGATCCACAGCCGAATACTGTGGAGGATTTGATTATTTAACGTTGCGGCTTGACCATAGGTTGAGCGAAAGAAGAGGAGATACACGTAGGAAGACCCTAGGCGACCGGGGTAAACCGGTTGAACAACCTTCAGCCGCTGCCCCTGAACCTATGAAAATAGGAGCGGTCAGGTCAGCATTAACCCCAGCTGAGAGAGAGTCACATCGCAAGCAAGGGCTTTGCCTATACTGTGGTAAACGTGGGCATTATGTCAGGGAGTGCCCAGTGAAGCCCAAGGTTAATCGCTTCCGTGCCACTCGAGTAGCCTCTGCTAGTGCAGATGTAGGGTCGGAAAACTAACAGACTCTAAGAATCAGGAAGGGGTTTCTTGGAGTCCTTTGTATGTCCCTTCATTGGGTGATGGAAAGATTGTATCAAAAGGACATCTGTTTATTCCGATTGTGGTGATGCTTGCTGGTGAAAGGGTGTTTATGTCTGCTATGGTGGACTCTGGGGCCACTGGGATGTTTATGGACATTCAAGAAGCACAACGTAAGGGTATCGCATTGATACAGAATGAGACCCCTGAGGAAATCTATGCAGTAGATGGGAGGAGGCTGTGTACTGGCCCCATTGAGTACATGACTGAGGAATTAGAGGTACTGTATGGGGATTCACATACTGAAATGATAACGTTCAGCGTTATCAGGGCCCCACAGTATGGAGTCATATTCGGCCTACCTTGGTTAGAGAAACATAACCCTAGCATTGATTGGGACACTAGAACCCTGCTCATGGGGTCTGGTTATTGTATGGAGCACTGTCATGTGACTTCTATGAAACCTGCTAGGGCCTTGTCTTGGGGTTCCAGTATAGCTACTGCTGCAGAAAAAAGTGTTCAACTCCCTGCTGCATACAGTAAATGCGCAAGGGTGTCTAGCGAAGTACATGCTGAGGAACTCCCCACACATAGGCAGTATGATTGCCAGATCGATTTGATACCTGGGGCGGTGGTTCCTAGTGGGCGTATTTATGCTTTGACATAACCAGAGACTAATCATCTAAGGGCCTATCTAGACAAACTGTTGGAATTGGGTTTCATTTGCCCATCTAAATCACCTGCTGCCTCGCCCTTTTCTTCATCCCTAAAGCCAACAGAGAATTGAGGGCTTGTGTGGATTTTCGCGCTTTAAACGCCATAACGGTAAAGATTAGGTACCCTTTGCCTCTTATCAGCGTTTTACTGGAGCAAGTAAAAGGGTCTACTGTCTTTACTAAACTGGATTTGAAAGGTGCCTACCACTTGGTCCGGATGCGAAGTGGGGATGAGTGGAAGACCGCCTTTAAAACCAGGTACGGTCTTTTTGAATACATGGTGATGCCATTCGGGCTGTGTAATGCCCCTGCGGCATTTCAATTCTTCCTTAATGATGTCCTCCGTGAGATACTGGATCATTATGTGATAGTTTACATCGACGACATCCTAGTGTATTCTGAGTCTGAGGAGCTTCATTGTCAACATGTGAAATCAGTGCTGGGCATATTACAGTCGCACAACCTGTTTTGCAAGCTGAGTAAGTGCGATTTCCATGTCCGGTCAGTGGAATTCCTGGGGGTAATCTTGAGTCCTGATGGCCAGGAGATGGCGGAAAGGAAGGTTTCTGCTGTAATGAACTGGCCAGTTCCATGCAATGTTCGTGATGTACAGTGTTTTATTGGCTTCGCCAATTTCTACAGGCGATTTATTAATCAATTTTCAAAGCTAGTCGCCCCATCACGCAGTTGTTAAGGAAATATAGTGTTTTCTGTTGGAACGACCATGCGCAGAAGGCTTTTGCTGCTCTTAAACTTGCCTTTGTATCAGCTCCTGTACTTGCTCATCCGGATCCTGACAAGGCATATGTGGTCGAAGCCGATGCTTCAGATGTAGTGATCGGGCCATATTGTCTCAGAGAAACGCCGAGACTGGTCAGCTCCACCCAGTTGCGTTTATGTCACGGAAACTCAATCCTGCTGAAAGAAACTATCATATATCTGAGAAAGAACTTTTGGCTATCCGGGACTCCTTTCAGGAGTGGAGGCCTTTCCTCATGGGTGCCAGACACGTGGTCACTGTTTTCACGGATCACCGGAACCTGCAGTTTATGACTGCAGCACGTCCTCTTACCCCTAGACAACTAAGGTGGATGATGTTTTTCTCTGGGTTTCACTTTATCATCACCTATCGGCCTGGGGCTGACAATCGTAAGGCGGACGTCCTTACTCGTCAGTCGTCGGTGTCTCCTCTGGAGGGGGCGCCGATCGCCAGCATCATCGACCCAGGGAAGGTCTTATGTGCCATGCAGCCTGATACATTTCTAAAAGAGGTTGTGAGAGGAGTAGCGGCTTTTACATGGAGGGCATGGCTTCGGGGACATCCTGAATGGAGAATGCATGGGGGTCACCCGATGTTCAACAATCGGTTGTTGTTGCCCACTGTGCGGCTAAGGAAACAGGTTTTCGTGTGGTGCCATGAATCCCCTTGTGCGGGTCATTTGGGGGTAGCTAAGACAGTGGAGCTTATTCTCAGACATTTCTGGTGGCCATCCATGAGACTCGATGTTGGGCAGTGGGTTTCTGCCTGCGAGCAATGTGTGAGGATGAAGTCGGACCATAGCCGTCCACAAGGCCTCTTACAACCTCTTCCCACTCCATCGGATCCTTGGGATAGGATCTCATTGGATTTTGTGGTAGGTCTGCCTAAAGATCAGGGGTGTACGGCGATTCTGGTGGTAGTCGACTACCTGACAAAGATGGAACATTTCATCGCTTGTGCACAAGTACCCTCAGCTGGTCAATTGGCGGTGATGCTCATGACTAATGTGGTGCGCTTACATGGCTTACCGAGTGTTATCGTATCCAACAGGGGTTCCCAGTTCACTGCCCAATTCTGGAAGAAGTGGTGTTCTGTGCTCCACATCAACACAGCCCTTTCCACTAGTTTTCACCCGCAAACGGATGGGCAGACTGAACGTCTGAACCAGACTCTCAAACAATATCTGAGGTGTTATGTTGACCAGAGCAAAGACAATTGGGTGGGTCATCTATGGTTGGCTGAGGTGGCTTACAACAATGCCACGCATGGCTCCGCCTTTCTACTGCAATTATGGTAGGCATCCCAGGTACCTTCCCTTTGTCCATCCAAGGGCTGATCCTGCCCTGCGTGAGGTTGCACGGAGAGTGGTATATTCGTGATACTTTGTCTAAAGCCCAAGAGCATCTTGAATTGGTCAAGGTCAAGTACAAGGCTGCTGCTGATAAACACCGGAGGCAGGGTCCGTTGTATTGCAGGGGAGATGCTGTGTGGCTCTCGACAAGGAATCTACGTTTCCGGAAGCGCAGCGTGTTTAACCCTCGGTACATTGGGCCTTACACCATTGTTAAAAGGGTGAATCCTGTGGCTGTGAAACTGAAGCTCCCTTCACATTTGCATATCCACCCGGTCTTTCATGTGTCATTGTTGAAGTCATCTCATGCGCGGGGGCGATCGCGTCTTCCTCCGGTGTGGGTGGATGGTGAACTTGAGTATGAGGTCAACTCCCTGTTGGATTCTAAGTTCCGGGGCTGTAAACTGTGGTATCTGGTTTCCTGGAAAGGGTATGGCCCGGAAGAAAACTCGTGGGTACCTGCGGCGGGGATCCACTCGCCGGCGCGGGTGTCGGCCTTTCATCGGAGGCATCCTGAGAAACCTGGGCCTTGATGTTTCCTTCCCTGTGGGGGGGATGTACTGTCACGATCGCGCTTGGGGCTGGAACTACAATTCCCAGCAAGACGCGAGTCGGAACTACAACTCCCATGATCCTTCGTGAATCTCGTGAGACTACGATCCAGGAAGCATAAAGAGGAAGCCTTTCCTGAGCTCGGCATTGGGAATTCCTCCTGTCCAGCGCTCTGGTGTCGGTTGCTGATGTTCTGTGGGTGCGGGGTTCTTCACGAGTGGTAGTGGGCTACACTCAATTCCTGTGAAGCGTATAAGGAGTGAGTTAGGGCAACGCCCATAATATCATCATCTCCAATATCAACCATCACCTACTTCTCCACTGGAGTGTATTTTGCTTTTCAGGTATTTAGAACACATAAGGTGTTAAGGGAGGAGTTACAGTATGAGCATTGCAATTAGAGTGTCAAGGTATTCATGATATACGCTCTCTTTGTGTTTTACAGATCTCCCTCCCTGCTGTCCCCTTCCTTTCCTTCCCGTTCCTAAACCCCATTACTCCCCCACTTAATCCTTCCAATGTACTGTGCTATTACAGCAACTCAGTCATTGGCTAGATTTAGAGGTGGAACATAAAACTTCAAAACGATCCCGAGGACATCCAGCATAACAAGGACTGCCCTCGACTGATTACAAATTGTTCAATTTCTGGAAGCAAAGTAATAAATCTTTCTAGCACTCTACTTTGCTCAACCACCTAACTTCAGTATGCAACAACAGGTCTTCATGTTCACATTCCGCATCCCTCAGCGATCATTTAAAAAGTCTGTTGTTGAATGCTTTTGCTCGAAAAAAATTAACAATTCTCACAACTTGCTTCATAACATGCAAGTTGTCCTTGTTTTATTTTCGTGCATAATGCTTCTTGATGTATTATGCAATGATAATCAATAAAAGTGGATGATTGAAGTTTTTTTCTTAACAGAGATACAAAGCCCTTCTCATGTCCAATCATGGAGGGTGCCCCATCTATAGTAATACTTACAAGATTGTTCAATGGCAAGTGATGAGATTCAAAGAAATTACACATGCTGGCCAACACATCCTCTCCTCTTGTGTGACCATGCAATGGCAAAAGGCAGAGGAGCTCTTCTTTTGGAATGATTTCTTGTTCCGAATACCTCACCCAAATCATTAACTGAGCCACATCACCTACATCTGTGGACTCATCAACAGCAATGCTAAAGATAGGGGACAGTTTGACTGCATTGATGACCTGTGCTAGAACATTGTCACCCATTGACTCGATTCTATGTGTGCATGTGAAATCTGACAGTTGTAGTGCACCTATTTCCTTCATAACGTTGGATTTATTAGGATAGTTGGCAAATAAAATGTCTGCTGCCGAGAGAAAACACTTCTTAACCAGCTCTGCGTCTGTAAATGGCTTTTTATGTTTGGCAAGCAAGTAGCAAATTTGGAAGGATGCCTCGATTACAGCCTCAGATTCTTTCATCTGGTACAGAAAGAGCTTTTGTTGGGATAGAGGGGCTTGCTGTAGTGATGCCACCTTTGCAGAACAAGGTTTTGAGGACATTGGAAAGTTTTGACTATGTCTTGTTTTATAGTGCCGCTCCAGGTTATATCTTTTGAGCACATTACCCTTTTCTTTGCAAAGGAGGCAAGTACCTTTATCTTTTGGACATTCCACACAAAGATATTCTTCTTCCCACGAAGCATGGAACACCCTGTGTTTACTCTGTATGGATCTGGGTCTTTTGCAAGACTTTGTTACTGGGCTGTATGCCATTTCTTTTGGGTTCCTTATGAACACTGCAGGAAAACAGGATTTGTGTTCACGATCGATGGCACGACCCTGTCTCACGACCGATGGCACGACCCCGTCTCATGACCGATGGCACGACCCCGTCTCACGACCGATGGCCCGACCCCGTCTCACGACCGATGGCACAACCCCGTCTCACGACTGATGGCACAACCCCGTCTTAAATGCAGAGCTCTTCACAAACCAATGAGGTGAGACTGGAGAGCTGCTATTTGGGAGGGAGGGGGGGGAACAGGTTTGAAAATAAAATTTGTGTTAAAAAATGTAAATGTCCATATTGAGTGTTTACTTCTCACTGCATATTTTGACAGTGCCCTATGTGCACATATGTAGATTTATTTGTGCATTCAAGCTTATAATTAGATTTAGCGCTTCACAAATGAAACATCACGGTATCACCTTTCTCATGTACAGCCATCCCTACTTGAGAGCATTAGTGAAATGAAGAAAGCAATAACATGAGACCACCCTTTCTTAATAAATTAAGTTTACATTTGTACAGTGCATCCACTATCTCAAATGCCTTTCCATATTACCCAGACAGGTGAAGTAGTAGCTAAGCAAAATATCCTGCCACTTGCAATAGTGAACTGAAGTCTAGAGGTCCTGACAGGCCACATATGGTAGAGAGGGCCTTGCGCTCTGGCAGTCGTTGGGGCAGAGAGTCCTGCCCTCTGGCAATCACTAAGGAAGAGGTGTTACTTCCTTGCAAAGTTGTTCTGCAGAAGTGAAACTATGTGTCAGATTTACCACTTGTTCAAGCAGAGCAGTGCAGCAAATGTGCTGTGTGAGAAGGAGAGGAGAAGAGTGCCATATTTACAGAAATATGACACTCTCCTTCCCTTTCCCTAGCACTAGCGCTGAAATCACCAACCATGCGCGATCGACACATTTGCGCCATAGCACAAGGGTGTCTCTGTGAGTCTACCATAGGTTTTGTACTTGGGCGAAACCCTTCCAGTACAAAAAACTATGAATAAGCTGACTTTAACTCTTTCCCCTCGTTGCATGTGGGATGCACTTTACAGCACAGACACAAAATCGGCATAGGGAGGAGAAATGAAAGCATTTCTCCTTCGTTTCGCCTACTTCAAAAGTACAATGTTTTCTGATGCTAAACCCTGTCTACTTTATTTAGTATATATGGTTTAGCATAAGAAACCTTGGTGGTTGCATGTGAACACCCAAGTTCCACCCATGGTGCACTCCCTTCGGCGCTCAGTAACGCAAAGCAGTGCTAACCCAGGAACGACACTGCTTAATTATATAGCCACCACAGCTTTCAGGGACCCCTCACTTTTTTCATACAGCCCTGGTATGCACAGCAACAGGGCCAAAAAGACACGCTCTGCACCCACCCATGGGATCCCCAGGTCTCCTTCAAAGTGAGATTGGAGGTGTATCGGGAAAGACACTGACACTGTGGGAATAAACACCCCAGAATCCTAACGGGGCCTACATCCTGCTTGATAAGTGCAATATAATGAATGCTCAAACAATAGCTCCGAATTTGGACTCTGAATAAACAAAGAAATAATGTAGGGGACAAAAGAGATGCTGAAAATAAACAAAATGTGAACTATGACCTTAGTAAAAAAAAAAAAACCTTATACACTTCTGAAAATTGCACTTCTGCAACTACTCATCAAATAGCAGTATTTCTCTACTATAAACAGACACGTACAGAACCTCAAAATATATTTTTAGAGCAAACTACGGCGATATATACACATAGCTGACACGGATCGCCTGGATACAGGGCTTTCAGTGGGATGAAAAACCTGGGGGTTCTCTCAAAGGGCCATGACAGATGAAATGAAGGTCATAGCTTAAAAACATGTAAACTACAAATCTGTGCTTAGCATAGTGTGCCACCCTACTGGTATTAAGTTTGTCATTATATCCAGATATATCAGATACAACCAGTAACATTATCCCTGCAACAAGTCAGGACTATTGGCTTTGCCAATGGTTGTTAGCTGCATAAGATAAATAACCAAACAACTATGGCTTTTGTTGTATATAAAAGTATTATATTGAAAATGCTTCAGTTCTGAAAAGATGACTGTGAAAGAACTTAAACCATTCTATTTGAAATTATATCAGAATCTTTGAGGAGTGATGCTGCTACTGAGATGGTATTTTTTTTCACAATGAGGGTGAAAATGGAGACCCCGATAGTTGTTAGTTGCATAAGATAAATAAGCAACGACTATGGCTTTGTTGTATGTAATATATAAAATTGAAAATGCTTCAGTTCTGAAATGATGAAACTGTGAAAGAAGTTAAAGATGCCTGTTTGGAATTACATCAATTACTTTGTGCTGCTGTTGAGTTGAAAAATGGCGAGTCTCCTGCCTGAATCAATCAATCAATCAATCAAGGAAATTTGTAAATCGCGCTACTCACCCGTGGGGTTCTCAAGGCGCGTGGGGGGTTGCTACTGCTCGAACAGCCAGGTCTTGAGTTGCTTCCTGAAGGAGAGATGGTCCTGGGTCAGCCGGAGGTGGCTGCCAGATAGGAGAAGGATCTTCCTCCGGCGGTGGTTTTGCGGATTCGTGGGACGGTGGCGAGGGCGAGGCTGGCGGAGCGGAGCTGGCGGGTTGGTGTGTAGAATGCGAGACGGTTGTTGAGGTATATGGAGCCCGCGCCGTGGAGAGCCTTGTGTGCGTGGGTGAGGAGTCGGAAGGTGATTCTCTTGCTGACGGGGAGCCAGTGCAGATCTTTCAGGTGGGCGGAGATGTGGCTGTGACAGGGGATGTCCATGATGAGTCTTGCCGAGGCGTTCTGTATGCGCTGTAGTCTTTTCTGGAGCTTGGCTGTGGTTCCGGCGTAGAGGGTGTTTCCGTAGTCCAGGCGGCTGGTGACGAGGGCCTGGGTGACCGTCTTCCTGGTTGCGGTGGGGATCCATCAGAAGATTTTTCGGAGCATGCGCAGGGTGTTAAAACAGGATGATGAGACGGCGTTAACTTGCTTGGTCATCATGAGGGAGGAGTCCAGGATGAAGCCCAGATTGCGTGCGTGGTCTGTGGGCTTGGCGGCAGTGCCCAGGGCCGGTGCCCACCAAGAGTCGTTCCAGGCAGAGGGGGATGGTCCCAGGATGAGGACCCCCGTCTTGTCTGAGTTCAGTTTCAGACGGCTGAGGTTCATCCATTCTGCGGCTTCTTTTATTCCTTCCTGGAGGCTGGCTCTGGCGGTATCCGGGTCGTTGGTGAGGGAGAGGATCAGCTGGGTGTCGTTGGCGTAGGAGATGATGTTGAGGTTGTGATTGCGTGCGATGGCTGTGAGGGGGCTCATGTAGATGTTGAAGAGGTTGGGGCTGAGCGAGGATCCTTCTGGAACGCCGCAGATGACTTCGGTAGCTGCGGAACGGAACGGAGGGAGACGGACTCTCTGGGTTCTTCTGGCGAGGAACGAGATGATCCACTCCAGGGCCATGCCTTGGATTCCGATGTCGCTGAGGCGTTGTATCAGGGTGCGGTGGCATACCGTGTCGAAGGCTTCTGAGAGGTCCAGGAGGATGAGGGCGGTAGTTTCCCCCCTGTCGAGCATGGACCTTATGTCGTCGGTAGCTGCGATGAGGGCGGTCTCGGTGCTGTGGTTTGCTCGGAAACCGGACTGCGACAGGTCAAGGGATCCATTTGTTTCGAGGAAGGCGGAGAGTTGCTCGTTGACCATCTTCTCGATGACTTTGGCAGGAAAAGGGAGGAGCAAGATGGGTCGAACGTTCTTGAGGTCTGTGGGGTCTGCAGTGGTTTTTTTCAGGAGGGCGCTGAGCTCGGCATGTTTCCAGCTCTACGGGAAGGTGGCGGATGCGAAGGAGCTGTTGATGATGTCCCGGAGTTGGGGTGCGATGATGGAGTCGGCTTTGTTGAAGATGTGGTGTGGGCAGGGGTCGGTTGGGGAGCCGGAGTGGATGGTGTTTATCGTGCGGGTGGTGTCTTCGGTGCTGACCGAGGTCCAGGTGCAGAGGGTGGTGGTTGGGTGCGCTGGTTCGGTGGTTGGGTGCGTGGTCTGTGCGCCGAAGCTGTCATGAATGTCGGCGATCTTGCGGTGAAAGAACGAGGCGAGTGAGTTGCAGAGGTCTTGCGAGGCTGTGATGTCGTTGTTGCAGGCGCTGGGGTTTGAGAGCTCTTTAACGATGTTGAAGAGTTCCTTGCTGTTGTGGGTGTTGTTGTCCAGTCGTTGTTTGTAAGTAGTTCTTTTGGTGGTGCGGATTAGTTGGTGGTGCTTGCGGGTGGTGTTCTTGAGGGCTGTCATGTTTTCTGTTGTCTGATCCTGGCGCCAGGTTTTCTTGAGGGAGTGGCAGGTTTTCTTTGAGTTTGTGAGGTCGTCAGTGAACCATGTGGCTTTCTTGCTGCAGGGTCTGCTGGGTGGTTTCTTCAGTGGTGCGAGTTCGTCGGCACAGCTGGCGAGCCATTGTGCGAGGTTGCGGGCTGCTTCGTTGGAGTCCGTCGTGATGGTTGGAGGGTTCTGGCTGAGGGAGGTGGTGAGCTGGTCGGCGGTGATCTTGCTCCAGCTTCTGCGGGGGGGCCTGTTGCGGGTGGTGGTGGGTCGTGGCTTTCCTGAAGGAGAAATGGATGCAGCTGTGGTGTGTCCAGTGGAGTCCACGGTGGAGTGACTGAAGGAGATGTGCTTGCTGTAGGAGAAGATGGGGTCAAGCGTGTGGCTGGCGTAGTGGGTGGGGGTGTTCACTAGTTGCTTAAATCCGAGGTTTGCGAGGTTGTCCAGCAGGGTGGTAGTGTTGCTGTCATTGTTGTTCTCCAGGTGGAAGTTCAGGTCCCCTAGGAGGATGTAGTCTGGGGAGGTGAGGGCATGCGGGCTGACGAAGTCTGCGATGGCTTCGCTGAATTGTGTGCGTAGCCCCGGGGGTCTGTAGATTAGGGTGCCTCTGAGGGTGGTCCTGGAGTCGGTGTGTATCTGGAAGTGAAGGTGTTCGGCGGCTGTGACGGTGTCTTCCGAGCTTGTCATGATGCGGATGGTGTTTCTGTGGGCGATGGTGATGCCTCCTCCGGTTTGGTTGGTGCGGTCCCTTCGGGTGATCTTGTAGCCGTCCGGGATGGCTATGGCGGTGTCGGGGGCTGAGGAGGCGTTCATCCACGTTTCTGTGAGGAAGGCGACGTCTGGTGCTGTAGTGTCCAGGAGGTTCCAGAGTTCGACTGCGTGCCTGTGGACTGAGCAGGTGTTGAGCAGGATGCACTTGAGTTGATTCTTGCTGGTGGTGGGCTTGGCGGGTGCCGGCCCGGGACGGAGGCAGGTGAATTTGCAGTCTTGGCAGGTAAAGGGTCCGTGTGTGCGATTCGGGGTGGCTTGGTAGCAGGCGGGGTTCTGGCTGGTGTTGAGTGCGTGGAGGGTGGCGGCATCATAGGTTTGTCGGGTGCGTTGGTATCGTTGAGAGCCAGGGTTCCTGGGGCTGGGCACGGTCCAGGCATGGACGGGCGCAGACAGGCTTGCCTTTGGCGCGCCTTCGGTGCACCATCGGCTCGGTCGCGCAGCGGTCTCCATAAGAGGGAAGGAGGGGTCAGCTGGGAGGCGGGAGGGAAGGAGCCAATGGGTGGGGGGGGGCGTGGCCGCGCAGGAGGCAGCGGTGGGAAAGACGGGGCTGAGGAGCCCGGTGGTAACCAGGGGAACCAGCAACCACACACACAGGGTACAGAAATGAGAAGGGAGCGGGCACACACTCAGGGCAGACACACACTCAAGGGTACAGAAGTGAAAAAGAGGGGCAGGCACACACTAAGGGCACAGGCAGTACCGGGCGGCACTCGTGTAGGGGAGGGGAGCGCCGATCTGGAGTAGCGGCGGCAAAAACAATGCACAGGAGGCGGTCACAAGGCGATCAGGAGGCGAGCTGCAGCGGCGGGGAAGTGACCTACCCGGGGGTCAAGGGTCGAGTCTATGGACATGTATGAAAGGCAGCATATATTTGAATGACAGAAGCTATTGCCTAAATTTACTTAGCATTTAATGTGTGTATTCGTAAATCTAGAAAGGAAAGAACCCAAGACAAACAAAAATATAAGACGCACCTTTGATTCTTCCAAATATTGTTTTGAATGTTGTCTCGTGCTCAAAGATGACACCACCCACATGTTTATGTCAAAGAATTACTTTCAATTACTTTTAAGTTACTCGCCTGCTCCTTTCAACCCTGCTCAAGCATATTTAGTCTTTGTTTCTGTTGGAAACACTGGGGCATATTACCAACGAGTAGCGATATTTATCACTAACTAGATTAGCAACGATTTTTTTATCGCTAAGCATCGCCGGAAATTATCACTGAGATGACGTGCTATTAGCAACGCTTATCTCCAAAGCGATAATTTTTCCGGCGATAGCGTGAATATCGCTGAGAATACAGCGATATTCACGCATTAGCGACAAAATGCTCTTAGCCATGTTATCCACCTCCCATTGGATAACATGGCTAAGAACTGGTCTGAGCAGGCGTTAGTTTTTGGCGATAGCGGGAATATTTCCATCGCTACGCCTGCCTTGCTAATAGGCGATAGCGACATTAGCGACTGCTTTTAGTCGCTAACAGGTTGGGTACGCCCACTTTGCATGTCATTAATGATAAATATCGCTGACATGCAAAGCGGGCCCCAAACCGCTCGCTATCGCCTAAAAGCTGTCGTTAACATCAGTAAGCGACAGCTTGCTAATATAGCGATAGAATTATCGCTGCTTAGCGGCCGAAAACGGACGCTAAACGGGTGACAATTGCCTATCGCCCCCCTTAGTAATATACCCCACTGTGTTTAAAGAAGTGATTCCGCAGCGATACACTGGTAAGACAGCTTTTGATGGCAGAGCACTCGCTATAGAGGAACGTGTATAACTTACTTCAAAGATTTACAGCCCGGTGGAGTGAACTGAGCCCGTCTGTGTCTAGACATCAAAGTGGCACAAGTCTGAAGCAACACCCATATTCACAAAACATTTTTCCTTCCCAAGTATCCCAAGTTACATTTTGCAAGTTCACAGAATAAACCACTGACAATTATTTACAAACTGAAATTTCACCCCTTTGTGCAAAAACGTCTGCCTTTTTGGTCAGTTTTTTTTGCATGAGTAAGTCTGTATTAGAGGATAGACAGGGGTGCTGTAAGGGGCATTATGGGAGGTTGTCTTGATTACAGTTTTGCAAATTCCTGTAAAAAGTCATAATAACTATTTAGGTATCAACAAGTGTTTTGTAGCGTTCCCCACTCTGGAAGCACACGGCGCACTCTCCTTGAAAAAAACAGGAGTAAGTGTGCGTAGAGTGGGAAAAGGATTAAACCAGTGCTTAACTTGAGCCACTGGTTGTAAGCTGGCACTCTTTTTTTGGGACCGGGACATATTTTTAATCATCAGACTTTCACACAGAACAAGACAGAAAGGCAGCAAAGGGGAAAGTAGGAGGAAGAAACAAAGAAAAACAGTGACAAAATGATAAAGCGAGGATGAAAAAGACCTGGGAGGGATGAAGGGGCAGGGAGAGTATGTTAATGGATGAAAGAGGTAGGAGATGAAATCAAAAAACCTTCAATAGGGTCGGTCAAAGGGCTTTTGGGGTAAATTTGGGCCCGGCCCTTGTTCTGTTACAAGTTATGAATGTATGTATGTAAATGTTATTGTTGTGGAAAGGATATCTGTAGAAGGAGCAGTACTTCGGGAAATACAGGTTTTCAGAAAAGGGCCAATAACGCAAATTATGCCATTCCCTCACCTGCCTGATCAATGGTTCAGTTTTGTAAAGACTAGGAATTCAAAGTCACCTTGCTATGTTTCTCGGAACCTAGCCTGCACCTGGAACATAGCCAGCACCTGTAGAAATCAAAAATACACTTCTCAGGGGTTCCACTAATACAAAGAAGTTGACACAGAAGCTGGAATATAAAATAACATCTTTATTAAACTCAAATGAATGAGACTACGTCACACAGAAGCCTTAGCAACTGAATTAGGCAGTCTGCTAGAATGGTCTTACTTCCATCTTATATACTCTTTATCCTGCCCCAGGCATGTAAGGGAGTTGTACCAATTACATTCCTAAACAAATGGAAAATCTAGAGGGTCAGCAGGTGAGTAGCCTTTGGGGTTTTAGCAGGATATCGGCAAAACATTATAATTACATAGTTCACCAAGGTTAATCTGATTTAGATGGCACTGCAGGGCATGGCATGATTACATGTACAGTATCCCAACCCAAAAGTTAATCATTAAGAATGTCCCAAATTCTACCTCCAAAGGCCGGACAAACCTATAATTGAAAGCATAACGCATGTAATGAAGAAACATAAAAAGAAACAGTAACAGATGATGAACAAGATAAGGCATGTGCAAGGAAACTAAAAGTTAACGATGTCCTGAACATTGATTGGCAATCTCAGACAAAGATCAATCAGGGAAATTGGCTTTGCGAGGTCAGTTTCAGGTGAAGAGGTCAGTTTCTTACAGTTCATTTCAGAGTCAAAAAGAAACCTTAGTTAATGTATACATGGACTAAGAAGGCCAGGCCACTTTATTCGCCAGGCTACCTTCACAGGCCTACGTGAGGGCAACACAAAATGGTGGCACAATATAAAATGGAGTCAGTCTCGAGAATTACAGAACCTCAGATCCTCCTTTTGCCATTACATAGGCAATAACCTAAGACTCTTGTTGATCTGAATCTAGGTCTATATCGATATTCAATAGGTCGTCAAGATGTTGCTGTAACATCATCTTATTATTCTCTACTTCTCTCGGGACAGGTCTCCGAACACACATAGTAGCACAAAGACTCACTTCTGGTGCACCATTTTTGGATGCTAGAGG
This sequence comes from Lissotriton vulgaris, assembly GCF_964263255.1. NCBI lineage: Eukaryota > Metazoa > Chordata > Amphibia > Caudata > Salamandridae > Lissotriton > Lissotriton vulgaris. The sequence continues at coordinate 253,495,653 of NC_141689.1, read as the reverse complement.
CGGAGCCACTTCCTCTTCCTTGGCAATTCAGTTAAACGAGAACTTAATTAACATTTACTTTATACAATTGCACTGGAATCGCTTGTGCAACTGTGCCCAAAGTCCATTCAAAGCCTCTCTGGCAGGCTTCTATCGTCCATCAAATCTACTTCCATTGTCTTCTTCCGCATTAGGCCTCTTGATTTAGGCCTTCCATGAAAATAGTTCTTCTCAGTATCCGTTGGAGTGCCTTCCTGGCAAACACGCACAGCTCACTTGAAAGTCTCAATGTCTCAAGGCAGTGCACCAGTATCTCTCCTCTGCGGCAGACACTACAGATAGTGTGTTCTTCATTGATCATGGGCACAGATCATCTCGTGCAGACCTGGGTCTACATTCTCAGGCTCCAACCCTCATTATTCAGTGTCAGAGGACGCTCAGGCTGCTCTTTCATGGGCACCATAATGTAGTGCCTTTTGCCAATCTTGGATCCTCCGGTGCACTGCCCTTCTGTTGGAGCAAAGGAAAAAGGGGAAGTGTGTGGCCAAAACTCAGGCCAAGGGGTTCAAGGGACTGCACACTGTCAGAGGTTACCAGCACATGACAGGTAGCTTTTTCTCTTTTGCACTGAAACTCTGGTTCTGTGGCAAAACCAGATCCTCCTTCTTCTCTGATGTTCAACGCCTTCTGATGAAGCAAGCACAATGCTCTGGAGATGCAGTTGATGAAGCACTTTCTGGGTGTTGGGACTATAGGGCCAAGGTATGTAGCCCTCATCTGTAGCTGACACTGATGAGAATTAGGACTCATCTTTATCACCGTTCTGCAGGGTATCATTCTCCCTTTGACTCTGGAAGATCCCGCAGAAATGTGACACCGTTGTTATTTTCCTTCAATTTAGTACATAAAAACAGCTTAATATTTAACAAGGGGACTGCAAACTGGTGGCCTGCAATCTTCAAAGGAGTGGCCATACGCCATGGGACTATTGTGATCTAAAATACACTGTCATTCTCATAGAATACAAAGACAAAGGCAGTAGGCAAAACAGTGACTCTAGCCTCTTCAATTGGGTTTCCATGTGAGAGCATATCCTCTACCATCTAAGGGTAGATAACTACATGAGAATTCTATATGAATGGATGTCCTCACACATAGTGACATTGTCTAATGGGGTAAACATTTTCTCTCAATGGTTAAGTCTAAGTGTTCCTAAATTCCTTATCTAGAACACCTCAAAAGCGAAATCACATAATACAGATTATCAGGGACATATAGATACCTCCTTTTTAATAATTGTGCATCAGGTGTACTATGCAATACAAAGGCTAATGATCAAAATGTGGAAACAAAAGACAAGAACTAGAGAGTCCTGGTGTTTCCATTATTAAAACACATCTGGTCCATCAAAAATTAAAGCAGCAGAAAAAGGGAACTGAAAACCAAATTAGAATAGGCATTGAATTTGTCATATTCAAAAAATAATAAACATAAGGTATCTCCTATTGAGATGGAAAACTTGCCTTACTATAATATTAAGTCAGTTAACCAGTCTATCACTACCCTGACAGTCAGACTGGAAAACATCGAAGTAGGCCTAAAGAAAACTCTTGAAAACCAGTCTGGTCATACCAAAGGGAATTATACATAATATGATGGTCCCTGGTACATCACTGCAGTCTGGAAGTGTGAACCTGAACAATACACCAATTATAATAAATGAGCTGACTGGTGAAAGGAATACGGAAAAGGAAAATAGGAGTAGGACACAGCTAAAATCCCCAATAACTAGTCAAACTGCAATATCAGTCAGGGCAGAAGCGGCAAAAGAAAAATCTATAGAAAGAACAAAAAAAATTACTCGACTGATAGTCAAGTTTGTGACATAATACCAAGAGTATGGGTGATACACAAAAGTCACAATAGTACACACATTTTAACTCTACCGCTGGCCCCTACACCATATACGGTAATCTCAGCTAATGGTCCAGTTCCTTCTTCAAGGGAAAAAAAATGAAAAGTTTAGGTCACCTTTATCAAGAGCCACAAATCTATAATTTCATCCTTAGGTCCAATCAAGGAAACATAAATCCAGGGCTGCCTGTTCCTTGAGGGAAAGGGCAGTCATAGCTAACTGCAGGTGACACAATTTGATCCTGTATATCTCTTTTATTTTTCTTCCATATTATATAGCCAAATTTGACATACCCTGGTGAAGTGTTGTCTGTCTTGTTCACAACATGAAAAATCATATCTGTGAAATTTAGTATCAGCGCAAATTTACCCAACTGTTGTGCAGCGATTTGCATCGTCATGAAAAATCCCTTCACAACATAGGGGAACTTGTAATAGTATCAAAAGCAACAACATAAAACAAAAACATGCAATAACATTAAAAAAAAACACACACATGCCAAGCCATCAGATATACGCGCTGTATATCAAGCACAAAAAGCATAGACAAAGTACAATAGCATATGTAAATAAGCGGTGACACACAACACCATTGCATGCACTTTATGCACTGTGAACCTGCAGCCCAAAACCCAATATTCTGGCCTGCTTAATTTGTCAGGCTTAAAATCGAAATTACACCAAAATTACTTTCTTTTACTTTCCTCGCCCTCCATTTGACAGCAGATCACCAGTCAGTGGAGATCAGCTGTCAAATACAACTTACTGTGTCGCTTCTGACACACAGGACCAGCAGGAACAATTCATAAAAGGATAAAATGCAAAATCATGATTAAAATATTTACTGTGAATAATTCGCAGAACATAATAACATAACATACCAGCTTTAGAACAAATGTTTGCTACCACCCTGTGCAATGGTACTCATTTCATCAACCTTAAATGGATGAACGTCTCAGTAGGCCCAGCTAAAGTTAGAACCTTCAACCCTGATATTAAACACAAACCTCTTCACCGGGCACATTGGCTCACTGAGCCACTAAAAGCAACCCCAAATGAGAACAACCTGCAAATTTGTATTATACCTAAATGTATGCATTTACTGAAGCCTAAGGCACTTTAAAAGCTACTCTAAATGAAAAATAAATGCTGCCTAAATAGTGCCCTCACCCAATTTCGACTTTGCCACCTGGGGCACTTGAAAATAAATATCCTATAATTGTGCTACATATTAATCATCCTCAGAATGTTCTTTACAGATTGCAGAGATTGGACATATTTATATGAGCCCACTGGCCAAAATGATAGAAGAGACTGGACTACTCATGTTCTCTTATGCTGACGACTCTCAGCTTATTTTTTCTCTATCATCCTCGGATTCCAACAACATCTCGTCATTAAAAATCGGCCTTACCAACATCGCAGAGTGGATGAGAAAAAATTTTCTCAAACTTAATGGCGAGAAAACAGAGTTACTTGTTTTGGGTAAGAACAAAGAACTCTGGGGACCCCAACACTGGCCTGATGTGATGGGCACCCCCCCGGTTCCAGTCAAATCAGCCCGCAACCTTGGAGTCATCATTGATGAATCACTTAATCTTAACCAACAAGCTACTAAGACATCAGCTACTTGTTTCGCGATTTTAAAGTGGTTAAAAAAAATCTGTTGGATGCTGCCCAAAAATACCCAAAAATCGGTCATCAATGCTCTGATTACCTCCAGGCTTGATTATGCCAACGTGCTATACCTGGGGGCAAACAAGGCCACAACCCGACGACTACAGACAGTGCAAAATGCTGCCGCAAGATTACTGTGGAAAATTCCCATCTCCACACCCACCACCAAGTATATCCGCGAATTGCACTGGCTGAAAATCGAGAACCGGGTAAAATTTAAATCCCTATGTATTATGCACAGGATCTCAACTAACAAGGCACCCAAGTACCTACAAAATCTTATACATCCCTACCGTCCATCACGTACCCTTCGCTCAGCCACAGCCAACCAATTTGTAATCCCTAAAATCAGACTGGCGAGAATGGGCGGCAGATCTTTTTCATATCTCGGACCTTCACTCTGGAACACTCTTCCATTGACCCTTAGGCAGGAAACCAATTACTTGAAATTCAGGAAGGCCTTAAAAACCTGGCTGTTTAACATCTAAAATCTGAATCTCTCAATGCACTGGATCATCAGCGCCGGGAAACCCTTTGTTGGGTAGCTGTAGCGCTATAAAAGTGAAATAAATAAATAAATAATTCCTTTAAAAAATGAGTTTTTACGCCTGTGCCAAGTGAAATGCCACATACAAATGTCCTCATTATGCAGTAAAACACAACTTAAATTAAATTTTAATGCTAGGAGGTCATAGTATGAGTATTAAGCTTTATAAATATTAAAAAACGAATCTAGAAGCACCTATTTTTAATAATTATTTTTCATAATTAATAATTATTTTTACTAAACCCAATCATTTTTGATAATTCCACATATAAAAGCAAGCTGCATCTCTTGCCTATCATTTTTAGACGCATTCATTTATGAGCCTAAGCACAGAAGCCTAACTTAAAACATGACAGATTTTCGCGCTACTTTTTTTTAAAAGGACAATCATCATTGAGCAGCAGAACCAAGAATATGCTTACAAAAATGCTTAAAGAGAGGAAAACCGCAATTGAAATGTCTTCCTGTGATACAGAATAATAAACCTTAGTTTTGGAACCTCTTTAAAACAACATTCTGAAATGCAAAGATTCACCCGTGTTTAACTGAGGGTGAAGTCCTGTCTGAGTAAACATTCCTGTCTATTCGTGATTGCTTCGTGTTGCTTGCTTAGCGGCAGAAACAGCTGTTTCTTAGTGTTGAAAACGTGGGCACGGTGGCTGTCTATTTAAAACTAAAACTAAGACATTTCAAGTTTCAAAATGCGTGTGCGATACAGCAAAATCCAATGTATTCAGATGATGTGTTTGCCTGTTAATATCTAATACAATGTATCTAAGGAAAATGCTGTAAGTTTATTTTTTGCAAAATACACAATTTCGTTTTTGAGGGCATTTTTATTCCTAGTGAATGTGAATTTTAATTTTATCTATTTTTTTAAGCATTTAACAGTTTGTACATATGCGTTTTTACTTAGTGTATAAATTAAATAGCAACATATAGTGATTTTAGCAGGTCACATGGTAAATTGCTGCATTTTTATTTAATTTCTACTTAATATTAATTAATCTGACATTTTACTTAACAGACTGAAAACATAAAAAACCCACAAACACACATTGAGCTCATTTCAGACATAAACAGAAAGGGTTCAAACACTCAGGACACACAATACAGCGCATTAGCCATTTGTTTCATAAATTGCGCCATCGCTATCCACTTACAGAAGTGACACTAATGGGAAAACCACATAAACATTTAAACACACATTTAACCCACAGATCAACACTTATGACTGTAAAAAGGACAGCCCACAGACTGTACTGAAACCAAACCATTTGTAAATACTAGTTGTAAGTCATATTTACAAGAAACGCTTCTCAATAGTGTTCCAAAAGACTGCAAACAAAAAACACTCCAGCAGACTGCTGTCTGTCCAAGAAGCCAAAATACACTCAATTCACTAGTTTTGGCTGGCAGAGCACCAGAAATCGCTCTGCATATCTCCATTCATAAAATTGCACGAAACAAGGGATCCTTATATTTATTATGTCCATATTTTAATTCCCTGGGGATACAAAATCACCAAGGAAGAAATATGTTTTTATACCCAAACCTATTTAAGTATTCCCTCTAGGGGAGCTAGCTAATTTTAATTCACATCTCACTATGGTACCTTCCAAAAAGCAACACATTCTTTGATGTGAGCTTGAAAACAGGCATGCCAAAAATATTGCAGAATATACAATATTATACCCAAAGTAGTGCTTAAAGTACTCTTCGTACGTTGCACCGTTCAACAAAACCAGATAGAGAAAAATCTCCTCATTAGTCATTACCTGCCTACACAAATTGCAATTCGCATATACAAACCTATACAAATCCAAAGTTGGCCAACACAAATTCCAAAATTCCAAAGCTATACCAAACAAATGGTTGTCCAAATTCTAACTGCCAAGTTCTAAATGACTTAACAGTCTTTTTTTTTATAATACTCATGCCAAATAGGTTCTCAGTCAGGAGTGACATCATGTGGAGGATCAAAATCAGGAAGATCAGAAATATACTGGGCTGCAGAGACAAAGATTCCCCAGAACCTCCGTGCACAGAGTACCTCCTTAGTAGAGTCCTGTCCTGTCCTCCTCAGTAGATTTCTGTCTTCTGACAAGATCACTCTCTCAGATAGCCACTACTCTGATGAGGCCCCACGCTGGGCGCCATTTGTAGAAATCAAAAATCCACTTTTCAGGGGTTCCACTAATACAAAGAAGTTGACACAGAAGCTGGAATATAAAATAACATCTTTATTAAACTCAAATGGGTGAGACTACGTCACACAGAAGCCTTAGCAACTGAATGAGGCAGCCTGCTAGAATGGTCTTACTTCACATCTTATATACTCTTTATCCTGCCCCAGGCATGTAAGGGAGTTGTACCAATTACATTCCTAAACAAATGGAAAATCTGGAGGGTCAGCAGGTGAACAGCCTTTGGGGTTTTAGCAAGATATCGGCAAAACATTATAATTACATAGTTCACAAAGGTTAATCTGATTTAGATGGCACTGCAGGGCATGGCATGATTACATGTACAGTATCCCAACCCAAAAGTTAATCATTAAGAATGTCCCAAATTCAACCTCCAAAACCTATAATTGAAAGCATAACCCATGTAATGAAGAAACATAAAAAGAAACAGTAACAGACGATGAACAAGATAAGGCATGTGCAAGGAAACTAAAAGTTAATGATGTCCTGACCATTGATTGGCAATCTCAGACAAAGATCAATCAGGGAAATTGGCTTTGTGAGGTCAGTTTCAGGTGAAGAGGTCAGTTTCTTACAGTTCATTTCAGAGTCAAAGTTCAAAAAGTACTTTATTCGGTTAAAAGACAATAACCATAAAAGCAACAACATGAAATTACAATTTACACAGGAATTGTTAAAAGAAAACAATTATAATTCATCCAAACCAATTGTTTTCCGCAGTTTAAAAACATGTTTAAAAAAGCCTAAAACTACTGCAACAGTTAAAACAGTGTCCATTCTCTGCAATTCTAAAAATGCTGGTCGGCATCTATTTACGTTCATTTCTTTGAGGATTGGGATAATAAATTTTCTACGTGGTGTAATATAAAATTTACAAAAAAATAAAACATGGATGTCAGATTGGGACGATGATTCATCACACGGGCATAGAGGCAAATCACGCAACCATGAATTCATTTCTGGGAAGGACAAAAGTCTAAAAACAATGTTCAATCTAAAATGGGTCAAGAGAAATCAATCATAATTGGACATCGACATGGTTAAATACGGCTGTAATTTATCACCAGTTAATAACAAAAGATGCGAGGTAACTGTCTTTTTCTTCACTTCCTCTCGCCTTCTTTTCTCTTCCAGGTATTCCATACACAATTTTTTCAACAATTTTCTGGGTATATTAACCATTGTGAGTGGGTCATCATAATAATGTTGACAATTGATTTCTAAAAGAAAACGTTTGACATAATCCAGCCATTTGAATCGACTCACATTTTCCAGATTTAAAACATCCTTCAACATAGCCCGGTTCACGGTACACTCATTTGTTGTCCATACCCTATGCCACAAGAGGATGGGTTGTGTTCTGATTATATCTGATATGTGAGGTTGTCCATGTTCAATATGACAGATATAAGTCGCAACACTTTGTGGTACTGTCAGGATATCCCTCATGAACTTATTTTCGGCTATTTGAATTGAATTTATGTTGGAATACCCCCAAAGACCCGAGCCGTACAAAGCTACTGATATGCACGTAGCATTATATATAGTTAGGATTTCTCTTATTGGTTTCTTGCCCAGTTTTTTTATAAAATTCTTTAAGGCCATTATTGTTTTTAAGAACAAAAAAGCACTTGTCCAAGACCCTGATTCATGGAACAAAATACCAAGGTAGGGGAAAGTGGTGGTATTTTCCAAAGGAACTTCATTTATATACATTTATCTCATTGGCTTCCCAGTGCTTTTACCACAGATCATGGAGAAGGTTTTACTGCAGTTGATTTTTAAATCTAAACTCAACATGAACTTATCAAATGATGTTATCAAATTCTGTAGGTCCAATGGAGTCCGGGCCAATAGGACTGCATCATCAGCATACAAGAGTGCAGGGATAGGTCTCTTGCCAACCCTAGGCATATCCCTGCACTCCTGCAACAGACGTGATTCAAGTCCATTTATATAGACCAGAAATAAAAATGGAGCCAGAACGCATCCCTGGCGTACTCCACGTCCAACACCAAATTTTCTGGTACATTCGCCCAGTTTTCCATAACGAACCGATGCTGTGGCCCCTGAATATAATTCTCTTAAAAAGCAAATGATAGAATCTTCCACACCCAGCCCTTTTAAAATTGCCCACAATTTAACATGTGACACACAGTCGAATGCCGATGTGAGGTCGACAAACGTAAGGTACAGGCGTTCACCCTTTACCCTGGTATATTTTTGATGAACAATCAGTACATTTAAACCTCATTCGATTGTTCCTATGCCCTTCTGGAATCCATACTGCAGGTCACTCACTATCCCATTTACTCTGCCCAATTTTGGAGTCTTGACAGGATGACTTTGCCAAGGATTTTTATAGACAAGTCTAGAAGGGAGATTGGTCTATAACAAGCACAATTTTGTCTATCTCCCTTCTTATATATTGGTACAATAACCGAGGTAAACCAAGACGGATTTAATCCCCTTGCTAGTGCTGCATTAAAAAGCTGTACTAGCATGGGGCACCAGATCTCGCTGTTTGCTTTATACAAGTCTGCTGGGATCCCATCAGGACCTGCGTCCTTGCCACCCTTTGTTCCTTTCAGACCCATCATAACTTCTTCCAAAGTTACCTCAAGCTTCTGGGCCCAAACCCCTATATCACCAATGTACTAGAACCTATTATAGGTATTTCATCTTGGGGCCGGTAAAGGTTAGAAAAATGTTCAGAGTCAAAAAGAAACCTTAGTTAATGTATACATGGACTAAGAAGACCAGGCCACTTTATTCGCCAGGCTACCTTCACAGGCCTACGTGAGGGCAACACAAAATGGTGGCACAATATAAAATGGAGTCAGTCTCGAGAATTACAGAACCTTACACCTGGATCACCAAAAGCCCTGCCTGTTAAATCGTGGAGCACAAATTCGCAAGTTTCAGCCGATGAGCCACACGCAATTGTCGATAGAATGTGGAAACAGAGCCATCTACTGTCGCATGCACATAAATAAATATGCAAAACCTCGCAATAAACATGCATAAAAGATTTTAGCCCCCTCGAAAATCCCGATAGATAACTGCACATTTTGTGTCAAACCCCGAATATCCCCCCGATATCTTTACATTTTGGGTCATTAACAAGGTCTACAAGCAGAGAACCAAAAAAATGGTGGCCAGAAATAACACTGATGGCAATTACATACACTTACTTCTTTCTGAGGCAAGGAGAGGCGGCAGGCAATTGTTGCCTTAGGGCACTCGATCTCAGCTCCTTCAGTTGGGCACACAATGCTTCTTCCGGCGCTGGGGTGAGTCCAACGTAGGTGGACGAGGACAAGGGCAGGTAGACAAAGGGAGCAACTTGCGTGCCTTCTTTTTAAACCCTCACCTGCCGCAACGCAATCCTATGACCTCACAGTGGCAGGTAAGGGCGAGGGGCTGCAGGTCCCACGCAAGACACTAAGGAGGTCATTAGGATGACGGGCGGTCTTTGTCCGCCCGCCATCCTGTCGGAATTCGGGACCGCCCGCCATAAGGGTGGGGGTCCCGTGGGGGGTATCAGGATGTGCCCGCCACAGTGGCGGGCACATCCTCCATTTTTAGCATTGTGGCAGGCGGTGCTCTCTCCACCTCCCGCCACAATGCTAAAAATGCATTTCAGCATTTGCATTAACAAAGTGGCAGGCACCGCGCAGTACCTGGCGCTTTGTTAATGCAAATGAAGTGGGGTACCACAGGTACCCCTCGTGTGCACCCCCCACCTGTACTTCACTCTGGGGGCCGCAGGGGGCCCCCAGAGTGAAGACCGCATGCGTTTCCGTGGCGGCATCGCCGCCGCGGAAAGGGCCCTAACAACAACCATCATAATATGGCTGGCGGTGTCTGATAGACACGCCACCATATTATTCCTTTTCCGCCCCGGCCGCAAGGCGACTGGGGCGGAAAAGCAGCAGACGGTCTTTCCCCCCGCCATACTAATATGGCGGGGGAAAACTAGTGTGGAAGTCGGGCAGATTGCCCCCACCAGGCTGGCGGTGGCTACCGCCAGCCTGGTGGGGGCAATCCGCCCGACATCATAATGGGCCCCCAATTGTCTGCGCATGCCCCTTTGCCCTTTTCTCGGCAAATACGGCCCCCAAGGAATCACAACAGCAGTAACGGAGCCAAGTCCATGACTGGTGTTGTTTTCCATGGAGGGTCGCAAGGAGAGGTCTGGCGGGCCGCAAATGACACGTGGGCCGTACTTTGAGTACCGTCGGTCTAGTGCAAAGTTTTTTGGAGGTTAAAATAAAGCTGGGAAAATATTGGCCAATTATTTGAAAGTCAGGCAAAACAAATTAAACATAGAATTAATATATGACACAAATTCAACTTTAAAATTTAAGGATGCTGAAATTTTAAGCAAATTTTCCCTTTTTTACAAATCTCTATACTCAGAAACACAACCCACGGGCCATTCCCTTTCACATTTCTTTTCTAACATACCAACACCCCAACTATCTTCTCTAGATCTCTCCCCTTTGGAGACAGATATCACACAGCAAGAACTCTTAAATGTACTTCAACATCTTAAAAAAGATAAGGCACCTGATCCAGATGGATTTACAGTAGAATTTTATCTACACTTTCCAAACTCCTTTTGCCCAAATTGTACTCTTTAAGAAATCTTTCAGCTCCCTGAATAACTCCTCCGGGTCATTTTCAGAAGCACATTTGCCTTATCCCCAAGGAAGGCAAATACTCTAGATTGTGTAAAAACTACAGGCCCATTCCCTGGTTAACATTGATTATCAAATCTTTTCTAAAGCTTTAGCTATTTGACTAGACTCCTCCCTACCGAATTTGTTGGGAAAGGAACAGTCGGGTTTTGTTAAAGGACGATTTATCACAGACAATAAACAACTTCTCTTTAATGTCTGGTCCAAATCTTCTCGCTTAAAACAATCCTTAGCGGCAATCGCTCTAGACGCAGAAAAAGCGTTCGACAGGCTTGAGTGGATTTATTTGTTTTACACTCTCAAATGGTTTGGTTTTGGCTCCAAATGAATATCCCTGGTCTCTCTTCTTTATTCCAATCATCATGCTGCAGTTTGTGTCAATGGTTTGGTTTCCTCATTCTTTGATTTAGGTAGAGGAGTTTGTCAAGGATGTCCCTTATCTCCCTTCTTGTTTAATTTGGCTCTGGAACCTTTTCTCTCCAAATTACGAGAAAACCCACATTTATCAAACTTGCAGCTTATGCTGATGATATCCTGCTTTTTATATCAAATCCAAGTGAATCAATTCCTGCCTTTCTAGCTGAAGTTCAAGCATACTCCCTTATTTCTGGATAGAAGCTAAATAATGATAAATGCGACATTTTGCCCTAACCAAATATACGTTTAAACCTGAATTTGGTGCTTCCAACTTTACTTGGAGCCCCAATCATATTTAATACCTTGGGCTACACATTACACCTTATATTTCACGGTAGCACTGTGCATGAATAAATTATTCAAAAGCTTTCAGACTTAACGGCCAAGTGACACGCTCTCTATTTATCTTGGTGGGGACGCTTGGATACCATTAAGATGATTTTATCACCCCTAGTTCTATACAGTATCTCCAACATACCAGTTCAAATTCCGGTTAAATCCTTTAAGAAGATCAATTCCATCCGTTCTTCCTTTTTATGGAACAACAAAACACCTAGAATGTCACTGATAAGGTTAACTCGATCCAAAAAAGAAGGTGGAGTTAATTTTCTAGATTTTCGAGTGTATCAGAAAGCATTCCTTCTACGTCAGGCATCTTTCTGGCTACTTGAGCCAACAGACTATTTCCTTCGATGAACCTCAATTGAGCATCTTTTTCTATCTCCCTTTTCTTTTCATGAATATCTTTTCTTCTCACGCAAACAACAGGCCCTTTCCACCCCTATAATCAAATTGACCTTTAAACTCCTTCAGTCATCATCTCTCCCTACATGCACCACTATAGATTCCTTCCTTAATTCAAGCATTTGGCATATTAAAAGTCTGCTTATTCATAATGCCCCTTCTATTGGAAAACTTGGAGACAGAAAGGATTGATTTGAGTTCACCAATTATTCTCTCACTCAGTCTTTCTATCTTTTCCCTCGCTTAGCAAATTGTTTAATCTGCCTGCCTCATTCCTTATTAAATACAATCTTTTAAAGGTAGCTGGGGTGACTCCATATACCAAATTATCTGGCACGCCTATTACTTCTAACATTTCGATCCCCTCTCAAAACTGCATACTCTGTTAAAAAGTACACCTAAAGCTTCCACTATATACCGTTTTTTACAGGGTAATGACACTACTAGGCAGAAATCCAAAATAGAGGAGGCGTGGGAACAGAATTTCCAGACATCTTGGCCAGCTCCATTATGGAAGAAATTATGGGTTAAGTTACGTAAATCCTCCAGAGCAGCAAACACAACGCAAACTATATTTTTTGTATACAATAGACTTTTATTTTCACCACTCTCTTTAAGTAAAAAATTTTCTATTGTGTCAGATGCTTGCTGCATATGTTCATCCCCAAATGCCGACTTATTCCACATGTTATTCTCCTGGGTATCAGTTTGTAATTTCTGGAAACAATTTTAGGTTCAAGTCAATCTAATTTTTGGTACCAAGTTTCCTTTCTCCTTTGCCAATGATTTCTTAGGATCCCTCTCACCTGTTTTGGAAAATGTAATGTTTAGTGTCAAAATTATTGACCTGTTATTAGCAGTTGCTTTTCAACAAGTTAATATAAATTGGAAAGACTTCACAAAAGTTTCCTAAAGAGCCTGGTGGTACGCTGTCTGTCACAACCACAGGTTAGATACTGCTTTTGTTTACCCTATACATTTAGCAACAAAACGTTTAGACTTGTGGTCAACGGTCACAATCTTTCTGGATACAAGTGCTAAATGTTTCTCTCAGTTACAACCTGCACAACAAGAATTCCTTAAACCCCCCTGATCTCCTAAGCGTTCCTAATATCTCTTATAATTTACTGATACTCAGATTTTATTTGTATTACTTATATCTCATATGTTGTTATTTATAAGGCTGATTTGTATATTCTCATTATAGCATGTACTGAATGTACTGATATGAGGTTATTATTATGTATTTTTTAAAGGCACCTTTATATTTGTCAATAAAAATATTCTTGAACTTAAAAAATAAAAGAGACTATATATTGAACTAAGCTGGGTTTAGATGTTCATGGCTCTTGATGGTTTCCTGCATGAACTATGTAGTTGGCTGTTCTTTGTTGTAGTGTAGCCACAAGACATACAGGTTAGATTAGTCTTGTGAAGCCACGCAAAATATAAATGCAGCATATTGTTGTTCTTTAAGGGGTGTTTCATGTTTGTGGGGTGATCGCCATCTGCGAGGCTCTCAGCAAAGTTATTCAGTTGCAGAGGCTCGCAGGTGGGGTACACTCCCCAGTTGTGGGTTTATTTGCCGCTGAAATAAATCAACGTTTTAAGTACACACTGGACCTCGCCTCATCATTACAGATGGATCTGATAGACCGGCCCCCACTTTTACAGGTTTGCTAAGCTTGAGGTGAAGGTGCCTGGCTTTCTAGTCGCCCATCATAGAGGAGGACCATGGAGGACCATGGTAAGGTTTTTAGAAATAAGACAGACTGTGCTATTTTGGTAATTTAATATTTTATTCTGTATTAACTCTATATCTCAGTTTGATAGCCATCCGTTGTCCATAAATTAGACTAATATTTGTCAAGGACACTAGTTCAACGGCGAATAAATCCTTTAAATTGTAATACACTGCTTGCACAGAAAATATTAGTTTTTTTCCATTTTTTGGCCTTTTTTAACATAATAGCTTTTACAGTACTTCTTTTGTCTGCTTTTGTTAATGGTTGAGGCTCCAGGGAGATGTTAGCAACTGATGGTACTTGATGTGTGTGGCTGTATTATAGCTGCTGCACCTCTCTGTCTCCATGCAGATTTCTACTCTCCCAAATCCCTCTTAGAATTGTGGACGTTTCACCACTGAAGCAGAGTTTTCACACTAATTGGTTTATAATTGGGAAAGTTAGCAGTGGAAATAGACGTGCGACTAGTGAAGGAACAGGAGCAGTGAATGCCCATAAAGCCATTTATTGCTTCATAGGTATTCCTGAGACTTCCCCATAAACTCTTTTCTTGATACAGAAAAGCACTCAGAGAAATCAATCAGTGCACTGAAGCTCCTTCCGAAAACCAGATGCGGTTCTGCAGATATTGAGATTTAATTACTGAGTCAATCAATCAATCAAACATTTATAGAGCCCTGCAAATAACCTGTGAGGATCTCGAGGCACTGAAGCTGTTTGCTGCTACGTGGAGGTTTCCTCATTCAAACATCCAGGTCTTTACTTCTCTTCTGAATTGCTGGAGCGACGGTGCACTCTTGAGGTGCAGTGTTTAAGTGATGTTTGTACGAGGAATCAAAGTTGCGGGGACAACATTGTGAAGCGGAAGAAAGGAACAAGCATTGGCTATGTAAGAGGTCTCGCATTTGTGAGAGTTAGAGCTATTGTTGTTGTAAATGACAATGTCTTCTACCCATTAGTTTTGGTTTGGAATGGATTTATGTAGTGTGGAGTAGAGCTATGTGGGTTAGATTGGAATTGTTAGTTATGAAATTGTGTGGTGTCGAGTGGATTTGTGTAGTGGAATTATGTGGCATGGTGGATAGATGGGGGTGAAAGCTGCACAGAGTAAATAGCCCATATCGGGATATGTTGACTTCAATTTATACTGATGTCAAGATATGCTGACGTCAAAATATGCATATGGCAAGATACGTCATCGCAAGATATACGGACTTCAGCATAAAACAACATCGGAACATGCTGATGTCAAAGCCTGAAAAGCTTGTAGTGCTGGCTTCAGAATACGTTAAACACAACTGGGCGTCTTCATTGTTTATACATGTATTTAAATGTATATATCTAGCAAATATAGTGCATGCATGTCATCTATGTTTAACACCCATTGGGTACTTATCTATATATGCATACTATACACCTGCATCGGAAATAGATGGACAGATGGAGGAGGGGGTTGGAAAGATAGTGGTTGGGTAAATGGACGGACGGATGTAGATGGTTGTTGGAAGGACAGTGCGTGCTTGGACCAATGGAGCGAGTTAGGTGTTTGAAGTACAGTGGGAGGGTAGATGGACAAACGGACAGAATTGTGTTTATTGGAAGGTCAATGTATGAGTGGGCGGATGGATGGGCGGAGGGGGTGTTGGAAGGACAGAAGGTGGGTGAACGGATGAGCAGGTGAATGGATGGATAACGAAGGCTGCAAATTGTACATAAAGCGCATGTGTGTGCTTTTCTCAATATATAAATCATTGGGAAATAGAGAGCCAATTAGACACCTTCTTTAAAACATAAGTTTTCCCCACACACCATATGCAAATGTATTGTCTTGACAATATGTTTTCCGCTTCTTTGAGCAGGCAATGCTGGCCTTTCTTTGGGGTGCAAATCCCACACGTTCTGCCTACCATCCATTATCCTCTTTAGTTCAAGTGGTATTAGAACATTTACACCTAATTTATGAACATACTTGTTAAGTACACAACACAATACAACATCTGGTTGAAGTGTACTCCTTTATTGTCTGGAGCCACCCGTAACAACGTCCTGTATCTCTGCTTTGTCCTTTTCCTAGTGACGCTACTCGAGCACTAGGTTCCAACACAGAATCTCCTGTGTTGCCAAGCAACATATGAAAACAAGAACACAACACATCTCCGTTCTTATAAAACAACACTAAACTAATACATAATAAAAACACTATCCTAATAAAACAATAGGGAACAATTTAATTTGAATGTAATACATAAAGAAAAACAAAAAGAATGACAAAATCATACAAGGATTATTTATATACCCAAGTGTTCACACCATCATGTACATAATCCTCCAACCATTAAGGAGACTTCCTGGTTCTACCCATTGTATTTCCTCCACCCCCTTCCAAAACAACATATTGTTCCATACAACTCCTCTCATCAATTTCCAAACCATGTTCAGGAACAACATTCTGTTCCACAGAACGTCTCTCAACATTTTCATTGCAGGGCTGTGAGTCCACACTGCACCCCTCACATTCCACACTTCCATCTGCAAACTCCTCGATCATCACTTGCTCACCGTTCACCCCTCCATCTTTTTCTTCACTGGCAGAATCAACATCCAACCAATGATAGTCAACCAGAAAATTTGTCATGGAACCTTCTTCCCCAGCACCGTTCTCACTTGAATTGTACAGTGCTGTGGTTTTATGAATGATTCAGAAAAGGGGGTGGTGATGAACAGAGTGTCTGAATTAGGCAGACCACTCTTACCCAGTCCAAAGATCAGGGCTTGATCCATCACCGTTTTTTAGCTCACTGCACCATCCCAGCTCAGAACTTGGCTATATGCAAATTAGTCTGACCCTGGCCCAGTGCATCATGGGAACAGGGCAGACCAAACTACCAAGCCAATTCTTATACTGGGAAGGAAACAAGCTACCGGGGACCGGTTTCTGGCATTTCAGCCGTCTTCGGCCCGGCTTGCTTGAATCCTGATGGTGCAATGAGCAAGGGACTCACATCTGAGTATACCCTTCCACGCTTATGGTGGAAAAAAATGATTCAGAAAAGGGGGTGGTGATGAACAGAGTGTCTGAATTAAGCAGACCACTCTTACCCAGTCCAAAGATCAGGGCTTGATCCATCACCGTTTTTTAGCTCACTGCACCATCCCAGCTCAGAACTTGGCTATATGCAAATTAGTCTGACCCTGGCCCAGTGCATCATGGGAACAGGGCAGACCAAACTACCAAGCCAATTCTTATACTGGGAAGGAAACAAGCTACCGGGGACCGGTTTCTGGCATTTCAGCCGTCTTCGGCCCGGCTTGCTTGAATCCTGATGGTGCAATGAGCAAGGGACTCACATCTGAGTATACCCTTCCACGCTTATGGTGGACAAAAATGATTCAGAAAAGGGGGTGGTGATGAACAGAGTGTCTGAATTAAGCAGACCACTCTTACCCAGTCCAAAGATCAGGGCTTGATCCATCACCATTTTTTAGCTCACTGCACCATCCCAGCTCAGAACTTGGCTATATGCAAATTAGTCTGACCCTGGCCCAGTGCATCATGGGAACAGGGCAGACCAAACTACCAAGCCAATTCTTATACTGGGCAGGAAACAAGCTACCGGGGACCGGTTTCTGGCATTTCAGCCGCCTTCGGCCCGGCTTGCTTGAATCCTGATGGTGCAATGAGCAAGGGACTCACATCTGAGTATACCCTTCCACGCTTATGGTGGACAAAAATGATTCAGAAAAGGGGGTGGTGATGAACAGAGTGTCTGAATTAAGCAGACCACTCTTACCCAGTCCAAAGATCAGGGCTTGATCCATCACCGTTTTTTAGCTCACTGCACCATCCCAGCTCAGAACTTGGCTATATGCAAATTAGTCTGACCCTGGCCCAGTGCATCATGGGAACAGGGCAGACCAAACTACCAAGCCAATTCTTATACTGGGAAGGAAACAAGCTACCGGGGACCGGTTTCTGGCATTTCAGCCGTCTTCGGCCCGGCTTGCTTGAATCCTGATGGTGCAATGAGCAAGGGACTCACATCTGAGTATACCCTTCCACGCTTATGGTGGACATTAATGATTCAGAAAAGGGGGTGGTGATGAACAGAGTGTCTGAATTAAGCAGACCACTCTTACCCAGTCCAAAGATCAGGGCTTGATCCATCACCGTTTTTTAGCTCACTGCACCATCCCAGCTCAGAACCTGGCTATATGCAAATTAGTCTGTCCCTGGCCCAGTGCATCATGGGAACAGGGCAGACCAAACTACCAAGCCAATTCTTCACCAGAAAGGAGACAAGCTTCCGGGGACCGGTTTCTGGCATTTCAGCCGTCGTCGGCCCGGCTTGCTTGAATCCTGATGGTGCAGTGAGCAAGGGACTCATGTCTGAGTTCAGACACTCTGTTCACTCTGTTCAAACTGAATAATCATTTTGGTAAACCAGATGGTGGTACAATTCTCCCACCCCTCAAAACTGTATTATTTTCAATACTCAATTCCGACATGACTTCCCAAAAAGGTCTTAGCTTCTCGTCACACTTATATTTATTGGCCCAATTATTCTGGATGCATTCTATAATTTATTTGAGTACTTCATCCTTCCCGCACTCTAACAACCACTCCTCCTTGCTCACTACACAATCAGCAGTGCCATGTACAAATGCCACTTGAAAACTGTCACACGCTTCCTCATCACATTCTTCTAATTTAAGTGGTAGCCTAGACAAATATTCTGCAAGTACATATTCCTTGCCAGGTAAGTATACAACCCTGTGGATAAAGTCTTGCATGCGCATAGACAGTCTGGCAATTATTGCAGAGGCTCCCACAGTGCCCTCGGTTGTCAGCAACTTACTTGGTTTGTGGTCGCAAAAAATTGTAAAAGGTTTACCCCACACAAAAGGCGCTATAATGATTAAGCACCCAAGCATAAGCAAGTGCCTCCCTTTCTATTGCAGGTTACTTTTCTTCTGTGGAAGTTAAGGCTCTAGGGGCAAAAGATACTATTAACTCTTTACCACTTCTATCCTTAAACCTTTTCCAGTTGCATCAGTGGTAATGCAACTATACAAATATGGATCAAAGCCTTCCAAGGTCAATGGTTGAAGTGAGTGATTGGAATTCTTCATGACATGCGGTTGACATTCAAATTTTGCTAGAATTTTTAACAATTGCCTCATATTAAAGCTTCTAGATCCAAAGCGAGGAATTCATTTCGTACAATACTCAACTAATCCTAAGAAGGACCTTAAATCATCTTTGCAACTAAGGGCAGGAGCTTCTTGGATGGCATTCACTAAGGAAGGTTTGGGTTTCACCCCCTCAGGACTAATTTCATGTCCCAAATATGATACTTTCTCTTCAGCAAATTTACATCTAGATAACGAAACGGTAAATCCATTTTCAAGATGCTCATGACATTCTTAAGCCTAGAGTCGTGAACCTCCTTGTTCGCCTCAAAAATAAGGATGTCATCCTGAAAATGTCTAGTGCTTACTGATTAAATTGAACATCAACCCTTGGAATACTGCGGCCGCTGATGCCAACCCAAACGGCATTCTCCTAAATTGAAAGCATGCAATAGGACAGCTTCATTATTTGTATGCATAACAAGCAGATCCCTGATAAAATCATCCAACAGGTTACCAAACTTACAATCCAAGGCGAGTTTTCTCGATTCAGACACATACTGGTCGACAGATTCTCCGTCCAACTATTTACGCTGGAAGAATTTATTTCTAATTATACCTATATTCACTTTAGGGGTGAAGTAAATGTCAAGGTCTTACAAAACTGCAAGAAAAACATTAGCACCCCCCACAACAGGTGCCTTAGACATTTGGTTATAGATTTTTAAACTATATGGGCCTAATGACTGTAGTAAAATTATTTTTATTTGAGAAGCCAACATTTTTTCTGATTCATCAATTGCTGCAATATAGTTCAAAAAGTAATCTTTCAATTCACTCCATTTGAGTGTAGGTTTCCCTCCAGACAGCCAGAAAGCATGAGGAATTGAAATTGAGAAATTCTGAGTTGCCATTGTTCCAAATGGTTCACAAAACTAAGATGCACAACAGTAAGAATAATTTAAACTGCAGTGTGGTAATACTGTTAGAAGAAGAAGAAAAAAAAAATCTAAGTAAATGTTTGCGATGCTGTCTTAATTAAAATTAAATGTACCTCCAGAGGATTTCACGCTTTATGGTCCTTGTCAATTACGTACGCATTACATTGCTGCCAGTATTCCAATGAGCAGTACGGAATAAGGAGTTCTGATCAATTACTTCCAGACCGAGGAGTCATATAAATCCTGAGGAATTCCAAATACAGGAAACAAAATGGCGTCACAAGCTTTGCGTTTGGTCATGCCTTTTGACCCCACGCACGTACGTGTTGCACTTGAACATCAGAACTATACTGCAGCGGAAGATTGTGACGGCAAGGTTCCAGCTCCAGCTCCGACAAGAACTCAGCGTCTCAGTCCAGAAAGGTTTGTTGTCAATGGTTAAACTGCGAACAAACAATGAACTCTCCAGCGACGGTTGTGCTTCGAAGGTAAACACGTCCTTGATGCAAGTAATTTCAATGCTCAAATGTAACAAAAATGGGGAGGAGCTACGCGAGCATCCGAGATGGCCGCGTGAGCACAGGGCTCCCGGGACCCTCGCCGCCCTTTGCTAATATCCTGAATCTATCCTGATTCTGAAGATGGGTTATTGGAGATGAACCTTTGCTGACGCTTTTGCTCTTTCGAGAATTTAATTTGGACTTTGGAACCGCAGTTACGTCGATCTGAACCTTTGAGGCCCACCTCACGGTGAAGCCGGGGGCTTGGCAAGCTGGCACGCCGGGACGAAGTTGAACAACAACGGCCGAGGGGCCTCCCCCCAGTAGCCTTGAATCGACTTTCAGTTTCGTTTCTGGGTCCTGGCTCTATCAGATCACAAGACGGTTCCGGTCTGTCGGAGGTCCGGCCTGGCTCTGCCTCTTCATCGTGTGCCTTCGGTCGCTATATCGAGCTACGTTGTCACCTCTGCCACTCGAGCCCACTTTTGTAGATTTTTGGTGATTTGCCCACTAACTGCCATTTTCACTAGGTCTCACGGGCCCCTCCGGGGTACATCTTCCAAGATGGCTAACAGGGCCGACAATGAGAAGCGGAAAACCAAGGCGCCTCTTCGCGGGGGACCGACTCAAACTAACGTCATGGACCGCTATACCCAGCCTTAAGGGTCCCCCGGTGGCACCAGCCGTACTCCGGAGGAAGCCAAGGAAGACCCGGCTGCGCTGACCGAACCGTCTCTCCAGGACGTCATGGGCGCCAGTGCCAACATGAAGGCTACCATCGGCCAGCAATATGAAGCTCTCGCTCTTAAAATCGACACAGTGGCCATCGATGTCACCCTGATTAGAGCTGACTTGTCTAAGACCAACGAAAGAGTCAAGTCGCTGGATTTGAAGACCTCTAGCCTCACGGCCGATGTGTCAGACCTACAGACTGAAATGGGCAACCTGCGATCTTCCAACAACCTCATGTTTCACCGACTGGTGGGTTTTGAAAACAGGGCACGACGCAACAACATACGCATCATTGGAGTCCCTGAAAACCCAGAAAATCCTTCAACAGATCTGCTGGTGGAAGACCTCGTCCTAAATCACCTTGCCCCTACAGGACTGAGCAAATTTTTCGCCGTGGAGCGTGCCCATCGTGTGCCGGGTGGAAAACCGATGCCGGGTGCTCCTCCGAGGCCTATCATTGCCAGGCTTTTCCATTTCAGAGATAGAGACGCTATCCTCCAGGCCTCGAGGGTGAGCGGCCCGGTAAAGTTCGAAAACACAACAGTGAGCTTTTACCCGGACTTCACTCAGCTTGTTCAAAGGCAAAGGATGGGTTTTCAGGCAGTGAAGCGAAGACTGCGAGATGTGGGCCTGACATATGCTATGCTGTTTCCTACCAGACTTCGTGTTGAATACGAGGACCGGACGTTTTTCTTTGACAGTCCTGAGGGTGTTAGTGACTGGCTGGATTCTCTGCCTACCCAGAAGGATCGAACTGAGCGCCCTGGTTGTGCCGAGGGTGGCAAGCCGGAGCAAGAGTGACACTGTGGTTCCCGACTTCCGAACATTTGACTTCTCACACAGCTGGGTTCGATGATTCTAATAATTGTTATGCTTATCGTTGCATACCCGAGGGTGGCGGGGGAAACGAGACTCTTTCCTCCTCCGGGTTTCTTTTTGTAGATTAGTTTATGTCAGGGCGACAGGCACACTGCAAGTTGGGGTGACTTTTTAGTCTAACGCAGGGGTGCAGGGTGGGCGGAGTTGTAACGGGTTCAAGTTGGAGGGTAGGGGGGGTGTTTGTGTATTGGTTCTTTTCTCTCAAGGAAACATATTGTTCTCTTCTGTGATCCGGTCATTGTGTTCTTTGTGGGGTGGATTCTGCATTCCTTGCTGGGATGGGGGGTAGTGGGTTGAGGCTAATGTCTTGGAATGTCAACGGGTTGGGTGATAGAATAAAACAACCTATCCCCCGATGTCGTTCTCCTACAGGAAACACATTTGATTGGGAATACGTGTCACGCCATGAATAGGTGGGGGTATTGTCATGTTGCACACTC
Organism: Lissotriton vulgaris; assembly: GCF_964263255.1. NCBI lineage: Eukaryota > Metazoa > Chordata > Amphibia > Caudata > Salamandridae > Lissotriton > Lissotriton vulgaris. The sequence goes on along the minus strand of NC_141689.1, from coordinate 253,473,098 downwards.
TGGGTTCACCTCTGGTTCTAGGGGCGTGGGCATCCTTGTTCGGTCCTCTCTCCCTTTGGAAATAGATAACGTAATCCTTGATGACAGGGGGCGCTATGCCGCCATCACCGGCAGATGGGAGGGTAGGACTGTTTCACTGATTACCGTACATGTCCCGCCGGGTCTACAGACCTCTACTTTTTCAGATATTGGGCGTGTAGTGTTGGGGCTTCCCGAAGGTACCCTGGTTATGGGTGAGGACTTCAATTCGGTTGTCTCTGGCAGTGTAGATCTCCACCCCCCTCGAGGCCTTACCAAGTCTCAATCATGGCTGAGTGGGTTTTTGGAGACTTTTGGTCTGGTATACTGTTGGAGGTTGATGCATCCCAAGCAGACGCAATACACTTTCCATTCTGGGGCCCACGGCAGTCTTTCCAGACTTGATTACGTCCTGATGCCGGCGGCGCAATCCCCCTCTATCAGAGAAATCAGACACCTCGCCCGGGGCATATCAGACCATTCCCCATTGTGGCTCTGCATGGAGACTAAAGTGTGTGGTGAAGGATGGGTTGCTCCCATAAATCCCTGGTATTTTTGCAACCCCAAGACCCGCTCTGATTTGATAAAGCCCCTTGATCACTATTTTCTTGAAAATGTGGGGTCTGTGTCCTCATCCGTGTCATTGTGGGAAGCCTTCAAGATGGTTATTCGTGGACAGGCTCTATCGCTAATTGCTGGGGCTAAGAAAACTAAAAATGAAGATATTGTTAGTCTTGAGACGGAGATAGCCGAGTTGGAGAGTGACCTGGAATCTGGCGTGACTCGTGCTAAACTGCACTCCCTTGGCCTGAAACAACTAGATTACAGATCCCTGGTGACTGATGCTGCCAAAATAATGAATAGAGAGCAACAGGGTAGATTGTATGATGTCGGGGACAAGGCTGGTAAATTGATTGCGTGGCTCGATAAGAAAGAAAGGGCGAGTCGTGTAGTTCCCGTGATTGAGAAACCTGATGGAGTGTGTGTGACAGATCCGACTGAGATTGTTGAGTGTTTTGTAGACTACTTTCAAACGGTGTACTCTCCGGTCTCTGATAGAGCAGAGGAAGACTCTCATCTGTTGTTACGCGATATTGCACTGCCGCGCCTATCGGAGGCTGATAGAGACTTAATGGATGCTCCGCTTTCGGCGGACGAGATTGCTATTGCCATTCGCTCCGTTCGCTCTGGCAAGGCTATGGGTCCCAATGGTCTGCCCATTGAACTATACAAATTGCGTCCTGATAAAGTTGCACCGTATCTTCGAGATATGTTCCTGGAGTCGCGAGACCTTGGTTCCCTCCCTCGTGATCAGCGTCTAGCTACGATCGTGGTTATTCATAAGGAGGGGAAGCCGCGGGATCGCTGCGTTTCTTACAGGCCCATTTCGCTGTTAAAAGCCGAACCTAAAATTCTAGCTAAATTGTTAGCTAACCGGCTGATCACGTGATTAGTGACCTGATCCACCCGGATCAATCTGGTTTCATCCCGCATCATAACACCGCACTTAACCTGCGGCGCTTGCATGGCGTCCTCGCGAGGGCGGTGTCTCTTCACGAGCCAGCCATTTTGGCTTCCTTGGACGCCACGATGGCCTTTGACACTATAGAATGGCCGTATCTCTGGGCCGCCCTCGCGAAATTTGGTTTCGGTTCTGGGTTCATCGGGTGGGTGAAACTTCTGTATGAGAAACCGCTGGCTCAGGTGGTCGTCAACGGCAGAGTATCGGACTCTTTTACCCTTGGGAGGGGTACGCGGCAGGGCTGCCCGTTGTCCCCCCTACTTTTTGCACTTGCTCTGGAGCCACTGGCTGCCTGGCTGCGATGGGAGCCTTCGATAAAGGGTATCCAGTGGACTCCGGACTTTGAGGATCGAGTATCGCTCTATCCAGACGATATCTTGTTGTACCTCACCTCCCCTCGAAAATCGCTTAACGTTTTGTTTGACGTGCTCACTTCGTTCGGAAAGAACTCAGGTTTAGTCATTAATTGGACTAAATCCTGTGTCTATGTGCTGTCGGGTGGTCTCCCCCCTCTGCCTAGTAGATTTCCCATCCAGGTCTCGCAGACAGGACTCAAATATTTGGGGATTTTTATTTCTTTCGACCCCGCCGTCCGCTATGAACGCAATCTGCTTCCCCCTCTCCAGAGACTGAAACTCGACGTCACTCGCTGGCGTAGACTGCCATTGTCACCGCTCGGGCGCGCTGCACTTTTTAAACTGATGTCCCTGCCACGATTTTTGTACGCGCTCCAGAATTCGTTCGACATTATTCCGGTGAGCTATTTTCAAGAGGTGAGGAGCTTACAGAGGCGGCTAGTTTGGGACGGACGTGCGCGCATTGCCCTTGCTAAGTTAACGCTCCCCTGGTACGACGGAGGTATGGCGCTTCCGGATATCAGGCGGTATTATTGGGCCTCTCAGTTGAGTGCGATTAACCACGCAACGTACGCACCTAGCCCAAACCCGGCATTCGAGATGGACAAGCATCTGTTACCGGGTGGGAACTATAATAGGGCACTCTATTCCAACGTAGCAGGGAGGAAATTAACTGGACCTACCAAGATTGCTGTATGAGTCTGGCGTGATGCGAATGTGGCTTTGGGTTGGAGAGATCGACTGACTAGTGCAACTCCTCTGTATGCGTCTGAACGATTGGGATGCCTCTGGAAAACGAAAGGTTTTGAGAAATGGGACAGGATTGGTATTAGCAGGGTGGGCGACCTCTGGGCTAAGGGCAAAATTAAGACTTTTGAGACACTACAGACAGAATACGAGTTGAGCGACAGGGAGTTTTTCAGATACGCACAGGTTCGCCACGCTTTGACCTCAGTTTTCACTGTCGGCGTCGATATCCTTGAGTCCTCCCCGCTCGAAGACCGTGTGCTTGATGGTCATGTGCCCGATAGCACGATTTCATTAATATACAAGAAGTTGATCAACAATCGGGCGGATCTCCTTGTACGTCTTAGGTAGGTCTGGACTGGAGATGGGTTGGAACTGGACGATGAGGATTGGCAGTCCGCGTTATCCTCACCTAAGGAGGTGGCCATTCCTGCCCGTCTCCGCCTTGTTCAACTTAAAATTCTCCATCGTGTGTATGTCACTGGCCCTCGCTTGGTTTGTATTGGTTATTTCACTGATGGGTTATGCAAACGTTGCTGCGGAATGGTTGGAACCTTCCTTCATATAATCTGGGAGTGCCCGGAGGTGGTTGCATTCTGGAACCGTGTACATGCAGTGATGGAGAGGGTCACTGGAGTTTCGTTGCTGCCTGAAGCCAGGCGATGTCTTTTGAATGTCTGGGAACCGAATGATTATAATGTTGCTCAGACCCGGTGGGCGACTCTTGGGAACATGATTGCCGAGACATTGCACAGTTGTGGGGTTCCCAGCGGCCGCCCACTGTATCGGTATGGAAGGAAAATATGGATTGGTGCATGTTTAGAGAAAAGACTGCATATGTGGCTAGGGGCAGACCTAGGACATGGAATAAAGTCTGGAACCAGTGGAATGCCTATAGTGGAAATATATGTACGCCCCCTTTTCGTTGAGAGCCTAGATGTCTCTCTTTCCCCCTGATCTGACATTCCATGTATCTTTTACTTTATGTTACTGTTTACCGGCTTACCCGCTGACCCCCCGACTCCTTGTTCCAGTTATATGTTGAATAACATTGCACTCAGAGGTCCTTCCCGTACGAACACAAGTCCGTGTATAGTGTACTATTGCCTTGGGTATTGTTCTTTCTTTTTCTTTTATATAAAAAAAACCAAAAAAAAACAAACATAAATTAAGACATGATTCTGCGTTTGATACAAACTTCATTCTGAATCGCTGCCGGGCCTCAGGGATGTCGGCTGAAGAGCTGTGACATAAGGTAATATACTTGCTTCGATTTTTAATTAGAGGCCGGCCCCTGTGGTTGTAGGCCCTTGCTTGTAAAATTATTGGAATGCACAATAAAGGTTTAAAAAAAAAGAAAAAAAAATGTAACAAATATGAAATAAAAACCACTCGCAGTGACAATTTGTAGGGCATGCAGCCAGAGTCCGTCATAACTACAGAATTCAGTATAGAGTTGCTCCCATCGTCTTCGTACTTTGATATGGAACCGCAACAGCAGAGAATGACATTGTCTTGACCTCTCCTTAAGTAATTGAGGTGCTGGTGCATGATACTGTAGTGCAGAACTTCTTCTAGTAATCCATACACAAAAAATGTTGAGCCTTTAGAGAAGTACGACCAAAAGTTCAAAACAACAGAGTACTAAGGTGACGGTATCCAGGCCTTGCGTGGGTCCTGCACCAGATAACTCATTGCCAATTGTTATGTACACAACACAATACAAAATCTGGTTGAAATGGACTCCTTCATTGTCTGGAGCCTCCAGTAACAACGTCCTGCATCTCTGCTCTGTCCTTTTCCTAGTGACGCACTCGAGCAATAGGTTCCAACACAGAATCTCCTGTGTTGCCCAGCAACATATCAAAACAAGAACACAACAATACTACTCTTGCCATAGGTCAATCAAGTGGGCCTCAGAACCGGACGAACTGTTATGCCAACATATAAAAGTCATTTCGGGAGTCTATAGTATACTTATCTTGCATAACTGATAGGGCAACGCCAGGCAATATTGAGGGAGTGGGCCTGACAAGCTTCTCACTAGAATAGCCACCGCCTGCACTTGGTGTCAGCTTCTACTATGCTTTAGACAGGCTAACAGGTGATCCAGCAGTAACTTCACAGAAATTTCTCAATGCAAAACCTCATTTACCGTCGTTTTACTGCTGAAAAGGTGTTGGACCCTTGACACCGTGTATTACCTTCAGGAGACTTTACAGAAACATGAAAAATCAAAATACAACTAATATTTAAGCCAAAAAAGAGAGTTGATTAGTATTTTAAATTCTAGTTAAAAGTTAAGGTTCTCTGACCTTTTATTTATTAGTCAAATATCAATCAGGTTACAAAATTTGGAAAACAGGAAAAATAGAATTGATACAGAACATATTTTAGGTTGCATACAAAGCAATCAATAAAGGAAGGGAATGAGGCATCAAATGTCAGTCAGAATTCTTTAATTCTTTAAAGAGCTCAGGAAAATATAGTTCAATAGTGAGTGTTGCAAGGCTAATAACTAAATAATAATTGGCAAAAATCTCCCATAAAGAGAAATAAATGCATAAGACAAATACATCTTTTCAAATCTAGTTAGTTAGTCAAAGCATAAACTTAGAGTTTTAGCATCTAAATCTAAACCTGTTCCCATCAACTGCATTCTCTGCCCTGGTCTGTTCCTCTGCCTTACTGTGCTTCACAGAGAGGGAGTCAGCCTGCCCTTCACAAGACCACAGAGGAATGTGATCTGCCTTGCCAAAAATATGACATGCAAGGCTAGCCTATGCCTCCCACCTCCCTCTATCTCTCCTCGGACGGAATCTCTTCCCAGACTGCATCCGCGACTTTCTCGTACCTAACCCATATGATGTCTGATCTCATCTGCTTCTTCTCATCTCCTCCCTCTCAGACTAAGGCCCGAAAGTCTTAAAATTAGGATTTTTCTCAGTTTAGTAGTAGTAAAGTTAGGACTCCTAACTTTAGGACTCCTAAATGCCTTCTGTGAATACTGAAAGTCTTAAAATTAGGATTTTACTCAGTTTAGTAGTAGTAAAGTTGAGAAAAATCCTAATTTTAAGACTTTTGGTATTCACAGAAGGCATTTAGGAGTCCGAAAGTTAGGAGTCCTAACTTTACTACTACTAAATTGAGAAAATCCTAATTTTAAGACTTTGGGTATTCACAGAAGGCATTTAGGAGTTCTAAAGTTAGGAGTCCTAACTTTACTACTACTAAACTGAGAAAAATCCTAATTTTAAGACTTTCGGTATTCACAGAAGGCATTTAGGAGTCCTAAAGTTAGGAGTCTTAACTTTACTACTACTAAATTGAGAAAAATCCTAACTTTAAGACTTTCGGTATTCACAGAAGGCATTTAGGATTCCTAAAGTTAGGACTCCTAACTTCTGTGAATACCAAAATGAGTAAGTTCCTTCTGTGAATACTAAAATGGTAGTAAGTTTAGGATTTTGTCTTAAATTAGTTCTGTGAATCGGGTCCATTATGTTTACCTCCCCCATACTAGTACCCTGTATTAGTTATTACCTAGAAAAAGCTAATAGTTTAAAGCTGCTTTTCTTTTATTTGTGCACAACATGCAAAAATGTGCAAATGTATAACATAGCCTAAACATGCACTAGTGTACATTTTCAAAGCACACACAGTTAATACATACTCCTAGCAAAATGCCCTATGTTTTAGATAGCTTTTCATACAAAATGTGTTTTGCCCCGCGTGTAGTGTTGGTGCATGTTTTTTTTTTTTTTTTATAAACTTTGTTTATTGAGTTTTAAACACAAAGTAATACAAGGGTTGGTATTGTGGTTTACAGTAATAACACCTGGATCATACAATATAGACAGCATATAGCAATTCAGCATCATCATATAATGAAAGGCGGTGAACAGGGTAGGTACAGTGTATGTCAAGCAAGGAACAGTTTCTTATTGCCATTGTATAATATGGGAGTGTCATGCTTCAGCTAGCCACAAAGGTTTCTAGAAGGTAATTATCAGTCTTTTATACATGATAGAGGTGAACATTGATAAGTTGTGCTAGTCGTTCGGCCATACAGACATTTATGTAGTACATGTTCACAGTACGATGCCACCCGTGGGCATCAGTTCACGTCAGTTCAGTCACATCACACTTGACCGTCAGCACCAGTCCGAGTCCCTCTTCCATCCGAACCACCGTCCCCATCTCCCTGAGCTAGCAGATACTCAACTAGAGGACCCCAAATGTCACTGGGCCTGCTAGAAATCGGAAGCGTTTCAGTGAAAGTTGCATATTGTTCTTGGCAATGGGTCATGTCTGCAAGCCATTCTTTAAATTTGGGGCCTTGCCACGCCCCCATCTACACGCAATGCGCCGCCTTGCGAGAAGCAGAGCTATATCTAAGAATTTCCTGTAAGTCTTCGGGATGTGAGGTGTGTGTCCCAAGAGCATAAGTAATGGATCAGGATTTATGGATTCTCAAACCATTGATTCAAGGGCACCATGCACCTGTTGCCAGTAAGCATGAACCAGGGGGCATTCCCAGGCGAGGTGTAAGAAACCAGCAAATTCCGCACGACAGCATTCGCACCTATCATCGCTAGAAAGACGGAACTTGTATTTTTTGACCGGCGTATAGTACAACCGCTGCAAGAACTTATAGTGGATCATCTTGAGCCACTGCTGGCCGATATACAAGCCGTTAGGTTACAGCAGTATAGCCATTGTTCATCAGTGACCTCTGTGGCCAGGTCGGTTGCCCAGTGCATTCGGTCCGCGTTCTCCGGACCCAGGCTGCACACCCTGACGTGGCGGTACATGCCCAATACCAGATGTGCACCATTCTGTGAACATAACATAAAGTGCAATGGAGATAGGACCTCAGGTTCATTGGGAAAATCAGGCAATATGTCCTTCATCCCCTGACGCAGTCGCATGTAATAGAACATATCGAGTGGAGTAGGTTCGTAAGAAGTGAAAAACAGATTTGCAGAATTGAATTGGCAATTGGAGAAGGTCGCCCCAGCAGGTGATTTGCAGGCGCCGACAGAGCAATGTTCCTGTAGGAGTTCAAGCTTAGGGTGGTATGCCAGCGGTAGCCGAGGAGAATGCGGCAAGTTGCATTCCAGCCTCTTAGCAATGCGGTGCCAGGCGTCTATAGTGCATGTGACGGAAGTATGGGGTGTTTCTATGGACGTCACAGGGCAATGTAAGAGCCCATTGAGGGGAAGGGGGTTCGCGATCCAGTCTTTGACTGCCAGTTGAGGTATAAACGGAGTAGGGACCATCCAATGATAGGCATAGTGCGCCTGAGCACAAAAATAATAAGCCTCGATGCCCTCCCCGCCATGGAAGGGGAAGGGAGATCCAACGGTCAACCTATGCAGTAAGTTTTGTGACCGCTACTCCATAGTTCAGCCGTAATGTTTCGTCTTTATCACGTGAAATTTGGATACCAAGGTAACGCAAGTCCGAACGGCACCACTCCAAAGGAAAGTCAAGTTGGAAGTCAGCAACCGCATCCGTAAGAGGGTAAAATTGTGACTTAGCCCAGTTTATGTGCACTCCAGACAGTCTACCGAAGACAACAAATTCCCTGAGCAAGGGGTTTAAGTTTTGCAACGGATCTTTGACATAGAGCGTCATGACGTCCGCATATAGTGACACATCGATCTGTTGTTGGAAGCACCGAACTGCGCCCTCTCAGTGCAGCTGACGTAGCCTGCAAGCCAGTGGTTCAATGGCTATCGCGAATAGGAATGGGGATAGCGGGCAACCCTCTTGGGTGACCCTTGTGATGGCAATGGAGGGAGAAAGGTGGCCATTTATCAGGATTTTCGCTGTTGGTTGCGTATACAGCAATTGGACCCAGGAGATGAATAACTTAGGGAACCCCATTGGCGCCAGAACGGTGAATAGGTACGGCCATTCGACAGAATCGAAGGCCTTACTGGTGTCCAGAAAAAACGCTGCAACGGGGAGATCAGGATGCACTGCGCGGAGCAGGGAAAACAATGTGCGTAGGTTGTGGGAGGTGGAACGACCAGGGACAAACCCAGACTGGTCAGGCAATACTATCCGGGTCATTAGAAGGGATAGTTTGGCGGCCAGCACCTTCGCCAGTATTTTAACATCACAATTCAAAAGTGAAAGTGGGCGATGGGAGTCACAGGTGATGGGGTTTTTGCCAGGCTTTAGTAATGAGGTAATCACGACTTCGCGCATTGAGCAGGGAAGAACTCGGTCAGCCAGGGATTCCTCGAAGACCTCGCGAAGGACAGGGGCCATAATATCTATATATGCTTTATAAAACTCGGCTGGGATCCCGTCTAGGCCGGGTGCTTTTCCATTTTTAAGTGACATAATAGCATCTCTGATTTCGTCCAGTTCGAAAGGAGCAGCCAAGAAGGCTCTGTCTCCATCACTGAGCCAGCAGAGGGCTACATCACCAAGGAAATCATCATATGACACGTCTGAGGTCGTGGCAGTGGTATATAGCGCTTGGTAATGAGACATGAATGTAGTCAATATGTCATCTGTGTTTCTAACTGTTTTATTCCTGTTGACCCACAACCTCTAGAATTGTATTGTGACTGTGCGGGGTACGTGTCAACACTGATAGAGCCCTACCAGGTCTGTCGCCTGCCAGCATTTCCCCTTAAACTTGGCTTCCCTATTCCCTTCCTCCTCGTATCGTGTCAGTTTATCTCTAAACTTTGCATGTGTTTTGGTACTATCCCCCGCTACCATCCGAGCCTCCAAGTTCTTCAGTTCTCTATCGAGTGTATGAATAGTGAGCTGAATATCGCGCAAGACCCCAAAACATTTCGATATACAATACCCCCTAACCGTGACTTTGAATGCCTCCCAAATGTGTTCGACCGAGTCTACAGACCCCTTGTTTCGAGGGAAGAAATCAGCAATCTCCTCACCAAGTTCAGTGCGAAACACTACATCTAACAGGGCTGCTGGCTGTAGCCTCCAATGTGGTCTGGGTTGTCCCATCCAGGCACCTGTAGGTGTACCAGGACTGGACTATGATCAGAGTATGTCCTGGGGAGGTGCACCACCCTGGAAACCCCCGCGCTAATCTCTCTAGACATAAGAAAATAGTCCAGTCGTGCCCATGTGCCCGTCAGTGATGTAAAATGGGTGCCCTCCTTCCGGGAAGGGTGCAAGTAACGCCAGCTATCCACCAAATTGCTCTCCGATATCACACCCATCAGTGCCTCCCTGGACCTTGGCTTGTAGTGCGTCACTCCGTCTGCCCTATCCAGGTGGGGCATCAGCGCTAAGTTAAAGTCGCCCCCCCCAAATAACGTGTCGGGATCCCGCGTTCAGAATTATGCCCCATAATGTAGTAAAGAAAGTTGGGGTATCCACATTAGGTGCATAACAGTTCACTAACGTGATGGTATCACGACCTAGACGTCCCCATACAAGAGCATAGCGACCCTCCACATCCGACAGTTCACCACACACTTGGAATGGCACATTTCGCCTAATCAGGATGGCAACCCCCCTTGCATAGGTGGAATAAGATGAAAAAACACGGGCGTTTGCCCATCTGCTTGAGAAGTTCATACGTGCTTGTGGTGATATGTGTGTTTCCTGCAACATGGCAACCTGAACTCGGTGGCTGTCCAAGTATGCAATCACATTTCTACATTTCTTGGCATTGTTAAGTCCCCTTATATTCCACGACATACAATTCAATTGTGCATCAGACCCTGATCCCGCCATAAGCTAAAGAACATCATCGATTTGCAACATGCTATAGAAGTCTCTGTAGATCCTTCTCTTCTCAGGTGATGGGGATTACACAAATTTCCAACAATCGCCCTCCCACCCTGTAAACCGCAGTTTCCTCCTCAACAGTACTCTTCCCCCCCCTCCCACTACTGCATCCCAATCATGCCAGCAGCCACCCTTTCCCACCCCGCCTCTCCCCCCTACTCCCCGTAACTTCCACAACTTGTTCCCATAAATGGGGTTTACCCGCAGGGCAAACAACATCAAGAACGCACAGCCACTTCTCCCTACGTGAACCTCCTGTTCTGTACCGCCCTTGGTGGAGGTCAAGGCAGGGATAGTGGTCCCTGGAATACTTTACCACTGGACGAGTTCAATAGTCCCCAACTTCAGGATGGCGTCCGATCAAACGTATACAATTGTCCCAGGTTCCAGCCAGACAGGAAAGGGTGTGAGTTGTCTGTTCTATTGGAGGCACTCCGCATCAGTTATCATCATCCGCTATCGGTGGGTCATCCTCGAGGTCTGCATGGTTGCCTCTATCAACCCTTTGTGCTTTGCGGACTATTTTCAAGTAATCTTCTGCTTTTTGCGGGTTCGTGAAAAATCGCTGCTTTCCTTGGTGTGTCACCCGCAGCTTCGCCGTGTAAAGCAATGCATAGTCTATTTGGGCTTCACGCAATTTTTTTTGGACAGGCAGGAATTTGCGTCTCTCCTCCTGTACTAAAGGAGTGAAATCCGGATAGATAGAAAAGTTGATACCGTTGTAGTTCAGGTCCCGCTTGATACGAGCCGCCCTCAAAGCGACGTCCCAATCCCGATAGTTCAGCAGGCGAGCAATGATAGGCCTCGGCGGAGTTCCAGGCTTAGGCGCGGGGGCCAGAGATCTATGCGCCCTTTCGACAATGAACTGAGGCGAGAAGGCATCCTCTCCCACCGAAGTTCTGAGGAGTTTCTCCACATATAGCTCCATCCTGCCTGTGTCCGTGGACTCCGGAATACCCGCAACGCGGATGTTGTTGCGCCTACTTCGGGCTTCCAAATCCTCATTTTTGGCCGCTATAACCCGCAGTAGGTTGTCCATGCGGGCAAGTTGAGATGTGTGGGAGGCGGTGATCTCGTCATTGTCCGAGATGCGCTGTTCTGTCGTCATTATCCGCTCCTCATGCTGATCTACTTTATGGACAAGGGCGTCCAACCTTGAGGACATGCTGTCCACTTTCTCCACAACTGTGGCCAAAGCCTTGTCGCATCTCCTGTAATAGACGGTGCATGTCTAGCTCTTTAGGACGGGAGGCCGCGCCGGCAGGATCCGCCCCACTGGGCCCCGGTTCGACCGGTGCCGTCTTTGACCCTTTCTTCGCGTTTTCAAAGTTTATTTTGGTTTGGCGATTGTCTGGACGCACCATTGTGCTTCTGCGCCTCTCACTGCCCACCACCTTGGGGCCCAAAGACACTGTAGTGTGCTCCTTCCGGCCAAATGGGTAGTCACGGTGCCTGCTAGCACACCGTTATTCAATGTACTCCTCCAGATCTGCGTCACGTGCACCCCCGAGCCACTGAACCCACCGCAAACGTGGGATCCGCACAGTGCGCTGCTCGGCCAGGGCGTAGGTGCCGGAGGGGGGGAGGGGGGGCGTCACGTGTATCAAGTGATTCTCGCTAACCTCTACCACCAACAAGTTCAGGCCGGGCCAGCCTATCGCCCGTCCCCCAGCATTATGGGCTGCTTGTATTTCAGTTTAGGCAAATGCAACCTTGCACCATGTAATGTTAAAGCCTCCGTGTGCAATTAGCGTATCTGCGGTGGGCGCCTCTGCACTCCGATACCAGTTGTCAGTCTTTAATCACCAGCACCAAATAATCGTGAGGAAGCCTTGTGTCAGGTAGGGCAATGGCGACTCCCCTTGACTAATACAGTGCAGCTCAGCCCAAATGTCAGTTGTGCGCCGCGTCGCTTAATATCAGCTTCTCAGGCTAGTTCTCAGCATTGCAAGTTCAATTGTGTCATGCCCTCCGATGTGGTGCAGAAGAGCATCGCCTGTAAGTTGCTGCAGCGGTCACTCCCCCGTGCCACATCCGCAGCCCAGCCACTGTGAAGCACTTCACCCGTCGCCTCTCCAGGGCGCCGCTGCACGTACCTGGTGATTTTAGTGCGCCTCCCCGGACCACGCTGTGCCTCTCCGTAGGCGTCGTCTCTCGGGCCCCTGGGGTTACCGCATCTGCTTACTTGTACTGCCCGCAAAGCTGGTCGCGGGGCCGCCCAGAGTGTCCCAACAGCAGCGCCGGCCGTTTCCTCTTGCCCCTGACAGTACTAGGATTAATTGCCGCAGATCCCACGTTGCCCCCGGGGCACGGATCAATTGAGGGGGATCCGGGGGGGGGTCTGTACCTCTGTCTCGGCACTAGAGGCGAGCGCCGCAGCGTCCTCAGCAGAATCCGGCAATCAGAGCCTTCCTCCTCGTGGCGATCCCCGGCCTGTCGTAGCGTCCGCTGTCGGTTGTCCACCTCCCAGCAGACCCGATGCCAGCCCCGGGAAGTATTTGCAAGGCTTTTCCTCGGGCACCACTGGACGGAATTACATCAGACTCGGAACGAGTCTGGATCACAAGGCGTAGTGCAGGAAAAGTCACTTTTGGGACCTTCAGCTCACCAGTAAGGTAGGATTTTTACAGGATATATGCTCCAGGGAACAGGAGCCTAACCGTTAGGCGGCCATTCTGTTTGTGCGCCCTCTAGCGCCCCCCTAGTGTTGGTGCATGGTTAAATAATACACATTATAAGAAGATGTGTTATGAACTGAAATGCATTTTGTAAATATGCAACAAAGTCAAAGTCTCTTTAGACCGGGACAGGGAGTGTAGATTATAATGAAAATGAGCTGGGAAGAGAGAACACATTCCATGATTATCTTAAAACCAAAAAAGGCCACTGAAATCACGAGTTTTCTCTACACTGCAAAAACACGTTAATTCAGCACAAGCATTTCAGACTGACTAGGCCTCATTTAATGTTTCATGTGCTATGTGTTTTTCACTTGCATCAAAATCTGCGTCATTTTAACTGCAGTCTGTCTGAAGCACTAAAATAAAGCAATGCCTGACTCCAGATGAAATCTGAGCTACTTCACAGGCAGCAATAACTCAGCTACAGACGGATTATACTCCTATATAAACAGCAGGTACTCAGGTACTCAGGTACTCAGGTGTCTTCATCCTCTTTCTGAATCCCCTGGCTTTCAAACGGAGGTGGCGAGAGAGTAGGATCCCTACATTGCCCTGCATGTGCAAATAGTGAGGGATACACAAACAACGCTTTTTATTCTGTTCATTTCTACATTCCACAGGCAATGTGCGCTTTATGGCAGGGATACTCAAAGACAGTAAACATACAAAAAATGCAACTCTGTCTCTTACTCTGCTACACTCACCTTGTAAGTCTTCCTCTCACAGTCCTCACGTAGACGTTATTGCCATTCATGCAGAACCTAACCACCAAACTTGACTTTTCCTTCCCACTACAAGATGGCCCCATACCTTTAAGTACAAGTACCTCACTTCCTGGGAAGGACTTCCTGTTTCTTTATTCTGCAGGTGATTTCCATCTTGACTTCAGGTGTGTGTAGTTTTATTTTTAGTTAGTTTTTGTATTCAGACCTGCTTTAGGAGTTTATGCCAGATGTTGGTAATTGCGCTTGTATGTTGAACCTACTGGGTTATGGATGATGTCTGTGGTGGGATGGGCAACCGTTGGCAGTCTTGGGATGTCGGTGAGCATTGTCTCTCTTGCTCTTGTTTTTGATCTTTTTCCTAATGGTTGATGTCCTGTCTGACACCGTGCTACGGGATGAGGGGCACTCGTGCGGCATCAGAATGGGATAATTTTATTGGAATAAAAGGGCGCGCGGCTCCCACCTGATTCCAAGATTGTGCCTCCATGGATTTGCTGGTCATGTACCTGCTCTTCCACCTGGCCCTCGTTTCAGGCAGGGGGCACGGTGCGGCGAGGCCCTGTTTCCTTTCGGTGATCGTGGCTTCCTCGTTGGTGCAGTTCCCTGGTTCTTTGCTGCCCTCAGTGCATCTGGCTTTGATTCTGTCGCCCCTGCCCTGTGATGAGTGGTTTGGAGGACACCCCACTGCTTGCTCTTTGGGGGTCCAGTGTCCCCTGACCTCCAGGCCATTATTGCTACAGCTGTGGAGGCTGGTTTTCATGCTCGGAAGGGGCTCCTCCAGCCAAGGCGCCCAGGATGGATCCTTTACTTGAGGGGGATGAGGAGGATGTTAAGGACCATTTTGTGCAGGTCATGGCCTGGCCGTAGATATGAAAACTGTAGTTCAGAGACTGAAGGACCTACATTTTTTGGCCTATAAAGTGCAGGAGGGTGTAGATTTTTCTGAGCGTGGGCAAAAAATTCCACAGAGTTTTACCAGCCCTTTCAAGGCAGGTATTGTGTCCGGGCACCCCTCATGCTTACAAATCTTTGTAGTCTAAAGGAAGTGTGCAGTTTCTGGCTGGGTACAAATCCTTGTACTCAGCTGACACATCCTCTCTAACCCCTCCCAAGGCTTGATGGTTTCAGGTTCGGTCCTGTGTGTGGCTGGGGGAGGGGGCATCTTCAGTTCTTTTGAGATGTTTAGAACCATTCCATAACTGATGCCTGGGCCTTCCAAGTAGTCTCTGATGGTCAGAGGATAAATTTCGGCAGACTCCGCCCCACCATTTTTTCGAGACTTCCGTTCCTCATTCCCGAGCAAAGTTGTCTGCTCTTCTCCATGGGATTCAGTTGCTGCTCCAAAAGGTGGCCATTGTTCCTGTTCCTCCTGGGGAGATGTTCTAGGGTTATTATTCCCTCCATTTCTGGTCCAGAAAGCTGCTGGGGAGTTTTGCCCTGTGCTAGACCTCAAGTGGATGAATCGGTATATCCCTCATGTCTCCTTTAACATGGTGTCTCTGCAGCTTAGTCTACTGTCGGTTTGTTAATGGAGAGGCTGTCCCTCTTAGAACAGGGTTGCTTTGTGGATGTTGCTGAGCTCATCCACAGTATTGGCAGCAGTCTACCCTTAAGGCTTATGACCGCCATTGGCGAAATTTTTTCATCTGGTGTCAGGATGAGCGGTTGTCTTCTTCTTCCTGTGGGCCTACAGATGTTTTGGAGTTCCTTCAGGGATGTGTTTCAGCTGGGTTTGGCTGTCTCTACCCTCTGAAGTCAGTGGGCTGCTGTTCAGGCTTTTTGGGGGAGGCTTGTTTGTCCGTTGCCCCTCTGGCAGTTCGCTTGCTGTGCAGTTGTTGTCTTTGGCAGCTAGTGGTGCATTCCCCAGTGCCTCTTTAGGACTTGCCTTTGCTTCTGCTGGGTTGGCAGGGTGTTCCCTTTGAGCCTTTGGAGTCCGCGGACTTCAAGTATCTTTCTACCAAGGTTGTTTTTCTTGTTGCCATTTCCTCTGGGAGATGAGTTGGGGACATTTGGGCCATACTGTCCTTCTTTCCTTTGTTTTTCTTCCAGATAAGGAGGTGCTTCATCCTTCTTAACAAAGTATATTGTTCAGATCATTAGTCTTGAAAAACTCTCTTTCAAGCATATAACATGTGTGGGAAATGTGGGCTTTGCAGTTATCACTCCAGTTCTGTCTGAGGAGGATTTCTTTTTGCAGTATCAGTGGTCTGAGCCGGACTCTTTGCCCTTACATGCCTCCATCAGCTGCTTGCTTTCTAATGAGTGGAAGTATGTGGAGATGCAGCCCTTTTCCCGTTTTTTGCTGAAACATTTTCCTTTGAAGAAATTTGTGGAGTAGTTTCCCTCCTCAGTCAAGATTGATAACATTATGGCGGGATTATTCTCTCAGGGTTCTATGATGTCAGAAGATGCTTTGCCTTCTGATGCTGAGGACCAGAAGGTGGAAGTGGCTATGAAGCGTGCCTATGTTGCTTCAAATGTTGCTGTTGGGGCCGATGCCTACTCCACCTATGCGATATAGTCCCTCCTGAAGGACTTACATTCTTTGGCCGAAAAAGTGCAGGTGGGTGTAGATTTTCTGAGCGTGGGCAAATAATTCCAGAGAGTTTTACCAGCCCTTTAAAGGCAGGTGTCGTGTCCGGGCACCCCTCATGCTTACAAATCTTTGTAGTCTATAGGGAGTGTGCAGTTCCTGGCTGGGTACAAATCCTTGTACTCAGCTGACACATCCTCTCTAACCCCTCCCAAGGCATGATGGTTTCAGGTTCGGTCCTGTGGGGGGGGGAGGGGGCATCTTCAATTCTTTTGGGATGTTTAGAATCATTCCATAACTGATGCCTGGGCCTTCCAAGTAGTCTCTGATGGTCAGAGGAAAAATTTCGGCAGACTCCGCCTCACCATTTTTTCGAGACTCCCGCTCCTCATTCCCGAGCAAAGTTGTCTGCTCTTCTCCATGGGATTCAGTTGCTGCTCCAAAAGGTGGCCATTGCTCCTGTTCCTCCTGGGGAGATGTTCTAGGGTTATTATTCCCTCCATTTCTGGTCCAGAAAGCTGCTGGGGAGTTTCGCCCTGTGCTAGACCTCAGGTGGGTGAATCAGTATATCCCTCATGTCTCCTTTAACATGGTGTCTCTGCAGCTTAATCTACCGCTCCTAAGGAAGGGCGAGTTCCTGGCCTCCTTCGATCTCCTGGATGTATACATATCATGTCCCTGTGCATCTATCTCAGCAGCGGGTTCTCTGTTTTTGCTGTCCAGGGAAACCACTTCCAGTTCAGCTCCGAGGGTGTGCACCAAGTTGTTAGCTCCTTTGGTGGGTATTTTACATTTCGAAGGTATCCAGTTTTTTCCAAATGTGAACGACTGGATGATTTCCTCTTGTTCTTTTTTCAAGGCCCGGACTGAGGTTTGCAGGGTGACAACGCTGTTGCAGGACTACGGCTTCTTAATCAACTGGAAGAAGTCCTAAGTTGAGCCTTTCCAGGATCTCCACTACATCGGGGCATGCTTCCAGATGGATGGAGGGAGGTCATGATGTCTGAAGAATGTTTTGTTCATCTCCACTCCCACCTGTCTTCTCTTTTTCTTCACCCCTGACCTCTGCCCGGACATGGGTTTGCAGTCTCCTACTTTGGCTCTGGTTCCTTGGGGAGGTTACACCTGTATCCCCATGTTTACCATCTCCTGAGACACTGGTACCAGTTGTGTAAGAGGTATGAGACTTTGGTTCCAGTGATACCTCAGATCTGCTGGGATCTCCAGTGTTGCCTGAACCCTGCTCATCTGAGATGTGGTTGTCTTGGTTCCTCTTCCTGTCCTGATTCTCATGACTGATGCCAATGGCAGGGGCTGGGGGTCTACTCTGGGGGATGCCACGGCTCAGGTGGGATGGCATCAGATGGAGGCTCTTCAGCCTTTAAATTGGAAGGAGCTGGAGGCTGTCCTGAAGGCCTTTCTGTTTTCCTGTCCCATGCTGGTGTGTTCTTCAGTGTGTGTGCAGACAGGCAATCAGGTCGTCCTTTCTTATCTGAACTGCCAAAGGAGCATGTATCCATCTCTATTTCTCCCTGCCTGGAGGATTTGCCTTTGGGCCGAGTCCCATCTTCTGTCTCTGTCGGCAGTTTATCTTCCAGGGAGGGAGACTGGGCCTGCCGATGGTCTGAGTCAGAGGTTTTCCTCCTCAGTGATGACGTGTCTGGATCAGGGGGTCTTTCAGTTCATTCTGTGTTAAATCGGTCACCCTTGGCTGGATTTGTTCACCTCCAATAAGAATGTCCTCCTTCCCCACCTTTGTTTTCTGGTTCCCTCCTCCAGGGCTTGGGCATTGGATGGTCTGGCTATTCCCTGGCGCTAGGGTCTTCGTTATTATTTTCCACCCATCCCTCTTCTCCCATGGGTGATTCAGAAGGTGGTCCAGGACCAGGCGGGGGATTCAGCTGATTGTCCCAGCTTGGTCAATGCGCCCTTGGTTCCCTTGTCTCATCCATCTGTCTACCAGGCCCCATTGGGTGTTACCGTTCCTTCCATCCCCCTGCGACAGCCCCTCCTTCCACTGGACACTCTTGGCAGGTTGAGACTGTCGGTTGAGTTGAGTTTGAGTTTGAGTTTAAGGAATTTGTAGAGCGCGCATACACCAGGCGGTTTCTTGGCGCTGTGTGAATACTACTACTCAGGGGGCAGAAAGACTGAGGGATAAGGGAGGTTTAGGAGGGGAAGGCTTGGGTAAAGAGAAAGGTTTTGAGGCCTTTGCGAAAAAGGGGATACTGGGAACAGGATCTCAGATGGAGTGGGAGAGAATTCCAAAAGGCAGGAGCCGTGGTAGAAAATTTGTTACTGGAGAGGCAGTCCCTCTTAGAACAGGGTTGCTTTCTGGATGTTGCTGAGCTCATCCACAGTATTGGCAGCTGTCTACCCTTAAGGCTTATGACCGCCATTGGCGGAATTATTCCATCTGGTGTCAGGATGAGGGGTTGTCTTCTTCTTCCTGTGGGCCTACAGATGTTTTGGAGTTCCTTCGGGGATGGGTTTCAGCTGGGTTTGGCTGTCTCTACCCTCTGAAGTCAGTGGGCTGCTGTTCAGGCTTTTTGGGGGAGGCTGGTTTGTCTGTTGCCCCTCTGGCGGTTCGCTTGCTGTGCAGTTGTTGTCTTTGGCAGCTAGTGGTGCATTCCCCAGTGCCTCTTTAGGACTTGCTATTGCTTCTTCTGGGTTGGCAGGGGGCTCCCTTTGAGCCTTTGGAGTCCGCGGACTTAAAGTATCTTTCGGCCAAGGTTGTTTTTCTGGTTGCCATTTCCTCTGGGAGATGAGTTGGGGACATTTGGGCCATACTGTCCTTCTTTCCTTTGTTTTTTGTCTTCCAGATAAGGAGGTGCTTCGTTCTTCTTAACAAAGTATATTGTTCAGATCATTAGTCTTGAAAAACTCTCTTTAGAGTGTATGACAGGTTACTGTGAGCATGTGTTTTTGGGAATAATTTCCCTCACCCACCCCAGGGTGGCATGCTTCATCATAGGGCTTTGCTCCACGTTGAGCGTTTGACTGGGTTATCGAGTCCCTTCACATTTAATGTGAGTATCTATACAGTGGTGTGGGTCTTGAAAGCCAGTAGCGTGCTAGAGGTACAATGATATTCAATGTCCCAGTTGCGTAGTCATGTAGTCATCTCCGTTCTTACCCAGCACCTGTGAAGATGTGTCTGGTCTGTAAAGATCTGGTATCAAAAGTGAGTACAATCCCCAGATAACAAAGATAACAACAGATAATAACATGACAATTAGGTCTATCAAGTCAGAAGTTATCACAAGTTCGGAAACAGCAACAGTGGGTCAAAGTCAAAGTCAAAGTTACTTTATTCGGTTAATTTTAAAACCATCAAAGTACAAATCACAGAGACTAAAAATTCAAAGCACAATACATTGATGCAAAAAATTCAATCAGATTTTCACACCTTTAACAGATTTCCCATAAGCCATCATGTGTTAAAACATTCCTACCCAACACAATGTCCCTTCATTCCGTTGCTTTTGACGCGCGCAAACGTGCATCGTCATACGTTTGTCTTCGTGTCATTGCTTCGTCTCCTAGCAACGCCCATAATATTCGGCAAGCATCGGCGTCTCAACGTGTGATGCAGACGCATTGAAGGAAACACTTCTCATTGGATAATTAAAGAAAGGTCACGCTGCGCGACCCCACGTACCTCCATTTTGGTTTTTTCGTTCAATTTCACTGCCAAATTGAATTTCTACATACGAGCACATCAGTACTTCGTTCTTCTTCAAGTTTCATTTCTTCAACTTTGTGGTTTTTGCAGCGTTCTTAAGAATTTGAAGCAGCTTTGTAAGTTTATTCCATTTTTATTTTTACTTTTCCGTTTTTTCTTCATTCGCATATTTCGATTTTATTTATTTATTTTCTTCACCGGCAATATGAGCAACACTACTCCTGCTTCTACTTTTAATGCTTCTAACAGTTCTACGCCTACATCTTCTTCATGTATCAATATAAACATTAGCACACCTAAAGAGTTTTTGACATCACTTGGTGAACCAATCATAAAATGGTCTGAGTGGAAAGAATACTTTCCCAGTTACATTGCTACTTTGGAGGATAATGTTGGATCCTTGTCTCCTGAACCCAAAATGCGTATGCTTTTACATAGCTTGGGTCCGGAAGGCTTGAGAGTTTATAATCAGATGCAGAAACCGGAAAGAGCAGGCGATACTGACATCTTCAAAAATGCAATTTCGGATTTGACTGAACATTACTCTCCTACTGTTTGTATTGGTGTTACCAGACGTGCATTCTTTAAAAGAAAACAACTGGAAAATGAGTCAGTCGAAGAGTACGTTTCACAATTAAAATTACTAGCCATGCATTGCAAATTTGGAGTACTACACGATGAACTTATTCGTGATCAAGTTGTTGTATGTTCTAGGAATAAGAGTATCCAAGATAGACAATGGATTGAGGGAGAGTCTAGTCTAAAGGATGTGATAACTTTATTGAAAAAAGCTGAACTGTCTGATAGAAGCTCTAAAGCTTTAGCTGATCAGTCTGGAACTACTACTTCTACTCCTACAGTTAACAAAATGTTGGTAAAAAACAACAAGGAGTTTTCGGACAAGAAGGGTGACAAGAATTTTCAATCTAATAGGAATTTTCAAAGAAGGTCTTTTAACTCAAAATCTTTCACCAGGAAGACTTATAATGACAACGATTCCTTTTCCTTTGCTTGTTATCGTTGTGGAGATAAGAACCACAATGCAGGTTTTGAGAAATGTCCCGCTAGATCTGTTAAGTGTTCTAATTGTGGGGTTGTAGGGCATTATGCTAAAGTCTGCAATAGAAGTTCTTCACAGCCATTTAAAATATCCCATGTTAACGATACTGATTCTTCTGATTATGATTCTGACATCGATACTCCTTCACCTTCTACTTCTGAAAAGTTTCAATGCAATATGGTGATGTGTGCTGACAAGGGTGTTAAAAGCTAGCTTTTGTGCATTGTCATAGATGGTGAAATTATTTTACGGATTCCATGGAATCTGATTTTCTTTTACATTTATTAATTAGGAAATGTAGGGTAAGGAATTAGTTAATGGTTTGGGGTTTTCTGACGTTTTGCATGAACTGTAAAGGTTGTGATAGTTCTTCTGTTCTGTTTTAAGGTGGGGGATCAGTGATATTAACGTATCATACTTGATCATTTTAGTTCTGAACAAGTTTTTTTTTAGTTACTGGAGTGAGTGAAAATGCAAAAGAGTGAATCTATAGTGAGTGTTTTCAGGTAAGATAGGTAAGTTCAAATAATTTTTCTCATTATATAAAGTTGAAAGATGTGTGAGTCTCCGAATTCATAGAGTTTGCAATGTTTCATAAATTGTTCAAGCTGACAGAAATTCATGAATAGTTGTTCGGTTACGAATATTTTATCTGTTGACAATGTTTTTACTTGCATTATTTTGGACCAGTGGTTTAAAGCCAATTCTAAGGTTAACATTTTAAGTATTGTTTAGTCTAATGAACTTTTTTTTTGTTTCTTACCATTTTCTTATTAGTGGTGATAAAATAATATCAAATTTTCGTGGGAGAGTGAAATGTTGAAATTGTTATGGGCTTATTGAGTGACACATCCATCTGTAGGAAAGACTCCATTTTCTCTTATAGGTTGTGGAATGCCGTTTTTAAAACTAATCCTGCATGGATGAACAAAATTGTTATGTGTTTTTATGAAACATAATTTAGGAATTTGTTATTTATATGTAATAGTACTGATTACACAAATTGTTTTTTTTTGTTTTTGTTGTTATAGAAAAAGGAGGATAGTAGGTAATTGTTATTTTAGAAAAAGGAAGGATATGTAGTATCCTGTGTTTCCCTTTAAGTGTCTCGCTCTTACATGCTTGCATCTCTTGTGTATCCTTTTGAATACTGGTGTTCTGTGTTCTACAGAGCACTGTTAGAATTCTGTGATGTACCACTGTATTCATTCTACCATCTGCCAATGAAGTACTTGGATGTGCTTTTCTTTATGGAATAAATCTCCAACTTAATTCTTCTTCTGGTTGTCATACTTGAAAGGGAATGCTACATGGAGTCATCGATACAGCGAATGCGCAGTTTTTCTCCAGCAATCGCATTTGATGTCGTTTTCACTCTAGGAAAAAGTTAAGCTGGGATGGGTGCCCCCAAGAATAGGCCACCCCAATATTGAGCAAATGGGAGGTCACTGGGTGGAAGTCGCACCATTTCTGTAGGGTTATAGCCGCTAGATCCTGAAAAAGCATCGGAGTGTGTTCCCTAAAGTGCACTGGATGCCTTTCGCAGAATATTTTCTTTTCACTGAAAGTCCTGGACATGGACTAGGATATCGGCTGAGCGGGCCCATGCTGGTCTTGATGGGTTCCCTCTGTGCACTTGGTCAATTTTGATCTTGAAGTCCAATGCCACCTTCAGAATATGGAAAAAGAAATCTCTAACCTAAAGGGTGATGTTTGAACCTTCTGCCTTCGACAGAACTCCTTTGATGCAGATACTATTCGGCCGTGATCTATTTTCAAAGTACTCGGCGTGGGCCTGCAAGACAATTTGCTGCTCCCAAAGGTAGATGATTTTTTGCTGTAGGTGTCCCCCTTACTCCTCGCAGCTAATTTAATAATCCTGGGTAGCAGATACTCGTTTCCCAATAGCATCAAGATCCTGTCTGACTGACCTGTTTAATGTCGCTTGAGAAGTCTTGTTTTAATTGCATGGAGTTCATCTCGCAATGACGCAAATAAGGCTTGAAGAAAGGAGTAAGTGACTGGCTGAATGTTGAGGAGTAGTCCCCCGCCGGGGTGGCAGGAGGCTTGGTGAGAATGTCTTTTAAATTGCAATCTTTTTTCGCATTAGTGGCCATACTCCAAGTACCAGAGGGTGTCATCACTCCCCTGCTACGTTCCAGTTGTCAATTCCACCTTGCTACTGGACAGGCATGTAGTAGTATGATTTACATTGAAGAGTTTTACTGGCTATATGTGCACTCCAAAGGGCTCCGGGAGGGTGGAGAGGTGAACGTAGAGGCTGTCAGGAGGGTTCTTGGTAATTTGGGAAGGTCACAGGGCCAGGAATAATGTCTGCTCTACTCTCCTCAGCTACATGTGGTCTCAGAGAAGGGCTCAGTGAGCCACTGAAGACAGTACTGTTAGCTTATACATCAAGAGAGAAATGGTATTTAAATGGAACCACTCCTGGTCCCCTTGTGATAAATCTATATAAACAACAAAAGAGTCATTCCAAATCAAAGGCATATGCACAAGGCAGAAGGAGTAGCATTTGCTTTTAAAAAAGAACCCCCACTCATCAACCTAGTTGGTGACATGCTTCATCATGGGCTTCCCACCCAAGCTGCCGAATGCCACTGGGGATGCTACAACGCCAGTTTACAGTGGAGCGGGTATTTTATTGGAAGTGCAGAGTGAAATAGTGCAGATTAAAATTACCTTTACTTGACCTAAAGATTTTTAATGTTGGAAAAGTAAGGTAAAGTTAAAACTAAGAAGAGGATGTCCTCCTAGTATTAAATGACCAGTGACATCCCTATATAAAGCAGTGGAAATTGGCCGGTCTACATGTTTCAGTCTCCAATTGCAACGTAGCGAGGCTTTCTTCAGGACCGATACTGTCACGGTGGAATGCAAATGCTAAGGTGCACCCTCTCCTGTGGCATATAATACCACAGACTTACAGTTTTTACTCACAGCATTGTCTGAACCAGTAAATGACTAGGTACTAGAAGCGGGAGAGCGGTCTTGGCGTAAGTGTGACTACAGACCAACCCCACCCAGGTAGAATCCTTTAGGAAATAGTCTCATACCTCATATAAAATCGTATGCTCTTTCAGACAATGCTGAGAGTAAAAACTGTAAGTCTGCGGTATTAACTGCCACAGGGGAGGGTGCACCTTACATACCTGGACACGAGTGACATTACTGGTTTTCCCACCAAAAGCATCTTTATAAGAAAAACCCAAGCAAGAGGACTACATATACCATCACCCATCAACTCAGGAAGTAACATCACTGGCTCTCCCATCATCCACCCACACAAGAAGTGATCTCTCTGAATTTCCCATCATCCATCTGGAAAGGAAGTGATATTTTTGGTTTTCCTGCCAAAACCGTCTTTAAAAAGAAGAATCAAGCAAGGGGACTTAATTTCCCATCAGCCCCATCAGCATAGGAAATTACATCATGGAACCATGCATTCCTCCACCGTCCCAAGACCTACATAATGGTAACTGGAACACGGATGCACAGTGGGTGGATGCAGGTGGTGTTTCGCTTGTGACTAAGGCAAGCCCGTCTGCACCCGTTCAAGCCTGGACTGCTCCTGGACCACAGCCAGCACCAGGAACCCTGGTCTGATCTCCGCCCAGTGAACCTCTGCAGCACTCCTTAGGTCGCTCGACCCCAGATGCCATTCCCCCAACTGATGCCATGCCGCGCCTCACACCACAGGAGCAGCTTTCATCTGCAACTACTGCTGGCTCTTCACCAGGCACACATCCACACTCCTAAAGCAAATGACAACCATGCCCTTAACACCCCCTCTTAACACACATACCACACAAGCACCAACAATGCCAACACTCCCATCTTACACAACATGTTACATCAAACCTGCAGGTCAACACTCACTTGTATCCATGCTTCTCAATACATCATCACTAGGCAAACACTTCACTGGAATATGGGACCTGATTAGTAGCAACGCATCCACAAATCCTCTTCATCAGAGAGACCTGGCTCAACCCCTTCATCGGCTCCCGGAATCGCCACAGCAATCCCAGCAGCCTACAATATCGCTCAACAGGACTGCCTTCACAAGCCAAGAGGAGGACTCAATTTCATCGGCAAGGAATCCATCTAATGCACAACATCCACAGAGGACGCCACCCAACTCATGGAACAACTGCGCTTCAAGCTTTAATTCTCTGAAAACTTCACCCTGATGGGAATCCTTGCCTACTACCCTCCTAGACTACGAGCCACCTTTACCATTTTCATCACCTATTTTGTCAATCCACACAGTCCGTGCACAATCACCTCCAAGCCTGATTTCTCCTCTATGACCATAACTTTCACCTGGAAGACCAAAACAACCATTGCTCCATAGCACTCCTCGAACGCTTGAGCAACATTGGACTCACCCAGCTTGTTCCAGAACCAACATATACTGCAGGATGCACGCTGGACCCCATCTTCACCACAAACGACAGCATCAAATACAACTACACCACACCGCTCACATGGACCGACCACTCCATCATCTCCTTCCAAATCAGCACACCTCAAGTCAACACCCTTTCCAGGTTCAGCAGAAGCTGACTGGCTCAGTGCCCCCAGCATGGATCAACCTATCCCCACAGACAACCTCGACAAGGACATGAAGAACTTCAACAACTAGATCAAGAACAGCATAGCCTCTCTTGCACCTATCAAACCCAAAGAGCGTAATAGATCAGAAATGCAGGCCTGCTGGTTCACAGAAGACCGTTGAGACACCAAACACTGCAAACAGCTAGAAAGGAAATGGAGAGCCAGCCATGACACCACCAACAGAGCTACTAATAAGGCTACACTCAGACGTTATCACCAGTAAATAAGAGACACCAAGAAAAAATAACTAGTGGACCGCATTGAAGGACGTTCCAACAGCTGTAAGGAGATCTTCTCTATCATTGTCAGGCACCAATCTTCACAGAAGCAGAACTGGCGATAGCTCCCAATGCCCACCTACCAGTACCCTCGCTCTGCCCTAAACACTGAGCAAGTGCACCAATAGGGGGGAAAGGGGAATTGGAAATAAGAAGAGACAACTCCTTCAAGTATTCCCAGAAAAGAGATGGAACCTAATGCACAGAGGGGAGAACAAGATAAAAAAAGCACTAACACCACAGCGTATACAATTCAATCATTAAATAATCTATACTTCCTACCAGTTTTGTAAAGAGTTTTAGCCTCTCTTCATGCGATGCTTTTAGGTAACCAGCTGTCTCCCTGAACCTGAAACTAAATAACACCTTGAGTGATTATTGCTTAAACCTCCAGTAAAGAATGGTGGGTGCAGTATTTCTATCTTGCTACTTATGGCTATATCGATATATCTGTGATTCAAATAGGGAGAGATGAATAAAGTAAATCTAAAAGAGATATGCATATACATATATCACTGTCTGTAATTCTTGAGATCGTTGACTTATCTCCGTCTCTGAAGAATTGCCATAAGTATCCTTAACAAGTTCTCCAAGCTGGAAAGGTAGACGCACAACAAGGGACTGGGAAGGGAAATGAGGAAGGGAAAGCAAGAGGAAAAGCGCTCGAGGGTTTGCCCACAATCTTTAGTACTTGGGGGTGCGAAGCGCGGCAGGAAACAAGTAGCATGAAGAACTGCTGTAGCGAAAACAGGAAGTAATACGTCTTACTTGAATGTCTCTCTTTGATGAATTACTTCTTCAGTCAAAGGTCAAACTCCTTCGAAGTTCGTTAAAGGATTAACTGCGGGCAGTAACCTCACCAGAGCTGCAAGATAACTCCTCTTGCAACCACTACGTGAAGCCGCATCAACTCAGGAAATGTAGAAGGAACTTCTCTGCGAAATAACTAAATTCGATATGAATTACCGCGCCTATGCTCATAAACAGTTATGAGCAGGAGCCGCGACATGAACTGACTCCAACGAGACTTCAGTTGAAGTGCGCGGCGGGAAGCGCGTGCATTCAACTTAACAGACAATAGCCTCACAGGTGTCAGGAAAATTTTGCTTAAATAATGCAGCATCTTATAATGTGCAAAATCCTTAGTTAATGTTCTCCCAAAGGTTAACCATACATGGTTTCACAATGGTTTTAACCTTTCTTTTATTCTGGTGATTTCTTTGACCAACTGAAATGGCACCTACAAAATTCCTGACAGTACCCCCTCTCAATGACCGATTCATCAGTCCTGGCTTAACGAAGATTCTGTAAATGAAATTGTTTTGTTAAAGAAGGGGCATGAACATTTTCCGCAAGTTCCCAAGACCTATCTTCAGGACCTTAACCCTTCCAATCAACTAAATAGTAAAGCCTTCCTTTAGTGAATTTAGAATCTAAGATTCCCTTGTCTATATATTCTGAATGCCCATCTATCTAAAGTGGAGCTGGAGGCTTCAACAATCTGGTGTGTCGTACAGCTTTTTTCAAAAGGGAAACATGAAAGATGGGATGTATACCTAAACTGGAAGGTAATTTCAACTTCACCGTAACTCGGCCCAAGACTTGTTCAATCAGATAGGGACCCACAAATCGAGGCTGAAATTTTCTGTTACCCTTTAAATGAAGATTACGGGAGGACAACCAAACCTGATCTCCCACTTTATACTCAGGGGCTAGTCTGCTGTGTTTATCTGCATATTTTTTGTAATGCTCTTTTGCCTTTTTCAAATTAACTTCAGCTGACTTATGGATGGAGGTTAAATCTTTCATTACTCCCGCAACTGCAGGTACTCCTAATTCAGTTTGAATTTGAAAAGGATTCGGTGATGCCCATAGTTCAAGTAGAAGGGAGAATACCCAGTGGACATGTTTTTGGCATTATTAAATGCAAATTCTGCCATCCAGAGTAGTTTGGACAGTTCTTCCCCTTGATCCATAAGAAACAACCGAAGGTACTGTTTTTTTTTTTTTCACAACCAATTTTATTGAGCAAATGAGCAATAAAAACGTGGCACCCCCAAGGCCGGAGATCACCACAACGATATCGGTACAATAAATCACATAGGTAGCAAATGTCCAAGCAGGTCTTAAGAATAGGCTCAGTATGAAAAACCCCCCCAACCCACCCTACCCCCCAACCCCGACCCCCCCAACACCCAAACCCCCCCCCCCCACCCCCCATCCACACGTGTACACATAGCAATAGAATAAAAGGTGTAGGTGCAGCGCGACTGGAGCGTCGCTGACTCGGGCCAACAATGTCTTTGCCATCAAATGTCCTCCTCTCGCTCCGCTGGGGGATCCAGTGACAGACCCCGGTAGTCGGCCCATCGCTTCCAAATTTTGTAGTGTTTGCGCGGCAGCCCCTCGCCTCAAAGATCGGCCTTTCCAGGCCCATGAAGTAGTCCAGCCCAGCTTTCCACGCAGACAGGGGGGGGGCCCTCACCGCCTTCCACGCCCGGGCCAGGTCCCGCTTGGCGACAACAAGCCCCAAAAGCAGCAGGTGGCGCTTATATATGTTCCCACCGATGCCATCCATGACGTGCAATAATCCCAGCCGATGGGTGCGGGGAAGGTCCCAGCCCAGGACCTCGGACAGACAACTCCACACACCCCTCCAGAAACCAGACAGCCGACCACACGACCACACAGTATGTATCAGGGACCCAGGCACCGCCCCACAGCGCAAACATTCCGAGGATGCAATCAACCCAGCTCTCCACAATCGTTCACGGGTATAGTAGGCCCGATGCAAGTATTTAAATT
The DNA here is from genome assembly GCF_964263255.1 of Lissotriton vulgaris. Classification (NCBI taxonomy): domain Eukaryota; kingdom Metazoa; phylum Chordata; class Amphibia; order Caudata; family Salamandridae; genus Lissotriton; species Lissotriton vulgaris. Next base: position 253,444,259 of record NC_141689.1, on the reverse strand, counting down.
GGATGAGTCGGAGCCGTACAGCAATGGCGGTTCCACGTGGGGATTCTAGCGCCTCCCTCCAATCGTCCTCATCGAGAGGGCCAACGTCCACCTCCCATGCCGCCCGAAGAGAGTGTAGGGTAGAGGAGCAATGAATGACCAGCGTCTGGTATATCCGGGAAACCTTTCTGTCCCCCAGATCCCCCATAAACACCTTTGCCTCGACCGGGCTGAACTCCGGTAAGGAGTCTAGGTTGGCAATGCTCGGGGTGAGGGCATGGCGCAGCTGCAAGTAGCGGAAAAACTGGGACTGAGGCATTTGGAACTCTGTACGGAGTTCCTCGAACGATTTAAGGGTAGTGCCGGACATGACCTGGCCCAGTAACGTGATACCTATTGCTTCCCAACCCTCAAAACCGGCCCGGGCCGCCAGCTCCGGGAGCAGACCATTGTGCCAGAGCGGCGTCTCGGCCGTTAACTTGCCCCACCAGCCCATGCGGCGTAGGGCCTGCCTCCACACAGCGAAGACCACTCTGGTAACCGACGGCAGTACGCGACGCAGGCGAGCTGAATACAGAATGGTGTGGAGTGTATTGTCACCCATAAGCGACCGTTCCAAGGCATACGCCGGGTCCCCCCTATCACTGTACCACCATTCATTAAGAATAAGCAGTTGGGAAGCCTGGTAGTAGGAGAGGAGGTCAGAGGTGGCCAGGCCACCACAATAAGTAAACAAGAAGCACGTTTTCAACGCCACCCTGGCCGCACCGCCAGCCCATAGGAATCGACCCAGCACAGAATTAACCTGACGAAACCACTGTGGGCCGATAGGGTACGGGAAATTCTGAAGTTGATATAGGAGACGCGGAAGCGCCACCATTTTGAAGATGGCCGATCTTCCAAAGATGGTAAGTGGCATTCTGGACCAAGTCTTGACATCGGCCTGGACCCGTTCCCACACTGGCAGGACGCCACGACCCCAAGCCACGACGCGCGACTCCGATAGAAATATGCCAAGGTACTTCAGACCATCCGTCGCCACCCGCAGTCCCGCAGCCCAGGGGTCAGTCACAACTCCGCCGCCCAGCACCCACAGGGTCGATTTATGAAGGTTGAGTCGAAGGCCGGAGATCTCGCCAAAGACGCGCATGACCTCCAGAACCCGGGGACCCGAGCGTTGTAGGTCGGTGAGAAAGAAAAGGACATCGTCCGCGTAGAGTGCGATCCTATCCACCAGGTCGTCATTCCAGACAAACCCGCGTAGCTGGGCATCAGCCCGCACTCGGGACGCCAGGGGCTCCATTGCAAGGGCGAACAGGTACGGGGACAATGGGCAACCCTGCCGAGTGCCCCGACCAATTCGAAAACGCCCGGAAGTGGCCCCGGCCACTCGGACTGAGGCCGTGACGTTGGTGTATAGCAATCGCAAGTACGACAGGAACACCGGGCCAAGGTTAAGGCGGGCCAATTGTGTAAACAGGTATGCCCAACTCACAGAGTCGAAGGCCCTGTCCATATCCACCAGTAGGAGCGCCGCCTGCTCATCCCGGGCGCCCATGGCGTCAACCGCCGCCTGCGCCCGCCGAATATTATGGCGAGTGGCCCTACGGGGCATGAATCCGGCCTGGTCAGGATGGACCAGGTCTGTAATAAGGGGCAGCAGTCGGTTCGCCAAGGCCTTAGCCAGAATTTTGGCCTCGACATTTAAAAGAGAAATGGGCCGTTACGAGTCATGCCTGTCCGGCGCCCTGCCCGGTTTCAGGAAAACTACGATCTCGGCATGGCGCCAATCGGGCGGCAGTTCCCCTTGGGCCCGTGCCGCCTCTAGCGCGCGCCTGTACTTAGGCCCCAGCTGGAGGTGGAACTTTTTGTAGAATTCGCACGGGTAGCCGCTCGGGCCCGGTGCCTTCCCTGTATTCAGCTGTCCCAGAGCCTCCCCGAGCTCCTCAGCTGTGAGCGGGACGTCTAGTGCAGTTCTAGTTTCATCAGAGACGGCCTGCGGCAGCAGGTCATCGAGATAGGCGGAAATCTCCTCCGTCTCTAGGTGATCCCTGGAGGCGTACTGCGTCTCATAATAATGGGCAAAGCTAGCTGCAAGTATGGCCGGGTCCGTCACTACCGAACCGTCTTCCGCCGTGAGACCCGGCAACGTGAGAGGCTGGAAGGTCGCCTGACACAACCTGTGAAGCATCGTACAGGACTTGTCGCCCCATTGATAAATCCTGCTACGCGTGGCGAGCCACGCCTGCCTGGCCTCGTCATATAGGACCGAGGCGTAGGATTGCTGCGCCTGCAAGAGCTGCCGTACCGCGTCCTCGCCACCCCCATCCCGGCTACGCTGTTCCAACTCCTCCACTCGAGCGGCGGCGGCCGTAATGGCCTCCCGATGCTTCCGCCGTGCAGCTGCACACCAAGCGATATCAACGCCCCGTATCGTGGGCTTCAGCGCCTCCCACACCACCATCGCATCCACATCTCCCACAAGGTTATCTCGCCAATAATTATCAATCGCTTCACGCAAGTGATGCACATACTCGGGCTGCTGTAGATGCCACGAAGACATCCGCCAACGAAACGGCTGTCGCTTCGAGGGGAGGTCTATAGTAGCCACAACTGGGGAGTGATCAGACAGACCTCTGGGGAGTATCGCAGCGTCTCTCACACGGCTCAAGCAGGCACCAGGCATAAAAAGATAGTCCAGTCTCGAGAAGGAACCATGCACCGCCGACACATACGTGAATTCACGCGCAGCAGGATGAAAGTGGCGCCACACATCGACCCAGCCCAAGCTATCCGCCGTTGCACGCAATCTAGTGTGCGCGGATGCAGGGGAGGGATCCACAACAACAGGCACCCGTCTCTGGCGGTCCGAGCCCACATCCATAACCTCGTTCCAATCGCCCCCAACCACAGTCAGCACATCCGGGATTTCAACCCATAACGTAAACAGTCTCTCAGACAGGGCCCACTGCATGGGAGGGGGGGCATAGACGCTACCAAAGACCACCGGCTCGGCACCCATCAGCCCCTTAATGAAAACATAGCGGCCCTGAGGGTCAATCCATTGCTTTTCATGCACATACGCCACCCTGCGATGAACCAATATAGCCACCCCTCGTGAGCCCCTCGCGAAGCCTGCATGGTACACTTGCTGGAAGCCGAATCTCTGGAGGCTAAGGACCTTGGAGCCCAACATATGGGTCTCCTGAAGCAACAGCACATCTACAGCCTCCCTTTTCCCCCAGCGCAACACAGCACCACGTTTGATTTTATCAAGTATCCCCCTCACATTCCACGTTACAATACGAATGGCCTTATTAGGAGACAAAGTCGTACGATCAGCCATCATCAAAGCAGTCCCTTCCATCAGGCCCTCCGCGCCACCCCGGTGCACCCCACCATCCACTCGATCCAGCAGCAATATACACGTGTGGTCCCACCCCCCCAGCCCCAACACCCACCAGTCCACCCCTGGCCCGAACCCCCCAAACACCAACAACAGAGCAACACCCCCCCTCGCCCCGCTCCCCCCACCCCTATACCTCATAGAACATTGAAGTATCTGTCGCGGCATGGAGAGACCCGGGTCCAAAACAGAGGACCCAGGGCCCGCCATACCAATGGATCCCAACACCCCGGTCATCACGCACTCACCACCCCCCCAACAACACCCACAACTCGTGAGGGTCTAAGGCCCATAGAAGCCGCCTCCCGAGCCCCACAGCATTCCCACCCGTAGCCTTAGAGTGTCTCAGGCGTATACAGACTGGCATGAACGAAGTCCCAATACAACAGTCTCACCAGCCGATCCATCACAAAGTAGGGCAACACATTACCAGACAGAACCGGGGTCCAGGCCCCACCAGATTTCAACTGCCAGCATCGGAATGTTCAGAGTCCCTCGTGCCACTGGTCTGCGTTGCACTAGCGGAGGCTGACCGTTTGCGCGATCTGGACCTCCGATGTCGTCCTTTTCGGTTTGGGCGGTTTGTCCGCTCCGGCGACGATCCCCGGGACCCGCCCGGGTCCAGCCCCGGTTGGGCGTGCGGCCTGAGTCTCACTGCTTCGTCGGTCCAACGAAATACCTCCTCGGGCGTATCAAAGAAATGCGTCCGGGACTGGTACACCACCCGCAGGCGGGCCGGGTACAGAAGAGAGTACTGGAGCTTCAGGCCCCGCAACTTGGCTTTGGCGGCCACAAAAGACTGTCTCTGCTGCTGCACCATTTTCGTATAATCCGGGAAGATCATAATGTTGTGGTTTTCATAAGTGAGCGAACCCTTGTTCCTTGCCTCACGCAGTATGACATCGCGGTCGTGGTAGTTCAAAAGCCGAGCAATAACAGGCCGAGGACGCTCACCCTCCGGCGGCCGCTGAGTCAAGGCCCTGTGCGCTCGCTCGATCACGAAGCACGCGGACAGTGTCCCTTCGGGGAGCCAGCTCTCCAGCCATCAGGTCAGAAACTGCTCCATGCCATCCTTCTCACACCGCTCCGGAAAAACAATAAAGCGGAGGTTGTTCCTCCGTGCGCGCCCTTCGGCATCCTCCACTCGGGCCGCGAGAGTCTTTTGGATACACTCCACCTCCGCCATTCTTTTCTTCAGTGCGCCAATGTCCGTTTCGGTCACCGAGATTCGAGATTCGGTCTCAGTGATCCGCTCCACCGCATTGCGGAGGTCCTGGCGTAGCAGTGTAACGTCCGCTCCCACTGCCCCGATTTTAGCATCAAGCATGTCCCGGGATTGGGTGATGGCAGCAAGGATTGTTGCATTGTCCGGCCCTGACCCGCCGCCGCCGCCAGGTGCCCCGGAGCCACCACTGGGCCCCGTAAATTTATCAATAGGGCCATGCTTAGGGTGGCCTCCTCCACCAGCCCTGGTCATGGCCGCTCTCAGGCTCAGCGGGTCCTCTCCTTGGGCGGGGCGGACACCACCCGCGACGATTCTCAGTAGACCCTCGGGAGCAAATCCGCAGCTATGGGCGCAGGAGGCCTCAGGCCCCGGGTTGGGACGTCGGCACTGGTGTCCTCAAAGGGAAGAGTGACAGGGATAGCTTCCAGGCCAGTGTAGTCCCGGTGTCGCGAAACTCGAGGCCCCGGCTTCACAAGGGCGGGGCAGGCCTCCACCACGCCGTGTCGCCTGCAAGTGTCCTCCCAAGGCACAGCACAGGAATACAGGGCACCTCTGCGATCCGTGGGCAAATGAAGCTGCAAGGCCGGGCCGAAATCTGCGCCGCCGATGCCACCTCCAGCAGCGTGCCTGCAACCGCCACCCGGCGTCCCGAAAATCGAGGTCCCCGGTTCACAGCCAGTCACTAGGCCGCACGTCGCCGCCGTCGCCTCAGGGTCCCAGAAGAGATGGAATCGCGGGATCAAGACACCGGAGAAGGCAGGACACTCTCCTGAACCGATGCCACTCACAAGGTACCAACTGCGGGCTCGGGGGCCAGGATAAATGAGCAGATTATGTCCGGGCCGGCAGGAGCTCTACAAGGCTGCGACCGCTATCTTCGCCCGCCAAGCCACGCCCCCCCGAAGGTACTGTTTTAACTCTTGGTTTACCCGTTCTGTCTGACCATCAGTTTCAGGTTGATAGCTAGTAGAATGTCTAATCTCCACTTCCAATCCTTGTAAAAAGGCCTTCCAAAAATGGGATATAAACTGGGAATCTATATCTGAAATGACTATTTTAGGAACTCTGTATATCTTTACTATGTGTTCACTAAACTGAATTGCAAGCTCAGGTGCAGTGGGTATTTCAGTCAATGGGACAAAATGGCTCATCTTGGTAAAAGTGTCTACAAAATCTAAGATAGTATTGTATCCCTGACTTAAGGGTAGCTCAACTATCAGATCCATGGTTACTGTGTGCCAGGGATGGGAAGGCGTGGGCAAAGGTTGCAACAACCCCTGAGGTGCCTGTCTACTGGGTTTACTCCGAGCACAGAGTTCACAAATTTGAACATATTGTTTTACATGAGAAGACATCCTAGGCCACCAAAAATAGCGCTGCACAAGATCCAAAGTCTTAGATATGCCTTTATGCCCTGCTAAAGGTTGGTCATGACACTCTTGTAGAGCTCTTTCTTGTAGGGCTTTGGTGGGTATATACAATGCTTCCTTGAAGTAGGGTAATTGATTTTGTATTGTTCTTCCAGTTTCTTGTGAAGCCCAGGATTCCATTTCTTCTGGAGTGAGATTTTTTCGAACTTCTTCTTGTATCTTATCTATGGAAATTGTACGGATGATCTTGGTCTCAGGGATTATTGGTTTAGGATCCACTGAATGTTCTTGTTCTTCAGCTTGAATTCTGGACAAGGCATCCGCTTTTCCATTCTTGTTTCCGGGGCGATAAGTGATTACAAAATCAAAATCAGCAAAATATAAAGATCAACGAAGTTGCCTCGGCGTGAGCGTCTTTGCTGTTTTCAGAAATTGCAAATTCTTATGATCGGAAAACACCGTCACAGTATGCTTGGCTTCTAAGAGGTAATGCCTCCAGTCTTTAAATGCATCCTTAACTGCCAACAATTCTTTTTCGGAATGGTGTAATTGATTTCCGCCAAACTCAACTTCCTAGATCGAAATGCCACCGGATGCAACTGGCCAGTCTCCTTATGACGTTGAGATAGTACTCCACCAATAGCTTGGTCTGAAGCGTCTGCTTCCACAAAGAAGGGTTCCATGGGATCAGCATGTAGTAAAATTGGGGCAGAAGTAAAACGTTTCTTTAAAAGTATAAAAGCTTGTTCAGCTTCTGTGGACCACTGAAATTCCACTCCCTTCTTAAGTAGACGAGTAATAGAAACAATGAGTTGGGAAAAACCTTGAATAAAACGTCGATAAAAATGAGCAAATCCAAGAAATCTTTGAATTTCTTTGACGTTCCTTGGGGATGGCCAACTCTCCACTGCCAACACCTTTTTGGAATCCATGGTAATTCCTTGAGGGGATGAAACAAATCCCAAGAACTCAACCCTTGGAGAGCTGAATACACATTTTTCAAGCTTGACATAAAAGTGGTGGGAACAAAGACGATTAAGTACCAATCTAACATGCTCTGGATGTTGCTGTGGATCTTGAGAGAAAATCAAAATGCCATCCAAGTATATCACTGCAATCTTGTCAATCAAATCACCCATTACATCATTGATGAAGTGTTGAAACACGGCTCGAGCATTACAGAGCGCAAAGGGCATCACCCAATACTCAAATAATCCAAATTTAGTTCGAAATGCTGTTTTCCATTCATGTACTTCCTTCATGCGAATTAGATGATAAGCCCCTCTCAGATCTAATTTAGTAAAGATTTGGGCTTCCTTATCTGATCAAGTAGTACTGAGATCAAGGGAAGAGGGTAACGATTTTTGACAGTCACTCGATTTAACGCGCGATAGTCGATACAAGTTCTCAGAGTCCCTTCCTTCTTCGGAATGAAGAATAAGGGAGACGAGACTGGTGACTGGGAGGGCCTAATGAATCCATTGGCAAGGTATCGATCCAAATACTCCTTAAGGTGGCTGTTTTCAGCTTCAGTTAGTGCATAAATACGACTACAAGGAAGGACAGCCCTGGCTCCAAATCAATGGCACAGTCGTAAGGATGATGTGGAGGCAATTGTTCCGCTTCAACTTCACTGAATACTTCCTTAAGGTCTTGGTAGTCAGCAGGAATTTCAACAGTGTTGTTTACTCCAATTGACTCTCCTCCGAATGATAGTAAGGACGCTAAAGATGGTTCAGGAGTTTCATTAGAAGCAGGATAACAATGTTCAGAACAAAAGATAGACTTCATCTCCACCGTTCGGTTTTCCCAATCTATGGTAGGATTATGTATCGCTAACCAGGGTAATCCCAAAATCAGTTGAAATTGGGGTGCGTCAATGAGATTAAATTGTAATATCTCACGATGACCATCAGCTTGAATAAGTTCTAGGGGCTTCGTATGACTAACGATTGGCCCTGACGATAAATTGGTCCTGTCTACAGCACAAACCGGTTCACTTCTCTCTTTCAAGATTGCTTGAATTCCCATACGTTGAGCATATTTTAGATCATAGACGTTACCTGTGGCTCCAGAATCGATCATAATGGCACCCCCACTGATCTCTTGATCCCAAAATCTTATCGTCATGTGAAGAATGAAATGAGGGGCCAAAATCTGCAACGTATTGATTATTTGGTGAGTGTCTGGGGTGTTCTTATCTTCTTTCGCCATCAGAACTACCCCGTCTACTGATGGTTTTGAGCGTTTCTCTTCACTGAGAATTTGGGTCTCTTCGGACATTCCTTCAAAAAATGACCCTCAAACACAATTTCTTAATTCGACGTTGTTCCTTCTCTTCCTTACTTAAGGGGCCACGAATCGCTCCAATCTGCAATGGTTCCCCTTCAGCACCTGTTCCGGAAAACTTCCCAGCTTCAGATCGCTTTCTAGCAAGGCGAGGAATAATTATCCTAAATTCTTTTTTCTTCTCACCTTTCCTTTCCGGCCAACAAAAGTCGATTTCCAATACTAAATCCACTAAAGCGGATAATTCAATCGGACGATTAGGAATTTGAGCCAATGTATCTTTGATTTAGTCTCTTAAACCTCGATAAAAGAGAGCAGTCCTTTTTTCTTCAGGCCAATTAGTCTCCACAATTAGCTTATTAAATTGTGTTAGGTATGTTACCAAATCTTTTGAGCCCTGACGAAGTTCCAGCAACTCATTATCAGTGGCCTGGGAAATTCTTCTTCGAACAAATATCCTCAAGAATTCTGTTTTAAACAACTCAAAATCATAAAGAAAAGAATCGTCCCTAGACACTAACAGCATTGCCCAATTTGCCGCATCTCCTCCCAAATAGGATAAGATAAAGGCCACTTTAGATTGAGCATCAGGAAATAAATTTGCTCTACACATAAAATGTAGTTAACATTGCGTCAAAAACAATTGGGCCTTCTGTGGGTCTTCGTGAAACCTTTCTGGGGCAGCTAATGGAATGATTGGAAAGACCGAATGTATAACCTGTGCAACTGCCTGTGGATTAGATGAGTGTGAAGCATTTGTAGTCTGAGTAGAGGAAACTGCTGGATTTCCCAAAACCAACCCTTCTACCTTCTGTGATAATATTGGGGTTTCCTGTCGTGAGGCAGACAACTCCTGTTTCAAATTTTTGTTTTCCTCCATTACAGCACCTATCTCTCTCTGGATACCCTTTAGCATGTCTCCTAACGCCTTTAGATTTAGCCCTTCCGCCATTCTGCTCAGGTGAAGAACACTTCTTGGACACTTCAATCTGTCAGGCACCAATCTTCACAGAAGCAGAAATGGCGATAGCTCCCAATGCCCACCTACCAGTACCCTCGCTCTGCCCTAAACACCAAGCAAGTGCACCAACAGGGGGGAAAGGGGAATTGGAAATAAGAAGAGACAACTCCTTCTTTGACTGCCTTCCTCTCTGCTCCCAGGTAGTCTTCAAGTATTCCCAGAAAAGAGATGGAACCTAATGCATAGAGGGGAGAACAAGATAAACAACCACTAACACCACATTGTATACAATTCTATCATTAAATAATCTATACTTCCTACCAGTTTTGGAAAGAGTTTTAGCCTCTTTTCATGTGATGCTTTTAGGTAACCAGCTGTCTCCCTGAACCTGAAACTAAATAACACCTTGAGTGATTATTGCTGAAACCTCCAGTAAAGAATGGTGGGTGCAGTATTTCTATCTTGCTACTTATGGCTATATTGATATACCTGTGATTCAAATAGGAAGAGCTGAATTAAGTAAATCCAAAAGAGAAATGCATATACATATATCACTATCTGTAATTCTTGATATCGTTGACTTATCTCCGTCTCTGAAGAATTGCCATAAGTATCCTTAACAAGTTCTGAGAGCTGGAAAGGTAGACGCGCAACAAGGGACTGGGAAGGGAAAAGAGGAAGGGAATGCAAGAGGAAAAGCGCTTGAGGGTTTGCCCACAATCTTTAGTACTTGGGGGTGCAAAGCGCGGCAGGAAACAAGTAGCATGTAGTACTGCTGTAGCGAAAACGGGAAGTAATACGTCTTGCTTGAATGTCTCTCTTTGACGAATTACTCCTTCAGTCAAAGGTCAAACTCCTTCGAAGTTCGTTGAAGGATTAACTGCGGGCAGTAACCTCACCAGAGCTGCAAGATAACTCCTCTTGCAACCACTCTGTGAAGCCGCATCAACTCACGAAACGTAGAAGGAACTTCTCCTCTAAATAACTAAATCCGCTATGAATTACCGCGCCTACGCTCATAAACAGTTATGAGGAGGAGCGATGACATGAACTGACTCCGACGAGACTTCAGTTGAAGTGCGCGGCGGGAAGCGCGCGCATTCAACTTAACAGACAATAGCCTCACAGGTGTCAGGAAAAATGTGCTTAAATAATGCAGCAACCCCGGCGGCCATCTTATAATGTGCAAAATCCTCAGTGAATGTTCTCCCAAAGGTTAACCAGACATGGTTTCACAATGGTTTTAACCTTTCTTTTATTCTGGTGATTTCTTTGACCATCTGAAATGGCACCTACGAAATTCCTGACAATCATTAAGGATTTCACCTCTCCCTCAGCTAATGTCACCAACATCATTGCCTTCCAACAACTCTGTGACAACCTATCCAATTTCCTCCTCAACAACTTAACAACCCAACCCATCCCTGAAGAATTCGTTGCTAACATACCCACCCCCAACCAAGACCGCCACCTGACCGAATGGACAACCCTCACCAGAAAAGACACAGTGGCAATCATGCGGACCATTGCGGGCCCCAATGGATTCATGCCCCCACAACATCTACAACCTGGGAACATCACCAATCAGCACCACCTAGACCCACATCATCAACGCCTCCATCCCCTCTGCCACTTTCCTGAATAAATGGAAACTTGCAGAATTCAACGCCTTCCTCAAAAAGCCTACAGCCAACCCTAATCAACTGAGCAACTTCTGACCCTTTTCCCTGCTTCCCTATCCAGCCAAAGTGATTGAGAAGGCCATCAACAAGAAACTCACAACTCACCTCCAACTACACCATTTTCTAGATAATACTCAATCAGGATTCAGAAAAAAACCACAGCACCAAAACAGCACTCATCTCAGCCACTGGTGACCATCAAATCATCCTGGACCGAGGAGAAACAGCGGCTATCACCCTGCTCAACTTCTCTGTGGCCTCCGACACTGTCTCCCATAACACCCTTATCAGAAGACTCCACGAGATTGGCATGCAAGGATCTACTCTCAAATGGATCTGTTCCTTCTTCACATGAAGAACCCAAACGGCCAGGCTGCCACCCTACAATCAGAGACCAACAAATTGATAAGCGGAGTCCCACAAGGATTATACCTCAGCCCCATCATTTACAATATATACATGACACCGCTCGCCAACATCATCCGATCACAAGACATCACGGCCATCTCCTGCGCCGATTACATCCTACTCATCCTTTCCTTAATGGGCAAAACAACCACCGCGATAACCAGCTTCCCCAACTGCATGACCATAGTAGAAGACTGGATGCCAATCAACTGCCTGCAGCTCAACTTCGACAAGACAGAAGTTCTGGTCTTCGGCAACAAGATCTTCCCAGGGATTACGCCATAGTTTATGTACTGCGGTATTACAATCATGATGACCGGGACATTGACCCATGCAGGGAAGCACACCCTAGTATGACCCTCATACACATTATGCTGATTCTCTCCATCCCCTGGCCTGACAGGTCCACACGCGCTACTGACATTCAAGCAATATGGCACCTATTAGGATAGGGACCTGGAATGTGAGGGGTATCCATAGTCCATCACGTTGGTATCTCATATACTCATATTTGAAACGCCATCACATACAAATAGAACTCCTCCAAGAGACGTACTTGCATAAGCCAGAAGTCACGAGATTACATAGATGTTGGAGGGGTCAATTATATGCAACAGGATATTCAGTGTACGCGCGCTGGGTTCTGGTGTGGCCAAGACCAGGGACTCCCTTCCGGGTGGTAGACTCCTATAAAGACACAGAGGGCAGGTAGATAATAGTCAAGGTTGTCTTCGATGGTACATACATTGCTGTATGCGCCCAACACTGAACAGACGGCAGTTTTGGAATTGATTTCCCATAAGATGGCCGCGAGGCATGATGTGTCTAAGGTATTAGATTCAGAAAAGGGGGTGGTGATGAACAGAGTGTCTGAATTAAGCAGACCACTCTTACCCAGTCCAAAGATCAGGGCTTGATCCATCACCGTTTTTCAGCTCACTGCACCATCCCAGCTCAGAACTCGGCTATATGCAAATTAGTCTGACCCTGGCCCAGTGCATCATGGGAACAGGGCAGACCAAACTACCAAGCCAATTCTTATACTGGGAGCTCATCACCACCCCCTTTTCTGAATCGTGTCTAAGGTATTAGGCGGCGACTTTAATAGTGTACTTGACATTTCGCTAGATCGCTCCTTTCCCCCTGTTCCTGGCACGGCCACACACACTGCCGCGAAAGCGTTAAACCATTGGGCTATGCAATGGCATTTATCAGATGCATGGCGCCACAGAAACCCGCAGGATAGAGTGTATTCCTATTATTCAGTGGCGCACAGCCTTCATGTACGCCTAGATCGCTTTATGGTATTGAACGATCTTCTACCGTGTGTCTCTGGGTCATATTATATGGGGCGGACACACTTAGATCACAACCCACATATGATGGAGTTGCAGTGGGAGGACTAAGGACCGCCGATCCCTATTTAGCGCCTCCAAGCGGATGTTCTGCTCGATGCACCCTTCCAAGACTTATTAGCTACCACTGTAGCTCATACTTTGATGAGAATGCGGGCACAGATTCATTGCCACTGTTGGAGTGGGACGCTCCTAAGGTTGTCGTGAGAGGGCACTGCATGGGCGTACAGACGGGCTTAAGATTACAGCTGGAGAAGGATCTTACCACTTTAGAAAGGAAGCTGGCATTTAGCGAGCAAGAAGAAACTGAGAGGTCCCAGGGACGACAAGACTGCCATAGAGAGGAACATGCACGGTTGTTAGAGCGATTGCGGTGTCTTAACTATGCTGCACATTTGGCCCGGACACACCACATGGGGGAAAAGCATAAAAACTACTCATGTGGCTCGTGCACCAAGATGAGTCGACGATCCTTGTCACATCTGTACACATGGCTCATGGGGGCATAGCGTACACGCAGCAGGACATACATGGTGAGTTTGTGGCGTATTACCGGGAATTATACACATCTCGTACGCAGGCTACACCCCTAGAGCTACAGCTCTATCTTGAGGGGATAGACCTACCGCAGCCTACACACACCCAAAGAGAGGAACTGAATGATCCTCTCCTTTTGGAGGAAATTCTGGACTGCATATTCTCGTTGTCCAACAGAAAGTCACCGGGACCGGATGGGCTGCCTACTGAATTTTACAAGGCTTATGCACATATATTAGTACCGCAGCTGCTGAAAGTGTATGAGACCACGCTGGAGGACTCCACACTTACCAGCACACAGAATGAAACCCTGCTGGTGTCCCTTCTTAAACCTGATAAAAATCCAGAATCTCTGGGTTCCTATCGCCCACTGGCACTTCTCAACAATGATTACAAGATTTTCGCATCACTACTTTCTAAGCGCCTTTCGCCCCTAGTAAAACATTGGTGCACCCTGACCAGAATTGTTTTGTCCCAGCAATGAGTACTTCACTCAACATTCGTAGGTTCTTTCGGGTGCAGCAGTACGCGCTACATAGATGGCCCCGCTCTGCCTGGCTGGTATTAGACCTGGAGAAGGCCTTCGACTCTCTGGAATGGACATATCTGGCGGCGGTTCTGAATAAATAGGAGCTAGGCCATCACTACATGAGCATAGTTCAACTGTTATAACAGCAAGCCATTGTTTGGGTCCAAACTGGTAGACTCGTATCAGACCCCATTAGAGTGAGACGGGGGACACGACAGGGGTGCTCTCTGTCCCCACTGCTTTTTTCTCTAGCCATGCAGCCGCTGGCGATGCTACTTCGCAGTGGTAGTGAGACGTGGCGAATCCAGTTAGGGGATGGGATTCATGCTGTTTCTCTATATGCTGACAATTTGGTATTGTATGGGCAAGACATTACTGATGTATCCACGTCCATAGCAGACACGCTCAGGGCCTTCAAAGCAATGTTGGGTCTCCGGGTTAACTGGGCCAAGTCGGGGGTTTATCCCTTCAGTGTGGACATGGTGGGATTGAATGTACTCCTTAATGGCTCACTTCTTCCATGGTATCACACAGTGGTTAATATGTAAAATAAAGAGTGCCAGGGCTCTCCTCAGGAGGCAGCGCTAATAGGAGAAATGTGCTGGTGCAAACTGCCTCCTGCCTTGAGCCCCGGCACTTATTTAATATTATTCTGGAGAGCACTTGGCCTCACGGCTAGAGCTACCGATTTGGGAGCTGGGGAACCGGGTTTGAGTCTCTGCATGGCTCAACAGCCTGTGTTTCTGGGGAAAATCACCTGCCTTCCCAATGAATGTGTCCTTAACTGGTGCTATAAGCCCCGGTGCTGGGGATTAGGTGCCGGTGTTGAGCACCGAAAAGCACCAGCTCAAATTAAGCACTGGGATCACACCACCTTCCGCTATCTTAGTGTTTTCATGTATCGGACGCCTGATGATTAGCTGGAAGGTAATCTGACAAGAGCGATTTCGACTGTTAGGGCCCAAGTACAGTAGCGGAAGTCACTCCCACTAAATGTTATGAGCCGCATTACCCTGCTGAATATTATTGTCCTTCACAAATTATTATATTATTTCTCGAATCTCCCGATCTATATCCCGACTAAGATCTTCTGAGAGCTGGAGCGCCTATTTCGAGACTTAATATGGAACAAAGGCAGGCCCTGAGTTGCATTATGGAAGTTATATGCCCCTACCAGTCAGGGAGGGTTGCTGTCCCCAACATGGATCTGTACTATATAGCAGCAATGGGTGACGAAGTGGCTCAGTGGCAAGAGTTTGGAAGACACGGCGACCTCGCAACAGCCATGGACCCAATCCCAAATTTATCATTTATTTCACCCTGCTGCCAAGCACCCACGGCCAACCCAATTGCACTTGGGGCTGGCGCAGATGCTACAGGAGGAGCTTGCATCTCACTCGCACGACAATCCCATATGCTCCACTACTACCATTATTGGGGACACCTAGGGGGAGGACGGGCACCTCTGAGGTGGCTCTTACACACTGGCATACAGCAGGAGTAGACACCCTGGGCAACTTATACAAAGATGAGGCTTAATAACTTTTGAGGAAAAAGAACCAGGGTTTGGACTCTCAATCGGTAAGGCCGAGCCCCAACAACCAATAAACAACAAAAATGCCAATACTGATAGCTTCTTCAACCTTGTTTTTGGTACGTCACATTGAATCAAACAAAGAGACAGCTAGACCTTTTTCTACTCAGTTTTGAGTTTATCAAAATTTTATTGAAGCACAAAAGTCATTTGAATGGGTTTTTTACCCCCATATCATCACAAAATTTCTACATACCATAAAAATATCCAACACCTCACTATTTCACAACTCTCTCATACTCACAATCGCCTCTTGAAGACACTTTCTGTTTTGATTGACACACACTTTTGCTCATTCATACCAGCAGCCAAACACTAGTTCTTCTTTTCACACCCCCACACTAAACACAAGAACAACCATTCGTTATACATACAAATGATTTTTAGAAACAACAAGACCTCAGGTGCATACATTTCTCAATAACTACAAGAATCACACAAATATTTCCAATATATATAAACACTCAAAGGTCACAAAAGAAAAGTCGACGCGTTTCGAACACCCCAATCCAATTATTGGTGTTCTCCTCAGGACCAACAAGCTTGATTCCTTTCAATAGATCAGCCGATCTATTTATCTTCTGGAAGTATGGTACAGTGGGGCATATTTGCCAAGCAATAGCAATAATTATCGCTATGCATGGTTAGCGGGTAAAATAATATCGCAGAGCACCGAGGATTTTTACCCCTGAGATACCTTGATATTATCAAGGTTTATCTCAAAAGCAGTAAAAATCCTGCAAAATGCATGAATATCGCTGAAAAATCAGCGATATTCATGCATTATCGTGACAATGCTCTTAGTCATGTTATCCACCTTCCATTGGATAACATGGCTAAGAATTGCTTTTGGCAGGTGTTAGCTTTTGGAGATATTCACGCTTAGCGCAAATATTTCCAAAAGTAGATAATAGGAGATAATAGGAGATAGCGATGTTAGCGACTCTTTCCAGTCGCTAACATCTTGGCACGCCCACTTTGCATGTCATTAGCGATAATTATCGCTGACATGCAAAGTGGGCCTCAAGATGATCGCTATCTCCTTAAAGCTGTCGCTAACTGGTGTTAGCGACAGCTAGGTAATAGGGCGATAAAATTATTGCCGCTTTAGCAGGAAAAATTCCAGCTAAAGCGGCGATAAGGCCCTTGGTAATATGCCCTATTATTTTTGACAATACGGTGCGCAGTTTATAGTGGAGATGGACAAACTATGCGAAGAACGCTTGCGCCAAGTGCAGCAGCCCAGGACATGAACTAGTCCACTGTCTCTAAGCAAACGTCTCAGAGTATGCTTCCTGCGACCGGAGACACCGCGGTGTCTTGCCGGTTACGATACGCAGGAGACAGTGAAGAGCCAATTTCCCGGAACAAATATGAGTAGATGTAATTCAAATGGGGCATCTCCGGTGACATGTCCTGGGGGGTGCTAGGGTGGGAATTGGGTGTGTAAAACTTCGTGAGAGGTGACAAACGAGTAGGTTTGAGGACACACCCACTTTTCTGGGCATTCCTGCTATGGAGAGTCCACTCACCACCTCTAGGGTTGGATTTACTCACATGAAAAAGAACACTTGAGTAAAACCTTTTAGGGTGTGTAAAACCACATTGTGTGGCTCATAAATGTGACTTACACTAGTTTAAAAGATCCATTTATTTTGGTACGTTCAAATTACATGAGCAAACGGCGCAGTGATCCAGAACAAGTGATTTTGAAGCAAATGCAAGATACAGTCGTATATATTGAGGGTCCATTCACAAAAGCATTCATGAGTACGGGAAGCAGTGCTGCGGGAGTACTCTTTTACATACTCTTACATTCTTTTGTAAAGCTGCAGCGAAAAGTCCAACTCCCCATTAGTAAAAGGGCAAAGAGTGAGCTCAGTACGTTCTATGTGTACTCATTGTGCACGAATATTCCCTGAATATTCCCATTTTAGATGTTTTGTGGCCACAAAGGCATGTCCTACAGGGGTGCTACTTTACGTACTCCAAAATGCATTTGTAAATAGACTCCAACACGTTTTCAATTGAAAACAAAATGCATGATGAGCAAACTAGCAAGGGCATGACAGAAAGTGAGACCTATGGAAGGATGTTACTTGTTGTGGTGTGCACAGAATATTTACATGACTCCAGAACTTGTTACGAGAAGGTTTCCTCTGCTTAATCACATATTGAAAGAGCATGACAGAACAAAAAAGCATTGGCAAAGCCAATAGGTCTTGCTTTGCCAATGGTTTTTAGCCATACTTCACTGCATTCCTAAAACTGTGCAGTATGGCTCAAGGACGAAAACTAAATGTTTGAGGCAGTCACCCACATCATTTTATAGGTGCTTATAGGTGCTGGATCCTTTTGTAGGTCTCGACTATTCTATCCCGTTACGGATTGAATAGGCGAGATTATAGTAAGCAGTCCGAAAAGTCTACCTAGCCTGCGGATCACTTACAGTTCATGTGAGGCAGTCGTGTAAGGCAGGCGCGTGCACATCAAACACCATCGGTCTCGGCATCAGACTTCAAAGGAATCCACTCCCAAGCCGCTCCCCCCCATCAGACTTCGAAGGAATGCGCTCCCGCTCCCCCCCTCCCTACCCCCCATCGCCACACCAATGCAGAGAGCTTGTTTTTTATGCATCCATGTCGCGGGGAAGCCGTGTTTTGTTCGGTGTTCTCTGCACCTTTCTTGGTTTTTTTTCTGGAAGAAAGTGAAGGCCTACCATGCTTGTTTACAGTAGCCTTGCTCCTCAAATGCTGTTGCTATGTTGCCATCTCTCTAGGGACACTCAGCTTGAAAACACCCGACTTGCTAGCTGCAAAACTGCATTCGCTATGCTTTGCCTCTAGACACGTTGATTCCTCGCAGACTGTGCTGAATCTGGCCCTCCTGATTCTGAAACTGACCAACACAGTCACGACGCAGTCTCTTCTCTCTGTCTTATGATGTCTGCCCTGCCACCATTTACTTCCGACCCTCACCCTCACACACCCTCTCACCCTCACACACCCTCACACACCCTCACTCACCCTCACACCCTCACCCACCCTCACACACCCTCACTCACCCTCACACCCTCACCCCTCTCACCTTCACAAACCTCTCACCCTCACTCACCCTCTCACCCTCACCCTCTCACACCCCTCACCCTCACACACCTCCTCACCCTCACACCCCCTTACTCTCACACCCCCTCACCCTCACACCCCCTCACCCTCACACACCTCCTCACCCTCACTCTCATACCCCCTCATCCTCACCCTCACACACCCTCACCCTCATTCACCCACTCACCCTCACACACCCTCACAACCACTCACCATTACCCTCACAACCCCTCACACACCCTTTCACCCTCACACACCCTCTCACCCTCACACACCCTCTAACCCTCCCACCCCTTTACCCTCACACCCCCTCACCCTCACCCCCCCTCACCCTCACACCCCCTCACACACCCTCACACACCCCCTCACACACCCTCTCACCCTCACACCCCCTCACCCTCACACCCCCTCACCCTCACACCCCTTCACCCTCACACCCCCTCACCCTCACCCCCGCCACACTCACCCTCCATCACCCTCACACCGACTCACCCTCACACCCTCTCACATTCACACCCTCACCCTCACACCCTCATACCCCCTCACCCTCACAACCCACACCCTCACAACTCCACACCCTCCCCCTCACACACCCTCACACCCCCTCACCCACACACACCCCCTCACCCTCACACACACCCTCACCCTGACACACCCACTCACCCTCACACACCCTCACCCTCACACACTCACACCCCCTCACCCTCACACCCCCTCACAACCCCTCACCCTCATACCCCTCACCCTCACACCCCCTCGCCCTCACACCCCCTCACCCTCACAACTCACACACTCACAACCCCACACCCTCCCCCTCCCCCACCCTCACACCCCCTCACCCCCCTCACCCTCACACCCCCTCACTCACACACACCCCTCACCCTCACACACACCCTCACCCTGACACACCCACTCACCCTCACACCCCCTCACCCTCACCCTCACACCCCCTCACCCTCACACCCCCTCACCCTCACACCCCCTCACAACCCCTCACCCTCATACCCCTCACCCTCACACCCCCTCGCCCTCACACCCCCTCACCCTCACACACCCTCACCCTCACACACCCTCACTCACCCTCACACCCCCTCACTCACCCTCACACACCGTCACCCCCTCACCCTCACACTCCCTCACCCTCACACACCCTCACCCTCCTCACCCACGCATACCCTCACACACTATCACACCACCTCATCTCCGTTTACCTCTCCACACCCCCTCACTCACCCTCACACCCTCACCCTCACACACCCGCACACCCTCACACACCCTCACACCCCCTCACCCTCACCCTCCCTTACCCTCACACCCCCTCACCCTCCCTCACACTCACACACCCTCACCCTTACACACCCTCACTCACACACCTTCACCCTCACACCCCCTCACCCTTACACACCCTCACACGCTCTCACCCTCACACACCCTCACCCTCACACCCCCTCACCCTCGCACCACCTCACCCTCACACCCCCTCACCCCCTCACCCTCACACCCCCTCACCCTCACACCCCCTCACCCTCACACCCCCTCACCCTCACTCACCCTCACACACTCGCACACCCTCACCAGCATAGCATAACAAAACATAGCATAGCATAACAAAACACAGCATAGCATAACAAAAAAAAGCATAGGATAGCAAAACATAGTATAGCATAACAAAACAAAGCATAGGATAGCAAAATAAAATATAGCACAACAAAACAAAAAACATACCATAGCAAAACACAACAAAGCATAGCATAGCATAACAAAACACAACAAAACATAGCATAGCATAACAAAACATAGCAAAACAAAACAAACATAGCATCACAAAACAAAGCATAGCAAAACAAAACATAGCACAGTATAACAAAACATAGCATAGCATAACAAAACATAGCATAGCATAACAAAACACAACAAAACATAGCATAACCTAACATAAAACAAAGCATAGCATAACAAAACATAGCATAGCATAACAAAACATAGCATAACAAAACATAGCATAGCATAAAAACACAACAAAACATAGCATACATGACAAAGCAGAGCATAGCATAGCATAACAAAACATAGCATAGCATAGCATAACAAAACACAACATAGCATAACAAAACAAAGCTTAGTATAGCATAACAAAACATAGCATAACAAAACATAGCATAGCATAACAAAACACACCAAAACATAGCATTACATAACAAAGCATAGGATAGCAAAACTAAACATAGCATAACAAAACAAAGCATAGGATAGCAAAACAAAACATAGCATAACAAAACATAGCATAACATCACAAAAAATAGCATAACATAACAAAACATAGCATAACAAAACACAACAACACATAGCATAACAAAACATAGCAAAACACAACACAACATAGCAAAACAAAAGATATAATAGCATAGCATACCAAACCCAACAAAACATAGCATAGCATAGCATAGCATAACAAAACATAGCAGAGCAAAACAAAGCATAGCATAATAAAACACAACAAAACATAGCATAGCATAACAAAACATAGCATAGCATAACAAAGCATAGCATAGCAAAACATAGCATAGCATAACAAAACATAGCATAGCATAACAAAACACAGCATAGCATAACAATTCAAAGCAGAGGATAGCAAAACATAGCATAGCATAACAAAACAAAACATAGGATAGCAAAACAAAACAAAGCATTGCATACAGCATCACTCCGCACCACCACAGCATCACTCCGGGGCACCACAACATCACTATGCACTACCACACCATCACTGAACACCACAGCATCACTCGTTCGCCTTCACAACATCACTCTGTGCAACCATTCAACAACACCTGGTTCAAATATGTTTTCTCAATGTTTCAAGCTTTATTACAAATGTAACAAAAATATGTTAATATTTCACTTCTGTTCTTGGATTTTCGTCGCAATAAAATACACTGAACATAATCTTCACAAAAGTTTTTTTTATTTTATTTCAAAAACCTTTATTGAAACCTATTACGGTACATCAGTGCAATAGACATTCCGGCGGATCAAGAAGTTGCATTATATAACAATGTTGTACACCTTCCTCTATCTACAATGTTCAGCAATAATATCCCCCCTCCCTTGATTACCTTTGATGACAGTTCGTTCTCCGATATCACAGTAAATAGGACATACCTTCAAGTTCGACAACAGACATTATACACAGCGATAATGCGCCATATTAGCTGCCATTGGATAATATACAGTCTTATAACATGTTCCATCTATTATTTGCTCATCTTTGGTGGAGGCCTCCCAGTTTGTTACCTGTGGGGGTCCCAGTACTGCACTTTTAGCAATATTCGCACTCTATCGGACCTTCCTTCACTGTGTGCCCATGTCAACCAACGCAGCCTGAATACCTAAGGGGGGTCGTCATGAGCTGCATCCTCAATTTCCCTCCCCGCCTCAGTGTCCTCCTGTCTTTGATCAGTAGTATCACCTTGTGCTAGCAGATAACTGGTCAATGGGCCCCAAATGTCCTTTGGGCGGGACTTCATACGTAGTAATTTAGCATATTAGCTTAGGTTTTCCTGCCATGTGGTCATGGTTTGAATCCAACCTTTAAATTTAGGAGCCATCCCCCTCCCCCAGTGGCATGCAATTTGCCTCTTCGCCAATAGCAGGCTCATAGCAAGGAATTTCTTATG
Source organism: Lissotriton vulgaris (assembly GCF_964263255.1). NCBI lineage: Eukaryota > Metazoa > Chordata > Amphibia > Caudata > Salamandridae > Lissotriton > Lissotriton vulgaris. The sequence continues at coordinate 253,422,143 of NC_141689.1, read as the reverse complement.
CAGAGTATTAATGTCCTGCGAGAGGCCCAAGAGGCCAACCAACGGGCAAGGGTTAAGCTTGATCCCTAACATGATGGATAGACCCTCAAACGTTTGTGTCCAAAGCAATGCAACTTGTGGGCAGGTCCACGCCAGGTGGAGAAAGTCTGCGCCTTCCTTGTTACATCTGGTGCATATATCATTGTCTCAGAGGTGAAATCTGCGGAGCCTTGCAGGGGTATGATACAGCCTATGGAGGAATTTAAAGTGCATCAAACGCAGCTTGCTGTTCCCAGTGACAGCCTCCATGTGGGCACAGCTGCGTTCCCATTGTTCATCGGAGAGTGTAACCCCTAAATCTCTGTCCCAGTCTTGTCTGGCTTTGCACGTAGTAGGTGGCTGCGCTGTTTGTGTATGACTGTAAAGCAGGGACACCGCATGTCTGGGGGGTTCCTTCTGTAAAAACATCTGTAATGCTTCTAATGTAGGCGGTTCCTCTGGAAAGGCCGGGGTCGCCGCTTTCACGCTTAGTCGGAGCCTGGTGTAGAGGAACGTATCCATTACAGTGGGTGTATACAGGTTAAAGAACTGATCTACGGTGCGGAATCGCCCCCCAATATATAGATCTCCCCAATTTAAATATTTTAGGTTTTTCCAGCATCTTACAACAGATCCCTTCCTTCATGACGGCTAGTAACGGATGGCGTTTCAAAGTCATATTGGGAGAGTACAACATCCGGTCTTCCAGTTTTTGAGCTATTTTCTGCCAGGCTATCACCGTACAGTCTACCGTGGATGGGTCTCATCCGCGTTCATTAACCTGCATGAAGAGATAGGCCGACAGAGGGGTCGGCGCCATGTAGCCGTCCTCCACTGCGAGATGGGGCATATAAGGTGGAAGGTGAAACCAGTATGTTGCGAAATGGGCCTGCGCACAATAATAATAGTATTCAAAATTGGGTACGTCATACCCTCCCTGACAGTAAGGTAGCATCATAGTGTTAAGGCTTAGACGTGGCTTTTTCCCTCACCAAATGAGTCTTGTAAGTTGTGTTCTAAGTGTTTTAAAAAAAAATCTGCTGGGGTTGTATGGAATGTTGGTGAAAAGGTATAACAGTTTGGGCAGTAGGACGAATTTGATCAGTGAGATCCTCCCTGCCATAGATAGGGGTAAATTCAACCATTTAGTAATGTTATCGGTAATTTTATCCATGGCTGTGCCGTAATTAGCCCTCATTAAGGCATCCCTGTCTCGAGTGAAATAGATGCCAAGATATTTGACTTCTTCCATCTCTCAGACCAATGGGTAATCCAACTAGTGCCGTGGGGTGGCGTTTGTCAGGGGGAAAACTGCTGATTTGGACCAGTTTATCTGAAGCCAGATATGGCCCCAAATTTGGGGATTTCTCTGAGAACAGGATTTAGATTTTCATGAGGTTTGTGAATATATAGGGTCATGTCATCCGCATAAAGGGAGATAAGTAACTGCCTGGCCGGGTAAATCAATGCCTTGTCGTTGTGGTGTTGGCGCAGCTTTGCAGCGAGAGGTTCAATAGCCAAGGGAAATAGGAATGGGGATAAAGGGCACCCTTGGCGCGTTCCTCTGGAGATGGGAAAGGAGGGGGATCTTGCGCCATTTAAGAACACCGATGCTATCGGCTGGTGATACAAAAGTTGGATCCATTGGAGGAAAGAAATGGGCAAACCCATGCGGCCTAGTATGCCCATCAAGTAGTCCGACTCCAGGGAATCAAACGCCTTAGTGGCGTCCAGAAACACCACTACTACAGAGCTATTGGGGTCTATGTCCTGTAAGACTGAAGCCAGAGTTCTGAGGTTGTGAGCTGTAGCTCGATTGGGTATGAACTCCCGCTTGGTCGGGCAGTACTAATTTTTGCATGAGTAGGTTCAGTCTGGTCGTTATGACTTTTGCTAGGATTTTCATATCACAATTCAATAGGGATAGAGGTCGGTATGAATCGCAGCTTGTTGGGGGTTTCCCTGGCTTGAGTAGGGAGTTAATTACTGCTTCTCGCATAGACTCCGGCAAGCACCCTTCCTCTCGTGCTGTGTAAAACACTTCCCTAAGGATTGGAGTAAGTATGTGGGCATACATTTGATCAAATTCGATCGGCAACCCATCCGATCCCGGTCCTCGTCCTGATTTCATTTGCATTATTGCATCCTTTATCTCGTCTAGATCAAGATCGAGAAATTTGCTTAGGGTATCCCCCAGCCATGCCAGAGCCGTATCGTCCAGGTAAGCCGACAGATTTAGTGGGTCCCCTCTCTGGGTGGAATATAGTGTGCTGTAAAAGTCTCTGAAAATTTGGAGTAGGTCCGGGAGATTTCTGCGAAGTGTGCCCTGTGCATCTTGTACTGTGGTAACATGATTGGAGAATTTAGGGGGCCGGACTGTGGTGGCAAGAGTCTTCCCCGGTCGGTCACCCGCCCCATACACTCTTGCCATATATGGTTTACCTCGGAACTTGCACTCTCTATGAGCAAGCTCCTCATATTTCGACATAGTATCGTGCATATTAGCCCTGAGGGCATGCTCATTAGGATTCGTAGCAATGTCATGTTCCACTTCCAACTGCTTGAGTGCCTGTTCCAGCCGACTGAGATCATGTTGCAGTGTCCGCAATACCCCTCCACCCTTGAAAATACACCATCCCAAATTGTAACCTTGAAGGGCTCCCATACCGTAATAATACTAGGAACTGAGGGAATGTTATCCTCAAAGAAATCTTGCATATCTTGCTCCAGGTCCGCCTTAAAGATAGCATCCTGTAGATGTAGGGGGTTGAGGCGTCAGCTCCTATAAGGGGATTGCTGCATCGGGGTTTGTAGGTCCACAAGGACAGGGGAGAGGTCGGAGTATGTACGTGCTAAATGTGTCACCCGCACTACCCAGTGTGCCATTCCAGCCGATAAAATTTTTTTGTTTAGCCGGGCCCAAGAGGAGTGAACAGCCGAGTGGTGGGTACCTTCCTTCCCAGTGGGATGCATGTGCCTCTAGGAGTCTACAAGGCAGCTGTCTTTCGTGAGGTCTTGTAGTACATTACAGGTGTTGGTGTAGGGGGCAGGGGATGTATTAGACCTATCGAGGTGTGGCTGCATCACAGTATTGAAATCTCCCCCCAAACAACATATGTGGTGCCCAGCTCCTGAATCCTACTCCAGAGCTAGAGGAGTGTTTGGGGTTCATCATAATTGGGGCCATAGTAGTTGGCGAAGATCACGTCATATGAGTTTAGTCTCCCCCACAGGAGACAATAGCGGCCTCCAGTATCCGACTCTGTCCCTCCCAGTATAAAAGATAGCCCTCTTTTAATTAAAATCGCAACTTCCTGAGCATAAGTAGAATAAGAGGCAAAGGAGCGGTAAGCGGCCCATCGCGATGCGAACCGGGGCGTGGTTTCAGGGTTCAAATGTGTTTCCTGTATCATGACAACTGAGATATGATGGCGGTCCAGGTAACCCAGTTCTTGTCTCATTTTCCTTGAGTTGTTCAGCCCACGGACATTCCCCGATAGTATTGTAAAGTTTTTTTTAAAAAAAACATTGTGCTTATCACGCATATCATCCGTCATTTCTACTATAGAGATAATTCATCCTCAACTGTGCTATTGTGAAATCTGTACGAGAACAGGTAATCATACATCTGTGTAGGAAAATTTCTCTCCCGCCCATTCCGGCAGTCCCAACTCGCCAGGAATAATCCTCCCCACCCTCCCCCTGAGCCCTCCCAACAACAATCTTACCTCTCAATGGTAACATGTCAATTTACTCCTCCCAATCTCCCACTCCCTCCCACACCGGCCTCCCCAACTCGCCGGGCATGTGCCCCTCCCTCCCAAACACAAACACAAGTAACGTTAAGGTCTCTCTTCCCCTCTAGGGATTTCTGGAGGTATGCCCTCCTATAGGGGACACTAGGGGCCCACAACTTGCCCTCTACCCTCCCTTTTTTCCCCCACCCGCAGCATCGCTCAGAAACCCAGCTGCCTTAGTGGGGCGGAGGTGAGTGTCCGGGCGGAAGGCAAAAAAATTATCAAGAACATTGCTAATACATCACCAATTCGGAGTATGGTTCATAGTCACATCTAGCATGTTAGCCTGCAGTTCAATGCCAGAGCTTCACAGTCATTCTTGGTTTGACGCTGGGGAAAGGGACCTGGATCTTCTGCGTTCCTCCGCCTCCCGGGCTGATGCTTTACGGTTCTTCTTGAGGTATTCTTCAGCTTGCTGGGGGTTGTGAAAAATTCCCCAAGTGCGTGATCCTGAGTTTTGCTGGGTACAGCATTGCATACTGAATATATTGTGCCATTCGTTTTTTCTTTACAGCGGTATACTAGCGCCTCGTCTCCTGGACCGCCTGTGTAAAATCCGGATAGAATGCCAGGGTAGTGTTCTCAAAATGCACCTGCTTCATCTCACAAGCATGCCTCAGGACTGCATCCCTATCTCGATAGTTCAAAAAGCGGACTATTACCGGCCGAGGCGGGGCCCCGGGAGGCAGACACACGGCCAGCGAGCGGTGCGCTCTCTCCACCGTTAGATGAGGAGAGAAGGCCTCTCGTCCAAACAGATCGACGACCAGCTTTTCCATGAAGTCCTCCATCCGGCCCGTGTTGGTGGATTCCGCAAGGCCTAGGACTCGGACATTGTTTCGTCTGGAGCGCGCCTCCAAATCTTCATTCTTATCTGCTATTACTTTCAAAAGTTTTTCCATTTGAAGCACTTGTGTACTCGTCGCCGCTGCACCGTCCTCCAACTCTGATACTCTGGTTTCCGCCTCCTTAATTCTGTGGTCATGCTATTCCAGTTTATTTACTACAGTGTCCATCCTGAGGGTCATATTGTCTATTTTGGCGTCGATAGATGTAAGGCTCTGCTTCATACCCATCAGTATAGCTTTCCAGTCATCATCTGGCTGATCCGGTGGGCCTGTGTCTCTGTGTTCCAGCGAGTTTGGTCCCTACCCTTTTCGAGAGTCGAATGTAAGTTTGGCCTGTTTTGCGTCTGTGCGGCCCATATCGCCCGTGTCACCTCCCCCGACGGCCCGGGGCGTTGTTTGCACGTGCTTCGCCGCTCGTAGGGCCCCCGGATTGTCGCTCGTTGTCTGAGATGCGCCGCCTGCACGTTCACTCCCTCCGGCGGGGACACACCAGTATCGCTTGTTAGTGGTATTGTGGTTATCTCTCCACGCTGCGTCCCCACCAGGCCAGGCTATTGTGGCGGAGATTCTCTTTTTTTTGGGGGGGGTGGGGGGGGCCGTTTCCTTGCCGCCGGGGGGGCCCATGGGAGACAGTATCCCCAGCCCCAATTCCCTGGGTCCGAGTTGGTCTCCACTATGTAGGTGCCCCTTTTACAAAGTGGCGGGACCGCAGTCAGAAGCGCCGCATAATCTTCACAAAAGTTATTTACAAAACTTTACGCTATTGCCATTATAAATTACAATAACTTTTATTTAAGTATTAATGATTGAAATAAAATTAAAAGCCATTGTTATTTGTAATATCAATAGATTTAAGTCACGTAAATACAACACATATTGCATTACAAATACCATAGGTGTCACATTTGCGAAAGTTATAACTATTGGCATTGTAAATGACAAAGCTATTAATTTCGCTATTTTCGAAAACAAAACATAAATAAAAAAGTTGTTATTTACAATACCGAAAGCTCAAACTTTCCTAATGCGAGACCTATTGCATTGCAAATGCTTGTTCTGTTGAGTTACCGATCTGAGTCGGATTATTAAATTAAAAAATACAGTGCAAAAGAATTTTCTGATTTACAAAGCATGTTAAGGAAGCAATGGAGGGTAAACAACAGGAGGTGCGGAAGCAACAAGGAGGGTGCAGGAGGGGGGCGGAGAGCCAAAGGGTGAGGGAACAACATGGAGGGGGCGGTGGAGAAGAACACGGGTGAGCAGGCAGAGGGCACAGCTGGAGGGATAAAACACAGAAGGGGGAGCAGAAACAAAGGGCAGGACAGCAACGTGGAATTGGCTTGGGAGAAGGACATGGGGGAAGGAATGGGGGAAGTACATAAGGACGAGCTCAACATGAAGGGAGAGGGCAGAAGCACACAGACGATGGAAAGCAACATGAAGGGTAGAGAGAGAAAATTTCACGAGGGAGGCAGCTGAAATAATTCAAGCACTCTCATGCAGTGTTTAGCCCAAAAGAAAAAAAATGTGCTTGAAAAGCAAGCAGTGGTAGCATAGAAGCCAGACAATCAAAGTGAAGGGAAGAGGATGCCCTGTTACAGCCAGAGTTGCAGATGAGTCTCGGCGTCGGTTCAACAACCTGTGATTGTGGGAAAATCACTTAATCTCCTGTACCTAAAAACATTAATCTTAGCTTGTGAAATATTACTGGTACTCCTGTAAAGTGCTCCCATACCTTCTGGTCGAATTTGTGCTGTCTAAAACTTCCAAAAATAAAATAAAATGCAGTGCTACACTGGAGGGCCAAAGCAAGAATGACAAGCTAGGGCACTCAGAAGAAGCAGGCAATTGATAAGAACAAGAAATTCAACCAATGGTAGGCAATGGGTGGGTTCCAACCCTTGTATGCCCTTGGTAAGTCCACAATATGTCTCGCCATGCTCTCTCTAGCAAGAGAGACTAAAAAGCATTCGTAATGCAATAGATTTCGCATTTATGAAAGTTTAAGCTATTGGCAATGCAATAGCTTAAACTCTTGGAAATGCAAGACCTATTGCATTGCAAATTACTAGCACACATGCGGCTCTCTTGTGGCTGCGCGCCTTTCTTTAGACACGGCTTGTATAAAGAAAAGGGCATGGCCTCCATGAATGTGAGAGTGCCACAACGGCGCTAGTAAACAAAAAGAATAATAATAAGTAAGCGCAGCCACTATACTTAAAGCATACCACACAGGTAAAGAAAGAAAGAAAGAAATGCGGCCGCTATAGTTAAGCGGACTGACATTAGAAAATAAAATAAAAGTGGGTTGCGGTCTGCATGCTGCGACATAGTGGGGGGTATAAAACAAATCATTAAACAAAATAGTGCTCACAGCTAAGATAAAGCAGACTCTGTAACAAGACAAGTAAAAGGTCCAGTCGTTATCAGAGTTAACAAATGCAGACAAGGAGGGACTAACAAACCTGATAACAACTTGGAAGTCAGTGTTTAGGAGGACAGTGACACAAGCCAATTAAAAATATGGGTGGAGAGTTGGCGGGGCTTCAAAGCCATACTTCACTAATGCATGCCTCGCAGCAGACAATGTGGTGCCCAGGCTTGACCTAACTAGAAGATAACACCCAGTTACTCACCGGTAATATTCATTACTACGAGTCCTGGTCTTCCCTTCGTATTCCTTAACAGTGAGCAGCTAGTCGGCTCCACAGAAACCTATTACTTAGACAAGCTTTTCGCACTTCCCCCAACATGGCGCCACCATCAGGTGACAATAATGGGAGAAGTGCGTCATAGAAACATCCTGAGAATACCAAAGAAAAACTCAGAAATTAAAACAATCACCCAAAAAATCCAAAACTAGGGAGGGAGGGAAGGGCTCAGGAATGGGACGGGAAGAACAGGACTCAGAGTAAAGAATATTATCAGTGAGTAATCGGGCATTACCTCCTCGTCCTGTCTTCCCGTCCCATTCCTTAACAGTGAGCCCATATCCAAGCACACGGTGATTGTAATAAAACAGACCACAAAATGCGAGAAAACAGGTCCATTTAATCGACAGAAAGCAGTACAAATCATAAACCATGTACAGCAGACAAAACAGGAAAGCCAACGGCAGCCGATGCCGCCATCCCCAACTGAAGACGATAATGGGAAACAAACGTATGGGGAGAAGCCCATGTGGCAGCATTACAAATGTCTCTCAAGGAGGCCCCCTTGAACATGGCCCAGGAGGAGGAGACACCCCTGGTAGATCTACCCTGAACAGAAGAGGGAGGGGAGAGGACAGTGGGCAGAATCATAGGCCGAAACCACAGCACCCTTGACCCAATAAGTCAAGGTAGACAAGGAAGGACGAAGACCCCGCCCAGAGAGGCTGTAGGTGACAAATAAGAGATCAACCTTACAGAAACCAGAGGTCCGATCCAGGTAGATGCGGAGAGCCCTCAGCACATCCAAAGAATGGAGGACCAACTCCTACGTAGAGGCAGGATCTGGAAAAAAACAGGGAGAACAATATCCTCCTGACAGTGGAAAGATTACAACACTTTGGGCAGAAATAACTGACTGGGACGGAGAATGACCTTGTCAGTGCAAAAGTGCAAAAAGGGGGGGCGAAGCCATCACAGCCCCAATCTCACCAACCCTCCGCCCACAAGTAATGGCCACCAGGAAAAGAACCTTAGCAGAAAGGAACTTAAGGTCCACTGAGACCAAAGGCATGAAAGGGGGGCCCGTCAAGTCCTGGAGAACCAGGGGAAGATCCCAGGCTGGCACAGGACAGCGAGAGACAGGATGCTGAAGCAAAAGCTCTGCAAAAGGCGAGCCACCAACGGTGAGACAGAGGACACAGAGGAACCCCAAAAGGCAAGAATGGCAGCCCTCTGCACAGGCAAGGAAGAAACAGCGAGCCCCAAGATGAACCCATCCCACAAGAAGTCCCTAACAGCCTCACAGGTGGAAGAAGAGAGACCCTTCCCAAGACACCAGAAGGAGAAGTTCTTTCAATGACGGTCATAGGACTTCAAGGTGGAAGGGCACTGAGACAACTGAAGGCACTGGGCAACCTCAACCAAGCAACCCTGACCCAACAAACTCAACCTCTCAAGTGCCAAACCCCCAGCCAGAGGCGGCGCAGGGAGGCAACCCTGAGAAGAGGAGCCCGCAGAGGGGAGGGACACAGGGGAAACCTCCAATGGGGGCACACAGACAAGGTCAGAAGCAGGGGAAACCAAGACTGATGAGACCACTCCAGTACAACCAGAAGAACTTCCGCCTGGTCAAACCGAATCTTCCGGAGGACCCGTGGAATCAAAGCAAATGGAGGGAAGGCAAACCCGAGCCCCAACGACCATGGAACGGAGAAAGGGTTGATCGCCCATGCCTACCAGGAGGGAACGAGGCTGCAAAACTAAAGAAGAAGGGCAGAAACCTCAGAGGCAAAAAAGATCCAGCCAAGGAAGGCGGAACCGTAGAACAATCATATCGAACAGATCCGGGGACAGACACATAATCACCGAGTTGGGGAACACCCTGCTTAAAGAGTCCGCAGGCCCATTCTCCTTCCCAGGAAGATAGACCGCTATCAGAGACAAGAGATTATGCTTGGCCAAAAGCCTGATCATCCTGGAGAGGAGAAACAGAGACCGACAAATGCCCCCTTGACGATTGACATAAGCCCAAACAACCTGGTTGTCGGCCTGCACTGAGACAGCACGGCCCAGAAGGAGAAGAGCACACCATCGAAGAGCCAACCAAAACGCCCTCAACTCCTTCCAGTTTGAGGACTGGAGAGACTCGAAACAGGACCACCGACCCTGGGCCTTGGAGGCACCCATCACAGCACCCCAACCCACGGCACTGGCATCCGTGGATAACACAGCCACATACTGAGGAGGAAGAAGATCGAACCTCTGGGAAAGAGAATGAGGGGACAACCACCATTAGAGATCCACCTGAATCCCAGGGGAGACGGGAATCAGAGCCTCGTAGTCCAGGGAGGCAGGATCCCAGTACGACAGGACATGATGCAAGAGGGGATACAAATGCAGCCTGGCCCAAGGAAGGAGATGCAAAGTGGAAGCCATCTACCCCTGACATCTCAACCAGAGACGGGCGGATACCTGGGACTGGGACAGAACCCAAGAAAGGTGACGAAACAAAGTCAACTGGCACTGCTGGGAGAGGAACACCATCCTGAGATCCATGCGGAAGAGAGCCCCCAGGAACTTCAGGGTCTGGGAGGGCACCAGGGAGGACTTCCAGTGAATGATGAGGAACCCAAAGGACCCCAGTAGATGACACACCTGGTCCACATTCGACAGAGCCTGAGAAAAAGAAGGGGAAACAATCAACCAATCATCAAGATAGGGAAAAACTTGCAGCGCTCTGGAATGAAGAATACCCACCAGAGGGGCCAAGAGCTTTGTGAAAACTCTTGGCGCCGATGAAAGGCCGAAGGGAAGCACCCGGAGAAACTTCTGATCTGCCGGATGGATCGGGATGTGCAGATAAGCATCTATCGGATCCAGGGATGCCAGGAAGCTCCCAGGAAGCACCAGATGCAGGATGGACAACAAAGTTACCATCTTGAACGTACAACGGGGGATAACGCGATTGACCTGTTTCAGATCCAAAACAGGACACAGATCCAAAGTATCCTTCTTGGAGACCAGAATGAGGACCGAATAACAACCCTCGCCCCTTTACAGAGGAGGAACATCCACAACAGCCGCCTTCTCCAACAGAAGGTGCACCCCTTCCAGCAAGGCCTCCCGTCACGGGGCAGGGGAATCATAAGGAAGACCAGAGGGGGAGGAGAGGATAATTTTATCCAACAACCCTCTGACACGGTCCGAACTGCCCAGGCACCTGGAACCGACAACCACTGGTGCAGGAAAGATTGAAGGCGACCCCCAACCGGCAAATGCTCACTTTGCCAGTGGATTCAAGCTAGCTTGGCTGATGAAGGGTAATACCCAGAAACTGGTTCCAGGATGCTTGTTTCCAGTCCAGGGAGGACCTGGCTTGGCAGTTCGGGCTGGACTGTTCCCATGAGGCACAGGGTCAAGACTGATTTGCATATAGCTGGGTCCAAACTGGGGTGGCATAGTGAGCAGAAGAACAATGGATTTTACCCAGATCTCTTGACTGGGGGTGAATGTAGGATTTATTCTGCATTCCGTCCATCATTTATTTGCATAACACTTTTCGCCCTGTAGCGAGGACTAGGGGCCCTCGGCCCCGGTGGTCAGGAGTGAACCCGTAATTTGTGACCCCCCCCCTCTTGTCTCCCCAGGCAGCGGAAGTCCCGACATGGCACAGAGTGGAAGAGACCTACAGCTGCGACGAGGAGGAATGGGAACACAGACCCTTTAACTGGCCAGGTATGCTGAACGAGGAGGCGGAGCCCACACCTACCATAAAGGAAGCCCTTCCCCAAGACCAGGTGTGTCTTTACACCGGAGGTGCGGTCAGAGAGAATTGGAGTGGCGGTGAGGCGTGGAGCAGAGGAGTGTCGTGGAGCGGTAAAGCGGAGGAGGTGATTCAACAGGAGGACGGAGGAGAGTGCGGAGAGGAGAGTCGACGGACGGCAGCGACGGCAGGTCCAGGCAAAGGAAAAGCAACATCGGAGGACGGAGCGGGAGACGACGCGGGAGGTTTCCAGGAGACGAGAGCCACGTCCGGACCAGAGGTAACCCCGGGGGTGCCTCCTACTGAGAGAGAGCAGCCGACGCCGGGAAGCCGACGCCTGAGGTTCCTAAGACGACCATCGGGACCATCAGAGCCAGGAGGCCAACGGATCCACGCATCGCCCAGCCACTCCCCCGGAGGGGCGTGGCTAACAGAGGTGCGTGACGGCTTTGCAGGGTGGATGCGGAACAAACGCAGCGTAGCCCCAAACCCCTAGAGTAAACCCCTTCATCACGTCCCTCACTGTCACGCTAGATAACTGTGCACTGTGTGTTTCCTCACCCCCTGTCCTGATACTGATTACTGGGTGAACCCCTGTCTTGATACCACCTCTGTTTTTGCTTCTCTCCTTCGGCGGAGTCGGGGCCACGACGGAGACCGACGGCAGTAGAAGAAGGGGAACCAACCAAAGGCGAGAGGAAGGAGTGATCGGCAAGAGTAGGAGAGAAAGAAGCCGGTCTCCACGACGGGTTACCTCCCGACCTACTTGTACCGATAGACTGTATCGCTCAATAAAGCCCAGTTTAAACCCTACAAAGACTCGCCTCTTACCTATCCCCGTCCAGCCGATTACAGTGGTGGAGAATGCGGGCAATCCAACCGTCTGTGTAACTAAGATGGACGAAATCCTGCAACGACTAGCGAAGGGACAAGAACGGCTGGAATGGGTGATAGAGAAACAGATCCAATCGGCGGAAGCCGATAGAGAAATCATGAAGGCAGCAGTAACGGCCCATGCATTGGACCCGGTGATACCGACAGTGGCCACAACAGCGGGGTCCGTACCCCACAGCATTGGCGGGGTATCTCTTCAGAAATACATCCCGGGAGAGGACTCCGACTCTTTCCTGCTCAACTTTGAGAGAGTCGCCCGGGCCTGTGGCTGGCCCGTGGCTAAGTGGCCCTTCTTTCTGGCCCCCTTGTTGGTTGGGGAAGCTCAGGCCGCCTACCAGGTAGCCAATCCGAAGGGAGAGACTGCATATGCTGACATCAAACGCATAATCCTGGATCATTTGGGACTGGATACCGAGGCGTATCAGATCCGGTTTAGGAAGGAGAGGGGAGTCCCTGGTGAAACGCCCAAAACCTTGTTTGTTAGGTTGAAAATGGCGGCGGACAAATGGTTGACCCCCTCCGTGTGCTCCAAAGAAGAGATTATGGACAGAGTCTACTTAGAGCAGTTCTTGGAGGCTCTACCCTTCGCCACACAGAGGTGGTTAAGACAGCATCATAACCTCACCACCGCCCAGGCCGTGGAGATGGCCACCACGTTTACTCGGGCTCAACCCAGGCCCTTCACATCCTGGGAAATTGAGAAATCTAAAACACCGATGAAAGTGGAAAAGAAACCCATGAGACCCCCGGAGCCAGTAAGACCCAAGCCCTGGAGACCTGAGCCTCCGTTGCACAGCGGGCCCCAGTGCTTCGAATGTGGTACGTGGGGGCACATCGCTCGACTGTGTCCCAGGAGGAAATCAGGAGAAGAGCCCATGGAGGTGGGATACCTCCCCCGAACAGTGTTGTACTCAGCGGAGATGGGACCAGCCTTCCGAGTGAGTGTCAGGGTGAATGGGACCCCCATACAAGCGTTGTCAGACTCGGGTTGCCGCCAGTCGGTGGTACAATCCCTACATGTTAAAAAGACTCAAATAATACCCAAGGACCAAGTGTACATACGGTGTGTTCACGGGGATGTTAGGCCATATCCGGTAGCGCTCCTCCCCATATGTCCAACTGTAGGTAGGCCCCAGTCAGTCAAAGTTGGAGTGTTGCCCACCCTCCCTGAGGATCTCATTATCGGGACGGATAACCCGGCCTTCTTGGAGATGTTCCATAGGAGCTTGGTACCACCCGACGGGAGGAATCTCGAACAGCCCGCAAAGCCGGCACTGGTAACCCCGGAACCATGGGTTCTAGACCGAAGCTTCCGTTTTTCCCAGGCTAACGATGCGACATTATACAACGCGTGGGACAGCGCTCAAAGAACCCAAGGACAAACACCTATACTCTATCCCAGGTTCTTCGTGAAAAATTATCTCCTTTACAGACAGGGGGCGAAAGAGGATGCGGAGCAACTGCTCGTTCCGATGGCCTTCCGGGAACAGGTATTGTTCTACTCCCACGCCCATTTAGTGGCTGGTCACACCGGGGCAGAGAATACAACCCAGAACATCCTCCGCCATTTCTACTGGCCTGGTATATATAAAGACACCATGGAGTACTGTCAGACGTGTGAAACATGTCAAAAACGAAATATGACCAGGCCCCCAGCTGTACCCCTACAACCGCTGCCCATAATAGGGGTACCCTTCGAAAGGGTGGGTATGGACCTGATCGGACCACTTCCAACAACTCGGAAAGGTCTTCAGTATGTACTAGTGATGGTAGATTATGCCACCAGATTCCCTGAGGCCTTCGCATTATCCTCTACAACTACTAGACAAGTAGCAGATAAGATGCTCGAACTGTTTTCAAGGGTGGGTTTCCCCAAAGAAATCCTTACAGACCAGGGGACCCCCTTTGTGTCCAAATTGATGAAGGAAGTTTGTCAACTACTGAATATACACCAAATAAGAACAGCAGTATATCACCCACAGACAGACGGTCTCGTAGAGAGATACAACCGGACTCTAAAAACTACTCTGAGGAAAATGTTGGAAGTAAACGGAAAGGACTGGGACCAAGTATTGCCCTTGGCCCTTTACGTGATCAGAGGGCAAAAGCAGAGCAGTACGGGTTTTTCGTCTTTTGAACTCCTTTATGGGAGACAACCAAGGTCTCTCTTAGATATGACAAAGGAGGCATGGGAGAAGGAAACCCCCGAAGAAACCATGAAAACCCTGGAGTACGCTCGGAACCTGCGGTCTAAGCTAGGTAAAATGAGAGACCTAGCGTACACCAACCTGGAACAAAGCCAGCGACGCCAGAAAAACGTCTACGATAAAGGAAAACGATGGAGGAGGCTACAAAAAGGGGACTGGGCCTTAGTTCTTCTACCTTCCTCGACACAGAAATTTAAGGCAGAATGGGGAGGACCTTATCGAGTCATCTCGACCATAGGTAACACAAGCTACAAACTGCAGATAACTCCCCGGAAGTCTCAAGTTTACCACATAAACTTGCTTAAAAAGTGGTTAGGCCCTCCGCCTTCAGGAGTGCACGTGACTGAGCCCTCAACCGTCTCAGACAGAAGTACCATAAGCAACCTAGTGATCAACGATGAGTTGTTGGACAAAGAAAGAAAAGACCTAATGGCGACTCTACGGAGGCATTCTCCTGTCTTCTCAGATCAACCTGGACGGACCTCGCTGGCGGAACATCAAATCCGGACCCCCCGGGTAAGGTGGTAAAGATAAAGCCATATCGCATTCCCGAAGCCCGTAGAAGAGGTATACAACAAGAAGTGGAGGATATGCTGAAGTTGAACGTGATCCGTCCCTCCAACAGTCAATGGTCCAGCCCGATCGTGATGATCCCCAAACCGGAGGGAACCCGTCGGTTCTGCATGGACTTTCGCGCCCTCAACGAGATATCCACCTTTGACGCCTACCCGATACCCCGGATCGACGAATTGATTGAAAAGCTGGGGGAGGCCAGGTTCATCAGTACCATAGACTTAACCAAAGGCTACTGGCAGGTGCCCCTGAGGGAGGAAGATCGTCATAAAACGGCCTTTTCCACGGACACCGGTCATTACGAGTTCACAGTACTGCCCTTCGGGCTGCATGGGGCGCCCGCGACTTTTCAGAGACTTATGAACAATGTACTGAAAAACCATAAGGATTTTACGTCTGCCTATCTAGAAGACATTGTGGTGTTCAGTCCGGACTGGCCGACGCATCTGTCTCATCTGGACCAAGTGTTCAACACGCTATACAAAGCAGGATTAACAATTAACGCGAAGAAAACGAGACTGGCCTTCCAGAAGGTGAAATACCTGGGATACGTACTCGGGCACGGAATAATTGAGCCCCAAATCGAAAAGGTCAGAGCGATATCTGACACCCCTTTTCCAAGCACGAAGAAGGAGATGCGTGCGTTCCTTGGCCTAATCGGATATTACCGGCGTTTTATACCCCAGTTTGCACAGCTGGCTTCCCCACTTACTGACACCCTCCAGTCCAAAGTCCGACAGGCGGACTTATCCTCCCCCACGATGGACATGCTGAATGCCTTTGATACCCTGAAAAGAAGGATCACCTCATCACCTATACTGACGTCCCCGGATTTCAACCGTCCTTTTTCCCTACATACGGACGCTTCGGATTACGGCATAGGGGCTGTTCTGTCACAACCAGGGGAGGATGGGGTGGACCATCCGGTTGTCTATGTGAGCCGCAAACTGTTTCCGAGGGAGCTTAAGTATCCTACTGTGGAGAAGGAGTGCTTGGCTATCCGATGGGCCGTGGACAAATTGGCGTACTACCTGGAAGGGCGCCCCTTTACCCTGTATACAGACCATGCCCCCCTCCTGTGGATGGCTCGTAATAGGTCCCACAATCCCAGGGTGTTACGGTGGTTCCTGTCGCTACAGCCTTTTGCCTTCCGGGTGTGTCACAAGAAGGGTGTGGACAACACTGGGGCGGACTACCTGTCACGTCATCCCGTTCCCGAACGGAAGTGTCCAGGGGGGGAGGTGTGTAGCGAGGACGAGGGGCCCCCGGCCCCGGTGGTCAGGAGTGAACCCGTAATTTGTGACCCCCCCCTCTTGTCTCCCCAGGCAGCGGAAGTCCCGACATGGCACAGAGTGGAAGAGACCTACAGCTGCGACGAGGAGGAATGGGAACACGGACCCTTTAACTGGCCAGGTATGCTGAACGAGGAGGCGGAGCCCACACCTACCATAAAGGAAGCCCTTCCCCAAGACCAGGTGTGTCTTTACACCGGAGGTGCGGTCAGAGAGAATTGGAGTGGCGGTGAGGCGTGGAGCAGAGGAGTGTCGTGGAGCGGTAAAGCGGAGGAGGTGATTCAACAGGAGGACGGAGGAGAGTGCGGAGAGGAGAGTCGACGGACGGCAGCGACGGCAGGTCCAGGCAAAGGAAAAGCAACATCGGAGGACGGAGCGGGAGACGACGCGGGAGGTTTCCAGGAGACGAGAGCCGCGTCCGGACCAGAGGTAACCCCGGGGGTGCCTCCTACTGAGAGAGAGCAGCCGACGCCGGGAAGCCGACGCCTGAGGTTCCTAAGACGACCATCGGGACCATCAGAGCCAGGAGGTCAACGGATCCACGCATCGCCCAGCCACTCCCCCGGAGGGGCGTGGCTAACAGAGGTGCGTGACCGCTTTGCGGGGTGGATGCGGAACAAACGCAGCGTGGCCCCAAACCCCTAGAGTAAACCCCTCCATCACGTCCCTCACTGTCACGCTAGATAACTGTGCACTGTGTGTTTCCTCACCCCCTGTCCTGATACTGATTACTGGGTGAACCCCTGTCTTGATACCACCTCTGTTTTTGCTTCTCTCCTTCGGCGGAGTCGGGGCCACGACGGAGACCGACGGCAGTGGAAGAAGGGGAACCAACCGAAGGCGAGAGGAAGGAGTGATCGGCAAGAGTAGGAGAGAAAGAAGCCGGTCTCCACGACGGGTTACCTCCCGACCTACTTGTACCGATAGACTGTATCGCTCAATAAAGCCCAGTTTAAACCCTACAAAGACTCGCCTCTTACCTATCCCCGTCCAGCCGATTACACGCCCCAACCAGCAAAGGCAGACAGTCATTGTGAAGAGGAAGAAGCGGTGGCAGCAACACCGGCAGGGGCCTGGAGCTTGGCACCTCCAGGGGCCCCCTGGCCACGACCCCTGCCACGAAAGGGCTGCGAAGCACCCAGAGTAGAAGGACTAAAGGCACGACTATAGCCAAAATCAAGCCCTCGAGAAGGAGGGCGGACTGGAGCCACAATCTTGCGGTTCTCCGCCAACTGTTTGACCATCTCTTCAAGTTGAGGCCCGAACGCTTTGGAACCCACAAAGGGCATCTTTAGCAGGACCGACTTCTGAGAAGACTCAACTTTCGAGGAACGCATCCAGATATGACGCCTCACAGATATCGAAGCGCCAGAAGCAGCCGCAGCGACACTCAAATTGTCAAAGGAAATATCCGACAGGTATCGCACCTGCAACTCAATGAGTGCCAAGAGAGAGGAGGCATCCTCCCCATCCTGCAAAAGAAGAGACAGGGCCTGAAAATCCTTGAGGAGGGACTGGACCATGTAATTAGAATAATTTGAATAGGCAGTCCCCCTGACAGAAAAATTGGAAGCAGCATATGAACGCTTCACCGCCCCTTCAACATGCTTATCCGCAGGAAGGGCGTCATCCGACAGGACCAAACCTTGAGAGGAAAGACCAGCCATCAAATTGTCAACCTTGACGGCCTGTGGAAATTCAGCAGCAAAACCCTCCAAAGGATAACGCTTAGATAAGAAGCGAGGGAAGGCGGATTTATCCATCTCCTTCCACTCATGATCCAGCATCTTGCGCACAGCATCATGCAAGGGGAGGGACTCAGGCGTCAGCTGGTGATATTACGTAAAGAAGTAATCCTCCAGGACATCCGATACTGGAGGAGTGAATCCCAAATTATCCTGTACATGGGAGAACAAGTCAGAGAGCTCCGCACCCTGAAAAAAGGCACCCCTGGACACATTCCTCCTCGTCAGGACCCATCTCGTCAGCGGGAGCGACCTGCGGATCTACAGACCCACGAGGCACCTTGGCAGGAGGTCCAGCAGCCTCCAGAGCCCGGAAGGCAGCAGCCACCGCCTCATTGATCAACAGGAAACACTCTGGGATCAGACACCGCAAACAGCACAGAGTGAGTTAAACGCCCTCTCGACACGCAGCGGGGCTGAGATGTATCTGCCAAGCCTGACCCGAGACGTTAGGTTAGTGTAGAGAAGCAGAGTGTATTGTATTAGGGTGGGACCTATTCCCGTCCGGTTACACCAGTTAAAAACGTAAAAAAGTGAAAAACCTGGGCTTTTGGATCGATGAGAAATTGAACCGTAGGGACCAGATCAATAAAGTGGTCTCGACTACCACCTATATTCTCAAATCCTGCAAAAAAATATTGCCATCTCTCCCTAAAGCAGTACAAAAAACTATTGTCACTGCCTTAATCATGCCTAGGCTAGATTACTGCAACAGCCTGTACCTAAAGATACATGAGGGATCTTTGAACAAACTACAAGTTCTGCAGAACGCAGCGGCCAGATTACTTACCTGCATACCTAGAGCTGAATCCATCTCCGCCCAAATCAAAGCCTTACACTGGCTTCCAGTGAGGAAACGCACCCAATTCAAAGCCTTGTGCTTGGTTTTCAAAGCCCTTCATGGAATAGGGCCAGAATTCCTTAAACAACTCACCCAATGGTACACCCCGACCAGAACGTTACGTTCCTCTGATGCCAAGATGGTAACAATACCAAGGGTGAAGAAGGCTAACTGGGGAGGCAGAAGCTTCACAGTTAATGCAGCTAAGGCCTGGAATGCACTTCCCCTCTCTCTGAGAAGCATGACTAACCTTCTCGCCTTCAGAAAGACATTAAAAACCTGGCTTTTTACAAACTGATCCAAAATACCCCACTAATCCTCTTCCATCTGACTCCTCTTCAGAACTTCTCCTAGCGCCAAGACACCTTTTTGGTAACAGATGCGCTTTAGAAATAGCTTTAACATTAACATTAACAGAGGACGGGTGCACGATGAAAAGGACCCCCTTTAAACAAACGAAGTCCTGAGGTCCCGAGCTCACGCGGGACCAGGAAAAGGAACGGGTGCTAGAAAAAGCAGCCAGCCATCCCAATTTTGTCCCAGGGAAACCGGGAACAATGTGGACCACACGCGCTGCAGTAAATCACCGCCGCAACCCCCGTCTGCTAAAGCAGGGCGTCGAAACAGCACCCATCAGGTGAGCGCACCCGGCAGAGTGTGAAAAGCTCAGCTAGGTAACAGGTTTCTGTGGAGCAGACTAGCTGCTCACAGGAAACAACCTTAATACCGAATCCCTAACAACGAGTGCGCTTAACATCGACTCCCAAACAACGACCTGTACCTGAACCACGACCTCCTTAACAACTACTGTATCTGAACCACGACCTCCTAAACCAGAGGAAAGTGTCAATAATTAAATAAAAAATTTACAAATAATATTTTTTTGAATTGATTTATACATTTACTTATTTTAATTATGCTGTTGTTATCATAGGTTTTGTAAAAATGTACCTTGTTAGACCAGTAGATAGCACTAAAGGTTTGTTTTTCAATGATGCTATTCTGTACTGTGCTTGATGTGACTGTTCACAGTTCAAATTCGATTTCATTAAATTCAGTGTTCATTTCACAGTTGAAGTGGTCAGAAAAGGGTGGTTGGACTTTTAAATTTGTTTTACTTGAGTTCATTCTTTAAAAAAATTAAAATGTTATGGGGTCCGTTTTTTTTTAATGTCTGAGAAAAAAGATGATGACCTTATGTTAAATATTTTTTTCACGTACATAACTGTCTCCCTATAAAGGTATCTGTATCTATTAAAAATCTTATTTGATTGTAAATTTAAAGTTTATTTACAAAAAATAGTTTTCAATAGAAGTGTTGATTAATTTAAATACATTTTTTTCTTGTTTCAATCTTGCATTGTTTTAAACGTAGTAGTAGATTCGGGATATATGCAGTGGTAGAAGTGGGGGGGATACTTTAAGAAAATATTTGCGTCTGTTCCCCTACTTCTGTCTTTCAAAAAAGCATCCCGGGACTGCAAGAATAGTACTACTTTAAAACAATAACTTTTTCATTAGGCTTCCTGGGGCTGCTCGCACTTGTCTTGAACCCCAGAGGCTGCAGCAGCCCCTCCTGAGCTCACACAGGCTGTGAGATGGCCCAATGTCATTCCGATTGAGGCTGATTACCCCCTTTCGAATGTCAATGCGCCCGCCGGCTGCCTTTAGCATATCATGTGCAAGTGAGATCGTAGTTAGTGATTTCAGAGAAGCTTTCCCTATATTCGATTTTTTGGGAGGAGGTGAGCATCTTTCTAACTTTTACTACTAGCAGCTGAGGAGCCAGCCTTGCTTGTAACTTTTTATGTAGTATATTGCTACACTCTGCAACAAATCTAGTTTTAGTAAAAAACTAATTTCAATTTTTTTTCCCCCAATAACATTGGGAACATTGGGAAAACAAACACCTCTGTGTGCCCCCAATTTAAATAAAGGAGGAGCGGCAGGTGAAAAGGAGTGAGTTTCATGGCTCTGAATTTGGGGACAAGGGCTTCAAGTCCAAGTTTCCTGGCTCGACCGTCTGCAGCGTGGGCAGATGAACACTTTATAAGACTTTTCAACAAGTTGAATTGCTGCCTATTCCTGCATTAACAATACTACTTTACACAGCACAAATAACTCTTGTTCACGATATTACTTTAAAAATATCTCTGTACCTGCCAGCCTCTTACCTCAAAATGAGGTTTAAGAGGTGATCCGATTAAGTTTCACGGGGAATTCAACACTTTTTTGGAAGGTGATATGGGTTTGAAAAGTTGGGGATTGCATTAATGTTTACAGAGGCCCCTTTGCTTACCAAGTGGATGAACATAATTAAAAAGCAGGTGAGTTGACAGGTGCATGCTCCCTCTTGTGGCCCTCACATTTCTCGAATGGAAAAGTGTAAATAATAAAAACACGTAATGTTAGACGAGTGGGCAGAGGGTGACAGAGGGTGACGGACAGAGGGTGACAGACAGAGACAGACAGAGGGAGACAGACAGATGGAGACAGACAAATGGAGGGAGGGAGAGGGAGACGGAGGGAGGGAGAAAGACAGAGAGAGGGAGGAGGGAGACAGACAGAGGGAGGAGGGAGACAGACAGAGGGAGGAGGGAGCCAAAGAGAGGACGAGAGAGAGACAGAGGAAGGGGGGAGACAGAGTAAGGGAGGGGGAGACCGAGGAAGGGAAGGGGAGACAGAGGAAGGGAAGGGGAGACAGAGGATGGGAGGGGGGACAGAGAGAGGGAGACAGAGAGAGGGAGACAGAGAGAGGGAGACAGAGGAAGGGAGGGGGAGAGGGAGAGGGACGGAGACAGAGGGAGGGAGACAGAGGGAGGCAGACAGGGAGGGAGACAGAAGGAGGGAGATAGGGATACAGAGAGAGGGAGATGGAGAGAGAGTGAGACAGTCAGTGTGAGTGAGACAAAGGGAGACAGAGAGGAAGAGAGACGGAGTGAGACAGTCAGAGAGAGTGAGACATGGAGGGAGGGAGAGAGAGAGAGAGAGCTAGAGAGCTAGAGAGAGAGAGAGAGAGAGAGAGAGAGCTAGAGAGAGGGAGAGAGAGAGAGAGAGAGAGCGAGAGAGAGAGAGAAAGGGAGAGAGAGAGAGAGGGAGAGAGAGAGAGATGTGTGTCTGGTGGCTCAGTGAACGAAGGCTTCCACTGCAGGGACCTGTGATTAACCTCATGGTCACAGTTTTTTTTGTTGCTCTACCCCTCCCCCTCCCCCGCCCCCACCGGTGTGGCCCGCGGACACAAACCACACTGTGAATTTGGCCCCGAGAGAAAGTTTGTCAGTAACAATGCCCTAACCGGAGTACTGAGGGGACCATGCCCCCTTGTGTAATTTGTCAATGTACACAGAGTGAACAGGCAGGAGCAGTGACGGGACAAAAGAGGCGACAGGAAAGGAGAGGTGATGGGGCAGGAAAGGTGACCGGGCAGGAGAAGTAACAGGCAGGAGAACTGACGGGGCAGAAGAAGTGATAGGGCAGGAGAGGTGATGGTCAGGAGCAGTGACGGGACAGGAGAGGTGACAGGGCAGGAGAAGGGATGGGCAGGAGAAGTGACAGGGCAGGAGGGTTGATCGTGCAGGAGTGATGACCAGACAGGATCAGTGAACAGGCAGGAGCTGTGAACCGGCAGGAGCTGTGAATGGGCAGGAGCGGTGATGGGGCAGGAAAAGTGACGGGGCAGGAAAAGCGATGGGGCAGGGGCAGGAGCAGTGACGGGGCAGGAGAGGCAACAGGAAAGGAAAGGAGAGGTGACTGGGCAGGAGAGGTGACTGGGCCGGAGAGGTGACTGGGAAGGAGAGGTGACCGGGCAGGAGAGGTGACCGGGCAGGAGAGGGGACCGGGCAGAGTGGTGACCGGGCAGGAGTGGTGACCGGGCAGGAGAAGTGATGGGCAGGAGAAGTGACGGGGCAGGAGAAGTGACGGGCAGGAGAAGTGACGGGCAGGAGAGGTGAAAGGGCAGGAGAGGTGACAGGGCAGAAGCAGTGACTAGGCAGGAGCAGTAACCTTGCAGGAGCGGTGGAAAGACAGGAGCGGTGGAAAGACAGGAGCAGTGAACGGACAGGAACGGTGAACGGACAGGAGAGGTGAACCGACAGGAGCGGTGAAAAAAAAAACGATGGATTTAGGGCCAGATCTCTGTACTGGGGTGAATGTATGACATTGTTTTGCATTCTGTCCATCAGTTTTTCTTTTTGCTTTTGTCAGCCCGAGAGGGACGGATATGCCCAGACGTGAAATCAAGCTATCCTGGCTGATGAAGGGTGAAACCCCATAACCGGTCCTAGGATGCTTGTTTCCAGTCCAGGGAGAACCTGGCTTGGCAGTTCGGGCTGGCATGTTCCCATTGGGCGCAGGATCAAGACTAATTTGCATATGACTGAGTACAAACTGGAATGACATGGTGAGCAGAAAAACGATTGATTTAGGCCCAGATCTCTGTACTGGGGTGAATGTATGACATTGTTCTGCATTCTGTTCACCAGTTATTCTTTTTGCTATATTATGATTGAGCAGCTAGTTGGCTGACATGAATATGAAGGATCCTTTGTGGGTTTCCGTGAGTCTAGATTCTCCTGAAGTGTCCCTTTCTCTTCTGAGCCCTGCTTAACACATGTGTACAGGAGGAGCCCTGTATTCATGTTCTCAATGTTTGAGACACAAAATACTCATGGATTTCAGAACAATGAGAGTAAAAGCATTAAGGTAACATGTTGTTCCTGCTTATATTTTGCACGCTTTACATAAACCTGTATTCCCTATGAGTGTTTTCTTTTTTCTGAATTAAACCTCAAATAAACATGTTTATCCATTGTTTGAATGAAATAACTTTATAAGCTGTAACTGGTCAGTGAAATGCTAAACATACAAAAAATTGGTATGTTTTGCTATTTCTAGGCACGCCCCTGACTACGCCCACTGATCTAATCTTCGGTTATTCACCACCCCCCCTCCCGACCCCCCCCCCCCCCCCCCCCCCGATTCTCCACCCACATTTCCCCTACTTTTTTTTCCCCACTTCGACCACTGGATATATGAGAATACATACATTTTTTCGTGGTTTAGTAAGTCGTTGTACAATAAGTAGTGGTTGGGCTGTGGTCGTTGTTTATCCTTCGTGGTTTAGGCTCTCGTTGTTTAAATGGTAGTTGTTTAATCAATCATACATCCGCTGCTCACTGTTAAAAAATGGGACGGGAAGACCAGGATGAGGAGGTAATGCGAGGTGAGCGTAGAATTGTAAAGAAAGATGCATTTCGTCTAGTTGCCCACAGGAGGGCAAAGGTGAGCTTTAGATCTTAACACAGCCACGAACGAAGATATGAAATAACATATATCAGTGAAAGTTCTATTTATGGGCAGCCGGTCAAAATTTAGTGCCGTACATAATAGGAAAACAGCTGTATGTCCGCAATTTGTAGAAAAGCGCATTTCTGAAAACGTACAGTTCTATGCTTCATTCGCTTGCTATTTATTTCTCGGTTTATAATAAAAACTCTAATACTTCCAAAATTGGGGTATAAATAATGGACAATAAACCTGTTAATGAACAGAATATTGTTTTAGTTTTATAGGATCCTAAAAACGTAATGTTTTTTCAAATAAATGCTGCACAGACTGGTAGCACAAAAGTACATTAAAGCCTCACGTCCTCGCGCTGTTCCAACCCAGGTTCATTCAAGCTGCCCAAACCAGCTGTAAATGTGCAAGAATTCGACATCTGAGGCTAAAAATTAAGTTGGTTTCCTTAGCTTGATTCCTTCGCAGCGGCACAAGCTCAGGAAGGAAAATATTCCTGGACTTGTTGGTGAATTAAATACAATATTTCATAATTTATTTGTTTGCGGTATACTTTTGTTTGCTGTATACTTTTTTCTGTACTTTTGCATATTGTTTTTTGAGTTTGAAATCGAAGAAATTGCTTAGGCAGTGGTAATCGGCTCCTTGTAGGGATTGGTGGGGGGGAGGGGGGAGGGGGGGAGATTGCGGTGTTTGCAGCCGTGAAACGATTAAGTGCCTCTGGCTTTAACCATGAGCAAAGAACAATGTATGCTATGATATAGCCCATTTCAGAGTTTAATTCAAGACTGACCTCTTGCACACAGCACAAACTCAAGCACTTTAATAAAAAGGCGCTATTATTACCCACCTTGATAGTTATGCTTTAGTTGACTTTGGAATGATGAAAGGCTGAGTCTGTCTCCTTTGCTCTGGTGCGAATGTTTAGCAAACCAAGCCAGCACATCACCTTCGCCCGTCTACGAAGAACTGGAATAACATTGGAACTTCTTTTGACAATCCTGATGGGATAGCTAGAAGAATCTTGGGTCAAAGCCTGTGGAAAGGACGATAAGCCGCATTACTGTGAATTTGGGATCACCCATGACGTCACGATGCCGCTGAAGGACACCACAGAAGACTCTCTGGCACATGCCTCGAAGCTTTTTGCGATGCATGAAACAACTTGCCACTCGCAATTTTAAAAAATCGCTTGCGATTTCCTAAATTGCGATTGCATTTAAGGAATCTCAATGCAATAAAGTAAAAAGAATTGTGATTTTGCAATTAAGAATCGCAATTTACCATCAAATGAAAGGTGATAGTTAATTGCGATTTCTTTGAAAAAAGCACCAGAGTCCCTTTTTCAAAGTCCCATGCCCATGTTATGCACACATGCAGCCCTTGGGGCATGTCTGTGCGTAACATGGGTGCACATATCAATTTCAGGGGTGCAACAGGGTGTCCTTTTGACACCTTTGCACCCTTGAAATTGCATGCCCCATTTGCGAGTACCTGTTGGGTACTTGCAAATTGGGCATGCAACTTCCCATTCATTTCTATGGGTCAGTAGGCCCATAGGAATGAATGGGAAGCCATTCCTTAATTGCGACTCGCAAATTGCGAGTCGCAATTAAGGAATTTGTAGGAATCGCAATTTGTTTAGCGATTCCTACATGCATAGGCTTTTGGGATTCCTTATTAGCTAATCCTTATTTTTCGCTAATAAGGAATGACAAATTACATGTTTGATGCATGTGCCAGTCTCTGCCTTGGACAGGTCTGAATCGTAACTCAGCCTCGTTTTGAGGCTTGTGGTAGACACAATGGAACTGAAATTTAGAAAGAATTGTTGAACTCCTTATTGCTGAGACTGCAAGTCCTGATATTGGCACGTAATGAAAAGATCACTAGACCCAGAAGCATGGAATCCTCACAGCCCTGCATATTTACCCCTGGACATCACTTCCTGTCCCAGGAGTTGGACAAAAAGTGAGATGAACAAAATGGATTCTGCTTAAGAGCGTAGAATAGACAACAGTGTAAAAGACAAAAGGCCTCATTTATAAAGCCCCTTGCGCCACTGGAACATTACTTCTTGTGGCGTTCCATGGCGCAGGAGCCTGCTCCATATTTACGAGGCATCACTAAGCCACTTTTTTTGGCGTAATGCTGCCTATGATGCAAGGGTGTCTGCGTTGGCGCTAGGCAGCTAAACTTAGCGCCAGCGCTAATGGAAACGCAGGGCTGTACCATATTCTTGTAAATATGGTGCAGCTCTGTGTTTCTAAAGTGACAGAGCATGTTGTTAGCCTTCTTGGCTTAACAACACACTTCACCACTTTACTAGTAAATATGTCCCTTGGTCTCTGAGCTGAACCATCCAGTACCCTTTTGTTAGTGTAAAGCTAGCTATCTGTGGACAGCCAGGTGAGGAGTCCAGGGTAGTTTGAAGCAAAACATGTTACATGCATTTACACATGGACTTTCGCCTGACTCTGCATATCATCTCTGCACAGAGAGGCCTGTAGCTGATGGGGCCCATTATAAACTTGATACGTGGACCCAAGGCATGGTGATGCCTGTCCCACCTTTTCCAATTTCGTTAAAAAAAAAGTATAATCTCTTGATAAAATGTTCTGTATACACTCTATTGCAATGCACATTTATATAGCAATTACTACCCCTATGTAGGACATTGAAGCTTTTGCCTACACGAGTATCACGCTACACCATGCAGCTTGCGCGGTTGTGTGTTGTGGGGGAAGTGTTTCCATGTCGCGGGACATGACCACCAAGGTGCAGTTATCGTGTAATGGGACGCATTGTTGAGCAGTGTGATGGATGAAGAAGTGTGAGAGACAGGCGTGCAGTTATGGTTTTCATAAACTGGCAGCTTTGCACAGCTCTGCAGGTCCCTTTATGGTTGTGCATTCTGAGATATTTTGAGATTGTTCATAGTTTAGGGTCCTGAGCAGGCACAGGTTGGAGGGAGAAATGTTGGAGAGACCTACAGGTATGGATTCTGTTAACTTCATCCCAGATCCGATTGTCGGTCTCATAAAGTGTCCATAATATCTAGCTTGTTGGGTCCTGCACTGAAGGACTCCACTGGGCAGTAGCACATGGCAGATCTCTTCAGTTATTCCCTGCCTGTTCAGTTGGTGATGGGTGGTTTATTGCTGTGGACTGGTGCTTTACTGGATGATGGACTTGACCCGCAGTGGTTTTGTCTAATAAAGTTTAACAGTGTCATGACGTGGCACTGAAGTGCTGAACGCTGGATAGCCAGCTGCTCCGAAACCTAAGATAATTTTTTAGGTGATTATTATTGGTTATCGCGATTATTCTTGTGCTGTGAAGGAAACCATTCTATTTATTTGGTAGTCAGTCTTAATAGATGAGACAGTGGTGGCTCCTCAACAATGGCGGAGGAGCGCCACACCTCTACCTGACGCAGAGTCAGCAAACCAAAAAAAATAATGCTCTAGCATTATTTTATTTTTCGTTTTCCGGCTCTGAGCCAGCTTGTGCATGAAAGGGCGGGGCATGGGAGGTGGGAGGAGGAGTGCTTGTGCACTCCCTAAGTACTCATATGTGTTTGGCCAGCCGTCTCAGGCCGACCTAAAGACACATGCGCACTTAGGTTTCTCCAGCCTGGATGCATTCAGCAGCCGGACTGGATAATCCCACAGACTCCATGACCTGAGTAGAGTGTCTTTTCTGCCTGCTGTGGCCAATCCCTGCGCTGTTCTGTAGTGCAGGGATTGGATGGGAGTCTGTCCCAGGGGCTGCTGGAACCAGGTAGAGGCTAGCAGGAGCGACACAGGCGGTGATTGGCGGCGTCAGGTAGGTTTTTTGTCATTATTATTATTAACATTCCCCCAGGTGCTTTTCCCCCCACACTCCTCCCACCTACCTCACCACCCTTTGTTAGTGGTGGCCGCCACTGAGATGAGCCACAGGAGATTAGGTACTGTTAGGTTTCAGGAGTATTACTTTTAAAGGCGTGCTGAGCGGGCGTGGCGCAAAACCTATAACAACGAGAAAAAGGTTTTGTATCTGGCCACTGTGAAACTCTATCATCGGGCAGTGTGCAGAACCCGCGCTGCCTTCTATGCCTTACAATTTCGGACTAGCTCTAACCCCTCCAAGGCCATTTTCAAGGTGTTGAAAGATCTTACCGCCAAAAAGGTGACTGCAACCTACCAGAGCTCTGTTGAGCACTGTGAAATATTGGCGGATTTCTTCTTGGAAAAGGTCAATGCGATCTATCGGGCTTTTCCGTCGGCTATCCCATCTGCAGACGTCCCTAATAAATCTTTGACATCTGAGGAGCTGCACTCATTTCCGAACTTAACATCTGAAAGCCTTGGTAAACTGGCTCACCAAGTGAAGTCGGGGTCCCCTGCGGATCCGCTTTGTCCGGCTGTGTTTAAAGACTTGGCTGTGCATGACATCTCACCGCTATGCTCTTTGATCAATACGTCGCTTACATCCGGCGTAGTTCCACACAAGTGGAAACAGGCCATGGTTCGGCCTATTCTCAAGAAACCTAACTTGGATGGTAGCAAGCCCGAAAGCTATCGGCCAATTTCACTCTTGCCGTGGCCTGCCAAGGTGACTGAGGCGCATGTTAACGCGGTCCTCTCGGAACATCTACACCAAGCTGATATCCTTGATATGACGCAGAATGGGTTTCGGGCCGGTCATAGCACGGAGACGGCTCTACTGTATATGGTGGAGCATTTGCGCTCCGTGCTCGATGCGGGTCAAACGGCGGCGCTGGTGTTATTAGATCTGAGCGCCGCCTTTGACACCGTATCGCACCCCATCCTTCTGCGTCGTTTAGAGGAGGCTGGTGTCACCGGCATCGCTCTCCAATGGTTCCGGTCTTCTTTAGCCAATCGGGCCT
Source organism: Lissotriton vulgaris (assembly GCF_964263255.1). Classification (NCBI taxonomy): domain Eukaryota; kingdom Metazoa; phylum Chordata; class Amphibia; order Caudata; family Salamandridae; genus Lissotriton; species Lissotriton vulgaris. The sequence goes on along the minus strand of NC_141689.1, from coordinate 253,393,325 downwards.
TTAGCGTGACCGTCCCACCGTTTCAGTCCAAATACCATCCGTTGGGTCTGGGGGTCCCCCAAGGCTCCTCGCTGAGTCCTACGTCGTTTAATCTATACGTAAGGCCGCTGGCTGAGGTTGTCCGGCAATGGGGTATGACAATGGTGTCATACGCCGATGATACCCAGCTAGCGGTCACGATCAGCGGGGATGCCGATGTGGATGCACCCAGATTCCAACAAGGACTGCGGGCGGTCGCCGGCTGGATGACGTCCAACTGTCTCCAGCTGAACGCCAGTAAGACCGAGGTCATGATTTTTGGCAGACAACCGGAACTTTGGGGAGAGAGATGGTGGCCAGGGGATTTGGGTCCTACACCCACCCCAGTCCCTGAGCTTAAAAACCTCGGGGTCTGGTTGGACCCTTCCCTTACGTTTGTATGTCATACCAAACGTACGGTGGCCTGTTGCTTCGGCATCTTGCGGGGGCTCCGTCCTGTGCTTAAGTTTTTTGATGCTGCCACCAGGCAGCTCATGATCCAAGCCACTGTCATCTCTAGGCTGGATTACGCGAGCTCCCTATTAGCAGGCCTGAACCAGGCAGAAATTGGACGCCTGCAGCGGATCCAGAATGCCGCAGCGAGATCGGTGGTAGGATTACCTAGATCGTGCCCCACTTCCAGGACCCTGCGCTCGTTGCACTGGCTCCCGGTGGCTCAGCGAATTCTGTTTAAGGTCCTCTGTGTTGCCTATAAAATACTCAAGGGGTCTCCAGCCATGATTCTTTCCAAACTCCTGGTGCATTACATCCCAGCGCGAGATTTAAGATCTGCTGACCTAGAACTGGCTGTTGTTCCCCGTTTTAAGCGGAGCAGAGCTGGCGGACGCTCTTTCCAAGTCCGTGCGGCGGTGCTTTGGAACTCCCTTCCCCCGGCGATTCGCGCCCTTAGGGATCTGCTTTCCTTTCGCCGTGCGGTGAAAACCTTTTTATTCCCTTAGTTTTAAATTTCTCTGTTTGTTGTTTTCGTTGTGTTGTGCTGCTACCTTGTCGGGCGCCAGGACGCTCCTTTGCTGGAGCATCTGTGCGCCTAATAAAATCGCATAACATAACATAACATAACATAAAGGAGAGGTTGTGATCTCTGAAATGAGCTGTCAGAAATTTGCAGAAATAGAATAATAGGGATTATGGGGGCATGCATGTGACTTAGAGCAGGCTGCGCTCAGCTTTAAAGTTTGTCTCACTGTATTGATTACAAAAAGAGAAGTGGGATCCAGTTTTCAGGCCCCTGGTTGTTGTATGGCTCAAAATGGTGGTGATGATAGTTTACCAGATAGTGGAAGTATATTGACTGCATTCCTGTTGCCACAAGGTGGGGACTCAGCCAATGAAGTGAGGGAGGTGTAAATAGCACTACTTTTAGCAGTTTCTGGTCTTTGGTACCAAGGGGTTTGTTCTATATTGGGCAAACCACCCAAAAGGTGAAAACCAGGATCTGTCCGCATAAAAACAAGATCTGGTGCAAAATACAACGGCACCCCTAGTCAAACATTTCATAAAAAATGCCACAATGAAAATTACTTAACCTGGCAAGTGGTCGACATCATGAAACCACAATTAATTCTTCCTGAGGACTGCCATATAGTAGACAGTAAGGGGCACATTAGGATTGCGGGCGGACTTTTCCGCCCGCAACCCTAATGGAGAACGGGACCGGCCGCCATAAGGGCGGGGGTCCCATAGATGGAATTAGGATGTGCCCGCCACAGTGGCGGGCACATCCTACATGTTTCTCATTGTGGCGGGCGGTGCACTCATCACCGCCCGCCACAATGATAAACATTTCAGCACGCATTTGCATATGCAAAGCGGCAGGCACAGCGTGGTGCCTGCCGCTTTGCATATGCAAATGTGTGGGGGGGGTACCATAGGTACCCCCCATGTGCACCCCCAACACTGGCCTCATCTGGGGGCCCCGCGGGGGGGGGGCCCGCAGCAATCACCGCCTGCCTTTTTGAGGCGGCATTGCCGCAGCGGAAAGGCCCCTGAATTTAGCCATCGTAATATGGCTGGTGGTGTCCATTGGAAACCGCCACCATATTACTCTATCACCGTCGCGGTTGCCCTGCGACCGCGGCGGTAAAGCGGCGGACGGTCTTTCCGTCTGCCGCTGTCCCCTCCGCCATCCTAATCTGGCGGGGTGGAATCAGGACATGCATGCCGGGCGAATTCCCTCCGCCAGGCCGGCGGTGGCCACCGCCAGCCTGGCGGAGGCAATCCGCCCGACATCATAATGGGCCCCTAAGGGTGAAGGTTGAGTTTGTAGTTTCTGTTGTTCAAAGAAAGGAAGTTTCAAGACCAGGCCTGCCCTTTGTCTGCTCCTAGTTGCTACTCTAGAAATGTTAATACCAACCAGGTGTAGAGGTCTCACATCTCAGTGTGCGGATACTGTGGGTACTTCTGAGCAGAGCTAGCTCCAGTGCTGCCCCCTGTGAGTAGCATCACCCTACACAAAGGAACGAGCCTGAGAAGAGCACTTGATAAGAAACAAAACTAAACTGGTTCTACAGAGTGAGATAATGGATGCACTCTCTGTGCACCGAGTTGTCTCTGGGTGCCTGGGTGATTTAAGGTTGTGCAAGAGTGCACATGGAAAGGCACATTTGAAAACTCTGTGTTTAAAGATGAACATAGTGGCATATCTCCCAGTGCCTGTCTATGAGTTATACATTTATTCACAGAGGCCCAGCCCCGCCCTGCCCAACATGGCTCTGTAGTATAAAGTAAAATGATAATAACATCCTGGTATTATCATTTCATTTTTCCTTTGTTGCACTGCTTAGCAGCAGGGGGGCAATGCTCCTCCCCTAAGTGGAGGAGCAGAGTAGAAAGGCATGTCTGTAAAGCACTGTAGTTTGCCCATGCTGTGGCCTGCCTGGACCAGGGTGCAGCAGCACTCAGAGCTCAAGGGGAGAATAACTGCCAGCCGGTAGCTGTGGAGAGACTCCCTCCAGGTGCCCAAACTCCCATGGGGCAGAACTTATTCTCCCATTGAGTCACGCACAATGCAGATGGCACTTTAGCCCTGCATAGCTCTCGAAAAATGGAAATGATAATAACAACATGTTATTATAATTCTATTTTACTCTACAGAGCCAGGTTGGGCAGGGTGGGGCTGGGCTTCTGTCACAGTGCGGGAAGAGGAGTGGTATATGCACCATAAGTGCGCATGACGGTTACAGTCATGTGCACTTACATGCACCCTCTCTTATCAACTCATCAATCCCTCCATCCATCATTTCACTCATCCCCTGCCCCAGCCTTGCTTTGGGAACAACAGCAAGGGTGACGTTCTTGATGGGCCTCTTCTGTCTGCAACTCCTCAGACAAAAGTAAAGTGAAAAGGTAGGTGAGTAAGTAAGTGAAGGAATGGATAAATGGCTGGATGGATTAGTGAAGGGATGAATGGGTGAGTGAAAGGGTGAATGGACGGATAACGAGAGAAAGGAGGGATAGATGACTGAGTGGAGGATGCATGAGAGAAAGGGTAATTAAATAGAAGTATGGGTGGAATGGTGGATGTATGGGTGGAAAGGTGGATGTATGGGTAAAAGAGTGGATAGATGGGTAAAAGGGTGGATGGATGAGTGAAAGGATGGATAGATGAGTGAAAGGGTGGATGATGGGTGGGTGACTGGGCGGATGGATGAGTGAAATGGATGAAATGATGAATTGATAAGTGAAAGGGTGAATGGATGGATGGATGAGTGAGTGAGAGGGTGCATGTAAGGATGGATGAGTGAGGGAAAGAGAGGGTAGATGGGAAAAAGGATGGATAGATGATTGAAAGGGTGGATGGATGAGAGAAAGGATGGATTGATGAGTGATAGGGTCAATGGATGGATTCGTGAGTGGATGGATTGTTGGGTGGATGGATGGGTGAAAGGATGGCTAAGTGAAAGGGGAATAGAGAGAGAAAGGGAGGATGGATGGATGAGTGAAAGTATGGATGGATTAATGACAGGATGGATGGGCGAATGGGTGTATAGATGAGTGAAAAGAAGGATGTAAGGATGGGTGAGTGAAAGAATGCATAGATGAGTGAAAGGGAGGGTGAAGAGCTGGAAGAAAGGATGGATGGATCAGTGAAATGGTGAATGGATGGATTAGTGACTGGGTGAATGGATGATGGATGAGTAAGTGAAAGGGTGGCTGGATGGGTGAGACAGAAAATGGTTGGATGGATGAGTGAATGGATGGGTGAAAGGATGGATGGATGATGGTTGAATGAGTGAAATGATGGATGGAAGGATAGATGATGGATAGGTCTGGAAATGATTGAATAGGTTTGGATATGGATGGGCACACAGATGGAAGGACAGAATGAATGGTGTAAGACTGCATAATGGATAAAAGAATGAATGGATGCCACACCCTGGGTGACTCAACCTACCATCCCAAACCGCCACATGACATTAGGCAGCAAGTGCGGAACTCGGGCTTAAAATGCTCCTTTTGCCTGCTAAAGAAGCAGAAACAAATTCCTTGTACAGCGCCGTGGTACCACAAGAGGGTACACAGTCAAAATATCGAGTCCCTGATGTCGACTTGCAGTAATATCGAGTCTCAAATATTGAAGGTAAGAAATGTCGATGTTGTAAATATCGAAGTTTAAAATATTGTTTTGATCTATTGTGTTTAATATCGAGTCAAGTAATGTCGAGATGAGAAATATCGATATGTTAAAATATCGAAATATCGAAATGTCAAAATATAGTTGTTTTATGTTTTATAATTTTTTAATTTTTAATTGTTATGAATTAATTTTTTATAGTTATTTAAAAAAGTTTAGTAATGTATTACAAATTTTTAGGAGCGGGATGTGGGGTTTATAGGGGATAAGGGTGGGGACTGTTTTAAAAATATAAATTTAAAATTAATTTTATTTTAAAATTTATTAAATTGAAATAGGAATTTGAAATTTTACATTTTTATTTCATTTAAAATTTTAGGAGCGGGATGTTGGGTTTATAGGGGATATGGGTCGGGAGTGTTTTAAACATATATAATTTAAAAAAAATTATTTGAAAATGTATTAAATTTAAATAGGAATTTGAAATTTGAAATGTTTAATTTCATTAAAAATTTTAGGAGCGGGATGTTGGGTTTATAGGGGATAAGGGTGGGGAGTGTTTTAAAAATATTTATTCGAAATTACATTTTTTTTATACATTTATTTAAATGAAATATGAATTTGAAAATTTTAATTTTTACATTCATTTTAAATTTTAGGAGTGGGATGTTGGGTTTATAGGAGATAAGGGTGGGGAGTGTTTTAAAAATATTTAATTAAAAACAATTATGTTTTTTAAATGTATTAAATTGAAATAGGAATTTCAAATTTCAAATTTATAATTTTATTTCAAATTTTAGGAGCGGGATGTTGGGTTAATAGGGGATAAGGGTGGGGACGGTTTAAAAAAATTAAAATTTGAAATAAATTTATTTAAAAAAAACAAAAAAATAAGATTTTTAAATTTGAAATTTTACATTTTTTGTGAGATTTTATGAGTGGGATGTTGGTTTTATAGGGGATAATGGTGGTGAGTGTTTAGAAAAATATTAAATGTTTAAATTAAAAAAATAGAATTAGTAAATTTATAATTATAATTTCTAATTTGTACTACATTTTTATGATTTGGATTTTGTGTATATGTGTGATTTGTTTTAGAATATAACAAATTTCATCAAAAAATAGTTAAATTATTTGAAATTAACTAGAAAATACATTAATATATTTAAAATTAATTATTATATAGAAATGTAATTTGGATTCATAAATTAAATAGGTTCAGTGCCCAACACCTACCCTAATTAAATGTAGATTGGAGTTGGAATAGTAAATTAAATAGGTTTAGTGTCCAGCACCTACCCTAATTTAATGTAGATTGGAGTTGGAATAGTAAATTAAATAGGTTCAGTGTCCAGCACCTACCCTAATTAAATGTAGATTGGAGTTGGAATAGTAAATCAAATAGGTTTAGTGTCCAGCACCTCCTTCAATTAAATGTAGATTGGAGTTGGAATAGTAAATTAAATAGGTTTAGTGTCCAGCACCTACCCTGATTAAATGTAGATTGGAGTTGGAATAGTAAATTAAATAGGTTTAGTGTCCAGCACCTACTTCAATTAAATGTAGATTGGAGTTGGAATAGTAAATTAAATAGGTTCAGTGTCCAGCACCTACCTTAATTAAATGTACATTGGAGTTGGAATAGTACATTAAATAGGTTTAGTGTCCAGCACCTACCCTAATTAAATGTATATTGGAGTTGGAATAGTAAATTAAATAGGTTTAGTGTCCAGCACCTACCCTAATTAAATGTAGATTGGAGTTGGAATAGTAAATGAATAGGTTCAGTGTCCAGCACCTACCCTAATTGAATGTAGATTGGAGTTGGAATATTAAATTAATAGGTTTAGTATCCAGCACCTACCCTAATTAAATGTAGATTGCAGTTGGAATAGTAAATTAAATAGGTTTAGTGTCCAGCACCTACCCTAATTAAATGTAGATTGGAGTTGGAATAGTAAATTAAATAGGTTCAGTGTACAGCACCTACCCTAACTAAATGTAGATTGGAGTTGGAATAGTAAATTAAATAGGTTTAGTGTCCAGCACCTACCCTAATAAAGGTGTTGATTATGATGGCGGTGAATCCGCATCCTCCGGGCTGGTGGAAGCCACCGCCGGCCCGGAGGATGTGGATTCACCGCCGCGGACATTGGAAACCCCCACAGCCACATTAGGATGGCGGTGGGATCATACACCACGGATAAGCGGCGGACGGACTTGCCGTCGCCGCTTATCTGCGGTGTATGCACGCAAATATGGTGGCGGTGTCTGCAAGACACCGGCAGCCATATTAGGATGCAGGCGAAAACATGCTTTTCCACAGCTGCTTTTCCGCCGTGGAAAAGTATGTCGTCTTTTGTGTTTGGGGGCCCGTTGCGGGCCCCCAGGGTTTTAGGGGTGGAGGGACCTTGAGGATGCTTTGGCATGCACAAGGTGATAGGCACCACGCTGTACCTGCCAAGTTGTACATGCCAAAGGTAAACATGCAAATTTTACATTGCGGCGGGTGCTGCTCAAAGCTGCACCCGCCGCAATGTAAAATGTACAGGATGTGACCGCCAGGGTGGTGGTCACATCCTAATTGGTATGGAGGGAACGCTGCAGCCCCTGCGGACGGTCCCTCCACCTCGGGGGTGGCGGACGGAATAGTAAATTTATTAGGTTCAATGTCCAGCACCTACCTCAATTAAACGTAGATTCAAGTGTGAATAGTAAATTTTAAAAAATAATTTAGTATAGTTGATTAAATTTTTTAATATCTATATATATAACGTTTTCAATAAACAATTTTTTATATATTGGTAGTAATTTTTTTAATAGGTAGTAGACAAAAATTACACAGTTTTTGAAAAATATTTTTATTTAATTATTCATACAGTACATAAGTCAAATAATAAATTTTTTATGAATGAATGTATACAATTTTAACACATAAATATTTGGTTTTTGTATAGTTGTTGAGTCAATACATTTTAGGTATATATAAACAATATAGTAAATGAAAATATATTTAATATTAGAATATATATAGTACATACAGTTGGAATTTTTTTTTGACATTTCAAAATTTTTATTCCTGTACATTTTATAACATTTTTAACATATAAATTTAGTGTCGAAATTATGTTGTACATGTTGATATAGTTTTCAAAAACAAGATTGATATCATATATTGTTTATATTATACAAAATAATTGTTCTTAATAACATTTTTGAAATATAATATCTGTTACATTTTTATTTTATTAATAATATTTTATTATTAATATTAATAATTTTAAAATGTTTGAATTTTTTTTAACAAAATACATAAAAAGTATACATTGTTTTTAGCATTTTTAACAGAAATATGTTTTTATAAATATAAAATTAAATATTATACTGTAATAATATTAAATTTTATATTTTTACAATATATGAATATAATAATATATTTTTTTAAATCATACATAAATTACATATATTTGGAAAAATAATTTAATAAAGTTTTACTAAATTTTTCAATGTTAAATAAAAAAAATTGACATTTATTTAACTATTTCTGTGGTGATATTATTATTTGGGTCTTTAATTTTGTAACCACTCTTAGGGCCTCATTAGGATGGCGGGCGGGATTTGCCCGCCCGCCACCCTATCGGAAAACGGGACCGCCTGCCTTAAGGGCGGGGGTCCCGGGGGTGCAATTAGGATGTGCCCCCCACAGTGGCGGGCACATCCTGTATTCTCAGCATTGTGGCGGGCGGAGCTCTCTGCACCGCCCGCCACAATGCTGACAAGACATCACAGCATTTTCATTTGCAAAGCGGCAGGCACCGCGCAGTGCCTGCCGCTTTGGAAATGAAAATGAAGGGGGGTACCACAGGTACCCCCCGTGTGCACCCCCCACTCACCTTCACTCTGGGGGCCCGCAGGGGGCCCCCAGAGTGAAGACCGCCTGCCTTTCCATGGCAGCATTGCGGAAAAGTGTTGGCGGGGGGATACAGGGAAGGACGGCGGGTGGATTGCCCCCGCCAGGCTGGCGGTGGCTACCGCCAGCCTGGCAGGGGCAATCCGCCCACCATCCTAATGGACCCCTTAGTCTTTTTGGGCCATTTGGGAAGATTCAAGCTCGCGGTTGGAAGCTACTTCGCGTCTGAGAAGGTAAGAGTTCTATTCTTTATATTTTAACTATTTTAAGTATGTTTGGAAGGTAATAGTTTGTTATTTAGGGTTTGTGGACTTGTGTTTTAGGAGTTAGATTGTTTGTAGTTGGTTATTTACGTTTTTATTTTTCTCAGCGTTTTCTCGATTTACGGCCTTCCTGGAGTTATTGTGTTTGTGTGTATTTACTTACTTTTGGTTTTAAATATGTATGTAATGGTGATTAATAATGTATGGTTTTAAGTTTTTTGTGGGTGGGAATGTTTATTTTTCTATTCTAGGTTTTTGGATACAGCGTTTTCGTTTTCAGAACTTTTCCATTTTTTTTAAAAGGAAGTGTGTTTCAGTTGTTTCAACTAATATGTATTTTACTCTTCCTTTATTTTTCCGGTTTCCTGGAGCGTTTGTTATTATTTTTAAACTTTTTCGGGTTTTTGATGGATTCTGGATTATCGATTGATTTGGATGTTCGATGGATTTGGCACGGTTGTATTTTTGCATTTTATTGGGGTATTTTTTATTATCCTGTGGATTTATTACTACCTGGATTATTATGGACCATTTGGATTTGCTATTTACGTTGCTGTGAAAGGTAAGTGATTTTATATTAATATTTTTGTGGGTTGGGAAATGTTCTATTTTTATACAGTTTTTGTTTAGTTAGATATTTATTTTGTCTATATATTTTTAGACATTTAAATGTATTAGACAAAATAAATATGTAATAATTTGTAAAGGAAATGTGTTTGTTTATATTTTATGGATTTTTAGGATTATTTTTAGTTTATATGGTTTGTGTTTTTAGATTAGTGTTTTGGCAATCATTTTAAAGTATTTTGGTCCTCTTGTTGTAGGATAAAGTTGTATTTGTTGTTGTAAATATTGGTACATTTGGGCAGTTTGTCTTGATAGTTAAGGTTTTAATTGTAAGACAGATTGCTCCATTCTTAATTCTTGAAAACGTTGTTCTTTTTATATTGCCATTAGGAGTTTGTGTAGTGTAGGAGTTGACAAGAGAAAAACGGTAACTGTTTAGGTTTGAGCGCACAGCAGGTAAAGGTGTGTAACAGCACTAAGTAGTAAATATGGTGCTCCAGATGAAACAAGTCGGTTACCACGACAAGATCAATGAGCTAAAAATAGCTCAAACAAAGCAAATAACATCATCGAGCAACTCAAAGTTCACAAAAGTTCTTTTTTCAATTGAATAGTTTAAGTTTATTCTTGATAAATTCCAATTCGCATCTTCATTGAAATTGCTCTTCTGTATTCAAACCAAATGCAGCCTTTGGTTTGAATACAGAAGAACAATTTCAATGAAGATGCGAATTGGAATTTATCAAGAATAAACTTAAACTATTCAATTGAAAAAATAACTTTTGTGAACTTTGAGTTGCTCGCTGATGTTATTTGCTTTGTAGTGTAGGAGTTTTTCGGCCAGTTGAAGACAGAAAGGCATTATGCCAAACCTCCACTGCGTTGTTTGTTTTGGCTTCTTGGTTTAGGGTTGGTAGATATACATTCCACCAAGGTATTTGGAATTTTGGTTGGCGTATGTGGCCTGACCTGTGTAGTCTCCCCACCCAGGTGTCCTCGAAATAATCGAGAAGTGGAGCTAGTTTTTGTTAATTTTTTGTATAGAAAGGACTTTCTATTAAAAGGTTATAGTGCTCAGCCACATCAGTGATTGGCACGTATGCTAGGGTTATCAAGGTGTTTTATTTAGTATGCAAATGTGATATTGATTGCATAGTCAACACTAAGGGGGTGATTATGATGTCATCCTACCGGGACTCGGGACCGCCCGCCATAAGGGCGGGGGTCCCGTGAGTGGTATTAGGATGTGACTGCCACAGTGGCGGCCGCATCCTGCATTTATAATATTGTGGTGGGCGGTGCTCTCTGCACCGCCCGCCACAATGCCATAAATGCATGTATGCATTTGCATACACAATGCGGCAGGCACCACGCGGTGCCTATGGCATTGTATATGCAAATGCAGGGTAGAACCACAGGTATCCCCCCGTGTGCACCCCCCACCCCTTCTTCACTTTGGGGGCCCGCAGGGGGCCCCCAAAGTGAAGACCGCATGCCTTTCCGTGGCGTTATTGCCACCACGGAAAGGCATTGTAAAATGCCCATCATATTATAATATGATAGACACCGCCACCATATTATTCCTTTTCCGCCCCGGCCGCAAGGCGACCAGGGCGGAAAAGCGGCGGACGGTCTTTCCGTCCGCCGAGGTCCCCCCCGCCATACTAATATGGCAGGGGGAATTCAGGAGATGATGTCGGGCGGATTGCCCCCGCCAGGCCGGCGGTGGCCACCGCCAGCCTGGCGGGGGGAATCCGCCCGACATCATAATGGGCCCCTTAGTGTTGATTTTTGCAAATGTCTCCATAGACATTGGTTAAAGTGGAAGTAACATCCTTGTATGGATGTGTGAGGATATATTTTAAGGATGGAATTTATCATGGCTTGTTCAAAGTCTATTATAATTTTTAGGGGAAAGAAGTCTGTTGTTTCTTCTTTTATTTTGTTTAATATTTGTGTGTATGTTGAAGTTTGTTTGTTTGTTAACAAACAATAGATAAATGGTATGCAAGTATTATGGTATTGCCCATGTATGGTATATAATTGATAGAATGGTTTAGGGCATATGGTAAATGTGCCATCCATCATCCATGTTTGGCTTTCTTTTAATTTTTTTATGTTGTTTATTGTAGCAAACATTATTATCCTTTTATCTTTATTGTTGTTATCGTAGAACATAAAAGGTTCATCGTTATGAGTTATGGTAAGGTCAGGTGGAATTATGACCTCTTCAAAAAGTTTTAGGTGTTGGTATTGTTGGTCTTGTGGATTTTTTTGTTCTAGCTATGGTTCTTTTTACAGAAGGTAAGGTTGGTAATTGACCTCTTGCTTCTCTAGGTACTCTAGGTAGTATTTCTTTAAGTATTACACTTGTTGGTAGTTCTGAGGTGCTGCTTATTTCCTTAATATTTTCTAGAGTAGATCTAACCTCTATTTCGAGATATTAGGTGGATGGTTGTGCTCAGTTGTATTAATTACACTTGTTTCTCTGGTTGTGGCACGCCCATAACATTTGTTTGAGTAATACTTAGTACATTTCCAGTTTACTTTAAGGTCTTTTTGTTTTTCCTGAGTATAAATATACCCCATATAGCATAACAAAAATTTTCCTTTCTGAGATGTAAGAAATTTAGCATCTTCAGTCATTGTTGGTTTCTTAAATCTAGAAAGGATGTATTAAATATTATTAGAAAATGTATTTATAATATAGGAATAATTAATAATATATGTACTATTGTTAGGTACTTACCAATTGTGATGTAGTTGACTTTCAGTGTAGATGTTGTCTATTTTGGTTGATGCTGTTCTGGATTTTAGTGGTCTGTGGAAAGAAAGTTAAGTATATTTTAGTGAATGTTTACATGTGTATTTTGGTTAAACATTTTGTAGGGTACTATATTTTATTATTAAAAAGTTATATTTATTTTATATAAATTAAATACAGGTTTTGAAAAAATTTATATAATTTTTTAGTTAAGTTAAGTATTAACATTCTTGTGTTTTTAAGAGAAATAATAGTACATGTGCATGTCTTATATACTCACCAAGTGTTCTTTATTTGTTGTTTAATGTTGCTTTTTTCTTGATATATTGCTGCTTTCCCTTTTTAAGTTGTCTGTGGAAAGAAATAAAAGTATGTTTAATATTTTGTTTTGTATTTATATGTGAAGTTGGATTTTTTTTAAAAAGCTTTTTAGATTCTCTTTCTTTTAAACATGTGTTTACATTTTTTAACAATTTTGAAAGTAAAATAGGAGTTTCTTAGATGCTTATACCAGGCCTTGGACTCTCTGATACCCATCGTTTCAACTAAAATCAATCCCAGAGAGTCGAGTCCCTGGTACGATGGCACTCTCCGGGCCCTAAAGGGTGCCTGTAGACGAGCAGAGAGGGCTTGGAGGAAAACCTATGGGGCTGATCTAAAAGCTGCATACGCCAAGTCCGTTAAGCTCTACCATTGAGCTATCTGCCGAGCCCGTGCGGCTTTTTATGCCACCGAATTCCGGAACAGTCCGAATCCGTCAAAAGCTATCTTTAAGGCCGTAAAAGATCTCACAGCGAAGCGGACTACCTCTACGACCGTGAGCTCCCTTTCCCATTGTGAATCCCTTGCATCTTACTTCTTGGGGAAGGTCCAAGCTATATATAGGACATTCCCTAGCATAGGGTTCACTGAGGAAAGTATTAATGGGGTCCACCATCAGACTACACTGCTTGTTTCCCCCCCCCTTACCTTGGATGGTTTTGACAAACTTGCGCTGCAAGTCAAATCTGGGTCTCCATCCGATCCAGTAAGGCCTGCTCTCTTCCGAGACCAAGCTTTTATGGGGCGTACAGCCGTATGCTCCCTTGTCAACCTCTCCTTGGAAACGGGAACTGTTCCATCTAAGTGGAAACAAGCTGTGGTGTCCCCGATCATTAAAAAGCCCACCCTGGACCCTTCCAAGCCTGAAAGCTATCGCCCCATTTCGTTGTTACCCTGGCCAGCCAAGATCACGGAGGCCCACGTCAACCTGGCCCTGTCTGAACATCTGACTCGGACCAATGCCCTCGACCCCACACAAAACGGATTCCGTGCTGGGCACAGTACGGAAACTGCGTTACTTGTGATGGTGGAACATCTCCGGGCAAGGTTGGATGCTGGTCAAACGGCGGCGCTTATTTTGTTAGATCTTAGCGCCGCCTTTGATACGGTAGACCACAGCATCCTCCTGCGTCGGCTCGAGGAGACTGGCATTGGCGGTCAGGTGTTGCAATGGTTCCGCTCCTTTTTAGATGACCGCTCCTTCTGTGTTGCCATCCCTCCCTTCAAGTCCAACTACCAACCACTGGCCATGGGGGTTCCGCAAGGGTCCTCGCTGAGTCCCACGTTGTTCAATCTTTACGTGAGACCGCTGGCTGATGTCGCTAGGCAGTGGGGCCTTACTTTGGTCTCATATGCTGACGACACTCAGCTGGCGGTTACTCTCAGCGGGGATGCGGAGATTGAGGCCCCCAGGTTTCAGTCCGGACTGAAGGCGGTGGCTAGCTGGCTGACAGGCAATTGCCTTCAGCTAAACGCCACTAAAACAGAGGTGATGGTCGTCGGGAAGGGAGTGGAGCTGTGGGGTGACCACTGGTGGCCCTCAGAGTTGGGACCTACTCCGATCCCGGTATCGGAAGTGAAAAATCTGGGGGTATGGCTGGATGCGGGCCTCTCCTTTGTAGGCCATACCAAAAGAACCGCGGCCTGTTGTTTCGGTCTCCTGAGGGGCTTGAGACCTGTTCTCAAGTTCTTTGATGCCCCGACCAGGCAGCTGGTGATCCAGGCTACTATCATCTCCCGCCTGGATTACGCCAGCTCTCTCCTGGCTGGGGCTAACCAGGCTGAACTAACCCGCTTACAACGGGTTCAGAATGCTGCGGCGAGGGCGATTGTTGGCTTGCCCAGATTCTGCTCAGTGACAGGTGTTCTTCGCTCCCTACACTGGCTTCCGGTTAGGAAGCGCATCCTCTTCAAGGTTTTGTGCCTTGCTTTTAAAATCTTGAGAGGTACAGGCCCGGAAATCCTGTCGAGTTGTCTGTCTTTTTATGTCCCTGCCCGTAGCCTCCGCTCTCAGGGTCTGGCCCTTGCGGTGGTTCCCAGATTCAGGCTTAGCCGTATGGGAGGCCGCTCGTTTAGGGTAATGGCTGCGTCAGCATGGAACTCCTTGCCTGTTGAAATCCGCTTGCTGGAGGACCTTCTGACCTTTCGGAGGGCTATAAAAACCTTCTTGTTTTAGCTGTTTCTTAGTTTCTGTTTTTAGCCTGTTGTTGTGTTACGTGCTACCTTGTCTCTGCGCCAGGACGCTCCTTGGCTGGAGTATCTGTGCGCACAATAAATAGTCGTAACATAACATAACATAACATAACATAACATAACATTTGAGCATTTTATTTAGCTTTTTCTTAGTGTTTAAAAAATAAACTTAGTATACTTACATTTTCAGTTGGTTGTTTTAGTTTGAAGAAAATGTTCTTATTTTTCTTAAGGTTGAATCTCTTGTGGAAATATAAGATAGAAATATAATTACGTTTTTAAGTTCTGACTATGAATTGTAGGTTACATTTAATTTAACATTTTATCCAGTAACATTTGATTACTTGCTTTTTGTTATCTGTAGTTTGTTGGTTATCAGATGATTCTTTAAGGTTGTCAAGAATTTTGCAGTGTTTCTTTAATTAGTGTTTGTATGTCATTGGTCAGATACATTTAAATGTGTTTCTATTGGTTAGTTTGAATTTGTGTAAGTAACTTAATTATCTTAGTTGTATGTGAAATGGTTATTTTGAGATTTTGTGTCTTTTTATGTATTTTATGAATAGTTTTTAGATTTTGTATTGCATTTAAACATTTATTATATTTATTTAAAAATGTGTATATTTTAAATGTGTTTGTTTAAATTGTTTTCATTTATGTAGTATTTTGTAATAATTATTTTAGGGAGATATCTTTTTTTAGTTGTGTTTGGTATGTATATAAATAGTTAATTGAGTGTATTTTTAATAGATTAAAGGTCTAGTGTATTTAATAATAATTTTTTATTAGTTTAGAGATGTCGATATTTAGGTTATGTCGATAATATTGATATCTATATTTTTGTTTTCGGATATTTTTGTAATTTGCTATATTTATTTATAACTGTCGATATTTTTAATTTTGATATGTGCGTGTACGATTTTTGTGGGGTCGATGTTTTTGTTTTACGATATTGTTTAATCGAAGTTTCTGTTGTTTTATAAATAAATATAGGGTGGCGATTTAATTGTACTAGATATTTGAGACACAATATTTGTGTAAATCGATTTTTGTGAATTCGATAATTTGTCAGTATTCCCACAAGAGACGTTACACTGTTGTGCCGGTGGGCAGCGCTTCTCTCATGCCACCGGGAAACAGCGCGAGCAGCTCCCACCTGCCCTGAGGCCATATGAGATGCATGAGGGCACAGCTCTGTGCAGCCCTTCTGTGGTGAAAGGCAAACAAGACAACATAACCTGCACTTGCAGACAACAGCACCGATGTGAATTGAGTCCCTTCCACCACAAATGTTTTAAAATGTTGCACCCCTAAGAATATTGCGCCCGGGCCAACCACCCCTGTGGCCCCGCCCATTCTATGCCACTGCCTACCAGTATGGATGACATCTGACTCTTCCACCTTGTAGCCCTAAATGTCCTAAGTAACATTGACTTTCGAATTTATGAGTCATTGTCTCCATGTGTGTGTGATGTAACGCATTCCGACACCCTGCCGTACATAATTCGGATGAGTAGCTGTCATTTCAATTTAGATGCCACTCAAAGCTCCTTTGCATGGCTTTGAGTGGCCTCATAAATCATGACTAAGGCGATGCAGCGCAAATCGATACGTCGCCGTACTCTGCGCCCCGAAGGCATTCTATGGGCGTTGTAGTTGGTTTTCCCACGCAACACCAATGAAATTTAATGCTGCCCCAGATTTACATAGTCGTGTAAACCTGGGGAAGCGACAAATCCGTACACTTCACAAGATGACACATTATGAGAAATATGCTCTTTTCTCCTCATTGTTTCCTCTTTCTATGTGTGCTGCATTCTGCAGCACACATAGAAAAAGGAAAACACCTATTAGCATTGTTTTTGTACAGGAAGGTGCCGATCCTGCACAAAAACAATCCTGCAGGCAACGGAGGCACCATTGCACCATGGTGCAAGGGTGTCTACGTTGGCGCTAAGCTGCAGAAACGGCACCAGCGTAGAGGTGAAAGGACAGGTATGCACCGCATTGAAAAATATGATGCATTCCTGCCCTTTCACTTTGGCATAGGGCAGCACAGCAAGGTGTCTTGTTGCACTGCCCTGTGCCAAAATTCCATAAATAAGCCACTAAGAGGCAACACAGTTGTCATGTGCACCCTAAATATGGCCTATATTCCTATTATAAATGTAGAAGCATTATAGACTATTAAATCAAATGCAATACATTTTTATTCAGTGCTCATGTATTTCAAGGTGCTGCCATGTGCAATAAATAATAAAAGGAAGTATGGTGAAATTAAATATTGCCTAGGATCACACCATTTAGTCAAGCAAGGAAGCTGGGATTGAACTTAGTTTTTCTGGTTTCTCACTGTGAATTTCAGACACTAGATGGCTATTACTTTCTCCTGTTTTACATCACAGGATATGCTTTGTTTTTCATTCTTGCTGCATGAGGTTAGAGTGTGAGTGGCAGTGAAAAGCCTTAAGCAAACTTGGTTCTTTTTGGTCTTAAGGGTCTAAGAGAACCTTAAGGTGAGCCAGATCAAAGCATCTGTCTCGAGCCTGGCTTGAACATTCAATCACTCAACCAACTCTAAAACCGCCAGACATGGATTTGAATTTGAAATTCAACAACGGCATCTTATCTTGTCATCCTTCTGGGATCGATAAAATAGCTAATCAAATCTATAAAATATACTTTAGCCTGTGTAATGTAGAACACAAATTTATATATTTAACTTAAACAGTTTTCAAGCAATGCTAAGTTTACAATGTGTTGGGTACTAGAACCCCTAGAAATAAAAGTCTCAAAAGTACAGAAGGGCATCAGTTTGTTGCTTTTTTTTAAATCATAGCACTTGCAGATATCTTAATTATGTTTAGGGCTATGGAGTAATGATTAGTCATTCAGAATTAGGTGCAGCTTGAAAAGCACCATCAATAATCAATGAAGTTTGAGATATATTTTTTATGTGTTGTAGTTTGTAGTGCCTAACTTTGTACCATGCTTAAAACTTTGTGTTATATGAACTTAAGTGGTTAACACCACTGATTATGTTCGGCCTAGTTAATTTTGAAATGTATGGTAACTCCTGGTACAGCACATACAAACATCGTAAGCCCCACAACCACAACATTTTTCCAAGGTCAATTTCAACAGGTTTCCCTTGCCAAAATGCACCTGGGAAAAACTTTTCTGGGGGTTAAGTGGCTTGTAAAATAACAGAGCATCCGGGTTTTGGTGCCGAGAACACTAAAATCTGTATCTATGTCCCATTTTCAGACAAAACTCACAATTGTTGCTATTAAACACACCGGATAAATGGAGACCCCCTCTTAGTATCTAAGTTAACATGTGCAATAGATATCACACCCTCCTCCAAGGCATTTGTAATCAGGGCTTAAGTAGAATTACGTAGCTCACAGTACAAAATGTTGCAGTCCTAATGAGCACAATTTTCTATGTGGTTTCGGAAAAAGATATATGCATGCAATATTGTTAGAAACACTTAAGCTTGGATTGAAGCCAAGATGAGTGAGAGATGCGAGTACCTACCACCAGTACATAGGTGACTGTCTCAACTTTGTGGAGTTGTTTGGATTTGGGACTGCTTTGCAGGAGGGGTGTCACCTTTTGCAGAATCTGAGGTGGTTTTGGATGTTTCTTATTTTTGCAGGGAGTGAGTTTTAAAATGTTGCTTTATGGACAAAGGTGGAGGTTCAGTCAGTGTTTAGAAGTGTGGAAAAAGTCCAGGGATCCTGCAACTGGATGAGATTGCCTTTATCAGTTAAACAGTATTAGAGTAGCTTTCCTCGAGGCACTGGACCTTTCCAACCTCATATCCGTAACTGTGCAAAAAGGGTTTGAGCATATGCTCCGCTTTAAATAATGAGGTAGTTTTAAATCTGATGTTTTTTTGAGAGAAACCAATGCCATGCGTTGTCTTTTAAGGAATCTTTATTTGTCACATCCTTTTTATTCCAGAAAAGATTTTTTGAATTTGCACAAATTCCCCAAAATGTTCTAGAATAAAAAGGATGTGACAAATAAAGATTCCTTAAAAGACAACGCATGGCATAGGTTTCTCTAAAAAAAAGAAATCAGATTTAAAACTACCTCATTATTTAAAGAGGAGCATATGCTCAACCCCTTTTTCACAAGTTTCCGTCAGTGTGTAGCTTCCTGAAGGAAATGAATGAGGGCTGGGATGGCAGTTTTGAGGCCAGAGTTCTAGTCTGTGTGGATCAGTAAAGATTTGTTTAGAGTCACCTTTTGGTAATGAAAAGTGATTTGAAAGAGGAACATCTGACCAACTATTTTGAGAGCAGGAGATACAAGGGCAGGCCAAGAAGAACCGCTTGGAAGCAGGGGCTGCCCACCCTCTACAAAGGGCCTCAAGGCAGACCTCCCATGATCCTCGCATATAGTTACATTCAGCTGAGGAGACAGCAGGAGGGAATGTGGAAGGGAGAAATGACTTCTTTGAGGACTGAGGCCAGCATGGTGTTCTTGTCTTCTGTCATAGTTTATAGGGCAGAAGGCTATGTTAGCAGGAGGGGCAGTGCCTAAAATGGATAATACTTCATGAAGGTATTTTCTGTCTCTGCAGTAATTGCTTCCTGCTCCGATGAGCCAATATGTTAACACAAATGAGGTTCGAATTAGGTTTGTGCCTAATTTCCTGCCTGCCACAACAAAGCAGGGACTAGTTTGTCTGCAGTCCAATCTATTTCTCACACTATGATTACTCCAAAACGTTCTGCAATTGTTCTAATTTAGCCCCATCATTCTTATTAGACGACAGACTCATGCATCCAAAGTTCTTTCTAGGATTACTTCGTCATACTGCTACTAAGCTACCACCCCAAGAATTCTTATTTCATACGTCATTTGCTTCGCACAAGAATTCAATAGCAATCTGAAAACATTGTTAGCAGTAAATACATTCTTATTCTTTGAGCACTGTTGCAAATTATTTTCATGAATGTTATTGCTATTTAATAATCTGCTCCCATTTGTGTTCAGGGGTGCGTTGCAGGTTTGAATGTCAGCCCTGAGCTGCCATGGCATTTATTAACTAAAATGGAGGCAATAGCTGTAGTGGTATCAAAGTTTGATCCCTTTACCGATGCTTAGCTCAACAACAGCTACTTATTTGCTGCCCAGTGTCTAGGTACAGGGTCTGGAATGTAAAAAATAGGTAAGACTTTTAAAGCTCGGTTTATTTTCTGATCCTTTCACTTAGACAAGGGGTACTGAGTGCAGTGATATGTGAGGGCCAAATGGAAAAACTAGGTCAACATCTCTTACCCTTGGTAATCCCAGATTGACAGCAACCTGTGATGTGGAGGTGTCATCTATAATCAAGCTTTTGTGCCCAGTTTCTATCCTTAATGTATGTTATTAGAGCAAATCTTATCAAACATGGGTTGTGTTTCTTGCTAAATGACTACCCAAGCATTTCAAATTCAAAAATATTTGGTGGGAGTTGTCACAAAGTACCAAATAATATATATTCAACGTACTTTGTGGTATAGAGCTAGGATATGTGGCAGCTTCCCACAAACAGCTACAAAGCTGTTTACTATAGTAACATCATATTTAGAAAATAACGTGATAGTATTGTGTGCAGGTAAATGAAGCATTAACAGAGCTGTAACTAAATAAATGTGCTTAAACTGCATTATTTGCTTCCAATTTTCAAAACCTTCCTTTGGTGGAAAGATGGTGAAATATCTTGTAAAAGATTTTTTTAAGACTCGTTGGGTTGACACAACTGTCCCAGAGTCTTTGGAGTGTACGATTTGCCCGAGATTGTGATGTAAAATAGAATCCGATGTTTAACATGGCACCAGGTTTACTGGCCTAATGTGTATTAAAATAGAACATTTGTCATTCACTGTGCTGATATTCTTTGAGAGACCCAAAATCATGGTATGGCGAGAATACTCTTACTGACCCTGTGTGCCCTAAAATGCACTGTTTGCCACATGTAGTCTCAAAGAATGACTCAGTGTTTTACGCACTACATCTGAAAAGCGAAGGGAGCCCCCCACAAGTAATTTTGATTCGGCTCATATGATGTCTCCTGTCTCCACTAATCTATGTGTTAGCCTCCCCAAAAAGTGAGTCTACTTGCGCCCCTGACTCTCTACCCACAAAGCCAGGGGATGTTGTACTCACAATGCTGCCAACCGCCTGTGAATCTGTGCAGTGATTGGGGAGTTCAAGTTCAAGTTCAAGTTCAGGGATTTGTATAGTGCACTACTCACCCAGAGGGTCTCAAGGCGCTTGGGGAAGAGGGGTTAAATTTTTGTCGAATAGCCATGTTTTAAGTTCTTTTCTGAAAGAGATGTGGTTTTGAGTAAGGCGGAGGTGAGTGGGGAGCAATTGTACGTTCAGGTTGCCACTCGTGGGCAGCATCTGCTGTACTCCCACCATGTCCCGAAGGATGGGGCACCTGTCAGCATGATTAAATCCAACCAGGGTCAGTGTGTTTCAGGATAATTGGCGATTTACTCTAGGGTCAGGTATGAATGAATGTCTAGGTGCGACATGGGAGAGAGCATTCACAAACTTTGGCTGGGCAGGTGAAGAGCAACGGCTTCATCATGGGAAAAGAAAGGGGAAAAGGTTTATAAAATGCAATCATGTAAACTATGTTCGTATGGATGCATAATTATACACTATATACAATTGTGCATTAGGAAAAGCCTTCTCTTTGCCATACATGGGAATTTTGAAACTTTTTCCAGAAGTGCACCAGGGAATCTTGTCTCCATTTGCAGTTTGCAGGCATTCTTGGGAACCTGTGAGCCTTCCAGAAATTCGAAAACCTATGAGTGTAGGTTACACATAAGGATCCCTGGCAACTATGGTCGGACAAAAAAACAATATGCATTACTTGAATCAAACTACTTTTGATTATCTGCCATTTGATTCTATGTTTATTTCGTTTTCCCTTTAACATTTATTTTGATTACATTTATTTTGAAAGTTAACTGAATGCAATGGGTGCTGACTTCAATGTGTCAACCTCGGGGCTACTCCTTGCTGTAATGATATTAAACTCAAATTACGACGCTGGATATAATGACCCTGTGTGCACTCTGGTATGTAACCAGGACAAAACTGAAAGCTTTCAAGAGACAGCGTGTTCCCAAATGTGTAACTGTGTTGAAATCCGAATCATTTTTATAATAGAACCATTATAAAAAGTAGTTATGACTTCTTGTTATCACACCCAGAAGGATATTCCTCCCAGCCCAATTCAGTCTGGTCGAGTGTTAGGCCCACGTGCTTAGTTAAGAAGTGAAAACAAATACGTAAACAAATATCATTAAATGTATCTTTTACACAAACACAGATATACCCTTCCAATTCAGCCAATTTTCCAATAGAATGAACTTCTCTATGTTTTATTGTCTGGGTATTCAAAAAATTATGAGGTCATCTTTATCACTTTTCACCAGAGTTGAACTTTTAAACGTATTTATGCTTCATCTGAAATAATTCTCACACATAACTAAAAATTTCACACAGTATTCAGACTGGTCTCGCTGCCCAGATATAGGTATCGCCTATTAGGCTTTGGCTCCACCAATCCTTAAGAATATATGTTACAGCTCTGCTAAAAAGCAGATGCAGGAGTCTTATTAAACTTTAGACCAAGTTCAATTCCCCACTCAAATTTATGTGACGGGTTGTAAATCAGCCTTAGTATTAGCATTTACTTTGATTATGCCTAAGTAGAGGATGAGCGGATAAGCTCTTAACTGAATAGCAAGTTTAGCTGGTTGCATTACACTTCTGCTCTTTCTGTCATCAGTTCAAGATACAGGGTACCGCAGGCATCTCACCCATTCTCCACCATGTTGAGCTGTACATGATATGCCGACCATGTTTGAGATGTACATGCTATGGCGACCAGACTCGTTCGCAGCTTCTACTGAGCCTTGAATCTCCCGGTGCTGGCCTCACCTGTGCCCGTTCTCTACTGACCAGTGGATGTGCACCAACGCCTAAAAATTAGTCCTACAAAATGACGATTCTGGTTTTCGATGCCGCTGGTGTCTAGCGTGAGGGAACAGCATCTTCTGTTCAAATGCAGGTGAATCGATGCCAACCCAAGAGGCGACAGAGGTAAAAAGAGTTTTCACAGCTGAATCTCCCTTGCTTTCTCTTCCTCACCAAATCCACACACTAGTGTGTGTTATCCCATCTGAACTCCACCAATGGTGTGTGCACAAAAATGCTGTATTCTCTGGTTGCCGACAGTGTAAAATGCTGTTGCATGTCTTTTTTTTTTCCATCGTCTGCTCCTTGCTCCTGGGCCCTTTTGCTGATTCAAGAAGTTGAGTTCAATATCATACTTTGAATGCATCATCGGTCCTAATACAGAGGGCGCCCTTTCTGAACGACGCGGCCAGTATTATTCTCGTGGATCGTCATCAGTCCTGCACCTTAAAATTATTTAAAATAAAAACCAAAAGAGTTAAAGGATTTGCCTGGTCTATTCGTAAATTTACTTATGCGCATGTGATATTACCCAAGAATGGTGTAATATTACAGAGAAGTAAACCTGCGTCCTTTGATGGGAAGTGGGCCTTAAGAATGGGGGCACCCTACAATGTTTGTGCACACCCCCCAACTTTAGTGTAAGCCCTTAACGTTCTGGCCTTGGGAAAGGACAGAAGTACGACCAAAGTGGACACCCTGCAATTGGAAGAGTTACAAAGAAAGGGGATTATTGACTCCATGGAAAAAATAAAAAGCTTCAAAGTGCAATTGAAGCATGAAGACATTTTCACACCTGATGTTATTACAGTCAGCTCGATGGAGTAAAGATCATCAGCAGTTCACATGGTGGGTAGATAAGGGGGTTACCAAAATTGATTGACTAGCCCATGCCACATTTCTAGGATATTTACATGAATCTAAATGGGAAGGCTTTATCTAGTCATTAGATGTCCTGAAAAAAGATTGTAGCCCTTTATCTACTTCATAGTTGGCATGACGTCAACACACCTAAACCCACCCCCATCCTCCCCGAATAGTGCCCTTCTGTAGTTCCGTAGTTTGAGGGTCTGAAGTTCGGTGGTTCCGAACCCGTACAATAAAGGTCGTCGGAAATAGACGATTTTGGTGTCAGCGGACCGCAAATCACGAGTGCGGTGTGTACAAGTGTTTTCGCACTAATCGATCAATGAGAACACTACGTATTTTTTTTTTTTTGAAAAACTTTATTGACAAATAGACGCAGAAGTTATTTTCATCATGTTCACTGCTTGCATCCGTTACATATTGTCTCAGTATGTCTGCATAGATGGTTAAATTACAGGACAGATTGGTGTACAAGATTAACTTTCATAACGTGTAAAGAGGAGAGAGTTGCATAGAATTCCTTACAGAATCACATAGTTCAACATTCCACACTCAGATCCAGTTCGTATTTCGCCCACCTATTAAAAACTGCAGTTAGTTCTCAGTGACTTCTACGTATGGAAAGAAAATGATTTCTACAAAAGAACTTAACTAATGTCATCACCACCGCATAGAGTTGTGCCCTTTCATATACTGGTGTCATCCACTGCATAGAGCTCATACATTGGTTCAGAGTTTACAGTTGCTGCTCCCTCCACCCCACACAAATCAGAGTGTCTCATATCATTCCGTCCCCCTTAATCGTCCTCCTCCTCTGACTCCAGATCTTCATCCTCCGGCAACGGGTCACATGGTTCTCCCCTATATTTATTCCATGGTGCCCACACTTTATTCCATTTACGCGGACAGGCCCGCAACACATACACTGCCCGTTCCCTCACCATGAGGAGGTCCATATTTCTAACCCAGCCCGACACTGTCGGCAAGTCCGGAGCACCCCATTTTTGCGCTATGTCTCTTTTTGCCACTGTCATAGCTAACATGGCCCACAGCTGTTCATATTTGTTCAGGTCAGTAGGATCCCAAATGTTTAACAGACATTTGCGGGGCTCAGGCAGGAGCGATATCTCAAGGGCCTGGGAGACTGTTCGCATAATCTGTTTCCATACCTCTTGGAGTAATGGGCAGTCCCATAGTGTGTGTAGCAGGGTCCCCTCCTCCCCGCAGCCCCTGAGACAGAAGGGGTGTGGTGCCCTCTGTATCCTGTGCAAAAGTGTTCTGGTATAGTAGGTGCGGTGTAGGATCTTGAGCTGAACCAGCCTAAACCTAGCTCAGATGCCCACCTCCCTTGGTGAGGCCAACGCCTCGTTCCATTCCGTGTCGTCCATATCCCCTAGTTCCCCGGCCCATCTCTCTCGGAGTTTCTGTGTGGGGTCCGGCAGGTTATTAACCAGTTTTTTGTATGTAAGGGAGGTTGCCTTCTGTTCCATAAAGTCAGTTAGCAACCTGTCCTCCAGTGGAGAGGATTCCGGGAGTACTGTGTCAGGAGGGATTGCGTGCAGTAGGGCGTGCCGGATTTGCACATACCTGTATGTTTCATTGGGCCCCATACCATACTGTTGCCGCAATTGTGAGAATGCGACCACTGAGCCCTTATCCCAAAGGTCTCCTACGACCGAAATTCCTATTTGGTCCCATTGTGCGAAACCCTTACTGGCTCTTAAGTTTCCTAGCGATTTCGTGTCCCACAATGGCGTCATGTTTGTAATTTTCCCCTGCCACCCGAGTCGTGACTGCGCTGCATGCCACAGGGATACCGTGTGCAACGTCGGACCGATCAGTTTTCGGGCCCGTGCGCGATTGTATAGCACCGCGAGCATGCCGTCCGTTCCCAACTGTGACCAGTCCGCTTGGTATGCGGGGTCCCCCCGCGGGACGTGGATCCATTGATTTATTATCTTAAGCTGGGAGGCCCAATAATACAATTGAAGGTTGGGTAGTGCAATCCCTCCTTCGTACCAGCTTTTAACTAATTTATCGTGAGCTATACGAGCTGGGCCATTGTTCCACAGAAGTGCAGACACAAGTGCGGCGACCTGTTGGAAGTAGCGTGGGGCCACCACATGAGGAGTATTCTCCAACACATAAAGAAATCTAGGGAGAGCCATCATTTTGTATAGTGCTGCTTGTCCAAGGAGGGTTAATGGCAGGGTGGCCCAGTATTTAACGTCTGCACGGAGACGTGCCAGGGGTGGCACCAGGTTTGCGTTATAAAAGTCCATCGCATTAGTGGTGATAACAATGCCCAGGTATTTAAATGAGCTGGACGCCAATTGTAGGGGGCAGTCATCTCTCAGTGTCGGTTCTGGGCCCCTGAGTACGAAGATTATAGATTTGGACCAGTTTAGGGTGTAGCCAGATGCCTTCCCATGCTCGTCGCACAAGGTCAGCAGGGCAGGGATACCTTCGTCGGGATCGGTCATATAGATCAGCATGTCATCTGCATACAGTGACACTTTGTCTTCCCACCCGTCCTCCCACGTGAGTCCCCGAAACAGTGGCGTTGCCCTAAGCAGGATGGCCAGCGGCTCAAGCACCAGCGCAAATAGTAGGGGCGATAGCGGGCACCCTTGTCTCGTTCCGCGTCCTAATGGGAAGGGCTTCGAAATGTGACCATTCGCGACCACCTGTGCCATTGGCGACTTGTACAGTAGCCGGACCCATGCTATGTATTTCGGGCCGAAGCCCATGCGGGCCAGGACTGCAAATAAGTACTCCCACTCCACAAGATCAAACGCCATTTTGGCGTCCAGGGATAGGATGACTGCCTGTTTGGAAAGGAGATGTGCTCTCGCCAGGACCCCATGCACCCTCCGCAGATTCATCGCTGTGCTCCTATGTGGCATGAAGCCTGATTGGTCTGGGTGTATCAGGGTGTGCAAGTGTGCCGTCAGGCGGCTAGCCAGGAGTTTCGCAAGTATCTTTGCCTCCACGTTGAGCAGGGAGATAGGTCGGTACGAGGAGCATAGTGTCTGTGGCTTGTCAGGTTTAGGGATGGCCACTATGGTGGCCGTGCGTTGATCCAGAGGGAGTGCAGCCTTAACAAGACTCTCTTCATACATATGAGAACACTACGTATTTAGGGATTTCGTTTTAACCTTCGGGTTCCATTTTTGTGAACGGCAGCCATTTTGTGTGGTTGCCCTCACATAGCCGATGACTACGGCCAAGCGAGTTTCTTGGGACACGTACACCTTAGCTGACTTCTGAATGACCTGGCCGAACTGACTCCCTTGCCCGAGGCCGACCTTGCTGAGCCAGTTCCTTGTTAAGCAGCTGGTCAGATAAAGATCAAAGAGCAGGACGTGCCGAAGTTTACAGTATACTGCACCCACCTTTCTATCTTGCTCCCAATCTGTTTCTGCTCCTTCCTTTACGACATAATCACTGATTTGGGTTAAAGTTTTATGATGGGTTTGTCTGGCCTGATCGAACAGGAAAGTTGAAATTTGCTTGGTCATTTCTGGTGGGCTGGACAAAGGAAAATGGGATTGTCATCATGCGCTACTTTTGAAATGTCACGATCTGATTGGTTAGTTTGTATGTAACCGATGCTACTTTGGAATGTGATTTTTGGCATAAAAGAGCATGCTCCACTCATTGAATTTGTGCAGTCTCTAGCGAACCACCCGTGTTGTGCTTTGTAGATCTCTGTTCCTGGTTGCAGCCAATAAACTTTGGTCTTTGACGTCATCAAGAAGCGTCCCGTGTCTCTGTTTGCCAAGGCAGGGTAACTCAAAGGCATCGGGCGTTTTCCCTGGCGCCGCTAGGTTCTAAAACCTGGTCCTTCACTTCATGCCAATGCTCAACTGATGATGGGTCTCAGGTTCTACGACAGAATCTCACACACCATGAGAGAACTGCCCTTAGTCCCTCCAGTAGCCCAACTCACCTTCACCTTACCACGCCTACAAAATAAAAACTTCAAGCACTGCACCACATCTGGCTTGCAGGGTCAAGAGCTCCGTGAGTTTTGTTTGTTTTGTAAGCTCATTTGGCATGAGGCAAGAAAATGAAAGGAGATAAGACATCAAGCCTTCTTTTGCTCCATACCTGGGATCTGAGACTCCTTCCTCCCCCAGATCAAGGTCAGTGACTGCTGCTCTTCAAGGAGGAACTTTCACCTCTTCAAGCAACACCTCGACCAACCGTACCATACTGGATGATGAACCTGAACTGGTAAACTCCCTTGTCTCGTTCAATCTTCTCCACTATACTCCTCATCTCTACATCCACCTCTATCTAAATCCCTATAGATACATCACAAATAGGTGTCTTTACAACTTATTTGTTTTAGGTGGGTGATATTTACCATAACTACGGACACCAGCAGGAAGGCACGAATGATCAAGTTGGGGGGGCTATATTTACAAATCATAACCCCCGACAATCATGCAGAAAACACTTTCTTGGGCTTGCTTCCTGCCAGTCACAAAGGAAGGCTCTTCAGGGTAGAGACTCGCTGTTCTAGAGCATGTGGTTTCACTGGAAGCAGCTCAGACTCCCTGCAGGTGAGCTTTAAGATCTCCAGACGTCACTTGGAGGAGGACAAAGTTTAAGGGCCTTGGGAAGCCGGAGCGGGCACCCCAGGCGGCAGTGAGTTTATATCTAGTAGAGCCGCAGACAGATCAGCCAAGCAGCAAAACTGACTTTGGTCAGTCATTTGTGTTGAGGCACAGAAGCTGGAAAGGCCTTACCCTCTGGAGAGGCAAGGTCAAGATGTGCTGCATGAAGTATGTCCACACAGAGAACACCATCATACTGCACACAGTCTTAATGCAGTATGCGGGAGCCCAAACAAATGGCACACACACGTGTTACATACCACACAGCATCTACCTATTCATGAGCGAATAGTGGACCCGGATATGGGTGAATGAGTGCATTTTGCTGAGGTTTGCTTCCACCACTTGGTCTGTGCCCCAGAGCTATAAATTCAACTCCCACCAACCATCAGTGCCCCCACAGCCCACCTTGAGGGGGCAGTTACCCATCTCTCTATCGACGGGGTACTCCGGTGCACCTTCGTCCAGCATAGCCTGGTGAATCTCAAATAAAGCATGGAGCACCCTCAGAGGACACCAAGAGAAAAACAATAGGGCACATCGGAAGAAGGGGAACACGCATTGGTAGTGCATTGGTTTCGCCTATGTGATGAATAAATAATCAATCACCATCTGGGACTAATGAAAGAGCTCCCCTACAAGTATCATGGGAGTGGCCAGAGCTGCTGACTCAAGATCTGGGGATCCCGGTTCAAGTCTTGGTGGCGCAACATCTGTGATTTTGGACACATACCTAATTTCTCCTGGTAAACTTATGTACTACTCTTGTAACTATACTACTATTGTT
The DNA here is from genome assembly GCF_964263255.1 of Lissotriton vulgaris. Classification (NCBI taxonomy): domain Eukaryota; kingdom Metazoa; phylum Chordata; class Amphibia; order Caudata; family Salamandridae; genus Lissotriton; species Lissotriton vulgaris. The sequence goes on along the minus strand of NC_141689.1, from coordinate 253,364,415 downwards.
ACCAGGGTTTCATACCTATAGTAAATAAAATTAGATACAATTAGGGTAATGGCCAGTGAGGGTTAACGCTAACGGTTTATGGAAAAGCAGAAATAAGTTTGTTGCAGGTAAAAGGTGATTCAGAACTGCCACAAGGCGCTGACCCCACAGAAGTCATTCAGAACTTTGTATCTAAGTGTAGAGCAGCAGGTCAGAGACTAGCTCATAACTTTGGGTTACAGCCAGTGCTTTAAGTGGGCCACGTTCCTCTGGGTCTCGGCCCAGATAGTTCTCCAAAATGGACATCTAAATGGGTCCCAATATATATGCTCTTAACTTAAATGGCAAAAACATTAGATTGATATTTTAACAATGAACGTCAAAAACTTTAAGGAAATCCATGTCAGTAATTTAGCTCCTGTTTATATTTCTGATGTTTTACTTAATCGTGTATTTCCTAGGAGCATTAGCTATTTCCAGGATGTTGTGTTACTATATTTTTGCATGCAGCAATTTTCTCTTGTATGGCGCATCCTTTGAACGGAGTCGCCTCCAGGTGTTCATAACGGACCAGAAGAGCAGAGGGGAGGCTAGAGGTAGTGTACATTTCTCACAGTGTTTGTCTATCAGTGGGTCAAAAAGGTGTTCAGAATACATGCTCATCTAATCCTTAATTTCTCTGACGAGCACACAGAGAAATGGCCAGTTGCAATTGTGACTCTGTGCAAATGTGTGTGAAGGAGGTATAGAGTCATCAAAATATTGGCACGGTAAAAGTAAAAGAAAAGCAGTGTTTACAGGTGAGTGGGTGCGTTGTGTGTAGCAGGGTGGTGAAGTGACTGCAATGCATGGAAATGCATTCAGGAGAGTGAAAAAAGGGTGAAGAAGAGGAAAGAGATGAGGTGTAAGATATGCAGATGGACGAGATGTGGAGATAAAAAGGGCGTACATGTCTAACAGAGTGAAGAGGAGTGATTGAGACACCCTGAAGGCATAAGTAATGATTAACAGTCTCATCATTTCAGATTTGAAACATTTTCAATATTAATCATTTACAACAAACGCCTACTCATTACTCACTTTTCTTAAACAGCCGAAAGGTACAGCTGAGAGGTACACTAGGAGATCCACAGACATTTAGTCCACTTGTTTAAGTCAAGCTTTTAATTACACAAGCAACTTTTTTTCATCCCATTAAATCCCTGGTTACAGATAATAAAATGATGGCCCCACATATTCTTCGGCATGGCAGTGCTTAATTTGTGCCGGTGCTTTCCGGTGCTTAGCACCGGCACTTAATTGTCAGGGCCGGGTCTACACACAATGCAGCACTTCATTGATTTTGATAGCGCTGCCCTGCACAGAGTGTTACTGTTAGGGTTGCTTTTGTTATTTAACTTGAAGTAACGTAACAGTAACACTGAGTGACTACACAAACTGCCAGGAAGGGTCCGACTTGGAAAGCAGCCCTGCTATTGTCATCTTCATCATGAGTCATCATGAGACTCGGCGTCGGGAAAACTTAAAGACAGTGTGCTGCTCCTCGAGTTGAATGTGAAGTGAAACAGAATGGTGGACTCTGGATCGTCACGCACTGCTGGGGGCGCGCGCGTATGTGTGCAGGTGCCTCTGACCTGTGTGCCCCGGAAGGGGGGGGGGGGGGTGCGGCTGCTGACAGCTTTCGCTCCCTGCAGACTCCAGGAAACAGTCATTAACATCGGAGGCTGCTCTGAGAGCCAGTCGGTGTGCAAATGCTTCATTGCCATGCTTGCTACTATAATGTTGCAAAACTGCAGGCAGAGTGCTGGCTGATTCCTGCCGCAGCGCTGACATCACGTGACATCAAGGCGCACCCAGTTAAAATTATTGGGACCCCGGGGCCTGCCCTCTCAGACAAAAGTCGTACGTTAACTCATTGGCTGCCGCTGCGGCTGGCAGTACGGCGCCTGGTGCGATTTCCTCACATCCTGGCGCCAACACTCTTGAAGTGCCGTAAACGGGCTTCTGACGGCGGCCGCCTCTCCCAAAGATGCTGTGCCACCATTTACTGTGTGATTTGAGGCATTGCGGAGTCTCCGTTCTACTACCAAATTGTCGAAGTTCATTTGGCTAAGGTCAGTGGGGGGAGAGAGTCAAATGTGGCGGGGGTTGGGTAAGGAGATTAGGCTGAGAGCAGAGTGCTCATTGTCGTCACTGCGGCTATTGATTTAATCACACTGCTTAACAAGCCCTGTCGGAAAAGCGTGAAGCTACCACAGGGGCAGGATGTTCGAAGAAATACTTTCTTTCAGGAGTTTGACTGATGTATGTTTGGTAACCCGGTGTTGGCTTTGAGAGTCTAACAGCAGGCAACAATAGAGCAGCTGAAATACTGACTACCGAAATGTCTATTGCTAATGTGTAGGCAGTGATTTTCCAGGTTCGAGCTGGTTTATGTGCTGCGCAACTGGCTAAACTGAGGGAGCAGTTTATATTAGCTTTTGTGTCTGGTGCGAAAATGTTATTGATTTTCAAATCACGCTTGCGATTTAGTAATTTTGAGTTTAATGTTGAATTGAAAAGTATAGTTCTTCCATTTAGCTGGTCACATCATACAGTCAATTAAAGGGTAAAAGTTGTTGCTTATAGCGTTGAGTTCGTAAAACTTTACCAATACCTTTAAAGATAACCACAGGCTACATCTGTGTGTGGGAGGAGCCCCTGCCCCTGGGCATGTCTGTTATTTCTGATATTTATTTCCCTGGTCTTCATTACTTGATGTCACTCATAGTTGTTGAAAAGTCACTCATAATTACACTGACATTTTGAAAATGTCACACTTGGCAATCTGAAACCTTGGCAGCTATGGTGGGGGTTACTGTGTGATAGTGTGAAGTAGTGCCAGGAAGAGGGTACTGAGTGACATCACTGGCAGAGTGCCTGCTACAGTGCTACTGCCTCGCCTGGGACGGTGTACTAGCCTAGAGCAGTGTTCTTGTGTCATGCCGCGGCAAACTTTAAAAAGCGTCCGGGAAGGCGCCAGGCGGGAAGCATCACGCAGGGCCCATTCCTGACTCCCGCCTAACCGTTAAGAAACCACTGAGTCAGTCAATAAGGCAGTGAGTGTCCTGGCCGACCACCTGCCCTCCACGAGTACAGCACAGTTAAATTAACTTAAGGACTAAGTAGTAGACAGTAGCCATGATGCCAAGAATATGATATGGGGTGGATTTTCGTTCTGCGGGTGGGGTCGGATCAGGCTATAGTCACCTCAGACTTTGCTCCTCTCTGGCACGTCAAATGGGTTGTCAGCAAGACTCAGGAATAGCAAGCTGACGCTTACTTGTACCATTATTCCGAAAATCCATGAATATAACACACTGGTCATGTGAGATGTCAGGCATAGAGGATGACTGTGCGGCGCACTTGTGCTGGGAAGAGAAGTAAGCACCATCTTGAACCTGGCAAAGGATAGGATTGTAACTTTTATTGGGATTGCGCAGCCGCAGGCATAGCAATATAGACTCTATGGCCACGAAACCTTTGTGGATGCAAATGAGATTATAATTGTACTCAAATTGCGGGAGCTAATTGCACATTCACTATTCGTTTTTTTCTATTTAATTGTGTGTAGAGCTTCCCTGCCGGGACTCAAACCTGGTGCCCCAGCACCTATGTTGGCAGCTCTGGCCGTTATGACTTTAATTTCTATTAGTGCAGCCGTGCACTGCACTTTTCACCTCTACACCTTCATAAATTTTCTCCCACAAAATGCAACATAATCATGATGAGGCCCGGATGTTGGTCTGAATCTTCACTGTACAGTGTGCAAGCCTCAGACATACGTTTTCATTTATGTAGTGCACACCACACAAAAACATGCCAGTTACTACTTTAATCATGTCCTCCTAGTACCACGCCATGGCACACTGCTGTTATGCACCAAGGTACCTGTTAATTTATCTCCGTATTAGCCTGTCGAAGGGAGAAGAATGGAAATTATACTGCAAATCCTAACATAAAGTATACATAGGAACTTGTAAAGCGCACGCTTTACCCAAAGGTATCTTGGAGCTGAACAACAGGTCGTTATAGTTACCCAGCTCAATGGTACTCATTTTATCGACCTCAGAATGATGAAAGGCATGGGACCTGCTAGGATTTAAACCTGTGACCACACAGACAGAAAATTAGAACCTCTAACTTTGGTGGATGACGACGCCCATGGCTCCATTCATTGCCTGCCATTTGAGCAGTTGCAAGTTTTAGCATTAATCCACATATTTAGGCTTCATTAAAAGATTAGTGAGTCTGAGGAATTATCTTCACTCTCTTTTGAATGAGGGATTAATCACAGACAGCGGATTAAAAAATGGTCCATATATGCCCAACTTTACCCCGAATGAATGACTAAGTTGAGCTCTTGTTTTAGGTCTGACTCAAAATATTATTCATGGCTGTGTACCTTCTCTTTGCTGTCCTAGAAATCTGCTCTTCTGAATTGCTGATTCCGTTTATTTACTTGCTAAATGCTAAATCTTCTAATGATAACATTCCACATTTTGTGTAATATGGCCGTGTAGGCACACACAGTTGCCATCCAAAAACTTGACAGGCCTCATGCCTGTTTTAATCTGCCAAAATAAAGAAACATTTTATATAGCCAAGGGCACGATTCCAACTTTAAAACGTACAGCTAAAAGTCAGCATGTTTCGGGTAACAGTTTCTCTAAAAGCCCACCTTTCTCTTTGCATAGCTTATTTGGAGCTCGCTCATCATGCCCTTTGTACCTAAATCTAACTGCTCCCTTCAGGCCGTACTTGCATCAAAGACAAGTAAAATGACATCCACCCCATGGCATTTCTATGGCTGTGTCGTTTGTCACTTAATTCTGGTAATACTCCTGTCATTAGAAAAGCCAGATGACTCAATACAATTATTAGCATATCACTGATTTATTTATTCGAAGTACTAGCAGTATATTTTTTAGGTTGTGAACATCATCATACAGAAGCTTCGTTTTTGGAATGAGATGTGTAAAATAGCTGTCTTTAAAAGCATAAGCTTATTCAGTACAGTAAAACAGAAAATGACCGTTTGTAATATGTGCTAAGCATTCTGATACTCCAGAATTGTCCTTTCCCCAAATCAGCACATAGAGCACTGAAATATTCCCTTTTCAATGCAGTATGATTTTAGCAAATGTATTCCCAAATTGTGCTGAAATGCACTTTTGATGTAATCTTTTAAAAAACGTTCAGAGGGCATAGGAACCTCCTGCCAAAATTTTACTACGGGGAAGGCTCCCTTGCTGAAATTCAGATCAGGTATTACATCTGACTTTGAGCAGTGCCAGTTGAAGATGTGGGTGGAGCTAATAGAGTAAGTGGGTGGAGCCAGTTGAGGAAGTGGGTGGAGCCGGAGAAATGTAGGTGTGGCCTCCGACAAACGTTTGAGCACCTGCACTTCATTTTTTACAAATTGGGCATGGTGTATCCATGAGTGCTGACCATTTAGATGTTTAGGCAGAGGTTAAACAACAAATGAACAGTCCTTGAAGGCACCAGTGGGGTTCTGGTCTTTAAGTTGATGCTGATGTTTCAAACAACGAGTAGTCTAAGAACATTTGGGCATTTTATTTCCTCGCCTCGGCGCTCTCTATCTGCCCAGTCATCATTAACAAGAACACACTAGGACTTGCTGCGCCACTCATTGGGCCATATTATCACGAAAAGGCGATACATTATCACCGCTTTTATCAGCAGGAAACTGCCGCCAAAGCGGCGATAATGGGCTTGTAATATGCCCTTGTGAATTTCCATAGAAGCCAAGGTTAACCCCAGAACCTGAGTTTCTATGGGAATTCACAAAGGCATATTATTAAGCCCATTATCGCCACTTTGGCGGCAGTTTCCTGCCGATAAAAGCAGCGATAATGTATTGCTCTTTCTTGATAATATGGTCCATTGTTCGAGTTGGGTCAATACCGGGCCACCATGGCTTTAATAGATCACACATAGCAACGAATGACGGCCCTTGGCAACAGAAAACGCCAATGGAGCACCCAAGGAGTCAAAACTACGCTTTTGCATGCGGAAATTAGACAACGGCTAAATCCGACTGGCGCGACTTACATAGAAACAAACAAAAGGCAAAAAAATAAACATGGGAAGTAGTTTTAAACAGTCTTTAGAATTCTTCTACCCGTTGAGTATCAGGGATAGTCTTGAATCTCATTATGGATACAGTTAAAGTTAATTTGCAATCTAGCTTCAAATATGAAAGAAAGCAGCTAATGTACATATATACATATGTTTTATAATTATTTGAGGATGTGCCAAAAGTCTATATCTATCACCAAATATTTGTCTAGCTACAGTGTAGAAGAATTAAGTTGCATGCACAGGAACCAATGAGAAGCTACGAAAGAAAGGAGGTGGTATGTAAGGCCCTTTAAAGTTAATATTAAAAACAATAAAACTTAAAAATGGCAGAACTGGCCTTCATGAGGAGACTAACCCCGAAATAACTACAATGTATCATTCTTGAAAGGTAGCATAGATATGAGGAATCCAATAGTGTATTGATAAAGAATAGCGTTTGTATATTGTACTCATTTGTAAACTATTTAAAAGTATATTTTGTATCTGCTGCTTGAATATATGCATTGTGGAAAACACACGTTGTCACATGTCTTTGAAAACCTGCAGAGTGGGTGTATATGTTTCTGATGCTATTGCTATGGTTGAGACAAAGAGCAATGCAGTTTATAAAGTCTGCTAATTTATTTAGAAGTCAAATATATTGATCATTTGTTTGAAGCCCACTTGAATTTGGTGTCACAGACACTTGTTTTTAATATTTTTTTTAAAAGCTACAGGGTGTGTTACTGTGTTGCCAATATGTCGGAGAGAAGGGGCTTCTCACACACTTATGTACAATTCTGGTTCTCACCATATACCAGTTTCCATTTGTCACAGGAAAAGCTTCTAGATGATTGCACTACTGAATATCGACCCCAGAAATATTGTGGTACAAGAACATTGAGGACAGAATATCAAGGGACAAAATACTGAAAGGTCAGTGCACAAAGGGAAATATAGATTTACTACTCCTGACTCCACATCCACATATCTTGAAGATATTTGTACTACATAGGTAGCTATAGCTGGATTTAGGTATAGAAAATTGAGACTTACTTACCTGTCCATATATTTAGCAACATTTTGCCCTCTATATGGTGCCCCATCAATATTCTGGGGTTGATATTCAGGGTGCATATGCGGGAGGACCAAGAGTGAAACGTGTGCTATACTCATTCATAGAACTCTCTGTTTCCAGCATTCTTTCAGACCTCCTTTAGCACTGGCCTTTGCATGGTATCTCTCTTGCAGACACCCAAAGCATTGCCTTTGTCTCCACTCTCGGAGACTGACGCTCTCATAGAACTGATGCCTCTTCTTGGACACCCTATCACGGCACTGACAGGACTTCTGACGATGACGATCCGGCACAGGCTCCTCCTCCTCTGATGTGCCATCTGACAGTACAAACTTATGTTTGGCCAACCTCAGTCTCCAAAGACAGACCCAGCGGCAGCTCCTCCGTAATTGCAGGAGGAGCATCGCCCCACTGCGAGTCAGCAAAAAAAAAATAATAAAAAACTTGTATTATAATTTTATTTTACTGACTGAGCTGATGCCAGTCTAGAGCAGGGTGGGGCCAGGCCATGGCAGGGAGGAGTGGTGGACACTGTAAGTGCACACCATCAATTTGGCCGGCCGTCTTAGGACCGCCAAACCTACATGCACAGTTAGGTTTCTCCAACCCAGCTGTATTCCACAGCCAGGTGGAGAAACGGCACAGACTCCCTGTGCCCGAGAGAGCATCAGACCAGTCCGCTCAGGCCAATCCCGGCGCTTCTCTCATGCTTTGTATAGCATGAGAGCAGCGTCGGGATTGGGTGGGGGAGTTTGGGAGCCTGTTCTGTGTGCTGCATGGCAGAAGAGCACCACCATTGATCAGACCCCTCAAACAGGATATTAGCCATAATAGTCATTAGTGGAGAAGTGTGGCACAATGATTAGAGCGGCAGACCCTGATGCAGAGGTCTAGCCCGGGACCAGGGTTCAATTCCCCGCCTCGGCTGGTCTTGGGCTCAAAAATTCCACGGACCTGATAATTCTCACCTCGGAGCCTATTCCAATCATGGAGTCCCACACTGCAACTCTGGGCAATAGCTTGCTTAATCTCCACAACGGCCCCCACAACGCTAAGGATGCCTGGCCTCCACCTTGGGGGTGCCCAGGAGTGGACGCCTCAAAAGGAAAGCCAGGATGGGTTCCACAGCGGTATTTGTACAAGCGCCTTGAGACCCTTGCGGGTGAGTAGTGCGCTATACAAGTGTCAATTTACATTTACATTTACATTACCTAAAAATTGATAACTTGTCCAGGCTACCCAAGAGAGTCACTTCTCTGTCTCAGAACTGGATCCCAGCAAGGAATCCTTGGATCTTCAAGGATCTTGTAAAAGGCCTGGAATTCACTGACTGCACATGGGTTTGCAATGCGCTGTGAACTGAATCATTTCCGCTCACAAGTTTGAAAGTTAAAGAAAATTAATAAACATTTGCCCAGCATCACACAGTTTCAAAAAATAAGTGCAGCTTGTATTTCATTACAGGTTGCATAGTTTCACAGACTGACACCTAGACACAGGCCATCTTCTAGTCCTCGCTTTTCTTTCACACACACATGCAAGGTTCTCTGCATTCTTGCCTTTCTAGAACTAAATTACTATTCTGTATTGGAAATTAATATGACACTGTCATAAATTTTAGTTCCCACAGAGCTTTGGCACAGCATCTATGTAAAAGCATCCTTGTGGGAAAAGGAATACTTTGAAGTTCTAGAAGTTTCTGTAAGAAATTGTACATTCAAAAGTCAACAATGAATGAAATTTCAATTTTTCAATACAATTGCTGACATGCTATTTGAATAGACTTATTGAAAATTCTTTTTCTGTAAATGGAATAATCCATATAAAACAGATCTCACTGAATGGTAATAAACGCCCTTGCAGAGTACACACGAGGGCGTGATAAATCAAGCAGGGGCAATCAGCCCAGGAACTTGAGGTAAGGTCAACAGTCCAGATAATAAAAGGCTCCCAGAACAGCCAAGACTCTATCAATGTATGACCTTTAAACTGCTCTTGAAATACTCCCAGCTCCTCCATTTTTCAGATGCATGCTCTGATTGGAAGATAAAGGGACTTAAGGAGCAGCAGGCGGAACACAGAAAACTTTAGCTGGGTTCCAAGTGAACGAGCAGCTCTCCTGCAGAGGTCCTGCTACCCTGCAGAGGTCCTGCAGTCTAGCAGTGATGACCTCATCATGCAATGGCATAGGCGACACTGACAGCCTATGTGTCTCTAGACCTAGAGATTGCCCTGCATATGCTCCACCTCCGGATACTGATATGTCACTTCTTAGCCACATTAAGCAGTAACTGTTGCAACATGCGGCTGCACTTGGTAGGTGACACCAGCAATGCATTGTGGTAGTTGCAGTTTTTTTGCATTACCTTGCTTCATAGTTGCAGTACGGTTTTTAGTTTCGACCAGTACTCACAAATTCAGCAAACCCTTTACAGTTTATTATGGCGATTGCCGATCATCAGAAAAAATATTCTTCTAAAATGGAAAGGCGTGTTTCGCCATTAAAAACAAAAACCTCGTTCAGTACCTTCCTCAGCGTGGAGAACACCTAGGGCTCGGGCAACTATCAACAAATATTTTAATAAGTATTGACAGCTGCGGCCACTGCTGGTAAGAGGGGTGGAGCTGGGTTGTGGGGGGAGAATTGACAGACGACCACGAGGGGAAATTAAATAAATAATTCCCTGATCATCGTCTGTCAAAATCCCCCCGCATCCAGGCCCACCGCTCTTACCTGCACGGGCCGCGGCTGCAGTAATGATGCTCTCAGCATGCTCTCAACATGTGACACTAGTTGTACCAGAAACAATAACAACAAAGCTCTCCCTTTACATTAATTAATACATAGGTGATACATTCTAAATTAGAAATAACATCATTGTCCCACAAGGCCACCATTTTTTAATTTTTTACTATATCAAAAATCTTTTTTTTAATTCGTATATAAATTCATTTGTATACAAATCTTTACTGTACAAAATTCAAGTAGAGCAGCCCCAAGGAAACATTACAAAAGATATACAGAAACAATATAACACCACAGATCACAAACACACAGATCATACCATACATAACTCAAATGAAAAGTTGAGTTAATTAATACATCTAATTTAGGATGTATCACCTATGTATTAATTAATTTATAGGGAGAGGTTTGTTGTTATTTTTTCTGGATTTTCCCTGCCCTCCTCTCCCTACATTCAGAAACCCAGGGACCCTCTATTGTTACACTAATTGTACCAGCCATGCATATGTTAGGTGCACTTTCTTGCACTAATTTCTCTTTGTAGTTCTGGTAATGTTTTTAGTTTAGACCAATGACTACAAACTCACAAATCACATTACACAGTGTTGTGTGGTCACTGACAATTGCCATAGGTTTATATTACGTTACCACTTTAAGCAGCAACATTTAAATATCTTCCAGAAACGGTACCTGAATCTGACTCAGATAACCATCAAAGAGAGTAGATGTGTCCTAGCGCCTTGAGTTGAAGGCTCTGGAACTAGGAAAGTAGGTTGAAATCCCAGCCTCAGCTCAATGTCTTGTGATTCTGGGCAAATCGCGTAACCTGTGCCTATATTTAATAAAACGTGAACTATCTGGATCTCATGTAAAGTGCTCAAGGGTTGTGGGGCGGGTGGCGGGAATGCAGGAGGGGAGCACATTGGAGTGTTTCACGGGGAGTTAGGAATAATATTTCGAATTAAAAAAATTTACCTTTAGCCGTCGGCCGTCTCCAGCATCGGGTCGGCGCCGCCTCTCCACTTCCTGATCCCAGCAGCCTGAGACAGAGAAGTGCAGGGATTGGCCTGAGCAGGCTAGAAAGACGCTCCGCTCAGGCCAGGGAGTCTGTGGGTGTTTCTGTAGCCCGGCTACTCACTGCAGCCAGGCTAGAGAAACCTAAGTGCCCATGTGTGTTTTTGTCGGTCTGAGCCGGACAGCCAAACACACATGAGCACCAAGGGAGTGTACATAGCACTCCTCCTCCCCCTCCTATGCCATGGCCCCGACCCTCCCTACAACGCTAGCTCAGAGCCGGCAAATGCAAAAAAAAAATGATGCAAAAACATTGTTTAATTTTTTATTTTGGAGGAGCCGCCGCTGCCTGGAGCCAAGTTCGCACTATGTAAAAAAGGGTTTTCAACAAGGGTAGCTGAACTTGGAATTTGGCACTGGTTGCCTAGCAACACATTATGATAGAATAGATACAGTCTTTTGAATACATTTCAGCTACTTGTGATAACAGTGTTGGTTTAAGTTTGATCCATCCAGAGTTTGCAAAGTTTTGAAACCTCCTAACAAAGTATTTTATTGCCATGAGCATTGATCAGGTTGTTGGGCACCATCATGTGCAGCCTGTTGATTCTCCCGGCACAAATGCAGAAATATTAAGGCCAGGAGTGCATAGAGGAGCCCACTGCAGCATAATGTGCTGGCATGCCTTGCAGGGATGAGTGTCTTGTTTTCAATTGCCATGAGGATCCTTCTAGGCAGAGACGGGGGAGGGGGGGGGGGTGTTTAACTGCATATGTGTGTGAGGGTGGGCAGTTAGGTTCAGTCAGTGGTTGAAATGGAAAAATATAGGTGCAGGTACCCTATACCAGCGATTTTTGATATATAAAGATGTTCCAAAAGCTGAAGAGTTCTTGAGCTACATTAGACCTGCAGGAGCTAGAAGCCTGTTTCTACAGTTTAGGTACAGGACACTTCCACAGCTGTTTTCACCATGTTTTGGGCTTCTAATGTGAATGGTACCAAGAGTTGCACATTTTGTTTGACTTTGGACGAGACGGATGAACATCTGTTTTTTTCCTGTCCCAAATATGCACTTCCGAGAAGCAGGTGAATCAGTCCTCTTTGTAAAAGCCTGATAATCTTAGATAGGGCTAATGCCCCCAGGAGATTTGCAAGACTGAGACCAGCTCAGTGGTAGAGGTTGCAATATCTACATTTTTAGATGCAGCATCGGCCGTTAGCGGGAAAGAATTACTGAAACTTTAATAACTCTTTTTTGCACTGTTCTTTTAAATATTTGTACAATGTTATATTGAATGTATATCTCTATAGCAATTTATGCAAATCCAGATAATACAGAAGTCATTCAGCAATAAGGAATAAGGGCCAGATGTAGGTAAAAAACATTTACCGATTTTAAAATACCGAATTGTACCGATTCGGTATTTCAAAATCGGTAAATGGTATGTAGGTCCCAACATCTGGATTCGTTACCGAATCCTTAACAATTCTTAAAATACCGAATTGGTAATGCCCATTCATTCCTATGGGCTTTGAAGCCCATAGGAATGAATAGGCATTACCGATTCGGTATTTACCGAATCGGTAATTAAAGAATTCACAAGGGTGTAGGGGGTGTCACTTTGACACCCTCTGGCACCCCCAAAACAGGCACAGGTGCCATGTGGCAGGCAGACCTGCCCTAAGGGCAGGTCTGCCTGTCACATGACATAGGTGTGCATGCACACATGTGCATGCACACCGGAATCGGTATTTTACCATGAAGTTGGATTTCATGGTAAAATACCGATTCGTTAAGGCCTTTGGGACTTAGAAGAGTCCCACCTACATATGGAATTTACAGAATCGGTAAAATGTAGATTTACCTACATGTGGCCTTGGATTTAGGCCCCTACATACCGATTGGCCGTAACCGGTCGGAAACGGCCGAAATCGGCCATAACCGGTCGGTAAATGGCCTGAAACGGCCACCTACATCGGGCCCTTAGTGAATGTGCAGTAGGAAAAAGAAGTACATATATACATAAAACAGGCAGTTCCAAAAAAGAAAATGATTTCAGGTTTTAGTAAAATCATGCTAAATAGATAAGTTACATTATGCATATAATTTTATACATGGAATAAATAAGAATACTTAAATAAACAAAATCCTTCTAAGGTGATAGAGATCTGAACCCTATCCTCCATGTTGTTATGGTTGCCCAGATCTTGTTGCCCCGTCTCCTAGATTGTCTTCCCCTGGTAGAATAGATGGCACTTTCTTGATCGAATACCCCCAGAAAGCGAGCCAGCCACATTTGGAAGCTCAGCGGGTCTGAGTCTTTCCAGTGGGCTGCAAGTATTATTCTGAGCACAGCAGTGCCAATAAATAACATTGGGCCAGATGTAGGTAGCCCTTTACCGATCGGAATCGGCCGAAAATACCGATTTTCGGCCGTTTCCGATCGGTAAAGGGCTAGGGAGATGTAGGTGCACATATTCGGTAATTTTACCGAATCGTTATTATTACCGAATCGGTAATAAGTACCGATTCGGTAATAATTACCGAATCGGTAATATTTACCGATTCGGTAATATTTACCGATTCAGTAAAATTACCGAAAATGCTATGTGGGTAGCCAATTTTCCATTGGCACATGGCTTACAGAATCGGTATTTTACCATGGAATACAAATCCATGGTAAAATACCGATTCCTGTGTACATGCACATCTGTGCATGTACACATGTGCCATGTGACAGACAGACGTGCCCTTAGGGCATGTCTGTGTGCCACATTGCACACATGCCCGTTTTGGGGGTGCTAGAGGGTGTCAAAGTGACACCCCCTGCACCCTTGTGAATTCATTAATTACCGATTCGGTAAATACCGAATCGGTAATGCCTAATCATTCCTATGGGCTTCAAAGCCCATAGGCATGAATGGGCATTACCGATTCGGTATTTACCGATTCGGTAATTAATGAATTGTTAAGGATTCGGTAACGAATCGGTAAAATTCGGTATTTCAAAATCGGTAAATGGGATTTACCTACATCGGGCCCATTGCTTCTTCCTCCCTGCTGAGTTCAAGTGTACTATCATACTCAAGCATGTAAAGGGTGGGAGAATCAGCTACTGTGTGTCCGAACACCTCCTCCCAAAATTCAAGCATCATTGATTTGATCAGCGTTAGTTTATCACATTCACAAAACATGTGTATAAGCGTAGCTGGCCCTGAGGCGCATCTGGGTCATTCATTGTTTATTCTTTTTCCCCAGGCATGTAGTTTCGCAGGAGTAAAATACAGATTGTAGATAGTTTTGTATGTCTGGGCTTTTAGGCTAGACGATATGAGCAGGCGTGATGATAATGATAAGCTCATATCGATATCTACATTTGGGTTAGCTAACTTGCCAGCCCAGCCTGTTTCGGTTTGCTCCATATCATCATGCAATCTTTCTAAAAGAAGCCCGTATATTGAGCCGATTCTAGTAGCACTATTGGTAATGGTTTCTATAATTTGGATTCTTTCTAAGTTAATGTTAGGTGCTTTAAGCTTTAGGATAGTATAAACCTGAATACATTTGAAACAGTCACCATTAGATAAATAACGTTTTCTCTGTAGGTCCAAAAAGGTGGTATATATCATAACCCAAGAAATCACCAACTTTAATAATTCCTATGTTTTCCCATTTCATGGCGATATCATCGTTGGCTAGTGTAGGGAGCAAAGCAGAATGCCACAGGGGAGTGTATCGATTTATCTTCGGGATCTGCATATATTTAGCCATTCTTGTCCAGATTATCTGGGCATTAGAGATGACCTTAAATTTAATTTCTTTTAAATAGCTTGGTTCTAATTGTCTTAGAAAGATGCCTTTAGCTTTCGTCCCTATTGACAGCTCATAAATGGATGGTATTGAAGTGTCCTCTATATTAAGGGTAGAAGGGGTGGAGCTAAGAAGTGGGGCCATTTGTTGAAGAGAAGCCGCCCAGAAATAAAATAGCATGTTGGGGATTGCTAATCCACCTCTGTGCTGTGGCAAAGAGAGGAATTTTAAAAATCTCCTGATTTTACCGTGCTGCCACACAAATTTAGACATATGAGATTCAAGAGACTTTAAGATGTTGTCTTCAAAGATCAGAGGAATTGCTCGGAATCAGGCGCGCAACACCCATTGGGCTCACCGGGCTTCAGCCCCCCCCCGTCGCCTCCTCTGCCCGGGCTAAGATTACACGCACTGAATTGGTGCAAGAAGGCTGCGCATCCGATCCGAGAATGTGATTTTTATTATGCTTTCTGAGAGGCCCAGCAGCCCGAGCCAGACAGCCAGCCTCTGAACAGTTTTAGCGAGTGAACCCCTCTGCCCCCACCTCTTGTTTTCCTTTAGAGTGGCGCAGAGGTGAAATCCTTGCCTGAAGGCAGGGATTTCACCTAAGCACTTGATGGGTTGTGAGCATGGGGTGTAAAGATGTGCACAGCAGGGGGAAGGCATGGCCAGTTAAGGTGATGCTTTTCCTTTGTAAAGGAATTTCTGCTGGCATCTTAGCCCAGGGTGTGCTGTCTGTGCACTTGTATAGATGTGTATTCCATACAAGTGCACAGACAGCAAACCCTATGACGCCAGCAGGAATTAATTTACAAAGGAAAAGCTTCACCTGCACTGGCCATCCTTTTCCCCTTGCTGTCTGTGCATATGACCCACATTGATCTACACAGTGAGACCTTCGGGAGGGGCTGGATGCCAGGACACAGTGCTGCTGATCAGCCAGACTCCGCAGTATAGTATCAGAAGAGCAGGCAGCAGTTTTTTGTGTAAGTTCCAGTAACTTTAATGCATTTTTCAGCACAGCATTACCTACTGCCTGCATATCTAGGTTACTGTGAATGTTGTTCTTGACTTACATAGATAGAAACGTCAAAGAGGACAGTCCCCTCCAAATATGCAAATGTAGTGTAAGTTTGTAGTGTTCATTTTTTTTGGGGTGCTAGTGGGTAATTTTAGAGTTCAGGCTGGGTGTGGGTTTTAGGGTGCCAGTGAGTAATTTTATGGTTACGGGTGGGTTACGGATTGGGGTGCCAGGGGGTAATTTTAGGGTTCTGAGCGGGTATGGGTTTTGGAGTTCCAGGGGGCAATTTTAGGGTTCAGCGTAGGTATGGGTTTTGGGGTGCCAGGGGACATTTTAGGGTTCAGCGTGGGTATGTGTTTTGGTGTGCCAGGGGTAATTTTAGGGTTCAGGGCAGGTGTGGGTTTTGGGGTGTCAGGGGGCAATTTTAGGGTTCAGGGTGGGTATGGGTTATGGGGTGCGAGGGGGGGATTTATGGTTCAGGGTGGGTATGGGTTATGGGGTGCCGGGGGGAATTTATGGTTCAGCATGGGTATGGGTTTTGGGGTGCCAGGGGTAATTTTAGGGTTTAGGGCAGGTGTGGGTTTTGGGATGTCAGGGGGCTATTTTAGGGTTCAGGGTGGGTATGGGGTGCCAGGGGACATTTTAGGGTTCAGTGTGGGTATGTGTTTTGGTGTGCCAGGGGTAATTTTAGGGTTCAGGGCAGGTGTAGGTTTTGGGGTGTCAGGGGGCAATTTTAGGGTTCAGGGTGGGTATGGGTTATGGGGTGCCAGCAGAGAATTTATGGTTCAGGGTGGGTATGGGTTATGGGGTGCCGGGGGGGAATTTATGGTTCAGCATGGGTATGCGGTTTGGGGTGCCAGGGGTAATTTTAAGGTACAGGGTGGGTGTGGGTTTTGGGGTGCCATGGGATTAATTTTAGGGTTCAGCGTCGGTATGTGTTTTATAGTGCCAGGGGTAATTTTAGGGTTTAGAGGAGGTGTGGGTTTTGGGATGTCAGGGGGCTACTTTAGGCTTCAGGGTGGGTATGGGGTGCCAGGGGACATTTTAGGGTTCAGCGTGGGTATGTGTTTTGGTGGGCCAGGGGTAATTTTAGGGTTCAGGGCAGGTGTGGGTTTTGGGGTGTCAGGGGGAAATTTTAGGGTTCAGGGTGGGTATGGGTTATGGGGTGCCAGCGGGGAATTTATGGTTCAGGGTGGGTATGGGTTATGGGGTGCCGGGGGGGGAATTTATGGTTCAGCATGGGTATGCAGTTTGGGGTGCCAGGGGTAATTTTAAGGTACAGGGTGGTGTGGGTTTTGGGGTGCCATGGGATTAATTTTAGGGTTCAGCGTGGGTATGTGTTTTATAGTGCCAGGGGTAATTTTAGGGTTTAGAGCAGGTGTGGGTTTTGGGATGTCAGGGGGCTACTTTAGGGTTCAGGGTGGGTATGGGTTATGGGGTGCCAGGGGACATTTTAGGGTTCAGCGTGGGTATGTGTTTTGGTGTGCCAGGGGTAATTTTAGGGTTCAGGGCAGGTGTGGGTTTTGGGGTGTCAGGGGGCGATTTTAGGGTTCAGGGTGGGTATGGGTTATAGGGTGCCAGTGGGGAATTTATGGTTCAGGGAGGGTGTGGGTTATGGGTTGCCGGGGGGCATTTAAGGTTCAGCATGGGTATGGGGTTTGGGGTGCCAGGGGTAATTTTAAGGTTCAGGGTGGGTGTGGGTTTTGAGGTGCTATGGGATTAATTTTAGGGTTCAGCGTGGGTATGTGTTTTATAGTGCCAGGGGTAATTTTAGGGTTTAGGGCAGGTGTGGGTTTGGGATGTCAGGGGGCTATTTTAGGGTTCATGGTGGTTATGGGGTGCCAGATGGGAATTTATGGTTCAGCATGGGTATGGGTTTTGGGGTGCCTGGGGTAATTTTAAGGTTCAGGGTGGATTTGGATTTTGGGGGGCAAGGGGGAATTTATGGTTCAGCATGGGTATGGTTTCTGGGGTGCCAGGGGTAATTTAAGGTTCAGGGCGGGTATGGGTTTTGGGCTCCAGGGGTGTGATTTTAGGGTTCAGGGTGGTATTGGGTTTTGCGATGCCAGGGGGTAATTTTAGGGTGTGGGGTGGGTATGGGTTTTGGGGTGCCGGGGAGGGATAATTTTAGGGATAGGATGGGTATGGGTTTTGGGGTGCCAGGGGTTATTATAGATTTCAGGGCGGGTATGGGTTTTAGGGTGTGAGGGGGTTAATTTTAGGGTTCAGCTTGGGTTTGTGTTTTGGTGTGCCAGGGGTAATTTTAAGATTCAGGGTGAGTATGGGTTTTGGGGGGCAATGCATCAAACTAACAAAAATGTGTGCTTTAATTGTTGTCCAGTTTCAAATGCAGAATTCACCACATTTTTTTCTCAGCTTGACCTGAGCATTAACCGATCCGGATTATCTGCCATTTTAGCTCCGCCCCATTGATTTACATTAGCCACGCCCCTTCATCTGCCATGTTAGCCCCCCCCCGAAATTAAGACCTAGTTGCGCCCCTGCTCGGAATAGATATAGTGCCCTGGTGAGTAGGTTCATTTTCAAGAAGTTTCCCCTGCCTATAATTGACAGATGCAAGCTATTGACTCGATCAAGGTCCCTTCTAATAATATTCATTAATGGCTCATAATTAAATTTGGGGATAGATTTGACATCTGGACTTATACAAACACCTAGATATGTAGCTTTTTCGGCTTTTCTGGGGTCAGTAAATTCGATATTGTCAGTACAGAGTATGATTGTTTTATCCTTATTTAGGGAATATCCCGAGTATCGCCCATATGTTTGTGTGACAGCCTCTATTTCAGAAATAGCCTCAGCTGGATTGGGTGTTAACAGCAATGTCATCGGCATAGGTCAGTATTTTAGTTTCGTATTGGCCAGTAGCCACCGGCTTAATTGTTTGATTTTCTAAAAGTTTCAAAATCAGGGGGTTTATGTATAGTGCGAATAATATCGGGGAGCAGGGGCAGCCTTGCCTGGTACCTCTTGAGATTTGGATTATGCTTGATTCGGAACCCATTATCTGCAGTTTAGCTTTAGGATCATGATATATCGCCCTGATAGATTTTACAAATTTGGGGCCGAAGTTGTTACGCGACATAATAGCCCAGAGGAAATCCCATGACACACGGTCTAAGGTCTTCTCAGTGTCCAGAAGGATCATCGACATCTGGCCCCCCGTCCCGGACATGATATCAAAAGGGAGATAGCCCTACGAGTATGGTCTGTCGTGCCTTTACCAGGGATGAATCCATGCTGCCACAGGGAGACCAGATGTTCGACAACCCTCCCGAGCCGATTAGCCATGATTTTAGCGTATAGTTTTGAATCAGAGTTAACTAAAGAGATTGGGCGATATGATGATAGTTGGTCAGGGGCTTTTCCCTTTTTTGGAAATATGATTATGTTTGTTTCTTTCCAAGACTCGGGAGGATTCCCATCCCATTGTATAGCCAGAAATAAATCGAGTAGGAGAGGCCCTATACATTTACTCAAAACTTTATATAGCTCGAGGGGGATTTTGTTCGGACCAGCAGCCTTCCCTGAGGCAAGAGAGGAGAGGGCTATTTCTAATTCTGTAAGATTGATTTCTTTCTCAAGGTCCTCCCGGGTTGCGGCATCTATACTCCTACTCATATCTGGGTCATCTAGGAAATCTCTTAAAAATATGTTAGATTCATCCCTGTTAGCTATGCTATCATTCTGATAGAGCTTCTGATAATAGTGTTGGAATGCATTAATTATGCCAGTTGTTTTTGTATGTGAGTGTCCGCTCGATTGTATAGCTGAGATTGCATTATAGGAGGTTTTCTGGCGGGTGCGCAATGCGAGCTGTTTGCTGACTTTTTCCCCATTCTCATATACGTTTCTCTGGTACGTTTTATAAATTTATGCAGCTTTCTGGGTCAACCCAGAGTTTAGGTCTGTTTTTAGTAGCAGCATACCATACATAGTGTGTTTCCCATCCTCCCCTCGAGGTATTAATGCGGTGTGTTCTCCCTCTGCCCGCCCTGGCTAACTCATGTATATTCTGATTGTACTCTCTATTACGTTGCTTTTTGGTTCTAGCTACATAACTAACCGTTTCCCCCCTAAAAGCTGCCTTAAAGCAATCCCAGACCATACACCTTGGGGCACTAAAGCAGTTTATATAAATAAATCATTGAGCCCAGTTGGTAATGTATTTAATGTAGTCCTTATTAGTCAGCAGCTTCCTATCAAAGGTCCAGCTCCTACATTGTCTGCTAAAGGTTGCTAAGTTAATTGTAAGAGTTAACGCATTGTGGTCAGAGATTATTTTGGGGTGTTTAATGATTATAGCTTGGTTAAGGAGATCCCTTGTTGTAAATATATAATCAATTCTAACGTATTTGTTGTGGGGGTATGAGAAGTAAGTGAACCCAGGGTCTGACTGATTCTTTGAATCCCATATATCAATCAGGTCGAAGCTATCTCGGAGCCGGCTAATTGCATTGAATACTCGTGGTTTGCGGCCCTGATACTTTTGCTGCCTCTGATTGTGAAATGCGGACCCAAGTGAAATGTTCAAATAGCCGCAAAAGATAAGTGGGCCTGGCCACGAAGCGAGCTCAAGTTTCTCAAAGATAGTAGGATCATCTTGGTTTGATCCATAGACCGAGCAGACAGTTATGCCCATAGCCAATTCGATGACTACCCATCTGCCCTGAGCATCTGCTATCTTGCGAATAGCTTGGCCTAGGAAGGTTTTAGCAGGTATAGCTACCCCACGTGTATTAGATGTTTGAGTGGTACAAGAAAGTAGGTTATACCCTCTGATTTTTAATAAATCCATTTTGTCCCAAGGCAGGTGAGTCTCTTGGAGACATACTATATCTGTGGGGTTTTGATAAATTATTTCGCTCAGTCGCGAGCGCTTGTCTCTATCATGTAGCCCAGCAATATTCCACATACATATAGTTAATCTCCCCATACAGGCTTGTTTCTTATTTCTCTAAATATCTGCACTAATAATGTTCGATTTATTTCCTGAAATACCACAAATTTTATTAATGTACTTCCAGAGGTTAGTGTAAAAATAGATATAGCACTGATGCCTTCTGTTTTACGCCTGGATTTGTTTTTTCCTTTTTTTGAGGTTTCTCCCCCCCACTCTACCCTCCCCGTGCCCCATCCCCCTCCCCCTCCCAGTTCAGACCCAAAATAAGGCATACAGACTCCATGGGAGTCTGGAATTGATGAAAATGCAACACAGTAACAGAGCTAAAATAATAAATATCTCATTGTGAGCTTGAAAAGACACCTACCTTTAGTCATTGCGGGCAGAAAAACAAAAATATTAAAGAAAACCTACCGTCCAAACCACCTTGGTGAACCCACCCCCCAGCCAGTGAAAAACTCAACCTAATTATTTCAAATCATGCAAATATGCCACGTATACCAATGACTCTTGGGTATATGTCACAGTAAACAACTAACAATTAAGAGCGTATGCTCAGATGTGGCTGGCTCATTTTAACTCATCCAAGTACTCTTTAGCTTTAATCTCAGAGAGAAAAAACTTTGTTTGACCTCCATAAATAACTTTAAGCCGTGCAGGGTTATTTAAATAAGCTTGTGCTTTTTTTTCCTGGAACGGCTTAATCACCATGCGCAGTTGCCACCTTCTTTCGACTGTAGTGTGACAGAAGTCAGGGCGGACAAAATAGGAAACACCTTTGCTAGTACGCTTGGATTCAGGCCTAGCCTTCACGAAAATTGCCTGTCGAAGCAGAAAATTACCAAAGTACACCAAAATAGCTCGGGGGTAGGTCCCGGGTTTTGTTGGAAGCTTAAAAGGCATACGGTGTACTCGTTGAATTTAAGCATCCCAGTCCCAGTTTGATAGTTCAGGCAGAGAGTCCTTAAATAGATTAACCACAAAAGAGCGAATATCATCCCCTTCTGCCGCCTCAGGAACCCCCAACAAGCGAAGATTGTTCCTTCGTTGGCGGTTTTCGAAGTCCTCGAGTTTCCACCTAACGTCCGCAAGCTCGGATTCATGGGAATCAATTAGTTTCTGGTTCGTGGCGAGACCAGTTTCGTTAGAGAGCACCCTGGATTCGATCTCTGTCATTCTGTCACCGAAAGAGCTGCAAGTCTTTGTTAACTTGCGTACCACCCCTTGCACCTTGCTCAATGCTGCTTGTGCTTTGTGCCCATCTTGTGCAGTTTCTTCACGGTGGGCCGCTATGGTTTGTGGCACGGTATCTAATGTTGCTGGTGGTGGGCCTCCGACAGAAAGGTGAGCAGGGTGAAGAAGTTGCTGTGTTGCTTTGGCGACGCAAGAGGGGAGAGTAAGTTGATTGGTGGGGGTGTAGTCCCAGGCTAGTTCAGTTCCCCCACGATGTTTCTTTTTGCACTTCTGAGCTGGTTTAGAATTAATGGTGCTGATCTCTGCTTTATCCCCACTGCTGCCGCTCTCATCAGTTATGTACGACATGGAGTGATCCGTCCACTCTCCTTCAATCTCTGCCTCGTCGGAGAAGGAGAAGAAGTCGCTCGGGTCTTTTTCTCCATCTAGATTACAATCAGTATTATCCTGCGCCTGCTCATTGATAACACTAGTCAGTTTCTGTTCTCTATTTAATCCCTTGGTTTTAGCTTGAGACGCCTGAGAGTCTGATATAGCTTTATGTGTTTCTTGCACCTGGGCGCCGCTCAAGGTTAGGCTAGCGAAACTGGAGACATTAACTTCAGCTAATACATCAATGTTTTCGGTAGCTTCAATAGTTAGGCTGGTGTTAGTGGTACACTCACTTCCGCTCCCATTCATGGTTTCAGCCCCCAGAGTACTTACTATTCTGGCCGGTTGCGCGGGTTGTACCGATGCGGGTAAGTCCTGTTTTCCTTTGGGGGTTGTATGACCTTTTGTGAGATCGTGCTGTGCGCTCGACTCCTCGGTCCCATCCTTCGGTGCGTTTTCTTCAGGAGCCGCTACCGTCTCCGCTGCATCACTGGAGGATGCTGTCAGGCACTTCTTCTCACCCTCCGGAAGCACTCCCGGGGCCCTCCGCCACAGGTCGATCACGGTAGAGCTGGCCGCATCCTTCTTGCCATCCTTCTTTCGAGTCATCGCGGCACTCTGCCTCGGTGAGTTGGCAGCCACTGCCACCGTCTCCGGAGGTGCTTTCTCCATCGCTGCTGCTGGCGCCTGTCAGTCTCCGGCATCGCTCTGAGCCTGATGCTCCGCGTTCTCCAGCAGCGCTGATCTGTCAGCTCTTGCTCGGGCTGCGGCGGACAGCAAGGCTGCGGCAACTCTCGTGCTGGAGAGTCTTTCAGAAGAGTCTATAAGGTAGGTGGGGGTATCAGACTCGTCAGATCCGCTATGAGAGCGGGTTGGAGGACTTAAGAAGTATTTAGGAACGGCCCAACCGATCACGGTGTAGAGAGATGATAGGCGTTTTGGGGTCAAATTATACGCTCTTTGATACTCCTTCAGCATCGCATTATCATCAAGGGCTGGTCGGGGTTAAGCCAAGGGTTTAGACGAAACAAGGACGGTATCTTCCGATCATGGTCAGGAGCTCTGATCCTGTGTGTGCGCTGCAGTTACTAGCAAACCGCCATCTTGCCTCCTCCCGGCCAGATCAAGAGTTTTCGATGCGTTCGCATTCCCAGCGTGTGGCCAAGAGCGGAAACTGCTTCAGAAACTGTTAAACCAGAGTTTACTGTGTCTTATGCCTCATCTCTGATGTTTAAATTGAGAATTCTTTCCAGGAGTATAAATTCTTGGAAACCTGGCAGACAAATGTTCCACAACACTTTTGAACAACCTGTCATAGTGTGGATGGTCCTGGGGCAATGTAGCAGAATTGGCAATGAAATGCAGCATAGGCTGCAAAGTTAAAAATCAAACTGCTCATGTACAGTGTGAAGATGGGTATTACCTAAACAATGTGAGTAGATTAGAAATACTGCAAGCTTAGTTTGCGCACTATCTCCATTTTGGTGTACGGTCAAACAAATTCTTCAACTCCTAAAGTGAAGAGGGAGTCCGCAGATGTGGTCTAAAATTAGGCTGAAGAGTGCCTCCATGCTCCCTCAGAAAGGGTTCTGCATTCAAATGTGTTTGCTGCACAATTTCCTAAAGGAAAATATTCAAAAAGAGATGGGCGTAGTCAAAAGGCAAAACATTTATTGTATCGACTTCATATCCAGGGTATGCAATGAACAGAAGAAATTGGGACTTCACTAAATTAGGTAGTTGCCAAGAAAGCACACTGTTCGTGCTTCCCGCCGCGAGTTAGTCTACCCTGCTACGGTCGCTCTGCTGTTCAGACTATACTTGTGAAGGTACATCACAACTGCCATGTCCCAGTTCCTCCCAATCACTGGAATACGAGTCATCGCATGAATCTATTCTGACTGAAAAACTCGCATCCAGATTCTGCTCCATTTTCCTCTCACTTAGGTGATCTTGCATCATAGCTGCCATCCTCACCTTGAGTTAGGTACTGGGTAGCAGTCAACCACGAGACACCATTTCTGCTGACTGTCTAATACCTTCCTTCAAAAACATGTTGTCCGATGTTGAAAGCCGAAGTATAGCTCTAAACTGGCGGGTTGGTAAGTGCATCCTTGAGATGTGTGTGGCAAAGTATAAAAGCACAAAAACACTTAGCTTTTAAATGATGCTGCTGCTTTACCAAGGACCCTAAAAAACTTGTTTTGAAAGTATTACTTAAACATGTCACATATGCAATACTACAACATACCCCATGGGACAAATGGTGAATTCAGTGAGCAAAGATGCTACACTGCGTCACTTGGGGAGAGCGGAACTGCACTAAAGCTTCAAAGAAATGGTGTGTTCTGCTCTCTCCATGCACTGGTGCACTGCGTACTATGTGCTGCTTTGTGACAACACAGGTATCCTTGTGCTGCTGTGCAAGGGTGTTTGTGTCATGGTCAGGATAGTTTTTGTGCAGGAAGTGCCCTCTTTCTGCATAAAATCTACCCTTTGAGGCTTCGACCTCAAAGAAAAAGATATTTCTTCTTGTCACTGCAGCATCAGACAGGCACTGGAATTTGCCACAAGTCTTTGTAGATATGGACCTGCATCAAAAACCAAGGGTGAGTGCATGGGTACACCCATGCGCCACTCATGGAACACCACCCTCAGACAAAGTAACGGAAGGTGGCATAATGGGCTGTAGTTTTTTTTTTTTTTTTTACAAAGCAATGGAAATAGCCATGTACTTTGTTTTGTACATTTCAAAAAAGGATTTTGACTTGGGCATGAGTGAAAAAAACCATGCAAACATGACAAAAAATACTTGTCAATTTGCCTTATTTGCTATAGTAGAATTAAAAGTAGCCACATTTCAACACTGGGGCAGTTTTCACTTGACAACACTAAAAACATGCCCCTTACCTGAACCATTGCACTCCCTGGTGGTCCAGTGGACCACGTCCTTTTTTTTCCCTGATGGCAAATTGGATTGTGCTCCCCAGGGCAAAACGTACCTCTAATTAAATAATTATGGCCCGGTGGAGCACAATAGTTTTTCTCTGGGGGGCGCAATTGTGACCTCCTTGGGGGTGCAGTCATGCCCCCAGATGTTAACATATATTTATTTTATTTTGCCCCCGGGAGGTCGGCCAATTTTTGAAGGGCGGAAAACCCCCTAAAACACACAAACCATCTTGGCACAATTTTTTTTTGCCTTTAGAGCGGAGAGGAAGATTTATTTATGTTTTGCCCCTGGGTGTCCAGCTGGCAGGGGTTGGGGGCCCTTTAAATAAAAAATTGTAAAAGCACATTCCCTGGTGTCTAGTGGTTTCCTGCAGTGTGAACTTGATCCATGAGCAGGAAAGTGCTTGAGGAAGATATCCTTGGAAAAGGGGGACTCTCCCCTTTCCATAGATGTCTCCCTCAGCTCTGAGGATGCAGTTTTCATCAGAAATTCCCCACCAGAATGGGAGAGAGCACTCACCTGCTGCTCCTTGTCACCCCAGAGGGGAATCTACGTTAGTGCATCACAGATCGGTGGAAGGTAGGGGCTGGGGACAGAAGCTGACCTGATTCCGCTTTGTCCCCTTCATTTAAATTTTTGTGTAAAAACGGGAATCAACCAGTGCAAGCCCCGCAGGTGCCTTTCAGTGCCTTCCCAGTGTCAGCCATTGGCCGATGCCCATACTAATGGGGTTAAAGAATAGCATTGATGCTATTTTGTATCTCATGACCAATACATTTTTAAGAGATTCAATATTGAAAGAGATAAGTTAATGACTATCCTAGTGTACGTCCACACTGCAATTTATTTGATTGGCCAAGTACCCAGTTGTAAATAATATGGGATGGTGCACCAGTTGAGTAAAGAGTCCACAGCGATATATATCCAGAAATTGTCTTTATTGTGTTCAATTTATTTCAGAAAAACAGCCAAACAGTCAACGCATATCGTTCATATGCATGAACTTCTTCAGGGCTGTAAATGATACACCACAAAACATCAATCAATAAAACTTATACACTGATATTTTAGACAACCCCCCAAAAAAATGCTACGGTTAAAAATAACATAAATAATCAAGTGTGCGCAGATCGCCCTTTCTCAAAGATAGAGGCCCTGTCCCAAAACACCTCATGCATAAGAGAAACAGCCTAAAGCCAACAGCGTCAAGATTGGAAAAAACAAAATAATCTATTTGTATATGTGTGAAGCCTGAAAAACAGAATAAAGTAATGTCCCAACAATCAGATAACGCCCAATACAAACTTTTACAAGAAGAGGGTATTGTCATATAGTTAATGCTTTTCTATATATTGTGTTAAGTTAGCATGAGTTTATTAAATGTTTAAACGACATATTTTCCTTCGGCTTCAGTTTGCACACGGCACATAATTATTATTGTAGCTTTCAACCTAGATGAAAGATGTGATTTATTGAGAATAATATGTTATTGCTCTGATATCAGTCATGCCTGGGACACTTGGTACACTGTCTGCACACTGAGAGCTATAGCCTCTAAGAATAACCTAACACAAGGTTGCTGGGAGGCCTGATCCTCGCACCACATTAGACATAACACAAATAATGTTGCTGCCAACATTGGGCTCTATGCCGGTTTAAGATAGAGTTACTGAGAATGCAAAAACACACTTGATGGTGCTTCGCATACAGAGAGTTGGTAGCTGATGATGTGATCTTCTTCTGCTGACATTTAGAGGTATGGGCCCGCCCTGCTAAAACCCAAATGAGACCTTCTTAGATATAATATAGTATGCTAAATAGGGTGCGCGAAATATAGGTGATACAGATTTCTATAGATTTTTGCATTATAATATGCTATCACCGTTCGCTTACTATGGACTAGTGACTATGCTGATAACTCTGATTTTTATAATATGTATGTTGGTATTATATAAGATACTGCGTTTGAGAACCTTGCATTGAAAAATAAATATTTCAAACTTGCACGTGTGTTCTTTTACTCCCCGTTGTGGTTTGAAATGATTATAGAGCGAAAGAGTGTTCATGTGTTCCACGATACCTGAGGTACCCTAAGTTCATGTTCTGGATTGTCTAAGTCATTGGGAGTTTGTTATGACCAATGAGACACTGTAGCTAGCTCGGTAAGGGGATTTCTGATACTAAGGTGAGTTTTGGGTCACCCTAATTCACCCAGGTTCTAGATCTCTGTGCACAGTTCTGTGGGAGAACGGAAACCCTGCTAAATGGCGCCCACATCGTTTGTTGGCCTTATATCATGACACTCGAGTAGTATATCATTCATACCCTAACCCCTTCATTCCCGTTTCCGGAAAATGGCGGTGTCGGAAAAACCTACCTATTTTTGAAATAGGTCTTTTCAAGCTTGAATCTATCTAAAAACGGTTTCCTTGAATTACTACCCAGTTGTGCTACAAAGTAATCTTTGTTTTTTCACGTTCTTGTGCAGTCATGGCACAAACCGTGGACATCCCGCTGCATAGTCGCATTGCGGTGCGTGATCATTTGCGGAC
Source organism: Lissotriton vulgaris (assembly GCF_964263255.1). NCBI lineage: Eukaryota > Metazoa > Chordata > Amphibia > Caudata > Salamandridae > Lissotriton > Lissotriton vulgaris. Next base: position 253,336,648 of record NC_141689.1, on the reverse strand, counting down.
TTATGATGTAACTTTGGAAGGCTTGGCTGTGGTTCTGGTGGTGAGTGCGTAACATGCTTACCCGTACGAACTGTTTTATTCGTGGGTGACATTTCCGCCAGTGGACGCGAATTCTGGTGTGTTCCACTCGTACACTCCGTCAGCTGTACCTGCTGCATATGCTCCGTACAGAGCACAGGAAGTACCTATTGATGTTTGGCAGCATGGAGTTTGGTTTGGTGGCGCCCTACCACACGCTTTAACCGCTCCGAGGTTAGGTCCTTTGTCCATTCCGGGCACACCTTGGCCCGCTTTGGCTGGATTTACTCCTCACCCTAATCACGCCACTTGTAACGTGGGTGACCTGCGACGTCTTCACGAGGTCGCGGTTGAAGTGATTAGGGCACTTGTTCATTACACAAGTCGTAATGTTCAAGGCGCAGCCCCTAGGGGTGCGCAGCTTCAAGCAGGTCAGGCTGGTTTGAAAATCAGTCCTGTCATGGTGAATTCCGTAATGGGCAAGAAGCCCCAGGATAAGGATGACTTTCCTTTCTGGCTTGCCGAGAAATTCGACCAGCTGGAGGCTGTGTTTCCTAATACGAATCCTGGTGAGAAACACCGGATTCTTACGCTTAGTTTGCCGAAAGATTTGGCCCCTGAGCTTGTTGACTGTGAAACATGGGGTAAGACTTTTGCAGCGGTCTATTCGAGGTGCTTTGACTCCCCGTCTATGTCTGCGGTCCTTAAACGTGTTCAGGATGATCACGGACCGGAGTCAGCGGTTGAGTTGGGTATGCGCCTGTGTGGCTCCTTTGAGGTGGTTTGCGATCTGATCCTTGCGAATGTCAAGGGGGATGCAGTGAACTTCCAGGTGGCTAACGCCTTGGCGTTGATTCCCGACGCGGACAAACCCCGTCAGTTGGCAAGGATAATTGTGGCGGCTTATAAAATGGTTGGCGCAATGCCAAGGGTCTTAAGACTTTTTCTGATAAGGAGAAAAATCTGCCCCAGGGACAGTCTTCGGAGGCGAACGCTCAGCCCAGGTTCAAAAAACAAAATTGGCCTAAAAAACAGAATCAGGGTAAGCAACAACAACAACAACAAACACAGGTTTCACGCCCTACGTCTCCGTTGCCTGCGCAGTCGGAACGTGTTTATGATTTGCGCGACCGCGCGATGATTAAGACACCTGAACGTTTTCAGGCTTCTGACCAACGCTCTCCTCGTTCCTTTCAGGACTCATCAGCTCCGTCAACCGGTGGTGGAGGGGGCGGCAGGGGCCGGGGTGGCCAGCAAGGACGTGGTCAGCCCCGCCCATGCAACGGTGCAGACAAGCAGGAGGTCTCTACGCCTCAGAGACTGCAGTTTGCCAAGAAGAAAGTCGCAGCCTTGACAGCGCATCGATATGCCCCAGATTGTGAGAACGAGGCTTCGGAATCTGACTTGGGCTCTGACCTTGCTGGACAGCGCGGCGGAGATTACCATAGTGAGAGAGGCCCTCCGTCCACTACTGAAGGTGACAGCGACTGACACTTATGTTGTGATTGAAACAGCAGATACAAGAGTTGCTCCCCCTGATAGACTTTTTGAAATTGTGCTGTTAATTGAAGGTGACATACAACGTACGGTTAAAGGGGTATTTTGGGAAAATCTTTCGTCTACATATGACATTTTGCTTTCGGAGGCTGATTGGCCCCCACCTTTTGTGCTCGCAGCTCCACGAGGGGAGGAGGTAATCCTACCCAGTTTCGCTAACACAGTTTCGAGAGTGGAAGCGCTGCACTTTGCAGAAGAGTGGGCTCTGGTGCTTGCACCTGCTGTGTACCGTAATCAGTGTAGCTGGGATAAATTGTCCCCGAACCACGAGATTCCTTTACGGTCTCAGCCGCAGCCTCAACCTCAATATCCCATACGACGTGAAGCCAAATTGGAATATCAAGGTGTAATTGAAACGTGTGTGTCACCGATGAATAACCCCCTTTTTACTGTAAACAAACCGGACGGCTCTTACCGTTTGGTTTTGGATTACCGGCATTTAAACTCGCATTGCCGTAACTGTGCAGTACAGAATACTCACGGCTCTGCCCTTGTAAATAGTCTTGTGTGTAAGCGGTTCAAAACCACGCTTGACATTTCCAATGGTTTTTATGCCCATTTATTGGACAGTCTGAGTTCCCAATGGACTTCTTTCACATGCGGCGGGGTCCAAAAAATGTTTCGGCGTCTTCCAATGGGCTATAAGAATAGTCCTGGCGTATTTTCCGCACGCATTGTCTCTCTGTTGGAGAGGATCGACCCAGATGCTTGTTCCTATGTGGATGATATCTATCTCACAGACGACGAACTTTGAGAGCATCTGTGTCGAGTGAACAGTATTATTTGTAACTTTGCAGACATGGGTTACAAGTTTAATTTTGCAAAATCGCACATTGCAGAATACACAGTGTTGTTTCTAGGCTATGAACTAACTAATGAAGGAAAAGGCTTGGCTCCTCACTTCCTGGAGAAGTGCGCACAGTTGCGCTCTCCGACAACACTGAAAAAATTACAATCTTTACTGGGCTTTTTGAATTTCGGGAGGACATACATTCCGGAATATATAAACAGCAAAGCTCTCGCAACTACATTTAGGTAAAATTAGAAATAGTCAGTTGTAACATAAACAGATAAACAGACAGAAGCAGAATCTTGGGTATTTTTTCTTTTTCAAGATGATGATTTAATGTGTCCACACTTGAAGAACAGTCCACAGTCAGCTGGCACCTACATTCCGGAATATGCCCAGCGTATCAAGCCTTTGTATGCTTTGATACAACCATCTTTTTCCAAATCATGCTGGCTGCCTGAGCATTCAGCTATTCTGCAGTCATTGCAAGCTGATTTGCTCGCTTCTGAATACTTGCAGACTCGTGATAACCAGACCAACCTGGTGATAAGAATTGTCCCGGGGACGGTAGGTTTCACGTACCTAACTTTTAATGAAGGAGATACAGTACCTATGGCTTACAAGTCACACTTGTACACTTCGGCTGAATTGCGATTTTCCACTGTGGAGAAAGTTTTGACGGCTGTGCAGATGGCAATTCTCAAGGAACGTGCCCTGTCACAGGGAAAACGCATGTTGGTTGTTACCCCGTGTCCTGCCTTGGAGGCAGTTACGAAAGCCAATGTACCAAATTCTAAAGCTTTGCACCCTCGGTGGATTCAATGGGCTGCATCCTTGTCATCCCAGGATGTCACGTTTATTTTTGACGCCACTTTACGGTCGCAGGAGTTCTTACAGTATGAATTTGTTCATCCTGCTCCTTTAGCAATGCGGACGTTGGAGGATTTCCATTGCATCATTTACACTGATGGTTCGGCGCAGGTTGCGCATGGCTCTAAACATGCCTACGTTTCCGCTTGCGCCATTGTGGTCGGTGCCATGGTGAACGATGAGTTCAAGTCCAGTGTCGTGCACACGCAGACGCTTGGGGACTGCACCGCACAGTTGGCTGAGCTTCGTGCTCTGATGCTTGCATTGGAGTACGCAGATCCGAGTGTGACGACTTTGGTCGTAAGTGACTCTTACTACTGTGTCCAGTCTTACAATGAGAACTTGTTCTTTTGGATTCAGAATGAATTTCGTGATTCCAAAGGTAGCACTATAAAACATAAAATGATCTGGGTCCGAGTGGCAGAACTCAAGGAGAAGTTGCCACTCGTGTTTGTAATTCATACTCTTGGCCATCAGCGCGTGGGGTCCACGCTGTCGGAAATTCGCTTGCTGATGAAGCAGCGAAGTCAGCAGTATCAAAATACTTCGTTGCAGCAGTCTCGAGGTCCAAAAGTAAGATAGATGATGACATCTTGGCAGCGGTTGCTGCTACTGAAAAGGTAAGTAAATATCCTATCACTGCGGTCCTTTTTCTTCTGATACTGCATATAAGTATATCTTAGTAGCAGTTGATTCATGCACACGCTTTGTGTGGGTTTGGCCCCATCGGAGCGCTGTTTCACGGACTGTCATTAAGGATTTGCGAGTCTTTGTAGGGATTTTTGCCTGTGGTACCTTCCATTCGGACCAGGGTCCGGCTTTCGCCTCTAAGGCGTATAAGGATGCTATGGTTTCGTTGGGGGTCCAAGTCAAGTTTTCGTCTCCGTACAGACCCAAGGGAAATAGTGTAGTTGAACGAATGAACCGTGACTTAAAGCAATCTTTGACAGCTCGAGTTATAGGCACTGGCAGAAACTGGTTAGCCCACCTCAATGGCGTGCAGCGTGCGCTTAATAATCTCCCTAGAAGGTCTCTGGGTGGGCGGACCCCATACGAAATGCTCTTTGGTATCAAGATGTACGTCCCTGACCTCGACGGTCTAGACTGCAAGGCCCAGGCCACGGCCTTTGACGTAGATGAACATTGCAATGTTTTACAGGATCTACAAAAGACCAGAGACAGTCTAGCAAAGGAACATTTGCCCTCCACATCGGATGATGCGTTGCAGATCCCGGTAGTTGGCTGGCTACCCCAAGTTGGAGAACTGGTTCGAGAAAAGATCGATAACAAGAAAGAGTTTGGTCCCTCATATCGTGCACCGGTTCGAGTCCTTGGAGTGAAGGGCACAAGAACAGTCATATTACCACCACTTCCAGGTCGTAAGGAAAACAGATTTATCTCTATTGACAATGTCAAGACACACAGGGTGGCCTGGAGGAGCCGAACCCACACAGCGAGCAGAGAGAGAGCGAGAGAGCAGCCGTAACGGTCGGAGGACGTCGAAGGCATCGAAAGCGGCTGAATGCAGCGGTGACAACCATTGCTCACGCGCCCCCCCCCTGCCAAAAGAAGACCGGGAAGCTTAAGGAAACGCGGCAGGAGCAGGAGGTAGGAGGCCGCCGTAAACTGTAAGCGGGGGACAGCGGGGAATCCCGTAAGCGAGCCGCACCTACCTGCCGTCCTGCCGTCTCCCGGTTTGATTTTCCGTCCACCCGCCCGCGTGCTAATTGGCTGTAGCTGCTGCTGCCCCCGCCTGTTGCAGCCATTGACGCTGATGCGAACTGGACCGTGAGCGCCCTAAAGCTGGGTGCTGGGCATTGGGCACAGGCTCGGGCACGGGTGTGGGTGTGAGAGCGGGCTCAACTCCTTAACTGTCCCGCAGCGGCATGAAGCGAATTGGCTTAACCGGCAGCGCCCAAAACCACAAAAGAGACAGTGGGAGACAGTGAACTGTCCGTAATCTTGCCAGGAACTGCAATTGTGTGAGTGGGTACAATCCTTTAATTTGCCCCTCAGCCCTGCAGCAGCAATTAGTGATTTTGGCCCAATCGGCAGTGCCTTAATCCACTAAGGAAACGTCGGGTGGTGCAAGTGCCGACCAATTGACAATTCGAACAGTTGGACAATTGAATAATTTCTGAACATAGTGCTTAATCGAACTTAGTTGAGCGGCAGTAACAGCAATACCTGCTGCAATCCCTTGCTGCTATCAAACCTGCAGCTTCGAAGGGGGTACAGTTGGACAGCGGACAGTGGTAGCAGGTGGTGTGAGCGCAGGAAGTAAAGGCATAGCGCTGTGACAACAACACTCCCTGAATACCCTGAAAATCCTTTGTATTACCACCACATCAACCATCACTAAAATCTACACCAGTGGCAAGTCCAAACTGCCTCATAGATAGCTACTGCTGAATAGGGAAAGAGGGATAAAACGTGAATCAGCAGTAAGGTCGTGATACACACTGCACCCCGCCTGGTACAGGGTGGGCAAGCCAGGGGGGTGATCTGTGTGCCCTCTCAAGGTCTTCAGTGTTAAACAAGGTGCGAGGCTGTAAGCACCCAAGCCAGTACCGGGAAATCTCAGAAAATACCAACTAATTTAAAATCTAACAAAGTAAACCACCTGGGAAACAAAAAGATGAGATCTGGGAAGCTGAGAACAATTCCACTTAGAACCACCAGGAAGAAAGTCAAGACTAAATCGCCCGCTCACCTTCAACAAGCTGGCCCACTTCCCAGTTTAACATCCCCTACCTATCCAATTTTTGGAACACTGAAACATTCCGGGAAGTTTGCATTTATGAAGGACCCAATGTCTGTGATTTACTCTATGCCGGCAACCCCAAATGGTCTACAAAAACCCATGACGCCGAACACTTGTAAAACAAAGTCAGAGAAAACGGACATGACGGTTCCTAAACCAGTCTCAAGCACAACGCCGAACGGAGTTGAATTGAAGCACAATTGCGTGGATCTAACCCATGACACAAATATACACATGATGCAATGTCAAGCCCAAGTCCACAGGAATAATACTACATCCAACCCGCCAAAAGGACTTGACGATGAGAATTCATTAACAACAATGCCAGCATCAAAAAGATCCCTCGACACCTCTCTGGAAGGACACACAAGCAAAGTAATACCTAACAACAGTGGAACAAACTTACCCATGATTGAAAGTAAGTGTTCAGTAAGCACAAGGGATAGTCCTTGCGAGAGGAATAGCCCTCACAAAATCAATTTGAGTGACTCCCTAGACAAGGCTCACCCTAATAACCATTCAACTCCAAGACCGGTTCCACGCCCAAACAAAGATTTAAAATCTAGTAGGGCAAAAACAAAAGACCAAAATCTGGTATGTAAACCACACATAATAATGAATAACAATGAAAACATCGCAAGGCACAGGAACTGTTCATCCATTAGTGCAACTAGAAGTGATATGGACCAAACCAGTACAAGCGACAAATTACTCCTTGCTGCACTGGAGGACCAAGTAATAACGATTCATGACTCACAGTCAGAAGTTTCATTAAATACAGGTCGAATGAACAAAAGCAAAATAAAGACCCTTAGTAGAACGAAACCGGCATCAGATAACGAAATGCTTACATATGCAAAACCTTGTGACAAGGATGGTCCAAAGAAAGCATCCATATTAGAAATATCAAGCTTATCTTCATCAGACACTGCATCAATAGTAAGCAACCCAAAACTTGAACAAAATCGAATCCAGGCAATGAAACAAGAAACATTGTTCAGCGAACAGGCACACCTGGATATCTGTACTAGTCAAAATAAAGACCACAGCAACCAACCAGAAGTTGAACAGGACGTAAAAAGCAACCTAGAAGCCATTTTGACTCTCCATAGCGCGCTGGGGTGCATATTAGAAACGTCCATAAAAACCCTCAATATGCAATCAGATAAACTTGATATATACTTAATGGGCTCAATAGCTGAACATATAGCTGGCATAAATAAAAAAACTTGACACTATGGCTGGCACATTTAACAGCTTCATGGAGCAAGTTTGCCCAAGTATGCCAACCCAGCCGTGCACCTGTTATCCAATACTGGACAAACTGCAGGACTTGCCGCACTTACTAATGGATATCCTGAAGGAATGTAAGCAGGCAAGTCTATCTACTAACAATATTCAACCAAGTGGCGATTTGATCTCCTTTGACCATCAAGTGACCCAACCAAGCGATGCAAGCAAGTCTAGGAACGTAGAGGCAGCTCACAAAGCTGTTCCTCTACAACAGCTGACAGAAGGAAATGATAATCAAATCAACTCAGGCATAATAATAGATGAAGGAATGGGTAACACAAATGTAAAATCCAACATTCTTTTGATAGGTCAACCCACCACCACTAAAACCCCCACAATTGATCAAACTACCAAAATTGACAATGGGACAAGACTTACCAAACGTCAGAAAAAAAGGGCCAGAAAAAACAGAAATCAACAACCTAGATGCGAACCTGAAAACAAACAGAGCATAGCAAACTTCCCCATTTTTGATCAAGCCAAATCAAAAGTAAAAAGCAGGAGTGTCACCAAAAATGATTCACCACAGTTGACGATAATGAAAGACAAAAAATATAACGATCAGAAGAATGTACCTGACTGCAGGACAGAAACTCTTAGCAAACAAGCACAGAAAAACCTGTCCAGCAGACCCCCACATGCAGCAGTAGCCACCTCCCCAAAAGTCTTGGATACAGGGAACCTTCCAATTACTGACCAATGTAATTCTATTGGATCAAGTTCCTCCTTTGATCAAGGAGTCAGCCTTGAAGGTCAATCAAGTATGCCATTAACGACTTATCAATTCAAACTAGATAAACCTGATCTTGCCTTGACACAAAGTCCTAGTCTGCAGAGTACAAATAAGCGGCACCCAATATTAGAGAAAGAGCAAAACAATGGCAAATCTGGTAAATACAGGCTTTACAGTTAGGTTACCAAATAATCAACCAATAACGGCATAGCATCCCCAATTTTAACCACCACCACCAGTGCGGACATAGAAACTGACAGGCAACTGGCAACAAACGTTAATAGGAAAAATTTGGAACTCATCAAAGTTACCTTCCCCACCGACATAAAGGTAGTTAACGCTGAAACAACAAAGTAAGGGGAAGAGACCACCCTGAGAATCCGGTTGACGCAAATGAGTGCTTAGCAGCAGTGAGGCAAACAACAAGTGTGGAACAAGAAGCAAAAACATTAACTATACCACAAATACGACTCCAGAATGGTGCACATAATTTACTCAAAAACTATCACACCGTTAACATAATAGACACTGGAAGTCGCATGCAAACGAAACAACGTCAAACCGTTGAAACTTGTGACAATTCGCAAACGATAAAGGAGGAAACCACTAACATAGGGAAACTTCTCTTTATCCCCGAATATTGTTATTGTTATTGTTAATGGAATTTTATAGCGCGCCTAATCACCTGCAGGCCTCTAAGCGCCAGGAAAGATGGTGGTAAACAATAACTTAGCAAGATGGAAGCTGGATTATACAAGGCTCACAAGATTACCTAAACCGAGGGAACATACTTTGTTTAACATCAGCAATCCCAAGCCTTGGTCACCTCACCTCAGCAGATCTTCTCTCGGTTGAGTTTATAACAATGAATGACGAGGCAAAAAAAGAATGCACGGTTACAACATGGAGGGACGCAAGAATAGTGACCCATATTCTCTCCGAGATGGCTAAATTTAAGAAATGGGGAATCGTTCTGAAGGAAGTGGCCAAGGCAGCGTATCCGTCCCCGCTCCTAAAAAGGAGCCACGAGATCGTAAATCAAGTACAGACGAACCGACCAACGCGCTCAGTCCTTCATGGTGCTAGGGGACCCGAAGTAACTGAGTGTGAGCACCTATGGCCGCAATCGACATCCCCCAATTGAATCTCCCGCAAGTCAACTAATACTGAAAGACAAGTCATAAAGGTACTCTCTTGGAATATTGCGGGCGCAAAAGACATTGTAAACAAAAACGGCAAAGCTGCCACCTGGGCTCCATACGCAATAATAGCCCTACAAGAAACGTGGCTAATCGAACCAATTGACATACCAGGCCGGCTATGCTATCATGTAAGTGCGACCCGCTCTCAACGCTTCGGGCGAGCTAGTGGGGGCCTCTCCATCTATATTTCAACAGCCTTAAACATCAAAGCATCACAACTGGCTGCAACAACGGCGGACATGCAAATTCTAAAATTGGAAAGTACGATAAGGGCCATAACCAGAACTTTAATTTTAATAAACACATATGTTAATCCAAAAAAAACTCCCAAAAAAGCACTCTTCCAACGTATAATAACAGTGGTCTCAAACATGCATTTGGAACACCCCAACTGGGAGATAATTCTCACTGGTGATTTTAACTCTAATCTGCTGCAAGAATCAGAAGATGAAACTAACATCAACACAGCTAATGAATTTTGGAATATTATGCCGCAGGTGATTCCTCAAGTTAGGAAGAGGGACAAGGAGGGCAAACAATTCATGTGGGATCTAGAAAATCTTGGCCTTAGGGTACTAAATGGAAGATCTAACCAAGATAACCCCCCCTCCATGACCTACACAGGTCACAACGCAAGCTCCATTCTGGACTACACGTTAGTCACATTACCCCTGTTAAGTCAAGTACAAGACTTCCACATAATTTGTTCCTTGGACAGTGACCATTCAATGCAACATCTTGAGATTAGGACGGGCATAACCAAACACGCACCAGCGCCCATGTTACCAGGCAGCACCACTACCATTAACTTGAAGCGGCTTAAGTGGACGAGCAAATCCCTCCCTCAAATAGCTAATGACGCTAAGAACTTATTACAAGCGCTCCTTATAGAGAACGTTCTGAGCCCAGAAATTTGGAGTGACTATTTGAAACAACTCCCGAGGACCAGTACAAACAACAAAACCAAAACTCCTCTTAAATTTAACATCAGATTCGATAGCTCAGCACGATCATTAAGGAGGCACTTGAAAAAATTAACGCATCGAGTACATGGTCAAACCCAAAATTCCGGCGTTTGGGAAGCAGTACGTAAGGCCAGGAAACAATATAAGAAATTAATATGGACTGAAAAGCAAAATCTTGTAAATGAATTCTGGTCTAAATTACTGCATAATATAAAGAGAGCAGACTCGAGGGCGTTCTGGTTACAAGTTAACTCCGTAAACCGGACAGCTCAACCAATAAGTATGACCTGTATAACCGAACCGGAATGGACCCAACATATAACGGATACATTTTCAATAAATAATTGGATGACACCGGCAACTTTGCTTAGCAAAGTAACAGATAAATCAGTGGGAGAACACATTGTCCAAGTCCATCAAGGGGACCGCCTAAAAGCTGTGGAAAACTTGGCACCACACTCCAGGCAAGACGAAGAGCAAAGCATATTAAAAATAATCAAGAAAAGTAGGCAAGAAAGCGCCCCTGGTCCAAACGGCGTTCCGCAAGCCATTTATAAGGAGGACCCACAGTACTGGGCTAGTAAATTCGATTTGCTCTTCCGAACAGTAAACAACACAGGTGGTATCCCAGAGAGCTGGAGGGGGGCGATCATAACTCCAATCTACAAAGGCGGAGATCGTAAAGATCCAAATAACTACCGTCTGATCGCCCTCATCGACGCTGAAGCAAAATACTACGCGTCAATGATACTAGCAGACCTGGCCCAATGGTCAGATAAGAACAACAAAATACCACTGAATCAGTCTGGGTTCCGCCGTGGCATGGGAACAATGACGAATGCTATGGCCCTATGCCTGATCGCAGAGAAAAGCCTACAGAACCGCCAGGAGCTCTACACCTGTTTTGTGGACTTCAAGGCGGCATTTGACCGTGTCAACAGGCAATTGCTATGGGCAAAACTAAAAAAACTGGGCCTACCGGACTCTATTCTCTTGCCCATCATTAACCTGTACACTGACACCTGGATGCAGGTAAAAATTGACAACGGGCACTGCTTAACCCGGAAGATCAACACTGCCGACGGTCTAAAGCAAGGCTGTGTTTTGGCCCCACATCTATTTAATCTATTTATGGGTGATCTGACAGAAAGCCTGGACAAGGTCAACGCACATCCTCCCCGGTTAAGTAGCCTCCGTGTAACGCATTTATCGTACGCGGACGATGTGGTATTGCTGAGCCAAACAAAAATTGGCCTCCAACGCCTACTGCATGACATGTCCGATTACACAAAAAAGAGCCTGTTAACCATAAACATCAGGAAAACAAAGGTAATGCTCATAACGCGACGACGCAAAACTTCACCAAACTTCCGAATAAACAATGATCAACTGGAAGTGGTAAATAGCTATAAGTACCTGGGGTACATTTAGACAACCGCCTCAATTTCCAAGTGCATTTTAAGGACATGGAAAAAAAGGGTCCACCTTACTGCACGCTTTCACTAGTTTGGCAGCAGAGCTAAAAGGTCCTCTTGTCTCCCCCTTGCTAACCGCAATGAAATCAAAGCTGTTACCCACAATAGCATATGGGAGTGTATTACATCATGGGAAAAGTGCTACTCTCATAGACAAAATACAAACTAAAGTCTATAAACGGGTCTTTTCCCTACCGAACAGCTCCTCACCAGCGCAAGTAAGACTTGAATTTGGATTACAATCTCAAGTACTACTGAAAAAATATGAGGCTATCAAATTCTGGTACAACGTTTGGAGGAACAAGGAGAACAAAATGAATGGGGCATTGTGGGAAGCAATCCACACAAACCCGAGCTCCGAGCACGCAAAGTACCTAAAACTCTCACTAGATACAACCGAGCTGGGACCATTGTGGGAAACAAAACTGCCAGTTTCTTCGTTCAAACAAGCGGTCGTGAGGATCGCCAAGAAACACTCACTTCTCAACGATAAAATAACCTTCAGCGCCCGGACCCACGCCTGGATGACCATCAAATCATACATAAAGCCCATACCAGCAGCTTATTTAGACATGGCCTTCTCGTTTTTTATCAAATGTAAATTTCTTCAATTAAGGCTGGGTAACCTCCCGACAAGATTTGATCAACCAAAATGGAAACCACAAGAATCAACGGAATGTGACCTTTGTGGCGCAGGTAAACAAGACATTATTCATATAGTTTGCATCTGTCCGGCTTTGTATCAAGGTCGGCGGTATTGGCTAAAGGACAAGCTCAACGAGCAAGGAGTTCGTACCTGCCGGACTGCGATAATCCAAATCTTATGCACTGCGGATCCTCAACTGATTTGTAGATCAGTTAAATTCCTGGACAGTTTCGTGGAAAAATAAGACCTATTGTCACAGGCCCGATCTTCATCTTGACTTAAGAACCCTGTTTCCAAAGACAATTTGTGTCCTGAATAATTTCACTGAAACTCACGACAGTCTTTTGGACACTTAGAATTCATACTTTTTCTCTTTTTATATAGTTAAAAGTTAATTTTAAACATTGTGGAATTGTATATATTGTAATGGTTTTAATTAACCAACAATAAAGAACTACTTACTTAAACACACAGGGTGGCCGATTCTTCATAGCATGACACCGGCTATATCCTGTCCTTCCATGGTGAGGCATTCTGTGCTGGCTATTACTTCTGGTGCAGAACAGGAGGTGTCCCTCGAGATGCCTGCCATATCCAGTCCTTTATTAAATACTATTCCTGTTACTAACATTGATGAGCTGAACTACACCTATCCTGCTGACTTATCTATGCCAGATTTGCAAACTCGTTTGGCCGACCAGTCAAGATTCTCTTTTGACTCTGTTTCGGAACTTACAAAGAAACCCTCAACTATTGCAAAATATGCCACCTTATTTAAAAAACATTTTTTAATTCCCCCTTGGACATACATTTGGTTGATTCTATTTTCATTTTACCTTTTTATGTCAATTGGTTTTGTGTTTTATTTTTTCCGCCTGATCGATGGTCACTATGTTAAAGAAAGAACAGGAATTCGGTACCTTAATGGAACATTGGCCCCTCTTTCCTCTTCACATTCAGCACACAGACTGAAACGAAACTTGAATACAGTCAACATTACTGCTTAGCCTGTCCTTGATGGGATTGTGTGGGATGCTGTTAGATTTCAAATACATGGGCCCGCTGAAGTGATTAATGTTCCGAATGTGCTTAGAGTAAACATGGGGGATGTGATTAAACAAAATATACGTTCTGATGATTGGGATATTCAGGCCGTAGAAGCATTATTCTCTGATTTGAAATACTATGCTGCCTTTGATGCTGAGGATTTATATTTAGATTCTATTAATTATGGTGATTTGTTTTGTTTTCAACATTGTGGTAATCATTTTTTACATAAAACAAATTCCAGGAGGGTTGCTGTAAATTACACACAGTGGGAACATTGCCCTGCTCCATTGGGAGGCAGTTCCAATACGTTTCTGAAAAAATACACTTATTTTACAGATTTTAATCAATCAAATCCTGAGTCAATTTATTTCAAATAGACACAAAAGTCCATGTCCAAAGTTAGACTTACCGATACGAAATTACTGTATTCGAAGTCCTTTCTAGACAGATTAGCTGTAGATGGCTACGAGATTTGGAAGGGAACAATTGACCTTAAATCGGTTTGGGGTACCAAAGATTGGCAGGTACAAGGCACTGAGGCATTGCACCGTGCATGTCTCATCCCGAATCACATGTTGTTTCTAAATTCATCTATTTCCCAAACAACATGCTTTGGATTGGCTACTTCTAAAAAATTAAATACACCTATTATCCCCGAATTGGAAGAATATTCAGGATGGGGTAATTATACTGAATTGTCCATTCATGAGTTACAAGCTCCTTTGGATCCAGTTTGGATCCAAAGGGTTGGCTGATGTGGCAAAGAAGTGCTGATTCTTGCCAACGTCGTTTTTTGGGTTTAACTGAAGGGTTCACGCAAGTCAGACCTGATCCCCGTTTTGAAACTGATTATACTGTCACTACTTACTCTGTGGGGAAATTGTGTCAGAATTGGCTACAACATTCCACTTTAGCTGCAGTTAAACTACATCGGTCTCAGTTAACTGAAAACGGGGATTTGAATGATTTTATAAAAGGCCCAGCTTAAGGGTAGGTCTAAACGGTTTGGAAATTTTCGCAAATTGAGGCTGCTAAACGCCTAAGAGCAATTGACCAAGCAAATTTGGAGAAAGTGCTTGCAGTTGTCGATAACAGTATTAACATGCTTTCTTCCCGAATTTACACATTGAACAATATTGTCTCTTCTGTAGTTGACATTGTGAATGATGAAGTGTCGGTATTGTACCATGGACAAAATCAATTGCGTTCTGTGATGCAGTTTGCATGGACACTACAAACTCTGAAAGCTGGTCGCGTTCCTTGGAGTTACTTGAACGTGTCATCACTATTTGCCCCGTTTAATTTGACTGACAAGCAGCGCATGCTTTCCATGCGAGATGCATCATTTTCTATGTTGCACATTGAAAAGTTGGAATCCTTGCCCTTCTCTGTAGCTGAGGCGGCTGCTGCTACATGGCTTATCCATGGTGTTATTACTTTACCATTTGCTTTATATAAATTTACTAATTGTATGAGATATATTGCAATAGGACGATATGAACCACTAGGCAGTGCTTTCCTACATGAGGCATGGTCTTTACCATACATGTACAGATGCCTGAAGGATGGAAAGGAAGTGAATCTGAATGGTGAAGAATGCACACAGTCGCCTGACCGTTCACTGATATGCAGACACATCCAGTTGCATGGTTCTTGTAATCAGGACCGGCCTAATTTGGCCTGTGTTTTAAAAGGCACATCAGTTCCTGCAATTGTTCCAACATTCACATTATTGACAAACGGTAGTTATTTGCTTTTGAATAACGAGGAGTGTTGTGGGTTAATGGTCGGTATCGCCTATGTGGTTACTGTATCAGAACGTGTGGTGTGTTGCAAGAACGTGTTATATCCACCCACGCATAGGAATTCAGATGTTTCCATCTGGCCGCGCATCCCAACCTTGAAAGCGGAGTTCAATGGTATGAGCCGAATAAGGGCTCTTTTGTCTCAAAAAGAAGTGGCCCTGAGCTCGTCCCGTGAAACTTATGTCCTTCACATAGCTAACACACAAACAGAGGTGCAGGCACTTTTAAATACTGACTTGCCGTTTCATTTCTGCGAATTAGTTCATCAGATCTTTAATGCCTCCTCCACGTCTGGCTTAGCTCATTTTTTTAAATTGGTTAGCAGTGGTCTCGTGACTACGTTTGAAAAGATTTTTGGTGTTATCCCTGCTTTCTTCCATTCAATATTTTCGAGCTTGTTTGGCGGATTTCCTGTTTTGCTGGCTTTAGCTGCATGCGTTTTGATATTATTCTGCTTCCTAAAACATGGATGCCCATCCTGCGCAAGAAGCCGCTCAGCCCCTTCTGACACTGTTTCGCAACCGGATGCTTGATTACTATGGCACCCTGCCGCTTGCGACCTTAAGCACGGCATTTGGATTATCGTTTCGATTTTCCTATTTCACATGTGTCCAGCCTGTGTTTCATTGCCTGAGCTGCGATTTTGACTGGGCCATTGATTTGTGTCTCTGCTTGCCGTTATCTCCTGAAGTCGATTTTAATCACCTGATGGGCCCCGTAGTTGCTCACGAGTTGGTTTGTTCTGGCGAAAGGATTATGGCCTTGGCAGCGATGCATGGACTAATGGGTCAGTGGGACATCCCCGCAGCGGCGCATGAGTTTCTGGCACATAGCGTTCTAGAGAACCTTGCATTGAAAAATAAATATTTCAAACTTGCACGTGTGTTCTTTTACTCCCCGTTGTGGTTTGAAATGATTATAGAGCGAAAGAGTGTTCCTGTGTTCCACGATACCTGAGGTACCCTAAGTTCATGTTCTGGATTGTCTAAGTCATTGGGAGTTTGTTATGACCAATGAGACACTGTAGCTAGCTCTGTAAGGGGATTTCTGATAGTGCCATTTTTCTTACGAACAATTTACTTCATATGTTCTAGGCCTGTGATTTTATATTAGGCCTCAAGTTCGAGATTTTTTACATTTTTGTTTGGCCACTATAGGCATTCATACATATTTTTGTGTTGTTCATTTTTATATACATATACATACATTTAGCTTGGCTTAATATTATTGAACTCTGCTTTCATGTTATGCCTTTATTATGTTATTGGCTTGTTTCTTGACCGTCCTCGGATCATTGGGGGGGTGTCATATAGTTAATGCTTTTCTATATATTGTGTTAAGTTAGCATGAGTTTATTAAATGTTTAAACGACATATTGTCCTTCGGCTTCAGTTTGCACACGGCACATAATTATTATTGTAGCTTTCAACCTAGACGAAAGATGTGATTTATTGAGAATAATATGTTATTGCTCTGATATCAGTCGTGCCTGGGACACTTGGTACACTGTCTGCACACTGAGAGCTATAGCCTCTAAGAATAACCTAACACAAGGTTGCTGGGAGGCCTGATCCTCGCACCACATTAGACATAACACAAATAATGTTGCTGCCAACATTGGGCTCTACGCGGGTTTAAGATAGAGTTACTGAGAATGCAAAAACACACTTGATGGTGTTTCGCATACAGAGAGTTGGTAGCTGATGATGTGATCTTCTTCTGCTGACATTTAGAGGTATGGGCCCGCCCTGCTAAACCCCAAATGAGACCTTCTTAGATATAATATAGTATGCTAAATAGGGTGCGCGAAATATAGGTGATACAGATTTCTATAGGTTTTGTAATTATAATATGCTATCACCGTTCGCTTACTATGGACTAGTGACTATGCTGATAACTCTGATTTTTATAATATGTATGTTGGTATTATATAAGATACTGCGTTTGAGAACCTTGCATTGAAAAATAAATATTTCAAACTTGCACGTGTGTTCTTTTACTCCCCGTTGTGGTTTGAAATGATTATAGAGCGAAAGAGTGTTCATGTGTTCCACGATACCTGAGGTACCCTAAGTTCATGTTCTGGATTGTCTAAGTCATTGGGAGTTTGTTATGACCAATGAGACACTGTAGCTAGCTCGGTAAGGGGATTTCTGATACTAAGGTGAGTTTTGGGTCACCCTAATTCACCCAGGTTCTAGATCTCTGTGCACAGTTCTGTGGGAGAACGGAAACCCTGCTACAGTATCCCTATGTATAAGATACTACAAAGGGAAAAGAAATGAGGATAACGACAGGCATGCATAGTGTTCTGTATATACCTCTTTAACATATAGGAAAAAACTGTTCAAATCGTGTCATCAATTATGGCCAAGTTGTCATACAACTCATCAGTAGATAGGACAGTTGCCTGTATCCCAAAGGGGTGTTGTGTACTCTTGTGGTGGCACCTAGGGAAATTTTTATATATCATGAGTTTAGTAATTATTTATTTCTTTATTTCTTTATTTCGGCCACTTTGGCCATAAAAGACACACATATATACATACATAAAACATAGGATCATAACAATATACACATACAGGAGTTTTAAAAAGAGATTGTCTCTTGAAATACAAAATTCATTTCCGGCATCCTCATTAAAAAACACCAAGTGCTGGTAAATAGCTATAAGTACCTGGGGGTACATTTAGACAACCGCCTCAATTTCCAAGTGCATTTTAAGGACATGGAAAAAAAAGGGTCCACCTTACTGCACGCTTTCACTAGTTTGGCAGCAGAGCTAAAAGGTCCTCTTGTCTCCCCCTTGCTAACCGCAATGAAATCAAAGCTGTTACCCACAATAGCATATGGGAGTGTATTACATCATGGGAAAAGTGCTACTCTCATAGACAAAATACAAACTAAAGTCTATAAACGGGTCTTTTCCCTACCGAACAGCTCCTCACCAGCGCAAGTAAGACTTGAATTTGGATTACAATCTCAAGTACTACTGAAAAAATATGAGGCTATCAAATTCTGGTACAACGTTTGGAGGAACAAGGAGAACAAAATGAATGGGGCATTGTGGGAAGCAATCCACACAAACCCGAGCTCCGAGCACGCAAAGTACCTAAAACTCTCACTAGATACAACCGAGCTGGGACCATTGTGGGAAACAAAACTGCCAGTTTCTTCGTTCAAACAAGCGGTCGTGAGGATCGCCAAGAAACACTCACTTCTCAACGATAAAATAACCTTCAGCGCCCGGACCCACGCCTGGATGACCATCAAATCATACATAAAGCCCATACCAGCAGCTTATTTAGACATGGCCTTCTCGTTTTTTATCAAATGTAAATTTCTTCAATTAAGGCTGGGTAACCTCCCGACAAGATTTGATCAACCAAAATGGAAACCACAAGAATCAACGGAATGTGACCTTTGTGGCGCAGGTAAACAAGACATTATTCATATAGTTTGCATCTGTCCGGCTATGTATCAAGGTCGGCGGTATTGGCTAAAGGACAAGCTCAACGAGCAAGGAGTTCGTACCTGCCGGACTGCGATAATCCAAATCTTATGCACTGCGGATCCTCAACTGATTTGTAGATCAGTTAAATTCCTGGACAGTTTCGTGGAAAAATAAGACCTATTGTCACAGGCCCGATCTTCATCTTGACTTAAGAACCCTGTTTCCAAAGACAATTTGTGTCCTGAATAATTTCACTGAAACTCACGACAGTCTTTTGGACACTTAGAATTCATACTTTTTCTCTTTTTATATAGTTAAAAGTTAATTTTAAACATTGTGGAATTGTATATATTGTAATGGTTTTAATTAACCAACAATAAAGAACTACTTACTTAAACACACAGGGTGGCCGATTCTTCATAGCATGACACCGGCTATATCCTGTCCTTCCATGGTGAGGCATTCTGTGCTGGCTATTACTTCTGGTGCAGAACAGGAGGTGTCCCTCGAGATGCCTGCCATATCCAGTCCTTTATTAAATACTATTCCTGTTACTAACATTGATGAGCTGAACTACACCTATCCTGCTGACTTATCTATGCCAGATTTGCAAACTCGTTTGGCCGACCAGTCAAGATTCTCTTTTGACTCTGTTTCGGAACTTACAAAGAAACCCTCAACTATTGCAAAATATGCCACCTTATTTAAAAAACATTTTTTAATTCCCCCTTGGACATACATTTGGTTGATTCTATTTTCATTTTACCTTTTTATGTCAATTGGTTTTGTGTTTTATTTTTTCCGCCTGATCGATGGTCACTATGTTAAAGAAAGAACAGGAATTCGGTACCTTAATGGAACATTGGCCCCTCTTTCCTCTTCACATTCAGCACACAGACTGAAACGAAACTTGAATACAGTCAACATTACTGCTTGGCCTGTCCTTGATGGGATTGTGTGGGATGCTGTTAGATTTCAAATACATGGGCCCGCTGAAGTGATTAATGTTCCGAATGTGCTTAGAGTAAACATGGGGGATGTGATTAAACAAAATATACGTTCTGATGATTGGGATATTCAGGCCGTAGAAGCATTATTCTCTGATTTGAAATACTATGCTGCCTTTGATGCTGAGGATTTATATTTAGATTCTATTAATTATGGTGATTTGTTTTGTTTTCAACATTGTGGTAATCATTTTTTACATAAAACAAATTCCAGGAGGGTTGCTGTAAATTACACACAGTGGGAACATTGCCCTGCTCCATTGGGAGGCAGTTCCAATACGTTTCTGAAAAAATACACTTATTTTACAGATTTTAATCAATCAAATCCTGAATTTATTTCAAATAGACACAAAAGTCCATGTCCAAAGTTAGACTTACCGATACGAAATTACTGTATTCGAAGTCCTTTCTAGACAGATTAGCTGTAGATGGCTACGAGATTTGGAAGGGAACAATTGACCTTAAATCGGTTTGGGGTACCAAAGATTGGCAGGTACAAGGCACTGAGGCATTGCACCGTGCATGTCTCATCCCGAATCACATGTTGTTTCTAAATTCATCTATTTCCCAAACAACATGCTTTGGATTGGCTACTTCTAAAAAATTAAATACACCTATTATCCCCGAATTGGAAGAATATTCAGGATGGGGTAATTATACTGAATTGTCCATTCATGAGTTACAAGCTCCTTTGGATCCAGTTTGGATCCAAAGGGTTGGCTGATGTGGCAAAGAAGTGCTGATTCTTGCCAACGTCGTTTTTTGGGTTTAACTGAAGGGTTCACGCAAGTCAGACCTGATCCCCGTTTTGAAACTGATTATACTGTCACTACTTACTCTGTGGGGAAATTGTGTCAGAATTGGCTACAACATTCCACTTTAGCTGCAGTTAAACTACATCGGTCTCAGTTAACTGAAAACGGGGATTTGAATGATTTTATAAAAGGCCCAGCTTAAGGGTAGGTCTAAACGGTTTGGAAATTTTCGCAAATTGAGGCTGCTAAACGCCTAAGAGCAATTGACCAAGCAAATTTGGAGAAAGTGCTTGCAGTTGTCGATAACAGTATTAACATGCATTCTTCCCGAATTTACACATTGAACAATATTGTCTCTTCTGTAGTTGACATTGTGAATGATGAAGTGTCGGTATTGTACCATGGACAAAATCAATTGCGTTCTGTGATGCAGTTTGCATGGACACTACAAACTCTGAAAGCTGGTCGCGTTCCTTGGAGTTACATGAACGTGTCATCACTATTTGCCCCGTTTATTTTGACTGACAAGCAGCGCATGCTTTCCATGCGAGATGCATCATTTTCTATGTTGCACATTGAAAAGTTGGAATCCTTGCCCTTCTCTGTAGCTGAGGCGGCTGCTGCTACATGGCTTATCCATGGTGTTATTACTTTACCATTTGCTTTATATAAATTTACTAATTGTATGAGATATATTGCAATAGGACGATATGAACCACTAGGCAGTGCTTTCCTACATGAGGCATGGTCTTTACCATACATGTACAGATGCCTGAAGGATGGAAAGGAAGTGAATCTGAATGGTGAAGAATGCACACAGTCGCCTGACCGTTCACTGATATGCAGACACATCCAGTTGCATGGTTCTTGTAATCAGGACCGGCCTAATTTGGCCTGTGTTTTAAAAGGCACATCAGTTCCTGCAATTGTTCCAACATTCACATTATTGACAAACGGTAGTTATTTGCTTTTGAATAACGAGGAGTGTTGTGGGTTAATGGTCGGTATCGCCTATGTGGTTACTGTATCAGAACGTGTGGTGTGTTGCAAGAACGTGTTATATCCACCCACGCATAGGAATTCAGATGTTTCCATCTGGCCGCGCATCCCAACCTTGAAAGCGGAGTTCAATGGTATGAGCCGAATAAGGGCTCTTTTGTCTCAAAAAGAAGTGGCCCTGAGCTCGTCCCGTGAAACTTATGTCCTTCACATAGCTAACACACAAACAGAGGTGCAGGCACTTTTAAATACTGACTTGCCGTTTCATTTCTGCGAATTAGTTCATCAGATCTTTAATGCCTCCTCCACGTCTGGCTTAGCTCATTTTTTAAAATTGGTTAGCAGTGGTCTCGTGACTACGTTTGAAAAGATTTTTGGTGTTATCCCTGCTTTCTTCCATTCAATATTTTCGAGCTTGTTTGGCGGATTTCCTGTTTTGCTGGCTTTAGCTGCATGCGTTTTGATATTATTCTGCTTCCTAAAACATGGATGCCCATCCTGCGCAAGAAGCCGCTCAGCCCCTTCTGACACTGTTTCGCAACCGGATGCTTGATTACTATGGCACCCTGCCGCTTGCGACCTTAAGCACGGCATTTGGATTATCGTTTCGATTTTCCTATTTCACATGTGTCCAGCCTGTGTTTCATTGCCTGAGCTGCGATTTTGACTGGGCCATTGATTTGTGTCTCTGCTTGCCGTTATCTCCTGAAGTCGATTTTAATCACCTGATGGGCCCCGTAGTTGCTCACGAGTTGGTTTGTTCTGGCGAAAGGATTATGGCCTTGGCAGCGATGCATGGACTAATGGGTCAGTGGGACATCCCCGCAGCGGCGCATGAGTTTCTGGCACATAGCGTTCTAGAGAACCTTGCATTGAAAAATAAATATTTCAAACTTGCACGTGTGTTCTTTTACTCCCCGTTGTGGTTTGAAATGATCATAGAGCGAAAGAGTGTTCCTGTGTTCCACGATACCTGAGGTACCCTAAGTTCATGTTCTGGATTGTCTAAGTCATTGGGAGTTTGTTATGACCAATGAGACACTGTAGCTAGCTCTGTAAGGGGATTTCTGATAGTGCCATTTTTCTTACGAACAATTTACTTCATATGTTCTAGGCCTGTGATTTTATATTAGGCCTCAAGTTCGAGATTTTTTACATTTTTGTTTGGCCACTATAGGCATTCATACATATTTTTGTGTTGTTCATTTTTATATACATATACATACATTTAGCTTGGCTTAATATTATTGAACTCTGCTTTCATGTTATGCCTTTATTATGTTATTGGCTTGTTTCTTGACCGTCCTCGGATCATTGGGGGGGGTGTCATATAGTTAATGCTTTTCTATATATTGTGTTAAGTTAGCATGAGTTTATTAAATGTTTAAACGACATATTGTCCTTCGGCTTCAGTTTGCACACGGCACATAATTATTATTGTAGCTTTCAACCTAGACGAAAGATGTGATTTATTGAGAATAATATGTTATTGCTCTGATATCAGTCGTGCCTGGGACACTTGGTACACTGTCTGCACACTGAGAGCTATAGCCTCTAAGAATAACCTAACACAAGGTTGCTGGGAGGCCTGATCCTCGCACCACATTAGACATAACACAAATAATGTTGCTGCCAACATTGGGCTCTACGCGGGTTTAAGATAGAGTTACTGAGAATGCAAAAACACACTTGATGGTGTTTCGCATACAGAGAGTTGGTAGCTGATGATGTGATCTTCTTCTGCTGACATTTAGAGGTATGGGCCCGCCCTGCTAAACCCCAAATGAGACCTTCTTAGATATAATATAGTATGCTAAATAGGGTGCGCGAAATATAGGTGATACAGATTTCTATAGGTTTTTGCATTATAATATGCTATCACCGTTCGCTTACTATGGACTAGTGACTATGCTGATAACTCTGATTTTTATAATATGTATGTTGGTATTATATAAGATACTGCGTTTGAGAACCTTGCATTGAAAAATAAATATTTCAAACTTGCACGTGTGTTCTTTTACTCCCCGTTGTGGTTTGAAATGATTATAGAGCGAAAGAGTGTTCATGTGTTCCACGATACCTGAGGTACCCTAAGTTCATGTTCTGGATTGTCTAAGTCATTGGGAGTTTGTTATGACCAATGAGACACTGTAGCTAGCTCGGTAAGGGGATTTCTGATACTAAGGTGAGTTTTGGGTCACCCTAATTCACCCAGGTTCTAGATCTCTGTGCACAGTTCTGTGGGAGAACGGAAACCCTGCTACAGTATCCCTATGTATAAGATACTACAAAGGGAAAAGAAATGAGGATAACGACAGGCATGCATAGTGTTCTGTATATACCTCTTTAACATATAGGAAAAAACTGTTCAAATCGTGTCATCAATTATGGCCAAGTTGTCATACAACTCATCAGTAGATAGGACAGTTGCCTGTATCCCAAAGGGGTGTTGTGTACTCTTGTGGTGGCACCTAGGGAAATTTTTATATATCATGAGTTTAGTAATTATTTATTTATTTATTTATTTATTTCTTTATTTCGGCCACTTTGGCCATAAAAGACACACATATATACATACATAAAACATAGGATCATAACAATATACACATACAGGAGTTTTAAAAAGAGATTGTCTCTTGAAATACAAAATTCATTTCCGGCATCCTCATTAAAAAACACCAAGTGCTTCATTTCATTTTGCAACTGGAATCTAAGCATATACAAGGTTACTACTCAGAGTACTTGACCAAATTTCCTGCGAACAATGTACACAGAATAAAGAAACCTACTAATACTAAATACAATAGGCTGGAAAGTATTGGTTTTGATAATCCTATATGCCGTGATACAAGATCTTGTTCCTAGGAGGGTACACATGGGTTTGATCCATCTTTTTCGCGCTTTCGAGTATGCTTTACAGATAAACAGCATATGGACCTCATCCTCCGTACAAGAATCTAAACACATAGGACATTTCCCCTGTGTAACATTTGGACATTCCAGTTTTCTCTTAGACCAACGTTCTATATTGGAATTCAGCATGAGATTCCCGTACCTGAATTTCAGAAATAGAGACTTCGCAAGGGGAGGCTCTATTTCGTCTAAGAAAACTTCAAAGGAAGGTTCATCTTTAAAGGTTAAGAATTCTTGGATTAAGGACCCAGTTCTATTTTCATTCACTAGCCTGTTAGTTGTATAGGACCAGAAGGCTCGTTTCACCATAGACTTGGCGAATGGTGGTAAGTTATCTGGATTCTCCCACAACTGAGGCAAGCCCAGAATTGAGAGCCATTTTTTAATATGTCTGAGCCATAAAATGGAATGGAAAGAATCTAAATCCAATATCTCTTGAAGGCCCTTCCTATAGTCGGCTAGTTCTGAGGTAGACCATATCCTTATCCAGAACATTAATGGTCTAATGGTTATAAGATTATCAGTTCTTTTAAAATTTAGATCAAGTTGAAGAGGGATCAACGGTGTACTAGTAGGTACCCTTACAATTGTTCTCATAAATTTATTATCCAGACCGTGGAAGCTATCCCTTGCCCAAGGTCCCCATATCTCAGCCCCGTAAAGGGCAGCGGATTGGATTTTAAATTTAAAAAGTTCAAGCACAGGAGTCACACTCTTACTTGTACTAGCATTAAGTTTGCTGATAACTGGCTTGACATTATGGGCATAGGACACCTTGCTTTTCTCAATTTGGGCCTTCCATGTCAGATTTGAGTCAAGTACAACCCCCAAGTAGGAAAAGTTATCAACAGTTTCTAAAGTTTGACCATTCAGATTCAGAGTCCCTCTATCCGGTTTACAGGGATTCAATGCCATACACTTGGTTTTGTCAACGTTTATCTCTAATCCTTTCTTCACACAATAAATACTAAAGGAGTTCAGGAGTGCCTGGAGGCCCTTCTTAGTTTGGGATTTTAAGATGGTGTCATCCGCGAAAAGCAACGCAGGCACCCTTTCTCCATTTAGCTGAGGTGAGTCATTGGCACAGCCATTCAAATGATCAGGGATATCGTTAACAAATAAAGAAAATAGGGTGGGGGCCAAGACGCATCCTTGACGGACACCGCGCTCAATTGGAATATTACGCGTCAGTTCACCATTTGGTCCCCACCTAATGTTGGCATGATTCCTAGCATGCAACTCGACTATTTGAACCCGAAGACACCCTGGCAGACCGGCTTCACTTAGGGATCTCCAGAGTAAGTTGCGAGGGACAAGGTCATATGCCGCTCTCAGATCTACGAAAGCTACGTACAGATGACCTTTCCTAATGTGTACATATTTCCAATATATACAACAAAATCTGAAGACCTGGTCTATGGTGCTGGTCTTACTCCTAAACCCGGCTTGAAACTTTGTAAGTATTGTTTTTTCCTCCGCCAGTCATTTATACGAAATAATAAATGCTTGGCATAGAGTTTTTGCAGGGTGTCCATTAGACTAATTGGTCTATAGTTCGATGGCACAGATCTATTTCCCTTTTTAAAAATTAGAACAACTTCTGCTGCGCGCCAGCTATCGGGAAATTGACAATTATTAGATAGAGCGTTAAACAGACGGTTTATATATGGAGCCCAAACTTCAGTTTCATGTTTGTACAAGTCACCCGGTATTTTGTCCGGGCCAGGAGCTTTACTGTTTTTTAATTATTTAACCCCTCCCACGCTCATGACGAGCTCAGCTCGTCATGAGCCATGGTGCTCGTGTGCTCATGACGAGCTGAGCTCGTCATAACGGTCCGAACGCTCGCACGCGGGGCTAATTCCCCCGCTGTGCTGAACGTTCTTGGAAACGGGTGTGGCCGTGACGAGATGAGCTCGTCATGAGCACGCGAGCACCATGGCTCATGATGAGCTGAGCTCGTCATGAGCACCGAGGCACTGTGCGCCCCCCAGCACAGCGGGGGAATTAGCCCTGCAGGCAAGGGGTTAAAAGACAAATGGAGCATGAACAAGGGGTGTGAGCACAATAATATGAACTAAAGGCCAAATGATGGTCATAATTCATTATATTATTGAGACACATTCCGATATAAAGGCAACCTACACGTAGAAGATGGATCTGTTAACCAAATAGACGATTTGTCACACAAGAGGATAGTACACGTAACAAAAAGTATACTACTCCCATTCATTAAGTCATATTGTTGCATTGCTATACCTCACCATATTGCGTGAGACGTGATAGCAATTCGACATTATGACAGGTCAACCATTAAGCCAGTTTAACATAGAGGGGCAGATACTCTTACAGCAAAATAATATCAAATAAGTGAGGCATCATGTTCACACTCAAAGAGATCAAATATTCTTAAGATCATTGCCCTCTGGCTACATGGTTGCCCATGTCTGAACACATCATTACCCTAATTCCTGATCCATCAACCCGATGCCCTAAGTAATACTGTTGGGAATCAGCCTTTCATGTAAAGCATTACGCTCCTTTTCAGTGGCACCCAATATCTCAAAGAGTACTTAAGCATATGGCTCTGCATCCAGCCAGAGGCCCTTGTGTGTGGGCAGGCTGGAATATACCAAGTTGGCAGACAGATATCCATATCCCATAGCTTCTCCTGGCTGACATAAAACGTCAGACCAGTAAGTGAAAGCCCACTTGTATTATTGTGGCTACACATGTACGGAGGCTTTACAAACATTAAGGTTACAAAAAAACTTTTCCACCTCCCCCACATAGCATATATGACCAACAAGGGGTGAGCCCCGAACATCCACATCTGATGTACCACAAAACAGCGCTATTCTTTATCATGCGGTAAGTACAAGCATCGAAATGCGCAGAGCCCCTCACATAAACTGGGCCCAGCAGGTCTCCAGCACAATCAGTGCTATCACGAGGGTCAAAATTGCATTTTGCTACATTCAAGAACACACGCAACCAAAACGGCTAAAAGGTGATGCCCTGAACAGTCCACTTAGATCAAATATGATAAGCAATAACCTCAAAACGATGTTAAACACTGGCGAGAGTGCACAAAGCCAATGCAGCCGGACATGACATAATGAAAACTATAGACCTGTCATTCCAGTATCAACCCAAAAAATGATGAAGCTCATTTTCAGTATTGTGTCCCAACTGCTTTGCTTTGAGGCGCTAGGTCCAGTTAGCCTCGGTTTGCCTGAAGGTCTCTATTACGAATGTTATTTGAACAGTCCACTCAGTCCCATGAAACCAAAAGAAAAAGTCATTTGGATGCGCCATCCTATAGTGGTCAGACATAGAATATCTGCTTTCACCATTCCCCAGAGGTCTCACATGCTCCTGTAGCCGCAGCTGAAGGCTGCTTGATGTACTCCCAACATATATCATATTGTAACTACAACTAAAAACATAAATTACAAAATGAGTGTTGCAATTGATAAAATGCTCAATACAATGCCCATAAGAAGTATTTAAACTAAACTCCTTTGTTCCACTTCGGCTATATTGACACATATTGCAGTTATTACAAGTGTTAAAACCCTGCGGTTTGGATGGTAACCATGTATTGGTTCACTGGGAAGTTGTCACATAGCTGGGGCACAGAAAGTCTCTACGTGTACGGCCCCTTATGAATACAGATGTAGGGTATGTGCTTATTTCATCCTGCAAACCTGGAATTTCCAATAACAGATGTCAATGTTTCCTAAAGATTGTTTTTTTAAATGTCACTCTGCATGGTATATTTGGTGATAAATGCCAATTTACCATGTCTCTGTTTGGCCTTCCTATCCTTGGTTTTGAGTCTCATGTCCCTCGTGATTCTCTGAATTTTCCTTTCAGCTAGTGTAAGCTAGTTGGCATCAAACCCCTATCCAAAAAATGACCCTTCCCATCATTAATATTTGTCCTGAAGTTGATCTCTTTGCGCAGTTTCACCTAATTCAGGACATCCCCATATGGAATGTTTTTAATCACAGATTGGGCATGGTCACTTGAAGCATGCAGATGCCATTGCATGTGGTTTCCTTGCAGAATATGGTATTTTGAATAACATCATCCTTGATATAGAACTGTAGGTCAAAGAAATCAAGACTGGTGCTGTGAAGGCATATGGTCAATCTAACATTATAGGGATTGTCATTAAGATAATGACTGTATTCCTTTAACAATTCGACAAATTCAGTCCATAAGCAAATTACATTATCAATGTACCTCCCCCAATAAACTATGGGCCTCATTACGATGTCGGTCAGAAAGTCTCCGAATGGCATTCGGATTTTCCTAACCCATGTCGGAACCCATGTTTCTGACCAACTCAGAAACATTTCCGGCTGACCGATTACGATAGAAGTTAACCGTTCGGTCTTTCCAACTCGGTTCCGACCAGCATTCGGAGACTCCGTGTCGGTCCAGCTGAATCTTAAAGCTCTACGGACCGCGTTTTCGACTGATGTATTACAATGTCGGATTCGGATAGCCTTTCCAAATCGGTCTGTCCGACACAGAACAGCTGTCTGAAACTGAATTTGGGTACCCCTAGCAGCCCCCCTTCACCCGGATGCCTCCGGTTGGAGCCCTTGGGGGACACTCCTTCTTACAGCACCAACTCACAGTATCAGCTCAGCATTTGACGCTTGAGCTAAGAGCGGGAGGTCACCCTCAAGTGATTATCCTCATTGAACTACCAAACCTTGAAAAGTTCCTTCTCACAGCACTTCATTCCATAACAGCTTCCCCTCCGTATCTTCGCTTTACAGCCTAGGGTTATTTTTGAGCTCTCCGTCGTACAGCATTAGCCACATCTGGAAGTGCAGCTTACAGCACGGCTCTCCTTTCTGGTTCTCACAGCACTAACGCCACTCTGGAGCTCACCCAAGCAGTTCCATGCTTCCCCCTCACCAGTGTAAATGGTACAGCACTAGCGCTTCGCTTGAGGTCCATCTCAAAGCACTAACCTCAGTGCTTTAAATGGGCCGGTACTCACCGGTACTGAGTACCGGAACTTCTTCATTTTCTCCCCTTGAGTGCCGCCACTTTTTTCTAGAAGAAAGAGAGTACCGGTACTCATGGGGATCTGACTTTAACCGAGGCAGCGCGCTCCCTTTATCTCTCAAGTTATACTATGGCAGCACCTTTCAAGCACTGCACGGAATCAACCAATGGGGCCGGACCCAGAGGGAGCTGCTTTGTAAATCGGAGCAGGGGTGTGTCTGCTGAGTCATTTGCTTATCCAAAGATCTTTCACAGTGGGCGCTAAGAGGGGGCTGTAAAATCTAATGGGTGGCGGCGGGAGGCACTATTCAGGACATAACAAAAGAACGTATGGGAAGGCTTTTACAGTCGCCACGCATCTGAATTGCTTTCTTGCACACTTCCACTTCCACACTCGCTGATTCCTATTTCATCGACCTTGGACCAATCAAAAATGTGGAGATTGGCACCTGGTTCCCCAGGACAGACGTTGTCAGCTCTGGCCCTAACTCCGGTTTACAAATGTTCCAGGAGAGACTTGTTTATTTATTTTATGCGTTTTTCTATAGCGCGGCCTTTACCCGAAGGTGTCAGAGCGCTTCACAATAGGAACAGTAACGATACATGAGGAGAAGATTACACGTCAGCATGTTACAAAAGAAAACGTCAAGTTACATGAGGCAAAAGTGACAATTGTGAGCAAACAAAATACAAGAGGTAGCAAATGGTGCATTACAGGAGGAAAAAGTGGTATGTGTGCAGGTGACAAAAGCGTACAAAGTACAAGCAGAGGTGTAATACTGCAATAAATGGCAGACACTCCAGCACAAGAACAAACGTTACGTAGGCAATGGTGGCACTTGCGCAAGTAACTAAAGCAAGCAAAATGTAAGAGGTAGCAACAGTATGTTACAAGAGAAAAGTGACGTGTGCATGTTACAAAAGGGTACCAGTACTGGACAGATGGCTCAGTGGGCTGTAGACCACCGGTTCGATTTAAGGCAGGCTGAAGCAGCATGTAATCCTAAAGCGGTTGATAAAATGCATGCAGATTTCGTGCATACAACCTTGGCACGGTCAAAAAGCTAACCCCGCCCCTTGTTCCCCCTTAGCCCCGCCCTAAACTCCGCCCACTGCTGCTTTTGGTGAGTACCTGCACTTATTTTTTCCATTTAAAGCACTGACTAACCTCACCCGGAACTCTTAACAGCACTAGTTGCCAGTGCTTGAAATGGTTAAAAAAAAAAAGAAGTGCAGGTACTCTGCTGGTTTCTGAGCAGTGCCGTTACTCTCAATTAAAAGTATTACATCTCTCGTGAGAAGTGCCGGTACTCTTCCTCGCAAAATAAAAAAGTGCCGGGACTCCATACCGGACAATACCAGCCCATTTAAAGCACTGCTAGTTGCCCTTTTTGGTGTTCTACTCTGACAGCGCTAGCTGCCCCTCCCCTCCCCCTTCCTTTGACCATCCCAAGCAGAATTTTACAGCAACAACTAACACCCCCCATCCAAACTGAAGCTTCATCTCACAGCCCTTGACCTCCATGAGCCGCCTCAAGCCCCCACTGGATTTGTGAAACACCGAGTCCTCTGCGGCTCCCCACTGGAGACAGCTGCGCTCACTCTCACAGCAGCAGCTGGTTTGCCACCCACACTCCGCTGGATTATCAGCACACTCATCCCCTCAGGATGCAGCAGGGGGGGTCTGCTGCCGGGGGAGCTCCGGTGCAGCAGGTTCAGTGAGTCCCGGCCGGGCGCTCCTCACCTGGCCCGTGCCCTCGCCCGCCCCCGGGCTCCCGCAGCCCCGGAGCCCGGCTCTCCGCCCTGCCGGCCAGCAGGTGGCCCGGTTGCACTGCGCTTGAAGCAGCGAGGAAGGCTCGGCTGCTCTCGGGGAAGCGCTCGGATACAGTGAGGTGGGACAGCGCAGTCTGGTGTGCAGGTTACAGGAGAGGGCACCCGGGAGGAAGGCAGGCAGGGTTCAGCGCCTGCGGCAGAGTGGGGTCCCGCAACCACACACCGCACCTGCTCCCCTCTCCCCCCGCAGGGCGGCTCACACACCTCCATACCGAGGCAGGGAGCGGCAGGGCGGAGTGACGAGGAAATGCCGAGGCCAGGAAGAGACAACTCCAGCCCAGGGAGTTAAAGGTCGCCTGGCGGAGGGAGGGCAGCGGGAGCAAAGGGCAAGGCCTGCGCGACCCGTGCAGCCCGGACACCGGCTCTGTCTGTCAGGACCCCGGCGCCGCCTGCCTGGACAACGGAGGGAATTACCAGAACACCGGCTCCACCTGCCTCGACACCGGCTCTGCCTGACTCGTCGCCACCGGCTCTGCCTGACTCGTCGCCACCGGCTATACCTGCCTGGACACCGGCGCTACCTTCCAGAACACCCCCGGCGCTGTCAGGACCCGGCGCCTCCCGATGGGACCAACCTGCCGCCCCAAAGCGCATGGAATTTAACCGCCCGTGGATAACTTTGATTTTTGGGATTTATTGGTGCACGAGCCCCTTCTTCTCGCTGGGAAATGTCAGTCTTCGAGCTCTACACCCGGGTGAGTGAACTGCTTCATGGACTTTAACGAGAGTAAACAAGCAGGCTGGTGCGACCTTTAGATGGTTTCCAGCGGAACTCCTGGGTGGTTTGTGTTGGCATTGGCACTGAGTGAGAAGTCAGTTCCTGGCGGCTCCCCTTCCCTCCTGGGACTAGTCATGGGATGGGTACCTGTCCCTCCTAACGTTTATCAAGTACTTTTGTTTTGGCCGCTTAACTTCTAAAACGCTGTCTTTTTTTTGGGGGGTGGGGGGGGGGTCAGAGCGGAGATGCTTTTGTGGGTACCTCTCCTGGGGAACTTTGTACTCCTCTGTGTACCTCTCCGAGATCCCTTTTTGCTCTCTGCACTTTCAGTGGGTGTTCCTAATTTGCCCTTAAAGTCATATCAACTTAGCTAACCTCTACCCAACTCTGTAGTTTGTGAATGTTCCAGTGAACTATTTTTTATGTAGTGCCTAGTAAATGATGTACACTGCATATTGGCGCTCGAATGCAGCCAAGCAAAAGTTGCCACAGCAACCAAGTGCCCCTACCTGTGCTACCTTTAATCTACCAGGGCAGTTGAGCCGGGAGGCCCCATGTCGCGGGTGTACCACGGTCCTGGCCATTTCGCCAGGAGCACGTTGCAATCTTCAACTTCATTTACTTTAAGCATTTTAAACGCAGCCTCCCCTCGCCCCCCCCCCCCCCAAAATACAACGTTACTTAAAATAATAGGACAAACTAAATGTCACACATGGCAAATATAGCACTTAGCAACAGTAGCTGTGAAAAAGGCAGCATAATAAAAATAAAAAATAAACATATCTTTAAAAGTTAAGAACCGTAAAAACTATATCGGTAGTTAGAGATGTAGGGCCCCTGAGTGCTAAGCAAGGTGCAGTGCCACTTGGTGGGGGGGGGGGGGTGGACATTGGCATGTGTGTGGTATAAAGGTACAGGTGCCCCTGCCCCTTCCCCTTCTGTGAGGCTGCAGACTCGCCATGCTCGGGCACCTGCGCCCTCAGGGAAGCAAGCCAGGCCGGCTGGGAGCGGGGACAGGTGCACTGACGTCAGCGGAAGTTTCACTTCGGCTTCGCTCACACCCATCCCCAGGGACTCCAGGAAAACTCGAGCTCCGACCTAAAGCGTAAACTGCTCCCTGGCGCTGTTCTTGGCACGGGGGGTTGAACTTTCACGGTTTCTATAAAGTCCTTCAGTAACCGCCTGCATAGCAATGTTGTCAGAGAGCTTTTGGTATTTTAAGCCTCTGTTTGTCTGAGTCTGATGGGCGGAGCAGGAGTCGTAAATAAGCGACGCCCCCTGGGGAGGCTTTGACAAGGTGTTCGTGCGCCGAGGGGAGGGTTGTTCAACCTGCTGAGGGATTAAGCCTGCTGTTTGTCAGGCTCATGGCTGCTATCGTTCTGTTGTGAATGCCACCGTCTCCAGGCGTTTTCAAATGTTTAAAAATGGATGCTGTATTTACGTGTTCTCGTGGAGCGTAACGCATAATTGTGCTAAACTGTTGAAGCCTGTTAGCTCAGTGGGTTGACTTTTTGCTGCTTCAATAGTATGATATTGTATTGTAGTGTAGTTGCATTTGTATAGCGCTTACTATCCCTGACAAGGGGTCGAAGTGAAGATAAAAGTTTAGAATTATGTCTCAACTCCTCCTTTCACGCTCTTCCAGAGATAAAATGAGTTACAATTTCGACTGACTATTGTTATTGCGTTAGAGCTGCCGTGTAAACCCCACGTTGGCTTCACATTGCTCAGTATAAGCAAACGCAATAGAAATATAGTTTGCACTGTGACGCAACCTGTCTTAAACCCCCGCAGCGGAGGTTACTCCCTAACAGTGGCGGTGCGTCCATTAGGGGCGCTGGGGCGTTGCCCCACAAGCCGCCCACGCAGCTCCCTCGGGTCTGTGAACTTTAAGTAAACTCTCTGTTTAGAAGCGAGGGAGAACTGACGACACGACAATCAAGTCAATCAAGATGATGTCGGACCGCCCACCCCCAGACTAGTCTGAAGGGGGTGGGCGGTCCAGCGTCATTTTGACTGACAGCATTGTCAGACAAGCCTGGGACACACTAGGCAGCAGCGCAACACAAGTGCGCATAAACGGGGACGGAGGGCGATTTTTTCGCCGTGCCCAGTCATGCGCACCTGTGTTTTTTCCTGCCTTGCGCATGCCCATTAGGAGCCCCTCGGTCTCCTAATGGGCGTGCAGTGGGCAAAGAGTAACGTGCCCTAACCCGAATCGATTGGCTAAGAGAGTCACTTGGCGCCAACGACAACGGGACCCCAGAGCCGCCTCCCTCAACCTGTCGGTGTTTTGGTGCCTATCAGCGGAGGAAATGAGTTTTTTAACCTCCCGGTGGCTGCCAGCGCGTGGCCCGCACCACGGCAGGACTTAATAAACATCTCCCGTCAGGAGGGGGCATGCCAGCTGCACACAGGACGGTGAGAGGGGTACAGAGGGCATAGGGGCAGGGCACAGAGCGGGAAGAGCGAAGAAAAACAGAAACCAGAGAGATTAAAAGAAGAAGAAAGAAGACGCGCAGAGAAAGACAGGAAGAGAACTTAAAGTAAAACTTAAAGAAATGGAAAGAAGGCAAAGGGAGGCCTCGGTCCGTACCCGGCCATGAAGCTGCGGCTGCTCCAGGGGCTGCTGCTCGTGCGGCTGGCCGCCGCCTTTATCCTCGGGTCTCAGGCCAAATGCTACTTCCAAGCGAGAGGTGAGTGCCCTCCCACCCCCCCCCCCCCCACCCCCCACAGAGGTCACCATCTCAATGGTACAGGTCTGCATACCTGAGGTCTGGGCAGCGATGGGACACTGGGAGGCGGCGCGGACCCAGTCAAGACCAGGTAAGTTTTTTATTTTTTTTATTTTATTTATCCCTCCCTCCCCTCCCCCCGACCCCCACTGTGAGCGAGCCGTGACTGGGAACAGCGGAACGTTAGTCGCAGCTGCTGCGAAATAACAGGTTCGCCTCTGCCAGCCCCGGCAACACCATCACATCGTATTGGCTGACAAGCTTCCAGGAAAGCTGGCAGCACTTCGTGGGGTCCCGCATGATTTCTTTGTTGCGTGCATGCATGGGTACATACAGCACAGGAATATAGTGCAGTTCTTTTTCAATGCCTGATGAGGTGTGCT
This sequence comes from Lissotriton vulgaris, assembly GCF_964263255.1. Classification (NCBI taxonomy): domain Eukaryota; kingdom Metazoa; phylum Chordata; class Amphibia; order Caudata; family Salamandridae; genus Lissotriton; species Lissotriton vulgaris. The sequence continues at coordinate 253,301,652 of NC_141689.1, read as the reverse complement.
TCAGGTGGCAGGCAGTGATAGACACAGAACGGCCTTTTTTACTAGGAAACAGAAGCGTTTCTCTGCCGATTTCGGCCTTCTTCCAATGACTGGAACACTGCAATGCCCATATTTTTGAACACTCCGTTACGGGCAATTATTAAATAAATAAGACTTAGTACATAAGTCATATTTATTTAATCATTGCCCGTAACTGACTGTTCAAAATTAAATATGGGCATTGCAGTGTTCCAGTCATTGGAAGAAGGCCGAAATCGGCAGAGAAACGCTTCTGTTTCCTAGTAAAAAAGGCCGTTCTGTGTCTATCACTGCCTGCCACCTGAAGCACACCTCATCAGGCATTGAAAAAGAACTGCACTATATTCCTGTGCTGTATGAGACATTCAACGTTAACGGTTTTACTGTGAAATATAAAAATGGCATATTGTATAACGGCTCCATTAAAATAATGGCCCTGCATCAGGGAGGGGGCAATTGTTTTTTATGCAAACACAGACCGGGCCCGTTACTGCTTGCGTGTGTTAGCACTTTAAATTAGAGCTGTCAGCTTCGCTAATGCTTGTTTAAATTAAAATGTAAACTTCTTTAATGCAACCGGGACAAGGGTGCAACTTGAAATTATTCAACAGGAAACAGAGACAAGTGGAGGGCATTTGCACCCCTACGATGCTTTTCAATTTCACGTTGTTCAATATTCTTGTGTTAATGGTATACTGCTTTAAACTCACTGACTTGCTTTGTTGGTCCTCACGGTTCTCCGTTAATAAATTCTGAGATCAACCTCATTTAGTTACAAATATGGCACTCACAAACGTGCTGGTGACATAAGTGATTTCTGTTGTTGATTGTAAGGGACTACAGTGCCCTGTGCCAGCGAGTTCAGCCTGCAAGTTTGGAGTACATGGTGATATGAAAGCAGTGGCGGCTGGTGACATTTGGAAGTGGTGGGGCGTAAATCAATATTAATACTTTATTGCAGCGAGCAAGCAAATATGTGAGGTCTACTCGCCTTGTAAAGTTCACCGGGTAAAAACATTTTGGCAGGGCTTAATTTGGAACCCAGTCCGGCCCAGTATAAAGTAATACATTTGTGACATATACCCCACAAAAGCAGCCCAGAAGTAACAGATGTAATCAGTAAAAACAAAATACTACTTCAAAAGTCCAACACGGCTTCAAAATGTAGTTCTTCAGGAAAGAGGACAGAAAAAGTACAAAACTGCTAAGAGACAGATCCGCCTGTGCTAAATTCTGGAGATGGGGTACATTAAAAAGGGGTTCTGCAATGAAACATGTATGCGTACGCTAAGAGGACTGACAGACTAACAACCACCTGCAGAAGGGGCTTTCATATCACCATGTACTCCAAACTTGCAGGCTGAACTCGCTGGCACAGGGCACTGTAGTCCCTTACAATCAACAACAGAAATCACTTATGTCACCAGCACGTTTGTGAGTGCCATATTTGTAACTAAATGAGGTTGATCTCAGAATTTATTAACGGAGAACCGTGAGGACCAACAAAGCAAGTCAGTGAGTTTAAAGCAGTATACCATTAACACAAGAATATTGAACAACGTGAAATTGAAAAGCATCGTAGGGGTGCAAATGCCCTCCACTTGTCTCTGTTTCCTGTTGAATAATTTCAAGTTGCACCCTTGTCCCGGTTGCATTAAAGAAGTTTACATTTTAATTTAAACAAGCATTAGCGAAGCTGACAGCTCTAATTTAAAGTGCTAACACACGCAAGCAGTAACGGGCCCGGTCTGTGTTTGCATAAAAAACAATTGCCCCCTCCCTGATGCAGGGCCATTATTTTAATGGAGCCGTTATACAATATGCCATTTTTATATTTCACAGTAAAACCGTTAACGTTGAATGTCTCATACAGCACAGGAATATAGTGCAGTTCTTTTTCAATGCCTGATGAGGTGTGCTTCAGGTGGCAGGCAGTGATAGACACAGAACGGCCTTTTTTACTAGGAAACAGAAGCGTTTCTCTGCCGATTTCGGCCTTCTTCCAATGACTGGAACACTGCAATGCCCATATTTAATTTTGAACAGTCAGTTACGGGCAATGATTAAATAAATATGACTTATGTACTAAGTCTTATTTATTTAATAATTGCCCGTAACGGAGTGTTCAAAAATATGGGCATTGCAGTGTTCCAGTCATTGGAAGAAGGCCGAAATCGGCAGAGAAACGCTTCTGTTTCCTAGTAAAAAAGGCCGTTCTGTGTCTATCACTGCCTGCCACCTGAAGCACACCTCATCAGGCATTGAAAAAGAACTGCACTATATTCCTGTGCTGTATGTACCCATGCATGCACGCAACAAAGAAATCATGCGGGACCCCACGAAGTGCTGCCAGCTTTCCTGGAAGCTTGTCAGCCAATACGATGTGATGGTGTTGCCGGGGCTGGCAGAGGCGAACCTGTTATTTCGCAGCAGCTGCGACTAACGTTCCGCTGTTCCCAGTCACGGCTCGCTCACAGTGGGGGTCGGGGGGAGGGGAGGGAGGGATAAATAAAATAAAAAAAATAAAAAACTTACCTGGTCTTGACTGGGTCCGCGCCGCCTCCCAGTGTCCCATCGCTGCCCAGACCTCAGGTATGCAGACCTGTACCATTGAGATGGTGACCTCTGTGGGGGGTGGGGGGGGGGGGGTGGGAGGGCACTCACCTCTCGCTTGGAAGTAGCATTTGGCCTGAGACCCGAGGATAAAGGCGGCGGCCAGCCGCACGAGCAGCAGCCCCTGGAGCAGCCGCAGCTTCATGGCCGGGTACGGACCGAGGCCTCCCTTTGCCTTCTTTCCATTTCTTTAAGTTTTACTTTAAGTTCTCTTCCTGTCTTTCTCTGCGCGTCTTCTTTCTTCTTCTTTTAATCTCTCTGGTTTCTGTTTTTCTTCGCTCTTCCCGCTCTGTGCCCTGCCCCTATGCCCTCTGTACCCCTCTCACCGTCCTGTGTGCAGCTGGCATGCCCCCTCCTGACGGGAGATGTTTATTAAGTCCTGCCGTGGTGCGGGCCACGCGCTGGCAGCCACCGGGAGGTTAAAAAACTCATTTCCTCCGCTGATAGGCACCAAAACACCGACAGGTTGAGGGAGGCGGCTCTGGGGTCCCGTTGTCGTTGGCGCCAAGTGACTCTCTTAGCCAATCGATTCGGGTTAGGGCACGTTACTCTTTGCCCACTGCACGCCCATTAGGAGACCGAGGGGCTCCTAATGGGCATGCGCAAGGCAGGAAAAAACACAGGTGCGCATGACTGGGCACGGCGAAAAAATCGCCCTCCGTCCCCGTTTATGCGCACTTGTGTTGCGCTGCTGCCTAGTGTGTCCCAGGCTTGTCTGACAATGCTGTCAGTCAAAATGACGCTGGACCGCCCACCCCCTTCAGACTAGTCTGGGGGTGGGCGGTCCGACATCATCTTGATTGACTTGATTGTCGTGTCGTCAGTTCTCCCTCGCTTCTAAACAGAGAGTTTACTTAAAGTTCACAGACCCGAGGGAGCTGCGTGGGCGGCTTGTGGGGCAACGCCCCAGCGCCCCTAATGGACGCACCGCCACTGTATGAAAGCCCCTTCTGCAGGTGGTTGTTAGTCTGTCAGTCCTCTTAGCGTACGCATACATGTTTCATTGCAGAACCCCTTTTTAATGTACCCCATCTCCAGAATTTAGCACAGGCGGATCTGTCTCTTAGCAGTTTTGTACTTTTTCTGTCCTCTTTCCTGAAGAACTACATTTTGAAGCCGTGTTGGACTTTTGAAGTAGTATTTTGTTTTTACTGATTACATCTGTTACTTCTGGGCTGCTTTTGTGGGGTATATGTCACAAATGTATTACTTTATACTGGGCCGGACTGGGTTCCAAATTAAGCCCTGCCAAAATGTTTTTACCCGGTGAACTTTACAAGGCGAGTAGACCTCACATATTTGCTTGCTCGCTGCAATAAAGTATTAATATTGATTTACGCCCCACCACTTCCAAATGTCACCAGCCGCCACTGCTCCCTAACATTAAAGGCAGGCTAGGCTGTCAGTCTGAACGCTAAATAGTTTTGCCTGAAACCACCCTGTCATTATGTTGATGACAGACAAACAAAACAAGCAGGGCAGGCTGGGGACGCCGAGCAGGCATGCACATGTGTGCTTTGTAGTGCCTAGATCCAGTTCTAGCTGCGAGATGGCGCAGGCAAGGGGCACTGCCCACGTGAACTCATCATCTGAGATAGTTCATCTGGACAATGCACCTGACGCAGAACACGGTGTGTAACCTGGAGATCACTGGGTACAGTTCACGCTGCTCAGGCGTCATTTCATGCTTCCGGGGTCGATAGAACCAATAGTACTGCGCTTGGTAAAATTGTCACATTATCTTCTCAGTCCATTGCAGCACTGGTTGTTTGAAAACAGTCAATTTATTGTTACATTAGTCTCGGTGAGGAGATAATGTTCACCTTGCTTACATTGCACATGGTCTGCTTAGGAAAATGCTTGTAATATAGCGCTTACACAGGCTTGCATGTCATAGCACTTTACACGTTTTGGTTTACAAGTTTACCCAACTGAATATGACTTATTTGATTAAACTCTGGAGTATAAGAGGACATTACAAACATTTCAGCAGCTGCCACTTAACCAACCAATCTCTCACTGAAAGGGGAGAGAGGGAATTTGTAAGGGGACACCATTATCCAATTAATGAGACCTGATTGCAAACACAGAATAATCATCTGTGTGAGCTGTAGTTATCCAGGCTAGCCCAGTGCAGCAACCAATGCATTTGTTTTAAAACAGTGTAGGATAGGATTCTTTAGATGAACTGAATGCCAATTTTGAAATCCTCCCAACTTCTTTACTTTGAATGGTGTTTTTTTTAAACCGTATTGAATCAGAGTGAATAAAGAACACCAATAGTGCTAGGAGTGTTCCAATATACTAATGCCGCCCTATAACCCATAATACAAATGTTTCAAGAAGTACTAAAACTGCTTCTAGATGAGTAAATACATTTTTTAACACTCTCTGTTGGCGTGTTAGTAAATATATGTAGAAGGGGATCCTTGTATGGGCCTCCCTCATTGCCATCATGTTTCGGCAGATCCTATTTGATCTGGTGCTTCATCAGGATCTCTTCATAGGACTCAGTTCTTCACCTACCAATTCTAAGATGCAGGTGGTAAGAACATGCTCATTGGTCCTGACTGTGCATGCTACTTGGAGATTCTTTTAGCAGGATCTAACAACCACGAACCAAATGGGTGCTTTTAAACACATTTGGAACTCTTACTTCATTATACTTGTGCAGAGCATAGGACCTGTTATTAATAACTAAACCATTATTACTGGCTATTACACTTTTGCCCTAACTATGTTTTGTGAGCAGCTTGTTTGGATTGTGTCAGGGACTGGGTGAACCAGGGGGCAGTGAGTTCCAGATTGATTTCATGATGTCTATTGAGAAGAAGCTGGCGATAGTCAAACATTTTATTGTGCATGGCGGATAACCACACTTAAATACGGCAACTGCAGATATTGTCTATTCACTCTGATGTGCCTATTGTGTGACCTATGTAAGCTCTAAAATGTGGCTTGTAACGCAAGAGCAGATACCCTTGATAATCCAGGATCGAGGGTACTATCAGAGGTCCGAGTGTAACAAAAAATGGCAAAATGGTGATGGATGGGAATTCTGGTACAAGAGGAGGTTGGTGTAAATAGATTTCACACAATATAACTTGTGCTGATCAGGAGCACGAGCTATGTTGCATTACTGGGTACATGTATAGTGCAGGGTTTTCTGATTACGTTGCCTCCTGGTGCTTTATGCAGAAATGAAACACCGACCTTCAAGGAGCATCAAGTACAACTTGTTTGCTCTAGGATTATCAGCAGAAAAAAACCGATTAAAATCAAAGTAACTGCCTTTGTGAACTGAGGGAAAGGAATGGAAATGCTACTTTCCCGAATTGTTGTCTGAATAGTTCAAATCAACGCTTCAGCCATGTTTTCGTTCTGAAAAATATTTAAAAAAAACCATGGAATAGGAAACAGAATATGGACTAACCTAGAGAAGCGCTGGTCCATGTTAGCGGTGTTTGAAAGTGGGAGTGGCCATGAATAATGAGGATATGGCCTTGAATTAAAAAGAAAGTGGTTTTGCTTTACAAGGACCGTGGCCGTGCATTGCGAGGAAGTGGCGACGGGCAGAAATAACCTAGTGGGGTTAGGTTTTGTACTGTAAGACTTGGCCTTCTATAAAGCACTTTAAAGCACTCTGCAATAATGCCATAACTTCATAAGACTTCCTGGGTGTGGCATCCTCCCTGCATTGGCAAGGGAGCTCAAGCCGCTGTCGGGGTCATTGCTTGCAGGTAAAGTTTATGCCTCATAATGCACTTGTAGGCTGTTTAAGACGTAAGGCTTGCAGTAGTTTCGTGGACACTCGGTGGCCCTTGCGGGCTCTCACAACGTGGTCAAGGAAGCTCCTTTTTACTTATAGCTAACAGCATTCATGTTCACTCTTCTCTTGCCAACTTGTCTTAAACTGACCTGAGACCAGGTCTCGTGTTGGCAGATGGAGGGGCAGCGCGTGGAGGTGGCCTGGCCCCGCGACCACACCAGGATTTGTGCACTTTGCAATCTAGTCTTTGGTCCACTGCCAGCTGGTGTAGCATCTTTCAGTTTTACAAGTGTTAGAGAATATTGTGAGATCGATTTCCTTAAGCACCGCCATTTTATTGAGTTCCAGAATCCAGACCTGGGTTTGAGCCTTGGTCTCAGCGCTCTGTCCTGATGGTTGGCTTCAGTCCTCTTGGAGCTTGCTTTGGAGTGAAAAGCATGTTGTTGTGCCAACACCTACAGTTAGGTCATACATCACCTCTGCTGTCAAGGCAACAGCGATGAAGACGAGTAGTACTACCCCTGGGCACGGCGTGTATTGTTTTCATTCGCAGGGCTATTCCCATTGGTGAAGTCACTGGAACATCGCCTCCTTAAAGGGGCCATCCAGTGTAGAGAAAAAGGAAAAAGAAAAAAAAAGTTCTCTTTATTCAGTCTTGCTTCTGTAACAATTCAGCCACGCACACCTTACAGTAATACTAGATGTACAGATACAGGTACATAATAATCCTATAAGTGGTGAAACTTCAAGGATCCAATCACATCACCTCTTCTGCACCCGTGCACAAGAGCTGTACTGTGCAGGAGCAAGCGACAGATCCAGATTTGAAGAACATTTGTGTCCCCAGCAGACTGGAAGGAGGGGAAAACTGCAATGTTCCAGATGATGTCATTGCATCTTAGCCCTTTGTGCCAATTAATACTGGAGTAAGTGTGTAAACTGGGTGGAGTTAGAAAGGCGGTCTACTCATATCTGAAAATACATTCATTATAGATACAAAAAAAGAAAAATGCAATGTGAATTTGCACCTAAATCTTATCTGAAAATCTGCGATTATCCACCAATAGAAACGCTGCATGTACAGGATTGTACTTAAGCTCAGACATCTGTTGTTTTGTAGATTTTAGTGCGTTGCCTTTGGAATTAATCTCAATCCCCCGTAAAGTAACTACTCTACGAGTGGCCTGGGCACAAGCGAAGCTCTAGTAAAAGCCTTGCTCTCAGAGCAGGAAGAGAATTACCAAGAAGTACTCCAGGAAATCTGTCTCACTTTGGATGTGCAGTGGGAGATTATTCCAGTTTTCTGCCACTACTGAGGGAGGCCTACCTTCTGCTCATATCTTTCACTGCTTTAGGCGCTATAAAAGGCTGATTTCGTAGATCTCAAGATGCTTTATCAGCAGAGCTGCTCGAAAAAGAGTCAACATGCCTAAAGATTTCTTTATGCTCAATAGTTGTTGATTTTAATATAATTCATGTATCAAATGACAGTCAGAGAAAGGACTGTAGGGTAAGAGATATACAGGGGTGTAGCTTAGTCAGTAATGTTAGGGGGGATGTGAGACTGGGATTTCCCAAAAAGCCACAAGATGTACCCATCTGACATGGTGAGGACAGCTGGAGCCCTGGATGGGGTAATGGAAAGGGTTAAGAACATTAGTTTAAAGTTTTTAGAAAAGTAAGGCTTGTCTGCGTAGGGCCAAAGTAAGATAGTCTGAACTATGTTATTTACTACTGTCCATTTAGAATATAGAACCTTACATTGCATGCGTTTACAGCGCATGCGATGACAACGCTGTCACTACAACGACTGCATTGTTACATCACAGTACATTACAACGCAAGTCATTACATCAACTTGCTGTAGGGGGCGTGCTGGATTAGGAATAGTATAATTTGCTATTCCAACTCCAGTGTGTGCAGCAGTAGGGAAGGTGTTGGACTAGTACATTATACTATTTTCTATTTCTATTTAGGGGGTTTTATAAAGCGCTTGGTGATGCACAGCGGCGTGTCCCCGCGCTGAGGAGCTGAATTTACTGGAACGTACACATGCGAAACACCTTACTGTGCGAATAATGCAGTTTTGAGCTTGGCTCTAAAGAGTGGTTCTGATGATTCCAATCGCAACGCCGTGGGTAGCTTATTCCATCTAGAAGCTGCAAGGTGCCTAAAGGATCTTCCGCCCATCCGAGCTCTGGACACCTTAGGAACGACTAGGAGTCCTGAGCCGGAAGATCTCAGGGAGCGGGACGGCTGGTAGGATGTCAGCAGTCCTTTCAGCGGGAGAGGAGACCTCCCATAGATAATCCGGTGACACGTGCATAGTGCCTTGAATTCTACCCTGCTTCTAATCTGGAGCCAGTGCAAAGACCGGAGGGCCGCTATGGATGCAGCTCTTCTGGGTAGTCTGAGCACAAGTCGGGCAGCGGCATTCTGTAAAACCTGTAGGCGGCTCAGATTCTTCTCCAGGGTCCCTTAGTAGAGAAGATTGCCGTAGTCCATCTTTGACGTGACTAGTGCATGTACCAGGGTTTGACGGGCTCTGATAGGTAAGAACTTCAATACCTTCCTAAGACTTTTGAGAGTCCCGAAGTATTCCTTAGGTTAGTGCGCCCCCTACAGCAAGTCGATGTAATGACTTGTGTTGTAATGTACTGTGATGTAACAACGCGGTTATTGTAACAACCGCGTTGTAATCGCATTCGTTGTAACGCATGCAACGTAATGACTGTTTCCTGTCCATTTCCTCCGCACACCAATGTAGGGCAGGTGGGTCAAAAAGTGCAGGCCTACCACCAACCCAGACCTAGCATCAGCAGGCCAGGCTTGGAGAAGGCAGCGGGAGCAGGCTTTGTAGTATCCCAGGCCCAGCAGCTTACCATGCCTGAGAGGTGAGAAGGGTCAGAGAATGCAGGGAAAGCTGTGAAATAGGAGAAAAAGCTGCAGAATGCCTAGGAGCCTAAATGACGTAAGGCATCCAAAACCCTGGAAAGATTTAAACTTTCTAGAAGATAAATCCTACGCACCCTGTGGAGATCTACACACCAAGGAACCAGAGATCTCCCGCTCCGTCTTCCTTTTAAAAGAAATTAAAGCAATGATATAACACGTTTAAGGATATGATGATTACCCGCGTGGATTGCATGCCGAAAGAGAATGCAATTTGTTTAGTTCTAATGGAGTGTGTGGTTGTGCGTTGCTCGGCTTGAAGTGCTTGTTAAGTTTTGAGGAATCATTACTCATTATGTGACTTTAATGCTAATCTCTGTGCTTGTGGGCGAATCTGAGCTAATTTAACATCTTCATGATGCTATGTAGATTAGCGATAGGATATCATGTGTCAGTATAACTTGAGAGAATGTACTCTTCTGGGAGCAAATGCTTAGCCAGCTGTGAGGCTTGGAGAAGTTTTATATCCATGACCATCAGTGGTTAACATGTTAAAAAATAAGTGGAGGCAGCTTGCACCAGCCCATTTCTCCTGTTAGTGCCACCTAAAACAGAACCAACTACTAACCATGAAAGTCGGGAGAGGATGTGGTGTAATGGCCACAGCTACCGACTTCGGAGCTGGGAAACCAGGTTCGAGTCTCAGCGTCGGCACAACATCCTATGATTTTGGGCAAATCACTTAACCTCCCCGTGCCTAGCATAAATGAATGTGTCCTTAACTGGTGTTCATGAAAAGCGCCGGTGTTGATGATTAAGCGCTGGTGCTGAGCACCAGAAACCACTGGCTCAAATTAAGCACTGAGAGGATGCTAGGAGTTGTGTCTAATGTGTTCTGATTTTATTGGGTGATGCATAAATATTGCTTGATCAGGATACGCTATTGAGCTCGCAAACACTAAGCCAGGTAGGTGGCTTGTATCTGGCAAGTGTGCGCGGCGGCCTAGGAATTGGGTCTCCTCTCCAGCTGGCAATGAAGCAGGCATGAAACTGGGTGCCCCAATGAACTATTCAAAAGAGCATCACTTGAAGGTAGATAAAGATGGGAAGGGTACATGAGGCGAGAAGAAGATTGGCAACACCGAGTACCAAACCAACCCACCCCTCCACCACCGACTGCACACAGACAAAGGGCTCTCAGGTGGAGGCAGAAGGAAGGGTGTATGTGGGTGCAAAGCTCAGAGCTAAGGGCAATGACCGAGGTCTGATTTGCGATAGATGCCAGGAGAACCAGCCCTTAACCCCACTCTAACCAGATAAAATACCAGAAAAGTACCTGACCTCTAACCCACACCCTGCACACGTAGGCAAGAACAGCTAAACATGGGACAGATCTACCTTCGATGCCACAGCAATGCAACCAGATCTTCATTCTTTCTCACCTCGCTCTGGACAGACAAGGTTGGACAGAGGGAATCAGACAAATGCCACATGCAGGCCAGGCAAGGTACCCAGCATCAGATGAAACATGCCTGTGTGTTATTACATTAATAATAGCCATTTATATAGCACTAAACAAACGGAGTTTTTTTAGCTTTTGATTGTGTTCATTAATACACAACTGAACCAATTTGTATATCTCAAAAGGATGAAAGTTTGAATAAAATCTTGCAGGATCCAACCTCATCACTTGATTATTAAGTGCAACTGTTTGCAAAAAGGGCGCAACACACTATTCTATTTAATTATTATTCCAACTTGTGACCCACAGGTTATACATGTACATTTGTAACATCAGCACTAAACCCCGAGCTGTCTTACCCAATATATAAATATGAGATTCAGCATTAAATGCAGTGGTCTGGTGCAGACACATAAATCAACAACCTGTTTATGTAGATAGAAACTGTGACCAGAGCTTGACCGGTCATTTTATTATGCTTAATCAGAAATAAAAGTTGAAATATAAACTTAAATCAGTAACTGCAAGATTAAAACACAACAAACCTATTTTAGAGCTGATGTTTTCAAATGATTTAACACACATAAAGGCAGAACCCCTATGCTAAAATGAATGCAGATAATTGTACACAAACTAGTATGTAAGTACTGTGTCTTGGCCCTTCTCGAACCCAAACTCTTGCATTAATGTCCAGCATTTTGCTCTGAGAGAAGGTGGCAACTTCCTACAGGTTTCATAATATTTCGAAGCACACACAAGGGATGCTGGCAGCTAAGGCCACCTGCTTAGAACCCATACCCAGATGCACCCATTGGGAATCAACAGAGAGGTACCGTACACCGCTGTGTGCTTAATGCTTATGGGGCATGGGATTGGCAGCTTCAAAGCAAGTTTCTCTGCCTTACAGAACAGGTGCAACATGCCATCAGCAATGCCAGTGTCCCGCACAGAACAGGGATAGAAAGGTATGAACAGTGCACGTTTCCTCTTTCACAGAACAAATACACCCCTTCAGCTTTGGTGCAGGCTGTCTTCTCTCGCAGAAGAGGTATGGCACACAGTCAGCAGTGTCCGCATCTAATCCTCACATCACAGGTACAACACACCATCATTAGTGCATGCAACCCTCCTAGAACAACAGCAGGGCAAGCTTACCTCTCTCATGGAAGAAGTACAGACTGAAAAGGTACAGCACTTAAAAAAAATGTTTTTACTGAGTTTTATATAGCTCGAACTTGACCCGAATCGGGTATCATAGCGCTTTACTTAGCAGCATGAGGACACATACATTTGTGTTAGGCACAGGGAGATGAAGTGATTTGCCCAGAATCACAGGAACAGACCATCATCCCAGGCTGAACACAGAAACAGAGTGAAAGACAGGCAGGGGCCCACAGCGCGGGTGCATCGTTTTAAGTAGATGAGTGTCCTCGACCCAGCCTGGGCATCTCACAAACCCCTCTGAGTTAACAGTGGCTTGATCTAACGTGTGATGACAGGCAGCAAGGCCCGACTGGCACTGGCAGGCCAAGACCCGACTTAGAAATTATTCAAAGGGTGTTCATTCCATCCAGACAACAAATTAACAGGGACAGTCAAGCCAAGAGACTGGCTTGGCTCAGAGAGCCTGTGCGCAAGTAGAGCCCTGCAAATATTCAACATGTAAATCACGCATCAACCATCATGTAACAATATGATACATTCTCCTCTAAATTCAGAAAAGTGTATTCATTTAACACACTGAAGCAGACCACCTTAGTGCATCAGATTAAATCTCCAGAAACATTCCCTCTTCCTCTCTGATGACAGTGCTATTAGTGGACCAAGAGGCAAGTACATTTGTCAGATATTATCTAAAGTGGCCTAAATTCCGGTTATATATGGAGCATCGTTATAGTCTACTAAATCACAGACCTCATCCTGAAATCACTTATTTATGCTTGTTCACATATTTAATAATGAAGGAAAAGGAGGCTCGGGGGAATAAAATATTTGCCAAGAATCACACCGTTTGCGAGCAGGGCAGCTGGGATTGAGCTTAGTTTTTCTTGTTTCACATTGGGCAGTAAAGTCACTGGACAGGTACCTCTTTCTGTTTTTAGATGAAAGTATAACATGTGCTTTTAATTCTTAGCGCCTGAGGGTAGACCATTAGTGGCAGGCAGAAGCCACACGAAAGCTCAGCTTGCTTTGGGCTCGAGGGTCCAAGAGGACCTCGAGCTGAGGTAGAGCCAGGCTTCTGGCTCGACCTTTAAGTGGCTCGCCCACCTCTAGTTCCATTCCATAAACCCCCCTGAAGCTACGCCTTTGACGATATGTGATCTTTTTTGTGATGCCCTGAAATAAGTATGGCTACCAAGTTTGGGCGTATTAGAAGTAGATGTAGCAGTTTGGTTGAGGCTCACTAGAGATACTGATGTGCAATTCAGGTGTGGCTGGAACATGCAGCTGTCTTTCATGAAAGAGAGTCATGAGAGTATTCATTTTAAAGGATAAGTCCCGCCATTTGCGCTTTTGGGCTCTGATTGGCTCCCAGTCACAGCCCCCGCCACATCCTGTGATTTTTGTCATTGTTGAAATCACCACTTGCCAGCCACGGTTTAAATCTTTCCATAATATTATCTGACACATTTCGAGTGGAAGAGAGTCATGTGCTACTTTGTTATTTATGTGGAGCCCTCATGCCAGAAAAAGCGATACACACAAAGTTACAAAGAAGCGGGCGCCTCTCGCACTTACAATGTGTCGGAGAGTAGCAAGAGCGGAGAAAGATGGCGGCTGCTAGGCGTTAACTCAGGGGCGTGGCTACCATTGGTGCAGCACGTGCAACACCCAGTAGGCCCATGGATGGAACCTTGCTAATAGCCTACTTTACTACCCCAACAGCTGTCCTGTGGGCCATTGAACCAATGCCGATGGTATCCTTGCTAGGCTGCTCTGTCAATTCTCTGCTGTTAAAGTGGCAAATTATATTTAAAAAATGATTACGTTTGGGTTTTTTCTTTATATGGTGACCGGGTGAGGCCAGAGCGTGTTTTTGAAGGAATTTTCCCTATAAGACTTTCGAGTGACAGAAACTAGTTCTAGACACTGTAACTCTGGAGGCCTGGGTTTCTAACGCCATTTGCTTATGGAAAACAGGAGGAAGAGGTCACCATCAAATGGGCCCAAGCATGGAGCTCCCTCAGTGTTTGGAAGCAGACTGGTCTTACTGCCAGTGAACTTAAGAACGTTTCTCAACATCTACTCTCTGATTGTGTTTACATAGATACTGAGCTGGGAGGATAATGAATCGCCAGGCAGACTGGTGGAGACATTTTGTTTATTCTGACTAGTTGTGTATCATCGGCGTGCATGTAAACTCTGAGTCCATATTCATGCACTAAGGTTGACAGAGGTTTATGTAGAAATTAACAACAACAAAAAACAATGGAGCTAGTGGTAGTAGTGAGTTTTGCTTTCCCCTTTATTGGTATACAACAGCAAGTTCAAGAATGCAAAGGTAAATGCAGGAATGGGTGCGGTATCTACGCGTGAAATGGAGCGACTTGATATTCTGTAGATGTCTCACCCTTCTCTAGTAACACTTGACACCAATATATATATATATATATATATATATATAAATATATATGTGTGTATATATATATATATATATAACTGGCGGTCGCCAGTAGGTATATATAGTTAGGACCTAGTTACCATAGGAAATTCTGAACATTCTATTGGGAATAACTTTGGCGCCGATTGAGGGATCTGCCTGTAACTATCCTTAAATTTGCCTCGCTGGGCTCCGCTCCTTCTCTGAAAGTTTCGGGGGGATTCGTCAAGCGAGGGCCGAGAAAAAAGGGGGGTCCCAAAATGTGTTTTCCCCATGTTAATTTCCATACGGACATTCTGACAAGGATACAGCTCGAACGGCTGAACAGAATTATACCAGATTTGGCAAAATGGTAGGGACTGGTATGCAGCAGTGCCTTTTGTATGTTTGGTGTAAATCCCTCCAGTAGTTCTTGAGAAAATGTAATTTGAAATTTTTCGAATGGCATTTTCTATGGGACCTTTAGACACGGCTACAGCCCGAACGGCTGAACGGAATTACACCAAACTTGGCAAAATGGTAGGGACAGGTATGCAGTAGTGCCTTTTCTATATTTGGTGAAAATCCCTCCAGTAGTTGTTGAGAAAATGAATTTGAGCAAATTATATATCTATATGTGCTCAACATTCTATCGGGAATAACTTTGGCGCCGATTGAGGAATCTGTGTGTAATTTTCCAGAATTTTGGCCAGCTCCGCTTCTTCCCTGAAAGTTTTGGGGGGATTCGTTAAGCGGGGGCGGAAAGGGGGGTCCCAAAACATGTTTTTCCCATGTTAATTTCCATAGGGACCTTTAGACACGGCTACTGCCCGAACGGCCCAATGGAATTACATCAAACGTGGTAAAATGGTAGGGCCTGGTATGCAGATGTGCCTTTGCTATGTTTGGTGAAAATCCCTCCAGTAGTTCTTGAGAAAATTGAATTTGAAATTTTTCAAATGGCATTTTCTATGGGACCTTTAGACAAGGCTACAACCCGAACGGCTGAACGGAATTACACCAAACTTGGCAAAATGGTAGGGACAGGTATCCAGTAGTGCCTTTTCTATATTTGGTGAAAATCCCTCCAGTAGTTGTTGAGAAAATTGAATTTGATTAAATTATATATCTATATGCGCTCACGTACGCGCACCGTACGCGTACGGTACACGTACCGTACGCGTACGTGCGCGTACCCTTATGTGCGCGGGCAAGTTTCTGATTGGCTGGCAGTCGACTGTCAACATTCCAAACTGTCCAAACCAGAAAGTGTTGGCCACCATCTTGCTTTTCAGGAGAACTGAGGCACAAGAGAGCCCAAAACAAGAGTGGAAAACACGAAAAGGGGGCAGGGTAGAGACCCCCCAACCCTCTAGCCCTTCTCAGGGGGTCCCAAAAGGTCCCCCAAGGACAAAAAAATAAATAAATCGCGGGGTACGCGCACCGTACGCGTAGGATACGCGTACCGTGCGCGTACCCCGCAATTAAAAAAAAGATATATCTTTTTTTTACACTTGATGGTCCTTCTGGGACCCCCTGAGAAGGGCTAGTGGGTCAGGGGGTCTCAACCCTGCCCCCTTTTCGCGTTTTCCACTCTTGTTTTGTGCTCTCTTGTGCCTCACTTCTCCTGAGAAACAAGATGGCTACTCAGGTGGTCCCAGAAGGATAATAATATATATAAACGTTATCCGCTAATAGAATTAGCATTTACAAAACCTTTGAAATGTATTGAAAAAAAATATAGGTTTCACGCCTGATCTAGTTAGGAATTAGCATTTAAAAAACCTTGCAAATTCACTTAAAAAAACATAGGTTTCAGGCCTTATATAGTTGGGAATTAGCATTTTAAAAACCTTGCAAATTCACTTAAAAAACCGTAGGTTTCAGGCCTTATATAGTTAGGAATTAGCATTTAAAAAACCATTGAAATTGCTCCTATATACTTAGTTGTACTAACTATATACCGCGCACCCGCAATCCACTGCTGATGATGTCACATATTACATCATTCATGACATGGTCAGTGACATCACTGATGACATCACTGATGACATCTCATTTGACATCCCTGATGACATCACTGATGACAGTGGATGTATAAGTGTCTGGATGAAGGATTTAGTAGGTGCGTGACTGACTGTATGAGCGAGTGATTAAATGTGTCTTACTAAATGCATGGGTTAGTGACTAAACTGTCTGAATGTGTGCATCAGTATGTCTGTTGTGTAAGCTGCTGCATGTGTTGATCAGTAGCTATATGAGTGGCTATATGGGTTATTGATTGGTTGACCAAGTATTTGAATGGGAGACTGAGTGTGTGTGTGGGTGGCTGGGAGGTGTGTGACTCTGTGCATAGATGTGTGAGCAGTTGATTCACTAGGTGTATGAGTTCAAGAGTGCATGTGGAAACAGCTATATGGGCGGTTGACTGTGTGCATGGGTGTGTTGGTGAGTGAATGGATATCTCAGTGCTACATGTGCAAGTAAGTACATATGTACATACGTAAGTGAATATATATATATATATATATATATATATATATATATATATATATATATATATATAGATTGCAGAATATCTCAGATGGAGTGTAGAACTAGATTTTTGAGAAGAGGCTACCAATCGAAAGTTGTGAATGGTGATATGATTAAAGCCAATTCGAACAACAGAGTAACACTGCTAAAGGGCGGCCAAAGCAAAACCAAGAGCAGTACGATTGAAACTAGGTTGATTATAACATATAACAGTCAACACCTTGCCATTCGAAAGATTGTCAAAAAGAAATGGGCTCTGATTGCCAGCGATCCCATACTGGGCCGAGATCTATGACATCCGCCCAGTATTTCTTACAAGAAGGCAAAATCTATGAGCAATTGGCTGGTATCTAGTAGCCCCGAAATCAGATCCTCAAAGTCATGGCTTGACACTTGCAAAGGGTTTCGGAAGTGCTCGGTATGCAAAGCGTGTAAAAATGGCATTAATAAAACCGAGTATTCTAGCCCATTCTCAGACAGTCCAATTCACATCCAGAAGCAACTAACTTTCAAGACAGAGTACGCGGTGTATGTGCTGGAGTGTCCATGTGGCCTGCGATACGTGGGAAGCACTAAGTTGCAGGCCCACAAAAGGATACTCCAGCACCTTTGAGCCATTACCAACGGCGACACCGCGTACCCAGTCGCCCGGCATTTTGAGGATAGACTTAGTAAAAACCCTGCTGACCTCAAATACTTTGTAATCGACTGTGTCCCTCCATTAAGGAGAGGTGGTGACCGTGAGGCACTCCTATGAAGATTAGAGACCAGGCACATTATTTTATTAGATTGTAAAGTACCAAATGGACTCAATGCCAGTGATGACTGCTATACTTATCTGTGATCATTTGTGCTGATCTTTATCGCTGTGATCTAACTGCTTTACTGACCAATTTCAGGTCTTTTAATAACACTTGCACTTTTTATATTATTTTTTACACAAGGATATTTTATTATTCCTAAACACAACACAAACATTTTTAAACGCAACATGTCATGAAATCATTGAATTGTATTGCGAAACTTTGCACATATTTATTTATTCATATGTATGTGGTAATAGAACATTTGCCCACTTGGGCTGAAGTTACATCAATTTGGGAGACGCATTGTAAAATAGCAAATCAAAAAGTTTTTCTATTTATCAAAATCAATCCAGTTATTTATTGAATTAATTATTTAAAGACATACTTATTTATTTATTTATTTATGGACTTTTTTAAATTCAATATGCTGCTAGAAAGTTGATTTTACTAGTTAAGTCAACCTGTTTTCCGATTAATGTATTATACAATGATTTTGTTCAGTTTTGCAACTGACTTGACATTAAGTGAATCGGAATGTTTGAACACGATAGTATGTCTTCTATGTCCGTCAACCAATCAATGGTATCAATGTTGACATTTACTTTTGCTTTAAATTTGCACACTTACTTCTCAGAAGTGTCATGTGATCAAGGCCCTTTTCGGGCTGAAACGCGTAGTGGCGGTGTTGGTGTTGGGCACCAATAAATAATTTTGCACAGAAAGCGGGTTTGCCTCGTCTTGTTTCCAGTGACTCAGAAGACGTGCTTGGTAATATATATTTATATATATATATATATATTTCGAAACAGGGCAATGAAATCCGCCAGGAAAGAAGAAAGCAATCTCACGAGGGGGAGGTTTCCAACGATAGTTTATTGAAACCTTCAGGCACTGTGCCCAAGTATTTGTATGGGGCACTGTGCCTGAAGGTTTCAATAAACTATCGTTGGAAACCTCCTCCTCGTGAGAGTGCTTTCTTCTTTCCTGGTGGATTTCATTGCCGTGTTTCGAAAGGACTTTGGGAGTTTGTATTGTGAAGCGGGTACACCCCGCGTTGATAGCACCCTCTCGTGAGTGCAACTGGCTGGTGGTTTTGGAGCGTCTTTATATATATATAGTATAGTATATATGGTTTTTTCAGTGTATTTAATAGGTTTTTTAATGCTAATTCCTAACTATAACTGGTGTGAAACCTATTGTTTTTTCAGTGAATTTCAATGTTTTTTTAATGGCAAATATTTATAGGTATAAAAAGTGTAAAATTTTAAAACGAATTTTATATTGTATAAATTTTTTATTTTTTTATTTTTGACCCCGAGGCGCTCCCCGGGCGCGTACCGGTGAACGCACCGGTAAGCGCAATGTTAAGGCGCGCCCGGGGCGCGTACCGGTGAGCGTCCCAATAGCGCTATTGCCGCGAACGAAAACCATATCGTGACGTATCGCGTAGCCGCCACGCCACGCCTTGCGTCATAAGACACGTATCGCGTAGCCGCGAGATGCGTCTTATGACGCACCGCGTAAGCGCCCGAGCGTATACGATCGCGCAACATAAGCGCCCCGACGCGCTTAAGCTACGCGACCCGGGACGCGCCCAAGGGCGCGTAGCGTAAGCGCGTCAAGCCATGTGACTTCAAAATAACACTTTTCATTGGTTCAGAACTTTTTTTTTCAAAATTTTGAGAAACCCACCCATTTCTCTCACTATTGATTTGCACTTGGAGAGAGCAAGAGATGTTCTGTGTATTATCTTCTCATAATTTTCCTGATCTACAGCAATGGCTGCAAGGGAGTCAACCAGCAGTGATTCAGATGGTTTTTTGCCTGAGGACCCTCCTCTCCAGAAAAAAAAGAACCACTTCATCTGGAAATTTTATGACATCCCTGAAGGACAAAAAAAAGTTAATGCTGGTAAAGTAACCTGCAAAATATGTGGGAGTATTTTATCCAGAGGCAATCCTCAAAAAAAATATAGCTTTGGAAATGCCAATTTAATTAGGCATGTCAAAAGAAGACACCCAAAAAAGTATTCCAGGGAGAGTGTCAGGGAGCTGGCACGGAATTTACCAAGAGATGGCGGCAGCACCTCCACTGGTGGAGCAACACCTTCAGGAACAACACGTGGAAGAATGGTCCCTAACGTGCAGCCGGTCTTTGCAGGCATTAAATTTCTATGCGTGGACTGTGACGAACTGCTCTGTTATGGGGAGCAGAGCGTTGAACTCATTGCTATAAAGAGACAGGAACACCGCTGCTCTCCCAGTCCCTAAATTTTCAATTTTTTTTGCTCCTGTTGAGCAGTTTTTGAATTCCTGTTTTTGTTTTTCCCCTGAAAAAAATCCCAAAAAAATTTAAAATCGTTTTAAAAAGTATAAAAAAAATATAAAACAACAAAAACAAAAAAAAAGTTATTTTCAGAACTACCTCCAATTTATAAAAAAAATGCTATTTTTTTTTAAAAAAAAAGTGTCATTCTTTTTTCTCCATGGTACGCTCCCCGGTACGCGTACCGGGCGCTCCCCCCGCAAAAATCGAAAAAAAAAAAAATGTATTGGTCCTACGGGACCCTTTTATGGCCCCCACATCAAACCTAGGGGGTCAAGGGGGGTGTACCCTGCCCCCTTTTGCTCATTTACCCCTTTGATTTTTGCCACCTCTTGTGTCTCAATCCTACCGAGACACAAGATGGCGGCCGCTGCGGACTGTTTCGAATGTTTACAGACACCTGTGAGCCAATCAGCTTTCCGTGCGCAAGTCGCGTGTCGCGCCCGGTGCGCTCCCCGGTGCGCGCACCGAAGCGCGCCTATAGATATATATATTTTTTTGAACCTAAATTACTCAAAATCCACTGGAGCACATATCTTGAGACATAGCAAAGGCACATCGGGCTACCAGTCCCTACAATTTTGCCAAATTTGGTGGAAATCCATTCAGCCGTTCGGGCTAAAAGTGAGGTCGACCGCCCTATGGAAATTAACATGGGGAAAATGCGTTTTGGGACCCCCCTTTTATCTCGGCCCCCGCTTGACACATCCCCCCCACACTTTCAGGGAAGGACCGGAGCTCGACGAGGCCGTTTTGAGGAAATTTTCAGGCAGATTCGTCAACCGGCGCCAAAGTTATTCCAAATAGAATTTTGAGATTTAACATTGAAAAAAATCCTAACTATAACTACCTACTGGCGACCGCCAGTAGGATAGATATATATATATATATATATATATATATATATATATATATATATATATTACCTACTGGCGGTCGCCAGTAGGTATATATAGTTAGGATTTTTTTGAATAGGGATTTCTGAAAATTCTATGTTGAATAACTTTGGCGTTGATGGACGGGATTGGCTGAAATTTTCAGGAAAATGGCACATTTTGTTTCTGAGCGTCCCCTGAAAGTTTGGGGGGGATTTCGTCAAGCGGGGGCCGAGAAAAAAGGGGGGTGCCAAAACGTGTTTTTAACATTGAGTTTTCCATAGGGCGGTTGGACTCACTTTTAGCTCGAACGGCTGAATGGATTTCCACAAAACCTGGCAAAATTGTAGGGACTGGTAGCCCGATGTGCCTTTGCTATGTCTCAAGATATATGCTCCAGTGGTTTTTACGAAAATTAACTTTGAAAAATATATATTGGGCTACATTGGGCTATATATATGTTAGAGCCCAAATGTAGCCCAATGTAGCCCAATGTAGCCCAAAGATGGCCACCAGAGACAAAAAAAAACAAATGTAGCCCAAATATCAGCCAGATGTAGCCCAACTATAGCCCAGTGACAGAATGTCCCAGAGTGTTCTAAAGAACAACTAGAGCGCTAACAGTCTTACTTATGACAAAAGTATGGCACACCTGAAGTCATCTTGATTGGAATAAAGTGTTAACACTTAAAACATTTAATTTGCAAAGGAACAAAATGAGGGGGTTCATTTTGCCATAGAAATTATGATTAGTGCTGAAGAAAAAAAATTAGGGCACATTTTGAGTGACTTCTCAAATCCTCTTATTTTTCATTAAAAAAATTCTGATATGCAGTCTCCCAAGATGGCCACCAGAGACAAAAGAGCCCAAATGTAGCCCAAATATCAGCCAGATGTAGCCCAACTATAGCCCAATGACAGAATGTCCCAGAGTGTTCTAAAGAACAACTAGAACGCTAACAGTCTTACTTATGACAAAAGTATGACACACCTGAA
The DNA here is from genome assembly GCF_964263255.1 of Lissotriton vulgaris. Classification (NCBI taxonomy): domain Eukaryota; kingdom Metazoa; phylum Chordata; class Amphibia; order Caudata; family Salamandridae; genus Lissotriton; species Lissotriton vulgaris. The sequence goes on along the minus strand of NC_141689.1, from coordinate 253,279,781 downwards.
GTCATCTTGATTGGAATAAAGTGGTGACACTTAATACATTTAATTTGAAAAGGAACAAAATGAGGGGTTTCATTTTGCCATAGAAATGTTATATATATATATATATATATATATATATATATATATATCCGATACCAAATAACTCGCCGCACTCGCCTTGGTTAAGTTGCAGTTTCTTTATTCAAAACGTGACAAAACACCTACGCGTTTCGAACCGTAGTTCGTGTTCACGGTAGCCAAATTGTGTAGTCCCTCCATTGTTTTAATGCAATTGTGTCTATAGAGCACGCCCCTATGTTTTGGGGCATGCTGGGACATGTAGTTTTAATTGGTTATTTTAAGCCATCACTTTTTCAGTGTTAGTCACGGGGTTTTTGCTGCATTGGGGCGAGTTTAACGTTACAGCATCATAGAGCGGGCCCCCAGTTAGCTAGGGCGATAACGCTCTGTGACGCACATGATGACATGTGCGTATATAGTCAGCCCTCCATTTACTAGAGGGTTGGCTTCGTGATGCGTAACTAATATGGAGATTCTCCATTAGTCAATAAAGGGCTGAGTGCCCTACGTCCCCAATGCTAGCAGCCGCCCCTGACTGTACTTAGAGTTATTTTAAATTAAATGGCGAAATTTAGGTGTCAAAAAAATGTTAACAAATAACAAAATGCAACTCAGTTATGGTGTCAGTGATAAGCATGAAAGTAAACATTCGTCTATTTAGGGAATGTGGTTTGTGGAGAGTCTCAGTTTGTTGGTTGTTAAACAAACGATCAGTGTCCTTCATAAATGTACATAAAGTTCCTCATCGCCATTGAGGCCTCCAGGTTGTTTGGTCTTGAACCTCATGATAAGTTTCGATTCTAGTCTTCTTAATTGTTGGATTCGATTACCACCTCTTTCATTTTGTGCGATCATGGCAAGGCCAAAGTATCTGGCGTCCTGCCATGTTTTCTTCTCATGGTTAGCAAGGTGTTTCGCAATGGCATATGAGTTATCATGATTCTGTATGGCGCGGATATGTTGGAGAATCCGTATTTTCAAGGAACATGTGGTGCTGCCAATATAAGATTTTCCACAGAAGCATTGGATCATGTACACCACGAAGGAAGAGTCACAGTTGATGTTACCATTGATTACAAAATTCTTTCCACTTGCATCTTTGAGACTTTTCATGTTTCGTCCTATTTTGCAAGCTTTACAGTTTGGGCATTTGTTGAAGCCTTGTTTTCTTGTTTCCAACCAGGATGGTGTTTTTTTATATTCAAAATGACTTTGGGTCAGCTCATCTGCTAAATTGCGGGCCCTTCTGTAGGAAACAAGTGGATAGTCTCCTATCGTTGTTCCGATGTCAGGGTCTTTCTTGAGTACATGCCAGTACTTTCTCATTGCATTTTGAATTCTGTAACTTTCCTTGCTGAACGTCATTACCATCCTAGGTTGGTTAGATTTATCATCTTCAACTTGTTGCGAGGAAATGAGATGTTTCTTAGGTATCAGAGTTTCTGCTCTGGTTTTCCTTCTTGCTCTTATTTCACAATTTGTCAAGTCAGCTTGTTTGTATCCCCTCTGTCTGAAGCGGTCTTTGGTTTCTTTAAATTTGAGTTCCATTTCTTTTTCCTCAGAACAATTTCTTTTCATCCGTAGAAGTTCTCCATACGGAATGCTTTTCACCAGTTTCTGCGGGTGGAAACTGAGTCCGTGCAAGATGCTATTTGTGGCAGTTTCTTTTCTATGGACGGTTGTTTGAATTTTGTCCTCTGCGATATATACTTTGGTGTCAAGAAACACAATTTCTTTAGAGTTGATGGTATATGTAAACTTCAGTCCCACTGAGTTCTGGTTGAGGATGTTAAAGAAGGTGACAAATTCATTTTCAGTGCCTTTCCACAGGAGGAACAAATCGTCTATAAATCGTAGCCAGAGCGCTACTTTGGCCATATGGTGTTCATTTTCTTCTCCCCAAGCTACGCACTTCTCCCACCAACCCATGGTGAGATTCGCGTAGCTTGGAGAAAACGAAACTCCCATAGCTGTTCCACAGCATTGTTTGTAAATTGATTTGTTGAATATGAAGATGTTATTGTGTAAGCACAGCCTTATCATTTCCATGATCATTTTTGAATGTTCTCTTTGAGTGATTGGTTGTTGGTCCAGGAAATATTTGATTGCTGTTAAACCAATGTTGTGATCTATTGACGTGTACAGTGAGACCACATCGATCGTCACCAATAGGTAGTCCGGTTGCCTTTCAGTTTCCATTAGCGTGCGAATAAAATCGCCTGTATCCTTTATGTATGAACTGAGAGTTGGTACTAATGGGGCAATAAAGTAATCTACATAGCTGGACACGTTCTCATACAGACCTCCACAACTGGATATTATGGGCCTCCCAGGGGGTTTGTTCAGAGTCTTGTGTACTTTTGGCAAAAAGTAAATTGTGGGGAGGATTGGGTTCTCAACCATTAGATATTTCTTTTCTGTGTCTGTGATGAGGCCATTTGAAAACCAGCCATCTAGCTTTGTTTGTAGTTCATGTTTCATATCTTCAGTTGGATTTCTCTTTAGTACTGTGTAATTCATTTTGTTGGTTAGTTGACGCATGGCTTCCTCTACGTAATTTACCTTGTCCAGGATCACTATATTCCCGCCTTTGTCCGCAGGTTTTATTTCTATTTGGACATTGTTTTTGAGACTTAAGATTGCTTGACGTTCTCCAATGGTTAGATTTTCTTTCCTTTTTCTGTTGAAGTTTTTGGGCATTTCTTCAATCTCATTGATCACTAATTCGTGAAAAATATCGATTTTGTTGCCGGGGTATAGGATCGGGCAGAATTTGGATTTGGGTTTAAAAGCCGTTGGTTGTCTTTCGTTGGTTCGAATGTTCATTTCTTCTAGTACTTGAGTGTCAGGAATATCTGTTTGTTCGATTTCATTAGCCAATTCATAAGCCACTCTTAGTTGTGGGACTTCCGAGGTTAGATATTCGTCAATTGTTATACTCTGCCTGTTGTCTTGCGGCACATTGGATATACTTGTGCTTCGTTTGGAAAATAATTTTTTCAATTTCAACTTCCTTGTATATTTATACAGGTCTATTTTTGTTTCTGTTAAATCATGGTGAGTTTCTGGACAAAAGGAAAGCCCCTTATTTAGTAATTTAGTTTCTGTTATTGTTGGATTGTATTTAGAGAGATTTATTACTAAGTTTGGGGTCTGGTTACTTTGTGATCCTATTTCCTCTTGTTCGTGCGGGCTCTGAGGTTGTATCGGCTTCCATCCGCGTTTGCCGCGTCTTGTTTTGCGCTTGCGTTTCCTGGAGCTTGTGTTCTTCTTCCTCTGGATCGATTCTGATATTGCCCTCTGCCTCTGGTGTTGCTTTGCGGAGTTTGCTGCACATGATAGAGCAGCTGAATCTCGTCTAAAAAAGACATTTTGCGTAGACCTGGGCGTCTTTGTTCACCTTCGCTGAAGTCAGATTCCGAGCCGCTGGTTTGTTCGCCTGGAGTTAATGTTCCTGTTGCCCATTGCTGTTTGTAAATGTCATATTTTCTGGCAAACGTTAGAATTGTGCCATATTTATAGTCATCTTGATCACGGCGAAATTTGCGTTGTTTGCGGTTTTGTACATCCTCTTCGTGATTGTCTAAATTCTTTTCCATTTCGCTTCTGAGTTTTTTGATTGTGCCACTTTCTTCATTGAGAGCTGTTATTTTAGATTCGATGTCTGCAATTCTTTTATGTAGTTCCTCAACTTCGATTCTTGCATATTTAATAATTATGAGCATCATGTTGTTAGAGCAGCCCATGTTGTTGTTGCCCCATTCTTCGAGCATTTCGGGCTTGGTGTCAGGGTGGTTTGGCAAGGTGAAGATACGCAGGCCCCTGGGTACCATTTTAAGTTCTACATATTTTTCTAATGTTAGGATTTCCCATTCCCTGGAGATTTCCTTTCTCATCAGTTTTTCTAGTTGGGTAAATAGCACTTTACAATTAGTTGGGATCGGTTGTGGTGCTGTCACTGTTTCGTCTTTGTTTTCTGGAACTGCATCCGTTTGGAAAATGCTTTCTGCCTTTGTGACTCTTTTCACTCTCCTGTCCTCCATTATTGTATTCGTTTTCACTGTCACACTGTGTCGAGTTGCAGATATTTGTTGTTTTAATAGGCTTGTGTGGGGACGTTTTCACTGTTGGCTTAATGTTCGTTTTTAAGAAGGTGGGTAAATTGTAATGTACCCCTTGTCACTGTTAGGTGCTGCAACCAAGGGATCGGAGTCACAATGCTAGTACTAATTGTTAAATAATTCTTGTTGAATGTTTCATAACTTGTTGGAATGTGACTCGTGTCGCTGCGCCTTGCCTGACCAAAGATATCAACGTATCGTCGCTGTCTCAGTTGCGTGTCTCTTACCTGGGAGACTCCCGGTCCGCGCTGGGTCCTCCGACTCGGCGCGTTCGGCGCTCAACCTGGTAAAACACGATGTTGTCGTTTCTGCCGGATTCAATCTCAGGGCAGATCCTTCCGCTGTTGGTCAATCCGCGGTCAATCCACGGGAAAGGGATAGGCGGGCTCTCCGCTGTATGTGAATACTGCATACAAATTGTCCTGTCGCAGCGGGAGCACTTTACAGCCGGTGCCAGCGACGGGACCAGGGCAGTGTCCCAGATTTGTATCCGATACCAAATAACTCGCCGCACTCGCCTTGGTTAAGTTGCAGTTTCTTTATTCAAAACGTGACAAAACACCTACGCATTTCGAACCGTAGTTCGTGTTCACGGTAGCCAAATTGTGTAGTCCCTCCATTGTTTTAATGCAATTGTGTCTATAGAGCACGCCCCTATGTTTTGGGGCATGCTGGGACATGTAGTTTTAATTGGTTATTTTAAGCCATCACTTTTTCAGTGTTAGTCACGGGGTTTTTGCTGCATTGGGGCGAGTTTAACGTTACAGCATCATAGAGCGGGCCCCCAGTTAGCTAGGGCGATAACGCTCTGTGACGCACATGATGACATGTGCGTATATAGTCAGCCCTCCATTTACTAGAGGGTTGGCTTCGTGATGCGTAACTAATATGGAGATTCTCCATTAGTATATATATATATAACCTGTCAGTGATGTCATTTGAGATGTCATCAGTGATGTCACTGACCATGTCATGAATGATGTAATATGTGACATGATCAGCAGTGGATTGCGGGTGCGCGATATATAGTTAGTGCAACTAACTATATATGCGAATTTCAATGGTTTTGTGTGAGTAAAATAAGGTTTTGTAAATGCTAATTCCTAACTATATATGGTCTATTACCTATGGTTTTTTCAGTGAATATATATACACATATATATGTGTATAATGGTCAAGGAAAGAGGGGCCACACACCCCCCTTCCTAACAAAAAAAAAATAATTCTGCGCGAATGTCGGGAGGCCCACTCCTTTCTCTATGCCAAAAAATTACTTCAATGCCTCGTCACAGGTTCTAAGCACTATATAAATGCAATTACAATACAATACAATACTACTCTGAAAATTAACCTCCTGTAACGCCCCTGGTTGGAGGATGAAGTCCCCTTGACTGCCGAGGGTCCTTGGGGGCCAAGAAGAACTCCTGTTACCTCCAGTAAGCCCCAAATGACAGGATTGCTGAGAGGTTGTCAGAGGCCACACCCCTTTTTCCACCACTCTGCAAACGTGCCACTTGGTGCACTGTCGGCGGGGGGATGATGTCCTCTTGCCTCCTGAGGGCTTCAGGATGAAAGAGGACTTCTTCCCCCAAGCTGCAGTGAGTCCGGAGGCACGTTTGCAGAGTAGTGGAGAAAGGGGTAGTGGCTTCTGAGCACCTCTCAGCAAACCCGCTGTGTGGGGCTTGCTGGAGGTAATTGGTGAAATGCTCGTCCTCTTTCAATGTCAATTGCTGCATGTGTATGTAAACGGAAGCACTTTTACTCAAGCCATACCGTGATCAAGCCGAAAGGCGAAACACGTTGGTAGAGGAAATGTTCTGCTAATAAATTAATTAAGCATCTAGGAGAGTCCTGGTATTTCCTGTAAGAAAGAAAACTTGTTTTTTTTTAATACTATTGAGCACCGGAGTCCATCCAGGACATCCGCGAAGACAAGCCCCGAACTTCCGGACTGTGTGTGGTAAAAAAAAAAAAGAAAAAAAAAAAAATATATATATATATATATATATATATATACATAAACAAAATAAAAAAAAATTTAAAAATTATTTTGTTTATTAGTAGTATGAAAACAAGAAAGGCAGTATTATCACATACATCCAAGTCAACGTTATAATAAACAATAACATAAGCACCTTGTTTAAACAGTGAAACAGTTTAAAACATCTAAACGAAACAATGAGCAGCATCACTCAGCGTATGTGGCTAGATCCTCTGATGGTGGATAACCCGCCTCCAGGGTCTCACATAATTATTGACTTGCAAGGTTAAGAATACAAAGGGTCGTCCTCCACTATCTTCCAAAATGTTTTATCCCTAATGTGCGCTTAAAAGTACGGAACATGTCTTACATTTGCCAGAACCCTATTCAGAGCGCCATGGGGCAAGCAGGAACAACTGGGTCCAAGCTTGGGGGGCGAGGCCCGACTTACTGTGGATCCAGAGCAAAAGGCACTTGACTCTCAGGGGAAGCATGGTCCAAGTGGTGCAAGGCTCCTGGGGAGGGAGGGCGTAGGTGGTAGAAGTGGATACAGGAGGGTGAATACTGCCTCTCAACTCGGCATGCATGCAGAAGCTGCATCAATAAATGATTGTCCAGCCAAAAACTCGCTTTTATGATAAAAGAAGTATTTTATTTTATTAACCACACAAAAGGAAATATGACATTTACAAACAACTACACAGCCTCCCTGAGGCCAGTGCTCCATTGTTTCTTTAGACGGTTGCCTGGGTCCCACTCCCTCCACACTCCTAGCAATAGTGGTTATTCCCCATTCACTCTAGGCAACATCCAGGGTGAGCCCCACTAGTAGCCCGAGTCTCAAGAGTCCACTTTGACTCTATATTAACGTCAACAGTATTTCAGCGGCTTCTGAGATAATGTTCAGAGCACCACCACAAAAGGAACGTATCAAGGCCCGTTTTCTGTGTTTTTAGTTGTGTTCAACAGCACAACTTAATAAGTACATAGAAGCCAAAGAATAATTCAATATTCTTTATTTACAAAATCCAACATGAACAACAGCAGACACGTGTTTAGTTGTGAAACAACTTTTTCGAGGCTTGGAGAGACAATATTGAGGAATTCATCACAAGGTGGTACAGTGGGATATTCCTCTTCAGCGGATACACGCTCAGTCCAGTGGGCCATAAATACATACAAGTCTTAGTTTAAGAAATAGTGTATTTTATGCTGGTCCTGGTGATCTCTCCTGGCATTCAGGGTCACCGTATATTCCCTGCATATGGGCTCCGGCTGGTGCCCCCAGCTGCATAAAGGATGTGACCCCTGCTGCATAAAAGATCAAGACTCGCTACCGTACAGGGGCTACGTCCCTCACAGCACGGCAATCTTCTCACAGCAGCGCATCCCGACATTCAGGGTTGCCGTATCCTCACAATGCATGTTTTCTGGCCTGATCGCAGCGATGCATGTGGCTTACTTCATGTTGGCCATCCACTGGCATACAAGGGTCAACAACTTTGTCCTGCAGATGGGCAACTACCCAATCGGTACACCTGCCATCTCGCCACACTTTGCAAATGGTGTCCACTCAAAAGGGCTCCCCACTGGACCACACTCCCTTCAACGCTCTCCACTTCCTCACAGGGCACACTGGTCATGGGAAGCAGGCAAGAGATGGAGCTCTAGGCTACAGGAGAGGTGGTCTTGGATTCAATGGGTGATGTCCCCTCACCCAGCAGGGAGACACTAGCAGGCCTTAGGTCCCAGCCCTGTCACAGGCAGAAGTCTTGCAGAACTTCCCCTCCCCACACAGCCCGTCTTGCTGCTTGGAAGTTGACAATTCTTTGTGTCTCAAACGCCCCTTCTTCTAGTCCACTTCCAGACACCAAATGTGATTTAGAGTCTGAATCTTTGAAGTTTATGCTGGGGTTCTGCTTCCTTTTGAGGTGCCCAGGCCTCTGTGCTCTCTTTCTCTTGCTGCTGTCCGCCACAGCAGGAGTGACTCCAAATCTGACTTAGGCCATGAAAGTGACTGGATTGCACATCTGGATGTCAGCCACAAAGATATGTGTATCAAAAGGTCAGCCCAGGTCCTTTATGATTATCTTATCAGCCCCTCCTTTCTGAGATGTGCCCCGTCCCCTTCCCTGTGACCTCTTTCTGAATCAAAGAGCCCCCTTTGATGGTATGCAGGAAGCCTGGTTCTCTCCTTTCCAGTGTGTTCACCCAGCTGACAGGAATACAGCAATTCACAAGTTGGTCTCGGGGAATTCCTCTGCCTCCTCTCCTGTTTCACCACACAGGCCTGGGCCTCCCGAAATGGAACTCAGGATCCTCTGTGCTTTGTACCATTGACAGGCACCCATAACCCAGTGCATGCATACAGTGTAAATACACTGCACATCACTCTACACTTCATATGTTGTACCACTGCCAGCCACACATACTCACAGTGCATTCACATAACCTACAAACACTGCCCAGTGCTACATTTCTTCTCTATTATACCACTCACTGGCACACATAAACCCAGCATATGTAAGCCAGACATGCCGTGCGCAGCACTGCAGAACGAACCATGGAGGCTAAGTTAAGTACACAGCAGTAGAGCTTTAAAATGAGTGCGCCTGGAGGCCTCACTCCAATGATACATGTTTAAGTGGACCTGTTCATTCCTACTGATCACTGCACGGTATGCTGCCACTACAGCGCTCCTGCTGCTTAACTCCTGGTGGAGGCATTGTGTGGGTAGTGCTTTGGGCACAGCTCCTGGACCAACAAGACCGCAATCCGCGAGACAGGCCTTTGTCATGGCCCACACACATGATCCATGTTTGCCTATGACAATAGAAATAAGCTTTAGGGATCCAGACATCAGCAGCTCCAGCCCGTCCTTAAGTGCAGAGGGTTTACGCCCTCTCCCACCTTTTTTTTTTTACATAAAGAGTGCCTGTCAGTCCGAGTAAAGGTCAGAATGACAGACGCTCTTTATTTTCAGGTCAGCAGCCAGTTGCTAGACTTGAGCTAAGTGTGCAGGTGCCTGGCTGCCTGTGCTGAACTTTTCTGAGCTGAAGAAATCACAGCTCCTGTGGGCGTGACCTCTTCAGCCTTGCAAAGCACCTCAAGGCCACTCCGCTTGTGACGAGGGGGAGCGTCATTGATAGACTCGGGCCTGGACGCTCGTCCAGGTACAAGCGTCTATCACTGACATCTTATCACAGATTGGGGTGGGATCAGCAACTCTCACTGACCCCATCACACTCTGTGACGAGGTAGGGACTGCCGCCTCATCTCATTGGCTGACACTGGTCAGCCAGTGAGAGGAGGCGGCAGTCGCAACTCCTGGAACCTCAGAGGCTTACAGAGTGATAACACAAGGAAGTCCTTGCCTCTTTTAGTTTACTTATTAGTAACCAGGATAGAGAATGATAGTGGAAGTGATAAATAACAAGAGAGTGCTGATGATTGGCCATCAAATTACTGTATTTTTAGAAAACCATGGCATTAGGCATGTCAGCATACCTCTGTATTATCCCCAAGTCAATGGCTAGGCCAATGGGAAAAATCATGTGATTAAATGAGCTCATGAGATAGCACCGGCCAGTGGACTGAATGTACACATGTATGTTGCACAGAGAAGTTTGAGCATGTGTAGGTGCACCTAAAGTTGTGTTACAGGGGTGACTCAGGCTGTGCTTATGTGACACACAACACATCTTACAAGGTTAAACCCTCAGTGAACGCAACAGAAGGAGTAAGCAATAAGATGTGTATCGCTATCGAGGAGAGTAAAACCTGCTCATGCCAAGAATGTGAACTACCGTGAAAAACATAAGGCGATGCATAAATGTGCAGACGTTGTAGGGTGTGATGTTATGAAGAACAAGCAACAAGAGACGAGAAGTTTACGGGTGACTGCATATACTAATGCCCAGGAGATTGTAAGGTGCGTGGGGAATTGGGAAATGCCGCAAAATTTACCAATGGATATAAATTGAATGTGCTAACTGTGTCATTCAATGACATGAAGAAGGTAGTGGTCAAAGGTTAATCTTTAACAGAACAAGTGATGGGTGTAAAATGTACCCTGATGAGAGCTTGATGGAAGTATCCAATGGTGTTTGGTAGAGAGCAGTAATTGATTGGCAAGATTGCCTATGCAGCACTACAGGGCTGCGGGATACAGTGGAGGTGTTGGTTGTGCATGTGAAGCAGAAGATAAGGAAAATGTAAGTATGTGTTAGACGGAGAAAGGCAGATGGCATGACCTTATCTAGTGAATGTCCTCATGACATAGGTGAGATGTAATTTGTGAGTTGGAATCTGATTGTTGGTCCTGGATGTGGGTTCTGTTTTGGACAGTTGGGCGCTAACCAGGCAGGCATTTTCTTTGCTTCCACACTTATCTGTGCTGTCAGCGACATTAGTGTAGAAATGGCAGATGTGAACATGGTACTCCTTGGACAGACCTGCTAGACCCTCTGGGGTGGTAGTTTGGGATGTGCAAAAGGCACAGTGGTTGCACTTCTATAGCACATCAAGGAGGAGGGGTCCCATAACACCAGTGCTGCAGATAGGGACATTGTTACTAAGTACTTGAACATCTGCATGGTGCATCCCCAGTGTCTGAACAGCTGTACTCACCCTGTCGGTCAATGCTGGCTGCTCTGAAGTGTTACCTGATCCTGCCCCAGTGTTTGCTGTGCCACCAAGAGGTGAATAACACAGGAGTGGAAAATTGTGTGAGGACCCTGAAGATGCCATGTAACCCAACTTTTGAGGGTTTCTTTTCTTTCCTCATTCACCTCCTCTGTTTTTATTACCAGTCCTAACCTTTGCTTCTACTTAAAGGCTGCATCCTGTGCTGCAGTCGCTCCTGGTCACGGTGTGGTTGTCGCACCTGGTACCCGCCCAAACTGTACACTTGCCTTCCATTGGCTGTAATCAGGGCCGGCTCTAGGGCGGTGCGATTGGTGCGACCGGACCGGACGTTGACTTTGGATGGGGGTGTCATTTTTGAAAATGTATATTATCATTTAAAAAGCACCTGCTGCTGCGTTTATGGCCTCCAGCAATTTTCAGACATCAATTAATATGTCAATAACTCTAGTGATTTGTCATTTTCCTTGTTGGAGACCAGAGGTTTGTCTAGTGGAAGTTTTGACTGATCCTAAGGTAGTGCAGAGGGTAAAATGCCTGCTTCTAAGAGCGTGTACCATGCGGATAACAAAATGCATATAATGTAAATAGGTGAGTGGGTTACTGCTCCTGTAAGGGAGCTCCTTTTGTTACTTGTCGTTTATAAGTCAAAATCCTCATATAGAACATTGAGCTACTAACTGTCATCAAAGAGCTACATGCAAACTGCAAGGTATATGTTAGAGCTATATGTTTTTTTGCCCAGTCTTTCATCATCCTAACCATGTGAAAAGGGTTCGTTTGGGTGGAAAACAATTCCTATTATGAAAGAGAAGCCCTAACAATGATGTTACATTTTAAATTCTGGATTTGTGCTTGAAAGAATAAGGACTCAAACTATATTGCCTACTAGTATCGAAGACATGTCACTCCTACACCTTGTAGTCCTGTCTGATGTAACAATTCCTATTATGAAAGAGAAGCCCTAACAATGATGTTACATTTTAAATTCTGGATTTGTGCTTTAAAGAATAAGGACTCAAACTATATTGCCTACCAGTATCGAAGACATGTCACTCCTACACCTTGTAGTCCTGTCTGATGTAACAATTCCTACACACATATGATTGTCTCTGTGCAATGTGTGTGTGGTATAAAGTGCACTGACACCTTACACTGGTATGAGTGGTGCTATAAAACTAAATGACTCTGAGAGACAGTGGTTATTGAAACTTGAGGGGCACTGTTTAAGGGTGCTAGTGAGGGAATCGGTGGCAGAGGTGGTAATTGGGTGGGAGGGTGTGCCAACAGGGGTGAGGATGTGGTCCATGGCTAGACTGCCGACTTTGGTGCTGGAAACCAGGGTTCGAGCTTTGTGGCCGCGTCCACATCCTGTTATTCTGGGCAAATCACTTAATCTCCCGGTGCCTGAATGTGTAACGTAACCGGTGCTCATGTAAAGCGCTCCAATACCTTCAGGTCGAGTTCGCGCTATATAAAATATTCAACAAAAAAAACAGGCATTGTCGCACAGGGCGCCACCAGCGCTAAAGCCCGCCCTGGCTGCAATTGATCAAGGACACTTGAGGCGCCATTCTGGAAGCAGCTGGCACATAACTTTTGACTTAAGGTTTGAGACCCCAGTTAAAAGAAGTAGTTTATTTGTTTTATTGAAACATAATTGTTCTGCATCAACTCTAATAACGCTCTACAATCGTGCACTAGAATGGTATACTTATGAGCCTATCAGTACATACATTCCCCTTAAAGATACATGTATTTCCTGTCTCTTTTCATTTTCTTTTAGATAACTATATTTTGTATGCAATAGAAATACTTGACAGCACCACACACGGGTCAGAACCCAATATTGTTTGTATGCTGACGACATGAAGATATCCTAAATTTAAAAAATCCGCCTATTCAATGGAGAATGCATATTAATTCATAGGTTTTGTGCGCATCCCACTCAAGGGTGGAATGTTTCCACCCAGGAAGTGGCACTCTCTCTCCCAACGCCCTTTTCAGGAATCTTTAGAAAGACAGAATGACTTATCATAAAGATATGTCCTGCCAACCGTTGCAAAAGAAAGTCCCACCAGCTCGTCTGCAGAAGCAGGGCCGCCCCCTCACACTAATGCACCCTTGCATTTGCCTTCCACGTGCCACACAGTGCAGGGGTGTTGTCGGTAAGACTGACACACCCTTCCCAGCTCTGCAGTGTCTGACTCACAGAGGAGGTGACTGACGCCTCTCGTGGCGGCCGCCATGTTGGAGAATGTTTGGTAGAACATTGTCTAAAGGCTTCGGAAAGGTAAACAATTACCAGGCAAGTTAAGAGTAGGTGCAAGTGTCATGTGGATACTACACCTGATGACGTAACAGCCCTCGTTATACTTCGTTCACCTTCAACCAGCACTGAGTATATGGGGATGTTATCTACAGGAGCCTGTGTGGGTCTCTGATGCATTTTGAACCAGCCCTTCACCCGCTTCCTGCGAGCATGTTCTATGTGACAGTAGATGCTTGAGGGCAACAACGCCCATCACAACAAAGCTTTTAAAGGAAAGGCTACGTGAGTCCAAACTGGCGCCATCGAGGCTGTCTTTTCAGAGAAAATCCAGGAGGTTGCAGGGCTCACCTCTACACCGCCTTCCTGGCACTGCGAGGATAGGGACTTTACGCAAGGACCGTGGTGGTCGCCTCCCCGTAGAGCGACGAGAAGCAGTCCCTATTGGGGGTTTCTGCATTACATACTGAAAAGATCTAAAGCCGGGCTGGGTTATAGACATTACACTAGTGTCATTTCGCCTCAGCGTTGCAAAATGCAGATAGATGCCACTTGCGCAACCTTTGCGCGGCGTATCAATAAAAGTGCAACATTTGCACAAACTGACCAGTGCAGAAATGCTATTTTGCACCGATTGGCCATTCTTCTTGGACTGGTCCAATGATATACAATCTGGTGCTTGTATATCCCTCCTGATGAAGAGCACATTCTAAAGCAACAGTTTAACGCTCAAATGTATACATGGAAATAAACTCAAATCTGAGACCAGATTGCATTGATCACAGCAGTACAGTTTTGCACCAGTTTCTTGCTGGAGTAAATTGTTTCTCCGTGAAATTTTTCACTAACATAGGTGCTACTTGACAACTGCAAAGATGACATTTTTTACGACTCGTTGATGCGGATGTTAGAGCAATCATATATAAAACCTGGTGCAGTGTATGCAGCCTATGTGGCAGCAACAGTACCTCGGCACCTGGGCAGGTTTTGCGAACTACGCATGTTTGTGCAGCACTGGCTCAATTTGTGTACAGTGGCCACTACTGTGTTCATTACAAGAGAGGATGTGACCTTAACCAGGTTCGATCCTCGGTGTCAGCTCAGCAGCCTGTGATCCTGGGCATATCACTTCATCTCCCTGTGCCTACCAAAAATGAATGTGTCCTTGTGTAACCTAACTGGTGCTCATGTAAAGCACTCCAATACTTTTGGTTCGAGTTCACGCTATATTAATCTGAAAAAAAAAGAATATATTTTAATTGCATTTATTTAGCGCTTACTACCCTTGACGAGGCATCAAAGTCCTTTTGACAAGTAGCACGCTACTCCGGACCCCCAAAAAGATTTGTGGTGGATTAGTATAGGGAGATAATAAATTAATTTGAGCGGTACACATGCGAGTTTGTTATTTGGATTGAAAAAGGACTTGAAGGATAGAAGTGGGAAGGGTTTGCATTTATATAGCGCTTGCTACCCCTGATGAGGTGTCAAATCGCTTTTCGGCATATTGTAAATTGATACTTGTATAGCGCATTACTCACCCGCAAGGGTCTCAAGCCGCTTGTACGAATACCGCTGTGGAACCCATCCTGGCTTTCCCTGTGAGACGTCCACTCCTGGGCACCCCCAAGGTGGAGGCCAGGCATCCTAAACAGACTTCAAAAAGGGACCAAAGATGGTGACCAATAAAAGGAAGTGTTGAGTGATGAATGCTCTAGGCTGTATCTGAAGCCGAGTGGGGCAGATCAGGTAACTTCCCTTTGCATAGAGGCCAGTCCAAGCTATTAGTGACATATTCACTTTTGGGCCGACTCACCAACTAGTTCGAAACCGCAGCAGGAGGAGGTGGCACTTGCATTCCCGGTTGTTTCCGACTGCCTGCACTTATTCACTGAGTGCTCAGGTGTAGATTATGGAACTGATAACTGAGCAAGAGCTCCCCCGTAACACTACACACAGGCAGGGCAAGTTGTACAAAGACTGATTATGTGCTGGTTGGTTTTCTCTTATGCTTTTTTCTCCAGAGGACACTCATTATAACCCATCGATAGAAGCCTCCTGCCCATTCTAAATGAGGGGGATTCAGGCCCCACTCCTGCCTAAAAATACACTTCAACCTGCTTTTATGTGAGTACCGTCACATTTTTTCAGAGTGGAAAAATGCATGGGATGATGTTGTTTATACTCAAAAAGTTTGAACTTTGCTTGCGATGGCCCTCTCCGACCAGTCCCAAAACACAAAGTTTGGACTTTAGTAGCAATGCCAGAGCATAACCTGAGCCAATGGTTGCCAGTGGAGTCCATCTGCACTCTTTTATGGGCACCAGCACTTATTTTTCCTCATCAGATATGGACCAGGAGCAAGAGAGAGAAAAACACCCATACTGGAAAGAAGGAGGAAGAGAAAGATGGAAAAACCATCATAGAGGGAGAGAGTAGGGACCGGCAAGAGAGCTAAAGGAGCAACAGTGTCTGCTACTGGGTTGAAGCGACGTGAAGTGAATTCAACACTGCGCAGCCTTGGTATTCGGCACCCCGGGCCCACTGAAGCAGAGCTTGGGATCGGCACTCAACCGTGAACAAATTAAGCACTGAACTGGCAATGCCTCTTTCCCACCAATCCCAAAACACAAAGTTCGGACTTTGCTTGCTATGCCCTTTTTATACCAATCCCAAAACACAATGGTATGACTTTCCCAGCCATGCCCTTTTCCTACCAATCCCAAAACACAAAGTTCGGACTTTGTTAGTGATTCCCCTCTCCCACTAATCTCAAATCATAAAGGTTTGGATTTTGCTAGCAATTACCCTCTCCTACCAATATCAAAACACAAAGTTTAAACTGTACTAACAATGTCCCTCTCCTACCAATCTCAAAACAAAATACAAAGTTTGGACTTTGCTAGCAATTACCCTCTCCCACCGACATCAAGACACAAAGTGTTAGCAACGTTTAAAATGTCCCTGTCCCACCAATCTCAAAACAAAATACAAAGTTTTGATTTTGCTAACAGTGTCCCTCTCTCAAAATAAAATACAAAGTTTGGATTTAGCTATCAACGCCCCATCTCCCACCAGGCATCAGTGTTTGTTTCTTTCCTCGGGCTGCGTCGTACGTATCAGTTATGCACCTTTGTTGCATGTCTTTTGTCTTTGCTTTTCGTACTTGGTCTGGGGTGACACCTGATGCCTCAATGAAGAGCACAGTGCAGCAGGTTTGTCCCAGAATGCTTCAGGCTGAGGCGACCTCTTCCAGGTGGGGGCAGGGCAATAGGTTGTGCAAAGTTTAAGGTTAGTTTTGCTAGTTTTACTAGGATGGAAACACAACAACCTAGAAACTCATAGTGGACTTTCAACAGCATGGGACAAGAAAGGGCATCAGCTGTCAAGGTACTTTGACACCGAGAGAATGGATATACATTCATCGAGATTTTTGTGCCCTATTCCTATAAAGAACAGTATATAATGTGCATTTTTGGGTTCTACAGAGTATGTTGTATAACTGTTGTTACTTGTAAACCAAAGAACAATTCCTCTGCCTATGTGAAAGAAGAAGGGATCCTAGCCACCATCAGCCCAGTTTACCTTTAGTAACCCCAGATCAATGGTGTTGCTACCTGCAGTTTCTATATTTTTGTATTGGGCATAAACTACAATTGATTGGTCTGGCCTGTCTGGCAGATTCCAGCTTCACCTTCTGCAGACCTCACTGGAGTCCTGGCCACAGGTTAAAAAACACTTGTGTTGGATGACGTCAAGATCAATTGAAGACTGTTTAACACCTACTTCCCTCATCCTTCCTAACCTCATGGTTTTTACCAGGCTGACCGCCAGATAGACTGATGTTTGGTCTGCTTCAGTTTCTAAATTCATGCGTGTATGTTATAATTTAACATACGGCTTATTTGATCAAAAAGAGGCAAAGAAGATGAGGGGCCAATTTCAAATCTGAATAATGTATTGATATGAGTTTTGAGAAGCTATTGTTTTTTTTAAAGGTATATGGTCTGTAACACTAATCCTCATCTGAGCACTGTAATAAATAATACAAAGCCATATAATTCCATCTTGAATATTGGCAAGACCTACATTAGAGTTCCTCCCAAAGTTTATTGGGCAAAAACATTCGCCAGTAAAAGTTGTATTTCTTGTGTAGAATTTTTCATGCGCAAACCTACCCTCAGTAACAGCTTTCTGCTTACTTGTTCTTAAAACACTTTCAATGTCTTTGGGGGTGCCAACAGTTAGTCCTACTTCTATGTCTGTGCCCGACCGAGTTTTGGTTCAGAAAATATGGTAATCCTGCTTAAGATGCTTTTTCTTTTCATTAACAAATACATTTAAATCTTCGCAGTTTGCACTATGTACGCGGTTTAATGTAAATGGCACGGTCTATCAGCATCTTAACACATCACATTTCTTGCTAGGCTTGGAGTAATTGATGTTATAGTTTAATCAGGGATGTGTATTGGACAAGTTACTATTGTTTTAATTTGCTACTGATTGAGAGGTCATCAACAGAATTAACAAATGGTGGGTTAATAAGAAGAGTCTGAAATGACAATAGTGGACAGACTTAGCGGAGACGTTGGAGGGTTGGAGGGCTCCAAAGCCCACAGTCCCTTTTACTCACCAGGAGTTGGGAAACCGTCTTTGCAGCACTGGGTGGGTTTTTAAAAGCTGAGACCATTTGCACGCACGATGGAACACACTTAACAGAGATTCTGGGGGGCTAGCGGAGTCCAAAGCCCACAATTCCTTTCACTCGTCAGGAGGCGGGGATCACAGTTGCACCACCGAGCGGGCACCTAAAGCTAAGAACATGTGCCATCAGAGTGGGACGCACCCGGGCATGTGCCCGGGAGAAGAGTGGGCCCAACGACACTCGTCAAAGACTGGAAGAGCCAGGGCTGGGCTACCCCCTTGTCTCTGGGCTCGTTGATTACCTCTTGAGAGAGTCCTGGTTTAATTGTGTCTATATCTGTTGTCCTGCCCGTTATTGACTCTCAGCTATGATTATTTAAAGGTTTGGAAGAGGAAAGCTAGCGTGCAAAATGACAACCAGGGAAAGTCACCTCCACCCAAGGAATCTATAACTGCCTATCTGCCTTCATTGATGGGGGCTATTAATGCTCAACTAGGCCTGGTGGAGGACAGGGCTGATGACAGTCTTCACTACCAACTGTGGGAATCCACGCTGTGCCTTTATATGGCCGTCTGGAGTGTGCGGGCTCACCTGCGGATAATGAGAAGCAGGTCCAGGGCCAAAGCCAGGGTCTGTCGAAGGCGGCCTCGACAAGTTGACGCATGAAGAAGCAGATTAATAATCACCCGGGAAGTGTGACCCCGCCTGACTGGGAGTACTTGAATACAGACTAATAGATCATTTTATGAGCAGCTTAAACAGAATAGAGGAGCAGTGTAAAGGTTTTTGCACGCTAACACTAGGGACACTAAAATAAATTGGATGACAAGTTTAAAATATCATCCTTTGAAGATGGCACACTACAGGCCAGTACTCTCAGCGGTGCCTGCAAAATAGTGCTCAGGCGATCCAAATCTCAGATGACCACTGCAACATATACGTACTCATGATCCTCTCCAAGCTGGGTGTAACCCGGTTTACATTATATAACCAGCTCTAAGGGAACTAATGAATTGATCAAATTCTAATCTAATTGTCCACCCCCCCCCACACCCTCCCCCCCCCCCCCAGCTTCCTCCAGAATGTACGCCTTATGCCATAGTTTTGAAGGCTGAGGCTGTACCATTGCTGGGTGACTCCCAAAGGGAAGAGCATTCTGTGCTTAAGGATAAAACCACACACTGGCTCTAAAAGAATTCAGGCTGGGCTCATGATTTATCAGATGAAATACTTTCAGTGTGAAGACCAGCATGGGTTGGAAATAAGGCCATAGTATCCATGGGTGACTGCTTTCTGATTAACTTCAGAAGACCTTTTGATGCCAGCGCCCTCTCTCTCCTCTGATCCATATACGTGAATGAAACCCAAGGAGCCAGTGGAGGAGGAGAGACAGGAGTTGGCTTTGGAAGAGATCTGCCTTTGTGAGAGTTCCACCCACCCAACATTGAGAAGTCAAAGCTTGCTCCCTCTCGGAAAATTTAAAAGGGGTAGCAAGCTGGATATCACTTTACTTCTTGGCAGTGAAATACAGATGTTTTACTTGGTTAGCTGGATGCAATACACTTCTAAATCTCACATCTGATTTTAGAAGTATTTTTTCTGGAAAGCTGCAAATGGAAACCTGCATTTTATGATTCATTCTGGCAGGGTATTAATTGTTATCTCAGATTGATCCCCGACATGGTTTAACATAAAATGACCGGTTTGTTGTGGTGACTTCTTGCTTACGCTGTCAGTGTTGCCTGTACTGTGGTAAAGTTGCACAGTGAAACTTTGAAAATATTTCTTCATCCTTAAGGATACATAGTATTCTGACAGCAACTGTTTTTAAAGCCCCCTCGATCGCCCATTAGCTTTCTGTGGTGGGAGTGCTGCTGGGCGCTGACAATGCAGTGCGCGCAACAAAATGAGTTTTATTTATTTATATGTTTATATGTTTACTTATCTCTAATCGGCCGTAATACGTAGTTTACTATACCCCCAGGGTGTCTTCCCCACGTCGGCACCCGGCAGCACTCCCACCAAGGGCCGCTACTGCGATTGCCCCTGTAAGGAAGGCTACATATGTATATCAGTTAGCATTCAAGTGGAATGCATGGGGGCCTACTCACAAAGTAGAACTGCTGTAAGTCTTTGATAAACTTTTAGATGCCTTTACATCTAAAATGGGAATAAAATTGGAATATTCATGTAACATTCAGTCACAATCAGTACAAAAAGAAAGGGCTACACCCTCTTTGCACTTTTTCTAATAGGGAGTTAGGTGTTTCGGCGCTGATTCACAAAGGCTGTAAGAGTATGTGAAAGAGGACTGCTGCAGGAGCACTACTTCCTATACTTATGAAAGGCTTTTGTAAATCATCCAATATGGTGTAAAAAAAGATTGTACCCAATCCCGCAGATGAAGTGAGCTTCAGGAAATTAATGAGTCTCTGCCTTTGGCATCTAGAACTCCCAGACGCATGTAGAATTTAGCACCTCTGAATGAAGTTGTGATGAGAGTGTAAGTGTAAATTCTTTCTCATGAGCCGCCTCCTTTGCACCGATAGGTTGAAGTAAATGCTCAGACTAAGGTCCTCATTAAGAGTGCCCTGTAATAATCCCTGTTTTTCCCTAGCTCCAGAAAAAACATTTCTGTGGCTTTTGGTAAGTCCAGATGTGGGCAAATAACAGGGATTCCAAGTATTTAGGCAATGACATGCTGGGAACAACGTTTTTTGCACTCTTTCTCATATATTTTCCTGTGGTATTTCAACATGGAGGTTTCAGCTTCTTTCAGCAAATGCAGATTCCCAAGGGTACTCTCAACAAGTCCCAAAGAGATCCTCTGATCTCCACGGTTCCAAATACAGTTTTTTCAGACAAAAAAAAGTGTCAAAGGGGTTCCAGATCACACACATTTTATATCAATGCAACACAATGTCAACGACATGGAAGGAAACACAAGAAGAAACACACAATGTACTGTATATCAGAAATTGAATATTCCTTCAAAACTCGGACAGTTGTCTGGGTGTCTTTGAGGACCATCTAACAAAATAATTTTTTCAAGTAATGCAAGCACCAATTTCAAGTTTTATTTCATATTGAGTTGTCCACATAATCTTTAAGGACGCTTGGAAACCCCTAATATGCGTGCATTCGTTCACAAATCTGATCTCTTTATTACATCATGTGCTAATGAAGCTGTAGACACTGCAGTAGCTGCAGCTCAGAGTACACATACCAATGCAATAAAAGAGATATTTCCCTGTGTTTGCATTGGGAAGAGTTGGACGTCACCCAGTGGGAATGTGGAGTGCAGTCGTGTGCGCTGTGCAGAGCTGCCAAGGTAGTGATTTCTCACTAATTCTAATCTTTTAAAAAATGTGCAATGATTTATAGATGAGGGAGGTGTTACTGACAAGTCAACAAGACAAGTCCATGGTTGCACCTCATACTGAGGTCTCTGGACACCGGATCCCTGCAATCCCGCGTGTTAAATAAATGGAGTGCGTTGAAACTCATTGAAATGAGGAGATCTCTATGTAAAGATGGCAGCCTGATAGGTGTGCCCGTGGGGCTTCATTGCCAGGGCTTGGGCACAGGGTGAAGGTGCTCACTGTAGAACTCGGAGTGTATTCTGCAGGGCACAGGTTCGATTCTCAGGCGCCAACTTCACCAATCCCCCTCGGAGTCCTCAGAGTCCAGAGTGCTGTTGAATCCAGTTGTTGTAGCGCCTGCTATTACAGCAGTTGGACACCCAATGGCACGAGCCATTTGTAAACAAATTATTCTTATGGGGCAAGCCCATTTCTGCACTTCTTAGTTATGATTACCCCAGGTGGGACAGGAGAGGCGGCCGTTTCACTAATGTAGTGCTGTGGCCCTGATCATGATGGCGACGGGCTTGTGTTTGCAAATTAGGCAGTGTTTGATTTTAAGCAATTATGCAGGAATGCCCGCTAACTCATGCATGTTCCCCTCATTCATACATGGGAAAACAGCACAAAGCGTAACCGTGGCGCGTGTTAGGTTTATTCTGCTGCACATTGTCGTGGATGCAGACACCGGCATATTGAGGTCAGATGTAAGAGATGGTCTGGACACAAACGGCAGGTGGAGGCCAACAGAGGATTAATAGGGCCACTGTGGCTGCTGCTGGGTTTCTTACCTAGAGGGACCTCTGGGGCTGTATCATGATGGACTGCGCTTGCTCAGTGTAGAGCCTAGATTTTTTTTTTGGATGCGAGGTGTTTCATGTTCAAACTCAACTCGGCATTTCTCTGAATTTAGGCTTGTGCTTTAAACAGTACACGTCGGAAACAGTGAACATCTATGTTCTGTCTAAAGGTCTGGCATTAACTGGGTTAAAATCCAAGTTATATGTTTGAACTTCACACGCCTCAGACACATAAAAAGCGGCGCTCAGCTGTTCCCTGAGCCAGCGCAGCTCATCACGGTACAGCACATGGACTCTGGAAACAGAGGCTGCTTTGAAAAAACAGCCTCAAGTCCAATTGGAAGCAGCTCTTGGAGTTTCCAGACTTTCAGATGTAGCAGAGAATGCTTTCCTAGGACCACAGTGCAGGATTGAATCTTTTTTTTTGTTTTGAGTTTTATATAGCTCGGACCAGACTTGAGACATCAGATATCAGAGCGCTTTACAGGAGCACCAGTTTAGTTACATGAGGACACATTCATTTTTGTTAGGCACTGTGAGATTAAATGATTTGCCCAGAATCACAGGGTGTTAAGCGGTGTTGCAGAGACTCAAACCCGGTTCCCACACTTTGAGGTCGACCTCTCTAGCCGTAATGCTACATCCTCTCCCCTTAGATGACGTTTTATTTACTTTCCATGTCCGGGTCATGGTTCATAGAAGGCTGTCAAGAGCCTCATTTTCACTCATGCCTGGTGACTTTCACCTTAGAAGAGTAGAGCGCACCTACAGCGGGAGGTGGGGCGGTGACCACAGCATATGCCTTTTCTTATCAGTTAAGGGGGCTTAGGACTATGGACGGCGTCAGTTTAAGGTATCAGAATAGCTGTGAGAGGGTTCCTTACCTCATCCTGTTATAGAGTCCCTTGGACTCTCATAGGGCCACTGACAGGGAGACGCCTTTCCACCTACTCAGAGCAGGTGGAAAAGGTCTGCAGGTTTTTTGCTGAAATGGAGAAAAACTGCTTTGGTAAAGCACCTGGTAAATGTAGGTATGAGTAACTACACTTTGGGAGAAAACTGGCAATGCAGGACTTTGCAGCGAAGACACCATCTGTTAACATACCTCACCACAGCAAAGTTTGGCCAACTTGCAATGAGGCTCTTAAGCATGTGGTAATTTGTGGTGTCGAGAAGCGAGGGAGATCAATAGCAACTCCAAGAGATTTTTGACTCTGAGAGTGCCCTTGGGAGAGATTGTCCCTGAGTTGCTGAGCAAGGGAAGCTCTTAGACAGAGCCACTGAGATAGAGAAACAGAAAGAAGCACAGACACATTAGAGACATGTATTATTATAAGGTTTGGGTTTAGGAGAGAGATTAATCCGTCACATTGCTTCAGAAAGACTGTCCCTCGTTTGTGAGTGTGTCTCGCCCTCTTCTGCGAATTTCCATGTGTGCGTCTCTGCCTATTGTGTATCGAGACCCTTGTCTACTTTATATAGTCTGCTGATCTGCACCATGGTGCTATTGTGGAGCACATTCCATCTTAGGGCTGTGCTAGTTAGCACAAGGTCTCTATGTGATTCAGTTGAAAAATTTACTGGAGCAAAACTGAGCACCCTGACAATATCCAAGATGGCCTGATACAGTATCAATGTGCATATGAGTACCACTCAGTATTTGCTTTCTTTGTTGATATCCAAACAGTAGTTGACTTATCTGGAATAAACGGCACGCGATACAACACCTTGAATGTGGTACTGCAGTGAAGGTATAAGCAGGGGAGGTGGAATAATGCAATCCAGCAAGCGCAACATTTTTCATTTAATTATGGATTTGGCACATTTGCCGTACAATCCATCATTTGACGCATAATTTGCAGATTTTAAAAAAACTTTTTTGTAGCTCAAACGGATTAAAAGTTACTCAAAATGCTTCTGCACATATTGCTGCACAGTAATGGGCCCCTTGCAGAGGTTATCAATCAATCAATCAATCAGGGGTTTGTAAAGCGCACTACTCACCCAAAACCATCTCAAGGCGCTGGGAGGGGGGGGTGCGTGCGTCTCCAGGATGTTAGGGTGCATCAGCGAAGAGTCAGGTCCCTTCAGGAACTTGGTGAGTGAGAGTGTCTGTCGGAGGTGGAGAGGGAGGGCCATGTTTTGGCCGCGAGGAAAAGGAGCGTTCACCTGTTCTGGTGTTCTTGATGTGGGGGTCCGTAGCAAGAGAGAGCTGGGCTGAACGGAGGGATCTTTGGGATGCGTGGAACGAGAGGCGGTCCGGTGTTGTGGAGGGCTTTGTGGGCGTGGGCAAGAAGTTTGGAGGTGATTCTCTTCTCTTCTGAACCCTGAGCCAGTGTAGTGACCGTAGGTGTTGGCTGATGTGGCAGTGGCATGGTAGGTTGGGGAATAGGATAGTGGCGGCGTTCTGGATGTTCTGGAGTTTGCGGGTGAGGTTCTTGTTGATTCTGATGTAGAGTGAGTTCCTGTAGTCCAATCTGCTGCTGATGAGGGCATGGTGACTGTTTTCCTGTGTTGGAGGGAAATCCAGTTGAAGGTCTTTCAGAGGAGGCGGAGGGAGTGGTAGCAAGAGGTGGTGACAGCATTGATCCTGCAGCCCATTTTGAGTTCGGAGTCCAGAATGATTCCGATGTTGCATTCCTGGTCCGTGGGAGAGGGTGGGTTGCCAGGGGCCACCAGGTGTCGCTCCAGGAGTCTGGGTGTGCGTCCATGATGAGTACTTTGGTTTTTTCTGTGTTTAGTTGTAGGCAGCTGTTCTTCATCCATCTGCCGACTGCTTTCATTCCTTCTTGGGATTTGTGTTTGGAGATGTTGGGTTTGTTGGATAGGGAGAGGATGAGTTGGGTGACGTCGGGGTACGATGCGATGTTGAGTCCGTGTGATCTTACAATGGATGCAAGCGGTACTATGTAGACGTTAAACAGAGTTGGGCAGATGGAAGATCCATGGGGGACTTGCAGGTGGTCGCTGTGGGTTCCGAGATGAAAGGGGGGAGTCTGACCCATTGCTTTCTGTCGGAGAGGAACAGGCAGATCCAGTCGAGGGCCTTGTTTCAGATTCCCACATCATCGAGTCTGCGGGGTAAGGAGCGATGAGGGAAAGTGTCGAAAGTTATTTGTTCCCCTTTCATTTTCTGAGTGCTGATTTTAACTTTTTAATACAGATGAGGTGAAATGTTTGCCCAGATACTGTTGGCATGTGTAACAAGCATGGACATAGCCAATAAATCTGGTGTTGGCTGCCTGCCTTCTGGATTTGACCATTCTTGTGTTGTTAGGTCATAGCTTTTAGGGTAAACGTACTGCTACGGGAGCAGCTGGGCTCTCTCCTTTGGTATTTTCTTTTCTTGCATTAGGGCCTATCACACCCAGTCTGCTCCACTATTCTAATACCACTAAAGCCCTTGTGTTTTCGGCCTTTTACTATGCGGTACAGCCCGCAGCAGCAGGCTAAGATGCTAAACTTAAACACACCTATTGTAAACAACAACCACCTAATGAGCAACCACACTCCTGAAATTACAGATCATAATCCCAACCAATCTCCAGGATGAGAATGTACCGGCCACTGTTAATTGCTGAATGTGGACTTCTCCTGCCACTGTTATGTTATGTTATGTTATGTTATGTTATGTTATAAAAGTATTTCTAGAGCGCACTATCACCAATTGGTTGCTTGGCTCTATGATCAGTAATAACATGAACATAGAGGGAAGAGGATTATTGGAATGCTTGTCTGAACAGCCAGGTCTTCAAGGCTTTCCGGAAGGAGAGGAGATCCTGACAATTCCGGGTCTCCGACGGGAGAGAGTTCCACAGGCGGGGGGCAAGGGTGGCAAACCTGCGGCCTCCTGCGCGTTTTAAGTTGAAAGAAGGTGGCTGCAGGAGGTTCTGGTGGAGTGAGCGAAGGTTGCGGGGTGGGGTGTATTTGGAAATCAGGTTGTTGATGAATAATGGGCTTTTGTGGTATAAGGACTTGAAGATTATACAGCCGGTTTTGAAGGCACATCGCTGGGCCACAGGGAGCCAATGTAGTTTCTTAAGGAGGGGAGTGGCTGCCTGGCGCCTAGGTTGATTCAAAATTTACCTTGCTGCATGATTCTGTGCCATCTGGAGTCGCTTCACTAGGTAGTTGGGAAGACCTAGGTAGATGGAGTTAGCGTAATCCAGGTGGGACAATACAGTAGCGATCACCACTTGGGTGAGTGCCTCAGATGTAAGCAGGCGGCGTACCTTCCGAATTTTCTTCAGTTGGAAGAAACACATGGAGACCACTTGACCAACTTGGGTTTTGAGGGATAGGTCACGGTCCACAGTGACTCCTAGTGTTTTGGCTGACAAAGAGGGTGCTGGGGCTTGGCCCAGTTCGGGAGGCCAGTAGTGCGGGCCCCAGAACTTACTACTCTCGCCGGTCAGGACTAATTCCGTTTTGCCCGGATTTAATTTAAGCTGGTTTTGGTCCATCCAGGTTTTAATAAAATTCATTGTGGACTGGAAGTGCCGTATAGAGTCTTCGGAGTTATCGATGGTGAACAGCAGCTGTAAGTCGTCTGCGTAATTGAAGACTCTCACCTGATTGTCTCTCAAGGTCTGGATCAGAGGGAGTATGTACAGGTTGAATAGGTGAGGAGATAGGGAGGAGCCCTGTGGCACTCCGCAGGTGATATCCTGTTTGGTGCCCATTAAGTCGCCAAGGCGTAGAGTTTGGTTGCGGCCAGTCAAGAAGGATCTCAGCCAGCCGGCTGCAAGATCCCTGACGCCGGCTTGTTCGACACGGTCGACCAAGATGTTGTGGTCGACCGTGTCGAAAGCGGCCGAGAGGTCTAGGAGCACCAGGCCTTGTGGAGAGCGTCTGTCCGCACAGTCGCGCAGGGTGTCCAGGACTGTCGTGACTACTGCTTCGGTTGAGTGGGCCGGCCGAAAGCCTGCCTGATGGGGGTTGAAGCAGGAGGATTCCTCGAGGAAATTGGACAGACATTTGGCCACATGTGCCTCAAGGACTTTTGCCAGGTAGGGCAACAGTGAGATCGGGCGAAAGTTGGCCTTGCAGGCTGGGTCAGCCCTCGGTTTTTTAGAAGTGGAATGACTATGGCTTCTTTGAAGGCTGTCGGAACTAAGCCAAGAGTCAAGGATTTATTCAAAATTGTAAGGGCAGGAGTTGGGTGGGCCAGGAAGCACTCTTTTAAAATGTGGGGCGGGCAACTATCTGAAGGAGCGCCAGATTTTACTCTGGATAAAAGTTCTTGAAATTGGTCCTGGGTGATGGGAGGGAAACTGCTCAGAATATGGTGGTTGGGTTTAATTGACATGCCAGAGGTGAGAAGACACACTGGTCGAGGGATGCTGGCTTTAATGTCCTGTATTTTATCGATGAAATAGACGTTGAGTGAATCACATAGCGTCTGGGTTGGGGTGATCTTAGGACGGACTGTGTCGAGGTTTGTAAGATCATTGAGGATGGAAAAGATCTCTTTAGATTTATTTGTGGATTCCAGAATTTTCGAAGAAAAGTAGGACGCTTTTGCCGTCTGGATATCTGTCATGTATTCTTTCCGAGCTTTCGTAAAGATCTCTTTTAAGTCAGGGTCGTACTTTTTACGCCATTGGCGTTCAAGTTGTCGTAGGGCCAATTTCTTTACTTTAAGGTCAGTGGAGAACCATCGGTTAGCATCAGCGAGTCTTGCCCGTTTGATTTTTTTGAGAGGGACATGAGAGTCCCTGGCTGTGTTAAGCCAGCTGGTAAGCGAGGAGACCGAGGGGTTGATCTCGTCTTGCGTAGGAGGAATGGTGTTGGCTAAAGACTCCAAAAAAGCAGATTTATTAGTTGGATTCCAATTCCTGGCTAACCCGCCTCCAACAGGAGTGGCGATGGTCATAAGAGGAATGCAGAGGTTAAATTGCAGGAGGGCATGGTCAGACCAAATACATGGTGTTATAGTAGGAGCGGTGGTACAGGTGGTATTGGACCACAGCTGGTCGAGGATGTGGCCCTTACAGTGGGTAGCAGAGGAGACTAACTGAGTGAGATTAAGATTAGTGAGAAGGTCCGACAGTTCGGCTGAGTGGGGGCCCTCCAGGGGGTCTTTGTACCAGTAATTTAGGTCTCCAATCAGAAACATTTTAGGGTGCTCGAGTGCTAGGTTAGCAAGTTGGTCGGCCAAGTTCATAGGAAAAGTCGGCATTGAAATCGGGGGCCTGTACAGTAAAACACATGTAATTGTCGAGTTCGAAGTGGTGATTTTTAGCACAAGATTGTCTGATCCCTCCAGCGAGAGGCCAGCGAGGTGGGTGACGGAGAGGTTAGAGCGGATGATAGCCGCTACTCCACCCCCTTTCCCGCTAGTACGGTCAGCGTGGATGATGTAATAGTTGGGAGGTAGTGCCGCAATAATATCAGGGGCAGAGTCAGGGTTTAGCCATGTCTCCGTGAGTAGGAGGATGTCCGGTTTCTCTATATCTAATAAGAGAAATATATCCAACTGGTGTCTGACCAGGGAGCGAGTGTTAAGGTAGAGGATGGTGAGCGGTGGCGGGGGTGCATTTCTCTGCGTATGCTGTAGCGTCGGGGTGGTGAGATGACAGCCCTGGGACAAGATGCCATTGGAGCAGAGGCGGCTGAGGGTGTCTCTTGGTAGCAAGCCCTGTCCTTTGTATCTATAGCTCAGGAGTGCTGACCTAGAATAGGTGCTGGGACGGGCAGCATGGACTGCCCCTGGTCCCGGCCGGTCGCGGACGGGCGCAGACGGGCTTGTCTTAGGCGCGTCTTCGACGCGCCGTCGACGCGCCCGCTGCGCTCGTCCGCTGCGCTTCCTGGGGGGATGGTTCATTAGTAGCCGTAGAGGTGGGAGGGGCCGAGCACAGTGCCGCTCGCCTGCTCCTCACCTGAAGGTAATATCCGCTAGGCTTCCCGGCAGCGCCTGACAGCAGCGGTGGGGCGGGAACAGGGAGTGAGGTGTCGCCCAACAAAGGCGTCAATATCAGAGGGAACAAAATAACACAAACATAACACTTTTAAAAATGATTCTTTTAAAAGCGAAGGAATTCGCAGGTTTTAAAACAGTTTTCCGCAGAGCAACAAACTTTCATCCCAGGTCCCGGCTTCCGCCTCAAGACCTCCACATTCAATGCACACTATCAATCGGTGCTTGGCTGTGGCTGGGGTTTTAAAGATTAAAGGTGGGAGGGGCCGAGCACAGTGCCGCTCGCCTGCTCCTCACCTGAAGGTAATATCCGCTAGGCTTCCCGGCAGCGCCTGACAGCAGCGGTGGGGCGGGAACAGGGAGTGAGGTGTCGCCCAACAAAGGCGTCAATATCAGAGGGAACAAAATAACACAAACATAACACTTTTAAAAATGATTCTTTTAAAAGCGAAGGAATTCGCAGGTTTTAAAACAGTTTTCCGCAGAGCAACAAACTTTCATCCCAGGTCCCGGCTTCCGCCTCAAGACCTCCACATTCAATGCACACTATCAATCGGTGCTTGGCTGTGGCTGGGGTTTTAAAGATTAAAGGTGGGAGGGGCCGAGCACAGTGCCGCTCGCCTGCTCCTCACCTGAAGGTAATATCCGCTAGGCTTCCCGGCAGCGCCTGACAGCAGCGGTGGGGCGGGAACAGGGAGTGAGGTGTCGCCCAACAAAGGCGTCAATATCAGAGGGAACAAAATAACACAAACATAACACTTTTAAAAATTATTCTTTTAAAAGCGAAGGAATTCGCAGTTTTTAAAACAGTTTTCCGCAGAGCAACAAACTTTCATCCCAGGTCCCGGCTTCCGCCTCAAGACCTCCACATTCAATGCACACTATCAATCGGTGCTTGGCTGTGGCTGGGGTTTTAAAGATTAAAGGTGGGAGGGGCCGAGCACAGTGCCGCTCGCCTGCTCCTCTCCTGAAGGTAATATCCGCTAGGCTTCCCGGCAGCGCCTGACAGCAGCGGTGGGGCGGGAACAGGGAGTGAGGTGTCGCCCAACAAAGGCGTCAATATCAGAGGGAACAAAATAACACAAACATAACACTTTTAAAAATGATTCTTTTAAAAGCGAAGGAATTCGCAGGTTTTAAAACAGTTTTCCGCAGAGCAACAAACTTTCATCCCAGGTCCCGGCTTCCGCCTCAAGACCTCCACATTCAATGCACACTATCAATCGGTGCTTGGCTGTGGCTGGGGTTTTAAAGATTAAAGGTGGGAGGGGCCGAGCACAGTGCCGCTCGCCTGCTCCTCACCTGAAGGTAATATCCGCTAGGCTTCCCGGCAGCGCCTGACAGCAGCGGTGGGGCGGGAACAGGGAGTGAGGTGTCGCCCAACAAAGGCGTCAATATCAGAGGGAACAAAATAACACAAACATAACACTTTTAAAAATGATTCTTTTAAAAGCTAAGGAATTCGCAGGTTTTAAAACAGTTTTCCGCAGAGCAACAAACTTTCATCCCAGGTCCCGGCTTCCGCCTCAAGACCTCCACATTCAATGCACACTATCTTGCCTTGCTAATATCTGATCCATTGATGAAACCAGTAGTGCTCCAAGGACTTCCTTTAGAAGTCTTTTGGAAAATTCTCCTAATCACCCCTCTGTCATACCTGTTCTTACTCCCAATTCTCTCATTTTGTTTGTGAAAGAGGAGTATTAATCAGTGACACCGGTTCAGTGTTTGGAACTGGGATGAACTAGAGGCTGGGATGAACTAGAGGCAGAAACGCGGCTTGTACTGGCTCTTCCCTCGGCCAGCACCACATCTGAGGACCCCTGTTGGGAACCTCGTGTCTTCAGGAACCACCCTGTTGCCCATGGAGGGCCTGATACATTTGGCTTTCCCGTACAGGATGACGTACGTCACAGACCTTAGACTGTCTGGGCCAATGCAGACAAGTGGCCTTCACAGCTGTCCACTGGGGTTTGATGGGATAAACCACTGTCTGGCAAGAGGCGGTGCTTGTGCAGATATGGAAATTCCTCAACAGTCGCCCTGAACCGTCCCAGAACCTACAATCACGATGTGCTGGAACTAGGCAGCAATAGTGCTGCCGCTGCTTTAAGTGTGATGGCAGCAAATTTCTTACCCTCACACTCCCTGGTGTTGTGTCATTGGCTTCGCAAGGCGGGGACAGTCTCACCCTCTCAAATGATGAAGCTCAATGACCTGACCCCGAAGGACCTGAGTGGGTTTGCCTTCCTGGAAATCTGAGTCACCTCTAAATCATCTCCTCGGTAACATCTTCCATGCGTAATTTGTACAATAATAACTGCTGCTGCCCAAAGATTGTCTCAGAAGCCTGTAGCCAGCACTGATTAATATGGGTTTGCTGAATACTGAGGCTGCATAGCCTTGATTGCAACTCTTACCCCTTTCATCCACCATCATACATGCGTTGCCCTTTCTCTCACTCTTTCCGGTTCTTTTTCATCCTTGCTTTCTCCCTTTGCCGCTGTTTTCGGTCTTTCTCTTCCTCCTCCTTTCCACCTTTTCTTCTTTATTTTCTCTTGCTCTTGCTCTGGGTCAAAGTCTGATGAGGAGAAAACAGTTATTTCCCTCAAAAATGAGTGCTGGTGCTCCCCATTTGCAACCACTGGCTCAAAGCAAGTACTGGCTCTAGTAAAGGCTTAAGAGCGGACGGTGGTCCTTGAGGCAAGATTCAAGAACTAAGTGAGTTCCCTGTGCCTGAGCTGTCTGAGATGTCCCACATGTGTGTCTTAACCCGGCTCAGTGTTAGAGATTCAAAACTTTTAATAACATGGCATATTTGTCCATCAGTGCGTCAGTGCTAACCGCACAGGGATGGCGCAGACTTGTCTTTTTCCTAAGTTAAGTCAGTGGCTATGTACTGGCACAATCTAGTACAAAAATTATTAGATTAATGTGGAGTGTTGTGTTTGGAAGCTGAAAAGCAAAAATAGCATGATGCAGGTTAATGCAACAAGACCAAGGGTGTGGGTTAATGCAACAGACCTGTGGGTTGATAGGGGCTGGTTCCAAACAGTGCAAATGTTAGCAAATATTATGACATATCAGCTCCATGTATCAGGGCTGAATCATGGTGCCCATCCAACCCTAAGAACCGCACTCTGCCCTCCTATGTAAAGGATTTATACAAAAAAAGTCCTGCAGCCACTTTACAAAAGCATCTATGAATACTGAAAATAGTACTATTATACCCAGGTGGCAAAAGTGCAAAGAGTGCACGGTCCTTTCAATTCGTACTAACTGTACATTAGTATTCTATGCATAATACACGTTTTAGGGCCAATTCACAAAGCTGTGTCAGAGAACTGACTCTTTGGGGAAGCCTAAAAGTCTAACATGTGGTTAATGCAAAAATAGCCAGTTTGTAAACAAAGTAGTATGCAACGTTTGTCATTTCAATTAACCATATTTTGCTGTCCAAAATCCAACTGAAGCCTATATTCGTAAAATCCATACATTTTGAGCACAATTTTATACAGTTTTTTCTCAATGGAAACTTGAACACATGATTGAAACTGTTTCTTGAATAAAACAAGCAAATGAGCAGATAGAAGTATCTTCTCACATGCTTCTATTTCACCTTGCTCTTCACAGAAGTGAACTTCTTTCAGACTTCTAGCTGCAGGTCTCTCACACTTGACTTGGCACCTGCGAGCTCTAACTTTGAGAATAAATATTAGTGATGTCTATTTACTTTTGGTCCTGATGAAGGTGAATGGATGATTTGTAAGCATGGGCGGATTTTGCGGATCCACGATCCGCGGATTTTGCAGATTTGCGGATCGTGGATCCGCAAAATCCGCGGATTTTGCGGATTTGCGGATCCGCGGATTTGGGGCGGGGCTTCCATGCGAGTGCACATGCTCTTGTGTGTATAAAAGGTCAGAGAAAGATCAGTTCAGCAGATGAAGAGAAATAAGCTCCTGGTCACAGAAACAGCACGAGTATTGCGCTCGTGAAAGTCACGGATGCAAAAGCCTCTATCCAGCATCACAGCTGATTTCCCACAGTAGAGTTGGGAAGAAGGCACACCTGTCCAGCCTCGACGACGCTCACGATTGTTTTTGGGCTAATGAATGAGTCACTGAATTTGAGCATCAACTAGTTCGAGCGACCATGTGTGTGTTACTATGCAATCGCCCCGAAGGGCGCAGGGGTCCCTTGAGTGAGCTGTCCATCATAGTGGGTGAATGGCGGGAAGACGGTGCAAACCGCGAGTGTGTGGGCGGGGCCAAACGGGCAGGGCTACCATGCGAGTTCACACATGCTTCTAGTGTGTATAAAAGGTCAGAGAAAGATCAGTTCAGCAGACGAAGAGAAATAAGCTCCTGGTCATAGAAACAGCACGGGTATTGCGCTCGTGAAAGTCACGGATGCAAAAGCCTCTATCCAGCATCACAGCTGATTTTCCACGGTAGAGTTGGGAAGAAGGCACACCTGTCCAGCCTCGACGATGCTCACGATTGTTTTTGGGCTAATGAATGAGTCACTGAATTTGAGCATCAACTAGTTCGAGCGACCATGTGTGTGTTAAGTTGCGCACCGGAACCTGTGTACACTTTTTCACAGTCCATGGTGGCCAGCTTCACAGGAGTAATGTTTGGATTTACTCTCTACTGCTGCTACTGAAGGCCATAACTTTGCCACTAGGGCCTTATTTTTAATGTACAGACTATTTAGGTGTTTTGTTTAGTTAGGCTTCCCGCGTGTTGTTATGATTTTTTTCATTGTAAATATGGCTGTTTGATTATGAATTAAAGATGATATTTTTCTGTGTATCTTCTGAGTTAAATTAGAATTTCAGCATTTATTTGGTGGTACATCCAATGTTTAGGTACCTATGAATAACTGAAATAATTAGGTTTGTTGGTTTTTTTCTTGCTGATTATTTATGGTAGAGAGTTTGCGTTTCCTGATTTCTCTAATGTAAATGGTCATTCTATTAGTGGTTCCCTAGCCCTATTTGTTCTATTTTTGGCTATATTTTAAGTACTTCAAAATGCCCGTGGGAACAGTCCTCTCTGCGTCTGAATGCAGTGCGCTATGTAGTTTCCCCCAGTGAGTCTTTGGTGCTAGTCATTCCAGTTATTGCCACTTGCATAGGGTCTATGTAAATGTAAATGCCAGCATTTGTAAAGCGCACAGCTACCTCTGGAGAGGTGCCCCGGCGCTGGGGGCCATCAGGAAGATTAAGCAAGCTATTGCCCAGAGTCACATGGTGCTGGGCTAACCTGCTGCCCGAGCCGGGGACCGAACCGTGAACCCTGTGGTCCGGAGTCAGGTACCCTGGCTGCTGCGCAACACCTCTTCCACAATGATGTGATACATTGCAACAAAGTTATCATTTAGTTGGTCTGTCGCTGGTGGCTTAGGGTCGCGTGCAGGGGGCGCTGCTTGCCTTCATTGCTGATGTCTAGCGCGTTCTTTTGTTTCTTGTGAAGGAAGCGAGGAGTGTTGCGTTCCGCTGTGTTGTCTGATTCAGACATGTCAGGTCCCTTTACTTTCCTCAGTAGTATTGTATCAACTCAATGGACAATCTGCAGGAGTAAATCCAGTGGGACAAGATTGCTCATGGACATCTATTGCTTGCATTTATTTCCCAGGTCACCCTTGAGTTGTTTTTGTAATAGGCATTGTCCTCAAATGATAGGCGTAGTTTGACTTCTCAAATGATTTCCAAAAGATATATTTTAATAGGACATCAAAGCTTGTCTTTACCTACAAGGTCAATCAAAGCCATTGTAAGCCCTGAAAATTATAAAGCAGTGCCGGTATACTGTGCGGGTCCTAGCCACACCGACAATCTTTCCTCGTGCCAGAACACTCCATACCGGCTTCCAGGACACTAGAAAGGCCATCAGACGTCAGTCCTTCTATCCTTTCAGCCCGGTGACTTTCAGGAGGACGTCAATCCTTCCGCCCATGTTGGTTTACCCCGGGCACAGTGTGTCGCGCGTGCAGGTCGCTTGTTTGCTAGACCTTTCGAGCCTACCTGCTCGCGACCTGCCTGGATGCATGCTGGGAGATATCTTCGTCTCAAGCTTTCAGCTCCGAGATAGGTTTATTATTAGAGAATTCGCGTCTCAAGAGCAAATACCCCTGTTGGGGCTTAGGTAAAGGTCATTCCCTTGACTGAAGTAAGCACGAGGCGTGACTTGCCTCCGTCTGTGCTTCAAATGCATTCCTTTCTTGTAAATGTTAGTAAATTAAAGGGCAGGTCTCGTTGTGGAGGGATCTTCGATGAGAATTGTAAGTGATTATTACATGCAGAAATTTCAGGTGGAAGACATAGCAATGCACAGTAGCTTGAAGTTTCCTGTGTGAATTTTTATTTTAATTTTATTTATTTGTGCGATTTTATATAGCGCTGACTTTACCCGAAGGTGTCAGAGCGCTTCACAATAGAACAGAAATGATACATGAGGAGAAAATTACAAGTGAACAAATTACAAAAGCAAACGTTAAGTTACATGAATCAAAAGTGACAAAAGTGAGCAACCAAAATACATGAGGTAGTAATCGGTACATTACAGGAGGAAAAAGTGATATGTGTGCAGGTTACAAAAGCGTACAAAGTACAAGTAGAGGTATAATACTGCAATACATGGCAGACACTCCAGCACAAGAACAAACATTACGAGGCAATGGTGGCACTTGTGCAAGCATCTAAAGTAAACAAAATGTGAGAGGTAGCATACAGTGTGTTACAAGAGAAAAGTGACGTGTGCAAGTTACAAAAGGGTACCATACACAGGTATAAGGATAATACTGCAATAAATGGTAAACACTCAAACTGCCAGAACACACTGGGAAGGCACTTCCATAGTCATGGACAATAGAATTTTCAATAATGGGAGGTCTTCCTTCAGATGATAGAGAGGGTGTGAATTAGATTTGGAGGTGTCTTTGGAGGAGGAGAACTTTGAGGTCCATTTTGAAGCCTGGGAGGAAGAGGTGGTCCGGAGCTGAGGCGGAAGTGAGTTCCAGATTCTCACTGCGTTGCCTGAAAAGGATTGGGTCATCGATCTTTCCTTCTTGAAAGTGGGACACCTGTATAGTGGGGATGTGTAAATATTAAAATGTGCAGGCTGCAAATACTATAATCACATTCTACTAAATATGGATTTATGGTAATTTCCAGCAGAAAATTCTGCTTGTGTTCCTCTAGTTGCAC
Source organism: Lissotriton vulgaris (assembly GCF_964263255.1). Taxonomy (NCBI): domain Eukaryota; kingdom Metazoa; phylum Chordata; class Amphibia; order Caudata; family Salamandridae; genus Lissotriton; species Lissotriton vulgaris. The sequence continues at coordinate 253,243,767 of NC_141689.1, read as the reverse complement.
AAATGCACCTAAAAATAGTAATCTGTGAAAATGCAAATTTCTGCTACAAATACAACTGTGGATTGTCCGCACTGGGTAAGAAATATACAGAATACACATTGGGCAGGAAAGACTGTGCATGGAGACCTGCAGTTAAGTATCATGTATACGCAAGAGAATTTCATAGACAAACACTCACTCGTATGATGTAGAAATTTAATCACATCGTAGACACTCACTCGTATGAATTTTTCCTTTTTTTTCTTAACAAGGCTTAACATTTTCCTAATGGCAGATTAAAAAGAGAGGCCAGATGGTAATAGGCAGTGGGGTTAGAAGCTTCCTACATCTTGATGATGGTTAATGATCCTTTTTACTCATCCAAAAGCCTCCTCCTATTGCTAAGGCCTAAAAAAAATTAAAAAATATTTCACTCTTTTATCCCTCCGCTATCCTTTTCAATCGAAATTAACAAACTTCACTTCTCAAATTCCATATTAAACTATACTAATATACTACCTAAATAACTGAATAACATATCCACTACTCAAATTACTTTTTTTTACTATACTAATTTTCAACAGTAATCCTTTATGGGTTCCGGAGTGGCGTGCCACTCGCCAGAAAAGCGCTTCAAAACCCATCGGGGTAACAAGTGCTATATGAATGCAAATCTTTCTTCCCCTTTAATCCCTTCGCTATCCTTCTCACTCCAAATAACTGACTAATATCCACCACTGAAATTACTTCATATTTCACCATATTAACTCACCACTAATCCTTTGTAGGCTTCCTGAATAGCGTGCGTCAACAAGCGCTATATAAATACAAACCTTTGTCCTCCTCTATCCTTCTGCTATCATTCCAAATCCAAATAACTGACTAACCTATCCACCACTTCAAATGTACTTGCATGTTTCACTATACTAATTCAACACTAATCCTCTATGGGTCCGGGAGTAGCGTGCTACTCGCCGAAAAAGCGCTTTGACGCCTCGTCAGGGGTAGTAAGCGCTATATAAATGCAATTACAATACAATACAATAGTGCAGCAGGTGCAGTACACCAGTGCCCTGTGATGAGAGGAGTCCACTTCACCCTAATTGGTCAGAAATCTTACTACCAAACCAGGAGATTGGGAAACCAGGGACATCTGAAGTATTTTTGGGGGCCCTTGGCTATGCGTATTTTGGGGGCTCATATTCTGAACAGCTTTGAATTTATGATCTAATTACAGCTCTTTCAGACCCCTTTGGCCAGGTCCCTGACACACTTACTGGCACACTGGTCCAAATTCTAAATATGCTTCCATCTAATATTCAGGGATAGAGATGTGGGTTTTAAATATTGTAATACAGCAGCAGTAATATTATTGCAAATAATCTCTGTGGCCCTCCCCTGTTTCGAAAATGTGAAGTCCTGTTTCGGCGTAAAATAATGTTTTTATGGATGTTGCATGGTGTTGGAAAACAAAAACACTATATGTCTCTGCAAAATGTCTATAACAGACTCCCACAAATTATCAGTATTAAATATAAATGAAAGGAAAACTGTTTTTGAAATCATTCATGTTTAAGAGACTTTTCCGGTCATCAGGGCAAGACTGTCTGCAGAACAGAGCTGAGTCTATCAGGGGCCACCTGAAAGACTGGGGCCCTGGGACAGAGCCCACTTTGCCCATGTCTTAAAACGTCTCTGTGAGGGACCAATAACCTTTCATGTATTAGGGACCATGGAACCCTTGCTGTGCTGCTGTTGAGGATTTAATTTACACTCTAAGTGATACATCAACTCCCTAGAAAGATTGAAAGTAAAGCGTAGTCCATTAAGCATTTGGAATCTAAGACAACTAGGACAAAAAGTTAAAAAAAAAGAATAAATGCGTTAACTGTATTATGTATGTGCACTAACAAACTGGTCCGTCCACTATTTCTACCTGAACCCGAGAGGCGGGGTCAAGAATGAACAAGCATTTGCAATGCAATAGGTCTCGCATTAGGAAAGTTTGAGCTATTGGTATTGTAAATGACAAATTTTGTATTTATGTGTTGGTTTTGAAAATAGCTAAATTAATAGCTTTGTTATTTACAATGCCAATAGTTTTAACTTTCGCAAATGTGACACCGATAGCATTCGTAATGCAATATGTGTTGTATTTATGTGACTTAGATGTATTGATATTACAAATAACAATGGCTTTTTTAAAATAATTAATACGTAAATAAAAGTTATTGTAATTTATAATGGCAATAGCTTAAACGTTGGTAAATAACTTTTGTGAAGATTATGTTCAGTGTATTTTTTGTGACGAAAATCCAGGAACAGAAGTGAAATAAATTTCAGTTTACCCATTATTACTGTTTTTAATCCAACTGCTGCAAATGGGCTGTTTTGGACATTAAAGTAAAAGTAACCAGCAAAAATTGTGAAATGTTACTAGCCAAATGAAAATATTTATTGAAACCAGGAGACATAATTTGACACCAATTAAGAACATCTAATGGCATTTCGAAAACTAGCGCTCCAAGATGCAAAAGGAATACCCTATGGAGACTGAAAGAATACATGTGCTTTTCAATGATCTTGAATCGTGAGGAGTGTTTGTACATGCTTTATCCACTCCAGGAGGATGTTCAGGGCGAATTGCTGTCACTGGTAGACAGAGGGACAGCAGTTTACTGATAATCCCTCGATATACCCGAATGGAATGGGTTGGGCTCAAATGAGATTCAGGGAATGGACATTTTTCAAAAATAATAAGTCCAGTGATGGATCAGTTTTCCCCTTCCACTGCGCATTTGCCAAGACTGCCCTATGTCCTTTTGTGAGGACTCTGCGCTGCCCCCTCACCCCACTTGGCTGTGGTTACCGCTCATTTCACCCCCATGCTTGTCTACTGTATGCCTCTGACCTTTTATGCTTGTTTTATTTGTCTTCTCTCGTTTGCGGTGCGCTGCGCATAGAACCTGGACCCCGGGCGCTTGTTACGCATTACAAGCCCTAAACAATCATGGATGAACCCGTAGGTGGCAGCGGAGCGCGTGTCGTAGCACAAGGGATACTCCTGGCACATCTAAACCCTGTTCCCTGCTAGCGCCGCACAGGGGCCCCAAAACACTGCGGAAGAACGAGTGCATGCCATCTAGGAAACTTGCGCATCTTGTTTGCGGATGGTGGGCCTCCGCACTCACTGTGGAGCCTGTGACATATTCATCACCACACTTGGACCCACAGCAAGAGAGAGGCAGAAAGGGAAAGGCAGGGAAGCAGTGACACAAGACGATAGAAGGGGTGAAAAAGAACCCACAAAAGTGAAATCGAAAGGCAGGGCGTGAGGTCATGCAAGGTGGAATCAACACTAGGCAGCGGCCTGTTGATCGGCAACGTAGGCATTGGGCCCGGCCTGCGGGGGAATCCTTCTGCACCCGGCATTCCTTCATTTGTACACATGAAGAACTGTCTTTAGGCACTTTCAAACTTCGTAGAATAGTCGGTTTTATACACAGCGCACGAAGCCGGGTCTTCTTCCCGAGCGCTCCCAACTTTACCAACAAGAACAGAAATGTGAGAGGCCATAATAAAGAGGGGGTACTTATACTGAAGACACCTTAGAAGCTCAGATTTATAAACAACTTTATTTGAGGTTTCACGAGGAGCAGTACAAACTGACCTGCAGAGAAATTAAACGCTCATAGATAGTTGGTGAAGTCCAATAAGGCATGAACATGAAAGGAGCAAAGCGTCACATGCAGTCATAGGGAGGAACTGATAATGACACAGTCGACAACGTCACATGCAGTGTCACTCACATATGGAGAATTTATGGGAAGGCACCAAAACCAAGTATGTTGGGTGGGGGTTCAAAATAAGCCATATCTCCGAACCAACACAGTGACTGATTAGGATGTCGGGGTTTTGGGGGGGTTCCCCTGGGGACACCTGAAAACTGCAGCCCCAGACTGTCATATGGATACTTCGTTACATATATTGCGTTAAGTTAGCATGAGTGCATTACATGTTTAAACAGCCTTTTTTCCTTCGGCTTCAGTTTTGCACACAACACATACTTGTTGTTGTCGCTTTCACCCTAGAAGCGGTGAGGTGGTGTATTTGAGAATAATATGTTATTTCTATGCTATCAGCTTTGCCTGGTACACTTGGTACAACTGTCTGCACACTGAGAGCTGCACACTCTAAAATTAACCTAACACAAGGTTGCTGAGAGGCCTGATCCTCGCACCACATTAGACATAACACAAATAATGTTGATGCCAACATTTTGGGCTCTACGCGGGTTTAAGATAGAGTTACACGGAATGAACGTAGACACTTGGTGCTGCGCATGAAGAGAGCTGGTAGCTGTTGATGTGATCTGCTCCTACTGACATTGAGAGGTATGGGGCCGCCCTGCTAAAGCCCGAATGAGACCTTCTTAGATATAAAATAATATGCTAGATAGGGTGCGCGAAATATAGGTGATATAGATTTCTATAGAATTTGCATTATAACATGCTAGCACCTTTTGCTTACTATGGATTAGTGACTATGCTGCTGACTCTGATTTTTATAATCTGCATTTTGGTATTATACAAGATACTGCGTTTGAGAACTTTGCATTGAATAATAAATATTTCAAACTTGCACTTGTGTTCTTTGACTCTCAGTTTTGGTTTGAAATGATTATATAACGAAAGAGTGTTCATGTGTTCCACGATTCCTGAGGTATTTTAAAGTTCATGTTCTGGTTTGTCTAAGACATGGATCATTCCATAATGATCCATGAGACACTGTAGCTAGCTAGGTAAGGGGATTTCTGACACTGAGATGAGTTTTGGATCATCCTAACTCACTGAGGTTCTAGATCTCTATGCACAGTTCTGTGGGAGAACGGAAACCCTGCTACAAGACCAGCGGGTCGAAGACACACACAGCGCTCGCTGCAGGGGAGGAAGACGGAACAGGTGTCGGTGCAGGAGTGAGTGTGAAAGACGTGGGCTGAGCACCTTCTTCCGTGCAGCACCCGGAGCCGGTGTCCACTGTCCCAGCCGGTGAGCACCTTCTTCCGTGCAGCACCCGGAGCCTGTGTCCACTGTCCCAGCCGGTGAAACGTGTGCCCACCACCCGGAGGAAACACTCACTTCCCCGGGCGACAACGAGGAGCGAGCAGCTTTCCCCGTGTAATATGTTTTTAGACAGCTTTTATTTAGAGGCGGCGCTTAAAATTAACAAGGGGCTGCTAAAGAAACCAGAGGCGATGATGGGACGAGGCCAAGAACTGAAAGGTTGAGGACGAGGGGATCTTTGTATACAGTCCTCTGCGACTTACATTCTGCGGTGCCCGAGATATGACAACAACAGACTGAAATTCAGTAAACCAAGTCTTCAGGATGCAGTAATTAAACGCAACAGTACCGTTTCTCTGCAGCAAAAATAAAACATTTCCCAGTGATGTGCCTTAAAGCTAAACATTATTTCCGGAACCATTCTAATTACATCTGCCTACCAGGATGTATTCCTTACTATTATTTTAAAATTATATACTTTTTACCATGTTTAGGCAATGGAAAGCTTTCTTTTTATATTCAGTTTTATCTATCCTTTCCCACGGAACATCGCCGCCGGCCTGCGACCAGGAAGTCAGGCAGGCCGGGCGGGACAACCGGAAACAGGAAGTAGGAGGGCGGGAGCCTACCCCGCCTCCCACGGAAGAGCCGCGATTGTTTTGAGCACCGGAGCAGGCAGGAGCCTACCCTGCGCCCCGGTGCCGAAGAAGGGAGGAAGAGTCCTGCTGCCGGTGAGAGCCGAGGAAGCCGGTGAGTGGGGCTTCGCCTTGTTGCTGGGCTGCGAGGGCGGGGGGGCATGTGTGTGTGCGCGCGCGCGCGTGCGGCGGCGGGCTGTGTATGTGTGTGAGCGTGCGTGTGTGTGTGTGTATGTGTCTTGGAGTCTGTGTGTATGCGTGTGTGTGTGTGTGTGACTGTGGGGGGGGGTTGCCTGTCTGGGTGCCTGCGTGTAAGTGTAAATGCGTGTGCATGCATGCGCTGGGAGTATGGGAGGGAAGTGCACGGCGCGGCGCAGGACGGAACGTGCGCGTTCGCGCAGCCAAATCCGCCTGCTAAAGCTCGTGACAGTTTCTTGTCCTCCCATTCCCCCGTGTCAGATAGCTATAAGTCTCCGACCCTGGACGCATCCTTCGGATGCGAATTCCAGGGCGAGACCTAAAAAGGACAAAGGCAAGCGAAACAAGTCCGCATATGTGGATGAACAAGTACCGGAATGAAGAGCTGGAGAGGACTGATGGGTATAAGAGAAAGGATGGTTGAAACATGTCAGTATGTAAGGTGAAACATAAGCAACAAAAAAACAGGTGAGCAAATATAGATGAGAGAATGAGTAAAACATGTGTGCTGCTATGGCAGTCCTCATAAAAAAGCAAAAACACTGTAAAGGCAGCAAGAGAGGGCCTCTACTGTCATAAGCATTAGAGTTCACCAAGATGATCCTGAATCTGACATTCTTCATTCTCTCCTGAGATGATGTTCGGCTTAATTCAAGGCCCACTTTGTTTGGAAAGTTTGGGTTTCAGGAGTTTAGGGAACTGAAGGCAACATGGTTCTGTTCAGAGCTGGGGTCTGAGGCTCTTCCAAAGATTTGGACCCTTGGCCACCAAGGATCTTCCACCATACTTTAGACTCTTGGTGTGCATACTTAATTTCGAAGTCAGAATATCGAGGGTACTGAATATTGAGGAAAAAAGATTGAAAAAAAATATATTGACAGGTAAGAAAGTCTAGATTTTCTATACCTAACTCCACATGTATGTACCTACATGGCAGTGGCGGCTGGCATCTACTGGGGGGAGGGTCTGGCAAATGGGTGAGTGCGCTTGCGGGGAAACAAATGAAACAATGAAAAAAGCTTACCGAATCGTGACGGCCAACTTCCTCTTCACCCAGCAAACTCCCTCCACCAATCCTGGCCTGCTCCGGTGTTGTTAATCAGCAGGTGAGCAGTCCCCCTGATTGGTGGGAGCTGTCTTGGCAGCGCTCCCGAGGTCACTGGATGCATGCACTTGCTCTCAACCTAGCTTTCCTAAGGCAGCTGGGTTGAGAGCTTTAAAATGCGCATGTCTGGCTGGCCATTGCAAGACAGACGGCCAAAGAGACATGCATACTTTAAATAGTGCACATTCTGCCCTCTGCCCACCAATCTTCCCTGCTGTCACTCAGCAGGCCCCGCCCCGTCCTGACGCTCGGTTTGGGACAGAACGATGAAAAATAGAATGCCAATGAATTGCCCTTTTATTTTTCATCTCTGGGGCTTTGAGTGGCACTTAATTGGGGCGACCCTCCCCTGCTCCAATGGAGGAGCCGCCCCTGCTACATGGTACATATATCTTCAAGGTACATAGATGTGGAGTTAAGAATAGTAAATCTATACTTCAGTATATGTACTTACCTTTCGATATTTAGTCCCTCGACATTTTGTCCTCAATAATCTTGCATGTCGATAATTAGTCATATAATGAATCTCTTAAAGGAACATTGATTGACCAAGACGATGATGGGATTGCAGATTCCTGGTCGTGTCGTACTGACAGTAGCGAGGACCTTTTCCCAGTGTACTGTGTACATGTTGCATAATGATTTTATCATGATCCAGAATTCATTTGGAGCCAGCAGAGCACTTTCAGGGGTGGCTCCACGTGGTCCCGTTTTCATATGTACGGGCACAATCTAGCAGGTTTGATTTTGTATTCTTTGCAAACTGGCAATGCATGTTTTGGAAGACCAGTGTAGTCCGCGTTAGAATAGTCTAGACAGACGATGGCCAAATTCAAATCTGAAACAGCCCCGAAGTGTAAAGTCGACTTAGCAAGCCTGCTGGGTACAACTGCGCCCACGCAATATGAGGATCCCAAGCTTCCCATTGCGAACTGGTGGGGTTTTGGAGGTGGCCTAGGTTGGTATTTGTGATCCTGGCCTAACACGGATTGCCTTTAATACTATTGAGGCGGTCACCATTAAGGCAATCCATTCAAGACTAGAGTAGCGTGTAGTTTCGCAGGTACCTTGTGTACTGAAGACGACCAGCACCAGGCCCGTTCTCTCTACCCATTTCCGGCCTAGGGTAAGGGAGAGTACTACAGTCTCATGCGCACTTCATTCATGCACATTATCATCCCTGGGTGTCTGCGCACAGCTGTTAGGATTTCTGTTATTTATTTTCTATCCACAACTCCATTTTGCACCAAGACGGCTCCATCTATTTGACTCCTTACTGGCGATGATCTAAAACACTGGTATCCTCTGCAGTTGTACGCCTGTTGGTTTCCGGCTTCAACGGTCTGCACCAGCTGGAATGTACTCACCAGTTGTCGGCAGAAGCCATGCATTAATGGTTGATGGGGAATGGAAACCCCACTCCAGGACACTTCAACCATGTGCCCTGGTGTGTGCCACAAGCAATCTAGACGGGAACATTTCTAAGAATGTAGTAACCCTTCCTGCTGTGTAGCTGTAAATAAATAAATATTACTTTCAGTTGAATTAAGAAAGGAAGTTGCAAGGAGCTTTACGCTGTTTGTGTAGACTCTTTTTAATGACTACATTGCTGGTGGGAATGACTGTCCGCGAGCCACCTTCAATCAGGTGCGTCCCTCGATGCTGACAGACTTCGTAGTGACCTTCTCGAGGGTTTTGCTGATTGCATTAGTTTCAAACGAATCATTCTTCTGCTATTAGCCGCCTTCCTTGAGCTCTGAAGTGAAAATCATTGAGATTTAAAATGTTATTACTTCACTTAGTTCCTGGTGCGGCAACGCTCCGTCAAGGGTACTCAGCGAATTCCCTACAGCGGGAAGAGCGTGGGACGTGAACGCAATCTCCACTTCAGCACAGGCCTGAGATGGACATAGGCAAGCACGTAATGGGGATATTCATGTTCGGCTTTAGCCTTTCTGTTGACTAATACAAGGGTACAGTGGGAACTTTCTTTTAGGTTTGGGTTGACAGCACAATTGTCAGCCTACATCTTTTCCTTACAATATTCTTTGGGTAAGCCCATTTTAACCATTGGCTTTTTTTAATCGGCTTCTTTTGGCCTGAGTCTTTGTCAGTCACATCTTGGCTCAGCCCAAAGAAACATTTGCCTCTCACCCGATACTGTTGGCTGGTAGGGTACGCTATTCTTGGGGCTCCCCCCTTCCTTCCTGAGTGCCAGGTCTGTGTTTCTTCTGCCTGCCACCACATCTCCTTCTTCCCTTCCTCTCCTCCATCTTTCCCCACGTGTTCCTCATTTTACCCTTCCACCATTTTCTCTCCTCATTCTTTCTGTCCCCTGTGTGCTCTTCCTTCCCCTGTCGGCCAACCCTTCCTGTTCTTCCCTTCCGCCTCCATCTTTTCCCTATGTGCTCTTCCCCGCCCTCCACCTCCCTTATTCCGCCCTCTGACCGCCTCCTTCTTTCACATGTGTGCCCCTCTCCCCCCACCATCCCTATGAATGCCTGCTCATTCCTCCCAATGGGACAGGGTATTATGTTTGTTTCCAAGAAACATCGGGGGGGGGGAGGGGGTAATAGAAGAGAATTCATTTTCGACCTTGCTTACCAGACTAGGGAGCTTTCAATATAGATAGCTTTTTTATTTCATTGTGTGGCTTCAACATGCTTACACTGCATGTGTTAGCACATTAAGCGCTATATAAATACAATTACAATTTAACCCAGACCTATTGGCTTTGCCAATGCTTGTTTTTTATGATGGACTCTCAAAAAGTAAGCTACAATCATATGAAGGTCAATCCATAGCTGTCAGTTGGTCTGACGTCAGAAGGGTGACTGTGAGGCTATTATCATGTTTTAGCCAACAACACTTAAGGGCCTCCTTTAAAGAACAGTGACAACAACGTGTCCATAAAAAAGGCACATTTTCTGTCTGCATTTCTGGCGGTGGAGCGGTTGTGCTATGAGTTGCTGAGATGTCAGATGTGCTGCTGGTGAGATACCTTAGTCTCCACTGTCCAGCGGTAACAAAACAGCTTCCTATATAGGCTGACTGGTCTGGTGTCTCCCTTGTTGGTCTTGTCTCTCAGAAAGCCAACCCTGGATGTGGTGGCAAACATTCACAACAAGCATTTGCAATGCAATAGGTCTCACATTAGGACATTTTGAGCTATTGGTATTGTAAATGGCAATTATTTTATTTATGTGTTGGTTTTGAATATACCAAAATTAATAGTTTTGTCATTTACAATGCCAATACTGTTAAATTTTGCAATGTGACACCTATAGCATTTGTAATGCACTATGTGCTGTATTTATGTGACTTAGATGTAGTGATATTACAAATAACAATTGCTTTTAATTTTTTGGAATAATTAATACTTAAATAAAAGTTATTGTAATTTATAATTGCAATAGCTTAAACTTTTGTAAATAACTTTTGTGAAGCTAATGTTCAGTGTATTTTATTGTGACGAAAATCCAAGAACAGAAGGGAAATATCAACATCTTTTTGTAACATTTGTAATAAAGCTTGAAACATTGAGAGAACATATTTGAACCAGTTGTTGAATGGTTGCACAGACTGATGCTGTGATGGCACTGAATGATATTGTGGTGGCGACGAGTGATGCTGTGGCGTTCAGTGATGCTGTGGTAGCGCAGTGATGTTGTGGTGCCCCTGAGTGATGCTGTGGTGGTGTTAAGTGATGCTGTGGTGATGCGATAGAGTGTAATTATGTGGCGTGTAACTATGTGGCACTGAGTGGTATTTGGAGTGTATGTTGCATTGAGTGCAGTGTAATTATGTGGCACTGAGTGGTATTTGGAGTGTATGTTGCATTGAGTGCAGTGTAATTATGTGGTGTGTAATTAAGTGGCACTGAGTGGTATTTGGAGTGTATGTTGCGGTGAGCGCAGTGTAAATATGTGGCATATAATTATGTGGCTGAGTGGTATTGTGTGGAGTGTATGCTGTATTCAGTAGAGTGTAATTGTGTGGCACTGAGTGGTATTGTTTGGAGTATGTGTTGCATTCAGTAGAGTGTAATTATGTGGAGTGTAATTATGTGGCACTGAGTGGTATTTGGAGTGTATGTTGCATTGAGTGCAGTGTAATTATGTGGCGTGTAATTATGTGGCACTGAGTGGTATTTGGAGTGTATGTTGCATTGAGTGCATTGTAATTATGTAGCATATAATTTTGTGGCACTGAGTGGTATTGTGTGGAGTATGTGTTGCATTCAGTAGAGTGTAATTATGTGGCACTGAGTGGTATTTGGAGTGTATGTTGCATTGAGTGCAGTGTAATTATGTGGCACTGAGTGGTATTTGGAGTGTATCTTGCGTTGTGCGCAGTGTAATTATTAGTATATAATTATGTGGCACTGAGTGGTATTTGGAGTGTATGTTGCATTGAGTGCTCTGTAATTATGTGGCATATAACTATGTGGCACTGAGTGGTATTTGGAGTGTATGTTGCATTGAGTGCAGTGTAATTATGTGGCGTGTAATTATGTGGCACTGAGTGGTATTTGGAGTGTATGTTGCATTGAGCGCAGTGTAATTATGTAGCATATAATTATGTAGCACTGAGTGGTACTGTGTGGAGTGTATGTTGTATTCAGTAGAGTGTAATTGTGTTGCGTGTAATTATGTGGCACTGAGTGGTATTGTTTGGAGTGTATGTTGCATTGAGTGCAGTTTAATTATGTAGCATATAATTATGTGGCACTGAGTGGTATTGTGTGTGTTGCATTCAGTAGAGTGTAATTATGTGGCGTGTAACTATGTGGTACTGAGTGGTATTTGGAGTGTATGTTGCATGGAGTGCAGTGTAATTATGTGACGTGTAATTATGTGGCACTAAAGTGGTATTTGGAGTGTATGTTGCATTGAATGCATTGAATGCAGTGCAGTGTAATTATGTGGCGGTAGGAGGTGTAAATTAAATGTAAGGGAAAGAAGGGGATTAATTGAGTGTAAAACGGCGCATGAGGCAAGCAAAAACGAATAAAAACAGATTAGTCTGAATCACTGGAGTCCAGTAAGAGGAACGCTGCTGTCAGTAGGACTTTAATGCAAACAGCATCTAGCGCCCTTATAAACAAGCAGTGCAGGCTGAGGAATGCGCACAGGCGTTCTTTATTGCTGCCATCACTCTTATCAGCCTGGTTAGTGCCCACATGCAACAGCCAGAGTTTAGGCTCATGTTTCAGGGAAGTTCCTGCTGCTGAAAATAGGGAAAAATCTAACATTCAATGGAAATGGTTCTCGTGAAACATCCATGGAAAGGGCTACATCTATAAAGCCTGGTAGAGAGCTGTATCTAGTGACCAGACTGGACTTGCATATTTGATTGTGAACTAAAAATCAAAACTCATTTACATGCCGAACATGTTGTTGAGAACCCAGTTGTCTCATGGCACCGATATTCCAAAAAGCGAATTCCAGCCCACAGAGGCAATGGTGGTTGCTTTGAGGGCACTTGCAAGCACGGTCAGTGAGTGACTCACTGTGCAGCCGGCTTCAGGAAACAACAAGTTTTGCCACACAATAGTGCTGTTAAATCCTGTTGTGTCAGTAAAGTAAATACATCAGAGAACACAAATGATATTTCAGTTGCAAACTATGCATTTTGTCGCACCTCCTTTCTAACCAAAGTAGTACTTGGTAGCCAGTCACTAAAACGTAATGTGAACGCACAAGGGGCATTGTAGCCAAACGTGAAACAAGCATTCAGAGCCTGGTGGGGGAGCGGGGAGCCAGAGAGTGGGAGGGAGGGAAGGAGCCTATGGGGATGGGGTGTGAGTGAGGGGGAGCAGAAGCCTTGGATGTGGTGTGCTTGGCCATGCGCGTGCTGGAGAAGCGCCACACTTCAAGAATTAACATGCATTGTGAGAAATCCGCGGAGAAATGCTTGTTCAAGAGAGTTTGTTTCAACTACATTACTCTCGTCCTATTTATCCCTGCGGGTTAGAATAGGCTAGACCTAAAAAGGTAGTATGTTGTTCCTCGCATGCTGGTAAAAGTCCAGAATGTTAGGGAGAGCGAATATGCGGACATTGACTATGGCCAAAGCAGCTGACACACACCCTTGCAACATATCCTGCCTCTGTGGTGGAATACATGACCTTTGCTGAATTTCTGCTGAGGATTTCCACCACCAAAGTGCTTCCTCCCATGGTGAAGGCAGCCAGGTTGGTGGGAAGCCTCTGATGACTCGGTGGAGAACTGTAAATACGGTGAAGTCTCCACCACAACTGTAGGAAAGAGAAAAATGTTCACCTGACAGACTGGATAAAATAAATTCTATTTGCAAAACTAAAAAAATACTCTGCTCAAGTTTAACTGGTCCACTTATCATTAGGGCCACTAGAATTATGTAATTATGCATCGTTGGCATTTTCCACATAAGTAATTCACTATCTGCTATATAAATTACAGATTCAAAAAATCGTGTTTTTAATTCAAATAGATCAAAAGTTATTAGAAAAGGTACCATACTTGGTGCAGTGAAGTGGTAGAGAATTTGCAAAGATAAACTGGTCACTTTTCAGTTGTTATGTTTCAAGAGAAATACGGTGACATCTTTGCTTTGGCTGTATTAATGTGTATTAAAATGACAAAATAGAGAAAAACTTCTGGTCAAAAGTGCTTTGTTAAGCCGTACATTTTGACTTTTCTTGTTGCAGAATTTACTCAACCCTGTTGTGTAATTTTGCCGTGCTGCATAATTCTGGCGACCCTGCTTATTATGGCGACCAGTCAAAGAGGGCTATATAGACACCAGATTTACAGCAGTACTGCTGACCATTAACATGCAGTCCGTTTTAATTCACTATATGTAAATTCATCCTCCACAGGAGAAACACTTTTATCCCTGGAAGAAGGAAAAGAACCAGGATCTATGACCTTGGACACTTTTCCCCCCATCTCTCTGGCAGAGGTAGAATGCTCTCTAGGCCAGATTAAAAGTGGCAGCCCCTCAGACTCTATCCCGGCCAGAATTATGTCGGTAGTAGGGAATACCCTGAGCCCACAGATTCAAGGCCTTGTGAATCTCTCATTGATGGAAGGTCAGGTTCCTGGGGAATGGAAAAAAGCACTGATTAGACCTATCAGGAAAAATACTTCTACCCCCTGGACTGATATGTCTAACCTTAGGCCCATATCTCTACTTCCTTTCATGGGGAAACTTATAGAGAAACATGTCAATAAACACGTATCAAATTACATTGAACATGCTGGTTGGCTAGATTGTTCCCAATTTGGCTTTAGACCAAAACACAGTACCGAGTCTGCCCTGTTATCGGTAACTGATGACCTTCATATGTACCAGGACAGAGGGTACTCTGTTATCCTGGTACTATTAGACCTGTCGGCAGCGTTCGACACGATATCTCATAAGATCTTAATCGAACGACTGACCATGATCGGCTTTGAGAGCACAGCACTAGCCTGGTTAAAGAGTTTTTTATCTAACCGTACCCAAGCTGTTAGCATGGGCTCATTTCGGTCGGTTGAGACTAAGATCACTAAGCGGGTGCCACAGGGCTCTTGTTTGAGCCCCACTCTTTTTAATATCTATGTGGCACCCCTGGCCAGAATCCTGAGAGAGTTTGGGTTCATCCCCATTACGCGGATGATACCCAGCTCCTGTTTCCTTTTAAGAGTCTCACCGACGAAGTGAGGACGTCCTTTTCCGAAGGCATGAAAGCTGTGGCAAAGTGGATGTCATCGAACTATCTCCAATGCAACGTAAATAAGACTGAAGTCATGCTTTTCGGGGAGGCTAGGACCATGTGGACGGCTGACTGGTGGCCGCACAAGCTTGGTCTAGTGCCAGAACCCAAACAGGTTGTACAAAACCTAGGGGTACGCCTCGACCGAGAGCTCTCCTTTAAACAACATGGCAACTGGGTGGTGAGCCAATGTTTCCATGTTATTGGTCTCTTACGAAAAGGTTTTCCACTATTACCGGACTCTACCAGGAAAACTTTGGTGCAGGCGTTAGTATTGAGTCGCTTGGATTATTGTAATGGACTCCTGATGTCAGTCAATGAGGGTGTACTAGCAAAACTCCAGGTGGTGCAAAACACTGCAGCGAGGCTAGTACTGAATGCCCCGCCAAGAACACCATCCAAACCCCTACTGGACAAATTACATTGGCTCTCGGCCAGTAAGAGGGTCAATTTTAAGATATGTTGCCTAATCCATAAGAGCTTACATGGACATGGGCCATTCTACTGGAAATGTAAATTCACTCCATACAATCCTACTCGGTCTCTGAGGTCAAGTAGCCAACTCTTACTGAGAGTGCCAACCGCAAAGAGGGTCAGACTAGGTGGCAAGGCTTTGTCGGTTGTCGGACCCACTTGGTGGAATAAACTCCCTCTCGCGCTTAGGCAATGCCCAGAACATTTAAGTTTTAGAAAAAAACTCAAAACATTTTTATTCCAGACTTATTCTATGTATCCTCTAACCGTACTGAACCTTCTGCCGACTCTGCGCTGCTGGTCTGTCTCTGTCTGTCTTTCTTTTTTCTTTCTGTGCGCAGAGATACTCTGTATAGAGTCGATTCTAGCGTATTACAAACCTGCCAAGAAAAAATAAATAAATATGTAAATTTGTTCTATGTACATATCCTGAAATTAGCATTTGTTCAGGTTTGAGTTTTAATTAGCATTTTAAATGTGACAAGGAGCAATTTAGTGACCAATCTGTCAATTGTGAAAACGAGGCAGGAACCCTCAGTCCAACTTCACCTCCATATAACATTGTATAAAGCTACCTAAGTCAGTACATCTTCCAGTTCTCATATTTGTTAAGATTTGTGGCATTCGTAGCAGATTGTCATGTTTTATAAGCACCACATTAACTATAAACTCCTGCATTGACCCCTTCGACCTTTGTTTGCCTGTTGTTTAGAAAAACTGTATGGTCTTTCAGTATTAGCACTCGCTTTATTCACCAAATTTACTCTGAAACAAATATATATTTTTTAGATTTCTTTATTTAGTTCCCCAAAAGTTATTGCGGATATTCTGGAGCTTTGTGCAGATCTTATATCCAAACCTTGTGGCTTCGCTGGTCTGATACATGAAGTTGACCTGTATTTTTGCGTGACCGAGCTAAAGAAGTGCATGATCATGGGTTATGTCTAGGGGTGGGCGAAGAATTCTGCTCCGCCGGCGGAGTTTTGCTTACTCGATCCTCCGCGAGGAGTGTGCATTTCTGAAAAACTCTGCGAAGTGACGCAGAGCGGAGTTTTTTTCTCGAGCGTCTCGATAGCAGTAAGTTGACGAGCGCTTGCGAGAAAAACTAATACACTAGATCTCCTCCTGGCAAGATTTCTCATTGCGGGCGGTCGCAGCTGGTCACGACCGCTCGCATTGAGAAATCTGCCATTCACGTTGAGGAAGCTGCTGCTCAACTAGGATGTCTACTCGAGCGTCAGAAAGCAGCAGCGCCCCCTGGCACAACGCTGATTTTACAGAGCGGGAAAAACTTTTGGCACTAAAATTCAGTGCAAGAAGCAAAACTTGATAGACTGCGCAACTGGCGGAACTCCGCAGAGTGCAGCCGAGTTTTCTGCCCAGGATTAGTTATTTCATTACAACCTATGTCTAAAGACTGAAGAAGGGCACCTGCAGTGTTGGTCAAGTGCACTCTGTGGAGTTGCAACAGTTGTGAGCTTTGACTGAGGGAAATATTTTCCTATAAAAGGTTTTCAATGAGAAATTTTACACTAACGTTTTTGGTATGAAAACTGTCTTGAAAAAATTTGGGGTTGGAGATTTTTTTTCCCCAAAAAACTACTTTTTTCTGAATTTTTTCAAAATTCCATAATTTTTTTTAAACTCCACATTAATTCACTGAAGAGTTCAAAATGTTTAACTTTTTATAAATAAACTCAGGCAATTTGTGAAAGGCCAGTCATGTAATTTTTCCTGTTCCTAGTTCACATTTTTTGTTTTATTAAAGGAATGCTTAGCGTGGGTGCAAACCACTATATTTGGGTGTGAACTGGTTCTCATCAGGCTGCACTTGTAAGTACAGGAAGTAGTAAAGGCAGTGGCGGATGGCATCTACAGGAGAAAGGTGTGGGGGCACACGCAGGGAAAATCTTATAAAAAATAAATAAATAAAACTTACCTTATGCGACATCCTAGCTCCGGACCTCTTCTTCACTGGAACCAGATGCTGGAACTCCCGTGCCAAATCCTGCCACTGTTCACATGCAGCATGTGAGCTGTGCTAGGATTGGTGGGAACTGCCTCACTCGGTGCTCCACAGCACTCTGGAGGCGTGCACTGACTCCCAACCCAGGTGCCTGTAGACAGCTGGGTTAAGAGGTTTAAAGTGCACATGTGTGGCTGGTCGTAGCAAGACTGCCGGCCAAAAAGACATACGCACTTTAAACGGTGTATTAGTCGGCCCACCCTCCTCCCTGCTGGTGTCAGTCAGCAGCAGCCCCGCCCCCGTCCTGATCCTCGGCTCGGGATGGGGATGAAAACTAAAATGGTAATAAATTACCATTTTAATTTTCATCTCTAGGTTTTGGAGGGGGAATTTTAAGTGGGGCGACACTCCTTTGTTCCAACGGAGGGGCCTCCCCTGAGTAAAGGAGGAGTACTCTTGTACATACTCTTACAGGCTTTTGTGAATCGACCCAAAACGTTCACTACCTATTAATAGACATGAAAGAGGGCCCGGTCCATTCTATTTGTACTAACTGTAGATGATTAATCCCTCAAAATTTTCTTTGGAGCTTTTTTTGAGCCAAATTCATATAGGCATGTTACATAAAAGAGTACTCTTACATACCATTGTGAGTGGGCCACATTGTGCTGACATGTTGGCATTATGTACAGTACAATTTGCTCCTATGTTTTGGCTGAGGCCTATAAGTGAATGACACACATATATTTCCTAATGAGGCTTTTTGGTTCCATTTGTTATAGCTACTAAAAGGCAACCACACTCCCAGTTTTGCTAGCTACAAATTATTTCATTGTGACTCATGGTTTCTGAGTTATTTATCTCCTGAGCAGTCCAAGCAGTACTTCTGCTGAACACAGTGTTACCGCCTTAACCTCAGAGATTACAGCAGACACCTCCCTTCAACCAATATCCCGCATCTTGTGAGGAAATAGTGTGCGCTGCAAGATGTAGATGAGTGTGTGGTGGACTTTTTCCCTTTTATGAAGAATTTAACAATGTGTTTTCATTGCTTTAAACCACTTATTCAGTTATGGTCCATGACCTGACCTGCCTTTCACCTGGGCTGCAAACTCTGGCAGTGGGCATTGTGTCATCTGAACTCAACTGTAGTTCTGATGTCTTTTCTTTATAATTCGCAACTGAGTATGTCACTAGTCGCCGATTATAAAGAAATTAGAAATGGGCATTTAAACAGGGATCACAGAATCCCACGTGTTATCTGTACCTTCAATACTGTACAGATTCTTTGCCATCAGAGTTGCCTGTGAATTGAAATGAAAGATATTTTAATTTGGTTAGATTAGAAAAGAGCATTGAATCTCCAAATTTGCTATGTTTGTCAAATGATATACTATGTCATTGGCGACCAGGTCGCCTCTCAATATTTGGAATGGAGGAAAATGGAAAGTGGGCTTCCTTTCTCAGGTCTCTGGTCTAGGCAGTTTAGTTTCTACACCGTTAAGATATAGACATGGCCACTACGTGGTTAAATACAATTGTTCAATTAGATTTTTTTTTATTATGTGCACTAAAATAACGAATTGTATCCAAATCTTATGCAATTATGACTTAGTACCTTCTTTGTTTTTTATATAGTGGTTCATACCACAATTTCTGCTTGTCTAAGCACTGTATTTCCCAATTTGACTGTAGTCTATTTATCAAGCTTGGAAGTGGAGCCTAAAGCCTAAAATGGGCCTCCCGGAGGTCCGACGCACGCCCTTCTTATCACGCCAGATATCAGCAGCATGTGATTACCTCGCTGAGCTATCTTGCCAACTAAACATTATGGGCCCGTTGTATCAAAGGATGAGACCTATCCTGTGCCTGTCTGTAGGACAATGCGTTGATGCATAGGCAGCCTATGTATGATTCCTCCGGAATGTGTTAGTTCACATAGTCGATCTTCTTCTTGCTAGATTTAGGGCCTGGGTGAACTAAAGAATATACAATAATAAAAATATGTCGATGTGAAATTAATCTTTTTTTATCGTGAACATTGCATTTCAGTCTGGCATAAACAATGCTAAGGTTGTCAAGAAGTTACATGCACAATTGCATAGTGTTCTACAGATAATGTCTGATTTTTATCGGAACCAGGAACTTCCTCTTCTTCTCTGTTTATGGCTGGTAAAACCCACACCCTGAGAAAAGAGATGTAATGGTTTTCTAAGGCAGAGATTTTGCCAAGTGTACAACAGTTCCCCTAGACTGCACGTGGTCCTCGTTCTAAGGCGCTTGGTAACTGGTTGCCTGGTGTCCTGCTTTGAGCCGCATTTAAAAATGGGAAAGAAGCCATCTACAGGAAGCCATTGGTCCATCTGCTAGAGGCCGGCTGTGGTCCTGTCCGCGCCTTGCACCAGGCATGCATGGCCTTACCTAGCTCTCCTTTGTTCTGTACCCACTATGACCTTGGTAATCGTATCCCTGCAGAAGGTCGTATTGACCAGACTGTGAACCTCTTTGTGCTGAGCTGCGCCTGAGCTCAACTAGACGGTTTCTCCTCTGTAGTTGGCTCCATGGAGAGAATCTGGGAAAAATAGCCCCCTGAAGAAGAAAACCCACTAGAGATATTGAAGAGCAGAGCTACCAATATGGCCCCCGGCCTGCATCTGAAATCTTTCATGAGATGCAGAGAATTAAATCAAACCGTCTGACAGAGTTGAGGAGTTGAGAGGTCATGGGAGAGGTGTTAAAACTCCTGAGGGATATATTTGCAATAGCTCAGTCGAGCAAAGGCAGTGGAGATATGGTTCTTGAACAATGGAATTACAAATGTAATATAAATCTTGAGCCATCACTAAAAACCATTACGATTACCCCGGGAGACGCATTTCTATAAATGATGAAGTCATGATCTTCGGCAACAACACCACACCTTGGAATGACTCCTGGTGGCCCTCGGAACTAGAACCATCACCCAAACCGTCCAATCACACCAAAAACCTCTGCATAATCCTAGACAGCAAACTGTCCATGGAGTCCAGGATCAACGCAGTCACCTCTACCTGCTATCGCACACTTCGCATGTTGCGAAAAGTCTTCATATGGTTTCCCCTGAAGACCAGGTGTATCATCACTTGGGCCCCAATCACCAGGTGATTAGACTATGGCAACGCACTGTACGCTGGGATCACCACACACCTTCTGCAGAGACTCCAGTCCATACAGAACTACGCTTCAAGACTCACGCTCGCCCTCCCCAGACGGACCCACATCACCCCCCATCTCAGAAAACTTCACAGGCTCCCCATACAAAAGAGATGCTAATTCAAGCTGTCGATCCACACCTATAAGGCCCTGCACAACCAAAACCATCCTTCATCAACTATCGCCTGAATTTCCACCACTATGCCAGACAACTACGCTCCGCCTCTCACTATCCCACACCTCGCATCCACCGAAGCAAAGCATAGGACTCTCCTTCCCCTATCTCTTGGCAAAAACCTGGAACGGCCTCTCTCTGCTGCTGCGGACCGCCACACTGAGTCACCTGAACCATCAATACCCTCAAGCACCTGGATACCCTCTCGGGTGATTAGTCATGCTATATAAACCCACTCAAATGATTGATTAGAGCTTGTTGTGCCCGGTGTCGAAGCATTATGTAACATAGTGCAACCTCAAGAGGAGAAGTTGGATCTGGACTGCACGGCAACACGCCATCTGTACAAAGCAACACGCAATGCTGGATTTTCTTTTTCATCATTGGGCTTGTCGGTGAAGGGTTACTTGGTGTTTGGGACAGTGGGTGTCTCAATAGAACACAAACCAATGCTACACAATTGCTACAAATACGTCAGGGGGCATTAGAATCGTTCTGCATAGCACCATTTTCGCATAAGCTTGATCTTATTTATAGAGAGTGGCGTAAATTGATGAAACTGCTCATGTAGCAGAAGCGGTGGTGCTTTAATCAGTAGTGGAATAATATCAGTTTGAGAGCAAAGAAAGAGAAGAGAATCAAGCAGTTTCTCTGGTTCTGTGGATATCCGAAAGCTCCTTGCCTTCAGCAACACTAGTGTGCACCCCAGCTTTGCCTTCTATAAATCCTAATAAATGTTCAGTCTGTTGAGTCAATGTGTATCACTACTGTAATGCACTGGTCTGTTACATGAAGACACACAACTGGAGCATGGTGTCCTGAGGACTTGGAATCATCTGATAAACCTCTCCAGGTGTGTAGCTGGCAAGGAAATTGGCAGAGCATGTGGGCCTAGTCATGGTTTCTTTGATCTGTGAGCTACTGGGTGATATCTTGATGCCACCTAAGAAGTGCCACACTTTATTTGATCTTCGCTAAATATGCTTGTTCCCTTTGAAGTATTTTCCAAGGGTACTTTGCAAATATTTATCTTGTGGATGCGGGGAACCGGTTCAGCAGCATTGCAAGTACCTCAATTTCAACAGAAATAGACCTCTGTCTGACGTTGGACCATGTGGAAAGGAGAATTTTTAAAACACTGAATACACAGGCATTTGTTTTAAATGTCAAGAAAAAAAACAACTATATTTGTAACTCACACTCAGGAGAGCATATGGCTGTTTTACATATTGCAATAATAACATCGGTGTCAAGACACAGATTCCAAGTCTCTTTTGCAATCTACAGATACAAAAACAAGCACTGACAACGCCATTAAAGCTTGGCTTTAATGTTTTCATGCATGCAAAATATGTGCCGTGTCAAATGCCATGTCATGGTGGTCATTGGTATGTATGACAAGGTGCTTTCGAATAATTCCAGAGAGGTCATCTCGCATGCGCTAAGGAATATAAACTTTAAATGACTTCCATGGTACCCGTAGGCATCATTCCGTGCTTATCCCTAGTTGAGAGAGGTCCCTGTCGCTTGAGGTTAAATTGCTCTTCCTGCCTCTCAATTTTAACTCTTAGTATGTCAGTGTGCATGAGTAGAAGGCAGGGAGCTCATTTAAAGAACTGTAAGTACAACAGGTCTTATATGATATGCTTTTCGCTGAAGTCTCCTAGGGAGTAATCCTGTCCTGGCACAGAGCTGATCGGCATGGAGAACATTTAAATGAGAAGTCCCGGCAAATGTATTGCACTTAGTTGAAAAAACAGAGCTGATTGCAAGGCTCATCTGTACCTTGAGGCTAGAGGGAACTTCTGTATACTGTGGTGGCTGGAAGTGGAAAACAGTGGCTTGAGGGTGGAGTCTGTAAAAGATGGGAGGAGCTGGTGAATGGGACGTTTCAGATTAGTATTTTATGACATTAGCTCAGTGGGTTACTCCACGTGTTGCAGAGATACTGGTGTGACCTGGAGGTCCTTGACAAGTAGCTTAAGGCCAGATGTATCAAGATACCGTTTTGCGAATCCTAAATAGCGATTTTTTTGCGAATCGCTATTTAGAATTCGCAAAACGGTATGTATGTACAAAATCACAAATTTTTTGCGATTCCTTATTATTCTTTATTTGCGAATTCACATTTTGCGAATTCGCAAATAAAGAATAATTTCCAATGCATTCCTATGGGCCAGGAGGCCCATAGGAATGATAGTGCAATAATTCTCAAATTGCGAATTCGCAATTTGCTAATCGCAATTTGAGAATTATTTCAAGGGTGCAGGGGTGTCTCAAAGACACCCTGCTGCACCCCTCAAATCTACATGTGTGTGCATGTGGCACACATACATGCCCTATGGGCATGTATGAGTGTCACATGCCACCCTTACAAATGCCAATTAGGGCATTTTTAAAAGAAATCGCAAATTACCAGCAACTACAAGTTGGTGGTAAATTGCGATTTCTTAACACAAATTCGCAAACCAAAAATGTGTCATACATATCATTTAAGAAATCGCAAAATTTGCGATTCCTTAAATGCGATGGCAAAATAAGGAATCGCAAATAATTGCGATTCCTTAAATTGCAATTTTTTTCATACATATCAAAAATCGCAAAACGGCCGTTTGCGAGTCGCGAAGGCCAAAATTCTACGAATTTCGGCCTTTGGGAGTCGCAAAGTCTTGATACACCTGGCCCCTAGTGAGTTATGAACCAGCCTTAAGGATGTGAATGCCAGCTGCACAGATTTGCCTCACTTTATTCATTCTCAATCTTTCATTATTCTAAGGTTGTTATATAACAAGTTCCTTTATTAGTGTTGTATAAATGATTATTAGATTAATTAATCGTATAGACAAATACATTTGATATTCTTGCATATCTCTTACACACTTGGCTTGAAAATTCAAAACTTTGCCTCCAAAAGTTAGTAACTTTCTGTTTCAGGAGTCTGTATGTTAAAACAGTGCACTCCCAGCCACCATTTTGTGTTCACAAGCCAGTGAAACCAGCGCCCCTGCCTCCCCCCCCAGCAACAGGGATTTTTCTACATCGGGGCCTGTGCACTTCGTTTTTGGCCAGTAGGGGGAGTAAAGCTTTATTCAAACAGTATTGTTAGATTTCAAGTTAGTGAGGCCCTTTACCTGCTGAAGTCCAAAGAATCTGTCTCCTAGGAGATTCTGAACAGGAGAAGCAGCTTCCAACTCCCTGGCCAGCAAACCTTGTCTGAGGTCGCTGGGACCTTACATGGTCTGCTAGTGGTTGGTACATGTCTACACTGATTGGTGGTTGTATCTGGTGTTTCTATTGGATTAGGGTTAATGTCCTCATTGGTTGGGTATTTGAGGGTTCTGATTGGTTTCCGGGTCTGTGATTCAATTATTGTAGGTTTGGGACTAGGGCTAGGATTTTTATTGGAAGTAGGGACGAGGGCTTCCTATGTTATTGATTATCGGAAGTAGGGTGGGACTAGGGCTAGGGGATGACCTTTAATTGGAAGTAGCGATTAGGGCTTCTGGTGTGATTGGTTGCTGGACTAGGTGTGGGACTTCGAGTAGGGTTAGGCTTTCTATTGGAAGTAGGGACAAGGGCTACCTGTGCCATTGGTTGCTTGGACTTATTTTTGGGACTACTGGTAGGGCTAGAGCCTTTATTGGACGTAGAGGTCTGGGTTTTTTAACGGTGCTTGGACTAGGGCTAAGATTGGCTGTAAGGTCCTGGTCTCCTAATGGTTCAAGATTTTAGGACTGGTGTTGTGATTGGATAGTGTTAGGGTTAGGGTTCCCATTGGCTGAAGGGGTCACCTGATTACTAGGGCTATTAAAAAGGCCAGGCTTAGGGTGTCTCAACCCGGGCGTCGAGGCTAAGGGCAGAGAGGACAAGGGCAGTTTCCTGTTTGAGCCTATTAAGGGCC
Organism: Lissotriton vulgaris; assembly: GCF_964263255.1. Classification (NCBI taxonomy): domain Eukaryota; kingdom Metazoa; phylum Chordata; class Amphibia; order Caudata; family Salamandridae; genus Lissotriton; species Lissotriton vulgaris. The sequence goes on along the minus strand of NC_141689.1, from coordinate 253,219,338 downwards.
GAGAGGACAAGGGCAGTTGCCTGTTTGAGCCTATTAAGGGCGGAGAGGACAAGGGCAGTTGCCTGTTTGAGCCTGTTCGAGACTGGTCAGGACTAGGGCCAGAAATACTGCCCAATATACATACCTCCTTTATGCATCTATATACTTACAATGTACTTATGGATCTATATAGTTAGCACTTTCTTCTAATTTAGCACTTCCAATGCACTTCCCTATTTCTCAGTCTATACTTCTCTCAATATATCTTCTAGTCCAACCTTCTGACTCATCTCAAACTTCTTTCTAGGACTCTTTCCAGTGCACTACCCATCTCTCATCCTATACATCTATCAATATATCCTCTACATGCACTCTCTCATTTATCCAAAACCCCATACCACTACTATGATCCCCAAAATAACCCTTTCAAGACTGTCCCCTACACTACCTCTCATTGCATCATCTGACACCTCTTTTACTATACCAATCCCCCGAAACAAACCTTTCTAAACTCTTCCCTCTTTTCTACCCCTCCCGAACCCTTCTCAATCCAAATAACTGACTAACATATCCACCACTAAAATTACTTTGATGTTTCATCATACTAATTGAACACTAATCCTGATGGGTTCCAGAGTAGCGTGCTACTTGCGCTTCAAAACCCCATCAGGGGTAGTAAGCGCTATATAAATACAAACCTCTTTCCCTTCACTATCCTGCCACCTACCCTTCTCTACCCAAATAACTGAATAACATATCCACTACTCAAATTACTTCATATTTTACTATACTAATTTTTAACACAAATCCTTTATTGGTTCCGGAGTGGCATGCTACTCGCCAGAAAAGCGCTTCAACATCCATCAGGGGTAACTAGTGCTATATGAATGCGAACCTTTCTTCCCCTTTTATCCTTCCGCTATCCTTCTCACTCCAAATATCTGACTAATATCCACCACTGAAATTACTTTCATATTTCACCATACTAATTCACCACTAATCCTTCATGGGCTTCCGGAGTAGCGTGCTTCAACACCCCATCAGGTGTAACAAGCGCTATATAAATACAAACCTTTTTTCCTCCTCTATCCTTCTGCTATCATTCCAAATCCAAATAACTGACTAACCTATCCACCACTTAAAATGTACTTGCATGTTTCACTATACTAATTCAACACTAATCCTCTATGGGTCCCAGAGTAGTGTGCTACTCGCTGAAAAAGTGCTTTGACGCCTTGTCAGGGGTAGTAAGCGCTATATAAATGCAATTACAATACAGTACAATTCAAAGAGCCGAATTTAAATGAATCACATTTCCCTGGATGTGACCTGTATGGCTCCTGCAGGGAATGGTTCTCCCACAACCGCATGGGTTAAGATCCTGCATCTGCTAACATCTGCACTCCTCCCCTACCCCGCAACGCTTATGGAAGAAATTGCAGACTATATTGTTTGGTACTATGTACGATTGGTCGGCCCAGTTGTGCCGCACTTGCACTGCAAGTCGATTCAGCCATCACCCGAGGTCCTGGTCCTGTTTGTGCATTGCAACCTCTGTGTAGGAAAAGCCCAATACAAAGATTTACTCACTGAAAATGTGACTGTGCACTTTAATGTAATTTATAGTTGAAGTATTCTTTTAACCATGTTAACTCGAGGGGCCATTCGACATATAAAGTATCAAGAATTGTGCAGGCTGTAGACCTAGACGTGGTCTCATGGACCACTGCGGCCCACCTCCTGCTTCTTTACCATTGCCGCTCATTATTTAATCAAGAGTTTTTTTCTTTGAAGGTCACTAGTAATACATTTCTAACCACCAATCTGATCCCTCTTACCAAAAATGGACTAGCATGAACTGTGCTTCAAGAGATGTAGAATATGACACTTTACAACGCACATGTTACAACGTGTGTCATTACAACGCATTTTTTATTTCCCAAAATCCATTACAACGCATGTCGTTACAACACATAATCCATTACAACGCAATTAATATTCTAACTCCGCTGGGGCGTTACTTTGCGGAATGCGTTGTAATGGATTATGCGATGTAATTACATGCGTTGTAATGGATTTTGAGATGTAAAATATGCAGTGTAATGACACGTGTTGTAATGTGTGCGTTGTAAACGATGGTTCCCTTCTGAGGACACATCAAGTACTGCTATATTCCTTCTCGTAACACTGAGCAACATGAAAACACCATTAGTTTTGGAAAATAAATAAACAATGCTTAGACTAAGTTAGCAAAACCCTTGGTCAGCTCCTGATATAACGGGGACAACTCCAACCTCTTTAATGAAGGGTCATTCGGGGCACTGAGAGCTGCCCTCTACCATTCAAGCGCAGTATCGACCGGTCCTGTGGGTACTACGGCAGAGTCTAATGCCCCTCCCTGGCGGTGCCCGTAGCTCTTAGACTTTGCTGTTTTTCGCCTTGTTCACATTCAGGATTATGACTATTTGATCCCAGAGAGGTAGCAGATTGCAGGCTTGGATATTCTCCATGTGGTTATATTCACATATTTTAATTTAACGTGATCGTAGTATTGTTTTTTTTGTTGCAACCTCTATTTATATTTTCAAAGAAAATATAGTATAGAAGCTTCATAACCAAGCTGATAAATGAACATGTATGTTAAATACCCAGATAGCAAGTCCATATAAGGGAAATCGAGGGCAGGGAGGTAAGGGGGCGAGTCCAAGGAGTGAGCGCAGGGAGGAGAGTGGGCGAGACCAAGGAGTGAGCGCAGGGAGGAGAGTGGGCGAGACCAAGGAGTGAGCGCAGGGAGGTGAATGGGCGAGTCCAAGGAGTGAGTGCAGGGAGGTGAGTGGGCGAGTCCAAGGAGTGAGCGCAGGGAGGTAAGGGGGCGAGTCCAAGGAGTGAGCGCAGGGAGGAGAGTGGGCGAGACCAAGGAGTGAGCGCAGGGAGGTGAGTGGGCGAGTCCAAGGAGTGAGCGCAGGGAGGTAAGGGGGCGAGTCCAAGGAGTGAGCGCAGGGAGGAGAGTGGGCGAGACCAAGGAGTGAGCGCAGGGAGGTGAGTGGGCGAGTCCAAGGAGTGAGCACAGGGAGGTGAGTGGGCGAGTCCAAGGAGTGAGCGCAGGGAGGTGAGTGGGCGAGTCCAAGGAGTGAGCGCAGGGAGGTGAGGGGGCGAGTCCAAGGAGTGAGCGCAGGGAGGTGAGTGGGCGAGTCCAAGGAGTGAGCGCAGGGAGGTGAGTGGGCGAGTCCAAGGAGTGAGCGCAGGGAGGTGAGTGGGCGAGTCCAAGGAGTGAGCACAGGAAGGTGAGTGGGCGAGTCCAAGGAGTGAGCGCAGGGAGGTGAGGGGGCGAGTCCAAGGAGTGAGCGCAGGGAGGTGAGTGGGCGAGTCCAAGGAGTGAGCGCAGGGAGGTGAGTGGGCGAGTCCAAGGAGTGAGCGCAGGGAGGTGAGTGGGCGAGTCCAAGGAGTGAGCGCAGAGAGGTGAGTGTGCAAGTTCAAGGAGTGAGCGCAGAGAGGTGAGTGTGCGAGTCCAAGGAGTGAGCGCAGGGAGGTGAGTGGGCGAGTCCAAGGAGAGACTGCAGGCCTAGGGGCCTTAGGTATGATGACACGTCACTGTTCAGGTGGAGGCGATCTTCTGATTTCGGGGCTCGGTCGATCTATGAGGAGAGAATCCCATTTGGACTGTGATCCATCAATCACATCAACGGTGCAGTAACATCAAAACCAACATGGAAGGGAGGGAAAGGAAGGTGTTGTGGGGGATTCAATAAAAGCGTGTAGAGGAACTAGTGGGGTCAGGCCTTAGGTGTAGTATTAGGTTTATTGAGGTATCTTAACCCCCTCCCTAATTGTGTGTGTGTTTACACGCCATTAAAGGTAACTGGCAAGTGACTCCAACGCCAAGATGAGTGTCACAGATGTATTTGTGTAATGTCGGTGTGAGCGTTGTAAACTCAGCAGGCACTGGGCTGTACACGCACACTTTGGCATTTGAAAAGTTACCTTGAAGTACACATGGGGTAGTTCTGTGTTTTTGGGCTTACATCAGTATCTTGAGTTTTCTGGAAGTGACGCAATCCGTGTGTTTGTGGCATTCTTTCCAAAGAAAACAGGCGAGACAAGCGAACTACTTATGAAATTGTTGAACAGTAAATAGATTTTCCAAAAGCACACAAGAGTGGGAAAGAGCGATGCTCCTGGGCTGAGCTGTGTCAAGGATATGACGTTGGGGAGACCGCGGACTGTCCGGATGTACAGCTCTTCTCTACCTGTCCTGTTTAATTGCTCTGGTGCGTACGAAGCCCTGCGTGCTTCGGAATATGATGAGACGGCAGGTTTCCGAGGCAGAGACCTTCGCAGGGAGTGTGTCTGTTAATCAGCAGCTCTGAGATACAACGCGCGCTGTACATTCACCTTAATGAATTGTCCCCCAGCGGTGGGCCGCCTGCATCAGAGAAGGCAGCTTTTAAGACTGCCTTGCAATTTTTCTTTCCTTTTCAAAGTCCTTTCTCATCTTAATTGCGCCTTTATCAACTCAATCTACTCCCTCGGATCTGAGAAGACAGGAAAAACATCTCAGCTGTACTTTGATATCAGTTCAGCGCCTTGCATCTCCCAGCTCTGCCCTTTACACACAGTGTGCCCTGGAGCTCTGGACAAGAATTTAACCCTTCCTGCTCCCATGCATAGATCACTTCTTACAGCGCTGATGTACTTGGCATTCGTTCTTCCCTAATGGCTGCCAACGCTCTTTGCGCCTGGTGCCCTAGGACACACATTGCGTTAGCGAGGCCGTATCCGCTGTAATTCCAGTTTCTCCGGCTAAGTTTGGTTGTCTGGCATTAATGGGAGTAGGTTGTACAGTGGAACAATGGTGCATTCAGTCACCCAACGAGCAGTAGTATCCGAGCCTGCGCCATGCGCTGAAGGGCGCCATTGTCCTTATAAAGTGGGTCAAGGATCCACCGATGAGACTTCTGTACTATTGCACAAATGCCAAGTCAGCGGATGGTCTATGCATCGATGAACACAGATGGCCAATCGTAAAATGGAATTGCTTATGAAAAGGGACTACGTGTGTCAATGTTGGCGTGTTACCTAAAGTCTAATACTAAAATGCCGTGCCTAGGGAGCCATCAATTTTTACTTCACTCGCTTCATCTCACCCGGTCTGGGATGCCTCAGTGACACAGACGCGTATTAGAGATAAAAGCCTGTGGCAGCTTCTGCCAGCAGTGAAGTGTTGTGTAGTAAAGTGCTTTGTTTTATGATAATTATATGAGCTGTTTGTAGTCATGATGTGCACCCTAGGGAATGGGGGAACATCTCAAAAGGTCTACATCTGATTTCGGGGTTATCCTTTTGTTGATGTAGGCTGCACGTAGGTATGTGATACCCTTGTTATGCCTTTCGGATTTTTCTGTGGACTCATCTAAGCAGGTGAGCTGTTTGTGATGTCATTGTGTTCCAGTTAACATTGCAAGTGTATTGGTAAAGCGCACGTTCACCCAGAAGGGCTTCTGGGCGCTGAATAACAGATGTTTATTGTTCAGCCATTGGGTTTGTCGGTCACTCCCAGGGCCCTGATGAGTTCTTCTGCCTAGGACCTGCCTTCCAAAGGTGACCTGATGTGCTGGTAAATAAAGGGGAAGCTTGTTCGTTACTTTCCTGAAATCAAAATGTCATTAATAAATGAAAGACATAAGAAGTATTGAAACAGCAGCCATCATGGAGAAGTCTGTGGGCATCGATAGGAACTATTGTAGGGGCGCTGGGTCATGGCTGGACATGTTTGGTGATTTAGAAAAGACAGGACCCCTACTTCTAATGCCTTCACTACTAGTAGGGAATAAATCGAACTATTTTTTATGGAAAAACAAACAGTAGTGAGCTTAATAATTAAGCCAAAAAACCCAAGGAGACAACTAAACAATTTAGATAATTATAGTGACATGTAGACAAAATTGGTAGAAGCAGACCATGCTTTTTATATTCTAAATTAGTTTGTGATTTATTTAAATATTTTCTTCATTTTTGTTGTAAATTTCATTTATAAAAAATACATATAAATCATTAAAAAGTCAATACCATGCATATTGAGATTTCCGAAATTATTCTGTACATAGTCAAAAACACAAAAAAGAAAGAGGGGGAACAAAAAACACAGCACAAATGACACTGATGACAAATCGGGCTAGTGGAGTAAGCAAAGCGGTGGATGGAGACTCTACGCGCGTTTCGGCTATTGCCTTCTTCAGGAGTCCGTCATTTGCATTAGGACAAAGAATAATAATTAACAATAGGAAAAAAGTGTACACTTAATTGGATAGATCACTTGAAGGTCAGTCAACTGGATGGGACCGTACTCTTTATCTCACTTGATAATGTCCGTATTATTCTTAATAAAGCGGTAGTTGTAGCGCTTGCAAGGATGTCGAAGTCATGTGCATAGATATACAACACTTATGGGCCGGTCACTATATCTTCGTAAAAAGTGGGTTTTGTGACGCAACGACAATCCAGGGTAAAGGTTATTCTGCGCCAATTGGCGGTCGCAATCTAATTGATAATTCACACTCGAATGCAGTTGAACTTCTTTGAGTCCTGTATCTCTCCTTATGTATGAGAAGCCTGGGGCAAGCGCAGACCGAAGCAAGGATGGGCGCCGTGATTCATCGGGGTCCTGGATGTCCTACGTCGTCAAGGCGAAGGTTTGGTGTAAAGAGAACAATGTTGAATGAAACGAATTGTAATTGTGATTGTATTTATATAGCGCTTACTACCCCTGATGAGGCGTCAAATTGCATTTCGGCGTGTAGCGTGCTACTCCAGAACCCAAAAAGAATTAGTGGTGGATTAGTTTCGAGAAATTTGAGTTAATTTAAGTGGTGGACACGTGGGTCTGTTAGTGAGACTGAAATTGAGACAGAGGCTTTATTTTTGGATGTCTAGAGGGATAAATTCCTGCCCCCATATTTGTACGTATAACCGCTGTGGTTAGTTTGCACCCTCTTGGATTTTGAATGGATGGATGAATGAATAATTTATAGAGTGCACGGCTACTCCAAAGAGTGTCCCGGAGCTGCAGCGACAGAGCATAAGACAGCAAATAATTACAATAATATGATGAATATAGGTGGGTTTTAGGTGCTTTTGTAAATAAGAGTTTGTAGGATATGGAGCGGAGTGACAGTGGGAGCAGATTCCATCCTTTCCTTTCCATGACTGTAAAGGATCCCGACTGAACGCGACTGAACATCAGAACCTAGGAACACTCACTAATACGTCCTGAGGGTTCCCATTGATAAGATATTTAGTAGCGCACGTATCAAAGGCTCGATGAATGGTGGTTAAAGCTTTTAAGAGGATCCCTTTTTTAATTGGGACCCAGCGAAAATCACAGAGCTGACATTAAATTGAATCATGCATTTTGTGCCGCTCGGAGGTTTTAATCAATTAAAAAGCATATTTGTTTACCTTTTCATATAAGTAGTGTGTTTGTGCCTGCTGTCACTCAACCATACGTGCATCCAGGGAGCCGTGCCGGACTTGAACGTATTTGCCAGCCTTCGGCGATTACCGTTTTGGAGCACGCTTTTGCGGCCGTAGCAATAAAGACTTGAGTTGGCAAGAGAGCAACGACCCACATCTATGAGGCATTGAACAGTACACGAACCGTCTGGGGCAAGACTAATGGTTGCACAGACAGAACTGATTGTTACAAAAGGCTGGGCAGAATATGAACCGTCTGGGACAATACTAACGATTGTACAGACAGAACTGATTGAAACAGCACGTCCACCGCTAGTAAGCCCGGCTGGGCTTATGAGAAGGCTGCCACCCCACACAGTCCTGAGGAAGACCTGTCTAGATGCCTCAAGTGCGCTTTCTGAGGGTCGAAACGTCGACGAATATATTTAGTGGACCTACTCTTTGAAGACCCTGTATTAAATACTGACATTTGCAGTTTACAGTTTACTTTATAAATAACATAGGCCACGCTGGATTTTCTTGCACATCCCCTTGTACATATTGTCTATATATATTGTATATTTCCCTTGCCCCGAGAGCACAAAGCACTTAATTTCACGAATTATACCAATTGTTCACTTTTTTTCAGCCTTTTTTATGTGGAAAGATATGCATTTCGAATATCTATGAATGAATACGATTTATAAAATACTGCATGAATACGTAGATGGTATTGGATTCTCATTTTCTCTAGAATTGTTCCTGAGTAAAAGAAATTGTTGAATACTTCATATGTTTATGAAATAGAAAAGAAATATTTTTTCACCCGAATGAACCAATTGTTTATAATATTGCGTCACTCAACCATAGTCTCACGCTTTAGAAAAGGTGTTTAGATTTACCATGACTGGTTATTTAGGTCGAGTTGTGCCACTTTCTGTAAACTCATTTGTGATGAAAAGTGAACGCTACTGCGGCTTTTTTGGTGAAATTAAGCTACAATTGAGTGGAAAAACCCAGCTCTGAATTGCATGACCATTCCCCTAGTAAAATGCATTAACACTTCACATTCATGATTTTTAAAACTGATGCAGCCGGTGAGCTTTTTGGTGCTAAAGAACACTTTGAGAATGTTACTTGTGTGAAGACTGATCCTGGAGTTTTTTTGGTGGCATCATGTGAACTGGGTAGTGCAGCAAGCTTTAGGGATGGTAAAAGTTAGTGCAAAACAAAAGCAAAATGCCTTTTTCACTCTGACGTATAGATTATCAAAGACCTGTTGTGAACAGTACAATACCTAGTGTGACCTATGGCTCAGCCCCTTGCTGATGATTGGACGGATTTTTTGCCTTTCTATCTGCTCTGCTCCTGAATCAATGACTTTCCTCCCTACTGTTTTGTTTGTTTCACTCAAGGAGTCCTTTGGCTTTACTGTGTTTTGATTGGATGGGATTTATCCTTCTACTGCAGATGTGCATATGAGGAACTGCTTTAAAGTTTGTATGAGGCACTATTTTCTCTCACTCTACCTGCTCTACTGCTGAAGTGGCAAGCAGCTATCTAAAAGTTTTTTTTAAAATTATTTCGAAATGGCAGACCATGTGTGCGCATGCATGTGCGGCGGCCATTTTTTATTACGTTTCTTCTATTCCTCCCAACTGCAGCCACATAGGTTTTTTTTTTTTTACCGCATGGGGCTACTCAGCTCCCCAGAATTCTCTGAACAGTATTAGAAACGTAGAGTTCTATCACCAGAGTGGGTTCTTGTCATGCACGCTGGGTCAGCTGCTGGTTAAAAGTGGTCACCTCGATTATTGGTTTGAAGTTGGATAATTGTAAGCCTGCTGCAGGCCTTCTTCTTTTAATGCAGGAGATTAGTGTTTGGAAGGTGCGGTTAACCAGACACATTCCCCTGAAATGATGGGGATTAAGCGCCCCACCCGCCTGATACTTCCAGCTCAGCCCTGAAGGGGGCTGGCCTTCGGGTGCCAGAGAATAGTCATTAGCAGTTTGGGAACCACCTGTTGTATTATCTTCTTCAAACTTTTCTAACTTCGAAAGCAGAACAGCTCACGATGTAGCGAGCCAGATTCACACAACCCGGAAGCAGGCGAACAAAACATGGCGGCCTTGGCGTGTCTGGGAGCACTGACTGCCTCTTCGTGGAATCTGAGCAGTGCATTTCATAGGAACCTGGTTCGCAGTATGTCATTTATATCTGAGCAGACCCAGAGAGGCCCTTATGAAAGAGTGGATATGTTCCGAAAGGAGGGCGCGTTTTGAAAGGCCGCCCTGGAGCACAGGGAAAATGTGTATAAAAGAACTAGAACTAGGTCGTCGTTTTCTAGCTGCTGTATTTATCTCAGGCGTGGGACATCAGGGTACAGGCAGAAACCCTGGGAGGGAAACAGGGAGGGATTAAACTGAGAGAGCAGAGCAGTGGCATGTGCCAGTGGGAAAGTGGGTGTCGGGTCCTAGGTTCTCTGTTGAGGTGCATGGAAGCCCCCCTCCCTCACAGCCAGACTTTCATGGCGAGGATGACAGGTGGGCCGCGCAGCACCAAAAACCAAGGGCCTCCCTCTACATCGGAGGCCTGTATTACTTACCGGTCACATTCATTGCTCCGATTAAGGTCCTCCTCGTCCCAGTCATTAAACCACACTTACTTCAGTGCTGCTTTCACACCAACATCAAGATGACAGTGATCAACAAAGTATGTTGAGACTGCCATGTGGCTGCCCTGCACATGTCTTTGATGGGCACCCTGCTGCTGTAGCCCAAGAATGGCTGGATAGGGAAAGTTTATATCATGAGTATCAGTCACGCAGTCAATATGTACTACGTAACCAAGGTCTTCTGTACCAAAACAAATTTTTTTTTTTTTTTATGGTTTTTCAGAATTTCAAAAGCACATGGGCAAACCAAAGACTGTCACGACAGTGAATACATGAATACAATATCTACATTTATACACATGTACCAATATACATTATTTACAAAGTGAAAGAAACACAATTGAATAAAGACAGTTGTAGATGACACACCAAAAAAGCAATAACCTGATTCAGTATTCAGACATTAGTTGCATTTATATACAGTGAGAAAATTCATACAAAAAGCAAGGGTACAACCAGTCCATGGGGATGTAAAACCAAGGGACAGGCGGGGACAGATGGAGTAGTACGCCTGCCTGCCTGACAACACTGTGGTTCAATATTTATATTGGGTTGCACCACTAGGGTCCCAGGTGGTATACAGTTTCTCTTCCTAGGTGCACCCTTTTGAATAACCACAGGGTGGGAATGTCGACACGTTTCGAACCGGATTAATGACGGTTCTCTTCAGGACGGGGACTGGGAACAGTGAGTCTGCACGTGGCAAAGAATGTGCCGTGGTGTCGGTAAATCGCCGGGAAAAGGTTGTTTCTGTGGTTAGCCGGTTCTAGTTCTTTAGGATTTGTTGTCCGCCACGCGGTACAAACACGAGAGTGGAGCCGCTTACATGTTGACTATGTTTCCTTGTTCAAGCTGAATGGGTAGCTTGTGCAAAGTGTAGCGTCTGATGTCAGAAATCAATTCAGGGCTGATGGGTGGTGTCTGAATGAGCCGGGACTTTTTCAGGAGGATTCAATCACTCGGAATCTCTCGAACTGGAGCACGCACAGTCTGTCAGTCTGTCAAATTCTGAAAAACCATAAAAAATTAAATAAATTTGTTTTGGTACAGAAGACCTTGGTTACGTAGTACATATTGACTGCGTGACTGATACTCATGATATAAACTTTCCCTATCCAGCCAATTTGTTCTGTTTACTTTGATTGTTGAGATCCGGGCTGGGTAGACGTAGGATCCAAAACCTTCTTTGTTCTACAGGCTGTAGCCCAAGAGGCAGACACTGACCTGGAGAAGTGCCCTTGGACCTGTGCTGGAGGGACCACACCCAGAGATTAGGAAGCTTGAAAAAAGGCATGCCAAATCCATCTGCTAAGTGTTGAGGTGGCCACCTTCTTACCCTTATTGACACTACCGAAGGAGACAAACAAGGAATTGGCAAGACAAAACTCCTTTGTACGTTGTAAACGGAAGGCCGTCTCTTACATGAAATACTGGAAGAATCACTTCCTGATGCAAATGAAATCTGGAAGGCATTCTAGGAACAAATGTAGGATCCAGCCCTAAGAGTAGTCTGTCAGGAAAGATTTGCAAATAGGCATAGGTCACCATCAGTACCTCCAATTCAGCCAAACACAGGGGCAGAGTTAATGACTAAAAAAAAAGCCATCTTAGCCGACACCCACATCATGTCTGCCTCCTTCTAGGCATTCAAAGGGGGAAATTATAAACCCTGGAGAACAGGATGGAATATTAACTGGGGTGACTGGTTTTCGCAGAGGAAAAGCCTTGAGTAAATGCCTAATCAATGGAACAACTGTATTCAAGTCGCAGCTAGAACCGCAATAGACCTTAATTGCCACCCATTGAGCGCCAAGTTAGCCGAAGCCAGATTTTTAAAAAAAGTCGCTCAAAATTCAGAATGGTATCCCATTCAACCGGTTACTTTTAGCAGCACACCACTTAACAAAAGAGCACCAGTTCTTTTTACAGGATGAAAGTGAAGACTGCGTAAGGGAGAGTTGAATTTCTGCTGCCATACGGCCGTATAGGCAACCTATTTTCTCCAGTGCTAACAATTCAAGAACCAAGCTGTCAACTTCAGGTGTTGCAGCTCATTCAACGCAGTGCTGTAAACTTTACAGATGGTAGAATGATCAGCAGTTTGATAAACCTGCCTCTAGACAACATGAGCAAGAGAGGGGACCAAAGGCGTCAAGGCCAAAAGGGGGCAAACACAATCACCGACACCGTCTCCTCCAAAATCTTCTGATGCACCCTGGGGAGGAGAGGAATTAGAGTCAATGTATACAGAAGACCCCTGAGCCGGGGAAACAAGAGAACATCCACCACCCATACCTGTGGACAATTCATTTCCAAACAAAAGAGGGGAAGGAGGGCATTGTGGGGACAGGCAAAGAGGTCTATCCACAGTTCCCCGAACAGACAACAGACCTGTTCAAAGACAGGGCAAGAGAGGGGGTGGTGACCTGAGGAGGGCAGGTTGCGGCTCTAGCTATCTGCATGAAAATTGAGCTCTCCCTACATGTAAACAGCCCTCCTGCCAATGAGTGTCCTCTGCCCAAGAACAGATCTGATGTGCCAGCTTGTTGAGAAGAGGACCCGGTGTCCCCCTTGTTGATTCAGGTAACACCATGCTACCTGATTGTCTGTGCGGACCACCAGAGTCACCATCTGTAACTGTGGCTCTAAAACGTTCACCGCTTCTCAAACTGCTGCCAACTCCCTGCAGTTGGAGGAATTTTCTCTGTCCACTATTGACTATTGTCCCTTCCCTTCCACATCTCTGAAGGTGTAACCCACCCCTCCTTCCCCACATCCCCAACCTGGCATCCATTGTCAACAATGTTGGGGCATGTAGCTGAAACAGGACATCCTTCTGTAGACTGAGTGAGAGCAACCACCAAGTCAGTATTTGTGCAAGTGTTAAAGACAGCAGGACATTTGAGTCATAGCTGGTAACAGGTGGATTTCAATGGGCCTACAGATGATTGATAATCACCTTAAGGTGTAGCCAAGCCCAGTGGTCCCTGAAGTTGTTGACACCATAAGTCCCTGAACTTTCCAGCAACACTTACTGAGGCTGATGACGGGCACAGCAATGTCCTCAAATTTGCTTTTAATATCTCAGTCTTGGGGTGTGGCAGCAAGACTGTTCCTTTCAGCATGTCGAATATTACTCCCCTGAAATGTAACTGTTAAACTGGGCTGAGATAAGACTTTGACAAATTCACTTTGAACTCGAATTGTGGAATTAGGGTAATAGTTGCCTCCACTGTCGATGTCCCTTAGGGAGAGAAGAAGCACAAATGAACCAGTCATCAAGGTATGGAAGACTGAAACCCTTTGAAGCTGTAATAGCCCCACCGCTGGTGCCAATACCTTGGTAAAGGTCCATGGAGATGTTGACAGAGCAAATTGCAGCACTTGAAATTGAATATGCTTCTCCTCTACTGCAAAATCTCAGCAACGTTTGACTGTTGGGATTAATTGAAATGTGGAAATAGGTGTCTTTCAAATCTTAAATTGCCAAAAAGTCGTCTTTTTTGTGAGGGGGATGATGGACTGCAGGGTGATCGTTCAAAATGGTTCCAATTTCACAAAATTGTTGAATGCTTTCATATCTAGGATGGGATGAAATGAATAACCCAGGTTGCGAACCAGTAAGAGAAGAGAATAAAACCCTTCTCTCTCCTGCTCTGTCTGAAATGGCACTACTGCCATCTTCAGGAGCAACTTCTCTACACCTGTCAACATTGTCTCCTTCTTCTGCACATCTCATGGCAATGGAGTAGATCGACACACCCCTTCTGGAGGTCGTTGAACAAATAGGATCTGATATCCGTGCGGAATGATGGAGAGGACCCACTGATCCATAATGGAAATACTGAAGGAAAAACCAAAGCCTGGCCCCGACCTTGGCCTAGTCACTTTTGACTAGTTCCGTGGGTGTTCTGTCTCTGTGGTCGGTTTTTATTGGCAAAGGCGGCTACCCTAAGTCGAGCCCGCTCTCAAACGGGATGTAAGGGCTCCCATAGGACCTTAAAAGTTTTGCTTGTAAAAAAAAAAAGTTCTTCCTCTGGAAAAACTGGAAGGGATTTCAAATTGTATTCTCCTCTACAGACTTTAGGACCATATCATTTAATTTGGCCCCAAACAGCTTGGGACCTACAAAGGGAAACTTATGCACTTTAGGGTTTTGTGTATCATCCACCCTCCAAGGCTTCATTCATAGAGACCTGCGCCCCGCAATTGTTACACCTGATACTGACGCAAATTTCCATTGGGTATCAAAGGTGACGTCCATGAGAAATTGTGCCAATATTCCCATCTGGGCCAAGATAGGATTCGGATCACCTTATTCCTAGAGACAATCAAACAGTTTTTCAACATCCTTCTATTAGAGCTGGAATGCATATGCGGAGTATGTACTGGCACATATCCCAAAATTAGAGCCTCCCTCTTCTCGGCAGCTTCCACTTCTTTTTCAACATGGTCTAGAAAAGTGGCCTCCTCCGATGTCGGAGAGAAAGATGAGGCCATGGACGCCAAAATCGAATTAACCTTTGGGATCTAGGGATACTGGTCTTCAAACTGTGCCACAAGATGCCTCTGATTCAAAAACTGGGGGATACCTTGCTTATCACTGTCCTTCCATTCCTTTGCAATTTTATCCTTAATGACATCATGCAGAGGAAGCTCACCAACAGAGGACTGTATCATTCATAAAGCCCCTCCTCATCCATGGTTTTTGGCTCAAATCCAATGACTTCATGCATATGTGCTGGCCTCTCGGAAAGTACGTTCCTTTGTACATATTTCCCTTTGATGAATTATCCTGATGGTCCTCAGGTTCACCCTTCTGCTTCTTTGTCTGTCGTTCATTCATGGCAACTTGTACTGTCTTATTGATTTAATCCGGGAGGTCAGATCTAGACATTTGCAATAGTTCATCTTCACCCAAATCCTTGACATGGTTCCTATTCTGTGCAGATTTTAAAAGAAGAATTACAGTGGAAGAAAGAGAGAGGTAGCCAGAGTGGGTGCGAGCGGAGGAAGAAAAGAGAGATCAATCACAATAGAAACAGGGAACAAAAGCAAGGAAGGAGTTGAAGGTCATAGCAAAGCGCAACCAGAGAAGAGCATGTGCATAGGATAAAAGTAGAGGGAAGGTATAACGCACATGGGGCCAGATGGGCAACAGTATTTAGCACGCGCAAACAGGTTTGCTACCCGTTTGCGCATGCTAAAAACCTATGGCCAATTTACAAACACTATTTTGCAAGTCGCAAATAAATTGCGACTCGCAAAATAGTGTTTAGCGACTCACTATTAGGAAGGGGCGTTCCCTTCCTAATAGCGACCGCAAAGCCATGTACCAATGTTTTTCTTCAATAGGGTGATAATGGATTCGCAAATCGGAAGGGGTTCCTAGGGGACCCCTTCCTCTTTGTGAAGGGCTCTGAAAATATTTTTTAGGGGCAGGCAGTAGTCCCAGGGACCACTACCTGCCCTTAAAAAATTAAACGAAAACGTTTCATTTAAAAAAAAAATGCATCCTGTTTTCCTTCAAGGAAAACAGGCTGCATTTAAGAAAACTGCTTTATTTAAAAGCAGTCCCAGACATGGGGGTCTGCTGAGCCCAGCAGGCCACCATCCCTGGGAGGGCCAGCCATTCTCATTGGGGTCCCAAATTGTGAGTGGCTCATTAATATTCATGAGCCTCGCATTTTGTAACCCCATTGGGAATCTCAATCAGTGTCTCTGACACTGTTGTACATTCCAAATTGAGACTCTCAATTTGCGACTTGTAATTGAGCGCAAATTGCGAGTCGCAATTTGGAATGGTCGTACATCTGGCCCAAAGACCCAACAGGTATTGACGTACTCTACATGTGTCGTCAGTAAATAGGCGCGAAAGCGATATGGTCAATAACAACGATGACGAAAGGAGGCACATGAGGCAAACTTAATGCTCTACTCACAGCTAAAGTTAATTTTTCTATGTCACTCTACCGGGTCAACTTTTGGGCTAATCCTCAAGCTCTCATATTTAGATGCACCTTGCAGGAGCTCTTATCTCGTAGTGATTTTAGGATTACCCATATCAAATCAACCTTAAAATGTCTACTTCAGATTCACTTAAAAAAAAAAACATTTTTAGCGAAAATTGATAGCAAAATAGTAAAGTATTTATTATGAAGAAAATTTTACACCATGAGTTATAGTAAAACCTAGTACTAATTGTGTTATAATCGATTCCTAGAATTCTTAGATGTCTGCCAGCCACCATGAATATCTTGATATTCTGTTACTGTGAGATTTCTTCACATTAAATTTAAATTGGCAGTTCTACCACAAGCCGTCAATCCTCACATTTGAGTGTATGATCCATTAAATTGTGCTCCTCTCTATAGTCCTGTAATCTGAAATCTGTTGAATCATTTTCTCATTATTTTGTTCACTACTTGGTCATTTTAGTTTAAATAGATAACATTATTACAGAAATTTGATTCAATATATTCCCACTCGGTTCAATATGTGGAAGGTCCACTCCTATACTAGAAAAGAACGAGAAGATTGGTGAATTCTCGTAACTAAGCCCCCAAAAGGTGAATGTAGGAATGCCTGCAAATAGGCTAACAACAAGCAGTGGCTCGGACTAGCATTCTAACCCATTGGTCTTTTGCCCACCATACCACCTCAGATTAGACCCAGCCATATGCAAATCAGCCTTAGTCCTGCTTTAATAAAAACAAGCCAGACAGAACTGCCATGCCAGGTCTTCCCCGAAATGGAACATAAGTAACCCAAGGCCGGTTACAGCCTATTTGGGTCTTTTCGGTCGGTGCTGCTTTGTTCCAGTGACACAATGAGCACAGGACCCACATCTGGGTGTACTCTTCGTCACTTAGGGTGTTACATCAGACACACACAAGGTGATGGAAGGAATGTTGTTTAAATCTAATTACTCATACTGGTCCCTTTTGGCACACCTACTCATGTTTTATTATGATATGCTTTTTCTTTACTTATCACAAATATTTTTTTTAATCTGGCTTTTCAACAACGTTGATTTTTGTAAATTTTGTGTTGCATTTGTTATTGTTGAACCAGAGGAAAGAACTTGAAATGATCAATTCACTGGCACGTGTTGTTTTTGCAATAATCTTTCACAATTCCTTGCTCAGACATTAGTAGAGACACTGCACATGTATGGCTTTTGTCTGGTATACCAAATGAACAAAGGCAGCCCTCCCATTCTTTGTTGACCCGGACAGGTTGGATTGGGTTCCAATACTTACGTCATTCTGAGTAATGTGGGTTTTACAACTGTGAGTGTTTTTGTATAATGCCTCAGGGTGGAACTTTCCTCGAGATTTCCAAACATGTTTGCTTTATATCAATATATATTTTAATGAGCTTTCTCAGTTGCTGGTATCTCCCAGATGAGAACCTACATTCAGATAACTTTAGTGATTTCAGGAATTTAACATGAAAAACAGATTTCATAGGGATCAAATGTTGTTCCTCGTAGTAAGTATTAGGAGCCATGACCTACATCAGCCTACGGTACAGATACATTTTCACTGGGAGGGGTGTGGGTACCTGGGAGATATCACATTAGCACTGTCTTTCTTTTGTTCTGTGATTTATTTTCAGACCTCAACAGGGAAATAAAGTCTCTCTTTATGAATTAAGGTGCATTCTAGGTTGAGCGTATCTGTGCTGCCACCGGCTGGCCTCCCAGCATGCATTCTCCAGGATGTCTACATTTCAGAATTGTTTGTTAATGTTACGAATCCATTGCTGCAGGGCAACCTGTAGTGAAAGACTGTAAGTGTTCAACGTCAGGAGTGCTTTTGCAAAGTATATTTGAGCACTTAGGACATTGTGGCTGTGGTAACCATGAGGTAACCATGTTGAATTTGTCACAAACAACTAAAATGGAAATAAAATGGAATATTCAAGGAACATTCATACACAAGTAACACAAATAGTAAGGACTGCAGCTTTTTTGCACTTTTATTAATAGAGAGTTGCCTGTTTTTTGGGCTATATCACAAAGGCATACACAATTGCGTAAAAGAGTATTATTGTAGTACTACTCCCCATAATTCCAAATACTTTTGTGAAGTGGGCTCGCATGGTCAGGGCATCTAGCTGTTCTGGTCTTTCTTGTAAATATCAATCAATTGGGGGATTGTGAGCAATCAAGGTCCAGCATTCGTGCTCCATAACATAGGTCAGATAAAAGGGGTCTGTTCGTAAGTATGACTGGGGCAAGTACATTGAAAAGAACAGGTAGAAAGTATGACAAAATCAGGAGCAGGAGCCCTCACCCACTCATCGGGCAGCTCCTCTTTAGGTCAGCGCTGCAATACCAAACGGGCACCCACAAGGGGGCTGTTTGCCGGAGATCTTTTCGAAAAGGTGCCGTATAGAAAGATATAAATGTGTGTAGGCTGGAATGGAAAAGTGACAGTTAAAAATGACCAAGAGGCACCGAAGATGTATTCATTCTGGTGGTAGATCTTGTCAGTGTTAAAATACGAGAAAAAACAATGAAGAAAAATTACGGGGCATATTACCAACAAGTAGCGATATTTATTGCTAAATAGGCTTAGCGACAATTTTTTTTATCGCTGCCTATCGCTGGATATGTTGGCGGTGAAAACATGCTATTAGCAACGTTTTTCTCCATTTTGCTAAAATATTCGGCGATAGCGGCGAAATGCGTGAATATCGCTGAGAATACAGCGATATTCACACATTAGCGACAAAATGTTCTTAGCCATGTTATCCACCTCCTATTGTATAACATGGCTAAGAACTGGTCTGAGCAGGCATTAGTTTTTGGCGATAGCGGGAATATTTCCATTGCTACACCTGCCTTGCTAATAGGGGATAGCGACGTTAGCGACTGCTTTCAGTCGCTAACAGGTTGGGTACGCCCACTTTGCATGCCATTAGCGATAAATATCGCTGACATGCAAAGCGGGCCCCAAACCGCTCACTATCTCCTAAAAGCTGTCGCTAACATCAGTTAGAGACAGCTTTCTAATACAGCAATAGAATTATCGCCGCTTAGCCAGAGATAATTGCTTTTCGCCCTCCTTAGTAATATGCCCCTGCATTCCTTCCTGTTTTTAAGTTTAAATCAGGGTCCACGTGTTTCTTTCCATTACATCATAAGTAGCTGCAGCAGTTTGTTCCGACCAAACGGAAAAAATCCTAATCTACATGGATGTGGGACCAGTGTTGGGTTAGAGAAAGTGCGCCCAAACTACGAATCCACCAAACAAGTGCGGTTCATTTCATACCTACATTCAGGCACAAGGCAATCGACCTGAAAAAACAAAAACAATTTGTTAATTCTTATAACTGAGAAATACTCACAGAAGTCATGAACGAGGTGTATAATCACCAAACACAAAACTGTAAAACAGACACAACACAAATACAAATACAAATAACAAATATCAAGCGTCGTCTGTCATGACATATTGACTAGCTGCAGCAAGTATTTAAAACCACCTAAGGTGAATAAACTAGAGCGTGATGTTGCATATAATTAAAAACACCCCAAATCAAGCAAAATGGTACCTCTTGGGTATTACGGATAAAATCCACAAGTTGAGCTGTAACTGCTGAATGGCAGAAAAAAGAAAAAGCAGAAAAGAAATAATACGTCAAGCACTCCAATATGCGTGAGCCAGGGCGAAATGTCTTCAAGTCTACTTACTGTGCTCCGTGCGATACAGTGCCTTTTTTCTGTCATTCAACAGTTACCAGTCGCGGTTTTCATCGGTAATATTCTGATAATATCGAGGTAAGCCACCTCCATATCTCACCAGATACATCGGGTGGGTGAGGGCTCTTGCTCCTCATTTTCTAATATCTTGTCTTTGTTACACCTACTTATATCTGAAAAGCTTGTATCTTCTTGATTTTCTATGCCTTGCTTCTTCTGTCTTCTTTGGGACCAATGTACAAAAGCATTCATGGTGGGTCACCTGAATATCAAACTCTTAACCCCTTCACAGATGGTCAAATTCCCCTGCTGTGCAGGGGGGCTCAGCTCGTCATGAGCCACAGTGGTCGTGTGCTCATGACGAGCTGAGCTCGTCATGACCACACCCGTTTCTTTAGAACGCTTGCACAGCAGGGGAATTTGCCCAGCATGCAAGCGTTCTAACGGTCGTCTCGTCATGAGCACACGAGCACCATGGCTCATGACGAGCTGAGCTCGTCATGAGACTCGAAGGTGTTAATATCGGTGGAACAGATTATCGAGGGTAAAATATTAAAAAATAATATTGATAGGCACATAATGCTAGATTTTCTACACCTAACTCCTCATATATGTACCTATACGCTACATATATCTTCAAGGTACACAGATGTGGAGATGGGAATAGTAAAATGTTGTTAGTGATGTATTTCTAGATTACCTCTTGGATTTTCTCCAAGAAAGTACTCAGACACTAAACTTCCGAGATCTTGGGGTGTGATTTGCAGCACTAAACATTTGAGCTTTTTGGCCTTGATGTGCAGAACTTTTAGGGTTAGGCAGCACAAAGCAGCAGTTTGGGGTATTGTTTAGCATTTGCAGAAATTCCAACTGGAAATTCAACCTGATGCTGCAGACAAAGGCATGTCCGCAGAAGGCAGTCTGGTAAAAGTAGCGACTGTAGCACCAGGGGCATCGCAATTGTATCTATCTGTATAGATTTAACCCCGTCTGCTCCACTTTTGTTTTCCCTTAAGGTGTGCCAATAGCCCTGTGTGGAAGAAACACACTGATACGTGTATTTATTTTGAGTTACAGCGTGTAATTATTGATATATATGTGGATGGCACCATCTTATTTCTGTAGAAATCAGAGGGAAATACACTATGGTCTGAGAAGAAGGATCACACTCAGGCCATCATTGTGATGACAGTTGGAAGGCCTCCTTTCCAAGCCTTATCACGGTTTCGGTTTTGACCGCCGCATTATAATACTGGTGGTCGGAAGTGAACCCGGCCGGTCCTTCCAGCTGGATTCCGACTGGCTCAGGACCCCATCGGCCAGTCGGAGACTGGCACGTAATCCCTATGGACGGCGTTTCTGCCTTAGGGATTACGATTTCGGTTTCCGATAGGCTTTCCATGTCAAGCTTTCCGACATAGAAAGCCTGTTGCAAACTGACATTTTGGGCCCCAAGCAGGGCCCCGTTCACCCTGCGGCCTTCGGTTGGGGGCCGAGGGGGAACCTATGGTGCCCTCTTGTTGATCCCTGCTGCGTGTGGCAGGCACCCTGAGGTGCTTGCCACACGGTGCAGGGATGCACAGATTCTCCCATCTGTCTATGGGAGCTTGTGTTATGGAAGGTTTAAGGCTGCAGCACAAGGTCCCATTGACAAATGTGCAACCACACCATGTGCGGCCTCATTGTAATCTCAATGTCGGGTATGTCAGCCCGACATGGTAATTAGGCCTTCAATTGATTTTGGTGTAGTTATCAGTAGACACTCAAATAACGGCAATCGTGCTCACCTGTGTGGCTTCTGTGAAAAGACTAGAAGTATTGTTGAGTGCTGTTTGAGCATTCCCTGTCAGTAACAGATAGGGTGTTCTTAATCTAGATGGTTACACTACCTTTATGAATGTATTATTTCACTAATATCCGGATTATGCTTTGATTATATTTTTACCAGATTGAGATACTATATAAGCCAAGTTGATAAGGGCGGCTAGACAGGCCCAAGTCGAATGAGAGACCTTAGCTCTGCCGTCTCATATGGGTGAGATCCATCTCCCGGTAGATGGTCACACCATGTTTTTAAAAAAAAGATTAAGAACAACCACCCTTAAGCCTGCTCCCTGGAAATAAGTGAAGTTTGACAAATTAGAACCTTCTACACACAATATCGGTGGAAACCGACAATTCACAAATTATTTGTAGTGCTAACAGAGCAGCCTCTTCAGAAAAACAAAGATTGAAAATTGGCATAAATTATCAAGTGGAATCACCACTCAGTCTTTCATCCTTATAAGGTCGATAAAATACATACTATTCATTTGAGTAACAATTAAATTAATGCTGTTGAGTTAGGTAACAATAAATAACATAACGTGCATTTGTGAAGCACGTTTACCCAAGGGTATCTTGCCGCTGAATAACAGATGTTTATTGTTACCCAACTCACGGGTTCTCATTTTATCGACCTCAGAAGATTGAGAGGGGTTTGAACCTGTGACCATAAGGTTGAACACAGGCCCCTACAGTGGACACATTCGTCCTCTAAGCCACCAGTCCTGACTTAAAACAGTTTTGTTATCTGCACACCTCCTTTATCTCTGACTAGTGCCAAGAAGCCTCTTTCTGTGCGCTCTACTAATGTATCTGTTTACAATGGTGCTAGAACAATTTTCAGGGTGGGAGTGCTGCCATCAACGTTACAACGCTGAAGTCACGGAGACTGTGAAAAACTTAAGCATCGCACAAAGAACAAGTGTTACAAATGAGCCACACCCATTTAGCAAGAGAGTAGTATCGGTGTAGTATGTAACCAGTGGTGCATTCTGAAGCACGCTGTTGTAAATATATTACTGAGCATGGTGTTTTATGTTGCGCAAAATCGACCCAAAGGTATTGGAGCACTTTACACGAGCACCAGTTTCATTACACAAGGACACATTCTTTTTTGCAATCACGAGGAGATTAAGTGATCTGCCCAGAATCACAAGATTTTGAGCCAACGCCGAGACTCAAACTTGGTTCCAGAGCTCAAAAGACGGCAACTCAGGCTTTTTTTGGGCGGTGTGGGGGGTGCTGCAGCAGCTCCCCACCTCTTGACTCCCAGCTCCTAGGACTTGCCTTGTGTTTCAAGGTGCATCAAACTTGACTCTTCTCTAGTGGTGATCCCTGCGAAGGAAACTCGACACAACTCTAAAATGAGGCTTGGGAATCATATTAGAACACGTAGGGCCATATTATCAAGGACACGCGATGAATATCGCAAATCGCGCTTAGCACGTTTTTCATTATCGCCCTCTATCGCTGACTTACACCGCCGTATTAGCGGCGTATTAGCAACGCTTTGCTATCAGGCTAAGAGCAATCCAGCGATAGACTGTGATAATCATCATTAGCGTGTGAAATCCTGCGATGATTTCACCGCTCTAATGAAATGCTTGTTAACAGGGGACTATGCACCTAACCCCACAATCCACCTCCCATAGGCAATACTGCTAAATCTGTTTTTTTCAGGCGTTAGGAACATGCGATAATGGGGGCTTAGGGTCCGTTTTGTTATCGCTTCGCTGTTCAGGGGAAGCATTGTTGATACAGCGGTGTTGGTTTTGCGAGCATGTCACATGTTGTCTTAGGAGGGAACGCCTACTTTGCATCTCATTAGCGATATCTATTGCTGTCATGCGATGCTTTATGAAATCGACTGCTAACATTCGCTAATGCATGGTAGCGACACCTTGATGATATTGAGATAAAAAAATTACCGCTTTTTCGGTGCTATGTGCCGAAAAATCCGCGATATATCTCTTGATAATATGCTCCCAACTGCTCTCCGTCTGCTGACGCAATGTAGGCTTCACAAGAATATGTATTTTTCTCAGTGGCGTAGGAAGGTGGGTGCGATGGGTGCGCGGCGCCCCAGGTGTCATTACTGTTTTAAACACATAATTTTGCCATTTTGTCAAGCTGGGGTGACAAGAAATTTTCCGCACCGGGTACCACCTGCCCTTGCTACGCCACTGGTTTTTCTCTCCGTGAAATAATGGAGCGCTCTTCTCGCAGTGACACGCCAGAGGCCCTAAAAATGTATAACGCGCAGCAATAAATTAACATTAGAAGTCCCCTCACAAACCCGCTCGTTTCAATGGAAAGCAGCTTTTAGGGCACCATGGAAATGGTAATTAGGCCGTATATCTTAGGGACGCCTCGGTAGGAGTAAGAGCGGGAAAGCTGAGAGTGAGAGATAAGGGCCTCCCTGCGCGGGCAGAGCGGCAGACTTTGGACTCCCCCTCCACCGACACCCCCCCCCAGGCAGACCAAGGTCACCCTCCTGTGGAGGGGGCGAGCAGGGAGCCCTCAGCCATTGTCAACCTGTTTATAAGCTTCACTTTCCATATCCCCAGGCAACGTCACTTTCAGGATTTTGGGTTGAGAGCAGCTTGTGTGATTCCAATTCACTTCAGTTTTGTTTATGTATTATGGCACAGAACTCTGATGGAGGACCACATTTCACCATATCAAACAAGAACACACATGTTACATACAATCATAACTATAAAAACTTATTCATGCACTGCAAAAAGACATTAAAAAGTCTTCCCACCAAAAAACAGTGCCCTTCAGGACTAAATGAAACACATTATTTAAACAATACTGCAATTTTCTTTAAAGTGACATCTTCTTGCATATTTAAGGCCAAATCTTGCGTATAATGCAAATTAGTAATTTGAACGTCCATCCACCAAAAGTCTGCAGATGTTCCGCTAGAAAACAGCTATAAAATTGGAATTCTTATCACTGTCCATTTCATTAAACAGAAAGGAAAGGAGATAATGACTTTATAACAGAGTACATTATGCAACCCCAGGTTTACAAAATAAAATATCGTCAAAGGATTATAAAGTAGCCTTAAAAGATGACAGCGTGCAAGTGCAACACTCTGCATTAACAACACTAAACGAAACATCCTTCAACTATAACAAAGTACAGTGTCTGTATACAATCTGCCTCAGAGGTGCAGGATTTACGCAAGAGCATGTGGCGCAGAGGCGAGAGCTGGCGAGCTGGCGTGGAGAAGTGTGGCTCAATGGTTAGAGCGGCAGACCCTGATGCAGAGGTCTGGCCCGGGACCAGGGTTCAATTCCCCGCCTCGGCGGGTCTTGGGTTCATAATTTCACGGACCTGACAATTCTCGCCTCGGTGCCTATTCCAATCATGGAGTCCCACTCTGCAACTCTGGGCAATAGCTTGCTTAATCTCCACAACGGCCCCCACAACGCTAAGGATGCCTGCCCTCCTCCTTGGGGGTGCCCAGGAGTGGACGCCTCACAGGGAAAGCCAGGATGGGTTCCACAGCGGTATTCGTACAAGCGCCTTGAGACCCTTGCGGGTGAGTAGTGCACTATACAAGTATCAATTTACATTTACTCGAGAGCTTAGGATCTGCGTTCGAGTCTCGGCGTCAGCTCAACATCCTTTGATTCTGGGCAAATCACTTCATCTCCCCGGGCCCATGGAGCGCGCCTGGATACCCTCAAAGGTGATAAACCACGCTATATAAATCTCTAAACTTCACTATAAGATAGGAATTCTTATCACTGCTCAACATCCTTAGAGTGCCTTGTGCAACCATAGGGATAGAAAATTATTAATCGTGTGATGTTATTAAATAACCTTGTAAGTTGGCTAAGTACAAAATGCCACACTATATAGACAACATTATTAAAAAACAATGTCCTTAACCCGTTCAGTGCTGCGAACGTCCAACGGTCGTCGTGTGTACTACCTCGCTAGTGCTGCGCACGACCGTTGGACGTCCGGATCCCGTTAGCGCAATCGAACGTCTGCACTGGGGCGGAATTTGCGGCGCGCTTAACGGGTTAAATTATACAAGGTGCATTGTCAATGCTACACATACAAAATAAAAACCATACCTACAGAGGCGCAATACATTTTATTGGCAAAACCATTGTGCACTTGCGCACCTCCTATACTTAAATAGATGTTCCAGGTAAACGGTTGCTGACCTTAGGAGGTAACAGAGTGCGTTATACAACACTAAACATACAATTGTATAAGCATAAACACAGAATTGAAAAATTTACATCATTATCCTTTGTATATAAATACACAAAGCCATTCCTTTAATAAAGGTTTAAGAAGCATTAAAAAATTGAAAAATCTTAATGCATACCATTGCATTAGAAGGAAACATGAGACACTTGCGGGCCTCAGATACTGAATTAATATTACATTTGAGAAATAGTAGCCTTGAAAAGTGGTGACGGGCAATATGTAAAGAAGGATATGCAAATATTGCATGTTCTTGGACATGCAACAGACATGATTCCCACAATCTCTCATTCTTTGAGACCTTTTCCCCAAATACCAGTAATAACACAAAGGGGAAGCAAATTCATTCTCATCAAAAGAATAACTTTTCGGGTCCCATGGGTGACATTCCACGTTAAATATGGTTGTAGTTTATTCTCCTGTATCGATAACTTTCACACATTTGCTTGACACAGGGTAATATCTCTGGCATGACTTATTTTATATGAGGTATTTTTTATGACTCTTTTAAACGGATTTAGTCAAACAAGAGTCTACATTCAAGTCTAATCCAAAGGTTTCTTTTGTCAACACAAAAGGTGTAAAATAGTCACTCTTATCTTTTCGAAGGACAAAGGTGTCGCTCTTCAGAGCAGCGCAAAGAGAGCCCGACTCTCCATTCAAAATCATATTTCCCCATCTCAAAACATCAGCCTGTACCAGAGTGAAGGTTGAAATCAATCCAAATTCAGGCAAAGCACATGGGGGCCTGGCGGAGTGTTCAGACCACACGCCTGGCGAAAGATAAGACCATTCACTCAAAGGCACAACAATAAGCCATATCCAGCACTTCATAAGCGTAACTTAAGGCTGAAGGAATTTTAGCCTTATAGATCAACAAAACACAACTGAAATGTCGTCTGCCACATGATGTATACAGTCTATTAAGGGCATTTGCCTGAGAATGGGCTCTACTCAAACAAAGATAAACATGGTTGTCATCCCTCCCTCTACTAGAGAAGATGCATGATTCCAAAAAGCATAGCATTATAAACCCTGCTGCTAGAAAGAATCTCACAAAGCAGCTGAAACAGTCTTGCCCACAGACCCAAAAATCCTTAAGATGACACTGAGAAGAGAAATATAGAGTCAGAGATAAAGATAGACAGAGAGCAGGACAGAGGTTTAGCTAGAGAACTAGAAAGAGGTTATATTGAAAGAAAGTCCACCATAGGGGGGGCCTGGTTAATTCCCCACTTTGTCCAAGATAAGTCTCTAACTATTGGAGTCGGACGACAAAACATTTTTGACTGGCTCTAGTTGATGTCTTTGTTCCAAGTTAAGGCCCTGCTGATGCAAACACCTTTTACTACCAAATTATGAAAGCAGTTTTCTGCAGGCGGTAATGAGTAATAACAATATTTGAACATGTTTGTTGCAGTGATGATGTGTTCTGTTGTTTTTTGTGCTGCATTGTGAAAATATTGTGTCGAGTTCTGATTGGAATGCTTTCTTATGGTGTTATCAAGCACCAAGTTAACCTGAAGGTATTAGAACTCTGCACAGCAGAACCCGACTATGTGAGACATTTAATTTTTAAGTCACAAGGAGATTAAGTGATTTGTCCAGAATCAAGCAATGTTGAGCCGGTTTCAGGATTCAAACTTGGTTCCCCAGTTCCAAAGTCTGCATCTTCAACCACTAGGCCACATCGCCTCCCTGTGTTATGCTCGCTATATTTTAATTGAGCTGCTATTTTGCCTCTTTGTGTATTGTGTAATGTTCTGTTGTTTATTTTAGATATGTCAAGAAAGGCAGCTACATTTCCATCCAAAAGCAGCAGATGCTTGCATAGTTCCCTCGAGAAGGTGGTAACATAGCGCTGCTCCACCTCTTCAGGTCTTGAAGGCACCAGTCAGCCAAATTGTAGCAGGCAACATGTCTTAAACCAAGACTAGCAGTGACCACTTTGCGTGACATGGCCACACGTTTTTAGGAAGAGCACAGATTAGAAGCAGCACTTGGAACACAACTGTGTTCACTAACTTATGGCATCTTGAGACACAGATGGTAATGGCAAAGGTGCCGCTGAGGCAGCTGACCCATCTTCCTAACCCTGGCATCCGCTACTGTCTTACAGTCCAGGGATAGTGGATTTCACGACAATGCAGAGCCGGCGCCAGCTACCCCATGAGGGAAAACATGGCAGCCCCTCTGGTGCCATTTCCTGCTCAAGTGACAATATTTCACCAAGGACTCAATTGAAGAAATTTGTAAAATGAACAATGAGTTAATAACTGCCGGGAATCAGTCAAGCAAACCAAATAGACAGTGGTCTAGACACTGCATCAGCAGAAAGTTGTTTAACTGTGATCATTCACAAGTGCTAGGTGTTCCCAGTGATCACACAAACAACAAGCCATAGAAATACAACGCTGTACATATACATACATTACAAAAAAACAACTTCAGTCTAAATTTAAAAAAACTGGAGTTCATCAATTCAAAGTAATACACGGGTAAGCACAATAAATGTAGGCAAAGGACTAGGTCTGATTGCTATGTTGTCACTGGCGTTTCGACCTCTTAATCAATTTTAAGCTTTCGTCAGGACATACAGACTTAGGGCACCTTAGTGCAGGTTCATAGAGAGTACCCATATGACTGGGCCTTGGAGTTCAAATGAATGCCTGGTGGAGAGAATAGTACCCTAAGGGTTACAAAGCGGTCACAGTTTGGTGGTTTGATTCTTTTAGTTGATCGTTAGCGCATAGGTTGCATTCACATTTGCAAACCAGTCAGTGTGTAAATTGCACACCCTGGTTTGCGACTGGGAATGGAACATCTGGCCCTATGTTCTGTTAAGAAGTGAAACTCACAAAGCAATACCACACATGCTGTTTATCTTCAGCCCATAGAATGCAAACCGGTACCCCATGCGGGCAACAAATGTAGAGACATCTCAATTGGTAAAGAAGATCATCAACCCTAGAGAGGGAAATCAGGTCTCCTCACTTGAAGTGTGCACAGAATACCATTTGGTTGCTTTGCAGTTCCACACAGCAGTCCAGTGTCTTAATTGTGTCATTGTAACACCTTTGTACTTGGCACAATGAACCAACACAACAATATTTATGGATATTGATAGGATTTACAGCCTTCAGTAGTACAGCCAGCAATCCAATACCTACAAACATCACAGAAGTTTTTGCAACTTTTTCTTGACCACAAAACGATCTGAAAAGCCCTTCTCTGCTGTCTCATCCCACATATTAATTGTGGGTTTCTAACGCCCTAGAATCGACTCCCGAAGGAGTATCTCTGCGCAGTAGACCGCTGGGGAACCCGTCCTGGCTTTCCCTGTGAGATGGCCCCTACTGGGTATCTCCAAGGTGAAACCAGGCATCCCTGGCGTATGTGGGGGGCGGTTGTGGAGATGAGGCAAGCTAACGCCCAGAGTTGCCAAGTGTGATCCCTGGTTAGAGTAGGCACTGAGGCAAGAATTATCAAGTCCGCTGACCCTGGTCCACGACCCTGCCGCGTCGGGAGTTGAACCCTGGTCCCGGGCCGTTCTCTGCTTCCGGGTCTGCCGCCTCTAACCAGTGAGCCACACCACTCCACTATTGACCGGTAAAACCTCATGACATCGTTATAATGTGTAACACGACTGGCTCAAATGTGGAGGTTTGTGAGCAAGTTGCAGGAGGTTGTGGAAGGAGCTTTTTTCTTCATGTCTGCTTAAATATCTGTAATAAAAGGCCAACAAATGTAGTTACACCTTTAATCTTATTTCAGAAATCAAGTGTATGGGCTGTTTTTCAGCTGATCACTGTGTGAATCGCGTTGTTGAAAGATAGGAGGGCAGTGTGGATCACTGGACCTGTTTCATGGAGGCAGGATGGAATGTCATTTATTAGGCAACGGAAACCGGACTGGAAACTAATTATGGTGCATCTGAAATGGAGCATCAAATCTCAGGAGTGAAAATTCTTTGTAAGGGTGGGCCCTCAGCTTCCCAAACTGTGATGTAGAATTTACTTAAGGAAGGGTACATCCAATTCTCCTAAATCCCACCTACTGTAGAGTGGTATGCATTAATGTTCTCAATATCACAAGCGAGTGAGCGGATGGCACACAGGTAAATTAGTGCACACACCTGATTTCTTGGATATATCTATATATATATATGTGTACCACTCTACTTTAGGTGGGATTTAGGAGCATCTAAAATGGAGTCACTGTGACCATGGTCCTGTTTCTGACAGGTTTCCCTTACACTTTATCAGTGTGAAGGATTAGTGTAAAGAGAAGCCTCTCTTCTCCCACTCGCACAAGCAGGTACTTAGAAATCCTGTTCATATTTTCTCATGATGCACACTGTTAGACTTTTTTCACAGCTGGCGAACTGATCCAGGAACAAAACATCAAATGTGTGTTCACTGCCTAAGCTCCTGGCTAGAGCACGGTCCACCTACGTGCTCATCGGATGTGGCTTGTGTTCATAGCTCATCCAAGTGGCCATCTGACAACAAGCTCATGAATCACGGACGCCCTCACAGTTAAAAAAAAATATATATGTTTATTTGCTTTTCTAAAACATATATAAACATAAGCATGTCACATGAAATTGTCCACCATACCCTACCCCCCTCCACCCTCCACCCACCCTTCCCATAATCTCCCAGAAAACACTACACATGGATACAGTGGTGCTCCACCTATCACAACAGTGCACATTGCCGTCTATAGCCTCCCCCGCATGCACCGGGACAACAGGGTGGCCTGACCTCTCACAGTTTAAGTCCTCGTTAAACAAAAAGGTTTAGTCAGGGCCACTGGAATTATGCATCAGGAGGGGGCCAAATTATGCGGCAGGGTTGAGTAGATTATGTGGCAAGAAAAGACAAATTATGTGGCATAACGTGCCACATTTTGCAATTGTATTACTTCATTATTTTGTCATGTTTAAACTTGGAAACGCTGTATAAGTTTTGGTTGCACCACATTACTACCATTTAAGCACCCCAATATAGCAATAAACAACAGAAAGGTGACCAGTCCAGCTTTGCAGAAGGCCTTCCACTGAACGGCAACATGTGTCACTGTATTTCTAAGAACATTTGGACAATTTAAGCTAGAAATAAATTATTTTTGTTAATATCTGCTGAATAAATGGCAGATGATGGGTTATGTGGGAAACTCAGCAAATCTTTAGTTGTGCAAAAAGAGCCATGGCCGCACAATCGCATAATTCCAGTGGCCCTGGGTGTTGTGAACACCTCATTTTTAACGTCTGGCTATTGACAATTTTAGGTGTCTGTTGTGAGCACTCTTGTGATCAGTGGAGGGTCATGCCATTTGTAAGATGGTTATACTGTGGCTTTGGTAATGTGGAAAAGAAGCTCATTTCAGCCTACAGCAAGAACAGGACTGCAGAAGCAGTTTCTCTAGCCTTGGTAGGGATTTCACACTGGAGGCTCGAGCCTTGCTAGCTAGGCTTGCAAAGCCCCCTTCCTGGTCATGGCAGCTGCCCTCAGTTAACTCTCCACAGAGCTCTCTACACAGTGCAGACCAAATATGTTGGTTTTACCAGTGCTTGTTTGTATATGAACTGACACTTTGATTTTTGTTCATCTTGAGCAGGACTTTCTTGCTCTGCAGGCAAGAAATAAAATAAATGAGTTTAATATTAGACACATTCAATAGGTATTTTTCTAAATGCTAAGGCATCTGGCCAGGGTGCAGCTTTTGTCAGTGCTATCTGCGCAGGAGGAGGGGTGAGTTGATGCCCCTGTGTCAGATTGTCCTTTTCAGGTAGCCGTAGCCCACAGAGAGTCTGGGCTGCACCGAGCTGCGACTCCACTTACAAGGAAGAGAATTTAAGTCCAGGGAAGTCGGTGCTACTATGGAGATGCACAATAGTGAACACGCGATGGGTCGTGTGCACCCTTTCAAACCATCTGCCTGTGTTTGTGTTCCTTTCCCTTGATGTGGAAAGCACCAGAGACACTGAACTATTGTTGATTTACAGAGCCAGTAGTAGACCAGCTCCTCTTACCTGTCGCCTGAGCAACCATTCATTCAGCCAAGGACAGACACGCCCCTTGTGGACACCTGCCTATGACGCAAGCACCACCCAGCCCTTGCTGAACGCTGTTCCGCCATTATGCGCCAGGGCTGGGGCGTCCAAAAATCAATGATACGTTACGTTGAGATGACCGCGCCTATTATATCAATAGTATCTTTGTAATTATTCATAATAGTAATGATACATTCTATACTGCTCTCTGTTTTGTGGAAACCTCCCTTCTAGGCGCTTATTTCATTGATTATGAGGCTTGTGAAGATAATAATCCAAGTGATGAACCAAACCAAAATAAATGAATCCTGCGATTCTCTTAAAGAAGAATAATGAGTATACAGCTGATTTAGAGTTTGGCGGAGAGGGTACACCATTGAAACAGTGGCGGAGTACCCGCTGTACCAAACTCTAGGTTTGCAAGCCAACTCTAGAGGCGGACGGACCTTAAGTATGTCGACAAAGGAACCTACCCCGACTCTGTCGCCGACATACTCCTTCGACTGGTCAATGGAGTACGTGATGCTGGAGGTTCCCATTCCGATCGCTTGCCCAGTTTAAAGTGGGTGAATGGATGGCTTTTTCTTTTTTGTTGCTGTCCCCTCACCTGGCGGTGACGGACAGTAAAATAAAATATTAATAATAACCCCTCCACAGCATGGAACAAAACTCCCATGGTGTGGGGTTCATTAGTTTTTTATTTTCCAAAAGCAGACTCCCGCTTTGGAAGTTTGTTTTTGAAAAATGAAAAACAGTGTAAAGTTTGACGAGCGGCCATACTGTTTGAGGGAGCCATCCGTCAAACTTTAACAACATTGGCGATCCCTGGCAATGTTAAGAGACGTATGAGAACAATTCACAGAAACCTGTGTTATGGGGAGCACTATTCACTTATTCACTATTACGTGATTGCTTTTTTCTTATTTTGCATGCATTTTCAATCAAATCTGAACATAGTAAATTCGTCAGCCTTATATTTCACCAAAAGTTCAAACAAAAATGTCTCCGCAGTCTTATAGATCAGACTGCTACCATGACCCAGCATACAAAGCATACAAAGCAAAATAATAATAAATTCTCATCAAAACGGTGGTCGTATTTCTTTTCTTCAAGGTTGTTTTTTATTCTTCTTTTTCATCAGAAGATATGTTAGTTTGAGTTCTTCAAACAACTCTCCATCATTAAACAAGTGAAGACATATCCCAATGCATTTCGGTATGCACCTTCGTCAGGGGAATACACTATGAGTAACAAAAAATCTGTCATATATTTACCCAAAAAATTACACTATTTACAATCACAACT
Organism: Lissotriton vulgaris; assembly: GCF_964263255.1. Classification (NCBI taxonomy): domain Eukaryota; kingdom Metazoa; phylum Chordata; class Amphibia; order Caudata; family Salamandridae; genus Lissotriton; species Lissotriton vulgaris. The sequence continues at coordinate 253,186,100 of NC_141689.1, read as the reverse complement.
CAACTGTTTCATTAATTTATGTGCTAAACAGAAACCAGAAGATCTCCTAGTGTCAAAAACACATCATGTGTGTGATTAAAAGTCATGCTCGCAAAAGTTCACAAAAGTTCGCCTATCACCTTATAAACCAAACCGAAAATCAAGTGAGCAACCCAATGTGGACTACACCTCTTACTGCCTGCATGCATGCAAGAAAATAACCTAATTTCAACATAAAATCAAACCAATAATGAGTCTGTTCGAAATATCAAAATTGCTGTGTCTATGCGCTCTTACCTTCAATAAAAACTATAAAGTCGGCAAAAGTCAAAGTCCGTAGTCTCCTTATTCTGAAACAACATTGTGGCAAAACACTTAGCTTGCTAGATTCATGGTGAAATGACTAGCTTGTATACCGTTACTCGGACCGCTACTTACTCGGTCTTCCTGATCCAACTGTTAAATCCTGTTACCGCTGCTACAATATCTGTATATCTGTAATACAACGGAAGGGAGCTTCCTTAGTATTTACGTATTTAGTGTTGCACAGTATGGTTATCCTAGATCTATTATGCGCAGACTTACCTTTCTCCAACTACTCAATACGCTCCGTGAAACTCTGCAGTGCCCTTGCTATGCCGCTCTATTGCTAGACCGACTCGCGTTCAAAATGCCAGTATATGGCGTCTAACGTCAGGATGAGGACAAGCGTCTTTTCATTTGTATTCTTTCGAGTAGTAAATATACGCACGCCATTTTGGATGAGGATGAATTAGATAGGAGTCCGTTTTCTATGTTTCCAACATCCTGACGTTAGACGCCATATACTGGCATTTTGAACGCGAGTCGGTCTAGCGATAGAGCGGCATAGCAAGGGCACTACAGAGTTTCACGGAGCGTATTGAGTAGTTGGAGAAAGGTAAGACTGCGCATAATAGATCTAGGATAACCATACTGTGCAACACTAAATACGTAAATACTAAGGAAGCTCCCTTCCGTTGTATTACAGATATACAGATATTGTAGCAGCGGTAACAGGATTTAACAGTTGGATCAGGAAGACCGAGTAAGTAGCGGTCCGAGTAACGGTATACAAGCTAGTCATTTCACCATGAATCTAGCAAGCTAAGTGTTTTGCCACTATGTTGTTTCAGAATAAGGAGACTACGGACTTTGACTTTTGCCGACTTTATAGTTTTTATTGAAGGTAAGAGGGCATAGACACAGCAATTTTGATATTTCGAACAGACTCATTATTGGTTTGATTTTATGTTGAAATTAGGTTATTTTCTTGCATGCATGCAGGCAGTAAGAGGTGTAGTCCACATTGGGTTGCTCACTTGATTTTCGGTTTGGTTTATAAGGTGATAGGCGAACTTTTGTGAACTTTTGCGAGCATGACTTTTAATCACACACATGATGTGTTTTTGACACTAGGAGATCTTCTGGTTTCTGTTTAGCACATAAATTAATGAAACAGTTGAGTTGTGATTGTAAATAGTGTAATTTTTTGGGTAAATATATGACAGATTTTTTGTTACTCATAGTGTATTCCCCTGACGAAGGTGCATACCGAAATGCATTGGGATATGTCTTCACTTGTTTAATGATGGAGAGTTGTTTGAAGAACTCAAACTAACATATCTTCTGATGAAAAAGAAGAATAAAAAACAACCTTGAAGAAAAGAAATACGACCACCGTTTTGATGAGAATTTATTATTATTTTGCTTTGTATGCTTTGTATGCTGGGTCATGGTAGCAGTCTGATCTATAAGACTGCGGAGACATTTTTGTTTGAACTTTTGGTGAAATATAAGGCTGACGAATTTACTATGTTCAGATTTGATTGAAAATGCATGCAAAATAAGAAAAAAGCAATCACGTAATAGTGAATAAGTTAATAGTGCTCCCCATAACACAGGTTTCTGTGAATTGTTCTCATATGTACTAACTTGACTAGGGGCTAGTCAAGACATGGGTCAGCACCAGGTATAATTGTTGAAAGAGATACATAACTGTTAAAATAAGGAGTGCATATCACATAATATTGTTTGAAATGTTAAGAGACGTCCACAACATCTCTAGATTTGGGTGACAAAATGTTCATCAGCTTGATAGTGATCACCCTAGTGGACATTACTCCATCCTCCATACTTCAGTCAGGTGGTATGTTTTTAAAGGAATGCTAAAGGTAATTTAAGAACATAGGGCAGAAGTACTGTATTTCAACATTTATATAGAATTTGCTACCCTTTTATCGGCCACTGAAGCACTTTACTACATGGCCAGCATGCTACATCATGTAGGGTGTGTTGTCTTTGGTTTTGGTTCTATATGTTGTCTTTGTTTATAATTCTATGTCAGAAGTGTTTCCATGTCATACATGATGACCACCTAGGTGTGGTTATTGTGTGATGGGACACAGCGCTTAGCAGTGTGATGGATGCAGAGGTGTCAGTGAGAGGTGCGCAGTGGTTTTCAGAAAGCTGGCAGCTTTGAACAGCTCTACAGGTCCCTTACGGGATTTCTCATAATCATAGTCATCCTGTTGACTTCTGCACTGGTTTGTGCATTCTGAGATATTTTGTATAAAGGTTGGGGCCCTGAGCAGGCATAGTTTGGAGGAAGAAATTGTGGTAAGATCTGCTGGGATGGATTATGCTGCTATCAGACCATGTCTGATTGTCATAAAGAGAATTTAAGTCATAGTAAATAGTTAGAGGCTGTGATAGTATGTAGTTAGTTGGGTCCAGCAATGGTGGACTCCTTTAGAGTCCTCTGTCGGCTAGCAATACGTAGCAGATCTCCTCGGTTATTCCATGCCTGTCCAGTTGGTGATGCGTGGTGTATCGTGAAGGAATGGTAAATTTCTGACTGATGGGCATGACCTGTAGGAGGTCTGTTTTATGTAAGTGCAAGGGTCCAGCACTATAATCAAAGCCACTGGAATTAAGTGGCAGGGTTCACTAAATTATGTGGCATGGACAGCCAAATTATGCAACCTACTACAGCATATTTTGTGATAGTACTACTTCATAATTTTTTCATTTGTACATGTTCTCACTGTCTGGGCAAAGTATTCCCCTCATTAGTACCAGTTTAACATCCAAACACAGTAATAAGCAACAGAACGGCGAACAGTCAACTTCTGCACAGGGCCTTCCACTGTGCTGTGACAGGTCGCTTTGATTGTAGTGACTTTTGATCTGTTTGAGCTAGATACAAATTTTTATGCTAAAATGTGTAGATTATGCAGCAGGTGCTGGATTATGTGGTGAAAGCAGCAAATCCAGTACAGTCTCTAGGCTGTCGCGTCACTAGCTTAACAAATGGTAGAATTGAGTGTACAGTGCAGCTTCAGGGCCTCAGAAACAGGCTACTGGGTCAAAACCAGCATGAGCTGACTAGGTGGCGGGTGGGGACACTTTTCAGTTTTGTACCCTTTTTAGGTCTCACTTACCAGGTTGCCTTTGGCTGTCTGGTAGCGAAATACATGTTATGTTCTGTACAGAGAACTTGTAGTGGGCTTAGAGCCTGCCCACTGCTTCCATGTGTTGTCACACTCATGTTCTTGCTTCTCATTCAATGACTTGCATTCCTCATCTTGTGTTTGTGCCTCTCTTGGAGAATAGCCTCTTTATGATCCTTTTGACTGGCTGACTTGTATCCTTCCACTGCTCACATTTAGGGATCTAGCTTGTTCTTTTCACTCAGCACTCCTTGAGAGTGCATGTGTTTTCTAGCTCTCTCTCACGTGCTGCTTGCCCCCTTTAATACTCTCCTTGCATTGTGTTCTTCCTCACCCCGCCCAGCTTCTCTGTAAAAGTATAGCAATAGGAATATTTTTGCTGGGATCTGGCTGAAAGCCGACTTCAAGGGTTGTTTAATTTATCTTCTGGAATCCATATTGTGAATGAAAGTAAAAGCAGAGGCACACCAAGGTTTTCATGACTCTAGGGAAAGGGCCTTCTGCTGCACTCACACAGCTGGTGTCTTGGGCAGGTGTACTGAGCATGACGCTTCTCTTGGAGGCTTATAAATCTACTCCCCGGTCACCCACAGAGAATCTAACTGCTGATAACTGTGCAAAGGCAACATCTTGGAACTTTTATAGAGGTGAGACGCATTGACTTTGCCAATGCTTGGTCTTTTTTTTTGTTGCAGATGCTGTGTAGCATTAGTCAAAATCATTGTCATAGCAAATAAGTCTGCAAGGCGTGGACTACTGGCTTTGCCAATGCTTGATTTTTTGGGAGATATTGTTACCACCTTTTCAACTAACTATTTTTTCAAGGCTTTTCATGGAATTATTTTTCTGTGTTTTGTTGATTCTCTTCTGAGATTCTTGTGTGGTGCCAGCACCAGGAAGCCATTCCGGTGTCATTGCGCTATGCTAAACCAGACTCATGGGACATTCATAAATTCCCCAGGTCAGGAAACGTATCTGGACTCCCAACCTCAATGAGGATGAATAAAACGTAGGTGAAATCAACCATGCCCCAGGGCCTGACCTTGACTAGTAAATGACAGGAGGGCGAATGACTGCGCTGCATGGGCGATGGTTGCCCTGGCCACGCATCAAACAGCCCCTATGTCCAAAGTGTGCACGCATGTATTGTATTGACTGCCAATCATCTCAAGTAATGTACTGTCAGCCTCGGTCTGAGTTGCCTGGAATTCACGCAGTAATTAATGCAAGATTCTCCTGTTATTCCTCATTTCTCCTGTATTTTGTCAAGAGACTCCGCCTCCCTCAAACAGGTGGGTGGTGTCTCCAGGTGATCTACACCAGATCTGCGGAGTTACAGTGAATCCCGTAGTTCCAATGGATTCATCAGAATTACAGGCTGACTTGTAAGTAGGCCCTGGGTTCAGATCCTTCCTTTATAGCTAAAGTCAAGTTCTTTCTACTTGAGGAATTGACAAAGCATACATTTAAAAAACGCTGAAATGTAAATACAACTGAAAATGGGAAATATAATGCAAATGGAACAACTGGAAACTAAACTCAACTACTTGTCTACACAGAGGTCATCACGTTCACAAGTATAGTTGTCTCAAGCTGAAATAGCGATGTAAGTGGGATGTTTCAGTACTGTGCTTACTGTGTAGTGAAATAATTGGACCATTCTTAGACTTGAGTGTCCACAAAATACAGGCAGTGGCACAGGCACAAACCTACCTCTTTCTGTCAGACAGGTATAGCCTTTATGGGTCAGTTTGAGTTTCGGGATGGGTACTCCAGCTGAAACGTGATGGATATCTTGTCCGCCGTATTACGAGTTCCATTACATTCCATTGACTGGGCTATCCGTCAAGTTTGTGATTGAGTAACCCGTCTGCCAAACTCGTCATCACCTTGGTTTGTTGTCAAGAGACTCGAGTACAGGAAGTGTACCTGACCGCACTTAGTGTCTGTTCGGTATCTGGGGGCTGGGTATGTTCCTAGTGTTTAAAATATAAATAGCTAAATACTGCAGGCGCAATTGACCAAAAAATATCTGTATATGATTTTTTTAAAACACATTTTATAAATATCTGTATATGATTCGAAGCAGTAAGAAGCTTTAAGAAGATCATACTTGTTACGGGTGTGGAGAAGTGTGGCTCAATGGTTACAGCAGGCAGACCTCGATGCAGATCTCTGGCCAGGGACCAGGGTTCGATTCCTGCCCCGGTGGGTCTCGGGCTCATTAATTCCTCTGACCGGATATTCTCGCCTCAGTGCCTATTCTGATCATGGGTCCCACGCTGCAACTCTGGGCAATAGCTTGCTTAGTCTCCACAACGGCCCCCACAACGCGAGGGATGCCTGGTCTGCACCATGGGGGTGCCCAGGAGTGGACACTTCACAGGGAAAGCCAGGAAGGGTTCCCTTGCGGTATTCGTACAAGCGCCGGGAAACCCACTGCGGGTAGCTGTGCGCTATACAAGTACAAAACATTTGCCAACCGCCATTGGTTACAGGTGGAGGTATGTAATTTTTATTGGCTTTATAAAGCCAATAAAAAGCATTTAAACCATAACAAGATCATTTTACATTTTTTGTAGGATACCTCTCAAAGTCCGTAGGTTATCTGTGAGTAATTAATCCTGGACAGTTTTTTTCTTCGAATTCTTGCACTTGTACCCCTGATGTTTTATGGCAAAAACAGGACTAAAACCCCAAAAATGAAAATAAAAACGTGGACTGGAAGAGCTAAGGGAAACTCGAGAGTTTGGGGTTTACACCACTGTTCTCCTCACCCCGAGGATGCAGATCTGACTGCTCCTTAAAATACATATTCACAATTTAGGATATATGCGAAGTTACACGAATACCTTTAGGTTTTATTTAATCTTCGTAGGTAAAAAAATGTGACCCCTTCCCTCAGATACCTGTAAAACTGGAATATTGTGTGCCCTTTCCTATGTTTACTGTGCTACTCAACACACACGTGATTTAGGTGTAAGTTCAGAAACATAGCTAGGCATGGGAAAAGTTTGCAAACGTTTTATCTGCAGGTGTTATCTCTTTTGTAAGACTAACGCCTTTGTGCACACCCTTTACTCCTCTCCAGGCGTAGCGACTCCAGAGTAAGTGCCATTGGTAGCAGAACCTCTGCACCAGGGCTCTATTTACAGAGTTATATGCCCTCCTAAGTTCAACTTCCTGAAAAGACATGATTTTCGAATTTAGGATTCACAAACATGTGGCATTTTTGACATGGGAGTAACTTGTCTGCTTTGGAAGGGGAGTGGGCGTTTAAGGGCGAAGTGCAAACTTAGTGAATAACAACAATCTTATGCGTTTAGGGGTATATAGAGACTTTTCACAGCCCATTGCCACCTTAGACACAGGAGTGGCGCGTGTCAGGGAAAAGAGGCGGGGCAGGGGGGGTGGATGCAGGACGAGGGAGACAAACATGAAAAATAAAAAAGAACTTACCGCCGCACTCCGCATCCCGTTACGCTCTTCTGTTCCTCTCCTCTTCACTGCAGGCAGGCAAAGGTACCCAGACAACCCTGCAGCCAATCCTGAAGCTGCTCTCATGTTTGAGAGCAGCTTTAGCATTGGCCTGAGCGCTGATGATTTAAGCTCCAGGCAGGGCTTTTAGTGGGATGAAAAAACTGGGGGAGTCTCTCAGAGCGGCGTGGCCAATGTAATTAAGGGCGTGACTTAAAAACACGTAAGCTAAAAGTCTGTGCTTAGCATAGTGTGCCGCCCGTCTTGTATTTTGCTGTTTCTCTCACTGCATCCAGATATATGATACAAGTAACAGCATATCTACAGCACGTCAGGACATATTGGCTTTGTCAATGGTTGTTAGTTGCATAAGATAAATAAGCAGCAACTATGGCATGTAAATAATATTGAACAAGCTTCCACTTAAAGCCCTGGTGACACCACGACAATGTTACTGCTCTAGAGTTTCAAAAAGAGAAGGGAGATCCAGAGAGAAAATAATTCTCTTTAAAGGATTTCCCTTCCCCTACAACGCTCACCTGGCATGACGTCATGCCGTAACTTATCCAATACTGAGAAGTGAGCAGTGTGAGCACACGCACATCATGTGGTACAGAATAGCTCAGCACTGTCTGTTTGTATTTACTCCGACCCGGACTTCGGACCTTACTCTTCTGTTCTTTTTCAAATTTGGGGCAACTATACCCCTTAGAAGGATCAACAAACAGAGAACAAAATTCCCAAAATTATATAGGTGGTGTTTTTCAGTATAAGAAAAGTGGGTTACTAAAACTCTCCATCGTTTGAATCTCTACATTTGATATCAACAACAGTAACATTAATTTTGAATAAGCCTTGAAGAAGTCCTGTGGGGCCGAAACGCGCAGCGTCGGCTCTGAACTTGTATTGTGTTTTTAATCAAGTTTAATGAAGAATCATCAAATAAAAGAAGGATATTTTCTTGCAAGAATCTGAAGTCTCAAATTATTTTTTCGGGAGATTATTTCATGTTTGGCAATGATCAATCTAGATATTGTGCTTTTTGTCATTCATCGGTTAAACTTTGGGGTATGTGCTGAACTATTCTGTACCTTGCGGTTTTGATCATCCAAAATTGTGGGAACTAGGAAGGTCAAAGTTCTCAGCTCTTTGCACTACCAATCTTGCCCATACTTTAAAACATATATACTGACTGGTGCAGGCCTTGAGTGCCCTGACCTTCTGGTGTCTCACACGCACATCATGTGCCTGCTGTCACTGCAGTCCGAAAAAAAGGACCGCCTGTGCCAGGGCACAAAACAGAGCCCGATAGAGACCCGTTTTGAGGCCTCCTTTAAAAAACTGCTGGTGCTCAGCACTGGTGAGACCCGGCCCACTTATAGCCCTGGCTCCAGGACAGATTGGGAGCCTGTTGGAGAGAGCTTCACTGTGCATGTGGGTTTGGCTGGCCTCATGCGCAGTGAAGACAGTGCTCAACACTCCCACTCAGGCCTGTCATCACCCTGGCCCCTCCCTAAGCCTCGGCATAAGAAAAATAAGACTATAATAAAATGGATTTTAAAGCAGTTTTATTATTGTATTATTTTTCATGTTTTTAATGGTGATGGCAGGGGGGGCGATGCCCCTCTGCCATAGCGGAGGAGCCACTGCTGCTTAGACCTGGTGTAAACGTGTGAAGGACAGGAGTACATTTCTATCCAGGACAGCAGTGGGGAGGAAACACCCCAAAAATGGGCGAACGGAACTGGTTTCTCCCCAGGAAAATTATTTTCTCCATGGAGAAAAACAAAAAAAGTTCCTTAGAGCACACATACTTTTACTGATGGTTTGCACATGCCTAACCATGCACCATGTACATTTACCCCTGTAAATATGTATGCCGTATCCATTTGTGCTTGTGGAAATGTATGCCATGTACATTCATGCATGTGGTCATGTATGCCATATGTACATTTATGCTTGTGTAAATGTTTGTGACTGTGACCTTTCCTGGAAAACCGCAAATGTTAATTTCTTAATAAAAAAATAATAATAATTACTCCGAATGACAGGAAATGCTTGCTCTTTTGTGAATGTTACTGTACCTTTACATGCAAATTTAGGCTGATAATGCCTTTGTAAACCAACCCAAGGGCTATTTAATTTTAGTGGCAACATTCTTGTCAGTTGCTGTTCAACGAATTTTAGTGTCCCAAACCTCATGCCAATCTGGATACCTCCAGGGAAGATCTGGGAATAATCTTCTTCAAAGGCTGATTAAAATGTAATGTAATAAGCCATTATTTTAAAATATGTTTTTTTACTTTTTAAACATCTATCAGGAGTTTATATAGCACGGCTACTCACCTGTGAGGGTCGCAAGGTGCTGAGGGGTGGGGCTGCTGCTGATCCGTCTGGGCATAGGGGTTCAGTTAAAGAGCCAGGTCTTGAGGTTCTTCTCGAATTCGGTCAGTGGCGTGGATTGCCTGAGGTGGAGGGGAAGGGTGTTCCAAGTCTTGGCGGTGAGGTATGAGAAGGATCTTCCTTCGGTTCTGGTCTTATGGATCCGTGGGACAGTGGCCAGGGCAAGTTGGGCGGAGCAGAGTTGTCTTGCTTTTATGTGGAATGCGAGGCGGTAGTTCAGATATTGCGTTGTGGAGAGCTTTGTAGGCATGTGTGATGAGCTTGAAGGTGATCCTCTTGTTGATTGTGAGCCAGTGGAGTTGTCAGAGGTGTTGTGTCATGTGGCTGTGGCGGGGGATGTCGAGAACCAGTCTGGCTGCGGAATTATAGACGTTCTGTAGTTTCCTGAGCTGTTTCTGGGTAATGTCGGCATAGAGTGCATTGCCGTAGTCAAGTGTGGTGATGAGTGCATGGGTGACCATCTTTCTGGATTCTGTGAGGATCCATCTTTCGGAGCAGGTGGAGCGTGTGGAAACAGGATGAGGACACTCGTTGATTTGGTGGTTCATTGTGAGCGAGAAATCCAGTATGATGCCTTGGTTTTGTGCGTGGTCCGTGGGGGTGAGAGGGGTTCAGAGTGTGGCAGGCCACCAGGAGTCATTCCAGGCTGAAGGGGCAGGTCGCAGGATGAGTACTTCGGTCTTGTCCAAGTTGAGCTTGAGGCAGCTGTCTTTCATCAAGTTAGCAGCTGCCTTCATTCTGCTGTGAAAGTTGATTCTGGCAGCTGTGGGTTAGTTGGTGAGAGAGATGATCAGCTGGCTGTCGTAAGCGTGGATGATGATGCTGAGTCTGTGGTTTATGACGATGGCTGCGAGGGGGGCCATGTAGACGTTGACTATGGTGGGGCTTAGGGATGAGCCCAGGGGCACTTCGCAGCTGATCTCTGTAGGTTCAGAGAGGAACAGGGGTAGTCTGACTCTTTGTGTAAGGCCTGTAAGGAAGAAGTGGATCATGCCCAGTGCCTTGTCGCGGATGCCAGTGTCATGGAGTCTCGTGATTAGGGTGCACTGGGAGACGGTGTCGAAGGCAGCCGAGAGGTCCAGTAGGATGAGGTCTGTGGTTTCACCCCAGTCGAGCAGGGATCGGATGTAGTCGGTGGTGTCGTCGTTGGTGGCAGAGAGTGTAGTATGGGTGCTGTGGTTGTTTCAGAAGCTGAATTGAGAGGTGTCTAGGATGTGATTCTCTTTAATGAACTCAGAGAGTTGGACGTTGATGGCCTTCTTGATTACCTTTTCTGAGAAGAGGAGGAGGGATATGGGTCTGAAGTTCTTGAGGTCTGTTGGGAGGGCAGACAGCTTATTCAGAAGAGGGTTGATCTCGGCGTGTCTTCTGTCATCAGGGAAGATGGCGGTTTCTATGGAGCAGTCGATAGTGCGGTGCAGTTCGGGAGCGATGGAGTTGGCACTGTATGAAAGATGTGATACATGCAAGGATACTATGGGGCCCCTGAATGGATGCTCTTTATGGTCTTGAGTGTGTCATCTGTTGTGAGCGAAATTCCATTGAGCACGATTTATTGGGGTGTGGCATAGTTTTGTGCGATGGTGGCAGGTGTTGTGGCAGGGTCTTGGGTGTCAAAGCTGTCATAGATCTGCCTGATCTTTTGGTGGAAGAAGGTGCAAAGTTAGTTGCAGAGGTCTTGGGAGGGTGGGACGTCTGTGCTCTTGCTGTTGGGCCTGGCGAACTCCTTCATGATGGCGAAGAGTTCTTTGCTGTTGTGTGCGTGGCATGGCATGGGCCACATAGTGCTCTTTCCTTTACTTGCTGTGGCATGTGTTGTGTACTAGCCTTTCCCTTGGCCGTGGTTTTATATATATATATATATATATCAACCTTTCCCTTTCCTGTTGTGGCATGTACTGCATACTACCCGTTCCCTTACCTACAGCAGCATGTGAGGCACACTAGCCTTTCCCATAACTGTGTCGAGATGTACCTCATGCCAACCCCTCCCCTACCGGTGGCGGCGTGTACCACATACCACCATTTCCCTGGCTGAGGGTAGTATGTGGTGCCCAGAGAGCACAGTCAGATCTGGAGCCTTCGTCGCACATTCAGCCATCAGACAGGCCTCTGGGCACTCATCAGTGCTGAGGTGAGCACCTCGCCCTGGCCACACACATTGGCTGGTTGCAGTGCCAGCCAACACGATGCTGGGTGCATGAAACCCTTGGTTTATTGTAGTCGGTGTAGGAGGTATAGACCTGAAGCTCCCTGTTGTAAAAGTGAGATATTTGTTATCAAGTCACATGTCTTCATTGAATGACGTGTAGATGCTCTCTCTCGCTTCTCCCAGGTTGCCTCGAGGCCTGCCCGGCACTCGGAGACACGCCTGGCTGTCACGTGGTGTTTGTTGTCACGTTCCTCGCGTTCCTATGGTGCCAAGATCTGCCAGAGAAGTTTGCTTCCGTTACTATAGCGAGCAGCTCCGACTTGGCGCGTGATTAAAGACTGGCAGTAATCTGTTCGCCAAACCTATATTTCCATGGGCTCTTCCTGCATGATTTCACCCTTCACCCTCCCCGCTGCTCATAGAACTCAGGGAAGTTGGGTGCCTGCTTTTCAGGGCTGTAGCTCATACGCCACATCCCTCTACAGTGAGAAGGGCCCAAGGTCACAACTTCACCTGCAAAAAAACAAAAACCTGCATTAAATACGTGTACAACCCTTCTACACTCCCTTATGGGGACGTGGCACCAGAACAGTGTTGTCAAAATATCATCTGATACACATATTGTGTTTTAATAGCATGCATAAAATTATTGCCCTATCGGAACTAATAGAACATTTACACACAAATGGAATGAGATTTATGCAAACGATATTATGGCAGGATATTGTCAGACAATATCGTGTGTAAGATCTCAAATTCATATTATTTGTCACTGATATTTAACACAAGTTTATATAAATGTTGCACTAGTTTCATTCATTTTCTCCTCCATTGGTCATTTTCATTTCCTCACACTGCTATGCTCCGAAAGACCTGGCCTGGCAGTTCGGGCTGGACTGTTCCCATTGGGCGCAGGGTCAAGACTGATTTGCATATGGCTGGGACCAAACTGGAATGGCATGGTGAGCAAACAAACAATGGGTTTAGGCCCAGATCTCTGTACTGGGGGCGAATGTATGACATTGTTCTGCATTCTGTCTATCAATTGTTCTTTTTCCATTTGTCACCCCGCGTAGGACGGGTATGCCCAGACATGGGTCCCGTGCTCTCCATGCCACTGGAATCAAGCTATTCTGGCTCATGAGGGCTGACAGCCCGAAACCAGTTCCAGGATGCTTGTTTCCAGTCCAGTGAGGACCTAGCCTGGCAGTTTGAGCTGGACTGTTCCCATTAGGCGCAGGGTCAAGACTGATTTGCATATGGCTGGGACCAAACTGGAATGGCATGGTGAGCAAACAAACAATGGGTTTAGGCCCAGATCTCTGTACTGGGGGCGAATGTTTGACATTGTTCTGCATTCTGTCCATCAATTGTTCGTTCTGCATTTGATCCGAAAGTGAGCACAGATGACCAGCCAGTCAGAAATATAATCTCTAGGTAAAATCATTTTAAAAGGACAGGATTGGAATCTATAAACTCAACTCCTGTAACTTAAAAGCAGAAAGTAATGTCCTGCATGGGATAGGCCCCTTGTTCTCCAGTCCTGCTGTGTCCATTGGACTGTATCATTTAGTAGCACTTTCATACCACTGATGTGCTGTGAGCAACTGCAACCGCTGTGCATGGAGGGCAGAATGTAGGTTTGTTGTTAAAAGGCTCTTGGGGAGCACACAGCCTGCCAGTAGTGTGGTGGTGGGTGCCTCTGGGCACCCCAGAGTGGAGCTTGAGGTTCCGGAAACAATTAAAAACCTTTCTTTTCCGATGAGTGATTGTGATGTGTCCTGGGTCAAAGCGCTGGGATGCCTTAGGGTAGCCATGCGCTATACCAAGTTTATATTCATTCATTCATTCATTTTGCTCACCACACCACCCCAGTTTAGACCTGGCCATATGGCCACCTTTCCCAGTGGGGAGAGATGTGGCGCCAAGGCCAGGGCGACTGATGCTGGATGCTGGGGATCACGGTTCGATCATCGGCTTCGGCTGCAGGGGTCTGCCCAGCACCATGCGACTTTGGGCAATAGCTCGCTTAATCTTCCCAACGGCCCCTAGCACCTTGAGACCCCTTTGGGGGTGATTTGCGCTATACAAGTACTGGATTTACATTTACATATGCAAATCAGTCTTGATCCTGTACCCTTGAGGCACAGGGTCAAGACTGATTTGCATATGGCCAGGTCCAAACTGGGGTGGCATGGTGAGCAAAAGAATGATGGATTTAACCCAGATCTCTTGACTGGGGGTGAATCTTTTGATTTGTTCGGCATTCCGTCCATCAATTGTGTGTCTTTTGCACTATTTGTAGCTCTGCCCATGGATGGGCGTGTAGAGGAGTGTGAAAGAGACCAGTTCCCAATATTGTTCTGATTGTTTTTTTCTTTCTTGAACTTTGTGGTTTTTGTTCTATCAAGTGGGACTAAACCGCCTTCTGTCTTAAGACTCAGTAAAATGCACCTGTAGGGCAACAGTAAGCTGGTCCCGTTCATCTCAAACAAAAATGATGTATTTATAGTGTTTCAAGTAAGAAGAAGTGAGTCAATCCACCTGTTTAGTTAATGCGTGTCTTGCATTTTTTCGCATCAGAGGCATTCGACCAGTGTGTAATTTCAAAATGCAGCCCTATTGCGTCTTGTGACTCAAAACTTTGGATTGCAATGGCCAAAGCCAATTTATTAGTTGTACTTTTAATCATAACTATGGTCACCAGAATTATTGTGCAGATTCACAACCATTTCCATTGGTTTTTATCCACTCCTTTACAGACTTTCTCAAAAGAAGGATGGAATCAGTGGAAAGGTTTCCTTAACAGAAACATCTTTCGCAGGGTGACGGAGGAGACCATTCTCCGCAGATAAAAAGGGTTTCCTTGTGGATTAGAAAACAGAACAGCCCTCCCTCCTGCATGTTCTGACAATTCTCAGGATTGCCCTTCCCCTATATATCAGAGCCTTGCCTAATCTTGTGGCTTTCAGGAAATTCCTGAAGACATGGTGCTTCTCTTCCTGTTAAGTACCAGTCATTGCTTCCGCGCCAAGATGCCTTTTTTTGGTATTCGAGCACTTTTAAAGAACACATAACCTAACACGGAGAGGAGGAGCAGACATAGAAATCTATAATTTGCATGGCTTTCCGTGTATAGATTTCCAACCTTTAAATTTTTTTTAATAAACTTTAGCCAAAAGACGCTAGCAATTTAGAGAACAGCTCCCTCCTCTAGGAAAACATAAGAATGAATTTACTTTTTTAGTGTCAGAAAATGCTAAATATAGCTACAGAAACCTATATAAGGCAGCATGTTAAAAACATTAATAACGTGTGCACAAGACCCCCTACAAATATTTTTGTTTCAGGTCTTGGGCTGGTTCTTTCTGGCGGAGCTTCTTGTCTTCCAATGAAATGCGTCCAGCTCAATGGGAGTAAGAAAAGTGAATGTACATTGATGTACTGGCTTCTAAATGACAATATGAACATTTTCGTCCTTTAAAAAAAAAATATATATATATATATAAATCTGCCGTTTTACAGAAATAAATGCCCATTACCCTCCTCTGGCGGAATGTTCCCCTAAGTAAATGTGATACCAGTGTTTGCAGCCAACAGTGCAAATTATAGGCCAACAGAGATTGATTTTGCTAAGCAGACAGACCTTCTCAGCAGAAGTTGATTCATATGACTGGTTCTGCGGAGAACTCTTGCTGAGGCCTAAACGCAGGACATGTGCGGCGTTCATAGATGTCCAGGAGTATATGAGGGAACCCCAAGTCTATGTCAGGCGGATAGTTGACTGGTTAAGGACATAGGGCCAGATGTAATAAGGCATTTTACAATTGCAAATGTGCAATTCGCAAACTCACAAGTTTTTGTTTTTCCATTATGTAGTAAACCCCTTTTGGGTTCGGAAAAACCTTTTCAAATCACGACTTGTTTTTTGCGACTCGTTCTGAATCGCAATTTGGCTGCAACGTGAATGGGGCATTCTGTTTT
The DNA here is from genome assembly GCF_964263255.1 of Lissotriton vulgaris. Lineage (NCBI taxonomy): Eukaryota > Metazoa > Chordata > Amphibia > Caudata > Salamandridae > Lissotriton > Lissotriton vulgaris. The sequence continues at coordinate 253,170,635 of NC_141689.1, read as the reverse complement.
TAGTGGTAACTTTCTAATAAAATGTATCGATGGTTTGTGACTCCTAAATGTGGTTGCAAACCATTGAAAAATGACAGACACCTCAAAGGAGATGGTAACTCAATCTCAAAGGGAAAACGGTCCTCATTGGACAGCTTCCCTGTTGGGAATTTTTGCCAGAGTGCCTCGTGAGGAGCAGGCAGGTATCCAAGTGGATTGTGCCTGCTCTCCCGATGTGCTCTCAAACCAGAAACACTTAAGGAACACGGTCTGCTTTTGCAAAAAACAGAAATGCTTCCCATTTGGAGTTGCAAAAGCAGAAATGTGATCTGCTGTTAATTGCAAGCCGTGCAGCGCAATGGGTCGCAAATAAAGACGTCCGTAAATAAGGCAGGGTATTCTGCGACGCCCTGAAAATGGAAATTTTCAATGCGACTGGAAAGTAAGTGGGTCACATTGCCAAAAATACAAGCAGTTCGCAAAATGGCCAGTGACCAATTCACAACCACTGTATGTGAACAGCCTCAAAGTACATCTGGCCTTCTATGTGGTTTGCACGTTTAAAAAAAATAGTTTTTTCTTGAGAGGGAACATGTTTACCATCACTTTCCCAAACTAGCAACAATTAATTCTGTCTCTTCTGCATGTTTTAATCGTAGACATGACATGCACAAAGTGTGTGAATATCCACAAATGTATGTCTTTCTTTTAATTTTGCGTGGCTTACCTCGTGCCATCCCTTCCTACCATGGGAATCCTTGTCTACCACTTTTCCAGTTCCTAACTCTGACTTATCATGCATATATTTCTGCAAGAGGGAATTGTTTTTGCAGGAGAGAGTGAATTTCAGTATGGAGAACTACCATATTCCTGACTGTGTTGTTTTTTTTAGGTCTAAGGTAGACAGCCCATGGGCTGTCTCGAAGAGACATTTTATTTACAATCAGTGGACTACAGCCCTCCCATTGGCCTAACATTTGTTCCCTTCAACATCGAACTTAAATCCTTCCTTCCCCTTTGTCCATGGCATGGATGCATCATACCTCCTCTTCAATTCACCCTCCCCTAGAGCATGGACCAAGTACTTGTGTCCATCCACTGCTCCTGTTTTTGGAGCTACTTTTTTATTTGTGTATAAGCACCCCATATGAGGACTGGTATTTTATCTCATTCCGTCCCTTCCCGCCCACACTCCATTCGAGTTACTTCTTCCCCCATCCCTGTTGGTACTTCCCCTTTCCCACCCGTTCAATCCCTGTTGCTTCTTCCCCCATCCCTGTTGTTTCTTTTCCCTCTTGAGCCGCCCCGATAGCATTATGCAGAGAAGAAGTGGTGTAACGGCCACAGCTACCGATCAGGTTCAAGTCTAAGCGTGGGATCAACATCCTGTGATTGTGGGCAAATCTCCTAATCTCCCCGTGCCTAACAAAAATTAATTAGTCCTTGTGTAATGCAACTGGTGCTCAGGTAACGTGCTCCAATACCTTCAGGCCGAGTTTGCGCTTTATAAAACTACAAAAAAAATATATATATTACACTAAGACACATTCAGTTGTAGGACTTGGCTAGACAGTTCATGCGCTGTCTTTTCACCCCCCATGTTGAGCTCACTGCCCCCCCCCCCTCCCCCCCCCACTCAAAAAAAGCACAATCATGTGGCTGGCTCTCACCACTTCATAGTGCTTTTTTCCATGACTTTCAGCCATACTGAACAACAGATGTGCTGCTAGACAACATGGCTAAAAGACATTCACATTGACAACACCAGTAGCTCAGACATTGCAGAGACTTATTGATGTTGTCAATGCTTGTCATGTGAACACCCTAAATTTCATGTGTGCTAATTTACACCTGCAAAATCAAAAACTGTTAAGACCTGGACTTGTGGTGCATATGAGAGCCCTGCACACTCAGTTAACATATATTCTCACTCATTTCAAGCAATTGATAATTAGAAACAGTTTTTTGTATTGCACTTTTTAGGTCTCGCAGACGTAAAAAGCAGGCGTAAGCCTGCTGTCTGCGAGACATCTTTTGTTGGCGTGTTAGGAGGAATGTGAGACAGAGCTCACGCACGAGCGTCGCTGTCTCAGATTCCTCCGCGAGGGCGCGCACTGCACCACACACGCATGCGCATACACAGACTCAATCATACACAGTCACGCATGCGCTCACACATTCCCACACGCACACACTCACCCCCCTCCCCCCTCAGGCATACACACAGGCAGGCAGGCACGCGCACACACACACACACACGCACCCCCCTCCCCCACCACCACCACCACTCCTCACGGGGCTCACACGCACACACACGCACGCGCGCGCACACACACATATACACATATCCCCCCTCCACTCACCGTGCTCGAGTCGCCTCGCTGAGCTCCTTTTCTCCACACGCGGGGCACTTCTGTGGATCTTCACGCTACCTCGGCGCTCTCCCTCCATGATGGGAGCCCGCATCAACGCGCAACACCGGCCTCTTCCGGCCGCGTCACAGGCCCCGCCCATGTCACGGGCAAGGATGCCTGACTTCCTGGTTTCGCCCCCGCCAGCAACTCTGCTTCCTGAAAGCGTGCAGCAACCTAGACCGGTAACTTGGGATTGCGGGCAAATTACTTGTTTTTTTCATGTGTTGTGTGCAGATGTGTTTCACAGTAGATGTTGTCTTTGTACGTTTGTTGGGTGGCCGTGATACTTCAGTTTTCTGGCAGGCTTGCATGGTTGCTATACTCGCTATACTTGTTACCGACTTAAGGCAGAAGCAGCTGCATTATTTACTGGGTTGAGCTTGCATGAAGACTTGTGTGTGGGCATGCGATAATTGAAGACAAATGCATCCGTTTCACGGTGAAGCAACTTGGTGTGCGCTGAGCCGCGATCTCATAACCCAAGCTCGGCTTGTTACTATTGCAGTGGGACTTCGTGCCAATTTGCTCTACTACTGTTTACTGATTGTGGTCTTTACAACTCCAAATAGTGGGCATGTCATATCTTAAAGTTACATTTTTTTTACTCTATTTCTACATTTAGCACGTTTCCGGTGTTGTCGGTATTGCTGCTGCTTGTGGTGTCCATCGAACTGCAGTTTGATTGAAGGTGCGCTCTCTTTGTGCACCAAGTCAACAAACTATGCAGCTGCTCGTACAATATACATTCCGCTCCTACACGTAGTTTGTTCAGAAATAACCCTTCACTAGCACCGTGCCTGACCCCACTGTGTTGCACAAACACACCAAGGGCACCAGCGGCTTAGCACGTTTTTAGTGTTGTCGGTATTGCTACTGCTTGTTTTGATTTGGGACTTTGCACTGCAAGCCCCCACGATTACACTGATGAATTGAGGCTCGTGTCTCCCATGGCTGAGTCATTACAACCACTTGTCGTGACGTCAGTCCTCAGTGGGGGCCAGTGGTGCAATGGATAACGCGTCTGACTACGGGTCAGAAGATTCTAGGTTCGACTCCTGGCTGGCTCGGTGTTAAAACTGTATTTTAGAGTCTAAACCTTAATTTGTAAAGAGACACGTTTTTTACTCAAGTCCGGCCTTGAAGCTATACGTACATGTCGTATTTATTTTATGGCAAAATAAATTGTGACATAAAGAAGGAGTCATTGTCATCTAACTTTAGGTCACTTAACGTCATAAAAGTTTAATCGGCGAGAGACAGTTCAATCTCGCAGCAAGCAGTTCAGCAGTAAAACAATTAAGTAGACTTTCACAGGTGGCTCAACATCTTTAAAATAACAACTAAGGTGTATGTAGACACAGTTGATTTGCTTGATCGGTAAACAGTTATAGACATGTTAAAAACAATACCTGTGCATTCCATAAATGGTGAGTTAGGACGTGGCAGTAGGAAGGTGATGTGTCATGAGGGGTGAAGTCTCACAGTCCACTTATACATTTCCTTTTTTGGTCTGGCTTGACAGCTCAGATGTAGCTGACCTTATGTGTTACTTCAGAGAGGGACTGGGGCTCCATCCAGATGGTGGCTGAAGAACAGCTCTTGGGTGGGAAAAGGCTGTGTGTGTCCACAGAAAGACTGCTTACACTCCAATCAGTTGTGATGTTTTTTTTCTTCTATAAAGCTGCTTGAGCGGCCGGTTCTTTTGCCCGCCAGATAAGGCTCAGTAGCACGCAGGAGATGGAGCTGTCTCTCCCTCTAGGTCAAACACATGCTTCTGTGATACTATTAAATAACAGCTTTTGTAGTCCTAGCCCCCCCACTCCCTTTCCTTACAATCAGAAGAGTGAAGGTGTGTATTAGAGATCGGCAGTGTATGCCTGGGGCTATGCTAATCTACATGCATTTTAGGTACTTTAACTTGGCAGTCCTTGAAAGAATGGTGTTTTTTTTTCTTTATTATTGCTTTCTTATTCTTCTGCCTTTCTGTGATTGCTGGCGATAAAAGTGATATGCTGTGATGCCTGTATCTTGAAGAGTAACATGCTTTGATAATTATTAGCACAATGCCCTCACACTCGTGAGAGGAGGGTGACTGCAGTGCGAATGTTGAGTGATTTGTTGGTGAGAGGTGTATGAGTGGTGTGTAAGTGCAGGGTGAGTGGTCTGAGAAAGTGCGGGGTGAGTGGTGGATGAGTGCAGAATGAGGCGTGCGTGCGTATGAGTACAATGTGAGAGGACTGTGAGTGCAGGATGAGAGACTTGTGAGTCTGTAGGGTGAGCAGTGTGTGAATGTGTAGGGTGAGCAGTGTGTGAGTGTGCAGCGTGAGCAGTGGGTGAGTGTGCAGGGTGAACATTGTGTGAGTGTGCAGGGTGAGCACAGCACCCTCACACACACTGCACCCTCACACACACTGCAAACACTGCACCCTCACACTGCACCCTCACACACTGCACCCTCACACACTGCACCCTCACACACTGCACCCTCACACACTGCACCCTCACACACTGCACCCTCACACACCCTGCACCCTCACACACCCTGCACCCTCACACACCCTGCACCCTCATACACCCTGCACCCTCATACACCCTGCACCCTTACACTCTGTACCCTCACACTCTGTACCCTCACACTCTGCACCCTCACACACTCTGCAATGGAACATACAAACTAAATACTACTCAGTGCCACATAATTACATGCCCCATAATTACACTGCACTCAATGCAACATACACTCCAAATACCACTCAGTGCCACATAGTTATATGCAACATTATTACACTGCACACAATGCAACATACACTCCAAATACCACTCAGTGCCACATAATTACATGCCACATAATTGCACTGCACTCAATGGAACATACACTCCAAATACCACTCAGTGCCACATAATTACACGCCACATTATTACACTGTACTCAATGCAGCATACACTCCAAATTCCACTCAGTGCCACATAACTACACACCACATAATTACACAGTACTCAATGCAACATACGCTCCAAATACCACTCAGTACCACATAATTATATGCTACATAATTACACTGCACTCAATGCAACATACACTCCAAACAATACCACTCAGTGCCACATAATTACACGCCACACAATTACACTCTACTGAATACAACATACACTCCACACAACACCACTCAGTGCCACATAATTATATGCAACATAATTGCACTGCACTCAATGCAACATACACTCCAAATACCACTCAGTGCCACATAATTATACACCACATAATTACACTGCACTCAATGCAACATACACTCCAAATACCACTCTATCTATCGCCCTCCCTCTACTATCGCCCTCACTCTATCTATCTATCGCACTCATTCTTTCTATCTATCGCATCACCACAGCATCACTCAGCACCACCACAGCATCACTCAGGGGCACCACAACATCACTATGCACTACCACAGCATCACTGAACGCCACAGCATCACTCGCCGCCATCACAACATCACTCAGCACCACCACAGCATCAATCTGTGCAACCATTCAACAACAACTGGTTCAAATATGTTCTCTCAATGTTTCAAGCTTTATTACAAATGTCACAAAAAGATGTTAATATTTCACTTCTGTTCTTGAATTTTTGTCACAATAAAATACAATGAACATAATCTTCACAAAAGTTATTTACAAAAGCTATTACCATTATAAATTACAATAACTTTTATTTAAGTATTAATTATTTAAAAAATTAAAACCCATTATTATTTGTAATATCAATACATCTAAGTTACGTAAATACAACACATATTGCATTACAAATTCTATAGGTGTCACATTTGCGAAAGCTAAAAATTTTGGCATTGTAAATGACAAAGCTATTAATTTCGCTATTTTCAAAACCAACACATAAATAAAAAAAATTCATTTACAATACCAATAGCTCAAACTTTCCTAATGCGAGACCTATTGCATTGCAAATGCTTGTTACAACATGTCAACCATTTTTTAGCTCAGTACTGTGTTAGATTCATCAGAGTTCAAAATCAGACACTGTTTCACAGAATTCAAATTCCTGGAACTTTCAAAGCACCGAATGCATGTATGGCGGGGAAAAACCCACCAAAATGGTGGATTTTGTACCATCGTAAGTATAGTGCTGAGGTTGAAAAAGGGCAGGGCCGGACTGGCCATAGCGGGCACCAGGCGCTTTCCCAGTGGGCCAGAGGGGTGGGGCCTGTTTTGGACTCGTTGGGGCTGGTTGTGTTACTAGGGGCAGGTTTGAAGCAGTGCTGCAATATCGGCCCCCTGAATCAAAAGCAGGAGCGGCGCAGGTGGAGCGGGGCTTCTCAGTAGCACCCCCTCAGCCCCCATTCACTACCAGGGCCGGTTGAGCAGATTTAAAGGGATGGATACTGTGGCAAGTCCACCCGTGAAAAAGAGGCATTTCAGGATTAGTCGGCTAGGTCAAATATGGTGCACAATTGCTACCTACAAAGTTGATGGGTATTCACAAGCATTTGCACTTGGGTTTCCACCTTTGTATACGTTTGAGTGTGTGTCTTTCTAGAGTGGGATGGAAGCGCACCCATATGTTGAGAGGGTGACTGGCTACAAAATAAAAGATGTACACTTTCATCCATATACACTCGTGCACATTGTCTATCGTGCAGACAGTCCCTAAGGTTACGCAGGGAGTAGCAGGAGTACACATGGACCTCTATGACATGTGCATGTTTCAGTGCATGTCAAGGGAATCTTTATGCATACCTGTAACATTGGAAATGAATGCAAAGCTCACATGTACATCTGTGACGCTTACAATTACAAAGGCTCAAGGGCAGCTTTGTTAAGAAGTATTCGAGTCATTGCAAAAAAAAACTCAGGTCTATGCTTTCTGCTTTTCGTGCCCTGCTGTTAGACTCTAACTGTTCTGCAGTTAATCCGTGGGAGGCCTGCTGTCTCCGTGCTGCAGTGATGTTTTTGTCAAGGGCCATTTCTCACATCCCCTGTTAATAGAAGCACTGAACGGTGTGCAGCACCGAAGGCTTCTAGGCGGAGGAGGGTAACTGCACCTTCACTGGAGCATGAATCCGAGCCAATTAATACCTGTTGGGGTATGGTACACAGGCTTCCCGAGGGCAGAGGTGGCTGACAGCTGGGTGGAAGCTTAGGACTGTTGATCACACTCTACTACTGGGAGGAAAAAGGTCCCAGCATTAACAGTGATCCTCTGAACGTGTGTGCATGGTATGTGCTTTGCTAGCACTTGCACCGGTCATTTAGATTCCGCTTAACCTGTAGCCAAACATTCTTTATCTGTGAGAATGGTGGTTGCAAGATGGCGGATACAAGCTGCCCCCATAGGAAAGTTACTAAACTCATATCTTGCACGTCGTCTTGATTCGTTGTTGTATGTGTCTGTCTCTCTTGAGGGAATGCACAATGTTTGCACCACTACATAACCTTGCGTGTATTCCTGGCCATCTGCATGTAGGTAGAGGCCACTGTAATGCCTTCTGGGGTGAAGGCTTTTCAGACACTCTTCTGAAGCCTGATTGGCTGGACCGTGTAAACTCAGAGAATGTACTGATCTGATTGGCTGCAAATGATGTCTCCGCAGCCTGAACCTGGACGTATAAGCTGGTGGTTTTCTCCAGCCTGTTGAACATCTATCTCTTGGACACTGGCCTGCATGGACCGTCCTGCAGGTGGTGTTTCTAAAATGTTGAGATGAGTGCTGTTCTTATCCTTCTGGCTAGCAACAAACCTGAAGTCCTTGTTTAATCTCTGCCACTCCTGACCTTGCCCTTAGTCAGCCCAATGTGTAAAGACAAGGGCATAGTGTCTTGAGACCCGTTTTCACTTCACCAAACACTGAAGTTGGACTACTCTCTAGTGCTGCGGGTGCAGGTAAGGAGAGTGGTGGCTCTGCAAGGTGACCATGCTCTTAAGACTCAATTTGAGGTTCTAGGAGTACTGTGGAAGTGTGTGTGGGGTGGGGGTGGGGAACCGGGGTGGCGGGAGGAGGAGGGCGGATCTGCTGCTGTCAGGAATAACAAGCACAACCTGATCCAGTATTGAGGATGGATTCTTCATGGCCGCAAAGAAGCCCATGCTTCGGATCTCTGGTGCTTTTGGTGTTCTGGGTCTTGGAAGCTGGGCTGTGCCATCTACGATGGGAAATATCTCCACTGTGGAACATTGGCCCTGGTACGCCTGTTATATATGTGTGTTGCATGATGTGTGGTGTGTAAAGCAGCAGCTGCCATCTTTGAATGATTGGGGGAACCTTTCATGTATACACTGTTACAATAGTGTGCTTCAAACCCAAACCCACTTTACACACACCGCACTTCTGCTTGGCGCTTGACAAGAGAGCTTTGAAGTCCTAAGCAGTTAGCAGTGCTGTGTGAGTGGCTTCTGAAGTGGGCAATAGTGCACAAACCTGCAGCGTACAAGAGACCAAAATAACATTCCCAGGTGTAATGTTAAATTAGAATCACTTAAAGTGTTATAAATGAGGCACTCTGGAAAGCCATCAACAAGCATATTGCATGCTTTGGAAAACACAGCAACAGGCGGCAACCGTGTTTACCATTGTAACCCCGGCTTTCCTGCGGCATGGCCAATTCTGGCTGCCATCTCTAATTCGATCCTCCTTGAACCCAAAAAGAGTGCCACACCTCCACGGCTCCGCAGGTTGTCCCGCACGGCTACCTGCCTTTAATTCCTTGTATGCTGGCTTGCTTATTCCTGACGGCCATCTCTCATATTTTTGAGCCTCTCCTTCTCTAGCCTGTCACTGCCTCCTTCAAGTTTCACCAGGAGAAGGATTCTACTTATGCCCGAATTTATTCATCAAGCTTCACAGCATACTGGCTGTACGCCCCTGGAGTAACTTTTTGCTGCCTTTTTGCAGACCCAAGACTACCCATTAACACAACTAAGAAGCAAACAGCTACCAGGTTGCAAAGGGTGCATGCTGCCCTGGCCCGGGAAAAGACTGCTAGATATTCACTTTGGGTCCTCCACTGCATGTCTTAAAAAAAATGCTGATTTTAAATGATCAAACTTTTTATTCTATTTTTATAATTTTTTTATGCAAAATGTTTGTATTGGTTTTAATTAACTATGCATAACAATAAAAAAAAACTTCAAAAAACTGACGGCATTTAGATTCCTTTTCGATCTCAGACTCTCTCCAATTTTTAGTCCTGAGGATCCTACATTTCAGTTGGCCAAGATTTTAGAAACTGGCATCCACGAGGTTGTCGGGGACTGCATTCTTCCTTTTCAGATATAGGATTTCACTCACGTACATTTTAACATCTCAGTGTAAATATTAACTTGAGCGCCAGAGTGGAGAGCTTGGGAAAGTCAAGCGATGATTAACCGCGGCACTTAATCCAGGGCGACAGCTTGATGTAGAACCAACCTGTAGGAGAGAAAATGAAATTGTCCAGCCTGTGATTGATATTTTGCTGGTTATGAAACCGGTCGAGACTTTCTTTAGACTCGTAAGTCAAATTATCCTCTGAATGCAAGGCCTGTGTAAGAACAGCGCTCCTTGGCTCCGGTATGAGCCTCATTGAGGACAATTGACTATAAGCGGTCCCCGGGGCAATATTTCCTTCTGTAAGAAATATAGAGTAATAAAGCTTTTCCCCAGCATCGCCTAGAAATCGACACCCGCCCGCTAAAGGTGGCGACCAACCTCCGTAAAGCAGTCATGCCACATGGGTAATTGAAACTGTGGTTACTTTGCAGTATTCTCCCTTACATTTTTACCTTAGCATAGGTACCCATTCTTTCTTGATTTTTAACATACTTAGGTTCATTTCATGCGTGCAGGGAGTGGTCTCTGAGTTAAATGAACAATGAATTTTTATATCAAAAGTGTAACCTACGACTGCAGAAAGTGGAATCATTGGTATTAGCCGAGTTGGCAGCTTGACGCTAGGAACACCCGCTTAAAAATTGCCTTTGAGATTAATCCTGGAGACAAAGGCGAGGTATTGAACACACCAACTTGGTAGGAGTCTTTGCCGCTGGCCGCGCGACACGGAAGGGAGCATGGGCGAGACAGCGTCTTAGTCCCACACGTCGCGCGAGAGGAGCCTACAGCGCGCCAACCCCCCCTGAGCCGCCCTCCTTGCCAACGGCCAATGGGAGGGCTCTTCTAGGGATGGGGGGCGTTCCCACTGAACCGGTTGCATGTCTTTTTTCCCCTGTTTGTTTGTATCTCGGGCAGTGGCGGCACCTTGCTTGGCTTTGGAGAGGAAAGAGCCCTCGTGGGATGCAAGCGTCTACCCACAGGTCCAAAACTGATAAATGCACCCACTGTGTGGTCGTACCAGCTCAATGTACGTACTTAATAAACAATAGTCAACTGTTAACGAATGACAATCTTGGACATTAAAGTAGTCAATATGACTGATATAGAATTGCTGTTAGCTATCTCGCATTGTCACAGTACAGAAGAGGTTTCTTGCAGCTTAGCTTCACAGGTGTTACACTTCAGACTGTTTGAGGCCACCCGAAGCCGTAAGTACTGCTTGGACGACTGAGAGCGCGGCACAATAGGAACAGTAAATGATAGGTAAAAAACTTACAAAGCAGATGTTAGTACATAAGGTAAAAGTGACAATTGTGAGCAAACAGATTCATGAGGTAGCAAACCGTGCATTACAGGGGGAAAAGATTGACCAGTGTGCAGGTCACAAGAGTAACAAAATACAATTAGAGGTAAAATACTGCGAAATATGCTAGACACTCAGGCACAAGAACAAACGATACGTAGGCAATGGTGGCACTTGTGCAAGTATCAATGGCAAACAACATGTGAGAGGTAGCAAACAGTGTGTTACAAGAGAAAAGTTGCGGGGTATGTTACAAAGGAGTATGAAACGCAGGTACTAGGATAATACTGCAACAAACGTTACGTAGGCAATGATGGCACTTGTGCAAGTGCAAAGGTAAACAACACGTGAGAAATAGCAGACAGTGTGTTATAAGAGAGAAGTGGCGTGGCATGCACCAAAGAATACCAGACACAGGTACAAGGAGAACACTGCAATAATGGCAAACACTTTAAACTGAGAACTGGGAATGACATTGACGGTTACGGGCATCTGCAGTTGGCTCTAACCACTCTCAAATAATGATCTTGCAGTGATTTGCCAGGACAATCACTGTCATGATTATTGCAGCACTGTGCCGGCGGAGCAAGTAAATGATTTGACTACAGGATAACTGTCATAATACCACCTCTTTGCGGGGACGAATATCACTGGTTTTCCATTCTCAGCAGATACAATAATGCAAATAGTCACTTGCCGATCCCCCGTATAATATGTCCGGACAAAAACAACAGTACCCAAGGAATCTCTGTAGGAGGTGTGGCCTATGTGACTAAGGGCGTGGCCTAAGAACCGTATCTAAGCAATCCCCATAAGAGGTGCGGCTAATGTAACTAAGGGCGTGTCCTAAGACCCGTTCGAAGAAATATCCATAAGTGGTGGCCTATGTAATTGAGAGCATGACCTGAGAACCATAGCAAGAAATCTTCATTGGCAGGTACCAATATGGAGAGAAAACGGAAGGGTACTATGATAAAGGTGCACTAAACAGCGACCGAAAGTAGCTAGGTGGTGGGGGGCTCTGTCATCGACGGGGGCCTCCTCCAGCGCTGTGGCGGAGTACAGGGCGATCTGGAAGCAGATGGACAGTAGGGGTACCTCTGCGGCAGAAGGATACAGTCTAAATACCTCTGCCTGGCACAGTAAGGGTGCCTGAGCCAAGAACCTGGAGCCGAGGGGGTTCCAGGAAACAGCGTCGGCGCCCCGTTAGTCCTTCGGGCGGTCGGGGGGCCTGAACCGACCGGGGCTGTGCCTCATCGCTCCGCCCTGACAGGGGGGGCGGGAGTATAACGAAATAAAGTGATAATTTACTGCACTGTCAGAGCATCGACTCGCCGTGCAAGATGGCTCCTTAGGCATGCGGGTCAGCGAGGGGCTGCCGCATTGGCTCGCCTGTAAGATGACCCACCTTATCAGCTACTTGTTGTACGAAATAAACCTGCACCACTGCTTTCCCACAAATATGTCTCATGTGTCTCCTTGGTATATAAGTGTTAACGTGCGCAGTGCGGAGTGAGCGCTGGCAGTGTGGGCACTATGCCGCTGGCCGCGCGATTCGGAGGGGAGCATGGGCGAGACAGCGTCTTAGTCCCACACGTCGCGCGAGAGGAGCTTGCAGCGCGCCACCCCCTCCTGAGCCGCCCTCCTTGTCAACGGCCAATGGGAGGGCTCTTCTAGGGATGGGGGGCGTTCCCGGGGGGTATATACCAGGCCCAACAACTTTACTTGGCCTCTCCTTCCCGCGTCGGTTCCCCGGGCTGCTCTGCGCTGTTCCCACCCTAACCCTGACCCAGCTGCAGAGCGGAGGGCGAAAGTTGTGAACTTTTAATGGTCATGTTTTGTGTTGCAAGCGGAGTCACAGGGCGATCTGGAAGCAGATGGACAGTAGGGGTACCTCTGCGGCAGAAGGATACAGTCTAAATACCTCTGCCTGGCACAGTAAGGGTGCCTGAGCCAAGAACCTGGAGCCGAGGGGGTTCCAGGAAACAGCGTCGGCGCCCCGTAGTCCTTCGGGCGGTCGGGGGGCCTGAACCGACCGGGGGTGTGCCTCATCGCTCCGCCCTGACAGGGGGGGCGGGAGTATAACGAAATAAAGTGATAATTTACTGCACTGTCAGAGCATCGACTCGCCGTGCAAGATGGCTCCTTAGGCATGCGGGTCAGCGAGGGGCTGCCGCATTGGATCGCCTGTATGATGACCCACCTTATCAGCTACTTGTTGTACGAAATAAACCTGCACCACTGCTTTCCCACAAATATGTCTCATGTGTCTCCTTGGTATATAAGTGTTAACGTGCGCAGTGCGGAGTGAGTGCTGGCGGTGTGGGCACTATGATGGATTCTGGTTTATAAGTTGTGGTACAGGTGGTTAGTATCTTCTGTTTTATGGGGCAGAGAAGAAACCAGTTGCTCAGACAAAACAATATGTTTATTTGGCCTCTTATTGATAGATGCATTGATTATGGAATGATGGCACAGTATCACGAGCATCTCTTCTTCACCTCTGGAGTTCACCTTGTACCTGTTGTGACGTGCAGGTCATAACTTTGAATTTCAGCAGGGCCAATTCGGCGTTCCATCCTTCACAAGTATGTTTGCTACCCGGTTATATCCTTAGATCTGGTGGTGATTAAGTACCGCTTTAGTTACAGACGGTAAAACTGTGGACCTTTACAAAACAACTAGTAATTATTATTGGTGTTATAAATCTCTCTTTTAAAGGAGTAGTTCCTCATGCTTTTCCGGGGTGGACATCTATCTGTAAAATGTTTGTTGATTCTTTCAGGGCTTCAGCCGCTCCCCCGCCATTGCCATTCTGGCAGCTTTTCCACTGACTCTGTGCATTTTTTGATTGTAAAACTATACAAATCTTTTTTTGTGCGAATCGGGAAGTGACATTTATAATCATAATTGCTTTTGTTTGCTCACTCAAATTTCATGCCTACAAAAGTTTTTGAATCTGGCCCAATATCTATAATATGCAGTAAACTGCGAGCTTAATAAGCCATTTCCTTGCCAGTAAAGTTTATTTTTAGGCAGAGATAAGAGTCGTTTGGCTGAAGTCTCTCTGTCGCAGGCAGCGCTGTTGTCTCTGAGTCATAGTTATGGTTCAGAATGCAGAACTCCCTTCTGCCTCAGCACCTGGGCCCTAGCAGTAAAGCAGCAGCAGTGTTTGTCAGCAGCAATCTGTGTATTCCCCAGGCCGTGTGTGCTTGGCGGATTTACGGTAGCTGTGTGTTGTTTGGTTTGTACTGTTCCTGTGAGAAGGCTCCGGCAGCCATGTGAAGTACAGAACCATGCAGCTCGCCAGAAAGCGACATGCTCATGCCATATCAAACCTATTAAATACATTGATGGATAAGTCAATTCGGCCCTCAAGCCCATCCAGTTTAGCCAGTGTCCTGCCAGTTGGTCATCGTGCATAGACCCATGTGCATCCCATCAGTGCTTAATTTGTAAAGCAGTGCCAGGGCTCTTCTCAAAAGGCCACTGCAGCATGCACCGCCCTTTGCCCCTGCCTGCGCTGCCAGTGACAGTACCAACACAACTACTAACCATTGCATTCCTGTATGTGACAATGCAGACTATTCCAGGCCAACCAAGGCTATAAGGAAAACGTAGGAGCCATGTATTGATAATTTTGAATCTATATTGACATATTAAACACTTTTGTGCTCATCTCAAAATTAGACAGACGGTGCCACCATATGGTGGACTGTTGTTAGTGCGAGTGTTAAGAATTAAGTGCCGGTGAGGAGCACCGGCAACCACCGGTTCAAATCAAGCACTGCTCCCCAGCCTTATCTTCGCATATACTGAGGTCCCTCCGATTTTGATCCAGGCCTTTGGTGTTCGGTGTTCAGTAGGGAAAAGGACTGCTTAGTAAGATGGGCATGATATCCCTGATACACTGATATCCCACAGCTTGCAGCTCTACATGTGGCCAGGCATGCTTTAAAGCTGACAATTAAAATGGAGGCGCACCCTAGACTGTGTTATGGAATTAGCAGGCATTGCACCCCAAGAAAACTACTTCATGTTGAAAACAGAATGTATTTTACAATTTTACAACAGACAGTAGTATCTATAGCCACTTGCAGCACAGGTATATAGATGACTGTATTATGGCATTGGAGCATGGAGTCCACAGAGAAACCCTTCACTATTGTCAAAAGTCACAACCCGGAAGGCCTGCAAAATAGTCTCCCGTCTGGTCAGAAAGTCCTTGAAAAGTGTTTGATACTCCCCCTGGGAGTGTTTGCTTGAGTCTCCAGGCAGAACAGAAACTATTTAACGCCTGATATGTGTTAGCACATTTAATCCCATTAGCAATAAAAGGCAGAAAATAATAAGACCATATCGGCACCTCCTTTTGACTTTAATCACAGAGCCCCTGTCGTGTAGTTCCCACTAATCTGTAGGACCTGCGCATTTGTTTGAACCAACATGAACTTTGGATGAGGTGCCTAGACTGATTCCAGGGCCTCCCGCAGGATATGTTGGCCTAGAGACCAGGTAGCTTACAGTGCCACCTTAAACCCCCTAACCTCACTAGGGAGCAAAAGTTTCTGGCAACCACTGAATATTACAACCCTGCCCCCTCAGTGTTCGTGGAAACAGATCCAAACCTTTCGCTCAGTCACTTGTGCTTATGTGTTCTCAGAGAAATATACAGAATACACAGTGGCACGTTTCAATATATTTATTGAACCAATATCATTCTTGTTAAGAATACATGTGCTACGATAATCAGTTGACAGAAGCAGATGAAAGTGATTACGAGCACCAGAAGATGAAATAGTAGGTACAGCTCTACCATGGTGTTAAAACAGTGTATATATGCAGACATATAAACAAGGCAGTAATCAGGCGTACTCCTACTATGCAAAACCCTACTGAAAGTGTACCTAGAGTGTGTGTAGGTGTAGAGCCAAGAATCTCCCCGTGGGACGATCCAGCCCCATTACCTGGTGGGAGAGAATGAAGTACCCCGTCTTGGTCACAAACTGGACACCCCTCACGAGATGTCAGGCTGCTTCGTGGCGATGTCTCAGCATCCAGGGACCCTCAGTGTCAGATATAGTGCCTCCTCTGCTAATCTATTGGGATGCACATTACTTATAATAGAAAGCGACTTGCGATGTATGTTGTAGATAAGCGATGCTATGGATATGTAGATAGCTCTGTCGCCTGTGGATAAATATAGAACGACATTTGTACAGGCATCGTGATAATGTTGTGTGAAGCTAGATGTGTAAACAAAGCGGTTTCAGATAAACTAATCCAACATAGTCATTCATGAAGTATGTGAAACAGTTCACAGCAGAAATTTTATTGTGAAAAAGAGGAAAATGTAAGAAATGAGCACCTTCGATACGTGGGCCTAACCGGGGAACTTAACACCCCCATTCTTTGACTTCAAATGTAACAATACTATCAGAAATGTTCTAGTGAGAGCCTATGGATTATTGATTCTATCATGGACCTTCCTCCTGTGATTGGACATTACCAATGGTGAAAATGTCAAGCTTGTAAATTCACGCCAACACCGGAACTTTTGAATTTCAGGGACATTGATAAGCCTTGGCCTCCTTTTTTCAATTGCAACCTTACCAATGTGATTTATGGTATCAAAAGTCCTTGTACCAAATTATATGTATGGTAAACTACGCTGATAGTCAAGCAAAGAGTCTGGCAACTTAGGAGTAGAATTAGATGTGTAACTTCTTCTTTATTTGGACACTATAGGACTTATGAACGCCCAGAAAATGATGTAGAATGGCAGGTGATCGAGGTGCTGACATGAGATTCCAAAGTTGGCAACTTGAAAGAAAAAAATCTATTTATCAAGTGAGAAAGGCAATGGGTGGATCTGCCAAACACAAACAGCCACGGCCTGTCCTCATTTGCCCAAAAAGAAGAGTGTCAGGCTGAGCAAAGTTCAGCTCGACAGACACTCTTCCTGTTCAGGTCAGGCTCCTGTCTGCCTGAGCTGACCTGTGCCAGGCTTAGATTTCACAGCACTGTGGATGTGACCTCCTCAGCCTGGCAAAAATGCCTTAAGGCACTCCACCTTGTAACGAGCGGGCACATCCCTGATTAACTTAGACCCGGGCACTTTAGAGTTGAGTACTGAAATGCCCAGGGCCGAGTGTTAATCTTTGACACCTCATCACAGAGTGAGGTGGGGTCAGCAACTCTTACTGACCCCATTCCACTCTGTGCTGACCCTAGGTCTGCCAAATAGGGAAGGCAGCAGTTCACCTCGGCGGTACGGTTGGCCTTCTCCAATGGGATGAGAGCCATATCACACTGGATGAAGAATAATTTCCTCCGGTGTAATGTGTGAAAAACAGAGATCATGCTCTTTGGAGAGGCCCCACTCCTATGGACACCTGACTGGTGGCCGACCGACCTAGGCCCTCATCCTGCCCCCAAGTTGTCAGTCAAAAATCTGGGGATTCGGCTGGGCCAGGCACTTATTTTGAAGGAGCATGCCGCTTAGACTGCTGGGTCCTGTTTCCATGTAATGGGCCATCTCCGCCGAGTTTTCCCTTTGCTCCCACACTTCTCCCGGAAAACCCCAGTCCAGGCGCTTGTACTGTAACGACCTGCTAGTTTCTGCCAATGATGCCTCACTTGGCAGACTGGAGGTGGTTCAGAATACAGCGGCACGGTTGGTCCTCAATGCACCCTCCAGGACTCCCTCCCGCCCTCTTCTTAGGAAGTTGCATTGACTCTCCATCCGTCAGCAGGTCAAGTTTAAAATCTTTTGCACCATCCATAAGGTATTGATTAACCTGGGCCCTTCTTACCTCTCCGAGAGATTCATGCCTTATGCTCCCTAGAGATCTCTCAGCTCGAGTACCAAGCACCTGCTGGTGGTGCCTCAAGTAAGAAAAGCAAGATTAGGAGGAAGAGCTCTCTCCCATCTTGGCCCTCTCTACTGGAACGAGCTGCCTCTACCTTTGAGACAGTGTCTAGATCATTTGCAATTTAGGAAGCTGCTTAAAACCACTCTTTTCTGCACCTGTTAACATGCTGGAGCTGCACCCTACCCTCACAATCCATTTAAGCACAGAGATACCCCTTGGGGGGGTCGATTCTAGCGCTATATAAACAAATAAATAAATAAGGCAGCAGAACCAACCGTCCTGGGACCTCCAAGGAAGAACTAAGCAGGCAAGTGTAATTTTTTTTTAATGTTTGGTACATGCATGTAAGAATATGTGTGAGTGAGTGTTGTGAATGGATGTGTGTGCAATACTGTTTGTTGCTTGTGAATGTATGGGTGTGAGGGAGTATGTATGTGTGCATGTGTGTCCCATCCTACACCCTCCCTTCTAAAATTACCGGCCGCCACTTCTCACAACGGTTTATGGATTGAATGAGATTTGTGAACCCAGAAGGGTGGATATTTATACATGAATCAATGGGTGTTTATTTATTCTTAGTGGACATTAGCTGGAATTGTCAAAACCCTCTGCAGCCTGCCTGACCTCTATGAACTGTTAGAAACATGTAAATGGATGATGAGCTATTTACTATTTGACTACATATTGGAGTTTATTCTTTCATGTATTACTTAAATATTCGGTTTTTCAGAACATCATCAACAAGCATATGTAAGTTGAATTAACTTTGGACATTCATATCAGGGTACTTTGAGAATAGGGCTCCTAGTTTTATGGCATTTATATTTTTAACATTTCCGTCTATATTCATCCATATTTTATTTTTTGCTCATCTTGTCAGTATTTCTCCATATTTATTTTGTGTTCTCTGAATAGATGAAGTTGTAATATGGTGTATTTCTACATTTATTTAACTAATAAATACATGCTCATACTTTGATGCCTGTCATGTTTTAGCAAATTAAGCAGCCAAATATAACAAAACAATACACAGACTGGTAAATATTGACATTATACTACTAATGGATGTTGACAGATGTCGGTTTTTAACAAAGCCTCATCCTGCTTTTTAACTCCCCAAGCCATCTATCTGCTCAGCTGTTTGCCTGGAATTATTGAAAGACAGTATAGAAAGGCACTCAAAAAAAGCCCAATTTTCAGTTTTTTTCCATTTGTTTTAAATAAATGCAGACTGGAAGTACATTGTTTTCTGTCTGTATTTAGCTGTAGAAATCCTAAAAAGTGAAAACTAGGAGCTGTTTCTTTACACTTGTTCTTTTGAGTACTGATTTCCAGCATTCATTTCCCTGAAAGATGCCAGTTGACTCTTTATTTTCCACAACAACTGATATTTTTGATCCATTCGGCCGGTTTTAGATGCAACCAGTAACATTAATTAACTTTTTTGATCCAACAACATGGGGGCCATTTTCAAAGTTAGCAAATTCCTAAATACATGCACCTCCTGCACATATTATTTGGGCGGCATTGTCATAGCTTGTTGAATGTTTCTGATGTGCTTTCTTTGTTTCGACAAACACATGCTAGCTGTGGGTTGTGAACGCATGTTGTGTATGAACTACCTTTTTTGCTGTTTCCGTTTGCTTGCTTCTATTATTTCATACAATATATTTTCTAATTTCCAGCCTCTGGTTTTTTATTTATCTGTGAAAGGAAACAGAGCTCATTGAACTTTGTGACTACTTAAGCCATTTTTTTGCACCCTTTTGCCTATGCTTAACGTAAGTATTGAAGGATCTTAATGCCACCGTTTTCAGTTCGCAAGACAGTATGCAGAATGGAGACCCTCCATTTTGTGCTTTTTTTTAGGGCTTGCGTTCCAGACTGTGCTAGTTCTCTGGTTGTGAAAAGAACCATTGCCAGATTATACTGGGTGTGGAGTCCCGCCCATTGCTTACCACTGGCAGGCTTTATTGTCACGCTCATTTGCTTGCTTTTTTTTCTCTTGTTTTTGTCCCTCCCTTGAGGCATAGTCTCATTACTTGTATTCTTCCACTGCTTACTTTTCAGGCACTATTTTTTTGGGGGGAGGGAGAGGGTGGGAGGGGCGGGTTAGGGACTCTATCACATTCCAGAAAGTCAAACCATGTTTACGGAGATTTTGTCAGCATTCTTATGGCAAAAATGAACTTAAATGTCCCCACTAAATGCTGACAAATATTTATACCACCTACCAAAGACTTGCTGTCATATTTGGGAAGGTTTAGGGTGCAGAAATTAGTGCCCAGGGTATCTTTGTCTTGTTTCTTTCCTTCTTACCAGAAGGTTCCGTGCTTTGCATTCTGGTACAGCAGTGTCCACTTTGAAGTAGATATATTTTGCCGACACTGTTTCAAGCAGTGTCAGCCGGTGCAGGTAATGACGTTGGGGCAGGGGCATCGACAGATAACGGGGGGTGGGGAGGGACGGGAGGTGACAGACGATGGGATATGGAAAATAAAAAAACAATTATCTTGTGCTTGCCACATCGCCTATGTGGCAAGCGCAAGGTAAGAGGCTTTATTAACTTTTTAGTTTTATTTTCCCTGTCGACTTTCCCCCCGCTCTACCACTCCTACCTGCACCGTCCGCTACTGGTTCCAATACCTTATATTTCCTAGCTTGCTCCTTATTTCTGGCTGGCTGGTACGATAACTCTATCCTCTCTAGATCCCCTCTCCTGCTCTTTCCACAATCTTGGGAATCGATCAGGTCTGAGAATGTTCAAAAATTTCCATTAGAAAGGATCCTGTCCAAGGTCAAACTGCCAGGGAAAGCAACCCTAGAACCTTCTCAAACTCGAGTCGACATTTGCAGAGAGTAAGAAATATCTCCAAAATAAATGTATTTCAGTAAATCACATGGTAATGGAGGACATTTGCACAAGCTAGAAATGTAATCTACTCTAAGTCACAAATGTAATATACACAACGTTTAGCTGGTATTAGCAATGCAGTGCCAATTTTTAGGGAAATGTTTGGTTGTTTTCGGTGGCTCAGCTGTGGGTGTGGCATGAGAATAGGCTTCTGTTATTTGTTTTGTAAATGGTTGGAAACTGTTGTTTCTTAGAAGTTGACTTACTCGGCACCACCGAGGCCGACCATATTCCAGGGTTCAGGATCAGGACAACACATTGCACAAAACATTGTATAAAACATGCGAAGGAAATAAGACAGGTGCATGATGTAATTAATTATGGGTCTCACATTTAATGAATGTATATGTGTATAAATATTTGTTATTTACATACAGCTGAAAACCTCAATTCAATTTGAATATTACAATCATCTCATGTTGCAAATATTACAGCACGTAAATCAACCCTAATCCAGCTTTAGAAAGGACGGTGGCTTTCTGCGGCGGTGCACCATGGAATGTAATCACAAAGTAGTTGTAAACATGCTGCATTCATTCAGCACACATGAGAAGGTGACTTTTTACTGCCAAGCATTAAGCTGTCCACTAATCTAGGAAAGGGACATCCATTTTTAGGTCTCGCCTAGGCAGCGCGCATGCGCTGTCTCTCCGAGACATACAGTAATCTATATCATGGGTGAAACTCTGCTTATTGCCGGGTAATTTGTCCTGCCGAATGGCATTAGTTAACTCGGGCATTTCTTTTGTTACCGTGCTTATTATTGGCTGTGCTTCCGATGCGTCACTTCCGTTTATTCCTGAAGCAATTAACATGCGTGCACAACCTTCCCCCTTTCCAGCAGCACTTGAAGCGGCCGTGGCGATTTCATGGCAGGAATTAAAGAAAAAAGTGTGCATTAACATGCGCGCAGAACCTTCCCCTTTCCAGCAGCGCTTGAAGCGGCTGTGACGATTTCATTTTCTGAAAAACAACGGTCCAAAGCAGTTTCAAAAATACGAAGTAATAACAAAACAAACCATAATAGGCTGCTCTATATTCGTCCAAGCCCAGCTGGACAAGGAGTTTATTATCATAGTATTAGTTGAATTTAGTAAGATCTTAGTGCATAAGGAACATTTCAAACATAAAGAGCACAATCCTGTGTTTTAACTCAAAACAGAGAACACATTTAGAGAGATAAAGGAAAGTTATTGAAAGAGGAAAGGAACATTTCCAGGCAAAGGAGAAGTGAGCAAGCTGGACACTTTTTAGATCAGTGTTGCAAGTGTTTGCCAGAGTAGTACATACAGAACTTAGTACAATTTGGTTTCACTGTATGGCTACTTAAAAGGATTGTGCTCTTTATGTTTGAAATGTTGCTTATGCACTAAGATCTTACTAAATTCAACTATTACTATGATAATAAACTCCTTGTCCGGCTGGGCTTGGACGAATATAGAGCAGCCTATTATGGTTTGTTTTGTTATTACTTCGTATTTTTGAAACTGCTTTGGACCGTTGTTTTTCAGAAATTGACTTAAACCCTTGGTCCACGGCCACCTTTAGGGCCCCCCTTGTTTTTTCATAAACTGTGGCGATTTCATGGCAGGAATTAAAGATCCACAATAGTCAGCCCGGGGACGAGTGGGCTCCCTGTATTGGCCCTTTTCCTCCTTGTCTGCTCCGAAATTCAATGAGTTTCCATACCAGTTAGTGCCGCCAAACTTTCCTCATCTCACGCCTACTCCGGTAGCAGCTTCTGAGATTGTCACGCACCGGGCCTTCGAGAGACCCACACTCTTTGGACCCATCCTTCCTGCTGTTCGTCTCCAATATTTACTTGCCCTACCACCACCCGCAGGGCATATGCCGCTGCACAAAATTTGGAGCAGCTGCTTTACCGGTCTTGGAGCTCAGCTCAGCCCACTCGACTCCCAGAGCATCCTCTCTGCCCACCACAAACACCAGCAAGGGCACACAGCAATCATACTCCAGTGGAGGGGAGGGGCGTCGGCTACAGATGAAGCCAAAACAGCCAGTTTCGATTAGATGGAGGGCAGGGCACAGCCATTTTCACACACCACATTCTTGCTTCTGTGATTCTAAAAGGTTCCAAATATTATGCAAATATATAGGGTGTGTCTACCCAAGCTCTTCGATAGAGAATTCTTTGCTAAGACCCAGTCCCATCCCAACCCCAGGGGTATAAACCAGCCTGGATAGAGAGAGCTGGTTAAGAGGCAAATCCAGCCTAGTTTTGGATTGTTAGGTCTCGCCTGTCGATGCGCATGCGCATCGAGCAAGCGAGACTATAGGGGCTCATCGACTCTTTATCTAACTTGCAAGGAATCGTGGCGATTCCTTGCAGTGCCCGTGACTTTTAAGGTCAATGCGCATGCGCATTAAGCTTATGCGCATGCGCATTGACCTTAAAAGTCACGGGCGCGTGCATGTCCGTCTTTGTTTACCCGCTCCGCCCCCTCCCGCCGTGTCGCCTTGCCTACTCTCTTCCACAGCCTCCCCCAGCTCCGCCCCCTCACTACTTGATTGCACGGCCGCTAGGCCGTGCCTCCCCTACTCTCCTCCCCCCTCCTCCTCTCCTCCCCTGCCTGCCTGCCGCTAGCCTTGCCTACTCTCTCTCGCACCCTCCCCCAGCTCCGCCCCCTCACTACTTGTTATTGAAAATTGCTGGGACAATCCGCTGCTTTGCTGGAGTATCATAATTCCCCTGCACGCCCTGTGTTTTAGAGGCTGTAGATGGCTCCTGTTGTGATTTATTACCACTGCCTGTATTCTGTATGCCAGCTGTGCCTTGCATTATCGCGGCAGGATTACTATCGATGTTGCCGCTGTTACCGCTATTATCCATAGCTTTGGTGCCTTTACAAGCACTAGTATCTTCGCTATGAGAGTGCGCAGCATTTGCCGTGTCGCCACTGTTCCCCAGAGCCGTAGCGCCACCCTCCAGCACTACGCCTACAGATGTATTGGCCGATACCGATGCCCCTCCACGGTTCCTTGCGCCTCCTCTGACTTTTTGCGCCATTGCTGTAATTGCGCTGATCACCGCGCTGAGTTTGCTGCAGTTAACAGTTAACATCTAACAGTGCACTAGCTCGCTACCCCCAAAAGTACCTCGCACACCTGCTGCTCCTCGTTGTGGACCCGCTATGAGCCGTCGTTTAGACCGGCAGCACTACAGTCTCCAATTTACGGGTCTCAGTCTCTCGAGCAGCAACCACTGCGATAGTCACTCTCCTGCAGCTCTTGCTCCGTGAGCGTCACACCCAGCGCGGCCATCGCCGGCGTCTCCAATCGGCGAGGCTCGCAACCTGCCCGGCGTGGGGGCGTAGGTAGTATCCGACTGCAGATGCCACACAAGATGGATTAACTTCCACAATCTCCAAATCACAGTCGGAAGAGGCTCTTTTCAGCGCTATTGCACCTACGAACTGCTAGAACCAGGGTTTCCCATTGGGAGCTGTGTGCACACCACCTCACACGGCCACTGCTTCAGTCGCGATCTTGCCTCCTCTGGAGGGAGCTAAACGCGGGCCTTGCTGAACAGCTATTGAGGGTCGCCGTGAGCAGTCTTGCTGCACAATTCTGTACAATTTGCAATTTTGCGACCAGGTTTGAGCGCTTACTTCCAGATGCCGCCACACTGATACTATGCCTTACGCGAGTGAATCAGCCCCAGGATTTCGACATCCCTCCTCCTGCACTTTGACCTTACTAACCCACGGCTTTTGTACTTCCCATTCCTGGCCCCCACCTTGAAACTGTTCGTTGTCACCCTTAGTCTGACTTAATTGCACATCGCGAGTTCGGGTCCTTTGCCTCTCGCTATTCCGCCTCGGTATGTTCTTCTAGACTCACCTACCTGCCGGCTTCCTAGCCCATTACCATGACGTGATTGCAGACGTTGAGGCTACTCTCTTCATTCTGTTCTTCCCGCTTACTGCACAGCCACCGTGAGCTTCTTCGCCACTCTGTGTTTCACCCCTTCCCCCCACCTGGCCGCCCTTGCTCCCCTACCAATTGCCTACTCACCCAGATGCCCCAGAATTGACACACAACCTTATGTCCAGGCTCTTACTTCACCACCCTGGTAGTGTTCATGCCCCCTGCTCTCCCTCAACCCCTCACCCTCAACCCCTCACCCACACTCACCCACACTCACCCACACTCACCCTCACTCACACTCACTCACCCTCACTCACCCTCACTCACCCTCACTCACCCTCACTCACCCTCACTCACCCTCACCCTCAACCCCTCACTCACCCTCACTCACCCTCAACCCCTCACCCTCACCCACCCTCAACCCCTCACCCACCCTCAACCCCTCACCCTCACTCACCCTCAACCCCTCACTCACCCTCAACCCCTCACTCACCCTCACTCTCACTCATCCTCACTCACCCTCAACACCTCACCCTCACTCACCCTCACTCACCCTCACCCTCAATCACCCTCAACGCCTCACCCTCAACGCCTCACCCTCAACCCCTCACTCACCCTCACTCTCACTCATCCTCACTCACCCTCAACACCTCACACTCACTCACCCTCACTCACCCTCAACACCTCACCCTCACTCACTCACCCTCAACACCTCACCCTCAACACCTCACTCACCCTCACTCTCACTCATCCTCACTCAACCACCCTCAACCTCACTCACCCTCAACACCTCATCCTCAACACCTCATCCTCAACACCTCACCCTCAACACCTCACCCTCAACACCTCACCCTCAATCCCTCACCCTCAACCTCACTCACTCACCCTCAACCCCTCACCCTCAACCCCTCACTCACCCTCACTCTCACTCACCCTCACTCACCCTCACTCACTCTCAATCACCCTCACTCACCCTCACTCACCCTCACTCACCCTCACTCACCCTCAACCCCTCACTCACCCTCACTCTCACTCACCCTCACTCACCCTCACCCTCACTCACCCTCACCCTCAATCACCCTCAACGCCTCACCCTCAACGCCTCACCCTCAACACCTCACTCACCCTCACTCTCACTCATCCTCACTCACCCTCAACACGTCACACTCACTCACCCTCACTCAACCTCAACACCTCACCCTCACTCACTCACCCTCAACACCTCACCCTCAACACCTCACTCACCCTCACTCTCACTCATCCTCACTCAACCACCCTCAACCTCACTCACCCTCAACACCTCATCCTCAACCCCTCACCCTCAACACCTCACCCTCAACCCCTCACCCGCAATCCGTCACCCTCAACCCCTCACCCTCACTCACTCACCCTCAACCCCTCACCCTCAACCCCTCACTCACCGTCACTCTTACTCACCCTCACTCACCCTCACTCACCCTCACTCACCCTCACTCACCCTCAACACCTCACTCACCCTCACTCATCCTCACTCACCCATCCTCACTCACCCTCAAAGCCTCACCCTCACCCACCCGCAAACCCTCACCCTAACTCACACTCAGCCTCACTCAGCCTCACTCACCTTCACCCTCACTCACACTCACTCACCCTCACTCTCACTCAGCCTCAACCCCTCACTCACCCTCAACCCCTCACTCACCCTCACTCACCCTCATTCACCCTCACACACCCTCACCCTCACTCACCCTCAACTCCTCACCCTCACACAGTGCAATAGGTCTCAGAGCATTTGAGTTAGAGCTTTTAGAATTGTTTATGGCTTTTTTCTTTAGCATTGGCTACAGGGAACAAAAATGCTAAAGATTTACAAAAAAAACCCATAAACAATTCTAAATGCACTAACTCTAATGCTGCGAGACCTATTGCATTTCTAATGCTTGTTTTTATTTTGTAGTTAAAAAAAAACTCTGCCGCACATTTGTCACACTGACGGTTACATGTTTGTGTTGCGTGATTACTCTTTGACATGCATTTCTTCTTTCTTTCTTTGAGGAAGATCTTTCTCAACCTATTTTACCTCAAAAAGTGTTCCTGCCGTAATCCAATGTCTATTTATATGGATTTCATATGATCCCCATGCATTGACTATACTTCTCATCAGCACCCTCTCAAGTCTTGCTTCCAGCCAATCAGAGAAGCTTGCCTTTGACTATGCCTTCCAATCAGAAGAGCACACCCCTGGAACTTTACCTTCAGGCGACGGCAGCCCTCGGCATGTTTTTACCAGCCAGCTGGCTAACATACGAGACAAGCGCTAGGAGTTTAACTTCTCAAACTAAGGTACATGCTTGTAGCTTTATTTCAACCTACTGTTGATGGTCGCCCGACTATTAGCGCATCACCAGCTAGTCCACAACAAGCTTCAAACAAGCATTTGTAATGAAATAGGTCTCATATTTATGCAAGTTTGAGCTATTGGCATTATAAATTTCAATGCCTTTTATTTATGTTTTGGTTTTTAAAATATAAATAAAAGGCATTGTCATTTACAATGCCAGTAGCTTAAACTTGCGTAAATTAGAGACCTATTGCATTGCAAATGCTTGCTAAATGTGCCAGCACTTCAGATGTAATCTCTCCCTCCCCAAACTCCACTCTTCTGCCTTCCCTTCCACTCTTCCCCACAGACCTCACATATCTCAGAGATGGGGAATGCCACCAAACCGAGCGGGCCATTGCTCATGTCATTAAAGTGATGTACACCAATTTGTGTCACCGGCCTTTATTTTATTTTTACATTTTTTCTTCAAGTTTTGGGTATGTTGAACTGCATCTTGCTGATGCTGTGCAGCATCGCCAAAAGGCATTGACAAAACCAATACTTCCCAAAAGCGAGACATAATGGCTTAGTCAATGTTTTTTTTCCGTCTAAGACTAAGTTCGATGGTATCAATTTGTCCTGGTGAGCCCCTTCGACAGATGTCAATGAGTCTTGTTTTGAACTTTTTCTCATATCTACAGATGAAAATCTGTGACCGCCCAGACATTTTTATTATCCATCTACGTTAATTAATTCTTGTGCCTTTGTTTTCACAGAGCACTGCATCAACCGCACCTTGTAGAGTTTTGTGCCTCCTATACCCATATGAAATTATGTAACTATAATAAATGCTTTTCTAACAAACTCGAAGGTTTCTCTTCTCACTCAATTGTACTTGAATTACTTTTAAAATGCATTGATTCAGCCTTTGCACAATTTTATATCTATACATAAGAATATTTATTACATTGTCACTAAAAGAATCTCTAGGAACCATAGTTACAACTCTTTGTGTATTACCAGGTTCATTCGGTTCAAAGAATAATCCTGGGTTATTTCTAATGTGTTTCCACTGAGTACACTTAAACTCAGTACAGTGACTCCGCTCAGTTGCTTGGTGCAAGATATGGCAAGTATTCTAATAGTTACCCTTGAGTGAAACTATCTCTTACCAGAGTTCCTGCCCAATCTCCCTTTAAAGGGCCCTCAAAATGGATCTCAGAGGTGAGATCAAGGAAGATATTTCAAATGGCTTCAGGAATGGGGTGAGGAGAGGGATAGGTTCCAGGAGTGAGGTCCTGAGCAATGAGTTAGGAATGCTGGAGATCAGGGTTGGTGGACGGAGAAATGGCTGTCCAGAGGAAATGCAGAGGGTGAGGCAAAAAGTTCGTGAATTGCCCATGTGCTAAGCTGGACAATCCCTCAACAGTTAATAAAGTAAGGCTGTAAGGCATGCAGGAAGAAGTGGAGGGCCACAATTGGAGTTTTCAAGATGGGCCTTTCTCCTCCTTGTGTGGAAATGATCACTCAGGGGTAATTCTGGACAGAGTCCACAAAGCGGTCCAAAGTCTGCTAAGACCTTCCAACGACCACAGGATATTCTGGCGAAGTTTCACTACTTCCGTGGAAGATATCCGAGGTTTGATTTCTGGGTAACACCTGCATTCATCTTACAAGACATCTCAATGGCAGCAACTCTTCAACACCCACCAGACTGCAAACCTATAGAAAATAAAGGAAGGGCAGACAGCATTTGGTATAAAGTTTATGACCATGTGGTGAATCATTATACATACAATTGTAGAGGCAGCGGTGGCTCGGGGCATATTCACAGAGGCTGCCGCTCAAGGTGGGGTCCTCAATGCAGACTTTTGAATCTCAGAGGGACTCCTGGCACAGGCCTAAATTTTCCTGTCTGTGTAAACCTTACTCGCAGGGGCAGCAGGGGACCTGCTTGGTTAACCTGATCATACAGGGGCCCTTACTGTTTTTATTGATTTTAATGATCAACTCGTAAAGTAGTTAAGTGTAGTTTAGTGTTTGTCACCTGGGACTCAACCATGTTCAGTTTTCGACTAGTTTCCAATTTGCAGAATAGAATTGTAGTCGGATGTTGCTTATATTTTTTACTGGAAATGTGATGGGGAGCACATGCAGTCTCTATTTGTATCCTTCCTGTATGGTATCCATTGTGACATGTCTACTCTAGGCTCCACAGATGGGACATTCTTTCTTTTTCTTCATGTTAGTGATGTACTACATATTTTGTATTTTCTTTCTCTTCTTTCTTTCTTCTTCTTTTTCCTGCCCTTGAAATTACCTTTCTTGGGTTGTTGTTCATTATTTTATGAAGGCTAGTAAAGGCTTCCAGTTCATGGTTCTCTTTCAGGGAATGGTGCTAGCTCTGTTCATTTTCTGGCTGAATCTGTTACTTATCTGCTGTAGGTTCTGTCATACATTGAACATCGAGGGATGTAACTTCCCAAACAAGAGGCTGGAGATGTGTAAGTACATTATAGCTCTGGAGGCAGGTGTGCTGTGTCCCCTGCAGATGCATTTTTCACATGTGGGCTTATTGCACAGAATATTCTCCCACTTTTACTCTTCTTCTGGCTAAGCTAAACATGACAGAGTGGCCATCCTTTTTTTTGCAACAACCCAGAATTGACTAGTCCAGATGTTAAGAGGAGTGGAGAGGGTAGAAAAGGAAGTTGATTGATAGAAATGATATACTAGCAACTGTTTATGACCCCAACAACCGACTAGAAGGATTGGTATTAACATTCTTACAAGTCTTTATATGTCGAGGGAGCTATTCTCATACACAAGGTAACCGTGTTTATGATGACTACCTCTAGAGGTCTAGGCAATTAACATCCCTAGCGAAGGCGGTCTCTAAGCTCCTTAAAGATGCAGTGTTCAACCTAGGACTTCGGGATATTGGATGAACCCCGATGTTTAGGAATGCTCTTTCTTCTTGCACATCAAAGATTGTATTTCAGGATTGACCAAATCTTTGTGAGCTGCCTTCTAGTACCAGTTGCATTTGATTCTGATCTGGGGACTATCACCCTTCCCAACCATGAACCTGCCTCTGATACACTTGCAATCATTCAGTATACTTGAGAGGAAAGAGGTGGAGGCTACATCTACCCCTTCTCTAGGCCATGGTTATTTGGCCAATATGTGTACTCTGATGGAAGAATAATTCGAGGCTAATAAGCATAATATTTAATGGTAAGGTCAACCTGTTCGTAGTCTTTGGCAAGTTTAAGAAAATAGCACTGAGAAGTATATTGCGATACATTCCAACCTGCCTCTTCAGACTGGTTATGTAGAAACTCGAAGCGGAACTACAGCTATTCGAGACTGAGCATAGATATCCGTGGTCTTTAACTATATTGAGGAAACTAACAACTGTTTGGTGGCAACTGCTTTCTGTGGCTACTATTGAATCAGAGGCTTTTTGGCGTACTGTTATATGTACAGTATAACAGAAGATATGTGCGAAGGATTCAGCTGACATCGGTGGACGTGTTCTTCTGAAGCTATGAGAAGGCTGGTGAATTCTGTTCTTTCCAAATCTATCCATATGCCACAGACCAGAACATGTTGAGTCTTTAATCTTTGGATGCTAAATAAGCTGGACTGCATTAATTATCTTAACATGAGAGGGACAGCCCCAAAGGCTCTATTATGGAGACTGATGTAACAGTGTCCGTAGCTTCTTATAAGGTCATTGAAGCCGGTCTGGACCACTTCTTGATTTATTTTTATGGAGAGTTCGCAACTCATTTAGTGCCCAAGTTGCCCTCAACAACTGAGGCGGCTATTGCAGTTGGCCTTATTAATAAGGATGCAAAGCTACTCTATTACCAAGTCTTTGCTAATTGCATTGGGATGCTCGCTACCCGTACAAATTACATTTTATTAATTGAATACAATGTGAGGAGAAAATCCATCTTGTGGAAAAAGATGGAAGAAAGAAAATCCCAGTGATCTTGTTGTGCCTCCATGCTGAGAAAGGCTTTGATAGAATTATTTTCTCTCTTGAGGGCTGTGCAGTGTGCAATGGGATTCTCTTGTGCTTTTGTTGAATATGCTTTTGAACATTACACTGAGACATCGGAAAAAATTAACCTCAATGGCTATACCACTTCGCGATTCCAGCTTTGTAGAGGCAAATGACAGGTCTCCCTGTGTTTTCCTTCCTTTGTGCAATAAATATAGATGCATTGGCTAATCTTATGATAGAGGTCCCTTAAGTTGGGGGAATGGAGCTTAATGGGGCTGTATAGATGATGTCTCTCTTTGCAGATTGCATCAAGGTGAAACTAAGGTCCCTAGAATTCTCACTCCCTACCCTAATACAACACTTAGAATGATTTAAATGGGGATGTGATGTGTACTTCAAGGTTAGTATATGGAGACTAAGGGCCAGATGTAGGTAAATGCATGCTTGCGATTCCTAATAGCGATTTTTAGGGAATTGCTATTAAGGAATCGCAAAATGCCATTTAGGTAGGATTCGCAATTTTTTTTGCGATTCCTAAGTATTCCTTAATTGAGGATCGCTAATTACGATTCACAATTAGCACGGAATCGGCCTTGCTAACAGCTACAGAACATCTAAAAGCTTCATTGGATATGGGCGCAACCTCCATTCTGATTCTGCTGGATTTGAGTGCGGCTTTCGACACGGTCTCCCACAAGATACTGCTTGAGAGACTGTGGGAGATCGGAGTCAGGGAAACGGCCCTGGATTGGTTCATGTCATTTCTATCTGACCGTTCCTTCAAGGTGCACGCCCCTCCGTACTCATCCAGTAGGCTCCCCCTTGAATGTGGGGTGCCTCAGGGGTCTGCGCTCAGTCCCAAATTGTTTAATGTGTACGTCCGCCCCCTGGCCGTGATGGCCCGGGAACGTAAGATACAATTAATATCATATGCGGACGATACACAACTTATCTTTAACTTCTCCAACAACAATGTGACAGACCAAATGAAGTTTCAAGAAGACATTTTGGCCATTTCTAAATGGCTATCTAACAACTGTCTTCAATTAAACTCCTCCAAAACAGAGGTACTTCTGATTGGCAATGGCACACATACATGGGATGAGCACTGGTGGCCTCCTGCGCTGGGACCAGCTCCCATACCCAAGGAGCTGGTAAAAAATCTAGGAGTGATGCTTGACAACTCGCTCAATTTGGACTCCCATGCCAAAAAAGTGGCGGGCATCTGCTACGGGCGCCTGCGCTCTCTCAGACCCATCTTGGGGTTCTTCGAACCCCCAACTCGTCAACTCCTAGTCCAGGCGTCAGTCCTTTCTCACCTGGACTATTGCAATTCTCTCATGCTAGGATCAAACAAGACTACAATAAATAGGATGCAAAGAGCGCAAAATGCCGCTTCTCGTGTTTTATTTGCTCTGCCCAAAACCTGTCACACTTCCCCTTTTCTTCGGCGATTACATTGGTTGCCTATAAAGCAACGCATGCAATTCAAAACCCTCTGTCTTACCCATAAAATCTTGTATAGCGCCGGCCCGCAAACCATTCAAGGATTATGCTCCTTTTATACCCCTACGCGCGCACTTCACTCAGCGGACCTTTTCTTAGCACGTACCATTAAGATACGGAGGAGCAGAGCTGGTGGCCGCTCCTTCAGGTATTTGGCCCCTAAACTTTGGAATTCCATCCCCTTAAAAGCTCGAGCCACCTCAAATCATCTGTTATTTCGCAAACTTATAAAAACTTGGTTGTTTGCATCCATCTAATACACCCTCTGTCGCATTAGTGGTAGGCATGTCGGCAAGTGCTGGGACGCCCCGTTGCTGGGGTAGCCATGCGCTATACAAGATTCCGTAACATAACATAACATAACAATTAAGGAATACCTTCCCATTCATTCCTATGGGCCAAGAGCCCATAGGAATGAATAGGAATAGCTCCCGCAATTTGTGAGTCACCAAGAGGCACTCGCAAATTGGGGGTGCAATTTCAAGGGTGCCAGGGTTCAAATTGGACATCCTGTTGCACCCCTGAAATGTGCATGTGTGCATATGTGGTTTTACATACATGCCCCTCCCTCCCGCCCCCCCAATGTCTAATCACTTCAAAAGAGGCTACAACCATCCCCTCAATGGATTCCTGAATCCTAAAGGTTGGAGTCAACCAGATAATCTCTTCCATCTTTAAGAAGAGGGAGGTTCAAAACCTCTAGTAAATGGAAACATAATTTTGAGCTGGGGGAGACAGCGAAACTGCATTTTGCGCAAGTTCAGCTTTGGTTTATGAATGCATAGATCTGACAGGCAGCTTAGAGGGAAAGCATTACCTGGATTAGTTCATTGAGACAAATCTGGACGCTATGGGAATCATTGTGGTTACATGTTGTTGGACCCGGCCCATTAGGCAGGTTCACCCCTAGACTTTTTTCGTTTTCCTAGCCTATTTATGGAACCTGGTGTTGGTGATTTTAGGCCTCTGCGCACTTTTTCACTGTGGTACAGTGTAAAGTGCTTGAGCTCTCTGTGGATGAATGGTGAGTGACCTGCCCTCCCATAGGAATGAATGGGGAATATGTATGCCCATGGTAGTTCCTGATGCGTGGGGAGTGCAGGGGCGAGTTTGGTATGAGAGAACTCGTGAGAATGAATGCTGCAAAATGATGTATGCAGCATGGCTGTGTCTAGTCTAGAAGTCCTACTTTTGGAAGTTGGCATATTTGTGCAAGTTGGTGCTAGCGTGTGATTGGCTGGTGAGCCTGGCCCAGAGTGCATGGGCCTGTTTGTGGATTGACTGTCTGGTTTGAGGATGACAGGGGCTGGAGAGCCCAGGAGGTTGTCTGAAGTCAGCCCATGGATGAAAGGCAGCATCTGCTGCCAGGGAAGTGGGAGGAGATGGCACCTGATAGTGAAGGGCTGTTCCTGTGTAACCACAAAGCTGGCTCCACCTCCCGCTGGGCGACTGACACCTCTGTCCCTGATACTGAAGGGGACTTCCCTCTAAACCAGTCCAGCTGGTTCTCACACTGCCTGCTTCAAAGGACTTCAAAGAACTTCAAAGGTTTTGCACTGTATAAAAAGGGGTTGTATCCCCTTCCAAATTGTTCTTGTTTTCAACTTGAATCTGCCAGGGGCTGCTGCTGCTTGAGCTCAGGGGAATCCCTGGCTCTGCCCAGCCCTGGGCACCTGATGGACTTTCCTGGACTCCTGGGGGACCCCTCTGCCTTGCTGGGCTGATGGGGGGGACTTTGCTTTGCCCCCTGAGACTCTCTGGGACCTTTGTGCAGCATGGTGGAGCTGCACTCCTGGAAGGACCTTAGTACTTTGTGTCTAGCGCTTTGGGAGCGCTTTATTGCCCCCTAGCGCTTTGGAGCGCTTTATTTTGATTATGGCGCTGAGGAGCGCTTTGCCCGCTTTGGCGAGTGCCCACCTCGCTTATTCTTGACTTTTATTTACCTTCGGCTGCCCACGCCGGTATTACCGATATTTTAAAATGCCTCCCCGCCTGCCTGCCTAAAGGAGAAGGGCCGCTGCGCTGCCCGCAGCGACCCGGAAGTGGATGGCCGGCCGGCCAATCCCAGCGCGGCCGGCCGGAAGTCCCGCCCCCGCAGCCCGAGAGGAGAGAAGCTGCCCGGGGGAGAGAAGAGGACGTACTGCGGCGGGTCGGCCGGGCTCCCGTGAGCTGAGGGAGCCCGGCGGCATCTGAGGAGGAGGCCGGCGAGAGGAGAAGCGGCCGAGAACGGCGGAGCGGGCCGGCGGGGCTCCGTGGTGGAAGAGGAGCCCCGCGCTGGCCAGAAGAAGAGCCGCCGTCCGGAGGAGCCGCCCCGAGGCCCGGTGAGTCTGGGCTGGGGCCGGGCTGGAGTGGGGCAGAGCAGGGGAGGGGCGCCGGGACACGTTGTCGGTGTCCGCCCCTCCCCCGCAGTAGCGCGAGCTCGCGCTCAAGAGAGAGAAGCCACGAAGGCTTCAAGGGCGGCCCCAGATGGCAGTGGGCCGCCCCAACGTTACACAGAGTGCGAGAAGGAAGCCATGAAGGCTTCATGGGCGGCCCCGGTTGGCAGTGGGTCGCCCCAACGTGCACGGAGCCCGGAGAGGTTCCCCGCCCCATTTGTGTTTGTATTTCGTGCCCTGAGAGGCGCTGGGGGCATTCTATGAAGTGACTGGAGAGTCAGGGCGGCCCCGGATGGCAGTGGGTCGCCCCAACGCTGAGAGAGCCTGTGTGGCTCAGAGGGGCCATATGTGTTTTTAAGAGCCTGTGTGGCTCCAACGTGCACAGTGTATGTGTTTTAGAGCCTGTGTGGCTCCAGCCTGGGCGCAGTTTGCTCCTAAGGGCCAGTGAGGGCCCTGGCGCAGTTCTTTTGTTCTCCAGGTGCCCAGCACTTTGTGGGCACCTGCCACGTTTAGGCTTTTTGTACTTTGGACTGGCGCTGCATGGCAGCGCGCCCTGACTTTGGACCCAGGGCATCCTTGCCCCAACAAGGCCAGTTGGCCTAGGGACTGCCACAGGTAGTGGCTTATGTGGTGTAGGCGCAATGCGATTTCTATGCTTTTAAATAGTAATTGCCTACTGTGTGTTTTTGCGCTATTGACTTATATTAGGCACCTCTGAATGTTTATGCATTATGTGTCTTCCTTTCCATGCGCTGCACCTCTGAATGTTTAGTCATCATGTGTCTTCTTGCGCTGCACCCCTGAATGTATTTTATTGCATCATGTGCCCTATTCTTAACACCTCTGAATGTGTTACTGCATCATGTGTCTTCCTTTCCATGCGCTGCACCTCTGAATGGTTAGTCATCATGTGTCTTCTTGCGCTGCACCCCTGAATGTATTTTATTGCATCATGTGCTCTATTCTTAACACCTCTGAATGTTTAGTCATCATGTGTTTCTCCTTATTACTCCTCTGAATGTGTTCATGCATCATGGGTAAGGTGTTCTGGTTTATGCCCCTAAATGTGGTTATTCTTAGGTGGTTGTCTTTTCTACTCCTCTGAATGTAGGTTTATTGCATCATGAGTAATGTATTCTTTCTTAGACCCCTAATGCTGTGTGATACTTAGGTGGTTCTTCTTTCTTAGTACAGGTGGTCCTAGTAAGGTCCTGGTTCCTGTTACCAGTGGTTACTGGTTGTTATCTTTGTGATTACCATTCTATGTTTTATTATTTCTTATTCTAGAAGTGCTATATCTGACTATGACAGTGGCCCTTGTGGCCCTGTCTTGTGTACATAATCCCTGTGAATATTGCCCGTGCCAGTTGGCACCATGTATATGTGTGATTTTATCTGATGTGTTTTTACAATACAAAAGTTATTTTTATAATAACCTTGTGTGGAGTCTCTTCTGTGGTGTGCCTAGTATGTTGTTGCTGTTGTGCGCTGGCGCAAATGCTTTACACATTGCCTCCGAGTTTAGCCTTACTGCTTGTGCCAAGCTACCAAGGGGGTGAGCAGAGGTTATCTTGGCGTGTGACTTCCTTGCCCTGACTAGAATGGTGGTTTCTGCCTGGCTTTGGCGTCAGCCTTAGCCTACCAGAAATAGCCAGTTCTAACATTGTTGGTCAGCGGTGCGGATTTTGGACTTGTGTTTGCGCAGTGCCATAGCGACAACTGGCTACATTACAAAACTCTGCAATTGTTTTTTTCAGATAGTCACATGTTTGGGATTATTGTTTTTGATTTTTTTCCTCAAGAGTGTCATTTTCAAATGTGTTTCTGCGCTTTATGTTTAGTGGCAGATGAGAGAAAGTGACAGGGCGGGACGCCATTAGAGGGGGGAGGTTCCCATAGATTAGGAATCCCTTGCTGGGTCCCGTGTCCAATCCCAAATCCTGTCCCTGTGTGGGTAGATGGAAGAGAGGGAGTGTGAGGAGAAATGACTAGCTCAGGAGGGTGGTTGTTCCCTGAGTGTAGTGTGTGTGTCTGGATTCCCCAGTGTGGTAGGATCCAGTGGTGGCAGCTTTAATGTGTCCAGTGTGTTAATTCCCATTCCCCGCTCCCAGAGTTTGGTACCTGTGTCACGTGTGGTCAGGTTGAGTGATCAGGGGTGGTGGAAACTGCCTTACCAGTCCGAGGGGGGGGAGTGTGCGAACGAATGATGTGCTGAACTGGAGGAGTTGGTGTGAGTTTTCTTTTTGTTAAAGAGCTTGCATGAGAGGTGTACCTCTGGTGGTGTGCAGGAGGTCCTGCAGAGGCACTGGACAGGAAGGTGGATGTCTGGCGGTGTGCTAGATGTCTTGCAGAGGCATTAGGGAGTGGTTCCAAAAGGAGTGGCTTGTGTATCTGATGATCCTGTAAAGGGGAAGAGGTTCATGTGTAACCCAGCTGGGTCCCAGTAGTATGGTAGGGGTGTAGGGGCTCACGCCCTGTCTCAGTGGAGGCGGAGTGAGTGTGGGACGGTGTGTCCCACGTTGGCCTGAAACCCTATCTCAGGGCCTGGAGGGTTCCTTAAGGGAGCGCCAGGTCAGGGGCCTAAGCTGTACATAGGTCATTTGAGGAGGATCTTCCTGTGTCTAGAGGACGGGGAGTGTCTGTAACCAGAACTCCGGCGGTCCTAGTGTTGGGCAGTACCGCTCCTAAGTGGAGGGTGCAGAAGTCCTGGCTCGCTGAGCATTGGACCGTCTAGAGTGCTTGACCATTTGTGGGGCCTCTGGAGGTCGTTCCCCGAGGAGGGGGGAAAGCCGGGTTGGGGTGTGGCCTGACCTGATAGGGAGTACTGGAGGAGAGTGTGTCGCTGATACGCCGCTGGCGTGTGCTCTGTCTAGCCTGAGACATACTG
Source organism: Lissotriton vulgaris (assembly GCF_964263255.1). Lineage (NCBI taxonomy): Eukaryota > Metazoa > Chordata > Amphibia > Caudata > Salamandridae > Lissotriton > Lissotriton vulgaris. The sequence goes on along the minus strand of NC_141689.1, from coordinate 253,132,856 downwards.
GAACTGGAAGGGGGTGCAGAGGGACGGTGTCCTTACTTCTGACCCCGGTGTAACCTGAGGGTTTAGATCTTAGGTTGGGAGATTAGGAAACTTCTAGGTCAAGAGGAATCTCTACCAAAGTGGATCAGCTGAAGAGACTGAGGGGGCTGCCCTTGCTGTGTGTTCTGGGGCTCACCTGCAGTTTGTTGTTTTCACTAAGGTAGAGGAAAGGGGGCTTTGCTGTGTGCTGTGTCTCCCCACCTGCTTGAAGAGGGACTGTGCTGTGTGCTTTGTACCTCAGAAGTAGAATAGTTTCCAGGTGGTAGACCAGTGATGGAGTGAGGTCCTGATCTGGTAGGAGAACTGTGTTCTGGTGAAGTGCTTTTCTGTGAGGGTGCGGAAACCCAGAAGTAGAGGTAGGGTGGGGCATTCTTGCCCGTGACCTCTGGTCAGCCTGAGGGTATGGTCCCTAGGTTGTTGGATCAGTGGTGGTTGTAGCTACACTGAGAGAGAGAGTGGAGCATGGCTATTGTGTGCCAGGGGTTACTACCCCCCACTCTGTGGATTAGTTAGGACCTGTGATTTGGATGGCCTATGGCCTGGTCTTGGCTGTGGATGACTAGTGTGTACCAGTGGGGTACCCTAGTTGAGTCAGAGAGTTATTATTTGGAGGAAACCATGTAGGTTCAGAGTGGCGAAAAACTGGACGGTGTCCCTGCTGTGCGAGGCCGTGTCCGTGGTTTTGTCGCCCAAAGCAGTGAAGCCCATCAGTGGTGTGATTGGTCTACCCTGCGTTTTGGCTGGAAGGGGGTTGTGTTGGACCCGGCCCATTAGGCAGGTTCACCCCTAGACTTTTTTCGTTTTCCTAGCCTATTTATGGAACCTGGTGTTGGTGATTTTAGGCCTCTGCGCACTTTTTCACTGTGGTACAGTGTAAAGTGCTTGAGCTCTCTGTGGATGAATGGTGAGTGACCTGCCCTCCCATAGGAATGAATGGGGAATATGTATGCCCATGGTAGTTCCTGATGCGTGGGGAGTGCAGGGGCGAGTTTGGTATGAGAGAACTCGTGAGAATGAATGCTGCAAAATGATGTATGCAGCATGGCTGTGTCTAGTCTAGAAGTCCTACTTTTGGAAGTTGGCATATTTGTGCAAGTTGGTGCTAGCGTGTGATTGGCTGGTGAGCCTGGCCCAGAGTGCATGGGCCTGTTTGTGGATTGACTGTCTGGTTTGAGGATGACAGGGGCTGGAGAGCCCAGGAGGTTGTCTGAAGTCAGCCCATGGATGAAAGGCAGCATCTGCTGCCAGGGAAGTGGGAGGAGATGGCACCTGATAGTGAAGGGCTGTTCCTGTGTAACCACAAAGCTGGCTCCACCTCCCGCTGGGCGACTGACACCTCTGTCCCTGATACTGAAGGGGACTTCCCTCTAAACCAGTCCAGCTGGTTCTCACACTGCCTGCTTCAAAGGACTTCAAAGAACTTCAAAGGTTTTGCACTGTATAAAAAGGGGTTGTATCCCCTTCCAAATTGTTCTTGTTTTCAACTTGAATCTGCCAGGGGCTGCTGCTGCTTGAGCTCAGGGGAATCCCTGGCTCTGCCCAGCCCTGGGCACCTGATGGACTTTCCTGGACTCCTGGGGGACCCCTCTGCCTTGCTGGGCTGATGGGGGGGACTTTGCTTTGCCCCCTGAGACTCTCTGGGACCTTTGTGCAGCATGGTGGAGCTGCACTCCTGGAAGGACCTTAGTACTTTGTGTCTAGCGCTTTGGGAGCGCTTTATTGCCCCCTAGCGCTTTGGAGCGCTTTATTTTGATTATGGCGCTGAGGAGCGCTTTGCCCGCTTTGGCGAGTGCCCACCTCGCTTATTCTTGACTTTTATTTACCTTCGGCTGCCCACGCCGGTATTACCGATATTTTAAAATGCCTCCCCGCCTGCCTGCCTAAAGGAGAAGGGCCGCTGCGCTGCCCGCAGCGACCCGGAAGTGGATGGCCGGCCGGCCAATCCCAGCGCGGCCGGCCGGAAGTCCCGCCCCCGCAGCCCGAGAGGAGAGAAGCTGCCCGGGGGAGAGAAGAGGACGTACTGCGGCGGGTCGGCCGGGCTCCCGTGAGCTGAGGGAGCCCGGCGGCATCTGAGGAGGAGGCCGGCGAGAGGAGAAGCGGCCGAGAACGGCGGAGCGGGCCGGCGGGGCTCCGTGGTGGAAGAGGAGCCCCGCGCTGGCCAGAAGAAGAGCCGCCGTCCGGAGGAGCCGCCCCGAGGCCCGGTGAGTCTGGGCTGGGGCCGGGCTGGAGTGGGGCAGAGCAGGGGAGGGGCGCCGGGACACGTTGTCGGTGTCCGCCCCTCCCCCGCAGTAGCGCGAGCTCGCGCTCAAGAGAGAGAAGCCACGAAGGCTTCAAGGGCGGCCCCAGATGGCAGTGGGCCGCCCCAACGTTACACAGAGTGCGAGAAGGAAGCCATGAAGGCTTCATGGGCGGCCCCGGTTGGCAGTGGGTCGCCCCAACGTGCACGGAGCCCGGAGAGGTTCCCCGCCCCATTTGTGTTTGTATTTCGTGCCCTGAGAGGCGCTGGGGGCATTCTATGAAGTGACTGGAGAGTCAGGGCGGCCCCGGATGGCAGTGGGTCGCCCCAACGCTGAGAGAGCCTGTGTGGCTCAGAGGGGCCATATGTGTTTTTAAGAGCCTGTGTGGCTCCAACGTGCACAGTGTATGTGTTTTAGAGCCTGTGTGGCTCCAGCCTGGGCGCAGTTTGCTCCTAAGGGCCAGTGAGGGCCCTGGCGCAGTTCTTTTGTTCTCCAGGTGCCCAGCACTTTGTGGGCACCTGCCACGTTTAGGCTTTTTGTACTTTGGACTGGCGCTGCATGGCAGCGCGCCCTGACTTTGGACCCAGGGCATCCTTGCCCCAACAAGGCCAGTTGGCCTAGGGACTGCCACAGGTAGTGGCTTATGTGGTGTAGGCGCAATGCGATTTCTATGCTTTTAAATAGTAATTGCCTACTGTGTGTTTTTGCGCTATTGACTTATATTAGGCACCTCTGAATGTTTATGCATTATGTGTCTTCCTTTCCATGCGCTGCACCTCTGAATGTTTAGTCATCATGTGTCTTCTTGCGCTGCACCCCTGAATGTATTTTATTGCATCATGTGCCCTATTCTTAACACCTCTGAATGTGTTACTGCATCATGTGTCTTCCTTTCCATGCGCTGCACCTCTGAATGGTTAGTCATCATGTGTCTTCTTGCGCTGCACCCCTGAATGTATTTTATTGCATCATGTGCTCTATTCTTAACACCTCTGAATGTTTAGTCATCATGTGTTTCTCCTTATTACTCCTCTGAATGTGTTCATGCATCATGGGTAAGGTGTTCTGGTTTATGCCCCTAAATGTGGTTATTCTTAGGTGGTTGTCTTTTCTACTCCTCTGAATGTAGGTTTATTGCATCATGAGTAATGTATTCTTTCTTAGACCCCTAATGCTGTGTGATACTTAGGTGGTTCTTCTTTCTTAGTACAGGTGGTCCTAGTAAGGTCCTGGTTCCTGTTACCAGTGGTTACTGGTTGTTATCTTTGTGATTACCATTCTATGTTTTATTATTTCTTATTCTAGAAGTGCTATATCTGACTATGACAGTGGCCCTTGTGGCCCTGTCTTGTGTACATAATCCCTGTGAATATTGCCCGTGCCAGTTGGCACCATGTATATGTGTGATTTTATCTGATGTGTTTTTACAATACAAAAGTTATTTTTATAATAACCTTGTGTGGAGTCTCTTCTGTGGTGTGCCTAGTATGTTGTTGCTGTTGTGCGCTGGCGCAAATGCTTTACACATTGCCTCCGAGTTTAGCCTTACTGCTTGTGCCAAGCTACCAAGGGGGTGAGCAGAGGTTATCTTGGCGTGTGACTTCCTTGCCCTGACTAGAATGGTGGTTTCTGCCTGGCTTTGGCGTCAGCCTTAGCCTACCAGAAATAGCCAGTTCTAACATTGTTGGTCAGCGGTGCGGATTTTGGACTTGTGTTTGCGCAGTGCCATAGCGACAACTGGCTACATTACAAAACTCTGCAATTGTTTTTTTCAGATAGTCACATGTTTGGGATTATTGTTTTTGATTTTTTTCCTCAAGAGTGTCATTTTCAAATGTGTTTCTGCGCTTTATGTTTAGTGGCAGATGAGAGAAAGTGACAGGGCGGGACGCCATTAGAGGGGGGAGGTTCCCATAGATTAGGAATCCCTTGCTGGGTCCCGTGTCCAATCCCAAATCCTGTCCCTGTGTGGGTAGATGGAAGAGAGGGAGTGTGAGGAGAAATGACTAGCTCAGGAGGGTGGTTGTTCCCTGAGTGTAGTGTGTGTGTCTGGATTCCCCAGTGTGGTAGGATCCAGTGGTGGCAGCTTTAATGTGTCCAGTGTGTTAATTCCCATTCCCCGCTCCCAGAGTTTGGTACCTGTGTCACGTGTGGTCAGGTTGAGTGATCAGGGGTGGTGGAAACTGCCTTACCAGTCCGAGGGGGGGGAGTGTGCGAACGAATGATGTGCTGAACTGGAGGAGTTGGTGTGAGTTTTCTTTTTGTTAAAGAGCTTGCATGAGAGGTGTACCTCTGGTGGTGTGCAGGAGGTCCTGCAGAGGCACTGGACAGGAAGGTGGATGTCTGGCGGTGTGCTAGATGTCTTGCAGAGGCATTAGGGAGTGGTTCCAAAAGGAGTGGCTTGTGTATCTGATGATCCTGTAAAGGGGAAGAGGTTCATGTGTAACCCAGCTGGGTCCCAGTAGTATGGTAGGGGTGTAGGGGCTCACGCCCTGTCTCAGTGGAGGCGGAGTGAGTGTGGGACGGTGTGTCCCACGTTGGCCTGAAACCCTATCTCAGGGCCTGGAGGGTTCCTTAAGGGAGCGCCAGGTCAGGGGCCTAAGCTGTACATAGGTCATTTGAGGAGGATCTTCCTGTGTCTAGAGGACGGGGAGTGTCTGTAACCAGAACTCCGGCGGTCCTAGTGTTGGGCAGTACCGCTCCTAAGTGGAGGGTGCAGAAGTCCTGGCTCGCTGAGCATTGGACCGTCTAGAGTGCTTGACCATTTGTGGGGCCTCTGGAGGTCGTTCCCCGAGGAGGGGGGAAAGCCGGGTTGGGGTGTGGCCTGACCTGATAGGGAGTACTGGAGGAGAGTGTGTCGCTGATACGCCGCTGGCGTGTGCTCTGTCTAGCCTGAGACATACTGGAACTGGAAGGGGGTGCAGAGGGACGGTGTCCTTACTTCTGACCCCGGTGTAACCTGAGGGTTTAGATCTTAGGTTGGGAGATTAGGAAACTTCTAGGTCAAGAGGAATCTCTACCAAAGTGGATCAGCTGAAGAGACTGAGGGGGCTGCCCTTGCTGTGTGTTCTGGGGCTCACCTGCAGTTTGTTGTTTTCACTAAGGTAGAGGAAAGGGGGCTTTGCTGTGTGCTGTGTCTCCCCACCTGCTTGAAGAGGGACTGTGCTGTGTGCTTTGTACCTCAGAAGTAGAATAGTTTCCAGGTGGTAGACCAGTGATGGAGTGAGGTCCTGATCTGGTAGGAGAACTGTGTTCTGGTGAAGTGCTTTTCTGTGAGGGTGCGGAAACCCAGAAGTAGAGGTAGGGTGGGGCATTCTTGCCCGTGACCTCTGGTCAGCCTGAGGGTATGGTCCCTAGGTTGTTGGATCAGTGGTGGTTGTAGCTACACTGAGAGAGAGAGTGGAGCATGGCTATTGTGTGCCAGGGGTTACTACCCCCCACTCTGTGGATTAGTTAGGACCTGTGATTTGGATGGCCTATGGCCTGGTCTTGGCTGTGGATGACTAGTGTGTACCAGTGGGGTACCCTAGTTGAGTCAGAGAGTTATTATTTGGAGGAAACCATGTAGGTTCAGAGTGGCGAAAAACTGGACGGTGTCCCTGCTGTGCGAGGCCGTGTCCGTGGTTTTGTCGCCCAAAGCAGTGAAGCCCATCAGTGGTGTGATTGGTCTACCCTGCGTTTTGGCTGGAAGGGGGTTGTGTTGGACCCGGCCCATTAGGCAGGTTCACCCCTAGACTTTTTTCGTTTTCCTAGCCTATTTATGGAACCTGGTGTTGGTGATTTTAGGCCTCTGCGCACTTTTTCACTGTGGTACAGTGTAAAGTGCTTGAGCTCTCTGTGGATGAATGGTGAGTGACCTGCCCTCCCATAGGAATGAATGGGGAATATGTATGCCCATGGTAGTTCCTGATGCGTGGGGAGTGCAGGGGCGAGTTTGGTATGAGAGAACTCGTGAGAATGAATGCTGCAAAATGATGTATGCAGCATGGCTGTGTCTAGTCTAGAAGTCCTACTTTTGGAAGTTGGCATATTTGTGCAAGTTGGTGCTAGCGTGTGATTGGCTGGTGAGCCTGGCCCAGAGTGCATGGGCCTGTTTGTGGATTGACTGTCTGGTTTGAGGATGACAGGGGCTGGAGAGCCCAGGAGGTTGTCTGAAGTCAGCCCATGGATGAAAGGCAGCATCTGCTGCCAGGGAAGTGGGAGGAGATGGCACCTGATAGTGAAGGGCTGTTCCTGTGTAACCACAAAGCTGGCTCCACCTCCCGCTGGGCGACTGACACCTCTGTCCCTGATACTGAAGGGGACTTCCCTCTAAACCAGTCCAGCTGGTTCTCACACTGCCTGCTTCAAAGGACTTCAAAGAACTTCAAAGGTTTTGCACTGTATAAAAAGGGGTTGTATCCCCTTCCAAATTGTTCTTGTTTTCAACTTGAATCTGCCAGGGGCTGCTGCTGCTTGAGCTCAGGGGAATCCCTGGCTCTGCCCAGCCCTGGGCACCTGATGGACTTTCCTGGACTCCTGGGGGACCCCTCTGCCTTGCTGGGCTGATGGGGGGGACTTTGCTTTGCCCCCTGAGACTCTCTGGGACCTTTGTGCAGCATGGTGGAGCTGCACTCCTGGAAGGACCTTAGTACTTTGTGTCTAGCGCTTTGGGAGCGCTTTATTGCCCCCTAGCGCTTTGGAGCGCTTTATTTTGATTATGGCGCTGAGGAGCGCTTTGCCCGCTTTGGCGAGTGCCCACCTCGCTTATTCTTGACTTTTATTTACCTTCGGCTGCCCACGCCGGTATTACCGATATTTTAAAATGCCTCCCCGCCTGCCTGCCTAAAGGAGAAGGGCCGCTGCGCTGCCCGCAGCGACCCGGAAGTGGATGGCCGGCCGGCCAATCCCAGCGCGGCCGGCCGGAAGTCCCGCCCCCGCAGCCCGAGAGGAGAGAAGCTGCCCGGGGGAGAGAAGAGGACGTACTGCGGCGGGTCGGCCGGGCTCCCGCGAGCTGAGGGAGCCCGGCGGCATCTGAGGAGGAGGCCGGCGAGAGGAGAAGCGGCCGAGAACGGCGGAGCGGGCCGGCGGGGCTCCGTGGTGGAAGAGGAGCCCCGCGCTGGCCAGAAGAAGAGCCGCCGTCCGGAGGAGCCGCCCCGAGGCCCGGTGAGTCTGGGCTGGGGCCGGGCTGGAGTGGGGCAGAGCAGGGGAGGGGCGCCGGGACACGTTGTCGGTGTCCGCCCCTCCCCCGCAGTAGCGCGAGCTCGCGCTCAAGAGAGAGAAGCCACGAAGGCTTCAAGGGCGGCCCCAGATGGCAGTGGGCCGCCCCAACGTTACACAGAGTGCGAGAAGGAAGCCATGAAGGCTTCATGGGCGGCCCCGGTTGGCAGTGGGTCGCCCCAACGTGCACGGAGCCCGGAGAGGTTCCCCGCCCCATTTGTGTTTGTATTTCGTGCCCTGAGAGGCGCTGGGGGCATTCTATGAAGTGACTGGAGAGTCAGGGCGGCCCCGGATGGCAGTGGGTCGCCCCAACGCTGAGAGAGCCTGTGTGGCTCAGAGGGGCCATATGTGTTTTTAAGAGCCTGTGTGGCTCCAACGTGCACAGTGTATGTGTTTTAGAGCCTGTGTGGCTCCAGCCTGGGCGCAGTTTGCTCCTAAGGGCCAGTGAGGGCCCTGGCGCAGTTCTTTTGTTCTCCAGGTGCCCAGCACTTTGTGGGCACCTGCCACGTTTAGGCTTTTTGTACTTTGGACTGGCGCTGCATGGCAGCGCGCCCTGACTTTGGACCCAGGGCATCCTTGCCCCAACAAGGCCAGTTGGCCTAGGGACTGCCACAGGTAGTGGCTTATGTGGTGTAGGCGCAATGCGATTTCTATGCTTTTAAATAGTAATTGCCTACTGTGTGTTTTTGCGCTATTGACTTATATTAGGCACCTCTGAATGTTTATGCATTATGTGTCTTCCTTTCCATGCGCTGCACCTCTGAATGTTTAGTCATCATGTGTCTTCTTGCGCTGCACCCCTGAATGTATTTTATTGCATCATGTGCCCTATTCTTAACACCTCTGAATGTGTTACTGCATCATGTGTCTTCCTTTCCATGCGCTGCACCTCTGAATGGTTAGTCATCATGTGTCTTCTTGCGCTGCACCCCTGAATGTATTTTATTGCATCATGTGCTCTATTCTTAACACCTCTGAATGTTTAGTCATCATGTGTTTCTCCTTATTACTCCTCTGAATGTGTTCATGCATCATGGGTAAGGTGTTCTGGTTTATGCCCCTAAATGTGGTTATTCTTAGGTGGTTGTCTTTTCTACTCCTCTGAATGTAGGTTTATTGCATCATGAGTAATGTATTCTTTCTTAGACCCCTAATGCTGTGTGATACTTAGGTGGTTCTTCTTTCTTAGTACAGGTGGTCCTAGTAAGGTCCTGGTTCCTGTTACCAGTGGTTACTGGTTGTTATCTTTGTGATTACCATTCTATGTTTTATTATTTCTTATTCTAGAAGTGCTATATCTGACTATGACAGTGGCCCTTGTGGCCCTGTCTTGTGTACATAATCCCTGTGAATATTGCCCGTGCCAGTTGGCACCATGTATATGTGTGATTTTATCTGATGTGTTTTTACAATACAAAAGTTATTTTTATAATAACCTTGTGTGGAGTCTCTTCTGTGGTGTGCCTAGTATGTTGTTGCTGTTGTGCGCTGGCGCAAATGCTTTACACATTGCCTCCGAGTTTAGCCTTACTGCTTGTGCCAAGCTACCAAGGGGGTGAGCAGAGGTTATCTTGGCGTGTGACTTCCTTGCCCTGACTAGAATGGTGGTTTCTGCCTGGCTTTGGCGTCAGCCTTAGCCTACCAGAAATAGCCAGTTCTAACACATGTGACTTGCTGATAATGTCCGCAACTGTCTCCCAATGAGCCTACACAAAGTTGCCTGCACTCTTGGGGAGGGAGATTTCTGACTGGGAGCAGGAATGTCAATGTTATGATATTTCCAGAGCCACAAAAAACTCTCATAGTAAAGAGGTGCATTAGAAGGCAATGTATGACCCATACTGCACTTCTGCTAAGCTTCATCTGATGTACCTATATGTGAGCTCTCTCTGCTGAAGAGGCTGCTGTGGTATGCTGCAGTGAATGTCCTGCACACTTAGTGATGACGCCTGAAACTGTTGTCTTCTGTAAGGAGGTTCACACTGCCATGAAGACTACACAAGGATATTGTATCCAAGCAACTTCAACATTTGTCTATGGGCTGAGGCCTCCAGGAATGGTTTCACTGTCTAAGGCTGATAAAACTCTGATTTGTACTTTCTTCTGATGGCTAAATTATCAATTGTCTTTCTTTGAGCCGCCAGCTTTTGACCGGGCATCTATTCAACATCCTTGCAACGATCAGACCTGCTGGCTGATTGGGCATAGTGATCACTTCAACACATTCTTGACACTAGTCCTGGACTGTTTGTCACTGGGGTCCCCAACATTATCATGTCCAATCAGGATTCCTGCACTGGGCCTATTCTCTTAACAATCTCATTGCGGTACAGGATTCCATTTCTGAAAATGATTTAAATAATGTGGTCTTCCCTGTGATTGGGTAATGGGGTTCACATGTTCCTGACATTGAGTGAATAAAACCATGCTTGTTTTTTTAAAAGTATGTGCCAGGGATCTTGGGAGGCCACTGCAGCCTGCTCCACCCACTGTCCGTTAGCTTTGCCAATTACAGTATCGACACCAGTACTAACCATCGCACACCTACAAGTGTGACGATTCAGACTATTTTAGGCCACCCAAAGCTATAATAATGGCGTTGGTGTTCTATTTGAATGTATATTGACATATTAAGCAATGGTGTGCTTATCTTAAAATTAGACAGAAAGCGCCACCATGTCGTGAACTGTTACCAGAGCCGGTGCTAACAATGAAGTGCCATGCTGAGCACCGGAAACCACAAGCTCAAATTAAGCACTGAAATAAAGGGACATTTGGGTCTGATTGGACTACTCTACTTGCACATACAATTGGAACCCATTCCTGTTAGGATTTATTTCTGTGTGCCGTGTGCATGGACTGTATGAATCGCACTCCAAAGTTCAAATTAGGTGGGAAAAACATCTTTCCAGCGCTTTATTTCCAGTTTGGATATATAGAGCCGTCTACCATTGCACAAGGCAATCGTGAGGACAGAAATTTTAATTTCTGCATTTCTTAAGTTACAACTAAGGTTTGGTTTTGTGAGCCAGTTTCTCAGTCTACCTGCAAAAGTAGGCGAACACACAACTGGCAGGTAGGTCACCACCATGGAAAAACACTAGATTTACTACTGTCCTGGGCATGAGCAACAATCTCTCCACTGTGACTATGGGGATATAGTATCCCCATATTATAGAGAGTGAAGAGGAAGGGGCTCCTCCTTAAGGAAAATATTTTCCGCCTGAAGAAGCAGAATCCCTTCTAAATTAAGCACTACGCTACGCTCGCGGAGTTTGCGAAGTTTGCGCAACTTCGCACTACGCGAGCTGTGCGTAGCACAGTGCGAACACGCGTAGTGCAGCGTAGCGTAGTGCAGAGCTCATTTTTTGCTTGTTCGCGGTCCTGAACGTCATGTTCGCGACCGCGAGCAAGCAAAATGACATCCCGGCGAGATTCTCAACGTGGGGAGGTAAGGTTTCTCATTGTGAGTGGTTGCGCATGCTCGCGACCGCTCTCAATGAGAAACTACCAGTTTGCGTTGAGAAAGCTGCAGCTCGAGTAATAATCTACTCGAGCAGCAGAAAACTACAGCTCGCACTGTGCAAGATGCCATTTTCAATGATTGCACAGTGTCGGATGCTTGTCCGCACTGTGCAATCATTGAAAACACTTCTTGCACAGTGCGAACATGCTACTACGCAGCTCGCGTAGTGCTACGTGAAGTTCGCGTAGTGCGAAGTGCACTTCGCGTAGCTTCGCGTAGCGCTACTTCGCGAACTACGCCCACCCTTATTCTAAATGTGGTACGCTTCCTTGTGCAAAAATGTACACCACGTGGAAATGTTGAATTTGCGTATATCGCACAAGTTAGTACTCTTCAACTAGAATAGATTTATAGATTTATCATGTGATCCTATATCAGTCCCTGAAAATTAGTTTACTACGTAGGAGTAATGCTAGATAGAGATTCTTGGGCTCTGTGGACCAGAGGTGCCGAAGGCATCATCTCAGCATAGACATGTTTGAGCAGCTTGTGATTTGATGTTGTGTCCCCTTGGATATTGACACATATTCACACATGAATCCGCCCCTGCAGTGCACGCGTTCCTTATGGCAGAGTCACGCACAATAACACATATAGATACATAATGTTTACTGCAGAATACATGTTCATTGGAGTGGTTTTCGTTTCAGATCCCTTACTGTAGGAGCAGCATTCCGCTGATTGCATTCAGCACAGAGACCATGGGGAGGTAATAAAAAGGCTATTTTCATTTCCTCGCGGTTGGACATATCGCTGCCATCAGCGGAATCTATTACCTTTTTTTTATTTCTGTTATTTTTTTCACCCTGCGTTAAATGCTGCAGTTCTCCACAAGCGCAGACAGTAAAAACAAATGTACCACAAAGTAATGTTTCTCAATTTCGCGTTTTGCATAGAAAGTACCATCTGGCTTTATCATCCTTTTTTTCCCCTTTCTTTCTTATTTTTAGTTAGGAAATCTTTCACGGAGTGATGACTCTCAAAAAACTCATCTGTATATTTTTTTAGATCGAGCCTACTGGAAAGCGCGCACACTGTCTGTTGAGGGGCTTATTGTGGTTTACCAAGAACATTGAGGGGGGCTTGGATCCGCCCATTGCTTCTCATTGGTTGTCTGTCCTTGTCGCTCCTATTCTTTTTCATGTGCCAGCTTGTTAATCTTGTGTTTGTTCCTTCAATGGAACATTGTCTCTTTACAGTCTCTTTGATTGACTGGCATTGCAGCTTCCACTTCCTTCTTTTCAAACACACGTTTTTTTCTTTTGTGTGAAGCACTCCATTAGAAAGTGTGTGTGTTTGAGCTGTCTCTCTCGTGTGAGTCTCTCCCCCTGCATTTCGCTTTTGTCTCTTCTCCCTGCCTTCTTCGCTGATGCCTTTATTTACCCCATGCGTGCTTCGCATTTTCCCGCTGTGCGCTGAAGTTTTAAAAAACCCGCGGTTCATGACGAGCTAAGCTCGTCATGAGCGTACGAAAGGCGTACCTCATGACGAGCTGAGCTCGTCATGAGCGTCGAAGGGGTTCTACCCACCCAGGCTCCCCGTGTTGCTTTCCTCAACCTCCTGTTGCTGTTGCTTTGCCAATTCTTGTTTATTTTAGTCAAATAAGTTGAAACCAGTGATTTTAGTTATTTCAAATCTATCTGGGCCCATATTTCTTAAAAAAATAGAAAGTATTCAAGCAGGAGCAACTGGTGATTGATTTGCAGATTTTTAGATATGATTGGCTTCCGAGCACTTCTGTGCTGCCCACACTGCTGTGAAAAATTAGGGTGTCGGGAGTAATGGAGGCAATCTAGTAAGAACCACAAGGAGGTGGCTGCTAAGTTATGTTATGTTACTGAGTATTTGTCTAGTGTTGTGTTCATCAATTACTTGGCACGTTGTAAATACATCTGTTTGCAGTTGTAGTTCATCCAGAGGAGTTTCCATTGGAGTCTTCTGTCTGTAACCCCATAGGTGTGGGTGGGTGATTGGAGGGTGTGGGCTATTCTCATGGAGGTGTTGCGTATGGTAGGCGGGTCTTGAACCTGACCATTGTAAATGTCCGGAGTGTAGTAGGGTTTCGGTGCTGAGGCTCTCCACCTAAAGCCTGTACGCTATTGGGGGTCATGTGGCACAGGAGCATTTGAATTTGCGCTCTTCAAGTGACTTAGGCGGTTGTTTGTGAGAGTCTTTTTAGCGCAATGATTGTGGACCTACGTCTGGGGTGCATTGTTCCAGATCCAACTTTTAATTGTATTTTGCCTCTCTAGGTTCTGCTGTCCTGGTTCCTTATACTGGAAGCAGGTCTCTCTCAGACCTTTTCTGCTGCTCATAGATTTCCTATTCCAACATTGCTCAGTGATAAGTTCCTCCGCACCTCCTGCCTTTGTCCTCATAGTAGCGGAAGTGAGGATCAGAAGTCATTAAAGTCCAAGGGTCGGTCCTAAAGTCATTGTACAATATTCCCTGAATCCCACTCAGAGTGGAACAGCCAGAGTTTGAAGACTGTTCAAGTAATTTTAACAATAAACAGGATTTGTTTTGCTTTGGGCAGGAATGTGTTGTCCATAATCGATGAGTTGGAGGCAGGCCTGTCCATAATTGGTAAACTGGATGGAAATGAACGCTCTTGTTTGAGTGGAAGTCAAGCCATCAACAGGCTGAGATCTCTCCCCAGCAGCAAAGCTCACCGTCAGAACAACCATCAGGAAAGAAGGGAAGATTGAGGTGTGAGTGTTACCAGTAATAGATTTACAGATCTGTCAGTAGCATATCAACTCAATGTCCATCTGGCAGTTAGAGAAAGTATGTTTGATGGAAAATAAAAACAGTCCCATTGGCAGCTGATGAGACGGACATTTAACCATCAGCTGTTGCGTAGATGGAGCCAACCTGGCTGTAGCTGGAGCTAAGATAGGCTAGCTACATAATCTATAAATGAATGGCAATTTATAGCGTGCACTGATACCCTAAACAGAGCATCCTGGCGCTGTACAGGATCCCAAAGTCAAATCAGTGAAAACAGAGGAAGCACTGTAAGAATTTCAAATGTTCGAACAACCAAGTATTAATTTGCTTCCTGAAGAACTCAAGCAAAGGTAAAGATTTGAGTCGCAGAAAGGGGGTTCCAAGTTGTAGCAATAATTTAAGAAAAAGTGTTCCCCCTAAATGGCTGTGCCTGGTGTGGCTAGGTCTATAACTTCACCTGCCTCAAGACTCTGGCCAGAACTGATACAAGTGCTATTCTCAAACTCTATTTAAGCTCTTCAAACTCAGCGCAAATCATCACTATCTTAGAGCTTCCTAACAGTAAAGTGATCCTGATCTCTGCTGGTCATGACGACTGTTGTTACAGTAATGTCCTTCCTTATCAAAAACAGCAGAGATCAAGCTAGAGGCTGTCATGAGAAGATACTGTCTTCAAATAAAGCACTGAAGATGCTACGGTTGGCTCAGGTGGATAACATGGAGCGATTTAGATGCTTTCGTTTGGTGCGACATAGACCATATTTGTTAGATAAATAGTCCAGTCATATAACCCACTGGACTCAGCATCCCTAGCTAATTTCAAGATTTTTGGTGAGCAAAAAACAATATCTGCAATTTTCCGCATTTGTCGTGTCTCCATCCTAAATTCTCAAATGTAAAAGGCCTTCAAAACTGTAGCAGCTACCATAGTCCACTGTTTCTATCTCTCAATGCAAATAACTTAAATAGCTTTGTATATTTGAACCATGTTTTTACTTAGGTACGCCTTACTATGGTCTTAAACTATCTCAGTTATTTCTATTAATTAATTTTCTTTCCATGTTGTTTGCCCATCAAATTAAAGTATGCAAGTGTGTCAATCGCTCATTATGCAATTCTCTACAATCAAAATGGATCGACATAAAATTACGCTATCGGCCTGATTCTCACAGGTAATTTTACACATGTAGATTTACACCAAGGTACAGATCTACACTTTATTTTGCTATCCACCATTTCTGAGTGTAGATTTACACCTAAGGGTAGTCTTACATGTCTATATCCCCAGGTGAAGCATCCCACAACAGAATTTATGAGTATGAAGTTAGTGCTAGTTAGTGCTTGTAACTATTTACATGTAGGTGCAGAGCTCTATTACAGTGATGGAGATCTCCCTGTAGGAAAGTATAGGAAAAAAATATTAACATTTATTATTCTTTTAAAAAATATACATGTACAATAATTTAAAACATTTACTCTTAGCCTAGAACTAGTAAATAAAATGTTACGGCTAGATATATTGGTAATGTAATTATTTAATAAATGTGTATTAAATAGCTAATTAATTATAATTTCTTTAATTTATGTAATTTATACATAATATATTTTGAAGAATAATTGTAAAAATATCCACACCCAGTAGTATTTTATTTGAATTAATTTAAATAATCATAATTCTTTTAACAAAAGTTATTAAAAAAATATATTTTTTAATTAGGGTTGTTATTGCTTGGCTCTAAAATAAGTATTTAATATTTATATATACATATCCATACTAATATAATAAAGAGAGAGCCCAAACCTTTGAGGCGGGTAATCTCAGGAACCACAGCACCAATCACAACACCCAATACAGCGTTGGAAAGGGCAGTTGCAGAAGAAGGACATAGGCTATGCAGACGCCCACCATATACATTTAAAAGGTAAAAGAACCGTGCCAGCAAAGTAGTCCCTTGTGGGCGTGTCTGCATTGTGCTGTGGGCGTGTGCTGGGGTCGTGACAAACGCTGGGGGCGTGTGGTACGTTCCGCCCTTCATGCCATGTCTCATATCGTGTGCTAATCCCACAATGCTCCCTTTAAATACCCCTGCACCCCATAATCCTAACCCACCCTTACTCCTCAAAATACCCCAACACCCTTAAACACTAACCCATCTTAACCCTATAAATATACCCTGTACCCCAAAACCCAAACCTATCCCTAAACCCTAAAAATACCCCTGTACCCCAAAACCCAAACCTAGCCCTGAACCCTAAAAATACCCCTGTACCCCAAACCCAAAACCTAGCCCTGAACCCTAAAAATACCACTGTACCCCTAAACCCAAACCTAGCCCTGAACCCTAAAATACCCCTGTACCCCAAAACCCCAACCTAGCCCTGAACCCTTAAAATATCCCTGTACCCCCAAACCCAAACCTACCCCTGAACCCTAAAAATACCCCTGTACCCCAAAACCCAAACCTAGACCTGAACCCTAAAAATAACCCTGTACCCCAAAACCCAAACCTACCCCTGAACCCTTAAAATACCCCTGTACCCCAAAATCCAAACCTACCCCTGAACCCTAAAAATACCCCTATGCCCCAAAACCCAAACCTAGCCCTAAACCCTAAAAATACCCATGTACCCCCAAACCCATACCTATCCCTAAACCCTAAAACTACCCCTGTACCCCATAACCCAAAACTATATCTGAACCCTTTAAAATACCCAAACACCCCAAAACATATACCTCGGTACCCCAAAACATATACCCCTATACCCATACTTACCTTATCCAAACATTTAAAAAAAACATGCTTTTCCATTCATGCACTTACAACGAATTTTGTTGTGCTTTCGTGGTAAAAGCATATAAAATGTAATGCAATGCGTTATAATGGCATTGCGGAGTCATGGTACTTTTGTAATGAAAGTATGCAAATTGATGGTATGCGGAACGAAAGTTGCGGAATAATGGGTGTTTACCCTCCCCTGGTAAAAGCATATAAAATGTAATGCCATGCGTTATAATGGCATTGCGGAGTCATGGTACTTTCGTAATGAAAGTATGCGGAGTGATGGGAAGCGGAAAGAAAGTTGCGGAATAATGGGTGTTTACCCTCCCTGGTAATTACATTGGTGGCACGGCGGCCCACATCTCCAGCAACATACTCATATTTTTTCACCACCCATTTGAAAAATGCACAGGTCTCTCTCATTGATGGCCAGCACCGACATACACTTTTAGACACACCTCCCGCCACAAGTTCTAGAATTGCGAACTTTAGAGCTGGGGAGCTACGTTTGAATCTCGGCATCAGCTCAACATCCTGTGATTCCAGGCAAACCGCTTTGTCTCCCCGTGCCTACCGCAAATGAATGTGTTTTTCTGTAATGTAAATTGCGCTCATGCCATGTTAAAGAGTTCGCGCTATATAATATTGCAAGGAAAAATAAAGTAGGGAAACTCGAGCTCACACACTACTGAACGCGCACTCTTAAGTGCATCAGCAGTGCACTGTGAATCGGAGCGTTTCACAGACCTGTCACAGATGGAAATGCTATCAAAACGAAATCCTAAAAAACAATATACTACTGGCCGGCAGCAATTCATACCCGGACAACGTCGGGACGGGCTGCTAGTTACCATTATAAAAGTCAAAATAATTGAATTTATTGAACATTATTCCCCATGGGGTGTTAATTTAAGACCCTGACTTCATTAATATTCTAGGTGAGTATGTTGCAGTACCTGTGAGTGATCATGTCTGGTGCTTGCCTTTTTTCTAAGGCTGGGTGGAGTACATCTATTACTATTTTGTAATCTTTAGGGCTGTAGTAATTTTAGTAGGTGTAATTTGTGAATAGCAATGGGCTTATGTTTGTAGTAGCCTGTCCCTCTCATAACCTTTCCTTACTTTTCTCTAACGCCCTCCCATTTTGTAGAAAGTATTCCCATTTTCTAACCACTCCCACTTGTCCTTACTACATTTAGAACAAAAACGTAAACCTACATGTGTGGAAATTGAGGCTAATAAAGGTGAATTTCCGGTTACCTCTGGGTACTTTTAACTAATGACCCCTCTAACTCTTTTTCTCAGTGTGCGGCAGACTAAGGTCTTTGTGCGCTGCATCCAAGGCTAGGTGCGCCAAGTACCCTACAGCGCGTGTAGACCAGGACTTTAAGTGCAATGATAAAATTAAGGGGTCTCTCAAAGGGGCGTGACCGATGCAAATAAGGGTGTGGCTTAAAAGCAATTGAGCTAAAAATCTGAGGTTAGCATAGTGTGCCACCGGACGGATATTTTGATTCTTCAGGTCATTGCATTCAGATATAGAATACAAGTAGCATTACACTTACAAGAAGCCAGGACTATTGGCTTTGTCAATGGATGTTTGCTGCATAAAGTTGTATATAATATTGAAAATGCTTCCGCTTTTGTGGTAGAGGTTGTGGCTTAATGCTCGAGCTGGCGACTTAGGAGATAGGGTTTGAGTCTCTGGTCAGCTCGACATCCTGTGGTTCTGGGCAAATCAATTATTCTTCCCATGCACACCAAAAAAAATAAATATATAAATAAATCATGTAAAGTGCTCCAATACTTTTGAGGCATTTCTACCCCTCCAAACAGGGGAACATCAAGCGACGTTTTGTTAGGTACATTATTACCTGCACTTTAAATTCTCACTTTTATTAGAAAACCTGATACAAGATAGAGAAATGTGAGTAAGGTGAGGATTTGTGTACCCCGTCCTGAAGAAGGTGTTTTTCACCGAAACATGTCGACGCACACAGAGAGGAGGTAGTGCACATTGTTTGCGTTTTTTACCTCCCACACTCTGTTTTGATAGCACCAGCCTCGGGGCCCATTAACATTTTTTTGCTACCCCACGGGCCAGGTTCTTTTTAAACTTCACTCACTTAGATCTAAATCTCACCATACACTCACATTTAAATACCCCATCCACACCACAAATAGTCATCTTAAGTGCTCCCGCGCACCCGTAGGTCGCAGCATGCCGTACCCCGTAGAGGAGTACGATGACCCCGATGATGAAGCATGACACCAAGGGGCCTGTTGGTGTGTGAGGGGACCAAAAACAACAAGGGTGTTCCCCACATTTGGAGGATACGCTCTACACACAAGGAGTGGATTCTTTTTGTTTATGTACATTTGACCAGGGAGAATGAATCCATTTCGATATATCTCTCTCTCCCCCCCCCCTTGTTAGTGATAAGCTGTTCCTCCAACCCCAGGAAGGTTCTGAGAAGTTGGTGGTGAGGTGCCAGTATCATCCTGCAGAAAAGGCAGTGTCTGGAGAATCTCTTAGGTTCAATACTGGGAGAATTCCCACCAAATCACACATCTCATTTTCAGTACTTTCTTTTTAAAACTCTCCATAGTCAACTGTTCAAAGTAGCAAAAGCCATTTATTTTTTATTTTATAAAGTTTTATATAGCGTGAACCAGATCCCAAGGGATATTAGAGCGCTTTACAAACTGATGAAGGTAGAGTATTGCTCCAGTATTGATAACAAAAGAATGCCCATCAGCCAGGAAGGACATAGTGGTGGTCCCTGGTGCCATATATTTTCACATTTTAGTAACATATGTGGGTGGTGCTAAAACACACTGCATCCTTTAACTTCCGTGCCACTGGTGCATTTTATGTACTGATACAGAAACGGCTGTTGGTGGCTGGTAATTTTAGGAGGGAGCGGGCGGACGGGAGACACACGCACACATACACACTCACTCCCACCCAAACGTTCATTCACACATGTATGCACACACACACATCAATTCACAACACCCATTACCAAATATTCAAACATACACACACGCACCAAACATTCGTTAAAAAAATTCACACTTATCTGCAGTTTTGCCTTGAAGGTCCCAGGAGAGTTGGAACTGCTGCCTTCCCTCTTTGGTTGACCTCAGGTCAGCCAATATGGGAAGGCAGCAGTCCTAGAGAATCATAGAATGAGATGGGGTCAGTGAGACATCTGACTCCATCCCACTGTGGGATGAGGTGTCTGATTGACACTCGGGCCTGGGCACTTCAGTGCTTAAATATGAAGCGTACAGGTCCAAGGTAATGAGTGACATTCTATGCTCGTCACGAGGGGGAGGACAATGAGGACCTTTGCTGAGCTAAGGAGTTCACGCCCACAGGAGCTGTGCCTTCTTAAGTCCATCAAAGTTCAGCTGAGGTCGCTAGGATTCTGCACATTTAGCGCATGCCTAGCTCCTGGCTGCCTGACATGAAAATAAAGAGAGTCTGTCAGGCTAACCGTTGCTCATCCTGACAGGCACACTTCTTGAGGGCCAATGGTGAGGTGGCGTGGCAGTTGGTACTAACCTACCATGACCTCACTGGAAAGTTTAACAATTCAATTGACTGTCACCAATGTTACATTATGTTGCAGGTGAAGAGCACGTGTGCTGCTATACTGAACAGCAGTGTAATTGCGAAGAGAGTCCTAAACCTCAAACCAAATTCAAAAACATGGAGAGAGGTGGTTGGAATGAGCAAAATATTTCATTCCTCACCCCAATTATTAGGGACAGCAAAGACTTATCATGTTCAGCAAAAAAAGTAGGTGGATTGACTAACTTTTTGAAATATTGTAAATAACAGAACTGATACTAATGTAATAGGAATGGTCCAAAACCACAGGTGCGAATTGTGAATATATAATGTACAGAGGCACAGCAAACACAGATATTCATTTACCTTCTGAAAGCGGGAAAACATGGGCTACTGGAAACGGGTTATAGTATGTCGGAAATTAATCCCTTAATTATAAACCTTAAATTAGATCACAAAAGTTGTCTAGGTGTTGGGTCTTGCATTTAGTGCCTCGCTTGGGCAAGCTCACGTTACAGAAGAGATCAAGTATGTTTGCACATCCTCTTCTATAATATCCATCGCTGTGGTGCCCATTTTGTGCCTGTAGGATGTATCCTCGTTTGCATAGCAGCATGCAAATGAGTTAATGTCTTTGCTTTTCTGCAAACACATTATTTGCCAACATGGACACTATGGCAAACAGGCTTTTGAGAGGTACTAAGGGTGCCTTTCAGGATGGGGAGAAGGAGGTCACAGAAAACTCCTAAACAAACCCCTGTTCTGCACCCAACCGCTTGAAGGAGTGCCCGCCCACACTCTAAAACCCAGTGGCGGATGGAATCTACGGGGAGGTGCGGAATGCACACGTGTGCCAAATAATATACAAGAATTAAATAAAACTTACGGAACCCTGTGACATTCATGCTCCAAACATCTTTTTTCGCCGACACAGGAACCGGATGCGGGAACTCCCTTGGCCAATCCTGGTGCTGCTCTCACCAGCATGAGAGCAGGTCTAGGATTAGTGGGAGTAACTTCATTTTGCGATCCACAGTGTTTTGGAGGCTTTGGCTTGCTCTAACCCAGCTTTCTTAAGACAGCTTTGTTAGAAATGTTTAACCCCTTGGCCGTGGCGGTAATTCTGCCGCGGCACTGGGGGGGAGAGGGGGCCACGCGGCGCCGCCATGCTCGTGACAGAACCACTCCGCCATGGGTGCGCTGTGCTTGTGAGGGAGTGGTTCTGTCACGGCCCCGCCTGCTCAATAAAACGATCGCGCAGGCCAGAATTGATGCCACGTAGGCGGGGTGGCCGCGCCGTGACAGACCCACTCCGTCACCAGCAAAGCTCATCTGTGGCTCGTGACGGAGTGGTTCCGTCACGAGCACAGAAGGGGTAAAGTGCGCATGTGTGGCTAGCCACCGCAAGACGGACGGCCAAAAAGACGTGCACTTAGCAGCAGCCCCACCCCCGTCTCTATGCTTGGCTCGGGACGGGGTAGAAAAATATAATGATAATTAATTACCATTTTATTTTTCATATCTAGGGCTTTGGGGGGATTTTTTTGAGTGGGGTGACGTTTCTCTGCTCAGATAGAGGAGCTGCCTCTGCTAAATTCAGGTCCCGCTCCACCAGCTGTGAAAGTTGAAGTAGCACTTTAATACAGCGCCTGGTAACCATTACCAGATTAAAATGAAGACTACTCATCAGTAACACTTCTCACAAAAATGCAGTGGACTTTGCTACTTTCCAGTGTGGGTAACTTCTATCCCACAGATTGAATCTTCTGTAGATGCCCCTTACCTCACTGACATTACAGAAGTTCCTCAGAATGCAGAAAACATCTGGAAAGTATGATTTAGAAATTGTGGCCTATTCAGTGGCCTCCCAGATTTGAGATGTGAGTCCCTGGGTTCTGATCTCTGGTTCTTGACTGAAAATTGTGTGATTCTAGGAAAATTACTTACCTAACATTGCTTAAAATCGTACAAATGAGATGGAATTGTACATATGTGAAATATAGTATAGTTGTTCAACTCCACTGCTACCAGCTAGGTTCATATTATGTAATTCCTACATGCACATATATGTGGGCTCACAAACTGACCACGCATTGCAGTCGCTTGGAAAATTCCAAATCACATAAACATTGCAGGGCAGAGTGGTAAGTGACTGTAGAAGCCTTTTAAACATCACTGTGTGACACATGGCTCAAGATTCGAGGCGCCATTTTGGCCGGAGAAGAGGGTTGCATTTGGTCGACTGCATAAAAGCTGCTGGTATTTGATTGCAGTGGTGTTTGATGTCTGGACTGCTCACTGTGATTGGTTGTTCTGTGAAAGCTGAGACTTTTCTCTGGATGGACTGAACGCACCTTGCAGGCACCAGCCGCATACTCCTGTAACACCGATTGAACAATCCGACTGATGTATTTGTCCGAAAACTGCTCACACATGAAGCGCTAGTTTGTAATTAAAAAATACAACGAACCGCGGAAAAGACATATAATTGACTTTACTAATGAAAGGAGCCAACGCGGAATCCACTTTACTAATGAAAGGAGAAAACAGATGACCTGTGAAATTCAGAACAAAGAAAGACCGGTTAGGAAAGCCAATTATCGAAGGCTTTTTAATGAAACTCCAGTGACCCGAATTGGGAGGAAGGCACGAGCGGGGTCATAGGGTGAAGGTGGAGGTCGTTTTGTAATTCTGGGGATACTGCAATCCCTGTGTAAACAAAAACGGACTCTGATATCTTTATTACAGGCGTCTTGTAACCAGTGGTCGAAGTGGGGGGGGGGGTGGGGGGGGGGGGGGGGATACACATGTTTGTTTACGGTTTAATATAAGTTATTGACATTGGAAAACTTTTCCCACTTTGTGAATGTATTTTAATCACAGAATGTCCCAAATATCCTTAAAAGTGGAATCGCAAGCCATTTGTCTCCCAGCCATGGAGTGTCTGTCATCAGCACTTCTCCTCCCTTTTCCACAAGAGCAGTATAAACATGAATGCAAAATATCCTAGTTTGCAAATGTTTTCCAGATAATTATGCTCTGCCATATTTGCCACATAATACATAATCTGCTGCATAATCTGACCATTTTAACTAGTAAATTGTTTATAGCTCAAACGGATCAAAAGTTGCTAAAAAATTGACTTGTGCTGCTGTGAAGTGGAGAGCCCTTAGCAAAGGTTGACTGGTCACCTTTCTCACTGCTGCAGTTGTATGTTCCACTGGTATTAATAAGGTAAAATCCTTGCAGAGACTGTTAGCATGTGTAAAAATGACAAAATTATAAAGTATCAGAAAATTTACAAAACCACCAATACCAAGAGCATTTTACATCACACATATTACACAGAGACAACCAATCATACATGTGTAAATCACTGTTTAGGAAATGTTACATAAGACAAAGGACTACTAGGTGTAGGAGTCAAATGACAACCATACTAGTAGGCAGCATAGTTTAATAGTGATGGGTCTGGAGAAACACAAACTCAGAATTTAAACCGTAATACCATGCTTGGTGGTTCTCTTTAATAATCAGAATTGATTTCTACCCAAATGAACCCTTTTTCTGCAACATTAGGATAGTCAAAGACGGGAAAAATCCATAACACTCTAATTTATACCTTGCAGTTTGCATGCAGCTCTTACATGACAGTTAAGAGCTCACTGTTCTATGATTTTAACTTATTAACTGCAAGTAACAATAGGGTCACTCTGACAAAAGCAGTAACCCACTGAAACTATTTACATTATGTGCACTTTGTGATCTGCATGGTACATGTTCTTAGCAGCAGGCACATTAACCCTCTGCGCTTCCTTTCCATGAGTCAAAATGTCCACTAGACAAACACCATCTCTCTACTAATAACATTAATCACTGGAGTTATAATGACATTTTTATTGTTGCCGAAAATTGTTGGAGGCCAGGAAGGAGGCAGAAAGTGGCTTTATAACCATTTTATACTTGCAAACACAATACCCCCACCTGAAGTCAGCGCCAGCCGCGGTCCATGCAGGTAACAGCGGTGGGGCGGTGGGGCCGGGTAAGGGGGGATTTCGAGGGATGATGAAGAGGGAAAATTAATTATTCACTTAATTTTCCCTCTGCATTGTCCCTCGATATCCCCCCTACCCGGCCCCTCTGCCCCACTGCTGTTACCTGCACGGACCGCGGCTGGTCAGCGCTTGGTGCAGTCGCACTGCCCTAGAGCCACCCTGCTCAAGGGTCACTCTATGGTGTGCTGCTTCGTAGGAAGGCCCGCAAGACTCGAAGTGAACTTCAGAATCAATTATGGCTCACAACCTTTAAAGTTAACCTACACTTGCCACTGCTAGGGTCCACCTGCTGGTGCTAAGACACCAGGGCTTTTAAGATCTTACGGGGCCTTCTAAGGTCTAGTATGGGAATGTGCTCCCTTAGGGGGAGTGGTCTGGTGGACTGGTCACGAAGGCTGAACATGGTTCCTCAGTTCCAAATTCAGCAGCTCTGACCACAGTGCCACATCCTCTCCCCCACTGAACACCATACTGCCCCACCGGGATAAACTTGCACTGCACTGACCCGCTACAAACACCTGGATGAGACTCAATTCAAATTACGCACTAGACAAGGGCAATATGCTGCCTAAAAAAAATTTCCATCCTAGAAAAAACAAACACTCATAGGGAATGCAAGATTAAGTAAAGCATGTGAAATGTAAGCAGCAGCAACATGGTTACCTTTTTCTTTTTTACACTCATTATTCAGAAATTAGTGAGTGCTTTTGCCTGAAAAGTTAAGTCCATGACTACAAGGCCCAGAAGGGACCTGCTTCAGTGCCCATTGCTTATATCCTTACAAAATGTAAGCACTATGTCTTAAAAAGACCACGTTTGTGAATTCAGAGCCGCAGTATGCATTTTGTTTTCAAATTCACCCATCAAGCAGGTATTTCAGTACTTCCAGGAATAGTGCACATTCCCACCCATGGAAAACTATGTTGTTTAAAGAGATACGAGAAAACAAAAGTAGCGCTTCACTGGCAAACACTGTAAAGTGGTGCTAATTTGTTTAGGTATGAACAAATCAATCTACCTACCTTGCAACCACTCTGTCTTGCTTTAGTTAGTTAGTTAGTTATTTTTCATATTTTGAATGTTTTATTTCTCTCTACCACTAGACTGCTCTTAGAAATGGAAAAATGTCAGCAAAAGACGGTGTTTCAGGCAAGTGTTTTTCTTTTTTGGATCCATGGGGAGCAAATAAACGAAAGGAGGAAAGAGAAGGTAATACCTGTATTTTGAAGTCTCGGTTTTCACTACATGAGGAGGAGCGAGTCAGAAAGAGAGGGAAGATGCGGAACAAAGAGGGGAGGGAGCAGCTGCCAGCGGCAGGAGAACTGGACACTGTCCTTGTCTTCTTTGGGCACAAAGGAAAAGACAGTCCTTTTCCTTCTCTGCCCGTTTTGCCCGTCCCAAAAGCCGAGCCTTAACCATCGGCCCTGGCGATTTCAGGCATCCGGGAGGCATGTTTAAAATAAGAAAGTAGGGGAACAGACTCTATGAAATTCAAGAAGTAGGGACACGCCGTGCCCTGCCGATTCCACCCACTTCGACCACTGCTTGTAACACTTCTATTTACCAGTAATAAAGAAATGACCGAGCTAATCTACTATAATAACTTATTACAACTGAGTCCTGATTTCACTAGGGATGCTGCCTTAAACTGCAGCCAAGGTGAAAGGCATGGAGCATAATTAAATCTGCAGTTCCTGAAAACAAAGGTGGCTTTTTTCCTTTTTCTGCTCTGTTTTCCTTGATGAACTAAGATAAACATGGAGATATTTATGGCTACATGTTTATTTTTTTTACCCTTATGTAATTATAGAAAAGATAGAATCTCTTTGCAAGTTTCTGCACTTTCCGAGCTACATGTCTTTTTTTTTTTTAATCTGACTTGAATTAAATATATTCTAATATCTTTTTGTAACACATATCTAACTGCTTTTGTGGTGTGATTAATTTTGCGGTAGAGATTCTACTTTTATTACTCATGCTTGCAAACATGCTATATGTTTCATATGGAAGAGCAATGCTCCAAGGGTTTAAGTGTTTTTTGGGAAAGGTGATGGTGTGACCATTATATGGAATAAAGTACCCCATTCCATACAGTATAACAACATTACAAGTCACCTTGGAGCTCTTTGATCTTATAAAGGAACTCAGCCATCGGTCTTGTTCCTATATACTAGTGATACTCAAAGCACGGCCGGGGACCGCTTTCGGCACCCCTGACATTTTGATGCGGCCCCTTGGTGAACAGCAGCACTAATCTGCTGTTTAATTGACTCAGCACTACCATTCAGAATGGAAGCATCTAGCAGCAGGCCCGTCCTATGGGAATCAAGGCAGTCTTTCTGGAGTCTTCCACAGTATACTGAAGAGGTGGTTCAGGAGGTCAAATGTTTATACCTGGTGCCAGTCTTTGAATTGGGGGTCGAATCCTGGATACCCCCATATCGAGTTCTGGAAAGTTCCTCTCTTCCCCTGCCAGGCTCTAAGTAGGCTGGGGTGATAAAGGCTAATGTCCAGGTCTTTTGTGGGTGTGCTTAGGCAGCCCTTTAAAATGTAATTGCGGCAGGCAACAGCTCTGCTCTTCTCATCTCGTCAGGAATGCCCATCCTGGGCACACCTAAGCCACATTGTCCCACTGCTGTTTGGGAGGAATACACAGCACCTGGCAGCAGGCACCAAATGGTTAGGACAAGAAAATGGCAACTTACTAAAATTAGCTTTTACAGAATTGTGACTTAAAATCTGACTTTACTATCAAAGAGAATTTAAAATTTCAATTCATTTGAGACCAAACCTGACATTTCTACATGTTCTCAATAAAACATTATCACTTATTATTGAGTGGATGAGATAGTCCTTACAGTGGAAAAAAAAGGAAGGCATTGTTCACTACTAGGACAGGTAAAACGCCAAAACACATGTCCTGCTTTTAAAATGCAATCCAACCTGCCCCATGGGCGGTTTAGAGCCTATCTTCGGGGTGACTTTTGTGCAGGGACACTAGAATTATGCTGCAGGAGAACGCCAAATTATGTGGCAGGGCTGAGTTAATTAAGCGGCAAGAAAAGACAGATTATGCAGCATAAGGCACCACATTTTGTAATAGTATTACTTCATTATTTCATCATTAAGGTAACACGGCCAGGGTATTTATTGCAGATCATTATTACAAGTTCAATTCCAAATATAGCAACAAGTAACACAAAAGGTGACCAGTCCTGCTTTGCAATGGGCCTTCCACTGAGCAACAACACGTTCCATTGAATTTTTCATGACTTCTGAACCATTTGATATGAAAAGAATTTTGTTGTTGTTAAAATCTGCAGATTATTTGTCTGATGGTGGATTATGTGGCAAATGCAGTGTAAAATGGGAGTTTAAAACTCCACTGCAGACTGCAATGGTGGGCCTGAGACATGTTTTAAAGTTCTACTTTACTGTGTGGCACAAGGAGTGCTGCAGGCCGACTTGGGCCATATAAGTAAATTAAATGTGCCCTTCAGTTGTAGGACAATTTTACCATGTTTTAGGGAGCAAGCACAAGCACTTTAGCACTGGTTATTAGTTGTAAAGTCCACAGAGTCCTAAAGCCAAGAAGAACAAATTCAGAAAACTGGAAGGGTGAATGTAAAACGTTTGGGTGACCAAGTCCAACAATACCTATTCCAGTTCTTCGACATTCTAGGTAGGAACCCATACCAAGTGTGAATGCACAAACTGACCCCTAAACAATACTTTAAATGAGCAGGTACTGCCAGGTGCTGAGTGCCTGCAATGCTTCATTTTGGAATGGATTTTACCTGCGCTTCTCAGCAAGGTTTAATACTTTTAATGGAAGTGTACCAGCTTTTCGCATTAGTAAACATGTACTCTGGGGAAATGAGTACCTGCTCTTTCATATTCCATTTCAGGCACCTCCCTTAACGTGGCCCTCATATGGAGCGCAGTCGAGAAGAAAGGCTGATTGTTAGTTCAGGGGCTGTAGGTAGCCTTCCCCAAAGGCAGGAAGGCTCCCGACAGATCCCTGATTTCACAACAGAAGATCCTAATGTGTCACTCCCGTACTGATCCATAGCACAGTAGGTTGTGGGTATCCTTCATGTTCACACAGAGTCCTGAACTATGTGGTGAATTGTGGAACCTGATTAAGGACAGCGGTATACAACTGTTACGACGTGCAAGGAATCTTCAGGACTGAAAGGTGACATTCGAGAACAAAAACAAAGAAGATCTCACGAGAGAGCAGGAATAGATAAGGGACCAGGAAAAGTAATTATGAATATATAACATCTTTTCCTCTAGGAAGGGTAACAAAGAAAACAATCATTTGAAAATACGAAGCTACTCCAAAACATAGTCTCTCAATCTGCAAGATAACTGCTTCAAACGAAAAGCTCTTTTGGTTGCCACTTCAGAAGTCTCTTTGAAAACTGTATCGTGTGGTAATGACAAATTGACAGGGACAACAAATTGTGAAGCTGCAGAAGAAGAAGGATTCGCTTCCGTGGGAAAAGGAGAATGCACAGGAACCACGGGTTGAGAAGACGTGGAAGTTTCAAAAACGGGATTGGAAGAGGAAGGTTGTACATAAGTCAAATCAAACCAATCACAGTGCTCAGACTCTGAAGTGGCATGCTTCTTGATGACAAGGGCATCCAGGACAGCTGATGAGCACTTGAATCTTGATCTCACACTGGGGCCTGGTTAGAAAAGCAATCTGTGTTTGGGAACATGGTGGAGCAGATGGCCAATGAAACACACTAAGTGGGGGGCGAGGTACAGCGAGCCTTGCATTTTTGTCATCTGGAGCCACTAGTTTGGTCATGGGAACATCTTTAGCTGCCTATGCTGCCAACATTTAATTGGAGGATTCAACTGAGGAGTGAGCCTCTGTATATTGTGAACGATTCAAAAAGGGGGTGGTGATGAACAGAGTGTCTGAATTAAGCAGACCACTCTTACCCAGTCAAGAGATCGGGGCTTGATCCATCACCGTTATTTAGCTCACTGCATCACCCCAGTGCAGAACCTGGCTATATGCAAATTAGTCTGACCCAGTGCCTCATGGGAACAGGGCAGACCAACCTACCAAGCCAATTCTTCACCGGAAAGGAGACAATCTTCCGCGGACCGGTTTCTGGCATTTCAGCCATCGTCGGCCCGGCTTGCTTGAATCCTGGTGGTGCAGTGAGCAAGGGACTCATGTCTGAGTATACCCTGCCACACTTGTGGTGGCCAAAAACGATTCAAAAAGGGGGTGGTGATGAACAGAGTGTCTGAATTAAGCAGACCACTCTTACCCAGTCAAGAGATCAGGGCTTGATCCATCACCGTTATTTAGCTCACTGCATCACCCCAGTTCAGAACCTGGCTATATGCAAATTAGTCTGACCCAGTGCCTCATGGGAACAGGGCAGACCAAACTACCAAGCCAATTCTTCACCGGAAAGGAGACAAGCTTCCGGGGACCGGTTTCTGGCATTTCAGCCGTCGTCGGCCCGGCTTGCATGAATCCTGGTGGTGCAGTGAGCAAGGGACTCATGTCTGAGTATACCCTGCCACACTTGTGGTGGCCCAAAACGATTCAAAAAGGGGGTGGTGATGAACAGAGTGTCTGAATTAAGCAGACCACTCTTACCCAGTCAAGAGATCAGGGCTTGATCCATCACCGTTATTTAGCTCACTGCATCACCCCAGTTCAGAACCTGGCTATATGCAAATTAGTCTGACCCAGTGCCTCATGGGAACAGGGCAGACCAAACTACCAAGCCATTTCTTCACCGGAAAGGAGACAAGCTTCCGGGGACCGGTTTCTGGCATTTCAGCCGTCGTCGGCCCAGCTTGCTTGAATCCTGGTGGTGCAGTGAGCAAGGGACTCATGTCTGAGTATACCCTGCCACACTTGTGGTGGCCAAAAACGATTCAAAAAGGGGGTGGTGATGAACAGAGTGTCTGAATTAAGCAGACCACTCTTACCCAGTCAAGAGATCAGGGCTTGATCCATCACCGTTATTTAGCTCACTGCATCACCCCAGTTCAGAACCTGGCTATATGCAAATTAGTCTGACCCAGTGCCTCATGGGAACAGGGCAGACCAAACTACCAAGCCAATTCTTCACCGGAAAGGAGACAAGCTTCCGGGGACCGGTTTCTGGCATTTCAGCCGTCGTCGGCCCAGCTTGCTTGAATCCTGGTGGTGCAGTGAGCAAGGGACTCACGTCTGAGTATACCCTGCCACACTTGTGGTGGCCCAAAACGATTCAAAAAGGGGGTGGTGATGAACAGAGTGTCTGAATTAAGCAGACCACTCTTACCCAGTCAAGAGATCAGGGCTTGATCCATCACCGTTATTTAGCTCACTGCATCACCCCAGTTCAGAACCTGGCTATATGCAAATTAGTCTGACCCAGTGCCTCATGGGAACAGGGCAGACCAAACTACCAAGCCAATTCTTCACCGGAAAGGAGACAAGCTTCAGGGGACCGGTTTCTGGCATTTCAGCCGTCGTCGGCCCAGCTTGCTTGAATCCTGGTGGTGCAGTGAGCAAGGGACTCATGTCTGAGTATACCCTGCCACACTTGTGGTGGCCAAAAACGATTCAAAAAGGGGGTGGTGATGAACAGAGTGTCTGAATTAAGCAGACCACTCTTACCCAGTCAAGAGATCAGGGCCGTTATTTAGCTCACTGCATCACCCCAGTTCAGAACCTGGCTATATGCAAATTAGTCTGACCCAGTGCCTCATGGGAACAGGGCAGACCAAACTACCAAGCCAATTCTTCACCGGAAAGGAGACAAGCTTCCGGGGACCGGTTTCTGGCATTTCAGCCGTCGTCGGCCCGGCTTGCTTGAATACTGGTGGTGCAGTGAGCAAGGGACTCATGTCTGAGTATACCCTGCCACACTTGTGGTGGCCAAAAACGATTCAAAAAGGGGGTGGTGATGAACAGAGTGTCTGAATTAAGCAGACCACTCTTACCCAGTCAAGAGATCAGGGCTTGATCCATCACCGTTATTTAGCTCACTGCATCACCCCAGTTCAGAACCTGGCTATATGCAAATTAGTCTGACCCAGTGCCTCATGGGAACAGGGCAGACCAAACTACCAAGCCAATTCTTCACCGGAAAGGAGACAAGCTTCCGGGGACCGGTTTCTGGCACTTCAGCCGTCGTCGGCCCGGCTTGCTTGAATCCTGGTGGTGCAGTGAGCAAGGGACTCATGTCTGAGTATACCCTTGCTCATTGCACCATCAGGATTCAAGCAAGCCGGGCCGAAGACGGCTGAAATGCCAGAAACCGGTCCCCGGTAGCTTGTTTCCTTCCCAGTGAAAGAATTGGCTTGGTAGTTTGGTTTGCCCTGTTCCCATGATACACTGGGCCAGAGACAGACTAATTTGCATATAGCCAGGTTCTGAGCTGGGATGGTGCAGTGAGCTAAAAAACGGTGTTGGATCAAGCCCTGATCTCTTGACTGGGTGAGAGTATTCTGCTTAATTCAGAAACACAGTCCATCACCACCCCCTGTTGTTTAATTATTTTGTCCACCATAAGCGTGGAAGGGTATACTCAGACGTGAGTCCCTTGCTCATTGCACCATCAGGATTCAAGCAAGCCGGGCCGAAGACGGCTGAAATGCCAGAAACCGGTCCCCGGTAGCTTGTTTCATTCCCAGTGAAAGAATTGGCTTGGTAGTTTGGTTTGCCCTGTTCCCATGATACACTGGGCCAGGGACAGACTAATTTGCATATAGCCAGGTTCTGAGCTGGGATGGTGCAGTGAGCTAAAAAACGGTGTTGGATCAAGCCCTGATCTCTTGACTGGGTGACAGTATTCTGCTTAATTCAGAAACTCTGTCCATCACCACCCCATGTTGTTTAATTATTTTGTCCACCATAAGCGTGGAAGGGTATACTCAGACGTGAGTCCCTTGCTCATTGCACCATCAGGATTCAAGCAAGCCGGGCCGAAGACGGCTGAAATGCCAGAAACCGGTCCCCGGTAGCTTGTTTCCTTCCCAGTGAAAGAATTGGCTTGGTAGTTTGGTTTGCCCTGTTCCCATGATACACTGGGCCAGGGACAGACTAATTTGCATATAGCCAGGTTCTGAGCTGGGATGGTGCAGTGAGCTAAAAAACGGTGTTGGATCAAGCCCTGATCTCTTGACTGGGTGAGAGTATTCTGCTTAATTCAGAAACTCTGTCCATCACCACCCCCTGTTGTTTAATTATTCTGTATATTGTGAAGGCAGCGAAAAAGTCCACATGAACAATTACACAACACCAACCAACCAAAGCATTTTTGAAAACACAAATAACTTATAATTTTATAACTGAGAAAAGTTGATGCTAGTTTGTACAAATACAAAGAAATTTTCATAACTTTTCACCAATCTTTTTTTAAGTCTGCCACTTGATACACCTTTTGCTGTCTCGCCAGTCTATTGTTCCCTCAAAAAATCATACATAGAGAGGCTTTTGATTAAATTGTCGTTCATTTAATGCTTCCACCCAGTATAAACAGCATAGAGCAATGGATCAGCCCACTTTACCCATTGGCTCCCTTCATCTTAAGGTACTGCATACAACCTGTATATATTGTTCATAAACTCCTGAGCATAGTTCCTTTTTCGTTAGTGAAAGTTAGTTCAAAATGTGCTTATTTTTTATTTTTTTATCTTAACTTTAAAAACCTGCTATCTATTTTGCTTTCACTTTAGTTGAAAGGGATGTCAGTTAAAAAACATCATTAAAAACTGAAACATCCGTGAATGTTTTATCAATGTAATTTTTTCATTGCGACCACATAGCATCCATGTTTAGGTGGCTGTATATTTTGTTTCTTTTTGTGACATATTTTTGCAATAAATATTTTTAAAGTGTAGCATTTATGTCAGCCTCCCAAGACCAGACCTTGTAGCTTTGTCCATAATTGTTTATGTTGTGGAAACTCGATCATTTTAAATACATTTGTTTTTTGATGTATTTGAACTTATTTTACATCACATACCAGACCTGAAATGTGTCAGTGTGCCTTACAAAATGGTTAAAGCAGGTGTCTCCAACCAGTTGGGAGCTAACAATAACTCTCAGAAACCTTCAGAGTAGCTCCCAGCCTTGAGTTAATTTTTAACAAAGAATTGCAATAAATAAGTGTTGCTTTTCCTTTTAAAGTTAAGGAAAGGCCATCTTTATTTTACATTATTATCAGGCTGCAGATAGTAGAGCCTGATAATGAGCAGTTCTCCACTCAGATTTATGACCTATGTGAGTCACAGAGGTTAAGAACTGAAGCACTGAGGTATTTAACTCTTAAATTCAGTCATTCTTAACTCACTATTGGAGCATGAGAAAAAATAGATGTTTCTGAACACTATTAAATGAAAGAAAATGAAAATGAAGAGTTCATTTAATGAATGAATTAACTCTTCATTTACTTTTTTTCCAATTGTAAAGTGTCACATTTACACAGAGCAGTCATCTTGCTCCCTGTGGCTGATAGACATTTTTTAAATGGGAGAAATTTAATGTGCAGAAAAATGTTCCATCAAGTGCAGAAAAATGTGTGTTATGAACATTTTTCTGCACTTTAAATTTCTACAATTCAAAAAAGAAATGGCTGTATCTTGGGGTTGTACATGTAACTGTGTTACATATGGCGAAAGGTATGTCCTTTGCCATAAGTACATACGACACAGGCTCTGTCACCCACACACATATATTCCATTCATTCACATATATGTTAATACATCTCCACAGACCATGCACTATAGACATATAGGCGCACATGGCAGCCCTATCATAGTACCACAGTATTTTGTTCAAACCATGGTATCGGGCTCCAAGGACATTAGATTTAAAATCAATGAAGTTGGGCGAGGAGGTGTCGAGTAACAATACGCAAGTAACTTGGCCTTCAGTAGCCTTCCATCCTTTCCTGATTGATATATATATATATATATATATATATATATATTTCTCCACCAGCGCCGGTAAACGAGTTCGGCTGTCCGTGGGCGGTCCCACTTGGCCACCGGCAGGCTCACAAATTATATCCAAAATTCTCCTCAGTTTATGAAGAAATGTGGGACACCCAGAGCTTCTGTAACGGCATTTATTCAAGCAGAAGAAAAAGTCTCACGACGCGTTTCACCACTGAAGGCTTGATCACGCTCGTCACCTATGTGTTGCCAACACATAGGTGACGAGCGTGATCAAGCCTTAAGTGGTGAAACGCGTTGTGAGACTTTTTCTTCTGCTTGAATAAATGCCGTTACAGAAGCTCTGGGTGTCCCACATTTCTTCATAAACTGAGGAGAATTTTGGATAATATATATATATATATATATATGAAATGTTTAATCGCTTATCTATGCTGGGCCTGGTAGGATATTCGTTTGACCTCATAGTCACAGGTACCAACAAACGTCAGCATCAAGTGGCTTCAAGTTGTGAACATGAATTTTAGAAATACACTATTTAGGTTATTATTGATGTTACTATTTTTCTTCAATATATCTACAGGGCAGATATTTGATATACTACATTTAAGATTTGACGATGCCTTCTGTACCACATAAAACAGATAATCCTCAATTAAGCAGATATTTTCCTTTTTTAGTGATTTGAGAGTGTTCTGTTTTTTTATCAAACGCTCATGTACAGAATCACCCAATTTTAAATCATGGCTATTAAAAAAATTCAAACTTAAAATTAATTGTTTTATGTATGTTTCTGGTATTAAGTGGGGTCACACTTGAGTGAATGAGTGGGTCTGATTCACAGAAGTAGGTTTTCTGACAAATATGCCTGCATTTACACCAGTCAGGAATTCACAAAAGGATTAATGATAAGTATGAACGGATTTGTGAAGTAGGAGAAGTATATGAGTACATTCAGACAGTGTTGGAGAGCTCCTTCTTCAACTTCTTCACAAAACTTATACCTGTGGATTGTCTGCATGGTGGACACCCAGCAACGTAAAGTTTAGTGGATTTTCAAATATTTTTCTTCTACGTTTTCCCCTGTAGTAACCCATCCCACTGGAGACACAGCAACTCCAAGCTTTGCATCATCAAGAAATAACATTAATTTCCTGATTTATGGACTCAATATTAAAATGACACTAATATGATGTCAATTTGCATGTGAGGGAATTAATTTAGGAGTTAAAACTCACGTTTGTGAGTTACAAAGTTACATTTGTACTCACACATGCTATTGTCACTCAGATGCACAAATAGGTGGGGCCAATTTGCAATTATTTGTGCATACTACTATTTGGAGATTCTTCAGAGGTCAGCTGATTATTGTTGATGACTAGTATTCTTGTTATGTGTTATGGGATAACAGTGAGTCTGGGGTAACATTACTGTGGAGCTGGAAGAGGTGTGTGTTCTGTAGAGTCCATGTAGGTGTCGGCAGAAGCACACACATCCGCAGCCGCTGCAAGTAAGAGCGGTGGAGCCCGGTGAGGGTGGGGGGGGAAGGGGGGGGGGGGGTCTTTAGAGCGACGACCATGTTCCACCCTCTGAGGGTAGAGTGTTCTAACTTAAAAAGGGAGAAACAGAACGACCAGCATTGGAATGTTGGAGCAGATGGCTTATACCAGCCATTATCAGCCCTGAAATACTTCATTGTCTTTAATGGAGCTCCCAAAATTATAATGTTCTACTAATCATTTATAAATAATTTACATAACTCAAATACTTTTTCCATGTGTCTGTTTGTTAAGTTTAGCTTACAATAGGTGAAACATGCCCGATTGTACTGCTTTTGCAAACTGGCATAGAAATAAAAATACCGGCCAGGTTGTAAAAAACTATAAAGTTGGCAATCCTACCTGCAAACTGACCCTGAAGACTATAGGAAGATCTGTTTTGTGCATACACATGTGTACTTTCTTCAGTGTATCAACAAGCCAATTTGGTACTTACTGCAAGCCTCACACTGAAAGCCAGCAGCACAAGTGGCTATTAATTCTGCCTGTTAGAAGCGGAAGAGCAAAATATCCATGCATCACTTAGGAGCATTCAGTCTGAATCAATGACCTCTTAATTAATTGAAGCTCACTGACAGATTAATGTTCACTGAGTTCGATTGCTGCAGTGGGGGCTTTTAGGTTCTCAGACGTTCTATGATAAAGCAAAGAGGGATGCTGACTGTGGCTATGATGACTTAACGTGCCACGGTGGAGCACATGTAGACAGGGCCCTCTCTGCAAAATATTAAAGGTCCATACCTGACATTGTGATTGCCTGCAATGAAACTAAACAACTTTCGCAGTGACAGAATGTACTCCTGTGATGATTGGGACTTAAGGGACTAAAGGCCTGATTTGGATCTTGATGAAAGGGTTAATCAATTACAAACGTGATGGATATCTCGTCCGCCAGCTTACAATTCCATTATAACCCATGGAACGTATAATACGACGGACAGGATATCTGTCATGTTTGTGACAGAATATTCCATAGTAATCAGGCACTAAGTCGGTAAGTAAAATCTTGGACAAGATCGAACTCCAGCGACTTTGGTTGGAGTATGTTCCCTCCAACCTTCCTGTTGTCAGACATGGTTGAGTGTGTGAAATATAGAACATGGTGAGCAGTCGCAGCCCTTCCCCGGCCAAAGTGGCGGGGCGGGCTGGAGGAGGGAGCTAGTGGGCTTCGGAGGGAGGACGGGGGGGGGACAATAAAAAAAAGAAATAAACGTACCCGATCACCTCTGCAGTCCGCTCCATCCCGCTCGTCCTGATTCTGGGACAGGCTCCCAGACTGCACAGTGGCCAATCATGACGCTGCAGGAAAGCAGCGTCCTGATTGGTCTGAGCGCTATAACTTTATGCTCCCAGGCAGATTGGGAGCCAGTGCCTTCTTTCTCCTTCATGGTCTTCTAAATTACACAAGAAACTGTAGGAAATGTCATGACTGCCTGTTCTGGTTCTGCGATTTATTGAGATTGACTATATTTTTACCCTCTGTATTGCACTTTGATATTTTTATTAAACTTCAGGAGATTGAACTTTAATATTTTCAATAAACCTTCATAGTCCTCTAAATTACGCAGGTAACTGGAGGAGATGGCACGACTTCCTGTTCTGTTTCTGCGATTTATTGAAATTAACTATATTTTCATAAGTCATTCCTCATTTATTAAACATTATTTGGGAAGCTGTTTTGAATCTTGCCTTTGAGAACACATTTATTCTTGTATTCTTGACAACAACAGTGCCTCTGACCCTGCTAGGTGCAACAACTATCCTGTACAAGATCTGAGAGATTATGTTGATACAGCACTGGTGCATGTATGAAATTTGATTAATATTTAGGGTGGTGATTACCCAATTTAAGGAATAATCAAAACACTTGTCAGGGTGAATCCTCAACGTCCCTACATTAACCTGAGTTCAACCCTTTGACAACTATGGCACAGAGCAGACAGACTTAATTTAGGGCAATGTGTAAAGTATTTACCCAGTACCAAAACAGTAATAAAGTCAAAAGCAAAACAATTAAAATATCAAACCAAATTAGAAAAATAGAGCAAAATGTAATAAACTAAATATCACCAAAATGCAATAATCCATTAGGGAAACTGGACAGCCCCCTAGGATATTGCGGCACAGATTAGGAAATTTAACGGCACAATTATGGAAACTTAGTGGCACAAATATGGAAATTTAGCTGCATTTTTGCGGTACTTTATTTTACTCATAATCAATCATTTTCAGCCTGAAATCCATGGAAACTGTTTTTGCAGAGTATACCTGATGTTCAATGAAGAGTGCATCCAAGTGAAGGGGTCAGGATAGATGGAAAGATATGGATTGGGATAAAGTGTGTAGCCAATTAAGTTTGATTATTGATGTGTGGGTGGGGATTGCATGGATTGTGAGGAGTACTTGAAGATAGTGCGACTGTCGTTTGAGAGGTAGGATAGAAACTAATCCAGCTCTGCTCTAGGAGCCTCGCTGGGCACTGCTTGTTCACACCATGAAGCCACTGGCAATGATAAATGCTGCAGAGAAGTCAAGGGACGCAATAATATAACACATTAAAGAAAAGAGGTAAGGTCATTTATGTTTGTATGTACAGCCTCTGTGCAGGGGATTACATGTGAGCCAGATTGCAGATGACCGAATAGGTTGTTAG
This sequence comes from Lissotriton vulgaris, assembly GCF_964263255.1. Lineage (NCBI taxonomy): Eukaryota > Metazoa > Chordata > Amphibia > Caudata > Salamandridae > Lissotriton > Lissotriton vulgaris. The sequence continues at coordinate 253,094,565 of NC_141689.1, read as the reverse complement.
AAGAAGGAAACATAGTAAAGCACTTTGGAAAAGAGAGTAAGTTGAGTAACAAGTCTTTAGTTTGGTGGAGAAGCGGGATTGGCACTTGGCTTCTTTGTAGAGGTATGGCTACCATGAATTTTATAGAGCTTTGTGTAGGGAGCAGAGAGGAGGTAGTGGTTGGATAATGTGGAGAGGCAGGATAGGGATCTAGCAGAGCAGGACAGAGGGTGCTGAGGAGTTAAACGTTTCAGAAAAGGGGGTGGTGATGGACAGAGTATCTGAATTAAACAGAACACTCCTACCCAGTCAACAGATCAGGGCTTGATCCATCACCGTTTTTTAGCTCACTGCACCATCCCAGCTCAGAACCTGGCTACATGCAAATTAGTCTGTCCCTGGCCCAGTGCATCATGGGAACAGGGCAGACCAAACTACCAAGCCAATTCTTATACTGGGAAGGAAACAAGCTTCCGGGGACCGGTTTCTGGCATTACAGCCGTCTTCGGCCCGGCTTGCTTGAATCCTGATGGTGCAATGAGCTAGGGACTCACATCTGAGTATACCCTTCCACGCTTATGGTGGACAAAACGATTCAAAAAAGGGGGTGGTGATGGACAGAGTATCTGAATTAATCAGAACACTCATATACGTGGCTCATGAGAAGTTGGCAGATCTGAGTATGGGGATGGGCTTCTTAGGATATGTAGTGAGAAGGAAGGTGAATATGGCAGAGCTGGAAGAAATTGGGCATATGCATGTCTACGAGGGTAATAAAGAGTGTGTTGATAGTGTGCTTGATGAAAGTGATTTTGGAAGAGAATTAGGAAGCGAGGTTGCTATCACAGAGGTTCTATTGGTTTATATTTTGGGCGAGATAGGGCCCAGTGAGTAAATGTGTGGTGTGCTGTTGAGTCTGTGGGGGGGTGGCAGATGTCTGAGGTTGTGGTTTCTTTAAAGTTCGATTCTTTTGCAGCTTTAGCAGCTGTTGTGAAAGTCATTATGGCCTTTTTGTACTTACACAATAGCTCTGAATCCAGGACTGTCTCCATCTGTAGAGGCGTAAGGGTATTTCTGTCTCAAGGGAGTGGGGGAAAGAGTTGAAGTGATTCTAGAACAGTCAGAGTGAAGTTCTGGAGAGTGCTTGGGTTCAGAGGCTGATCTTAGTTGTTGAAAGAATTGTTAGCATTGGAGTCAAAGAAATGAGCCTGGTAAAAACTGACTGAGTAAAGGTAGATGAAAATTGATCTCTTTGGGTACTTTCATTAAGATAAATGAGCTCTGATGATTATGGCTAACGGAGGGAGGGCGGCTGACGTAATGGTCCACATGAAACCCAGAAGAAGAAGTGAGTGTTAGGTTTACAAGTTTGTGCGATTGCTTGGAATCAGAGTTTGTGTTGGTGGGGAAGTGGCGTGTGACCAATGGGCGAAATGTTGGTCAATCTTTAAGTTAAATTGCCACAGATTATGAGAGGGCTGGAAGGAGTCAGTGGTACCAAGGTCTTTGAAGAACTGCTGGCATTTAGATTAAAAGAGCAAGGATTGTAGCACATAGGGTTGTGTGGGATTTACTTAACCATGCCATATTTGCTGAATACGTGAGATGTTCAGGGTGAGGCTGCATGCTTGCTGAGAAGTAAGGGGTTGATCTGGATTAATTTGGGTCAATCTAAATGCTGAAAATACCAATAAAGTGAAAGGAGTAAGTGAGTAAAGGTTTTCAGGAAGTTATTTTATTGCATTACATAGTTTAATAGTGCATGAATTGATAATTTCATATGCAGAGTGAAATGGTTTAGCAGATTGCCGGTGTCAGAATCCACAAGGCCATCAAGGCTTAGATCTCAGAATAGAGGGGGCACTGATTCCTTGAGGCCACAGTTCACAAGTTTAGAAAGCACTGAACAATTTAATGTGCTCAAATTAAATCACATGTAGGCCTAAGGAGGGAGGCATAGTAGCAATGGTGTGGTCACCTTAAATGTCATCAGCAAAACAAAAAGGCCATTAAAGATCTCTTAAATGCTAGTCAAGTCACAGTGGTTTCCATGATTTTTCAAACATTTCATCGCAGGGCAAACACCGGCACACTATTGGAGCAAGTGCTAGCCCCATGGTGATTGCGTTTTTTTTTTTTTTTATGGAGGTGCACCCTTGCCCTTGATTCCCTCCTCACCCTGCACATGGGCATTTCGCCACCTCTAACTGCAGCACTGTTTATTTAGGCGCTGCATTGCATTAGGAGAGATATTCTTTGGCAAAATAAAAAGCTGCAAAGAGTCCGCATACTGGTTTCCACACATTTGGGGCTTGGATAAAGAATCTTCAATCTCCAAGGGCGTAAGCTTTGTGTAACGCATTGAAGCCTGTAAATGTTCCAATTTAACTCATTTTCTATTTGCCTGTATATTTTGTGCAGGGTGGGTTAGCTGTGAACTGATCCGGTGTTCTGAGGATGACTTTCAGCCAGCCCCATTTTTTCATCTATCATGATTAAGCCTGCTTGGACCTGCAGTCATGAACCACAGTCTTCTAACTGCCCGGATTCTGCTCAGCCAACGCTGTACAGCTCCACAGTGCATGGAACCGAGTGCACGTGCCCTGTATTTACACATGACAAGATACAAGTGAGGGGGTGTGGGAGCTGCTGACCTTGACCTTGACCTCTAAGACAAATGCAACAAGAAAGAAGAGGGAGAGCATGGTGCTGGGTCTGGTTTCTACTCAAGTGTCTCCCTTTGTGCACAACAGCCTTTCTACATCTGCAGGCACTGTCTCAGTGCACAATGGCGCAGTCGACACCTACCAGCGGACTCTGCAGGGATCCACGTGCTAGGGAGCTGAGATGAGGTGAAACAACAGTGGGTGAATCTGAAAGAGATTCAGAGGTGGGAGAGAAATGTCAGTGAGGTAGAGACCTTGCTGCCAGTGGCATTCTTCACATCAGCTCTCTTAATAATGACCTTGTACATACTGAAGCAACGTATTGACAGTGCCACACTTGTCACATCTTCACTCAATAGGTCAATTGCTGTGTGGTGTGCATCTCAGCCCGTCACCGGTGGGAGTGCGAGCGCTACACTAGGTTCTATGTAACAGGGCCTGTGTTGGTGCTTCACATTTTGAAGGGTGACTTAATGGATCATTCTAATGTTGAGGCCTGGAGGTAATAAGTGACTAGTTACAGCATCCTGAGCAGCCGCTAGGATTGCAATATTTCAAAAATTCCATTAGGGTTTAGGGTGGAAACCCCATAGATTCGTACCCGCTACATTTGAAAAGACATACAGACTCCCCGTCAGCAAGAGAATCACGTTCCGACTCCTCACCCACGCACACAAAGCTCTCCACAACCAAGGCCCAAGATACCTCAATGACCGCCTGAACTTCTACATTCCCACCCGCCAGCTTCGATCGACCAGCCACGCCCTCGCTGCCGTCCCCCGCATCCGAAGAGCCACAACGGGAGGAAGATCCTTCTCCTACCTGGCCGCCAAGACGTGGAACTCCCTCCCCACCCACCTCCGCCTGACCCAAGACCACCTCGCCTTCAGGAAGCAACTCAAGACCTGGATGTTCGAGCAGTAGCGGACCCCCCTACTCCAAGCGCCTTGAGACCCTCCGGGTGAGTAGCGCGCTATACAAATGCTTTGATTGATTGATTGACAGTACCATGGCCAGCACATCTTATCATCAAAACATCTTTGGCCTGTGTCAATCTCTGTCTGTGCATTTTAGAACTGGTGCATCATTTTAGCCTGAGCTGTTGTCAAGCTACATTTTATTTAAAAATGGATATGTTGAAATTTGGAACTCTTCATCTGATATTTAAGTCTAATCACCGAGGCACCTGTCATTCTATGATAAGCCAACATAGGCGGGAATCCTAAACAAAATCCTCTGCTGCCGTCTCTACAATTGGAAAATGGCGCTTCTTCCGGGAGGAGAGCTCCGTCGTTCCACACCGCCTTGCACTGTCCCCCTGTCCTGACTGTTCTTTCCGGTGCATGTCCGATCTTTCTCGAGCCTGCGCCTCTGATCTTCGCGTTTGCCAGGGTGCGTCAGTGCGTCAAGATGGCGAAGGTCGCGTTCCTCACGGTCCATGGAACATTATGACTCGTCGCATTTTCCACCACATTAACTCCCGGGGCGAAACGGTTAAAGGCTTAAGTGTCGATCCGGACACTGCATCATCCGATGACAGAGACGGGAGAATAAAGCCAAAGCTCTGATTTGGGTCATTTCGAACAAAACCCTCTGATCTCGGCTCTCGGGGCTGAGCAGGCGGCCCGGTTTATGCCGCAGTCTGTCTTCTAATGCCCAGTGTTTCTTTGCTGTCAGGAAGTCTGGTTGGTGTGGGCTGACGCTTCGGAACATGTAGGCTTGCTGTCAGGCAGTCAGGTTTCTGCAGTGTAACTTGTCTGAACATGTGGATTTGTTGCACATCAGTCAGATTTGTGCAGTGAGGCTGAAGGTGTAGGTTTGCTGACACGCAGTTATGTTTCTGCAGTGTAACTTGTCTGTACATGTGGATTTGTTGCACACCAGTCAGATTTGTGCAGTGAGGCTGAAGGTGTAGGTTTGCTGTCACGCAGTCATGTTTCTGCAGTGTAACTTGTCTGAACATGGGGATTTGTTGCACACCAGCCAGATTTGTGCAGTGAGGCTGAAGGTGTAGGTTTGCTGTCACGCAGTCATGTTTCTGCAGTGTAACTTGTCTGAACATGTGGATTTGTTGCACACCAGTCAGATTTGTGCAGTGAGACTGAACGTGCAGGTTTGCTGTCACGCAGTCATGTTTCTGCAGTGTAACTTGTCTGAACATGGGGATTAGTTGCACACCAGTCAGATTTGTGCAGTGAGGCTTGTCTGAACATGTAAGTTTGCTGTCAGACAGTCAGGTATCTGCAGTGTAACATGAGTGAACACGTAGTCTTGTTGCACACCAGCTAGATGTGTGTAGCGAGGCTTCTCTGAATCTGTAGGGTTGCTGTCCCACAGTCATGTTTCTGCAGTGTAACATGAATGAACAAGTAGTTTTGTTGCATATCAGACAGATTTCTGCAGTGAGGCTTCAATGAACATGTAGTTTTCCTGTTAGGTGGTCATGTTTCTGCAGTGGAACTTGTCTGGACATGTAGTTTTGATGCACACCAATAATATTTGTGCAGTGAGGCATGCCTGTACATGTATATTTGCTGTCAGGTAGTCAGGTTTCTACAGTGGAACTTTTCTGAATGTGTAGGTTTATTTTTACACCAGACAGGTTTGCACTGTCATTTGTCTGAACATATGGGTTTGTTGTCTGGTATTGTATGGTTTTGTAAATGCACTTACGTCAGTTAGGTTTCTGCAGTGTGACTTCTCTGCTCATGTATGTTTGTTATCAGGTAGGTAGGTTTCTTCAGTGCTACTTCACCCATATAGATTTACTGTCAGGCAACCATCTTGTGCATTGTGTCTTGTATTAACACGTAGATCTGCTGCCAGGCAGTCCGGTATATGCACTGTTTTGCTGCACATATAGGTTTGCTGCCAGGAAGTCTGCTTTGTGCATATGTACTGTGTATACGTGTATTTTTGCTGTCGGGCAGCTGGCTTTGCGCCCTTTTTTATTATTTGTGCATGTAGGTTTGGTGTAAGGCAGACTGGTTTGTAAAGTGCATCTTGCCTGAATATATATGTTTGTTGTACTTTAGTCAGGTTTCCTCAGTGTTGTTCATTTGCCTGTGTAGGTGTTCTGTCAAGCAGTCAGGTTTGTGCAGTGTACCCTTTGTGGACATGCAGGTCTGCTGGTAGACAGTCAGATTTATGCAGTGTTTTGTGTGCCCATATATGGTTGCTGTCAGGTAGTCTGCTGTGTGAAGTTGTATAGTCCGCCCATGTAGATTTGCTGTCCGGCAGCAAGTTTTATGCAGTGTTTTTTAGGTCTCGCGTGGGTGTGGCAGCAAAGCTGCCCCGCCCTCGGAGAGATCTTGTAAACAAAAAGGGTGTCTAAGCCCCTCCCCTCCTTTCTATTGGGTAGCGTCATGGTAAACGCTGGCTTCCCATTAGAAAGGAGGGTTTTCTGTTGCCGCCCTGTCCACTTTTGGAACAGCCCCTCCGGACATGGTAGCCTGCATTACGGCCGTCGTGACAATGTTTCTTATCTGAAGCTTTGTCACGCTGCCTTGTTAGGTCTCGCTAGTTTAAGTAGGAAGCACAGCCCCTCCGGACATGGTAGCCTGCATTACGGCCGTCGTGACAAAGTTTTTTATCTAAAGCTTCGTCACGCTGCCTTGTTAGGTCTCGCTAGTTTAAGTAGGAAGCAGCTACAAAGTGCTGCATGGCCACTCGCAACAGTCATTGCATTTCATATGCATTTTTTAAAACGTTTTAATTCTCCATTTGGAACGTGTATTGTAACACTTGCATGGTCCGCGTTTATTTAGGTGCTGGGTCTATTTACTGTCCCAGTCCGACCCCGGGTGCCGCCGTCCTAGAGGGTTTGCCAGTGTGACTCCACATCCAGCAGGTCACATGACTGGCAGTCTGTGCCCGGCGCAGCCACAGACCGTGGGAGACAGCAGTATGCGTGAGGCAGGTGTGTCTGTCTGAGGCAGATACAGCAGCGTTTATTTATTTTATGGACTTATTTTATGCGTTTCTATAGCAGACTTTACCCGAAGTTGTCAGAGCGCTTCACAAAAGGAACAGTGTGTGTGAGGGAGAGAGACAGCAGCCTCCGTTTGTGTATGGGTAACGGAGAGAGGCAGCTGTGTATGCCTGAAGCAGTGTGTTGCCGCGAGGAAAAGATAAGTGTGTGAGTGTGAGACATCGCTGTATATCTCAGAGTGAGAGACAGCAGAGTGAGAGACAGCAGAGTGAGAGACAGCAGAGTGAGAGACAGCAGAGTGAGAGACAGCAGAGTGAGAGACAGCAGAGTGAGAGAGACAGCAGAGTGAGAGAGACAGCAGAGTGACAGAGACAGCCGAGTGAGAGTGACAGCAGAGTGAGAGTGACAGCAGAGTGAGAGTGACAGCAGAGTGAGAGTGACAGCAGAGTGAGATTGACAGCAGAGTGAGAGACAGCCGAGTGAGAGAGACAGCCGAGTGAGAGAGACAGCCGAGTGAGAGAGACAGCCGAGTGAGAGAGACAGCAGAGTGAGAGTGACAGCAGAGTGAGAGTGACAGCAGAGTGAGAGTGACAGCAGGGTGAGAGTGACAGCAGGGTGAGAGTGACAGCAGGGTGAGAGTGACAGCAGGGTGAGAGTGACAGCAGGGTGAGAGTGACAGCAGGGTGAGAGTGACAGCAGGGTGAGAGAGACAGCAGAGTGAGAGAGACAGCAGAGTGAGAAGTGAGAGTGACAGCAGAGGGAGAGACAGCAGAGTGAGAGAGACAGCAGAGGGAGAGACAGCAGAGGGAGAGACAGCAGAGTGAGAGAGACAGCAGAGTGAGAGAGACAGCAGAGTGAGAGAGACAGCAGAGTGAGAGAGACAGCAGAGTGAGAAGTCAGAGTGACAGTAGAGGGAGAGTGACAGCAGAGGGAGAGTGACAGCAGAGGGAGAGTGACAGCAGAGGGAGAGTGACAGCAGAGGGAGAGTGACAGCAGAGGGAGAGTGACAGCAGAGTGAGAGTGACAGCAGAGTGAGAGTGACAGCAGAGTGAGAGTGACAGCAGAGTGAGAGTGACAGCAGAGTGAGAGTGACAGCAGAGTGAGAGAGACAGCAGAGAGTGACTGCAGAGTGAGAGTGACAGCAGAGTGACAAGTGAGAGTGACAGCAGAGTGAGAGTGACAGCAGAGTGAGAGTGACAGCAGAGTGAGAGAGACAGCAGAGTGAGAGAGACAGCAGAGTGAGAGAGACAGCAGAGAGTGACTGCAGAGTGAGAGTGACAGCAGAGTGAGAAGTGAGAGTGACAGCAGAGTGAGAAGTGAGAGTGACAGCAGAGTGAGAGTGACAGCAGAGTGAGAAGTGAGTGACAGCAGAGTGAGAAGTGAGTGACAGCAGAGTGAGAAGTGAGTGACAGCAGAGTGAGAAGTGAGAGTGACAGCAGAGTGAGAAGTGAGAGAGACAGCAGAGTGAGAGAGACAGCAGAGTGAGAGAGACAGCAGAGTGAGAGTGACAGCAGAGTGAGTGTTCCAGAGAGAGCAGGGTAGGCTTGTGCGCTTACACGGTGCACTGACACACAGGAGCTAAAACAAATAACAGCTGAACACATGTCTTGGGAGCTTCATGGAGGCAGCCGGCCCTCTGTGAGGGGAGCAGTAAGGAGGGGAGGCCCCAACTAATCAAGCGCAACTACTCACACGTGACAGTCTCATGGGGCGGGTGGGGGCAGATCCTCTAAGTGCTGGGGTCACTGTAAGACCCAGGTCTTGAGGTCCGTGACACCCCGACCCCGGGAGCTGACAGGTAGCCTGTGGAAAGCATGACCCCCCCCCCCCAATCGAAGCACCCCAACCCTGGAGCTGACAGGGAGCCCGTAGGAATCATGAACCCCCCAATCGAAGCACCCCAACCCCAGAACTGACACGGAGCCCTCCCCCGTCGGCTTCGATGTCTAGTGCACGACAAATATGTTATAAAATGAACTGGTGTGAACTCAAAGAGAACCCGAATACATAAAAAATCTGCTGTAAACATTTAAGCCGCATAACACTATATTTTACTGTAAACCACACTTGAAAAGGTTAATCTAAATAAAAGGGCTGGACCTTAGTGTGAGGCGTTTAAAACCAGCAACAAAAGATGAGAACGGTAAGATCACACCACGTGCTCCCTTACATGGAAACACAAGATGAAAAGATGCGTGTTGTTAGGTCTCAGCACTTTCATGAACACCTTACAGAGCATCAGAGGTAGCGCCTCATTTCATGAATCAGCCTGAATATTGTATGCTGTTCAAGCCCGCACCCCCCCAAGCTAGAGGAGCAGGCTAGTGAAGTAAAAGCTCTGCAATGACATCCTTTATCTGTTGACATTGCCAAGGTTGGATGGTCAGGGTCAACAAATGATAGGCCCATGCACACGTGCTCGCAGGAGCCTGGAACATCTGTGAGAACTTGAGGTTGCCATAGCAAACCTTCATCCACTTTGCATCTTCTTACAAAGAGGGATTTCTGGCTTGTGGGTCCCGCCATTCCATGTTCCCGGATGCATTTTATTTAATGAATATACATTGATGGTACAATGAGTCAAACTAAAAAAACAATGTACTAGGTCTCGCAGTTATGTGACTCTAAGCAATTGACATCGTAAATAACAATGACTTATTTTTGTTTTCTTTTTACAAACTTAAATAAAAGCCATTGTTATTTACAATGCCAATAGCTTAAACATGTGTAACTGCGAGACCTATTGCATTGCAAATGCTTGTTTATCTAAGTATGCGGTTCTGCTGACAGGCTGACAGGTATATGCACTGTTTTGTCTGCACAGATAGGTGTGATTTCAGGCGGTCAACTTTGTGCTGTGTGTTGTCTTCACACACAGGTTTGCTGTCGGGTTTCTACAGTGTGTCTTGTCTGCACATGCAGCTTTGTTCTGCGCCAGCAAGGTTTGTGCATTGTTATTTGTTTGCCCATGTAGGTCTGCTGTCAGCCAGTCAGGTTTGTGCATTGTTATTTGTTTGCCCATGTAGGTCTGCTACTCTGCTGTCAGCCAGTCAGGTTTGTGCATTGTTATTTGTTTGCCCATGTGGGTCTGCTGTCAGCCAGTCAGGTTTGTGCATTGTTATTTGTTTGCCCATGTAGGTCTGCTGTCAGCCAGTCAGGTTTGTGCAGTGGTATTTGTTTGCCCATGTAGGTCTGCTGTCAGCCAGTCAGGTTTGTGCAGTGGTATTTGTTTGCCCATGTAGGTCTGCTGTCAGCCAGTCAGGTTTATGCAGTGTTGTTTGTTTGCCCATGTGGATCTGCTGTCAGCTAGTCAGGTTTGTGCAGTGTGACCTTTGTGAACGTGTAGGTTTGCCGATAGATAGTCCGGTTTATGCAGTGCTTCTTGCCTGCATGTATTGATTTGTTCTCCATCAAATGGGTTTGTGCGTGTACATTTTCTGAAAATGCAGGTTTGCTGTCAGGGACTCAGGTGCATGCAACAGGTTGACGACAAAGTACCCCAAGCACCATGTAGTTGTGTACCAGATTTCTAAAGCCTGCCTTCTGTTTTTATTTCTCTACTCACCTTGGTGGAGACCGCAGCAGGCTCGTTCAAGCTCTGGAGCTCAAGCAGTATTCTGAGGGATATCAACTCCCATAGAAAGCATGCAGTTGACTCAGTGACACAGCTTCGCGTGTACAGCTCTAGCCCACATGCCTGGCTGCTCCCCATTGCATGTTGAACCTCTTGCTACAGGATTACGCTGAGCTGAATGTTTCATGAAGTAATTCACTGACGAGAGCAGCGCCATCTGTTCATGTTCTTCTGGAGCGTGCACTTCAATCAGGCTGCATGTGGGGCGGATTTAGAGCTGGCGGTGACAGAAAAGACCCCCTTTTCTGATACAAGCGCTATGCATGTAGGCATATTCACCAGGGGAGTTACCTTTACTACGTCAGTAGTATGGTGGAGGGAATTCTGCCGGCGGATTCTATAGCGCTTGCCCCAGAAATGAAAAGAAGGCGCTGTGTTTCTATGACTCTGTAGGCTGAGATACTGATTGGTCCTGATTCACAAAGGGCCTCCTCACTCATGGCGGAGACCTCACAATTGTGGTGGAGGGTCCATGCTCGGGCCAGTGGCGGCCAGCATGGCTCGCAGGTGGCGCGGCGGGTGCAGGGGATGGCAGGGGGGGTTGCATTTGGTGCAATAATAATTGTAAAAAAAAGAATAAACTCACCTTGCCGCCAGCCGGGTACCGCGTCTCTGCCCCTGCTCTCCTCTTGCACATCGAGGAGCAGGAAGCAGGCCCAACTGACCAATGTCAATTCTGCAATGCAGCAGCATTGTGATTGATAAGCACCCAGGCTCCCCTGACCAATCAGAATGCTGCAATGCAGCGTTGTGGTTGGTTTTGAGTGTCCTGGTTCGAAGGTCAACCAGGGAATGGGGCCTGGGCACGCTCTCCATGCAGGCTGTAATGCAGCTTGCATGCAGAAAGGGGAAAGTGCGCATGACTGGTTTGGGCCGACCAAATAGTCATTGTGCACTAAGGAGTGGGCAAACCACTCCTCCCCTGCCCTGCTCCAAGAGCAGAGCAGCCCCACCCACCCGCCGCCCGCAAAGCAGCAAGAAGCAGCATACAATGATAACACATAGTTATTCTCTTTTTATGTTTCTGCTTTCCACTGCTTAAAAGCAGTGGTGCGATGCTCCTCCGCCATAGCAGAGGAGCCGCCACTGCTCAGGGCAGAACCTTCACACCGAGAATTTTCATGGCAGATTTTCCGCCCGAGTGCGAAGACTCCCGCACGATTCTGGGGCCTCCGCCAGTAGTGCGGAGGCCCTTTGTGAATCAGGTCCATTGTCTCTGGGGTAACCCACACCTTGAGATGAAAAAACATATGTACGATGCTACATTGTACACCTGTCTTCGATATAGTTTTTACTGCTGCAGACATCAAAAGTCACCTTTTGTCTGGCAGGTGGAGGTTGTCTGGTCACAGTTAGACTTTCTATTTGCTGTTAATAATGAGGTACAGACGTCATAAGGAGGTATCCGGGGTCATGCATCGCTGATGGTGTTGTGCCTTGAGAAAGTGGCCCGACAGAGCACATTATCTGTAGGTGTGCTCGAGTAATGAAAGAGCCGCTGTGACATCACTACAGTGTACAATGACTTTATTTGCACATTGCAGTGATGTCATTGAAATGTGTGTCTATATATTCTACTGCTGGTTTTAGAACTAATACAAGATCATATAAACATTAAATACAATATACAACCTTATGTACTAAACATTTTTACTGTTGCCAACTGTCCAATTTGCTGTTTGCAACCGCAAAAATGGTTTACCACTGTACTAGATCCATTTTAGAAGTCTGCCATTTGTTACTAACTCCTATAATGCGTTTGCGACTCCATACCAAATTACTATTTGGAAGGGACGTGTTATAGGCACAATTTGTTATGAAATGCATCAATATTTTGCTACCAAATTCTAGTTGCAAAACTTTGAGAAACGATCAGTTGGTTTATGATGAGGCTACTCATGGATGTTTTTGTGGACAAAATCAATGGTACAGAAATGGAGATATGCAAAGAGTTGTTCATGTCGTAATTAGAGCAAGATCATATACAGACAGGAGATATTATTTGGGCATAGTGTGATGTATCTGCAGCAATCCGCACAGCTCAAGTGCATCAGTTTGGTTTTATGCGCTTTGTCTTTTTTCCACCTCTTTACTCGATGCAATTAAGGGGGTGCATTTTATTTGCAACCACCTCACACGACCGTCACAACAATTGTTTCACAATGTATGGGGTTGTCCACTTTCGAATAGGTTGTAATGTAATTTTACTTTTCTTTGTGTCTATAATGACACCACACGCACTGGTGTAGTTTTGTTATTGTATTTTTTATATATACTTGATTTGTTCTGATTGCATTATATGATTTACAGCCCTGAAGAGTCGCAGGCATTAACCTGATGACGAAACACGTGTCGGCTGGCATTGTTTTTTTCATTCTGAAGAATACCATCTACATAAACAACCTATTTTTTGTAGCACCGGTGTCATCTTGCTCATGAGTTATTTCATTGTATCAATACTGTTAACTCTTAAACGTGTGCACAGTATCTTTTGTACATGGAATTCCTTAATGATGTGGCAATTGGGAAAAGCGTTTTTGATTCCCACTTTTGCTGTGTCATAGCAGTGACTACTCAAATTTAGAACCTGGCTATTCATGCTACCAGCTTCCAATTGAAGCCATACATAACTATTAGACCAACGCAGTGGGCCGACTGATGGAATATCTGAAGCCAGTCCCTCAGGATTGATTGCCTTCCTTTTCATTCAATAAATTGTGTCCAAGGACTAAGGGCATTTCATGTAGAATGTAGTGGAATTTGCAAAGCCGCACATGTTTATGTGTTGGCGTGCGCACCATAGCTAAACAGATTTTCACTGTGGCTGTGACCTGCAAAGAGGTGAAGATGAATGAAGCGGAAATGCAATGCCTACCTCAGGCCAGGGCCTGACAGGCGTCAAATTGTGCATCAAAAGGCATTGTGATGTGAGTTAAACCGCGCCACAGAACTCCCTTTGCTGGCACGCAAGTGGGCCGTGTCCTCTGCCGCCAGAGGGGAGCGAGGCGGAAGTGGTGGTGTCCAGCGGATAAGCGGATATATTCCTGCTCCGGAGGGGTCATCTCGATGTATGCGTGAGATTTGGCTGTTTCACATCCATTTGACCCACTTCTGTATTGTACTTTTAGTCACAAAATCAAAGAGTGGTGGTAGTGGGGGGCGGGTCTGGAGGTAACAAATCTCTAGTGCCAGTGATCTGCCGTGGCATACAGGGATTATTTCATTAGTCTAATCCCTGGCCCTTTTCTTTTATAATCCCTCATGCATGTGTATGCTATTCACAAAATCCATATCATTAAAACTGGGCACATATAAACCTATATTACTACATATAAAAAAATCCGCTTTGGATCTCCACGTTGAGCTATGCATTTATTACCAATTTGTTGCAGCAAAATATTTGCAGGAGCTTCAATGGGTGCAATATTTCGGTTTGTGAAACAAATAAGCATCAGTCGTTGGCAGCGCTTATGCAAAGAAGCACACCAGGGTCCAACACTGGCAGTAAACATTGCATATCAATCTGCATGTTATAAAAAATGAACATGGATTATTCAATCTAGCATATATCAGTAGTGGATAATAACCCAAAAAATAACTCGAACTTTGGAATGTTAAGAGCACAACTGAAGACAAAGGAGTTACCCAGGGCTTTAATAACAATGGCTGCCACATATTTGTGTTCCAACATCCAATGTTTGGCTTTGTGTTTCTCCTGTTGTACTTTAGAGCATTCTGCTCTCAGTAGGTGGAGTGTTCTAAAAGCTTTTTAGCCCTTGGGCTGTACCAGTTGTTAAAGGCCCTTCACCCTACATTGAAAGACATCATAATTGCCTGGAGATGTTAATCTGGTGAAGTGTTCTTGGTGGTGAATACTTTGGTGTACCATGATAGCCAGCTACATAGAAGATGTAGACTGGGTTGATTTACTTTAGGGTTCTGGGGGCCAGGCGAAAGGAAATGCTGTTCTTGAGCACTGCTACTTGAGGATGTGCAGTAAGGCATGTGGGTGTGCGTGTTTGTGACAGTAAGAAGAGGTAGAAGCAAAATGAAATATGAGACAAAGGGGGGAGTGTACATCATGGATTGGCCCCCATACTGAGAAGGCCAAATATTTTTTTTTTCCTCCATACTAATGGCGTGATGCTGAAACAAGAAGATCATGGCCATTCAAATGGGCTTTCTCTCTACAATGAAATGACGACAATATCAAAGACAGTTTTCCTCAGACCACTCCAGTGATGAGACAGAATATAGAAGAAGGCTATATTTGAGCCACCGTCAAAGGCATTGGCAAGAATGTGTTCTGACCATACAGCCTCACAGCCACTGCCGCAGGATGGTGCAAGGAGTATTCTTAATTATTCGCAAGACTGTGTTTTTTACATTGAATAAAACCCTAAATAATCGACACCTGCTTTTTCTATGAGTTGTGTTTAAATGGTGTTGAAAACCACAAACATGGAAGGAAAGTTAGATAGCTTACTTTTGGAGTAGGATGACTTGGTGACATCATAGTTAGAACCTCCAAGAAGTGGAGGAGAGCTGTTTAGTGACGGAGACGCCAGCAGAACTGCATGACCCATTGCTGCCTCTTCAGTTGAGGCTGAAACCATGACCTGGTTTGGTGGCAGCTTTCAAACGATGGTGGTGTGGGTGTCACTGCAGTGGAACTCATTCGTGTGCCCCGTAATACCGATAATGGATGTCCTACCAGAAAAGAGGAGTAGTGGTGTTCCTTCAGCGTCAATGCTATCTCTCCCAAACTCCGTCCAGATCAGGTGACCAGGAGATGTGTCCCTTTACTGAATCCACTGGGAGAGGAAAGGATTGCCTCAGATTTTCTGAATAGTGAGCAGGACTGATAAACCCTTCTTGTGTATGCGTGCCAAGAGATTAAGGCTTCCAGGTGAGAGGCACCAGGAAGGGAAGTATCTTCATGAGTTCCACAAATATAATATTTCCATTTTTATTTTTACTGATAAATGTAATCCTGCTTGTGATCACCAAGTTTCCAAATCTTTCAAGCAGTTCTTTCATTCACAATGTTGGACAAAGCTTTCCTTGATAGTGGAAAATATCTGATAGTGCAACTGGATGAACTGTCCAAATGGGATCCTGGTTTTAAGGAGTCTTAATAGCTCCCTGCTGCAACAGAGGAGCTAGAGAAAGTGATATTAAGAGTCAATGTAGCTTGATGAGGAGGGGAAGAGGATGTCTCTCCTTTTTCTCTCTCCTACACCCTTTCCCCTCCTGCCCTATGGAGAAGGGTGTAGGAGAGCAAGCAAGGAGAGACGAGATGACCGAGCTACGCCTGAAGAAGGGCTGATTGTGAGCCGGAAATGCACTGGGTACCTTTGAAAAAGACTGCCTGGGGCTGCGGAACCCCACGTGCTGGCGAATAAGGCTTGGATAGGCATGTCAACAGCATAGGAAAAATATTGGATTCACGTTGTCTAAATTTGAACAATGGAAAACGTTGGGATAAACTAGTGTAAAATAACCTGGACAAATAAAGGAATAAAAGTGGTGTATCTGAGTAATAAAGGATTTCGCTGTGCTTTTTCAACTGTGCGACATGTGTGTGGAGTGCATTAACACCCCACTTGTTTTGAAATTATTAGTAACCTGCTGTTGGGGTAAAGCACGAACAAGTGTGCACTCAATAACTTGGCCAAAAGAAGCACCATATAAAAGAACAGACTGATGATAATGGTGCGCATTCCATCATTTGTATGTTTATGCTTGTTATAGATGTCAGGTGTTTGCAACAAAAGTTTGAAGGGATGACACAAATTGAAATAGCGAGAGTGTGTATTATGGGTTGCATAGATACGCTATTAAGTTTATTTCGTTTTCAGTATCGATTGCTGGTGTCATATGAACTTGGGATGCTATGGTGTTAGGCTAGGATAGTATGTTGACACTCTAACAGGATCAGTGTAATGGCCGATTCAACTCCCATGGGAATTCCCTAGGAACACAAAGGGGCCACTGTGTTCCCATAGACCTAAAAAAGCCATTACTCTGCCAAACCGAAAAGTTAACGCTTTATCCTCCGACCGGGTAAATTTAATGTATGAAATGGGTAATTGGGCTCTGAGAGTGCAGGTATCTCTGGTAATAAGGATGAAAGTGAACCAACAATAGACATCCTATTGCATATGAAGCTCAAAGTGTAGCACCTAATGCCCAGATCTAACCACAACTTGCAGCTGGCTGATTGCTACCAATATGCAAAAGAAGAATGAAAGCATATTTGGATGAAGGGTCCTACCTTATAATCCTTTGTATATATGTATTGTTTATTCCTGGTGCAGTCCGCCACTACGTATTTGTAGTTAGGGGTTGGTGAACAGTTAATATTCTGTTGCGTACAATATGCCTCGTTCCTCTTGTCCAGCTCCTTAATAACACTGGCGCAAGGCCTTGAAGCTGGATAGCTTGCTGCAGCAAGTCCATCTATTCGCTCCTCTGGCTTTGATTTGTATTTGTTGGACTCTGGGTCGGTTGCACTTTGACTTCTGAGCAGTACAGCCCTGGCAAGCAGGCCCTTGTCATTGTGCCTTGTAAACGTTACGCGGAGATGCATCATGCTTAGATCTGAAATACACGTAGGTTTACAATTAAGACATAGTAGTATGAAAGCAATTGCTATTTTAGTAATGAGGTTGCATGCTCTTAAACTTGCACCTTTTCAAAAACCTATCTCTCTACATAGCTCCATTAAGGAGATTGGTAGGAAAGTCATTATCAGGGTATAACATATTAAGGAAATTAAAATATCAGGACATAACATATTAAGGCAAACACACATACAACAAGAACTCAGACTGGGGACAGGGCTGGTGTGAGGGCTGCTCTTAGGCTGGTGTGAGGCCAGATTCTGAAAGTTCTGGTGGTTCTGGTGGTGTTGGAGATGCTTCAAGTGTGGACTAATGGGGGAGGGAATCATGGGTTATTGACGCTGAGCTTTCCCAATTCTAGATCTTATATGACCTGTTCCTTGTGTAGTTCCTCATTTTTCTGCCCAGCAACACAACTTGAGGATAAAGGCCTCTGCTCTTGGGAGGCTTAAAACCACAGGGTTCAGTGGTTTGTGGTAAAGGCTTAAAACAGTGGAGTTCCGCAGCGTCAGGTAAGGGAATTGTGTAGTTTTCTGAGAACCATGAAGAGAACAGGTTGGTACATCTGTGAATATATCTTGAATATGACCACGTCTGGCTGTACACATTGTGGGTTCTTCTTGTGGGCATCTTCATCAGGCCACTTACAGACCCTCTCTAGCACTCCCTGCGTCCCCACCAACCCAAGCGCTCGCATGCTACCAAATGTGAAGGTGATCAATATGATGCCAGTTATAGGTAGATGTTTTTTCGTGGCTAGCATGGGTTTGCAAATACAATGCAGACAGATTCCTACATTGCTTTATTAGGAGTTGCAAGGCCTGGCAACATTGTACCCTCTTAGCTCAGGGAAGGATTTTCAGGCCAGGAGGGGAGCACTCAGCTGGGAGGCCCCTAGTTTGACACACTGAGTCTGCTGTATTCCATTCGATGCATCTCCAAACTTTTCTACCCCACTCAACATACTGCTTGCCAGAAGCTTGCATGTAGAAAGTGTAGAAAGCTTGCCTTTCATTGCTTTATATGTGAAATGGGAGGTGTTCTGCACGGATGAGAAAGACCCTGTCAGAGTGAAATAAAGAAGCATTAAGTGTAGGATGGTGAAGGAAAGGCACTAGGGGCAACCAATACATGGCAGTGCTGGCAGTGGGCTCCCTTCCACAAATTGAGGACACACTGAGAACTAGGAAAACAGATGGAAAGCGTCATTCTCTGTAAATTGCACGGGCTTACAGAAGTAATTAAAGCCTCCCTGCTGAGTCTCATGACAACTCGCCCTGTTGCATTGTTATGTTGATAATGATATAACATTTCTTTTCATTGTTGCTTCTTAAAAATGATTGAGGAAGGTTGGAAACTCTTTGTACCGTCCTTGTTTTCGACACTTTGCGAGTCATGTTGAATGAGTGCTCGCCTAAACGAGCATGCCACTCGACGCGCTTGAAGTCCAGACTGCTGACGGGTGCCCCGCGCGCGCCATCGTCTCGGATTAGCATCTTAATCAGGCAGAAATGGTGGGGCAAGCCTCGCGCACACCGACTGAAGCAGGAATCAGCACAAAACAGCCAGGCATCCTGCGTGGAAGCATTCTTCCTGGTTAATTAAAGCAATATATTCTGCTAAACTGGAAGCAGTGGGCGCATCACTGCCTGAGCGCTCACCTCTGTCCACAATGGCGCCCTTCAGGGTAATGGAGGTTGGAGGGAGGGAGGAGGGGGGGGTCAGGCCGTTCATTTCTTGTCGTGGCCTGGGATGATAACGAGCCGATGGCATTCAGCAGTTTAATTGCTAAGACCATGATCTTACAGTGATTGAAGGGTGGGAAACATTGGCTCGTTTCGCTTTGCTTGCCAGTAAACAAGGGAGGGAGCAGGCGTTCGGCGGCCATTTTGAATGGTGTTAAGTTTCACCGGTTTATGGAAAGTGAAGGCCAATCAACACCGCCAGCTTCCTCAACTCTGCTCATTTTCCCGCCATTTCCAATATATACGCAGTGCTTTAAATGGGCCGGTACGCACAGGTACTGAGTACCGGCACTTCTTGTTCTTACCAAGCTGAGTGCCGGCACTTTTCCAGTGCCAAGGAGAGTACCGGTACTCGGATTGATCAGATGGGCACTGGGCCGATGCCTGAGGGCCAGCTGTGACCCGTTTATTTGTCAGCATGTTTGCTGTTTTGGCGCCTGCTGGAGGCCTGCTGCAGGGCTAAGTGGTCATCTGCTCCCGAAGCTCTCATTGTTCTTAACCGCCCCCTGCCGGGCCTCCATGCTGGGTCTTCTTGTTAGTGTATTGGACATCGGGCTGCCGGGGGCACAGTGATGCGTGCAGCCTGAATGGGTGGGAGGGAAGAGAGCCTGCATAAGTGACAGTGCCCTTAAACGCTTAGCCTCTCACTGAGGTCTGACTCACTTGGTCCTGCAATTCCACCCCACCCCTGTCCACCTGCTGGGCAATTGACAGGGATGAGGTGGGGAGATGGCCTACGCGGCCTCCCTGGAACCCAGGTGAGGTGGGAGGAGGTGTACTGCCCTGGCAACCCACTATCACCTCGGCTCAAAAGTATGCACAAAACCTTCTCTTGGTAGCAATGTATGATCAATGTCCGAACTCTCTCTTAAATGTGGTGAACTTAAAGAAAATCTGGGGGAATTATCCCTCAAGGGCTAGAACCCTCACTCACCCATGGGTGACCTGCTTCATCATATGGGTTCACACGTTAACTGATCATGTGTGTTTCTTGTTGTTCTTTCTCTCGTTTGTATTTTTAGATATTCCAAGTATTACCTGACATCACGTCGCAGGAATACTGGTGTTGTACCCCTTTTTTAAAACTTTTTTTTACACTTTATTGTCATTTTGGCAGCAGCAACAGTAACATTCTATTTTGGTCCTGAAGAAAGCCACTGATACAGATTCCTGATCATTAGGCTGAAACATGTCGACCCATATTTGAAGAGTAGTTTTAAATTCATACTACTTTTTGCACTGCTTTTTAATCCTGCCAGTGAGAGCACTAAAATAAAACTAGTTTTGTGAATCTACCTCGGCAGTTTTAACATCCACTTATATTTCACATTTTTCACCACACCTTTTCTTTTGCGCTGCACCCTCAGTACACCATAAGCCTCACATATGGGATTTTAGCATCCTAACTCCATGATTGTACATCTACGAAAACATCTCTGAGCTCCTTCCTCACAGTGAGGAAGTTGTAGCTCCCAGTAGGACTAGGTTTTCCTGTTGGTAAGGAGGAACCAATATGATGGCGGATGTCACCCATGGGTGAGTGAGGGTTCTAGTCCTTGAGGGATAATTCCCCCAGTTTTTCTTTAAGTTCACCACATTTAAGAGAGAGTTCGGACATTGATCACACATTGCTGCCAAGAGAAGGCTTTGTGCATACTTTAGACCTGAGGTGATAGTGGGTTGCCAATTATGTTTAGGGGAAATTTCTCCTCGCAGATCTATAAACTAGATTCCCTGGGAACCTAACTCCACTGTTTTTGTTTTTCTGGTGTGCTGACCTGCCCATCAGAGGCCAGTATTCTTCTTCCCCTGACCTCTGCCCTACTGGACTCAGCACATACTTACGACCCTGCAGTGCTCACTGCCTGCCACTGCAAGCTCTCCGGTCGTGTGGCCTTCTGCTGAGGAAAGAGGAAGGAGAATGGGTGAAAGAAGGTAAAGAGTGAGGGGGCAGAGGAGAGTTTAAAAGGAACAATAGAGACAGAAGGGGTAAGTGCAGACAGAGATGGGGAAGAGATCGAGATGGTTATGGAAAGAGTAAGAAAGGCACCGAGATGGCAGATTAGAAATAGAAAGAGTGATATTAGAGGATTATAGGATACCTTAGGGGTAAAGAGAGTGGGGCAGCAAGAGAAATGGATGCAAATGAGAGAGAAGTGAGTGGGGGAGGGATCGAGAGATAAGAGATGTGACGAATGATAGAGAGTATTTGTCTGCTTGCATGTGTGTGCTTGCCTGGTTGTGTGTATGTTTGTGTGTGAGAGAGAAACTAAATCAGAGAGGAAGAGAATCAGGACACCCAGGAGGTATTTGAAAAGAAATGCGTCTAATACTTGTTATTAATGATGCTATGCCAGTCTCTCTCGTCCTGGTGCACATTGATTCTTAGCCTGGAAGGGCTAATAGTACTGATAATGGCTTGGCTGCATTCAGGGTTTAGAAGCTCTTTGCATTGCTCCGAGAAGTACTTCACACCACCCTTAATTAGCATATGTACCTGTTAATCTGCACAGATGGAACGTTTGAGACAACTGTCAAGGGCAATGGAAGGGCAAAATGAATACTCAATAGAAGTGTTTCTATCATCATGTTTCACCCCGCCTCTAACCCCGTCCACTAGCCACTCCCCCAATTCAATTTAATGAGTAACTGCACTTATTTTTTCCATTTAAAGCACTGAATATACAAGTGTTGTCCACCTGGCTGTGATTCTTTTACCTATTCTCTTTGTTTTGTATTATACTTTGCTTTCACACTCAACACAGCTTATAACATGCTTGTTGCATTGTATGTCACTATGTATATATGTGATGTCATGGAATCTTGGGTTCAGATGAGCCATCTACTGTGCTCCTTAAGCCACGCTCGCCTGTTGCCTGCTTGCAGGCCTTTTGTCAATAAAGTTTTATTGAGGAAAACTTAGCCACCTCTTTCTCTTGCTACTACAAATTGGCAACGATTACCTGGCAAGCATTCCGTGTAAAGAGAAAGGTCAGCGGCAGCGATTCTACATTTAAGAAGTTCTGTGTGCTCGGTATGATTTCTACAACCAGTGTGCAGCTTTCAAAAAGTAGCCCTGGAAAAAATGGTCAAACACTGGCAGCCCTAGTGGATGCAGCAGGGGCTGCGCCATTTCAAGGCAAGGTCACAGGCAAGCCCTTGTTGTATTGCTCCACCCTCCATCCACCACTACATCAACCTGTAGACGGAGGATTGCTTTATCTTTGCCAGTGTTTCTGGTGCTCGCATAGTTCAGGGCCTTGAGACCCTCATGGACTAGTAGCCGCGCTGTACAAGACCCTGATTGATTGATTGATTGGGCTACAATGTCATTTTAGCATATTTTTTGCTTTTCCCAAGCAGTGATAATGTTATCGCATAAGCAGTGAGATGTTCTATTTACATTTGATATATATCTTGCCCTGTCATCCATTGGGCTGTTTAACCCTGAAGAACAAAGCAGAAAGTTAGGATCAACATTTTGTTATGCACTTCACAAGTCCACCAAATGTTCTATGAGTATATAACACGTTACAATGCGTGTCATTACAATGCATTTTTTACATCGCAAAATCCATTGCAACGCATGTCGTTACAACGCATATTCGATTACAACGCAATTACTATTCTAACTCCACTGGGGGGTTACTTTGGGGAATGTTTTGTAATGTATTATGCGATGTAATGACATGCGTTGTAATGGATTTTGCGATGTAAAAAATGTGCTGTAATAACGCATTGTAACACATGCGTTGTAAACAGTGTTTCCCGTTCTCTAACATTACAGCCATTCCTCACTGTTCAGCCAACATCATTTTGCATTGTGGGGCTTGGAGGTATGCTGTGCCAGTTTCTTTACCGGTCCAGAACCCCAGAATGCAATGTGGTGTCGCCTAAAATGCCTGGCCTGGCTGTAGGTGTGATACATGGTATGGAACACTTGAGCATGATTTAAAATATTACAAAGTATTCTAGTCCATTTAAAAATACTGCGTATATCATACATTAAGATTAAACTGGTCACATATTTTGTGAAGTTTCACTCTTTCATTCATATCATGCATTAAAACAAGCATTGGTCAGGCAAATAGTTTTGTCTTGTTTAGTGAAAAGTTGTATACAGAGCTTCACAACACAACAAAGGTACAACATGGACAGTAGTGTAGCCTTCCATAATCCACAGACCAATTAAAAGTCTGGTGGCTGTTGCAGGAGGAATGCCACACTATTCTCTAAGAAATACAGGTTGGGTACAACACAGGTGCCTAATACACTAAAGAGATAGCGAGACATGTTAAAGGGATGTTGTATACTCCCTGTAAACATATATAAACATACAAGAAGTACTACAGACCTGGAAGGAAGTGTCAAACCTCTAAAAGAATTACAGTTCAATCAAGCACTCGTATGGGATGACGAACCCTCACCTACCCAAAGTAATATGGTTTCCCAGTGGGTTTCACGTCTAGCACGATAAGAAACCAGTACTACCTTTCACTGGTTGTCCACTCTCCTGCAAATATATTGCCTAATTTGGGTAAGGTTATGTTCCTATGTTGGCATTTATGTTCCTCTTTGTTAAGCTCTCAGACCTACATTAAAATTATGTATGAGCTAAACATTTTTTATACTGTTATCTCCCTGCCACAAGAGTAAAAATAAGTGATACATCAACGGATCTTGTTTTCTTTTCTGGCATCATGTTTGGCACTGACATATTGCCCCTATAGGGATAGGAAGTTCCTCAGGACTACAGGTGTCTCACCTCAGATATTGTAGAAAGTCTCTCTTGATAGGGCATGCTATGCAAATGCTTTCTATGTATCCTTTTATCTTCCTAAGAAGTGGAAACACCTTCTCTCAGGAGTGGAAACAAACTTCTTCATACAACAGGTAGGCCTTTGGCAGACCCAGTGCTAGCTTCTCAGCTTCATAAGACAGTTATAGGCAGAGCAGTGAAAGCACACACTTTCCCCATTAGGACATCTGTAAAAATCAGGCGACAGCAGTTCAAACTATGTTTCCTCACGGAATTCATACAGGATTGCTTTAGCAAAGAAAACTCCCTACTCTTACAGAAAGCAGCAAATGCAATCTTTCGTTTCCTGAACAGATACAGCAAGGCACGCTAATACAAACTTTCACTAGTCACAGAACATTCACAGTTAAGGCATGGGTGACATGCAGGTTAGAGACAGACCTCTGGACCGGGTGCTTAACTCACTGAGGGGACTGTATAGATGGATGAGTTGGTGAATATGCAAGTTCTGACACCATTCTCACTTAGGCGATATTTGACATTAGCATGTTGAAAATCGTAAGTTTTCCACATATTGAGAAGTAGCCATTACCTAGTAGTTTGTTATTATTTTGAGCAGTCCAGTCACATCCTCAGTAACCATGCTGTATCCAGGTACACAGGTTCCAATCTTTTCGAAAGGTTGAGAATGGACGCTGACCAGGCCCTGTGCAAACACAGCCTCAGTGCTGCACCTCTTCAAAATGTTGAAGGTCACCAATGTATCGAAACCAACCCTCTCCCTTCCTCTCTCTTACCATTTGTTTTCTCTCTCTCTCTCTCTCTCTTCTCCCCCTTATGTCCCATTGAGCCTGCTTCCTTAAACGCTTGGGAGTGGGAAAAAAAGACATGGGCAGTGGCCAGCCAGCCTAAAAAAACTTTCTCCAGCCCCCTGCTGTCATACATTCTTGGTCGGGCAATGTTTCAGCCTTTTGTAACATTTGGAGTCCCTGCTCTGTCTGTGGCTGTATTCTGGTGGGCCCGCCAGCCAATGGCTTTTCAAAGCCAGAATAGTTTTGGGAGTCCTCCTTCATTGCTGCTTACTATGTTTACATTTAACATTGACCCTTGCCAAAAACACCTGATCCTAACAGAGTTAGACCGTCCTTTACCAATGTCTTGCTTCTCAAATGCTGTCAGACCAAGACAAATCCTACAGGCATGGGTGTTAGTTCTAGCTACCCTTTCCTCCCTTCTGTCAATTTCTGAGTAGTTAGCTGGACATTTCTTAAGATAATTCAGTATTTCTACATCAGTGCATGTTATAAGTACATTGTTTACTGGTGGTGCACCTTTCACTGTCTCTGCTCTAGTATATGCCATATATTTGTTACAGGCACACCATCCTCTGAGTACGAAAGTGTGCCTCTCAGTGTCCTAATTGTAGCTCTGGTCCACTGATGGAGACATCTACACCCACATCCTCTCTTTCTGCCACATTGTCTTCTATTGTAATTGCATTTATATAGCGCTTACTACCCCTGACGAGGCGTTAAAGCGCTTTTCGGCGAGTAGCACGCTACTGCGGAACCCATAAAGGATTAGTGGTGAATTAGCATAGTGAAATATGAAATTAATTTGAGTGGTGGACATGTTAGTCTATTACTTGGATTGAGAAGAATAGTGGAGGGATAGAAGAAGGAAAAATGTTTGCAGTTATATAGAGCTTGCTACCCCTAATGGGGTGTTGAGGCACATTTTCGGTGAGTAGCACGCTACTCTGGAACTCATAAAAGATTAGTAGTGAATTAGTATAGTGAAATCTGAAATTAATTTGAGTGGTGGTGGTATTGGATATGTTAGTCTGTTATTTGTATTGAAAAGAATAGTGGAGGGATATAAGAGGGAAGGTTTTAAAATCTGTTTTTGTTTTTTCATTTTTGGTTTTGGAGCCCATAGCAGTAGGAGGAGGCTTGGGATTAGAAAAAGGGAGGTGGGTGGGAAGGGTTTAGAAAGGCTTGTTTTGGGGTGTCGGAATAGTAAAAGAGGTATGAGATGATGCAATAGGGGTAGAGACGGGAAGAGTCTAGAAAGGATTATTTTGGGGATCATAGTAGTGGTATGGGGTTTGGGATGAATGAGAGAGTGGAGGTAGAGGATATATTAATAGCGCTATACGGTGAGAAATAAGGTGTTGCATTGGAAAGTGTAGTAGAAAGAGGTTTGAGATGAGTAACAGAGGTGAGGTAGAGGATATATTGAGAGCAGCATAAGGTGAAAAATAGGGTAGTGCATTGGATATGCTGGATTAGAAGAAAAGTAATAATAAATATGTAGATCCAAAAGTACATGGAAGGTATATTGATGCATAAAGGATGGTAGTATATTTAGATTAAAGGTGCATTAAATAAACTAAGACTGTTGTACTTTAAATTAGTTTTATTTATTTATATATATATATATATATAATTGAGTATAGACCTAGGGATATGCTGGATATTTCTGTTTGCTTATGGTGGTTATGTGGGGAAGAGCCAATTCTTGAGTAGTTTTCTGAAGATAGGGTGTTATTTTTGGATCTTCTGTGGGGGGAGAGGGGGAGGGTAAAGAGTTCCATAGTGTAGCTGCTTGAACAGAGAAGGATATTTCACCCATGGTTTTTTTCTTGTATGTTGAGATTTTGAGGCGAGGTGCCACTCTGGAGCGGATGTTCCTTTGTTGAATGTCTTTGGTGACTTTATTCCTGATGAAGAGCGGTCCTGTTCATTGTTCATTCTCTTTTTCTTCCTCCGTTGTGGGGTTGCTTGAGGTCTGGTCTACAGAACCTAAATTTACAGGTGTTTGAGTGGGCTTCCATAGACTCTTTTATTAAGATTTCTTGAATGCCTAATGCTCAATGGCGCTTGGTTTTCCTCGTTTTAATGGGTGTAATTTGATCCTACCAATAGGTCAACACATGGTTATTGTAGCGTACAGCCCTAAAACTTTGCAGGCCTTTATCAAGTCTTGCCTTGAACCACTGAGATTTGTTCTTTGTGTTTGGTTATTTCCTGACATTCTGTGTTCCAGTTTAAGCAAGTATAAAATGGTTTTGATTGCTTTTGAAGCCATAACAATGAATGAGTAACTTTGCTACGGAACTTATTTAAAGACAATGTGGAGTACGTAAAGTAGTACTCCTGTAGTCCTCTCTTCAACAGTTAACCTTATGGCTTATGTAACATACTTTACAACCCCTTGCAAATGTACACACTTCCCAAAGGAATGCTAGTTTTTAACAAATAAATCATCCTGGGGCTTAGGTAAATATATTGGAATATCGCATGACGTAACATCCCGCACCTTATTCTCCTAATTTGCACATTGCCCGAGGGTGGGCACCTGCTCCCAGGTCTTTTAACGTATAACACAATTTACTGAGAAAACTTTCATGCTCATAATGCCTTACTGCACATAGACATTGTACTTTAAAATCCAGTGCTTTGCACACTCGTAGCGATTACGGTTACATCTCGTCCTGGGTCAAAGTACAGTTCTGTGTACTTCACATACAGTCAGCATGGATTTATTCAGAGTACAATAACAAATTAAATGCTTTCTCCACTAGAGGAACCTGGGGATAACCCTCCGATTAATGTAACAAATGACCCAAACGCACAAGGGAGACCTCACGCCTTACCCTGCGAATTTGCACACTGCTTCAAGGCGTGTAACGGACTTTAGCCTTTTAACAATTGTTCCTTTCGCTCGCTTAAAACAGATAACCCAGGCGCTTCTATAAAGTAATTTGATATAAATGGTTAAAAAAAAATCCTTGATATATTTTATAACCCAAGTTGCAACAGCACTATAATACATTTTGTACAGCCCTTAAGGAAGAGCATGCACCACACACGATGGGCCCAATTCACAGAACTAACTTAAGACAAAATCCTAAACTTAATACTTTTGGTATTCACAGAAGTTAGGATTTTGTCTTAAGTTTGTCTTAAGACAGACTTAAGACAAAATCCTAACTTCTGTGAATACCAAAAGCAGTAAGTTTAGGATTTTGTCTTAAGTTAGTTCTGTGAATCGTGCCCCATGTCATTCCACATTGTGTACCGTAAGCTTGCCGATGATGCTGTGGTACTACTGCATATCGGGAATGAACAAATTGCACCAAAGCGCTCTATCATGTTGCCTTTTTCTCCACTTTTTCTTTTAACACTGCGATTATATTAATTGGAATAAATCGTGTGAAAGCGCTCATTAAGTATCCTTTAGTTCAATTTTATTTTCTTTAACGTAATTGTATTAATTGGAAAAATTGTAATGATTTTAAGTAGTTGCGCAATAAATCTTTTCATTAATGTATTCATTGATTCATTATTCCTGTAGTACTCTTCTATGTACTTGTACATACATTTGAGAATTGGCCCCTAAATACCTAAAATGAAAATAAAATGGAACTATTCAGTGAATTCTCATATACAATTAGGACAAATTCAAAGGACGGTGAAAAAACTGAGCCTTTGTTGCAGTTTTGCTATTGGGGAGTTGGGCGTTTTGGGGCCAATTCACAAAGGTATGTAAGAGTACCTAAAACCGAGTGTTCCTATAATAGTACTGCTCTACTCAGTGCTTTTGTGAATCAGGCCCTAAGTGTTGATGGACAGAAATAATTTTTAATGCCCCTTGGCACTGTGTATGTGTTTGTCAATTCCATTCCGACTTCTTTAAGAGAAGTTCATTTTGGAGGGTTTCTAACTTTCTCTGTTATTAGCCTCCTGTTCGCTGAGATCACATTATCCTTTCTGCACCGATCTTGATTTTTATGTTCAGCTTTCTGGACATTCCCAAACTTCGAAAGGCAAACCACCAACGTGGAAATCCCCCTTTCCTAATCCTTATGTGAGACTTAGGGGTGCACTCCTAATCAATCAATCAATCAATCATACATTTCGAAATCGAGCTACATACCCGTGAGGGTCTCAAGGCGCTGGGGAGGGGGGAGCTGCTACTGTTCGAAAAGCCAGGTCTTGAGAAGTCTTCCTAAACAGTTTTATGCTTGCCAGAAATTCTATTGTGAACTACAAAATGAGTCCCATGTGATTGCCCGTTGTGGGCCCACTTGGCATCAACTGACCCCTGATGAAGTCAGCCCCCTCCCTTGCCACAGTCCCACTGGTTGCTCTTGTATCGGGTCTTCTTCTGTAGTATGGATTCTGGATCCATCCTCGGTAATAGTAACTGTATTTCTGAAGGACAGAGACAATTTTTGGATCAGATCTGGATTGTACACAAGGCCTTCAACATGTGTCACATGATGTAGAAGATAATAAGTAAGCTGATAATTTGGTCCCAGCTCATTGACTTGTGAAGTGCCAGTGGCTTGGATACCCCCCTGGAATCTTCCCAGGAATTACCTTGGAGTCCCTTAAAGAAGAAAGTGGATAGTGGTATGAAGGTCTGCAGAAGTTGTATAATTACCACTCCCTATGACAACCTAGAAAACAACCTACATGTATGGAACACATAGTTCTAAACAAGCAGAAGAACCATTTATTTGCCCAATAGCTTACATTTTCTTGGAATTCCTGTTGGGCAGAAATGCCTAGAAAAAATGTGGATTTACCTTAGCGGTGGAAGACTTTACTATAAGGATGTCTGGACTTGGATGTTGTGTCAAAATGAACGATCTCTCGTCTCTAACGTGTGATATCTTGCTATGAGGCAACCGACTGCAAAAGATGAGAAAGGCTTAGACAAAGCTGCCAGAATCAGGTGAATACTCTGTGAAATGTGGCTCATCAGGTTTTTACAAGCATTTACTGAAGAAATGCCCAAAGCTTTTACTTGGATTGTATAAGATGGACAGGACACTATGAAATATGTCCTACATGTGTGGTTGGATATCATTGATTATCTTACTTGTGCAATGGGTACCCTTGTTATTCTAACAAGACGTGTGCATGCCCTCCACTGGCTTTTCTCGGACCAGCCAAGCTTCTGTGATTGATATGGCCTTTCATGGGGCCAGACTTTTATGTGAAAAAAGCTGAGGCGACATCAGAGGTCTTCAAGAGCAGTAGAGTGACTGGCCCCTCTCTGGGTGAGAGTCACCTCTTATAGCGAAGTATGTCCTTGCACACCATTTACAGATAGAGCAAAAAGGAGAAAGATCCTGTTTTGTAGGGACGTCTATTGGCAAATGCTACATCGACAACCACTAAAGTGTGTATACCTAACCTAAGGGTGTATACCTAACCTATGAGTGCATACCTAACCTAAGGGTGTATACCTAACCTATGAGTGTATACCTAACCTAAGGGTGTATACCTAACCTATGAGTGTATACCTAACCTAAGGGTGTATACCTTACCTAAGGGTGTATACCTTACCTAAGGGTGTATACCTTACCTAAGGGTGTATACCTAACCTAAGGGTGTATACCTAACCTATGAGTGTATACCTAACCTAAGGGTGTATATCTAACCTAAGAATGTATACCTAACTTATGAGTGTATACCTAACCTAAGGGTGTATACTTAACTTGCTAGTGCACTGATTAGTTCTACTTCTTCTACCCTTGCTGCAAAAATGTAACCACTTGCATCCACTTGGTTTTGGTTAAATACCTTTTGTTACTATAAACATACATGAAATGCCAAGGCGTAAACTGTATCTGCAGGTGCTCATCATAGTGCAATATGCTGTTTATTACCATAGTTGAAGGAGAGGCATCACGACGAAGCACTCGTAGCTTTGAGGCTCCAAGTAACAGTAATACATAGGATATCATACTCTATATGGTGATTTCTAACATGCCATTTTTTTAACGTGTATTTTCAGTTGCAAAAGGTATTGAACCAAAACTAGTATACAATACATTTAATTTGTGCAGCTGGGTAAAATCACACTGAAGAGACATTGTGGCTATATGGAGAATTGTTTCTCTGTAATAAATGAGTGACAGTACTTGTATTAATAGAGAGACTCTTAATAAAATGTGTTAATAGGCCATATTTATTCTTACTGTCATGGCATAGATAGTATATATGCAGATGCACGGGGTGTAAAATGATGTTTATTATCACTAATGAGCACGGGAATGAAACGTGAGTCACTTTAGGGGAAGATTTGAGTGGGTCATGATTAGTGCTCCCGGTTTAATGGCATTTTCTTTTTTCATTTGCCTCTGTATTGGTCTATATTTATTTTTGGCTGATTTTATCTGTGTTTATCCATATTTATTTTGGTGTTTGTGAAAACAATGAAGCTGAAATTAGTATATTTCAACATTTACCTAACCAATGAACGTACATTTACACTTGAATGCCTGAGTTCAAAAATATGACTATCAATAGAAGATAAATCAATACAATCATGTGAAAACACACATTGTTAGTATCAACCTTCTGCACATTTACAACTGTTTAGGACTGAAATCTTCTGTGCTTTTTTAAACCCCTTACCTGTCAATCCGTGGAGTAAGTGGCCGGGTAGTCATGACTGACAGCATTTAGAAATACTCGATACCAATCCAATTTCTGTTTGTATTCGCTTTATCTATATGTAAAATTAATTCAGACAGGAAAGTAGATGAGGTTCTGTCTTTATCTATTTATTGAAATCAGTAAAAACATAAAATCAGAAAACTGGGATATTGAGTTAAAACCCCCCACTCCTGTCCTTCAACACTGTTAACAAATAGCAAACTGCACTCTGTGCATCTAAATATTTGGCCTATGCCATGACATTTTTTCATGTGCACTTGTTTTGCAAACCAAGATGCAAGCAGCATAAATGTGTGCAGGAAAATAAAATCCCACTGAAGAGGCTGTGTGACAATTAGGTGAGTGTTACATCTTGCTTATTTCTTGCATTTCCCTTGCATAGATTTTCCCCTTGCTTAGCCACTGCATCTGGTAGAATGTATGATGTCATCTTAGAATGTTGGGTACCTGACTGCTCTGAGTAGAGGCAGTTGATGGCAGGCTGAGCAAGAGAAGAACTGCTCCTGGTGGGGATTTATATTTACATCTACTTATATCTTTATTATTATATTTACCTGGAACTAAGCTACAATAAATCATACCTATTTATACATACTGGATTTAAGGACTTTATTTGCAACAAATTGGCGACGAGGTACAGAACAGAACCTATGCGTGGAAAGAAGACTGATTAAATGGATTATTACTACAACTAAAGAACTTAAAGACTATTGGAACTACTGCAACTGGAAAAAATGTCAAGCCAAGGAAGAAAAGGTATTTTATGTGAGCACCCTAGTCAACCCCACCCGTGTCTTATGTGATCTAGACAGCCTGTTTCCCTAGGGTGTTTGAGTTCTTGCTGCGTGATTTGGCTTGAATCTGAAGAGAACTTGGTGTGAACTGTGACCAGTAACACACATGATTTGAGTTTGTTCAAGAAAACACGCATGTACTATCAGCTGTACAGAAGTGATGCACAGTGTTTGTTTACTATTTGAAAACTCAGAAGATAAGCAGCGTTTTAGCCCTGTTTGACAAGGATGCTGGCAGTTGTGAACAAGAGCACATTTTAAAGCAACTTTATTGAAGATTTCTTATTTCTACAAGCAAAGAACTCATTCATTTATAAACTCTCACTGTAAGGAGAAGTTTGAAAACATTTGGATATTCTGCTGAAGTACCAAAAGCTAAAGTTCACTGCATACTGCTTTGGATTGGTGGCGTTTTGGCATGAAGGCTGTGCTGAGAGGGTGTTGTCCGTTTACTGAAAAAACGAGTTTCCTGAGTTTTACTAAAAATGATTCACATTATTTCATATACTTTGCTAAGTGTTTACCTTTGATTGCTGTTTCAACGTTTTCACCACACACGCGCACGAGGAATGAAGGGTTTCCATGTGACTGAGTTTCCATGCTACGGATTGGAGCGAAGGGTAGCCATGGTTATTGCTATCTCAATCTAACATTGCTGCGCGCATACAACGTCACATCACGTAACGTGAGAACAGATATTGCTTTGTGAAGCACCAACTCTCCATTCTTTAACCGCGTCTGAAATGTGGATGCGATTTTCAAGGAAAGGTACTGTTTTATTCTGGCAGAAGGGCTTTGCTGTTTCTGATTTCTTATTTCATGGCGGAACGGAGTCCTGGGGTGAGTTTCTTATCATTGTACACTTCATGGAGGAACTCTGGTTCAATTTTTGAAGCCGTGTGAAACACGCATGAATTTTCGTCAGTTTTGAAGCCAAATTAAATAGAGGTCATGGCTTTGTCTTCTGTGAGGGAAGTTGCAAAATTGTGAAGAATCTACTTACATGACTTTGGCATTGGTGATGATTATTAAGGCTTCGGTTGTGAACTTCCCGTCCCGGACTGTCATAACATCTAAACTGTTTCTAAGAAGAAATTTCAGTGTTTTCCTTGGAACTGCGAATCTTTCTACTTATAAATGAAACCCATTCGGGTGAGAGATCGCTCACCGGAGTGTATGTTCATCTTTTTATGGAAAATTAACATCATTATAGTAACTTGTTTTTAGAGGGAGGTTGTGCATCTTTCATTTATGTATTTCTTTGGGAAGACTGTGCAACATTTTAATTGCCATGTTTTGCTTCTTATGTGTGTTGCATGTGTGTACTTTGAATGTGTGTACTTTGCATGTGTGTTCTGGAACTCTTAGTTTCTTTGATGGGTGAAGTGTTTAGTTATACTACAGTGAGTTAGTATTATTCTAATTGTGCATGTATGTTTGAGAGCTTATATTACTACAGTTTGATGTATCTTGAATCTGGGAGCCATGTTTATGCTCAACGTATGTTGAGGTGCTCTGTCATTTTTATTCATGTTTCTGATTTTAGTTATTTGATTGAGTGAGCCATATTTATGCTCAACGTTGATTGAGGTGCTCAGTTGTTTTATTTATTTTTGTTGTAGATTGCATGTTTATTGCAGTTGCATCTAATTACATGGTCATGAGTGTGTACATGTGTACTTTTTTTTGCGGGAGCCACTTCAGTGCTCATGTTTGAGGCGCTTCGTATTTTTTTCTGGGAAGCCACTTCGGTGCTCATTTTTGAGGTGCTCCATTTTCCTAGCTTTGTTTGTGAAGAGCTGTAGGTTGCTCTATTTTCTGAATTTGGACTCTGAGGAGTCAATTGTTTAATGCTGTAAAGAGCAGTAAGTTGCTCAATTTTCTTGTTATGGACTCAGAGGGGTTCAATTGTTTGATGTTGTGAAGAGCCGTAGTTGCTCAATTTTCTTGAGATGAACTCTGAGGAGTTCAATTGTTTAAGTTTGATAAGAGCCGCATGTTAATCTATTGGCTGGTTGTTCAATTTTCTTGAGATGAACTCTGAGGAGTTCAATTGTTTAAGTTTGATAAGAGCCGCAAGTTACTCTATTGGCTGATATGAACCACGCAAGTGCTCTAATGGATAGAGTTCATATTTTATTTATTTTAGTTATGGAAGTTGATGAAGATTATATGAAAATCTGTTTAATTTTCCCTAGGAAGGGGGATGGGGTCACTATATTTGAGGTGCAATTATTTTTGAGAATGCAATTGTATGTATATGCAAAATGCTATTGTTATTATTTTTCAGAATGCAATTTTCTTATCTTTTAGAATGCAATGTAATGTGATCTTTTCTTTTTGCATTGTGTTCTTTTCTCCGTTTTTGTATATATTTTCTTACCTTCAGTTTGTTGTTTTATAAGAAAGGGGGATGTGTTACATCTTGCTTATTTCTTGCATTTCCCTTGCATAGATTTTCCCCTTGCTTAGCCACTGCATCTGGTAGAATGTATGATGTCATCTTAGAATGTTGGGTACCTGACTGCT
Organism: Lissotriton vulgaris; assembly: GCF_964263255.1. Taxonomy (NCBI): domain Eukaryota; kingdom Metazoa; phylum Chordata; class Amphibia; order Caudata; family Salamandridae; genus Lissotriton; species Lissotriton vulgaris. Next base: position 253,060,424 of record NC_141689.1, on the reverse strand, counting down.
CTGAGTAGAGGCAGTTGATGGCAGGCTGAGCAGGAGAAGAACTGCTCCTGGTGGGGATTTATATTTACATCTACTTATATCTTTATTATTATATTTACCTGGAACTAAGCTACAATAAATCATACCTATTTATACATACTGGATTTAAGGACTTTATTTGCGACAGTGAGTTGTTTCCCTGTGTAAAATACGCGTATCATGTAATGCATAACCGGCAATTGTGTTTTTTGAAGGTCAATTTATATTTAGCTGTTCTGTGGTAATACACTTGTATTTGACCTTTGCACTGTGGTAAAATATGTGCCAATGTGAATTTATTAGTACACTTGCTCTAAATAATGAGGTCATGGCCCACATTTATTGTCACTGTCATGGCATTTATGTATAGGATACACAAGTACCTGTCATATGGTCCAATATTAACATTGAGAGATTATGGTGATTTCATAGCCCAGTTGGCATACGGCCCAGTGGTTTGAAAATCTTAGCAGAACCCTGAGATTGGCAACACAGGCCATATTACATGTTACCTACTATATATGTTTATAGTGCACATTTATTTTGGGGTAGCTGGTTTGAGAAAGTTATGTTCCTTAAAGTGAAGCTTACCATGGCCACTAGTGGGAGCCAAAATGTTTAGCTTTATCTTTTACGAATACATTCTTAATAAACAAAATTATGACAGTAAATGCATTGATGTGATTTTGAAGCTGCAGCCTTCACCCCATAAGTATTGATTTACATCATTTGCCACATAATTTTCAGATTTCACAAAAAACGGTGTTTCCAGCTGAAATGGATGAAATTCACCCTAGCAGAAACCGTGCTTCATAGTTTGCCTCTGTGCTGTGTAATTTAGATAACTTTGACATATAATGCTAGTGGCCCTGATATGGTATGAGCATTATGATGATGGACCCATATTTCACAGGGAACCATGAAATGCTTCTCATAGATCACGGTTCCCTGTCAAGTACGGGCTTTATAGCTGGATTGTGAACAATAAAAGCACACACACATGTAAACACCTTCATTCTCCCTCAGACCCACAAACACTAGCAATTAATTGTTTTGTCAGTTACATATTTTTCACTCAGGAGAAACTAATACGTTTAAAAGGAAAATGTTGTCAAGAGAAGGCATGTCTTCTCCTTCATAGACAGATTAGAAGTTGGTAATTATATGGTAGTGTTCCACTCAAAGGCAAAAGGACTGGTGTTCTTGTGTTGCCTATAAATCATGACTTGTTTACGCTGGAGGGGAAGGTCTTATCTCTGATGCTAATCGCTTATCTCGTGGGTGCAGTTTTTCCTCAGACCTCGGGTCCCGATGCAGGTGCGCGATGCAGGGCTGCCTCTCAGGGGTGAAGTCCCCTTGGGGACATGCTGTGATCACTGGGATGAGGCAGTGCTGGTACAGGCATACTGCTGACGCCTTAAGTCCCATCCAGGAAGCAGGCGCACACATTGCAAGTGTCTAGCAGCGCCTGCAGTATCCACTTTGACCTTTGCCCATGGTCTTCAATTGTTGGTCGTCAGGGGTAGCACATACCACCCCAGGCTTGCCATTACTACCCCCTGTCATTCTCCTTTGGGGCAGGAACAGGAAGTAAATATTGCTTTTCAGGCTGTTTGCTTTCCACAGTTTCCACTCCTTACCCACATCCTTCAGGCTGCTAATGGGTCAATCGGTGAACTTTGTGACGTTATTAGTGAGTCAAAGGGTGTGTGACAACCTTTCCGCGAGCCCTGGCCCAGGGCCGGCTTTAGGACAGTGTGACTGGTGCGGCTGGACTGGGCGCCAGCCTGTGGAGGGGGCGCTGACCTCAAGTGGGGCGCTGCGTTTAGCAATAACTTATGATTGGAGAGATGAGGGGCACTTTTGCCCTGTGGTATTGAGAGAATCCGAGGAGGCGGTCATAGGGTGTGGGGGCGCCAAAAAGGATTGTCACACCAGGCGCAACCAGCGCTAAAGCCGGCCCTGCCCTGGACATTGGATGAATCAACATCCATTGCTGTGTAGAAGGACAACCTGGAACAAAAAGTAACCCTGGCAAACATTGGCGTATCAGCCCCGCCGGAGATAAAGTACTGCCAGTAAGTATAGGGGGGAGGGGGCTTTCTTCGAGGAAAGGCTGGAAGAAAATGAGGTCAAACAATGCTTTTCAAATATTTGGGCTGAAAGGCCATACAGCTCACAAGGTGTTCTGAAAGACAGCAATACTTTGAGCTTAAAAATAGATGTTTCTCAATAGCATCCAATCATCTTTGTAACTTTAAAGACAATGGGCCATATGTATCAAGCAAATTCGCATTCGCAAAGGCCGAAATTCGCAGAATTTCGGCCTTTGCGAATACGAATTTGCTAAATGGTATGTATGAAGCAAAATGTGGTGCAAAACAAGGAATCACAAAATTTGCGGTTCCTTATTTTGCAATTGCATTTAAGGAATCGCAAATTTTCACCAACTTCTAGTTGGTGGTAAGTTGAAAATTCCTTGAATATGCACTTTTTTGCATTTTTCAAAGTGCCATGTGACGCACATACATGCCCTTAGGGCATGTATGTGCGCCACATGTGCACCCATGCTAATTTCAGGGGTGCAACAGGGTGTCCTTTGGACACCCCGGTAGAAAATTGAACAGTGAGCAACCCTAAATACCCTTGAGGGTTTGGGTAAGTAAATTGAGGGGTATAGATGCCTTCAAGGGAATTCGTTTGAGCAACTATTGATAATTCAAGATTCATTTCAAAGGATAAATCAATGATCCTTACAAGAATTAAATTTTATAAAGTGAGTTACAAATTTCAAAGAACACAATTTATCAAAACACAGAAACAATACATGGATAATAAACACAAACACAAGGTGTATAAGAAAAATAGAATTTATCAAGTGGTAAAACAATTAATTTCATATACAGGAAAAATAAATTCAAAATAGATTAGGTCTGCAGGTATACAAACGATATGGTAATAAATAACTCAACAGAACCTAAAAACACCTATCCACAATCAAAATGCGTGACATAGAAATGAGGATGAGGCGGAGGTCGACGTTTCGGTCTCCTAGAGAACACTTTGTGAGACCATCTTCAGGACTGGTGTCAATTGGAAACTGTATATTTAACCAAGTGTAATCTGAAACAAAAATATTGGCAGTTACACAACAATATCTAATTTTATCTAAGTTTATCTTTAACACCTTGGTGACTAAACAAAATTGACATTACAAACAAGGAAACAAGAGACACGATTTACAAGGAACATGTAATAAGATGAAAGCAACACAGTGCAACGCGTCATTCACGTTATTGGTAGTAATTACAATTTTTCTACAGAGCTTTTAATGTTATCAAAGTAGCATGTGTCTAATTAATCCTGAGTTTAGCTACGGTAGCGTCATGTGGATGAATGAACGCTTCAATCTCATTAAATGCATTTACACATCCAATCAATATGTTCAACAGATACCAAAAAGTGCTACAATTTCCTAAGACTGGCAGGGCTAAGTTCACTGCTTCATATGTAGAAAAACTAGCAAATTTATTACATATAAAGCACGTTTGGGAATTTAAAAACAGTCCATTCAGGTTATTCATAGCGTTCATCACACTGGTTATTACATTTCAATTGGTCCAAAAACCTCGAGTTTATGGTTTATGGGTATTTTACAAACAGAGAAAGTCATAGACTGATGACCATTTTACCTTAATTTGGAAGGAAGGCAACGTTATCTTTCAGATTGAAGCGTAATTCCAGAATGCTGGTATAGTTATTCCTAAATATAAATGGATTAATTATTTACCAAGATCAGAGGCTATCTGTGGAATCTAATGAAAATATAAGAATAATAAATACCCTGTATTAACGATATGTCACATCGATACACTTTACATTTCAGTAGCGACGGACGGCAATCTATGAAATAATTAAATAAAACATTGGGTTTTAGGCTAAGTCAAGAGCGTGAAAATGTTAGTATCATACTGAGTCTCAAGTTGGACCTACCTAATGTTCTTTATCCAAATCGTAGGAATAAATAAAATTGTAAGCTTGACCCACGAAGTGCGCGTAATTTGGCTTGGCCCGCGAAATACGGGGCGATTATAGATCTACAAAAGGAAGGGTATCATTTTGAGTATTTAATGTAAGCAATGATTTGCACTACTCTATGTGCTGGTCGTTGGTTTAATTTACCTCTGGGTCCAGCAGTGATTATGTAGTATCAAGTGGTAGATCTTGTTAATCACGAGGTACGCCAAGTAGAAGTCTTGTTCCCAGACGGGACAAAAGGTTCATGTGGAACATCAGAATAGTAACTATCATTCTGAAATTAAAAAGACAGGGATATGTAAAGACCTGTCGCCAGGATAACACACGGAAATCACTGGAGCTAAAGCTACGCGCTTACCGTCAGACTCTTTCTGTAGTCAACAAACACAGGTTCAGTTTGTAACCGGGCAGCATAAGCAAACTGTGATAGTTTCGTCTGGATTTAAAGCTCCGTTTGGAGATCGAAATAGGACTGCGGATTAAGGCGCCATGTAAAATTTGTTAAATTCGCCGCCTGAATGGACGATAACAAAGAACGGACTATATATTTAGTCACCGTCTTAAAAAGAATGTGCGAATTTGTCACTGAAACACTTTATAAGTACAAATAAGCATAGGAAAGCGTTACCAGAACGTGATATCCATGTGAAAACAATGGCCAACTTTAATTAGGAATGGGGATTGCATTTGCGCTATCTATGCCATATTAAACGGGATGTTGATGATGCCACTTGGTTTCGAGATGTTGGGGATTCCAGATAGATATCAAAGTCAAATGTAACTAAGAGTACATAGTGAACACATCTAACTATCTGCATACACAGAAATCGTGTGGATGAGCTAATCAGTGTGTGATTTATATAAAGGAAGAGATGTTTCTCTGAGTGTAAAATCACCATAATATACCTATAGGTAGTTATCGTAAGCAAGTTTCAAACATAATGATACAACAATTCATATAGAATGTATATACAGTTTAGAAATAATATACAGATATCATCAATGTACAATGCAAGTCTTAAGCAGAGTAACCCTATTGACAATACAAGAGAGATTAGAGGGCTGACTGGTTATAGAGTCATAAGGTAAAATTAAGGTAGACATGATAATGCGTGCCACTCAGTAGCCGAGTTTAATCCTCGTCTAACAGTGTCAGTTAGGCAGATGAGTTTCCCTTCTCTCAATGAGAGAACCCTGTCAACGTTATTCTGTCTTTTATTGGGTTTGATTACTTCAAGAACCCACCATAGCATATCTGTTTCCTTGTGACCAAGTTGCAGATAGTGTTCAACTAGCGGTGCATTGTCCTTTTTGCACCTGATCCGTGACTGATGTTGTTGGATCCGTTTTTTGATGGGCTGAATGGTTTTACCTAAGTAATGCAAAAGGCAGGGGCATTGAATGCAATAGACCACATTTGTGGTATTACAGTTAGAGAAAGTTCTAGCTCTAAAGTCAACATCATTGATTTTGCAAGTTTTAACAGTTTTGGTGGTGGCACACGCAGCACAATTATTACATTTGTGGTGGCCTACCAATGGAAATATTTGCCTCATGTTATTGATGGTGTTTGCTGGTGGAGTATTGTCATAGGCATGTATCAGTCTATCCTGTAGATTACTCCCTCTTTTGAATGCAAATAGAGGTTTCTGTTTGAATTCAGGAATAGATTGAAGTAAATTCCATTGTTTACACACAATCTTCTTGATGGCATTGGAGTGTGTACCAAAAGTTGAGACACAAACAATGTTGGGTGTATTTTGATGCTCATTCACAGTCAGGAGCGCTTCACGATTGTTATACCAGGCCCTTTTCATTGATTTTCTAAGAAGTCTAGAAGGGTAGCCACGTGCTTGTAGTTTCTCATTAAGTTTTTTCGCCTCACAAAAGTAGTCATCTTTTAAAGGTGCAATTTCTTCTGAGTCGAAGAAATTGCCCAAACGGCAATCCATCTTTTAATGCCTGCGGGTGATGACTTGTATAGCGCAGGAGAGTATTTCTGGCTGTTTTTTTGGTTTACAGAGAGGTGTATAACTGATGGTTAGTGTCTATTTTAATCAGAATGTCAAGGAAAGGCATCTCTCTCGTGTTATATTCCATAGTGAATTGTAAGTTAGTATTTCTGGCGTTTAGCCATTGGTGGAAATCATTGAGTTGATCAATAGTGCCATGCCATACCATGAACACGTCATCTATGTAATGTAGCCACTTTTGAATGTTATCCGAAAAGTGATTAGAGGTATGCCATATGTGTTCATCCTCAAAAGATGCGACATATATGTTCACAATGTCTGGGGCAAAAATCGCGCCCATGGCCACTCCTTTCTGTTGTTGAAAAAAGGAGTTTTCAAAAAGGACAAGCCCTGGCGTTGCCAATAGGTTTTGCATTTGGAAAGTTGGAGCTATTGGTTTTGTAAATGACATTTCATATTTATATATTGTTATTGACAATGCCAATAACGATATATAAATATAAAATGTCATTTACAAAACCAATAGCTCCAACTTTCCAAATGCGAAACCTATTGGCAACGCCAGTGCTTGTTTTGCTTAAGGCCTTTTTGGATTCCCACAGAAATCTAAGTGGCCCAGAGACTGGCGAAGAAGTCAGGACTGCCTCTCGCCTGCACCACAGGCCGGGCAGGAGCTCCCGGGAGGGGGTGTGGTGCGTGTCAGAGCCTTCCTGTAGGGGAGGGGCCGAGGGGAGTGGTGGTTCTAGTGTGTAAAGCGTACTCCAAGGCCCCGCCCATGAAATGTCAATAATATAATTATGTGCCTGCTTTCTGGGGCCGCCCTGATGATGAAACCTGAGCCAGTGATGTTTGACTGGTTGTTGATTAGCATCTCAAACGGGAATGCGCTATAGCGCTTTGATCGAGAGTACATGATTCCCCTCTCTGGTGAGCTCATACGGGACTGCCTGTTATTTTTTGGTTCCCCTTGACTGGATGAAGGGGTGGGATGGCCGTGCCTGGATTTGAACCCGGGACTATATGTTCTTTTGTCACTGAAATACGTTTTACCCTCCTCCGGAACCTAACAGTCAAGTAAAAGCACTTTAATGGCCATGTAATCATTACCTTCAAGTCACCCGCAAACACTTAGCGACAAATTGACAAAAAGTTTTGCGCACAAACATAATAAGCGCCAAATTGAAGCAAAAATGGCAGATCATAATTCACAGAATCCAGACCGTCACACATTTACATCGCTAGAAATAATGAGCCATTGTGGAAAATCTCCATGTAATATGCTTTTTTCTATGCACTTAGTTACTTTAGAGATACTTGTGCTCAAAACATTTAAGAGTCTAATGCTATTGTCCGTGCTTTGGTTAAGTCATCTGCTGCTAAATGTCTGCGTACTAGATCTTACAAGCAGAAAAGAGATTCTTTTTATCTTTATTTTCTGTTTTTTTATTTACTTTTAATCTTTTGCAAAGGTTTTAATTAACTGAAACAAATAAACACTTCATACCATGCAATGTCCATTTTGTCCAGTCTTAAGTGTTTGGTTAGAGAAGGGAATGTGTTTTTTTCCGGCACAATGACAGAGGGGGATGGCCATAGGGAAGGAGTTAACATCCACATAGTTGAAATTAGCTTCAAAGCATTTCTGATGTACTCTCACTTTAAGAATGGAAGCATCTCACACAGAAACAACATAAAAATGTGAAAAAAGATCTAAACCAGTCCGAGATAATAGGAGAAAAGCAATAACGCCACACGCGTGGATCTTTCAAGGTTCATGTGAAAGGGTAAGCAAGCTTTCTTCAAATTGAAATTAGAAATGTGCTTGCCATTACTTCCCAATGTTCTTTGTGTGTCTTCCCTGTGCTATCAATTTCCCTGTAGCTTTGTCTGTGACATCTACTGTGGCAAAGGCGAGGCTTCTTCCTTGCTTCAAAATCTGAGCAGTGATGAACACCGAGTCTCCAATTTTAGCTGCATTCATGTACATAATGTTCATATCCACACTGAGCCCTGGAATTCCTTTTTCTGTGAACGCAAGCGCTGCGGTTGAAACAACATCTATTAGAGTGGCTGTCATACCACCATGCATCCTTCACGCTGTGCCCGTGTGTGTGCACTTTCGAAAGTGAATTACAGTGACAAGCAACCACTCGAGATAAGATAACACCAGCAAGAATGTAGCCAGGCCTCATTGATGGATGCCAGACGTCGCTCTATAGCTGCCTTCTGCTCGTGGGAGTTAATGCCTGTGTGCGAAAGCGCGATGCGCTTGGAGAGTGTATGCTGGCAAATGGCCGGAGGGAAGCCGGATGGGGGCGGGAGAGCCTGGTGGGGGGGCGGGAATGCGAGCAAGGGGAGGAGAAGTGTGGCAGGCGGATTAGGGAGATGCGCGGAGGGAAGCCGGATGGGGGCGGGAGAGCCTGGTGGGGGGGGCGGGAATGCGAGCGAGGGGAGGAGAAGTGTGGCAGGCGGATTAGGGAGATGCGCGTGCTTGTGTGGTCACGTGACCCGCTTTTGTGGTCACGTGACTCACATGCACTGTGGAAAAACCGCAGTGGTTTGACGAGTCGATGGAGCACTTGAATTCTCGCCTATTACATTCGCAAGCGAATGATAATAGGCGAAACCTAAAAAAGTTTTCACACAATGGTATTCTGACACATTCCGAGACAAATGATGTTGGAACTGTATGAGGTCTTGGTCTTGATTCTAAAAGGCCATTCAATATTTCAAGGACTTCTGTCTGAGGGATACTTGTATACAAGCTTTCTATATCCATAGAAACGAGTATATCAACAGATGGATCAAAATTACATTTTTCCACTTCATTAATGACGGCAGTTGTGTCCCTGATATAGGTGGTTCGTTCGACGGCAAAGGGTCTAATAAAGTGGTCGGAGTACTGTGCAAGGGGCTTAAGGATAGAATTGCACCCCGAAACGATGGGGCGACCAGGTGGATTATCCACATTTTTATGCACCTTGGGGAGCATATATATATCACAGGGACTGTGGGTGTTTTGTTTAGTAGGAAAGATGCCTCCTTATCGTTTAACCAGCCTCCTTCCAGGCCTGATTTACTTAAATCTGCAATTTCTGCAGCAAGTCTTTTTGTGTGATTGCATGTCAACTTTTTGTAGTGGGTTGGGACAGATAATTGTCTTAACATCTCTTCATTGTATTTAGATCTTTCCAATAAGACAATGCCGCCTCCCTTGTCTGCTGGTTTAAGCAAGGCTTGAGGCAGGTTTTGTAGATTTTGTAAGGCTATTTGCTGTTCTTTAGGTAGGTTGGATTTGTATTTGCATTCACGCTTAAAAAGATTTTTAATTTCAATGAGGATGGCATTCCCAAATGTGATGACATCTTTGTTGACCATCATGTTGGTAGGACAGAATGTAGATGGATTTCTAAGTCCCGTGTTGCCTGTTTTGGGATCTGAGATGTTATTTGCGATAAAATTCTTTAGTCGAACTGTACGGAAAAAACGATACAGTTCTAATTTTGTTTGAAAAAGATCATTTTTGTAGGTGGGGACAAAACTGAGACCGTTAGACAAGACTGTCACTTCTTGTTCAGATAGGTTATGTGAAGAGAGATTGAAAATGGGAATGGATAGGTCATTGTTTACCATTCGTAGTAGCGGTTCCTGGTCTGGCGGAACCCCGGGGTGTATTGTTTGCGGAACCATCCCCGCTTCGGTTGTTGTGGTCTCCCTGGTGGTCTGGAGCCTCGTGAGTCCTGAGCTAAAAAAGTCTGGTGAGAAGTAGAAGGTTGCTGCTCGTAGTGACGATAATTGGAGTTAAAAGATTTGTCGCTGCCAGACTCTGAACCTGTGTCAGAAAAAGTGGTTCGTTTAGCAGGCTGTTGGTTTGAGCCCTGGGATGTATAAAAATCTTTTCTCAAGTAAGGATATGTTTTCTCTTTGTTATATCTCCTACTATCGTTCTGAAGTTTCTCCGTTTTTTTATGGGAGTTAAACTCCTCAAATTCTTTAACCGTTTGTTGAATTTTGTCTAAAAGTAACTTGCTGTTACTGATGGTGCTGTCTCCTGAGATCTTTTTTTCAAGAGATTCAATTTCTTTTGTAAGAATTTGTATTTGGCGGAGTGCTGTTTCTATACTCAAGACCATCCAGGTACGTGAGCACCTGTTTGCAGAGAAACTGAATCCGATTTTGAACTCTTCGTCATCGACGAAGATAATTGGTATGTTACGTATTTGTAGACCTGCCGGAATGATGTTAGCGTTCAAACAGTCTGTCAGAAATTTTGCGTGCAGTTCAGTACGAACGAGTTTCTTTTTGAGTCTTTCTAGTTAGTTAAGATCTGACTCGTATGGCAGGTTGGTAACTGGTCCTTTGTTCCCTAAAAGGGAGGGGCCTGATGCAATCTTTAGGATGTATTCATCTGAGTAGACTAATGTTTCTGCCTCAGACATTGAATTATGAAGGGCTTTCGAACAACCACTGGTTAAAGCGGCTCACAGCAGACCGTTGTCTGCGCAAAAAGTAGAAAATTGAACAGTGAGCAACCCTAAATACCCTTGAGGGCTTGGGTAAGTAAATGGAGGGGTATAGATGCCTTCAAGGGAATTCGTTTGAGCAACTATTGATAATTCAAGATTAATTTCAAAGGATAAATCAATGATCCTTACAAGAATTAAATTTCATAAAGTGAGTTACTAATTTCAAAGAACACAATTTATCAAAACACAGAAACAATACATGGATAACAAACACAAGGTGTATAAGAAAAATAGAATTTATCAAGTGGTAAAACAATTAATTTCATATACAGGAAAAATAAATTCAAAATAGATTAGGTCTGCAGGTATACAAACGATATGGTAATAAATAACTCAACAGAACCTAATAACACCTATCCACAATCAAAATGCGTGACATAGAAATGAGGATGAGGCGGAAGTCGACGTTTCGGTCTCCTAGAGAACACTTTGTGAGACCATCTTCAGGACTGGTGTCTATTGGAAACTGTATATTTAACCAAGTGTAATCTGAAACAAAAATATTGGCAGTTACACAACAATATCTAATTTTATCTAAGTTTATCTATAACACCTCGGTGACTAAACAAAATTGACATTACAAACAAGGAAACAAGAGACACGATTTACAAGGAACATGTAATAAGATCAACCTGAATAACCTGAATGGACTGTTTTTAAATTCCCAAACGCGCTTTATATGTAATAAATTTGCTAGTTTTTCTACATATGAAGCAGTGAACTTAGCCCTGCCAGTCTTAGGAAATTGTCACACTTTTTGGTATCTGTTGAACATATTGATTGGATGTGTAAATGCATTTGATGAGATTGAAGCGTTCATTCATCCACATGACGCTACCGTAGCTAATCTCAGGATTAATTAGAAACATGCTACTTTGATAACATTAAAAGCTCTGTAAAAAAATTGTAATTACTACCAATAATGTGAATGACGCGTTGCACTGTGTTGCCTTGATCTTATTACATGTTCCTTGTAAATCGTGTCTCTTGTTTCCTTGTTTGTAATGTCAATTTTGTTTAGTCACCAAGGTGTTATAGATAAACTTAGATAAAATTAGATATTGTTGTGTAACTGTTCAGATTACACTTGGTTAAATATACAGTTTCCAATTGACACCAGTCCTGAAGATGGTCTCACAAAGTGTTCTCTAGGAGACCGAAACGTCGACCTCCGCCTCATCCTCATTTCTATGTCAGGCATTTTGATTGTGGATAGGTGATTTTAGGTTCTGTTGAGTTATTTATTACCATATCGTTTGTATACCTGCAGACCCAATCTATTTTGAATTTATTTTTCCTGTATATGAAATTAATTGTTTTACCACTTGATAAATTCTATTTTTCTTATACACCTTGTGTTTGTGTTTGTTATCCATATATTGTTTCTGTGTTTTGATAAATTGTGTTCTTTGAAATTAGTAACTCACTTTATGAACTTTAATTCTTGTAAGGATCATTGATTTACCCTTTGAAATTAATCTTGAATTATTAATAGTTGCTCAAACGAATTCCCTTGAAGGCATCTATGCCCCTCCTTTGGACACCCCTGCACCCTTGAAATTATTCTCAATTTGCAATTAGCAAATTGCGAATCGCAATTTGAGAATAACTTCCCATTCATTCCTATGGGCCTCCTGGCCCATAGAAATGAATGGGAAAGTATTCCTTAATTGCGATTCACAATTTTCTAATCGCAATTAAGGAATTTTAAGAAATCGCAAAAAAAAGGCGATTTTGTACATACATACCTATTTGCGATTCTCAAATAGCAGTTTCTTAAAAATAGCTATTTGGGAATCGCAAATCAGGTTGATGATACATATGGCCCATAATCTGCACATTACAAAGAGCCAGATTTGCAGCAGGCAAATAGGTGTTTAAGGCACAAATATTCTGATATATATGGTAGCCCACTACAAAAAAAAACACTATATAATCCCAAATCAGGGGGCGTTCACAGGCACACTGTTACATTTAAAATGGAAGCAAAAGCATGCAGGAATTTAGATTGCCAACAAATACCGCTCTTTAATGACTGAAGACGAACGCAAATTTGGGACCCTTCTTGTACAGTGTGCTAGGAATCTGGCTACTGTGCTTCTGCGTGAATCTGGCCATGTCTAAACAAGACAGTACCTGCTAGTACCTAGAAGTACTTCCCTATTACCACTGCATGTACCTACCCATATCCGCATGTGCATGTCTGTGACTTTCCCTGTCTGCTCCTGCCTGTTCCTGTGTCTGTTTCCCTGTCAGGCTCGAAAGCGTTTGTTCATGTTCAGGTTCTTTGAAGAGTGAGAGTGCGATTTACACCTATATAGGGGTTCTTGGCGCTAAATTGAAAAAAAAGGCTAGTGCAGAAGTGTTATAGGTTAAAAAGCAACGTTTTTGAAGCCTTTCTGAAATGACCCGGGGTAGGTTGCTTGCGCAAATGAAAGGGATAGTTCCAAGCTTTTGCAGCTGCCACTCAGAAGACTTGGTCCCCGAAGGTGGACATTTGCATTTTCTGGACCCGTAACAAGTACTGCTGATTGGTCTTCAAGTTCTTGTGTGAGGAGTACTAGGAACATGTTTTGGTCATGAAGTCTGTCGCTTGAGTATATATGTGTTTATGCATCACCTTGGACTTCTACAACTGAATCTCTTGTTGTTAAGCCCTGAAGAAGGCACAGCGCAGCATACTGAGTTAGCTGTAGTCATGATAGATGCCTTGTTGGCGCGGCTAGGAAGACAGCATTTCCATAATCCAGCCTAGTTTGTATAATAGCATTAAACACAGGGAGGTTGAGATTAGGGCCTAAGAGATGCACAATAGACTGTAAACTTTGTAAATAATAAAAGCAGGGTTTAGAAGTGTCTGCCACTTGTGTCTATTGATCTGTCCCTGCACTTGCTTGGCCAGTCAACCTTGTACTTTTAGTATTTGTGTGTATTTGCCTGCAGCTGCCTGTATCTACCTATCAGCACCTGTCTATAACTGTATCTTTCTTTCAGAACATCTCTACTAACTGCATGTACCTTCCTGCAAGTACACACATCTGCTAGATTGTACCTGTCTGTGCTTGCCTGTACCTTCCTGAATCCATCTGTGTAGTAATTCCTGCGAGTGACTACACCCCATAATGGCACTGGTCTTCACCTACCCATATCTAGCTATTACCACATTTTCTGTACTTGCCTGTACCCAGGGATTTAAGTGGGATGAAAAAACTGGGGGGAGGGAGGAGGGTCTCTTGAAGGGGGTGGCTGATGTAATTAAGGGTGTGGCTGAAAAACACATAGGGTAAAAATCTGTGCACAACTGCACAAACTGCACAAACTGTGCCACTTCCATCCCATAGCAGTCTAGAACTCTCCAGGTACCAGTCAGGCTCCGGATCTGCAGCTTTCCAGGCTTTTAATTTAGCCGCTCAGGCACTGGCAGAAGCCAATTGTGTTGCTCGATGAGTTCCTATAAAGGTCTTAGTACTCTGAAATTACTTTGCTTTATCCTTTTTACACATTGGAGTGGCTATTTCATTTATTACAGGATGTGGTTGTTTCCTTCTCCTTGGCCTTTTTCAGCATTTGACCCAAATTAAAAATAATACTCCGACTCTTTTCATAGCTGGATCCCTGTTTTAAAATGTGACTTCCTGAGCTCTAAGGGGACGATGAAATTACATGTTTGGCTGCTTTTATTGCACAAAACCCACTTGGATGATATCATATTTGTGAAATAATTTCATTATGTCATGCAAAGGATATCTAGTCTGAGCCTGATTTCTTTCCCTGGAACTAATTAGATCTGTGAGCATGACAGTGCATTTAATTTGGATAATGGCAGCTTCAGACCACTCCAGTGAGCATCACCACTCCCAGGCGAATTATCTCCATGAAAAGTAAACTAAACCTTGTTGAGTCCATATGCAGACAGGCAACAACTTCACAGATCTGTCAAGTTTTACAAGGAGTATCTTGTTCAACATTGCAAAATGTGTTTTTGTCTAAAATTTCCCACTTTTAAATAGAAAAATATTTTTCTTTTTTACTATAGGAAACCTAGCTGTAATCCTTCAGTTTCACTGTTATTGTTTTCATGGCATATTGCCCTATTTGAAAAAGGCACCCAGGGCTTTTCATGCTACCTGCACCACACTAAACATGTAATATACAAAATACTCTATAAGTAAAGGGTTAAAATGGCCATATATTGCCGTCTTGGGGCCCTGGTAAATTTATTTTAGGTGGACATCGTGAAAATCATGACAACAAAATTGTTCTAGGAGTTAGTTGTAGTGTTAGGCTTGTGAGGTTCACAGCACATTCATCCATCTCCATTTTACATTAGTGATTAGTAGGGTTGGAAAAGTAGTAAATAGCGGCTCTTGCTACTCCAAAAAAAACTCACTACAATGCCCTCAGAGAGATGAAAGATGCAGTCCACAGTGCTCGATTGTACCCATGAACCCCTAACCTTGGAACAGGAGCTCCGCCCACTGTTACTTCCTACCAGCCCGCGTTGTAGTAACACAAAGGAAGCGGGTTTATGGTTTTTGGTATATTGTTTTACAAGAAATATTTGAGGTACTTCTTTTCCTCATTGGACCAGTATCCCTGCGAGATTACTGGACGCAGATTCACAGGATGAATTTTAAAAAAAATGGGCGAGAATCAGGACTTTGCATGCCGAAAAAGACGTGAATATTCTGGGCCTAGCAGGATAGTCCACAGTCTGGAACTGGAAAGTTTTAGTTGAATGGAGCAGGAGTGTAATTGCAAGCTGGAATCAGTGTTTCCGTATTTGCTAATTCCGGGTCCCCTGTACCATGCAATAATGTAATCAGTGACATTGTCTGGTATAACCAGTGCCTAATTTGTGCCGGTGGCTCCCGTTATACAGCACCGGCACTACATTTACAGCACCGGTACCTATGGCAGTCTGCCACATGGTGGCGTTGTTTGTTTAATTTAGAGACGAGCACAACAGCAGTTGTTTAATAATTCAATATACATTAAGAATACTACCTGCTGCCAAAGCCATTCTCTTAACTTTGCGGTCCTTGAATTGTCAAAATTGTCACACCTGTAGGCATGTGATAGTTATCAGTTATGCTGCTGCTGTAATTGACAGCGACAATGTGCGGTGCAAACATAAGTGGGCGGCTGACTAGGGCCTGGCACATATTGTTTTTTAGAAATTAAGCACTGGGTATAACTAAATACTTCTGTGCCGCGCACAGAGATGTGCCATTCTAACATCTAATAAATATGTATATCTATATATCTATATCTCTCTATATACATTTACAATTTGTGATTCTGCTGGACCTGCTGGATTTTATAGGACTTTTCATGCAATGTGCTTAATGCCTTGCAGTTGAAGATGTCTTTCCTTTGATTACCAAATATATTCTCTCTTTCATGTGCTTATTTGATCTGACTTCCTCTGAAAATGTCCCAGTTCTTTTGTCTTGGAGCTGCATGAATCGAAGTACTCACCGCGGGGGTCCGATTCATGCTCTAGCAGTCACAGAAGGCTGAGGTTGGCGCTTTCTGACAGACCTATGAAATATTGATACAGTGGTGTTAGAATCTGTCCTTCCTCATGTGTGATATAGTTTGAACCTTAAGAGAGCAGGCCTAGACAGCAGCTGGAAGCATGAAGTATTCATGGACATATCGATCCATCTCATGTTAGTCTGTGGACAACACGGTTGTTCAGTGTCGGTCCAGCAGGGCTAGATACACACCTGGTTTGAGCATGACCACTGTCTAAGTAAAGGATTTCTAGTTATATGAATTATATGCAAATTTATTTTATATGAATATCTGACTTGAATCCAGAACTCCTGGGCACACTGGTCTGTTGAATCTGTTAACCTGTGGTTGTTGTCTATTGCATCTTAGGTAAATGCAACAGTAAGCCGTGAAAGTAGACTGAATGTATACATTACTGTTTCTATATTGTATAGCCCTCTGTTGTTACTTAAGTGCCACCTCAGGGCACTGTGAAAGTTCTTCAAGAGGGACCTCCTGAGGAGGTCCCTTCCAAGCATTAGAAGGTGCAGGCCACAGCTGAGGGTATTCTTGTGTTGACTTTGGGTGGAAGTCCAGAGTGCTCTTACTTGTGCTTGGTACTTTTGTGCGGGGATGGACAGTTCTTTTAAATTCCTACTTAAATTATAAAAAAACTTTACAATTAATAAAGGTAAACTGAAATAAAAATTTGGGAAAATTTTGATGGATAAAGGTCCTAAAACGGTATATCAATCGATCACTGATGACAAAGTTATGTCTTTTGAAAACATTCAAGTTACCTTTAAGTTATCAAATTCATTTAACCAAACTATGCTTTGCTAATAGAAACTATTTCTAAATACAAGTTCTGGTATGTCTGATGCAATTCTAACCAAATTATTGATAAGATGCTTCTGGCACTAATATGTCATTCAAAGCCTTATTAATGTAAAAGCTTCCTGTTGCACCAATTGAAATTAGGTTAAAATCTAAAACTGAGTTGAAATGGGAAGAATATTTAGCAGATACTTTTGCCTTTAGTGTGTGAGAGAAAGTTCATAAATTGTCGTGGGCAGCTAATCCAACTCAAACACTATATTATATATACATTCGATTTTTGGTAACACCTGTTTTATTAGGAAGACATCGTTTCATCGAATGCGCTACAATGCATTCCATTACAACGTGGTTGTTACAATTAGGGAGATATTGTTTACATCGAATGTGCTACAACACATTCCATTACAACGCGGTCGTTATAACGGTCGTTATAACGGTCTGTACAGGGGTGCGCTGGTGTTAGATTTACAATCTAACACCTTCTCTGCTGTTGCACCAACTGGATTAGGAATAGTAAATGATACTATTCTTAAATCCAGCGCACCCCCTACAGCAAGTTGTTGTAACAAGATGTAATCGTTCGGGTTGTAACAACACAGCCATTGTAACAACCGCGTTGTAATGGAATACTTTGTAGCACATTCGTTGTAAAGAGATATATTCATTTTATTAGCAAAATGGAAAAATGAAACACAAGATAGATGCTAGACTTGCAATGAATGGATAAGCAATTTGAACATATGCCATTTACATGTCCATATATATCTAGATGTTGGAAAATGGATTAGAATCAAATGAATGTGATTTTTAACGTTGCCAAACGAAAGTAAATAACTTCTTCCGATAGCACCATATATCTCAGACAGATTTACGTATAATATCACTAGACAGAAATTAATTTGGACAGGAATTCCAAAACCAGCCAGCTTTTACACTATAATTCATTTTTTGCTCTGGCAGAAAAAGTATAGTTAAGGATCAAACTATTCTCAATCTTAAAGTATTCAACCTGTGGTTTAACCCATGTACACACTCCAATAACACGAGCAAGTAAAAGGTAAAAGTAACTGTATTCATGCGCTCCCCAGGGCAGCCTTCCTGTTCACGGCCTCATTGCCAACTGCCCTCCACACTTAAACATCCAGAATTCAGTGTTCTATGTTCCATACACAGGACATTGGGAGACTATGAGAACATAACTCAACCCACAGCCCCTGACTCTGAAAAAGTTGCAAACTATGCCAGCAGTTTGCAGAATTATACTTAAAAACTCTGAACTGTGTTTAAAGCATGTGAGGCTGGAGACTCAACCTATCTCAAGTAACAGACACCTCTGTGTAGATCTAGCCGCTGCCTTAGGTGAGATCACATAATCCGAGGCATCATTAACCCCCACTTTAGCAGCTTCCGCTTAGGAGGGGAAGACGGCTGGGTGTCTCTAAGCAGCTGTCTCTAAAATTACATTTCTAAATTGCTCTTTGTGGCCCCCTTTGACTTTGATCGGAGATTCTGGTCTCCAAACACAAGCTTATCGCAACCATTGCAAGAGAATGGTATGATGGAGCTGTAGAGTAGGGGGATAATAGAGAAAGAAAGGAGGGTTGGACGGAGAGAAGGGTGGATGGCGAGAAGGGTGGAGAGTGATGAATGGAGAGACTATTGAGAGAAGTATTGATGGTTGGTGGAATGGATGAGTGGGGAAAAGGATGGACGAGAGAAAGATTGAGAAATGGATGGAGAGGTTGGTTGCAGTGAAGAACAAATGGAAGGAAGGATGGATAAAAGGAAGAATTGAGGGAGGGAAGGGTGGAATGAAGGATATGTGTAAATCCGTATTTGTAAAGCGCAAACTACTCACCCTTACGGGTCTCAAGGCACTGGGGGCCGTCGTGAAAATTAAGTGAGCTATTGCCTAGAGTCACATGGTGCTGAGCTGAGCTTCTGCCGGAGCTGGGAATTGAACTATGAACCCTGTGCTCCGAGGTCAGCTGCCCTGGCCGCTGCAACACACCTCTCGACTGTAAAGTTTTTTAATAATTTAAGTAGGAATTTAAGAGAACTGTTTTGCCTAGAACATGAAAGAACAAAAATGGTCTTTATAATTCATTTGAATATGATATCACCAGAAGTGATATGAAGGATGTTTTAGCTGCGAATGTCAAAAAATACCTAAAAGAAAAAGGAGAAATGAAATCATTTTCTATCTAAACCATAACTTTAAAAGTACATTGTCATAAAATATAAGTCAAGACACATTTTGTCTTAAGCAAAATTCAGCACTGTATTTTTGAAAATCAGGGAAATCCACTCCTCCATCTTGCTTAAACAATTTTAAAGTTCAAAGGGCTATTCTAGTTTTTTTTTCTAGTGCCATAAAAAGATTAATACAATTAATTCGATTCTCTTGAAGAATGCAGATGGGATTGGAACAGGATTCATGGAGATCATATACATCATGTGAGGATAAAGCCTCATTTGACTACAAGTTAACCTACCCCAGCAAGACAACACTGTTGGATTCCATTTTGAATATACATTTTCAAATTTTTCCATTACAGTTCATTTTATTTGTTTCTCTAATTGAGTTTGTGAAACATATTCCTAAAAATGTAGGGGAATGTGTATACCATATGAAGCTCCAATCATGATAACATTCATTGGTACTCAGTGTGATCTATAATTTGGTTAGCAATATCCTTCCAAAAGTCATTGTTTATGATGTAGGACCATACACATTGAAAATTGTAATCAGTATATTATTAACCATTGATTCAACAGCAATCCATCTACCTTCATTATCTGTCTTTTGAGGTATGTCTATGCTATTTAGATTTTTTTTCAAATAATTATTATTCAGTTTTTCTTTTGTCTAGCTGGTGACAAAAAACACGACCAACTTATCATGGTTTAAGTTTCATTGCCTCATTCTTGGGATGATGGAATTGTTGCATTAAAGCTGTATCAGCTTTCAAGTTAGCTAAGTGTTATAGAACTCTCTATCCAGTCTTGTTTCTGAATTCCCTAAACCCTTAATGTTCCATGATAGCACTCTGAATTAAAGAAACAAACTAATGTATAAGCTAACAATATGCTTACATTAATAATATGAAGATAACATACACCAATGTCAGGATAGCCAGGAATGACCGAAAGAAAAGAAGGAAATAGTACAACATAAAGAGAAGAGAATACAAGTCATGTAAATGCAACGTTTTGTTTCTGGGGAGTAGGAAAGCCTCAAAAGACCGAGATTAGAAAGTTTCACTCCAGGAAACTAAAATACCATGGAAACATGGAAGACGTGGAGAGGTTTTATTGTGTGTAACAAATCTTCATAATGAGACAAAAACAGTTTGGGTTTTAGATGTTTCCATCTCCTACTCCCTTGGATCAAATGAGAGTTTTTAAAGTTTGGAATGTTCATCATATCTGGTTGGTTTATCTTTGTAAGTAACCATACATTGACAGGGCTAAATAAACCAAACATAGGGGTCGATTATGATTGCGGTGAATCCGCATCCTCCGGGCCGGTGGAAGCCACCGCCGGCCCGGAGGATGCGGATTCACCACAGCAGACCTAGAAAACACCCCCCGCCAGATCATGATGGCGGTGGAATCAGCGGCGGATGGCAGGTCCGTCCGCCGCTGATCCGCGGGGTGTTGACCGCAATTTGGTGGCGGTGTCTGCAAGACACCGCCAGCCAAATTACGATGTGTGTGCAAACATGCTTTTCTGCGGAGGCTTTTCCGCCGTGGAAAAGCATGTGGACATTTGCTTCTGGGGGGCCCTTGCGGGCCCCCAGGGTGTTGGGGGTGGGGGGTGCACATGGGGGTACCTATGGTACCCCCTGCATTTGCATGCATATTTAACTTTGCGGCGGGTTCTGCTTAAAGCAGCACCCGCCGCAATGTTACCTATAAGGGATGTTACTGCCAGGGTGGCGGTCACATCCTAATTCCGATGGAGGGAACGCCGCTGCCCCTGCGGACGGTCCCTCCACCTCGGGGGTGGCCATCCTAATTGACGTCATAGTGTTATAAGCTTTAAGCTGCAGATTTGAATCTAAAAACTGTTTCCTTCTGTCAGCCAACACCTTAGCCACACTCCTGGCTAAATAAAGATTATGAGCACTGTGTTAGGAACTTTAATAAGATCAGTATGGTCTAGAAACAATATTATAACCCTCTATACTGAATTGTTGGAGTTTGCACACATCGATGAGCTTCTTAGATGTCAAATAAGTAGAACTAGGAAGATCTAGAATATTTTGAATATACGCTTTAAAACAGTGTATGGGGGTCATTTCCTTCTGTATTTTCAGGAATTCTGAGATTGTTTCTATGAGTTTAAGTTTTCAAGATCCTTAGCATGACTTTTGAGATCTTCCACCTCTAACTGTAATTTATCTATTTTAGTTGATGCAGCATGTAGATCACCCACTCTTTGTTCCAGTTCTGACACCCCTTTATCATTAGGAGACCATTTCTTATCAAATCCTTGCAATCTTTTATTCATTTCTTTGATGTAAGCTTGTAGAGCTTTAATTAACTCTAGAAGTAGCTCAATAGATATTGATCCGGGTGAGTTGACCAGAGAACACTGAACTTTTGTAGGTCTCTTATTAGTTGCCAATGTAGATACCCTTTTATTTGATGTTGGAATTTTAGGAAATACTACATGATTACCATCTGATTTTGATATGTCACTTACTTCATATTTTTATTCAAATTGCAGTCCAGAGATATCTGTATACACAAATATCTATTGACGGCAATTTGAAGAGTCACGTTTTGGGGATCTAGAGAACAGCTTATTTGATGGTTTGAGGCATTGCATTCTCCCTATACATACTTCAGAGGCTAGTTAAGCATAAACATACATTCCATGCACTTTCAGCATCCTAGTACTTGCTAATCTAAGAGCTCTAAGAGACCATCCCCATGAAAGCCATGTTGTTGGTTTGATAGTGCCTGTTTCAAAGCCCAATCGGCTCTCCACACTGCGTGTGAGACCTCGAGCTGTGGCGTTAATTTGGAAAGCATGTGCACTTTATAAATCAGCCTTTGAAGTAAAGAGAAAGCAATTATTTAAGGAGGATGCCTGGAATGCTCTTCTTATGGCCAGCCTACAAAAAGATAGTGCTGCTGTGAAATTTGTAAAGTAGCAGGCTCCGGACAGAAGTACGTTTTGATTGAAGTTTATTCTTAATAGAAGATCCCATCCAGCCAGTTTCCCAGTTCAACTGCCTCTACACAGCTTCAGTACCTTAACACTATGACATATATGCATTCTAACCTATGATGCAGAAGAACCATAGAAATGTGAGCAGGAGGAAAGGAGACAATGATCAGTAACCATTGAGATGAGGATATCACAGCTGCTTTTTGGCGGGTGGTTAATGCCCCCTATTTTAGTGATTCATCAGGTCCATCTGCAGATGTTCATATACCAGCACACCAGTGGGTAAACCTTTTTTCGAATACTTATACTACTCAAGAGGATCAATTAGAAAATCGCCAAAGGGACCTTATAGAGATCACCAGCTCGCCTCTGGTGTTTGAGTATGCTGAGGTTTGTAGGGCATTGGCCGAAACTAAGAAGAGCAAGGCACCAGGCCCAGAAGGGGTCTCACTAAATGTCTTGATTGATAGGCCCGATCTTTGTGCCCCGTTGCTTGCGAGTGTTTAACGCAGTAACATTTGGTTGTCTCTCATCCTACATGGAATAGATCAGTAATCAGTCCCATTTATAAGAAAAGGGATAAAGTCCAGCCAAAGAATTACAGGCCGATATCTCTCTTATATGCTACTATTAAAGTCACCGGGCATATTCTGCTACATAGGCTGGAGGAATAAGTGGACGGGCATGACATCCTAACCAGCACCCAATACGGCTTTAAGAAACTCTTGGGCTCTGTAGACCAATGCCTAAATCTCAGTTTAGTCATAGGCAAGTTTACTGCTGTCAAAGAAGGATCTATATATTTTAAAGCCCTTGACTGAGTTTCACTCTCTAAACTATGAACTATTATAAATAAGTTGGGAGTGAAGCAGGGCATAATTTTAGTTATAAGACAACTGTATAAGGAAGCCTTTGCTTGTGTGTGCTGTGGAATGTACGGAGAATGTACTGACAATTTTAGTATTAAAAGGGGAGCAAGGAAAGGATGCGTCCTTTTCCCATTTTTATATTATCTATAAGTTAACAGAGTTGAGAAAGTTTTAAAGTTGAGAGCAGAGGACATACCCTATTTCGGGGTTCGACCCCTCCCCATTCTTTTGTACACAGATGATGCGGTTTTTGTGCCTAGAACAGGAAGAGGGTTTCAATGTTTAATTGATGATGTTATTGCTTTTATGAATGAACTACATTTGAAGGCAGATGAGATTGAAGTGTTTACAGTGATCTGTGGGGCAAAATCAGCTAATAAACCCTTTCATATTATTAATGATACCAAGGAATTTGTGGCTGCATCCTTCTCTTACCTAGGTATCCTGTTTGATGATAAATATAACTCGAAACTAGTTTTATTAAATAGGAAAGCCCTCTTTACGAAATCTATTATTGGTTTGCAAGGTTAATGTTAAAAGTTGGGCTCAAAACCAATGAAAGAGATTTCCTTTAATCATTCTAGTAAAGTGTGGCAATAACAACCTAAGGGGCAGGTGTCTAGGTAGGGCTTGAGTGATGTAAAGACGATACCAGAAGTAGAAAATATTTCTGGAAAAATCTTTTGGCGGTTCCTCGAAGTTGTGCCAACGCCATCTGTCACGCTGAAGTGGGTGTCCCTTATATAGAGGACAGAATTGAATTACCCCCCCTCTTATTGTGGTATTCCATCTGGGTAAGGGAGGAGACCGCTTCCAACAAGCTTGTGATAAAGGATTGTCTCCATCTTCAATCTGCCCTAGATATCCTGTGGCTTGCTTATGTGAAAGCTGGTTGTCCAACGATTGGTGAACCGGTTTTATTTGCCACCCCAAAGTCCTGCCACCACCTCCTTGAAAAGGGTATTTGAAAGCAGCTATTCTAGGATCAGGCATCGTCAATGAGAGATTCTTTTGATAATCTTAAATCCACGGTGTGCGCTTACTATGCGGTGCACATTCCTGAGGGCCTTCAACAATATCTTTCTTTTACCCTTAATCGACAGCAGCGATTTGTCCTCACCAGGTTTCGTTTGACTCTTTTACCAATTTTGGTGGGGCACCTTATCATACTTGAGCCCCTGTCCCTGTGATGGGAAGTCTGTCTAGTCAACCCTACATATTGTGTTCTTTTTCTCTTTCTATCAAATGCCCAGGAGAAAGTTTTTACTGTCAATTTTTAAACACATTTTATTTTGGTCAATGTAGACCTGCCTTCTTATTTCTTCAACAATTACATAGCCCTCTGATGTGCTGCTCGGTTGCCTCTTTTATATGGCATAGACTAAAACTAAGTGTTGTATCGGGAACTTGTTCACATATACTATGTACAGCTGTATCATTGTATTTTGATTAAATCATTATTTATATTGCTTGTTTGTGCCGGGTTTTATTTTATTATGCTACAGAAATGTTGCAAATAAAGATACATTTGCTTGATTGACTGGCTAATAGAAACTCAATAAAAGTAGATTATATATAACGATTTGAGAAAAATCACATGTAAATGATAAATAAGACTTGCTCTTAAATTTAGCTTACATAATGTGTGGTTCTCAACTTCTTTTATGCCAAGTTAATAGGCAAATAAATTCACTTATGACCAACCACTGAGGTGAGATTATAGTTGTATTCCTTTTATTCTGTGAAAGTTGGTCAATTCGCCAACCATACATCAGGAAAAATATTAATGCTTTATACGATTTCCCCAAAACATGATCTAGTGATGAAAAGTAACAATATTGCTGCATGACAAATGATGAGTGGGCATTTGTGCTGCTCGCATTCTCAAAATGGCGACAACGCCATTCCTTACGTCTTGTGGTGGTGCCTCGAAGAAATAATGGAGGTCAAATCGTGCCCTAGTTGTTCAGGATAATTATTAATGCTTCATAAGTTCCTCTCCTTGTAGAATACATTTTGTTCCACACTTAATAAGAGTTTGAAGAACGTCCAAGGTTTTGCTGACCTGTGTTGAACTTGTAGTAACTGCAAGGCCTTGAAAAAGGCAGAAAATCCTAAGAATATATGTCTACTTGTAAATCTGCCTCTGTGCTTGAGTTGTATATTTCATAATACAATATCCAAATATAATTAAATGGCTGATGTTGATTAATGATTGGATAAATCTTTGGAAAAACCCATCACTTGGTAATCCCCGATAGGCTGTGTTAAGGCAAGATGCACCGGCAAAAGGTATACAAATCCATGTGAATCATTGTGCTGGGGGGCAGACACCTATAGGGGCTGGCTCCATGCTACTGCATTTTGCAAAAGAAATAGTTTGAACTTTACTGCATATTTGTTGTATTGATTACAAGGCTTAGACACTAGAATGCTAGCTATGGTGAAAAATAGCAACATCGCAGTGTGACAATTTACTAAAAAAGTGTGCCACAAGCAGTTGAAAAATGGTGGCCACTCTCGTCTTCAGTTCCAGGGATGGCGCATGCAAGACGAATATCACGTCATAGTTCGCAAACTAGCCCACCACTCAATGGAGAAGAACAGAATAAAGGTCTTCACTTCAATAACGACTCCTCCGCTTCATTGTCAGCAGCTGTATCTGACTATAGGTAGAGAGTGGAGTCAAAACATGGCCATCGCGTACTATGCCCTACAAAACTTTATTAAAACATGCATGCATGGGTTCAATACTCATGGCTAACTAATAAGAGACAACAATAGCCCGCATATGAAATGTAGATATCTGTTCCTCTCTAGTTGCCCAATTCACAAAGACAGTTTTGCATGTAATGTCGTTAGATGTGCAAAATGTACACTTTGTACACAGAATTTCCAACTTATTTTTAAAAAGTGGAAATTTCACCAGTATGGTAAGATTTGTGATTTGTAAATCTGATTGTTGGGTGGTTTTGTGGGAGCAAACTTGGTGGATGCAGCTCTGCATTTGGGTGAACACCCATAACTTGTATGCTATGCTTGTAGATAATCAACAACATTTTGCAGGTAGTGTTCCACAAGGGCAAATACACTTCTATCATGGGCAGAGGTACGCTACTTTCAAGGTGGTAATTGGGAACAAATACCACCAAAATGTTTGTGGGTGCAAGATGAGGGTTTTTGTTAAAGAGAAAGTAAAATATGCAATTGCATGTTTGTGTAAAATGTTCATATAGGAAATTTCCATCTGGTGCATATTCTGCATGAGTACATTGTACTCGTGAATACTCTCAGAAGTTCACAACTGCAATAGTTTTACAAGCAATGTGGTAGCAAATTCCTTTTTTAACTTATCTATTGTGAATCAGGCACTCTGTTGTTAGATCTTAATGAATATTAGACTACCATTAGCAGGAAAACATGACCATTTCTGTTTAAACCGTGGAAGTGAGGGGGTTGAGACATCACTGCTTATAAAAGTATGTCCTCTGGTGTTATTGTTTAATCCAGATTCCAGTATTCCACCACCTCTACTTCCTCTAATTTTTGAAAACTTGCATCCTTGGGTTTTTAGTGAGCGTATAGTGCGAGCTCTTGTTTGAAAAAACAAGTAATATATTGCAGTTGTATATTGTATATCTACAGGTGGACATACATTGTTGTACATATCATGTCGGAACTTAAATCTTACGAAGGTAGCACCTACGCCTATGTGTAGATGTCTTTCCGGGCACAGATTTCGTGGTGCTGTATTAGACAGCTATATTCCAACAAAAAATCTTCAACGCTAATTCAGGAAATGTGGATAAGCTTTAATTTCCATTTCATAAATCCAAAGAATATCAATGCTTCTTGACGCTCTGATTCATATATGATGTTAATCATACATAATCAATAACATTAATGCATTAATCAATTCCCAATGCATTTCGGCAATCCTGCCTTCATCAGGGGAATATCTATAAATGAAATCAAATAGGAATTTAAATCTTCCCATTTGTTCCCAATGTTTGTGTACGTCTGTCATCATCACTGTAAACTCCTGCCTTGAATTTTGCCCATTCCTTCTTTTCACAATTCACAATGCTGGTCCAGTCATCTGCCTCGTGGTCTCTACTTGCCAGTGGTTCACAAGATTCCTTTCTTTCATCCATATTGAACATGTTTGTGTGTTGTAATCACGCAGTGCCAGTGTGTTTTGTCACGGATCACGGATTCACCAGCTTGATATGAAAAAGCCACGTTCTGATTGGCCTGTGGTGGAACGCGCTGCCTAGCAATCCATCCAGAGCTTAGAACAGAATTTCTTACGGGCTTGATAAGTACATACAGTAGTGAGCGGATGGAAAGTAATAGGTTGACAGATCCATTTGTTTGCTATTATGGGTGGATTTACCTCTCTCAAAAGAAGGATTTGAAGGAAAAAGCTAAGTCCAAATTCTTCTAACAGCTGGAGTTCTGATGGTTCTCTCAGGCTGGCAGCAGAAGCTGCTGGGCATTAAAAGCATCCAAACCGCTGGGATTCTAATTGAATGACATGCCCCTTGATAAAGGCAAGGTTTTGATTTTCATTGTGATTTGGGAAAATGTGTGCATCTGTCTGTCTCTGTGTGCGCGCACACCCTTAAGTGTACTTGTGTATTAGTAAATTCCTACATGGATGCTTGACCTGTTTAGTTTCCAAATTGCAAAGCTATTGCTGCAGGCATGTCCTTATAGCAATTTAGGAAATGTGTCTACTGTGATGCCTTTTCGATTTGGAACTCTGGACCAATGCTTTGGACTGGTGCCTGTTAAGCAGGCGCAACCCCAGGTGCTCTGCAACCAAAGCTTGTGTTTTCTTAATTTCCATCCCACTATTGTGTACCTGATTCGATGCTATCAGTGCACTACTTTGCAACTGCGGCCTGCCAAATATTAATACTTTACCCCTCTCGGGTCAGCAGGTTTAATGGTGAGCAGCCTACTCCCTAGTGCATGGGCGAGCGATGACACCTGTGAAGCAGGACAAATCATCATCACTTGCTGTCTCCCACAGTCACCTTTCAGCTTATTGGGGCCATGGTAGCATTTTGTTGCAGACTCTTTATCTTTGTCATCATTAACTTAGATGTCAGGTTTGACAAATGCAAATAGTTATTAATCCTAAATGTAATTCGGCCTAAAGCACTCAAAACAGTACTGAGATTTGAGCTGCTTGTTTTGGTGTGAGACTAATCCAACGTGTGAGATGCATATGTTAGCAAAGGCATTCCACACCCCCTTTGCACCTCTGTCTAAAACATCCCCATCAGAGAAACATTGTGCATCAAATCACATTACTTTTTTCAAACCCCGCTGAGGAATCACTGTTTCTGACTGCTCCCCTTTCAAAAAACAATTTCAGTGCATTGCTGGACATCCTACTATGATACAGGAAGTATTTTCTTTCAGCTTTGTTTTTTAATTTATGATTCTGTACCCTTTTTTAACTCGTTTTGCACTGGTTATAACGATTGATACCTTGATCCCATTCTTGGAATTTTTTTAACTAAGTCTGGAATGGACCTTTAAGTTCTTTATTTCTTGACACACATTGCTTTCTTGCTCAGTCGAAACTACCAAGTGTGACCAGAGGAATCCTTAGGTAATCCATCCTGTTTACCACTATGAACTTGACTTGGGTGCCTAACCCAGAAAGCAAGTTTATCTCAGCATCCCAACCTGGTGACTTGCATTCTAATTCCAGAAAATCCCTTCCCTAATTATTGAGCGATTCTGTGATATCCTTTAATTACTCTGTGACGAATTTGTACATTTTTGTCATGCAAAAAAGAAATATGTTAATAATAGGGATGCAATTTATATTTATATGTGTAAAGTGTATGCAATGTATTGCGATTGAATTGTCCAGTTTATAACCAATCACCTCCACCACTGACCTACGTAACCATACAGTGATATAATATATAATGCTCAGCACCTTTTGTACTAAGTCTTCCTTTATCTATATATATAAAAACGAAAGTATGTCTGTCCTTTACTACACCATTCATCCGATCGGCATGAAACTTTGGGAAGTTGTTGAGGACAATCCCGCAAAGGTTTCTGGCAATTATTATTACTTTTTTTAAATGTGTTAAAAGTTGTTAAGTACACTCCCGCGAAGGATTCTGGCAAAAAAAAAGAAAAGAAAAATGTGTTAAATGTCAGCCCCCGGGCCCCCAAGGGCCCTCATAATCTTTCCTATAATGAACGTTTACAGTTTGTGGTGTGACTCGCCTTTGCAATGACCACCAACAAAGCACAAGGACAATTGCTGCAAGTGTGTGGACTAGATTTGGAGAATCCGTGCTTCTCACATGGACAACTGTATGTGGCCAGAAAACTTTCTGATTTATTTGTGTGCGCACCAGACGGAAAAACAAAAAATACTGTGTATCCACAAGCACTCGAATAAATAAACAGAATTAAAACAACACTTTAAAATGTTTTCCATATTAAAATGAATAAGTTACAATAAAAATGACACAATGTAAAGTGAATGTTATCATAACAAGTTTCCTTAAATTTCCAATCATCTGAGATCGCAGCAACGCGCAACGGGTAAGCTAGTGAATGAATAAAAAGTGCTACAGACAGTGGATAATAATGCCAGTAGAATAGCAATAATTTGACAGTCTAACATTGCACTTGGTTCAATCATTACTTTAATTGGGGTAGGATGGGGCCATGGAACTAGCTGTGTTTCCTGCCAATAATGTTGTGTCGCCCAGTTACAGTACTTTTTAAGAGAAACCTTCACCACCTAATTTATTATTATTAAGAGAACTTATATAGTGCAAAAGCTACCCACAACGGGGTCTACCGGCATTTAGAGACCTATAGGCTAGAGTCAAAGTTCGCTAGTTCAGAACAACCAACACTTCGACACATTCCGAAAAGAAGACAGAGAAGTACAACATCTCAAAGTTTGCAGAAGGTTGTGCCAAAGCTTGGAGCCTTGGTGAGCAAAGAACTGTCCTCCCATTCGAGTCCGTTTGACTCTCGGACCGCACATAAGCAAAGATCACTCTGGACCCTAATGCTTGAGTCTGTAAATAAGATCCCACAAGTCGATAGAGATAGCAAGGGCCAGCCCCTGGTCTAGGTCGGTGCAAAAACCACAAGGGTTTAAATTGGATTCACTTCTCCACTTTGAGCCACTGCAACTCCCTCAGGAGAGAGGAAGCAGAAGCACTTTTTGGGAGTTTGTACAGTAGCTTGGCCGCAGAGTTCTGCACTACATGAAGTCTTCTTAGAGACACTTTATCTGCTCCCAGATAGAGGACCTTGCCATAGTCCAGTCTGATTAGAATTTGGGCCTGAATGACTGTCCTTTGGGCTGAGAAAGGTAGAATCCAAAGGATTTTCCACAGCCATTTCAGGACACGAAAGCAGGTGGCATCTACCTTTGCAACATGAGGCTTCATGGACAATTTGTTGTCCAGCAGGAATCCAAGATTCTTAATCTTTTGGGCCTGCACAGGAAGTGCACCAAGGTTTTGAGGCTAGTGCTGTGGGCCCCATAGGGGTGGGTTCTATTCCAAAACCAATACCTTAGTCTCTTCCCCATTCAGTTTTAAGGAATTCAAGTTCATCCAAGAGGATTTTTGGTGGCTAGTGAGATAAGCTAATGCAAACTATTTTCTCTGGCCATAGACATAGGGTGGTGCAATATCAATTACATAGGCATGAATTAATTCAGGTTAGTGTGTTTTGACATAGAAAGCTTTTATAAGGTGTTTCCCCTCTCATTCTAAATAGGTGTGCAAAAAAATTATTTTTATTCACTATTGTAAGAAATGTGACTACTGCTTGGGGTCGGTGTCTACCCACCCCAGGAAATAATCACAACCCTTGTCAGGGTGATCCCTCAAAGACACTAAATAAACCTGAACTCCACATCCTGGCAGCTATGACACAGAGCAGACAGGCTTATCTTAAATGTGTAAAGTATTTATGCATTACCAAAACGGTAATAATTTCAACATGCAAAACAGTAAAAATAAAAAACCAAATTAGAAAAACAAAGTAAATTTTAATAAACAAAATAACACCAAAATTGATTGGAAAACAGTCCATATAAGAGGAACTGGAGATATGAATTTCTAAAGTTTTAAGTAGAAAAAAGGGCCAAAAAGCACAAAGCGCCATGATAGTCACTGGTCGGGGAACATTGGGATCTACATGCAGTTTAAAGCTGAGTGCGTGTGGGATACTCCAACCAAGTTCATCCTGGTAAAAGATTTTACCTTCTGATGTAGCCCTTTCAATCCTAATCCACTACAGGTATACACTTCTAAAGCCAGCCAGGGCTGCAAGTGAAGCTCTTAGAGACTCACAGAGTATTAGGTGGAGGCCAACAGCAGGCTCCAGCCCAGGGCCAGTTGCCAATCTTGTAGTTTGTTGTATACCTGTAGCGTGAACAGGATGCCAGCGTTACGACCCTTGGTCCACTTTTTTCCTGGGTACAAGAAGGAGTAGTCCCAGTCCTTCAGGGCTCCTCTCGTATCACAGACAACTGGTTCAGCCATATTTTGTTCTTCCTCAGGTCGAAAGGTGTTTTTAAGTGGGTGCCTGGAGATGCCACAATTTTGCCTGGCACAAGCTAGTGTGTGAGAATTACTCTTGGACACACTCCAACCAATGTAGTAAAAGTTTCTGAGGCCAACCCTACCCACTTTGAGTATTTTCAAGATGGCAAAAGTCTTCAACACACTAAACCTGGGCTCTGAAGGCTTGGATGTGTGTGGGGAGTGTACTATGGTAAACCTGGAGTCACATATAACACTAAAATGCAGTTTGATGCAACCACTGTACCCACAATAAACTCAGAGACAGATGTCTGGTAGAACAAAATTAGGGTTTTCCAGCAACCAGACAATGGATCCACACGGTTTGCCTTGTCATCCTGTTTCCAATCATTTCAAGTGTCCCCCCCAGTGTTTTATATAAACCATGCAGCCCTGTAAACTAAGATTTGACACTCAAGCAGGATTTGACACAGTAGTGTACAAAAGGATGCTGGCAGCCCCACCCTGCATATTCTGTAGGGTTCAGAGGAGTCGTCTCCACCCATTCAGCTCAGCCTAGTGTGTTGACCACGGGAGGAATGTCACACACCATGCCCACTGTTTCAAATGCTAATCCTTAGCTGTGAGAAGTAAAAGGGCAAAGGCAAATTACCAGGAACTTTGGGCAGTGAAAAGGTAAATTTGTAAAAGTTACTTTTCCTTAATGCTTATTAAAAATGTGCCTTCATCATTGAACTGCATTTTAATTACTATTAAAAATAGATGTTTAATTATTTTTCTAGCTAGTCCCATTCCCATTCCGGAGATACTGTGTTAGGATTTAACTCTGTATTCTGGTTTTATGATTTGGATAACTAGGCCTGCCAGAGTGAAAAATAGCTTTTGGATGCTAGTCACTGAAAGGACAATGCTAACATGTTTCTGTATGATAGAGTTGTGCTATCTGCGGTGTAGGCAAATGTTGGCTGCACAAGTATAGTAGTTCTCAATCTGTTTATTACTTAATGATGATCAACTTTACATGACCCCACCGCTTAGAAGTCATATATAAGAGAAAACGTATTTCTCTCTCAATGATAAAGCAAGGAAAAGGAGCATACAATTATATACGATTAGACTGTAAAATACAATCAATGTTTTTAGATCCACAGAATCCTAAAAGTATAGAGTAAGGAGTCTTGAAGTTGCTTTTATTAAATTTTTCTTTATTTGATGTCATGTGCGAAAATGCATACACCAGCCAACACGTTTCGTCCAACATGGAGTTCCTCAGGGCCGAAAAAACAATTAAATAAATATCTTTTAGTTTTCAATCTATATGCTAACTTTAAAGAAACCTAAAATCAAAAAGACCAGATAGACATTGTAAAGGAGAAAAAGATTTTTTTTTCTATTGTACAAGCATATATTGTTCAAAAGTTCATCTTTTATATATGACCCCTTGCCTATCTCATATTAACCAGTTAATAAAAACTACAGTCATTTTTGTTCTATGACGAATTTCTGAATCAATACAATAAAGCATAAATGGCATTGAATTACCACATTATTATATCTCTTACCCCTCACAATCCTTTCAATTTGCTTATGGACTACAAGCTAAAATTAGGTACCAACCTTCATCAAAAGAGGGATGGTGGGTAGTTAAGAATAAGAGTCAATGATAAAATAAAATAGCTGAAATGGTTATCAAAGACATTTTTTGTATGCCCTACTTTGAAATGCCATGCATCATGCCTTGTGGACTACAAGACCTACAGAGGAGTGACTTGATAATATTGAAAAGGGAGGTGTTGGCATGTCAAAGGGTTTATTTTGACAGGATGAATTGCAGTTTCTACGCTGCTGCAGTCAGGCTACATCATGACATTTAACTTCCAGGCCCTGGGTACATTTTGTACCATATAATATGGAATTATATCTAAGTAAAATATACCAATTAGGAATATGCAAACGTTAGCCATGATTAAAGGGGGAGCACAGGTACTTTACTACTGGTTAGCAGTATTAAAATGTACAGAATTCTAAAGTCAGTAAAAATATAGGGTCGAGCAGAAGGCAAAAAATACAGGGTGACTGCTCAGAAACTGCAAATTTCCTGCAAATGTTAATTCCTAAAATGCTTTGGTCTATGCAATTCTATATCTATGAGGGATAGTTTAAACTGTCAATTATTTTCTGATGTACTCCTGAAACATAATAAAAATAATAGCAAAGTATTGACTGTGTATCCCCACCATCTCCTGAAATATATATTACATACCGCTTTGACATTTTAGGAATGTATTCACCATGAAAATCTGTATGGCTCACAGCATAACAGCATTGTAAAATGACTGCCTGATTTTGGTGTTAAATTAAGCATTCATTTAGATTTTTTTCGGGTGAGAGGCACTATACAGCAATTATTCCACAGTTATCGATTGGTACCCATGTGTAGTTGGCACGAGGCATTGATGGTGTCGCCTAGTGGGGGGCGATCAATGGGGTGTAAACCGAAGTGAAGAAAGTGGCAATGATGTGTTTAAAACAGTGTCCAGTGTGGCTTGCTAGATGATAGAATGAAAGAATGTTAGAGAAACTTTACCCAAAAGTCTTCTATCTGGAGTATCTGGAGCCTTTGCTCACTGTTCTGATGCCCCCTAGTAATAGACTGGAGAGCTCTAAAATAGGTGATGTGTAAGGTGCATTTCTTTAACCCCTCCTGTGCTCATGACGAGCTCAGCTCATGGTGAGCTGAGCTCGTCATGGACGCTCCCGTTAAATGGAACGCTCGCACGCTGGGCTAATTCCCCTGCTGTGCTGAGCGTTCCATGGGAACGGGTATGGCCATGATGAGCACCGGAGCGCCGTGACTCATGACGAGCTGAAGTCGTCATGAGCACCGGGGCGCTGTGATCGCCCCCGCCCCCAGCACATCAGGGGGAAACAGCCCCGCAGTGAAGGGGTTAATGAGCTGATGCAGTACCCAATGGGTGTCAGAATTGAGAAATAAGCACTTGCAAAGTATGTGTCCAGCTTTACTAGAGGTTTTGCCTCCTGGATGCCAGAGTCAATCCACAGCAAGGACACTGCACTACGCTTCTTGCATCAAACTGGCAGGAAGTGTGTGGATGAAAGGAGAGGCTATACTAGTTAAGACAGGAGAGGAGTAACTTGTGTAGAGACAGGGTCCCACAGAAATAGGAGAGGCTATCCAGATTAAGACAGGGGGTGGAAAACTTGGGTAGAGACAGGGTCCCACAGAAATAGGAGAGGCTATCCAGGTTAAGACAGGGGGTGGAAAACTTGGGTAGAGACAGGGTCCCACAGAAATAGGAGAGGCTATCCAGGTTAAGACAGGAGAGGGATGACTTGGATAGAGACAAGCTCCCAAAGAAATAGAGGAACAATGTGTGGGAAATAGGTCCTCCAGTAAATACCAGCGCAGCACCATCTCTGTGTCTGGTTATTTTGTCTGCTGAACACTAAAACAACACAACATATGCACACACTCCATCTTCCCATCAATTTCCAAGAGACATAACCGATAACAGGTGAAGGCTATGAGAGTAATTTACAGACAGCCGTGGCATTTTAGCTAACAACACTGGATTCTGGGACTTGGCCCGCCTCTAAAACAATGTGCAATGGGATTTTGTAGCTAATGGTGCATAAAAGACTTAAATCTAGTGGTGACCTCTCGGGATTAAAGAGTAAACCGCATTGGTAAATCTTGGACGTCTTTTTAATTGCAAAAGAATATACATTTAAAGAAAATTCGTCTGCAGGGAAGCTAGGCATACATATTTAATGTTAAGAATGTTCTGATAAGGGGTTTGCTGGGAAGTCCTAGTGCAATATGTAAATAAGAAACAAACTGGCCGGTTTGTAGCGAAATTGATTTACTGTCACTTTCTTGGGAGGCTGCCTGCATATGGAACAGCAATTATAGCTATGTTTGATACCGACGTGCTGTACTTAAAATGGAATGGCGCCAGCACCATTTTTAGACGATTTTTTTTACACTTGGTTCATCCTGAGTTACTGTGGGCGCTTACAAAATGCATATGGTGGAGAACCAGGGTATATGGGGTGTCATGACTGATTTAGGTGGTTACAACTGAGATAGTCTGCTTTTTTGATTTTTTTTAAAATCCCAAATTGTTCAATTGCGGCTCTATGGTTAGCTGCTTTCTCTTCAGTGAACAATCTCAATTAACCTGAATTTTCTTCGCTCCCACACCTGGGCCATCCAGAGCTAGATATGGGACATGCTGCACATTGCTAAACAGTAAAAAAAAAACAATTACTATTTTACAACTTTTCGATAACAGCTGAATACAGTACTTTATGAGCCAATAAAGCCACAAGACATACTTTTGAAACCGTTTTATTACTGTCCTTTGGCATATAAAAAATACAATTCTATTTGTGATCCGATTGATATCTGTGATTGTGACTTTATAAGCTTTTTAGGTCTGGCCTAGAGACAGTTTAGCTTTCTTGCCCGTCTCATGTTTTCCAATAAATGTATAATCAATATACATACAAAATACATACATACACAGTAGCTGCGCATGTTGGAAGTGCTGCCGGGAGCTGACGGTGCGGGGGAGGAGGGTGAGGGAGGGGTAGTAAACTCCGGATTTACTTACCCCCACCCTGCCCCTCCCCACCCCACGCCAGCGCCCGGCAGGACTCCCACCACGGGCCGCTACTGTAATACATAAATATAGCAGTTTACGGGCAGCTTTCTTCATCCACTGCTCTGCTCCAGTGTCATTCACATTTTCCTGCGCGCGCATACAGCTTGGAACAATGAGCCAGTCTGCTACAACCTTTGACTTTCTTGCATTGTGGCTGAATTTAGCCTGATCACACGTGCACAGCCGCCGGAAAACGAGTTCGCTTCAGTGCTAGGCTAGTTTCCTGGGCTGATCGTACTCTTCTTTATTTGTACATGTTTACATTGTTTATATTGTTGCTGATTTTTTATCACATTGCATATGTGTTCAGAAAACAATAAAAAAGAACATTGCACGTTTCCTAACGCCAGACTTACTGCTCTTGCCAGTGCTTGCCTGTGGTTGCTTATAAATATAACAGTTTCTTGGGACGATGCTTTCTCCCCCTGTAACTTACTAGTTACTAATTGGTGCTGTTTTCAAATTACATGGGCATTTCACGTTTTTTCTACCTTTGGTGAAAATTCCAATAAAAATAGATTTTTTCTTATGTTTGGTAATGAATTGGATCTTTACTCTTCATCCCTCCTGTGTACAGCACTTCAGCAGACGCTTGTGGCCGGGGTCAGCCTGTACTGAGCCCCTAAAAATAAACTAAATAAATTGCCAACTGTCAATGGCCTCTCCTCTCCTGGAACCTGACAATGGGGACTTGTTAGATTCGGGGTAGGGTCCTCCCTGTGTTATTCTTCATTTGCAGCCTGTTTAATTACAAATGTCCCCTCAATAGTTATGATTTAGGGGCTTCCTGGAATGCAGGAAGTAGGACCTGAAGTCTCATTGAGTGAAATGCCTCAATGTTTGAGTCTCCTGAAGCCTCAGTGTGGGGTCTGCCTCCATGGCTGAGTCTACGGATGCCTCATGTGGGGTCTGCCTCCATGGTTGAGTCTACAGAAGCCTCAGTGTGGGTTCTGCCTCCATGGTTGAGTCTACGGAAGTCTCAGTGTGGGATCTGCCTCCATGGTTGAGTCTACGGATGCCTCATGTGGGGTCGGCCTCCATGGCTGAGTCTACGGATGCCTCAGTGTGGGGTCTGCCTCCATGGCTGAGTCTACGGATGCCTCAGTGTGGGGTCTGCCTCCATGGCTGAGTCTACGGAAGCCTCAGTGTGGGGTCTGCCTCCATGGTTCAGACTTCCTCAATGGCTGAGTCTACGGATGCCTCATGTGGGGTCTGCCTCCATTGCTGAGTCTACGGATGCCTCAGTGTGGGGTCTGCCTCCATGGTTGAGTCTACGGATGCCTCATGTGAGGTCTGCCTCCATGGCTGAGTCTACGGAAGCCTCAGTGTGGGGTCTGCTTCCATGGTTCAGACTTCCTCTATGGCTGAGTCTACGGAAGCCTCAGTGTGGGGTCTGCCTCCATGGTTGAGTCTACGGATGCCTCAGTGTGGGGTCTGCCTCCATGGTTGAGTCTACGGATGCCTCAGTGTGGGGTCTGCCTCCATGGCTGAGTCTACGGATGCCTCATGTGGGGTCTGCCTCCATGGCTGAGTCTATGGAAGCCTCAGTGTGGGGTCTGCCTCCATGGTTCAGACTTCCTCCATGGCTGAGTCTACGGATGCCTCAGTGTGGGGTCTGCCTCCATGGTTGAGTCTATGGATGCCTCATGTGGGGTCTGCCTCCATGGCTGAGTCTACGGAAGCCTCAGTGTGGGGTCTGCTTCCATGGTTCAGACTACCTCTATATCTGAGTCTACGGAAGCCTCAGTGTGGGGTCTGCCTCCATGGTTGAGTCCACGGATGCCTCATGTGGGGTCTGCCTCCATGGCTTAGTCTACAGATGCCTCAGTGTGGGGTCTGCCTCCATGGCTGAGTCTACGGATGCCTCATGTGGGGTCTGCCTCCATGGCTGAGTCTACGGATGCCTCCTCAGTGTGGGGTCTGCCTCCATGGCTGAGTCTATGGAAGCCTCAGTGTGGGGTCTGCCTCCATGGTTCAGACTTCCTCCATGGCTGAGTCTACGGAAGCCTCAGTGTGGGTTCTGCCTCCATGGTTGAGTCCACGGATGCCTCATGTGGGGTCTGCCATGTAGAGAAAGGCAATGTAGCTAAACTCTAAAGGAATTGATACTCCCAAAAATAGAATCTAAACAAAATAATAGACCCTTTATAACAATCAAATAAATGTGTGCTGAAACAAAAATTTATATGAAAATCCTTTAATTTATTATATATTATTTGTTTTTAGTATATTTTGTTTGTTATTTATATCTTTTATACAGGATTTATTTACTTTTTTCATTCATTGTTTACATTTTAAGTAGAAATTTGATGTGTATTCCCTGGTTATCAAAAAATATTAATAAGTGAGAACAGAAACATTTACATAAACATAATCACATATATACATTAAACCCCGTGATATACGAAAATATTCAGTTGTTGGTAAATTGATGAAGGCAATGCGGTTGAGTGGAACTACGCGCGTTTCGGCCTGAGGCCTTCGTCAGGTGACCGTCATTCGTATATTAAACATAAAACAAAAATCGTGATTAAACCTAAACAGAAAAAACAAAAACACAAAAACATATTTAAATATATTTACAGTTCAGACACACTTCTATATTACAGCTATTTACAACTCAGTTTCCATTTCTATATTTTGCGGGTCTATTGACGTTGCTATAAGAATGTATGTACATTTTCTAGTTTTTTAGTGAAACCACCAAATTTATAATAAACGCCAGACTATCTAATTTTCATGCTCTCCAGATACATCAGTGCATATTTGTTAACAGTATGCATTACTAATTGGTTAAAAGGTCGGCACTTCAAGTGTATCTATTTTATTAACAGTTCTAGTTTTGATAGTTTTCTTAGGGGATAGGTTTCTGTACCAGCAGCTCTATATTGGGCATTAGAATTTCAGGAACAGAGAAGTAGAACAACGACAGAGAGTTCAAACAATAAGTATAGACATTAATACAGAGAAATAAGGCCTTACATAATCAACATACCGGCAACCTAACTAATGAAATTAAAAAATGAGGATTAGGGATGTCGTTGGAAGGAAGTAAGGACTATATCTACTTACACAACAAAGGACAGGATGACGTATCAACGTTTTTGCCTCTTGTGATGACACATTTAATATCATTAGTCCAGTGTTAGGTATTCTGAAAAATAGATATGTACCCATTTGAGTTCTAATTCAACTATGTATTACTTTTAAACAAAATGTATAGTGTTCTCTATCCTATAAAGAAATACCTTATTTATTCCTGCCACGTGGTTTAAGTGTCCATCACATCACATCGTATATTAAAAGGTATAGTGAAGCTTTGGAATCCTTAAATTTAGAGGACTGGTTCTAAATTTCAGCGAAAACAAAAGAAGATTACTATTTGAAAATTTATTTATGCGATTAAAATTTTATTAACTAGGTGCCTTTATAGATTCTATGTTACTTAAATCTAAAGATTTTCATTTGCTATCTAGAAGCAGGTAATGTACAGGTAAGTTTAGATTTTATAACAGAGACAAATCCTAGCTTTATACTGTGTTTTAATGTTATCTTGATGTGTTTGTCTACTTTACACGCTGGGTAGTATTGGTCTTTTAAACACAATTTTCGTACTGCATAAGCTCATACCTTAAAAATCTGGCATTTCTGAAGTATATTTTTTTCGCACAGTGAGCCACCAGAGGTGTGCAAGCTTTTGAATCACTTTCTGTTTTTTTAAATCTGAATCTAGGGGGACATGAAATAAGAGACAACTCTATGTTACCATATTTAAATACTGCTATTAAGTGTTGCCCAGATAGGGCATGTTGATGTCTTTACCTTGATTTAATGGCGCTTTCAGCTGTGCTTGCTGAGGATATTTGTCTCTGGTAAATAGAATACAGAATGGGAGCAAAATTAAAATCAACATACCCATGTTAAGTTTAACCTTTTTTACACATACAGTTTCTACATTAGCTCGTACGCTATACTTGGCGAGCTCAGAACCTACCTTACACTACCGGTGCCAGAGCGTTCTATCGGGGGTTCTGTTACGCTGGTGCTTCCGATGTCCGCGATCTAAACGGACTGGGCGAATACGAGCTTTTTATTTAGAAAAACGCGCCTTCGTTTACTCGCGTTACAGAGCTAGCAGCTGTGGCCAATTATTCCGGGCGCAACTTGATGACGTAGCCCGAACGGGACAAGGGTTCCATTTGTTTACACAGAGATAGAAAGCAGACTAGTGCAAGGTTTGAGATATTACGGTTTAAGCCGTAAACTGTTGAAAAAAATATATAATCAAAGAGGCTTTAAACTGATCTGGATTCCGGTTTCACAAATCTGAGACAACTATGGAAGTCGATATATATATATCGTTTAGAGATATTATATTTTTGGGTGTTAGAATTAATAAACAAAGACTTGTTTATATTGTTGGACAAATTGTATTTTATAGTTAGATGAAATAATGGAATTTAGATAATAGCATATTTCCTCTATTATAAAGTTAAGATATAACCATGTTCTCATTAAGACTGAGTCTACGGAAGCCTCAGTGTGGGGTCTGCTTCCATGGTTCAGACTTCCTCTATGGCTGAGTCTACGGAAGCCTCAGTGTGGGGTCTGCCTCCATGGTTGAGTCTACGGATGCCTCAGTGTGGGGTCTGCCTCCATGGTTGAGTCTACGGATGCCTCAGTGTGGGGTCTGCCTCCATGGCTGAGTCTACGGATGCCTCATGTGGGGTCTGCCTCCATGGCTGAGTCTATGGAAGCCTCAGTGTGGGGTCTGCCTCCATGGTTCAGACTTCCTCCATGGCTGAGTCTACGGATGCCTCAGTGTGGGGTCTGCCTCCATGGTTGAGTCTATGGATGCCTCATGTGGGGTCTGCCTCCATGGCTGAGTCTACGGAAGCCTCAGTGTGGGGTCTGCTTCCATGGTTCAGACTACCTCTATATCTGAGTCTACGGAAGCCTCAGTGTGGGGTCTGCCTCCATGGTTGAGTCCACGGATGCCTCATGTGGGGTCTGCCTCCATGGCTTAGTCTACAGATGCCTCAGTGTGGGGTCTGCCTCCATGGCTGAGTCTACGGATGCCTCATGTGGGGTCTGCCTCCATGGCTGAGTCTACGGATGCCTCCTCAGTGTGGGGTCTGCCTCCATGGCTGAGTCTATGGAAGCCTCAGTGTGGGGTCTGCCTCCATGGTTCAGACTTCCTCCATGGCTGAGTCTACGGAAGCCTCAGTGTGGGGTCTGCCTCCATGGTTGAGTCTACGGATGCCTCAGTGTGGGGTCTGCCTCCATGGTTGAGTCTACGGATGCCTCATGTGGGGTCTGCCTCCATGGCTGAGTCTACGGAAGCCTCAGTGTGGGGTCTGCTTCCATGGTTCAGACTTCCTCTATGGCTGAGTCTACGGAAGCCTCAGTGTGGGGTCTGCCTCCATGGTTGAGTCTACGGATGCCTCATGTGGGGTCTGCCTCCATGGCTTAGTCTACAGATGCCTCAGTGTGGGGTCTGCCTCCATGGCTGAGTCTACGGATGCCTCATGTGGGGTCTGCCTCCATGGCTGAGTCTACGGATGCCTCAGTGTGGGGTCTGCCTCCATGGCTGAGTCTACGGATGCCTCATGTGGGGTCTGCCTCCATGGCTGAGTCTATGGAAGCCTCAGTGTGGGGTCTGCCTCCATGGTTCAGACTTCCTCCATGGCTGAGTCTACGGAAGCCTCAGTGTGGGGTCTGCCTCCATGGTTGAGTCTACGGATGCCTCATGTGGGGTCTGCCTCCATGGCTGAGTCTACGGATGCCTCAGTGTGGGGTCTGCCTCCATGGTTGAGTCTACGGATGCCTCATGTGGGGTCTGCCTCCATGGCTGAGTCTACAGAAGCCTCAGTGTGGGGTCTGCCTCCATGGTTGAGTCTACGGATGCCTCATGAGGGGTCTGCCTCCATGGCTGAGTCTACGGAAGCCTCAGTGTGGGGTCTGCCTCCATGGTTCAGACTTCCTCTATGGCTGAGTCTACGGAAGCCTTCAGTGTGGGGTCTGCCTCCATGGTTGAGTCTACGGATGCCTCATGTGGGGTCTGCCTCCATGGCTTAGTCTACGGATGCCTCAGTGTGGGGTCTGCCTCCATGGCTGGGTCTATGGATGCCTCATGTGGGGTCTGCCTCCATGGCTGAGTCTACGGAAGCCTCAGTGTGGGGTCTGCCTCCATGGCTGAGTCTACGGATGCCTCATGTGGGGTCTGCCTCCATGGTTGAGTCCACGGATGCCTCATGTGGGGTCTGCCTCCATGGCTGAGTCTATGGAAGCCTCAGTGTGGGGTCTGCCTCCATGGCTGAGTCTACGGATGCCTCATGTGGGGTCTGCCTCCATGGCTGAGTCTACGGAAGCCTCAGTGTGGGGTCTGCCTCCATGGCTGAGTCTACGGATGCCTCATGTGGGGTCTGCCTCCATGGCTGAGTCTATGGAAGCCTCAGTGTGGGGTCTGCCTCCATGGTTCAGACTTCCTCCATGGCTGAGTCTACGGAAGCCTCAGTGTGGGGTCTGCCTCCATGGTTCAGACTTCCTCCATGGCTGAGTCTATGGAAGCCTCAGTGTGGGGTCTGCCTCCATGGTTCAGACTTCCTCCATGGCTGAGTCTACGGATTCCTCATGTGGGGTCTGCCTCCATGGCTGAGTCTATGGAAGCCTCAGTGTGCGGTCTGCCTCTATGGTTCAGACTTCCTCCATGGCTGAGTCTACGGAAGCCTCAGTGTGGGGTCTGCCTCCATGGTTCAGTCTTCTGAAGTCTCAGTGAGGAGGCTGCCTCAATGTTTGAGTCTATGGAAGCCTCAGTTTGGGGAGTGCATCCATGTCTGCGTCTCGTGAAGCCTCATTGAGGGATCTGCCTCAATGTTCGAGTTTAGGGAAGCCTCGTTCTGGGTTCTACCTCCATGTGTAAGTCCTCTGAAGCCTTGTTGTGGTGCCAGCCTCCATGTTTCATTCTCTTGTGCCTCATTGTAGGATTCGCCTAAACGTTTAAGTCTCTTGAAGCCTCAGCATGGGCTCTGCCTTCATTGTGAGTCTCAGGAAACCTCACTTAATCGGGTTTGCAGTCGAACGGAAGGCGCTGGCCAAGTGCCAGTTTCTATACGTGACTGTGGCGTCTACCTGGCACGCTTTGTTTACAATGGACAGAATCTAAGAAATAATCATTGGCTCCACCTTGAGCCAATGGTGCAATCCAAGTGGAACCACATTTTTAACAAAGTCCTGTTTAAAGCAACACTGCATTCTGATACATCCATGTTTAAAATAGCACAGTTTAGAAATACTCTGAGCTTCATGTGTAGTCACTGAGCTAAAAACATGATGAAGCCTATTGGAAAGATGCCCTGTGGCTTAGTGCTGGAATACAATCCCATTGCACGGGGGCTGGGTGGCACATGCATTATCTGCGATACAACCTTTATATTTCAGATTAAAACGTGCTTTCTTCAAATGATGGAATCCATATCACAGATGGTACCCAGCAGATTAAAACATGTCTTTGATTTCTGCGCATTTTCTTTGCCTGACTTAATTCATATTTAAAGTGATACAAACCATGATTACGACAGCGATGACGAGCTGAGGGTGGGCATCTTTGAAGACATTGTCCTGTTCTGGTTTTAGGATGAGTTAGGGAGGTCCAGGATGGCTCATACATGAGAACGGAAATGTTCATACTGCAATAGAACAGGAGACGCTGCAAGGGTTTACAGCACTCCTCGCAAAATTGCATTTTGCCTTCTGGAGTGCTCAACATACACCGATAAAATGTTTTATGGATCCTTGTATTTATTCGACCCACTAATAGGTGGAATGCTACGGTTG
The DNA here is from genome assembly GCF_964263255.1 of Lissotriton vulgaris. Taxonomy (NCBI): domain Eukaryota; kingdom Metazoa; phylum Chordata; class Amphibia; order Caudata; family Salamandridae; genus Lissotriton; species Lissotriton vulgaris. Next base: position 253,016,400 of record NC_141689.1, on the reverse strand, counting down.
CTCCTTTCTGTCCTCTTATAAAAGCATCGGTCCTGAGTACACCACAACCTCTGAACTGATGCCAAACGCAGATCCATAAGAGCTGACTGCATTAGGAGCAGTGATGAATGTATGGTATCCTGTCTTGCTTGGCTTTAATAGCTTACACAGCATCTAAGTCTCTTGCTTAGTCCCATAGATGCAAGAAGACAGATTCTGCCCGGTCCAGTGATAAGTGAGTTAGCTACCGAAAGTGTACATTTTGCCTACACATATATATATAGTTTAAAAATCTTTTTCTTATTCACATATTTTTGAATGTGACTGAAGTTCGGTGTTTGCATTTAGTTGTGTGGGCCCATACATATGTAAATATACATGGGAGTCATGTAGAATGGAGGCTGACATCTGTTTTTATATGCTCTACGTGTCCATATGCTACAATGCATATATTATGCAGGTGCAATGTTTGGGGGTATATAACGTAGCACTCCTGTAGTAAGAATTATTTTATGCCTTTGTAAATTTGCCCCTAAATTCTATAAACGCAAGAGTGCAGATTCTGTCAAGTCCAACGAGAAGTGATCAAAATGTGCATAATATACAGTGCATACATTATGCATCTGTAATGCAATTTTTTTATCATTGCTATTTCCCCCAGAAAGGAATTCTTTTTTAACTTGCACACCCTCCTTTCTGCTCTTACTGGGCTCTGTTTGTGTGCACTATTCCATTTTCAGTTCAGCACAGGCACAGGTCACTCAGGCGTTCGGAATGTAATACACGTTGTAGTGAAGGATGATCAGGAATCAAGTAGTCTCAAATATATATTTATTTCAATTAGGTGGTGAGTCCAAAGGTGGTAATTAAGGATTATAAATATGAACCCCACCAGGAGCAGGCTCCTTTCAGCTCAGTTCCAAGCTCCCAACTGAACTCCTCAGAGCCAGGGAAACCAACATTCTAATACACCATCAATGAATGCTAACATCCCACAAGGTGTCAACAGTGGATGAGCAAAGAAGAAAAGAGACAGACACTACACAAGTGCATTCCTAACCTTTTGGGATCGCTTTAAAGATGCTCTTTACTGTACTTGAAAACGTAATATACATTCTGTGTTCTGGACTAGTCCATCGGCCAACCCCCAGGTCAGCCGTGCTCACTCTTCTGATAATAAACTCTACATGCCTAATCTAAACAGGCATTGCTGTCGTGCATGGGGCCCCTAATCCCTAACATTGCACTTCTGTGACCCATAAATAATTTGTGTTTGCGTAAACTAACAGCTTCATGTTGGTGTATACGCTCGATTTCAGATCCTAGGTTCTGCACACATTGCAATGCATCTTTTTCTAATGTTTTTGTAAATCTTTATTAAAGCATGTAAGAATGACCTCCCATGCATGCACAGATGTGCACACATATGTCATCTATGTTTGTAATGCAATTGTATTGAAATATCGAAAGATAGCCACACACCCAAATATATGTCTATGTGTCCAGATGTATGCGCACACAAAGGGGGAGGCCTTTAAATGTTTTTGTTATAAAATGCGTATTAAAAACATATGCGCTCATGTGCACACCTGGGTGCCCATCCTGGAATGGGTTGGAAGGCCCAGTCAAAGAGAGCTAGTGTGGATGCGTAAGCACATTAATGTGCATTCAAAGCAGACACCTTGGAATGGGATTTAAAAAGTCTAAGATTCTATCAGTGCGCACGCAGAAGGAGAAATGTAAAAAAAAAATAAAAAATAAGTAAATACAAGCAAATAAATGCCCTAATGTCCCTGGCACTGAAGTGCACTACTTTCTGTTTGAGTGATATCATTGTGGATTAGCAGAACTCCCTGACTCCCAAAGAAAGGTAAAAAAAGGGGGGGTGCTGCACTGTTCCTATTCAGAGATAAGGTGGGGGGGAGAAGGATTTATCTGGCGTGACCAAGGGTGTTCCATTGATACCCTGGGGCATCCATTATGTTGGACGTAATTGCCTCACACACCCAGAAGGGTGTCATGCTTCATCATTGGCGGTTGCTCCTCGTCGGGGAGGCGGTGCAATCCCCGACGGGCTCACCTCAAAGAGGGGCTCTTTAGCGGAGATCTTTTTTCCAACAGCCTTGTGGTGAAGTGGGGGTGTGTGGGCAGATGGTATACTCCTGTGATGGGATGGTTAAAATGTAGCTAAGGGTACCGGAATTGACTTTATTCTGGGGGTCCCTTGGCTGCAATTAAAAAGTGTGGCTAGCTCGCTAGGTGCCAACTATTTAAGGTTGTGTGACCCTAGAGGAGACTAGTAGTGAGTGTGGTCGACATGTTTCTCGCTATGGGTGGACTACCCGCGATTCTTCAGGACCTATATACAAAAAGTGAAGTGCAAAGACAACAACGGCATGCTAGTATCATACGTGTTGTGTTACCTCAGTGGATTCTCCTATGCCTATTGGTCATAAACTAAAAACCACATGAGGGTTCGGCGGGGCAGTACATCAGAGCTGAGCCCAAAGGTTTAGTAGCTCCAGTCCTCCGTGTCCGTGTCCAGTGACCTACCCATTCCCGCCGAGAATCGCGGGTAGTCCACCCATAGCGAGAAACATGTCGACCACACTCACTACTAGTCTCCTCTAGGGTCACACAACCTTAAATAGTTGGCACCTAGCGAGCTAGCCACACTTTTTAATTGCAGCCAAGGGACCCCCAGAATAAAGTCAATTCCGGTACCCTTAGCTACATTTTAACCATCCCATCACAGGAGTATACCATCTGCCCACACACCCCCACTTCACCACAAGGCTGTTGGAAAAAAGATCTCCGCTAAAGAGCCCCTCTTTGAGGTGAGCCCGTCGGGGATTGCACCGCCTCCCCGACGAGGAGCAACCGCCAATGATGAAGCATGACACCCTTCTGGGTGTGTGAGGCAATTACGTCCAACATAATGGATGCCCCAGGGTATCAATGGAACACCCTTGGTCACGCCAGATAAATCCTTCTCCCCCCCACCTTATCTCTGAATAGGAACAGTGCAGCACCCCCCCTTTTTTTGCAATTCCAGTACTGTGTACGGACACCCTGCTGCTACTGGACCTTCCACCATCCTGAGTGGTAAATAGTGTCCGCTGACCTCCCTTCTTTTGTAATATATCCCAAAGAAAGGTACCAGTGGCCTACCTGGGCTTACCCCTTGCCCAATGGATGAAAAGGGCTGGCTCTAAGTGAAGGTCAAAAATTACTTCAACCTCAAACTGGCGTATTGCCTGCTTGTAGATAGTGTGCGTGGCGGTTTGGTTTACCTGGTGTGCTCCTATAAATCGTCAATAGTCATCAATTTCCAGATTCTGTGCATGGATTCTGTAAATAAGGGTAAGCAGTGTAAATCCCAGGAGAAGACCATTCTTGCTGGAGTTGCCCACCGCTTTGTGGATCTGTCCAGTGGTGTTTAAAGGTGGAACGTTTCAGATGTACCTAATTATCTTTCATTAGGTGTAATATTTTAGTAGTGTAACTACTAGGAAATGCATTTTATGATAAATGTAAATATTTAGTTGTGAAAACATGTACCCTAGTTGGTACTTCACATGCTTTAGCTTGTATTCTAGACTCCCCCGACCGTTGTTACTTCACATAACTTACTGTTTTTGCACAACAATGTTGAAAGGTGGTTTCTAGATTCACATGCTGCGAATCACACTGCCATCTTGTGGTTAGTTTCAGAATTGTCTCTTGTAGCCCTCTTCCTCCCACCCCACTCCCTCCACTAGGCGGCGTTGACCATTTGGGGTCCGGTCTATACCATTGTGACATCACACTCACACCACAGACACACCTCTGAGTGCTCCACATCCTCTGTATCTTTTTTAAGCCTTTGGGGGTGTGTGTGGAAACACAGCTGTGACCGCAGAAGTCATTGAGGAAAAATCAAAGTTTAGTTGAGGGATACAGAAAAAAATCCTAAGGGAATCAAAGATTAGAAGACTGAAATGGAGGAAATCATCTGGGCGCCGAAGAAATCCAAAGTTTTTGGCGGAGCTTGAAAAGGGGATCAACCGGGTGGTTCAGACAATGAACATCAGGGATGGAGCACACCCACTTGAGATTCTGCCTGAAGTGCTACCACAAGTTCTTCCAGGAGGACAGTTACGAGATCTGCAACCTATTCCTGCCGAAGGACCGAAGCTCTCAGGACTGTGACGTGTTAGCGGATTTCCTGCCCAAGACCTCGAAGATGAGACGAGCACTGGCGTTGCCAATAGGTCTCGCAGTAGGAAAGTTTGAGCTATTGGTTTTCTAAATGACATTTTATTTTTTTGTTTTGTGATTTACAATGCCCATACTTTTAACTTTTCGCATAAGGAAAGTTTGAGCGATTGGTATTGTAAATGACACTTTTTTAATTTATGTGTTGGTTTTGAAAATAGCAAAATTAATAGCTTTGTCAGTTACAATGTCAGTAGTTTTAACTTTCGCAAATGTGACATCTATAGCATTTGTAATGCAATGTGTGTTGTATTTACGTGACTTAGATGTATTGATATTAGAAATAAAAATGGCTTTTAATTTTGTAAATAATTAATACTTAAATAAAAGTTATTGTAATTTATAATGGCAATAGCTTAAACGTTTGTAAATAAATTTTGTGAAGATTATGTTCAGTGTATTTTATTGTGACGAAAATCCAAGAACATTGCATTTGGAGAGTGGAGGTCCTGGGCAATTGCCCACTTCGCCCATGCCTTAAAACGTCTCTGTTATTATGATAAATCACTTCACTTCACTGCCCTGGTAATTCGCCTCCCAATCTAAAACCACAGATTTCTAAATGCAGTCTTCCTTCCCCGTTACGAGGACCCTTTAAAAAAACTGCCCTGCTCAGCATCAGTGAGACCCGGCCCACTTAAAGCCCTGTGGATAGGGGTGCCCCTGCCCCCAGAGTGGCGAGAAGGGATGGTGGTGGGAGAGGGGGGGGAGGGGTCCTGCTCGGTGTAGATGTGACATGGTGGATGGTAGAACTGTTTTAGTGGAACATAGGATTGGAGAGACAGAGTGATCCTTGTAATGTTGGGATGTTTGAGGCACTATTGTAATGGGGGTCCACCCGTGCTCTCGAGTGAGTGCGCCCTTCCTCAGGCTGGGAGCGTGGCCCAGACGAAGGGCCGGGCCGGGCCGGGCAGGGCGTTATCCAGCTGGCCTGCTCCTTTTGCCATGCATTCTTTGATTGGCATGGCAGTCTCGGCCCCAAATCCCTGTCAGTATTAGCTGCGTCCATAGTTAACAGAAATCGTGGGGGAAGTGGGGCCGGGGGGGGGAGCAATGGGGGCGGGGGAAAGGGGCGTTGGGGCCTGGAGCACGAACAGCTGGATGGGACTCCTTTGTTTGTGTAGAGGAGGTAACATTTTTATTAACGAGGCTAAGTCGTAGACCACGTTTTGCCGAGAAATCGGAACATTTGCTACCGAAATTATTAGGTCTAGTGTGAAGGTTTTTTTTCCTTTGGTTCAAACGGTCAAGTAAAAAGACATACGTCAATGAATTTATTATTTTTTTAATAATCATTTTATTTTGGAATATATTATAATATAATATTGAATCTATATGCACATATTTATTATATACCCGCAGGTTTCTTTTTGTTGCTGTTCACTATTAATAGTTGTTCTATTTTTATTTCGTTAGACTGCTTTTTTTTGGTATAATAATTTTTATTTCAAGATTGTACATGGTTAACGTTGCATTTGTGCGTGTCGTGCATGCTTCTACCACATGAGTATAATGTATTGAACATTTTAGTTATAATACCGGTGGTGGTGTTACAATTGATGGAGTTACGATTTAAAAACACAGCATATTATTGACCTGGGGGTGTTCTCGGAATACAATCGGATTTAAGATCTGGGTCTACCCTTAAAACTTTCGAGTTGGCGGGGAAAAAATACTCTGGCGATGTTGAAAGGTAAACGGTTCTTTGTAAAAAAAAAACGACTCTCTTGCTACACCAAGTTAATAATATTTTGGTGAAGTTCCACAACTTTATCGTTCTATAAACTTTAGGGAAGGTTTGTTAAACTCCTTTAGTTGAGCGTCCTAGTCGCATCCGTCAAGAAACACAGTAACATCGGATATGCGACGAATCGATTAGCTGTATTAGAAAAAGCGCAGTTTATTACGACTATTTGCGACTAGATGGGATTTAATGCCTCGTAAAAAAACTTGAATGTTTTTTTCTGATCACAGAAGTGAAACGTTTAAAACAACAACAAAAAGGCTACATTTAAAGTAAAGTCACTTTAACAAAAACATCCCGATGTGATTTGTGCTGGCAATACCCATAAAGTGCTTTAAACTTTATTTACACCTCCCCCGCCCCTGCCTGGCATCAGAACGGGAATCGGTTCCAAGACTTGAAATCAGAAGAGCATTGGAAAGAAAAACAAGCCAAGTTGTTTTTATTGCTCATCACAAAGGAATCAAAATGCGCTCCGAGCACTTTCAATGCAGGTTTCCGTGATTGCCCGAGACAGCGTTTGCCCAACAATGTCACAGAGGTCAGCCGGGAAATAAAATATGATATGCTTTTTTCAAGAAAGCACAACATCTGAATGCAATGTCCGTGGTGTAAGAAGAGCCCTGGGGGAAAGAAGAGCCCTGGGGGAGGGAGCGATAATGCAGAGCGGCCGGGAAACTGAAAGTACGGCCGGCCACCGGCCAGCCATGAATAATTAGGGGAGGAGAAGCCGCACAGCACACGCTGGGAGAAGCCCTTTGATGTGCTGTGCGGGCGTGAAAAAATGCAATTAGGAGGGAGGGAGGGAGGCAGATGCGCGTGCTTGTTTGGTCACGTGATTCACGTGAACTCAAAGAAAACCGCACGAACGAAACCCTTGGTTTGACGAGCATTTTGAGCACTTGAATTCTCGCTCCCCTCAATGCGCTTGCGCGCATTGATAGGCCGCGAGACCTAAAAAACAGAGGTGTGCTCACAACGTCACGGCACAGCCACAGCGAAAAACATCACAGAGAGACCTCAGGCTGTTGAGCGATGAGGAGAAGCTCTGAGGAAACGGATGTGACTCAAGGAGAGGGTTTCAGCGTTGAGATAGTCATCGAAACAGAGAGAGAGAAGATGGCAAAGAAGGAGGAAAAGAAGAGTAAGATAACACCAGAGGAGCACAGTCAGACCGAGATGAAGCATTGAGACTCAAAGCCATTCAAGGCTATCCCGACACCGAAACAATTAGCCTTTCATTCTACAGAGGTTGATAAATTGAGTACCATTAAATTGGCTAATAGTAACATCACAATTACTGTGCACAGAAACATCATCACTTCAGTATGAAGTGGTATATAAAAACAATTTATTATTATTATTGTTTTCTTAGGTGACAAAATGAACTAGCATATTTCCATTATTGAAATAGGGTGCGACTGGTTATAAAGTGCACTCTTCAGAGTTAACTAACTGTAGGTGTTGTTAAACATTCATTAGTCTACAAATAATAGCAATTAATCATTCAATCAAAAGAGATGAGTCATTTCATAGTCAATTTTCCTGATAGCATATCAAGTATGTTCCTTTGTGCTCTGTTATTGTTTGTAAAATTGTGAATAAGCTCACAATTAGATGAACGAAATATTGTATACCCACAATAATGGCAGGATGAATTGAAGTCAGCTGTTATATAGCCTGGTGTAAGCAGCCTAGAAACAGTGACAAGTTCAGATCATTAAAATGGAAGACTTGAAGGCTGCAGTGAATCATTACGCACAAATAATTCTATAGTTGCATAAGAAGGAAAGTTGATTTTGTGGCTAAGCTAGGCACCTGGGAACGATCTGTGGCCGGAAAATTACCAGCAAATACTGGGGTTTTGGGCAAGTACCGAATCCCCTGAAATTGTGTTTTTCCAAATAGTGTGAAATAATGCAATAGTAGGTATATGACACCAAATGTAAATTCAAATGTGTATATCAGCAATGGATGTACATGATCTTTCATGTCTCCCAGCCACCCCTTCTAGCATGTAGCGCTCTGCTGCTTCCCAGCTACATTCACACATTAAACATCCTTGCTGTGATGAGCAGCCAACCATCGGCTTTCCATAGTTTTTCCATACCGTTGAGCGGTCTGACTTTGAAAATGATTTCCTAAAGTTGATTTTAACATTTGCTGCCTGCCTTGGTATGTAATCTCTTAAAAAAAAGTCCACACATGTTCAGATTGCATGTGTAGTCTTAGGGTGCAATCACTAGGTTGGACCAATTTCCCATAAAATGGTAGAAAAATGTCCTTCTCAAATGTGTAAAGGGGTGCTTCAGCATCAAAATGATGTTTTGCCTGGCATACCAGCTATCCTTGGACCGTTGCTGATTCCATTCTGTTCCTCCTATATTAATTACTCAATATAAAGTGGTAGTTAAGCTATCCCTAGTTCGGATTTTTAGGACTCACCATTTTTCAATGTATGCCACGAGGTGTGCTACTGTATGCTGAAGTTTCAAATTATTTTCTCTCCAGATACAGACATAATGAACCATACAGTATTAAACTGCTGAAGATATAAAAGTGTGAAAATTAAAACATATTGTATTGCTTGTAGGCTTTCTTAAAGAAACCATGTATAATATTTAACTCATGGCTTTACTAGAAGGAACTGCAATTCACATAATTGTGCCAGGATTTGGATGTAGAAATTGTGATTTAAGAAATATCTGGAGCTGTTTTTCACAGTTTGTCTTTATCTAGGGTAAACTATTAACACTCAAGATTAATGTTCTTTCAAATTAAGCACACAAAGATGCAAAAAAAAATCAAAATTGGTGATGCCTTGTTAGGTCAAGCCTAGAGGCAGCCCTGCGAGGCACGCTGTAATCCCTCTCTGGAGGTTGAACACACATCACACGCTTTTCATTGGTTGCTTGGCTCGCCTTTATACATTCCATCATTTTCGTTGGAAAATAGAGTGCGTTTGTCCCGTCTTGTGGCTGTTTTGTTCCCACCCTGGCGACTGGCCCTGCTACATTGAGCCTTTAGATATAGGCAATATATAGAATGTTTCCCCCCTCTCCCGCCGTAGTTTGTGTTGCCTTTAATCCAGCCCCTTCCATTGTCCATGTTCAATTTTTTACCGCCCCCTCACGTTTTTCGTGTTAACTTTCTTTCCACCCCCTTTCCCATTGTCCATATTCACTTTCTTCCCACCTCCTTCACGTTATCTGTGTTAATTTTGTTCCTGGCCCCCCACCCGTTCTCCATATTCACTTTCTTGTCTGTGTTAACTGTGTTCCCGTCCCCTTCCCGTTGTCTGTGTTAACTTTCTTCCATCCCCCACCAGTTCTCCATATGGCTTAGCTCCAGGCCCATAAGCAGCCGCAAAGGTGAGTGTATCCAGCTCCAAACAGAGGCGAGGTTCAAGTCCTTGGCCGGATAAGTCTGTCGGTGCCTGGGCCAGAGATGTGCCAAATAATCCTGCCCTTCCGGTCTGGCAAACGGATATTATTATTCGTATGGTTGTGTACCGGTAGAGAGGGATACAGTGAGGGAAGGCTCCGGGGGGGTGGGGGAAAGCACTTAAGAGGGGTTAAGGCGTTTGAAACTGGGGCAAAGAATGGTGAGGGTGCCTGAATGTAAACTGACTCTGGGCATTATGGGATTTGTAGTCTGACCTCAAGTACCTTTTTAAACTGCGGGCCATTTGTAAAAACCTGACATTTTCTGCTTGTGTATTTACTAAGTCCTCATTGGTTATTAACTGCATTTAGAGCATTATAAACGTGGGAAAGCAAGGCTAGACGTTTCCTATTGAGAGCGGATCCCAGAACTTCTGCATCACATAAGTGTGAAGTAGAAACTGGATCACGTTTTGTCCACAGTACGATTCATACGGGGTGATTAAATGTTGTGGTTATTTTTTATACGTAGGGCGAACTACTAGTTATTATTTGTCTTGTAAATGGCACAGAAGCGACTCTACTTCCTGGTTGGTACCTAATATTCACGTCTACTTTACGTGCATTTTTGTGCCTGAGGAAATAGGACGGGTGTCACTGAATGGGTGGGCACTACACCGCAACCATGCAGATGCAGAGCTGAATGTCACACTAAAAACTAAAATAAACTTGATCCCAATTAAGGATCAGTATACATGTTATGGCGCAAGCGAATTGGGCTGTCAGCTTGTGAGTGTCTTTTAGACATGCGTTGACATCCGTATTGTTCACTTGTACTTTTGTGACCCAGTGAGTAATCGACTAGCAGCTTTTTTGGGGGTTTTTACGTTTAAATCTAGCTGCATATTTTTAATGTGGGCATGAAAATGGTTAGCGCCTATTGACACTAATGCATCGGGCACATACAGTACTGATGCTTGATTTAGTAGTGACCCTATTTATTTCTTATGTTGCAGTGGGGAATTGACGGCCCATTTCCATCGGGCGCACACAATCATCTGCTCTTGGACTGGGACCCTAATTCTACCACTATTAGTGGTACATTGGTAGTGATACAAAATGCCACTGGACTAATGTGAACAACATGCTGCACAGCCCCCATTCTGCCCTACAATAGACCTTACACTCATTAGCAAAGCCAATATCTCTGGCTAAAGACTTATTGGGCCACAAAAGTGAGACCTATTGACTATGCCAATGCTTGTTTTTATATTATTATTATTCACTGGCTCACCACAGAATTGTGATCCATTTGATACCATTAGAAGGAAGAAGAAATGCATTGATCTTCTGTTCTCTTCGTCTTTACTAATTATGGAACCGAATCACAACAGTTTTCTGTGAGCAAGTCTGTATTGTGTACCAAACATTCCCATGTGTGGCCCCAAATTGGTAATCTAGACCCACAGAATCATGGTCTGCTGACATTTATTACAATTAACAAGGAAGGGAGGTAGAGTACAAAAGTAGGGTTCCTACTCCACGGGCACTGATAAATAAACAAGAAGAATCCTACTACCAGTGTGTATCACAGGGAGGGGGAACACTCAGTGTTGTGTAAAATACCCCTCACACACCAACAGGCCCCTTGGTGTCATGCTTCATCATCGGGGTCTTCGCATCCCGCTAAGGGGATGCGGCACGCTGCGACCTGCGACTACGCGGGAGCGTTGACAAGTTGGACTATGTGTGGTGTGTGTTGAGTGCAGGTGAAGGGATTTATGTGAGTGAAGGGTGTGGTGAAAAGTTAAAAAGTACCTGGCTAGTGGGTGGTGTGAAAAAAACTTTATTTCGTACCCCTAGCTGGTGCTATTAAAAAGGTGTGCAAAAGAGCGAGGTTTTATTGTCTTAATTAGGGACAGAACCTCTGGTGTGCGTCAACATGTTTCGGTACTAGTGTACCTTCTTCAGGATGGGGCACAACTTCCCAACCCTCCCAATGAGCAAATCCTGGGCATCATTCACAGCGGAGCAGCACAGGGTGGTAGAAGGAGGCCAATTCAGGCGGATCTCATTGTGGATCCACCTACCTACCTTGATGCCCAGGATTTGCTCATGAGGCAATATACCACAAAGACCATGAGGCATGCAACTGCATGATCCAAAAGAACCGCTGTAGGCACACTGTAGCCTCATTTAAATTGTTATCACTTTTTAAAGAATTAAGATAACATTTTTTTATAGAAAAACGTGAGTAGGGTTGGGAAGTTGTGCCCCGTCCTGAAGAAGGTACACTAGTACCGAAACATGTCGACGCACACCAGAGGTTCTGTCCCTAATTAAGACAATAAAACCTCGCTCTTTTGCACACCTTTTTAATAGCACCAGCTAGGGGTACGAAATAAAGTTTTTTTCACACCACCCACTAGCCAGGTACTTTTTAACTTTTCACCACACCCTTCACTCACATAAATCCCTTCACCTGCACTCAACACACACCACACATAGTCCAACTTGTCAACGCTCCCGCGTAGTCGCAGGTCGCAGCGTGCCGCATCCCCTTAGCGGGATGCGAAGACCCCGATGATGAAGCATGACACCAAGGAGCCTGTTGGTGTGTGAGGGGTATTTTACACAACACTGAGTGTTCCCCCTCCCTGTGATACACACTGGTAGTAGGATTCTTCTTGTTTATTTATCACTGCTGACATATATGCCCATAGATGATAGTCCTACAGGGATTCATAATGCTCTATCCTTCCCCACACAATAGTAATAAATAGCATGGTACACACTTGACATCTGCATATGTAGTTTAAGCATTTTCATTTGTCATGTGCATTTGTTTTAAAAGAAGGTATTTAACTAAAACTAGTATACAAGAGGGTAAGGTTGTGCAGTAAGGTAGAATCACATTGACGAGGTCTCCTAAGCATTCAGGAGAGTTGGCTCCTGTGCTCAAGTAAGTTGTAGCATGCACTGTGCACGTAGAAAACTATTTTATCATGCCTGTTCTGCTGTTTTGTAGAAATAATCTTGAATTCAACCTTTGCCCCGTAGAAATAAACTGCGACTGTCCCTTGATTAGCACAGTTTTATAAATAATGTGTTACTGTGCTACGTTTATCTATATAAACTGCCCCAGCACAGACTTATTTCACGAGGAATAGAAGAAATATAGTTCAGCTTGTGGCAATAAGTTTAGAGAAATGGGAGAATGTGTGATAAGATACATGTTGTATCTTACTTGAGTGTGAAATTGGCGGTATAGTGTCTTCATTACGAGTGGGTTCTATATTATTCATTGTTTACATTATTATATTATGTATTACCAATTGCCTATATCATTGGATTGTGATGATGGGAGAAGGTTTGGAAGGGAGAAAGGATGATTTGAATCTTGATGATTGAATATATAGTTCCATGGAACATATAAATGAGTATTCCCTTTCCAGAGTCAGAAGTGTGTTGTGAAGGAACACAAATGTGGCGACGAGGACGGATGAATGGATAGAATTCCACGTGTTCTACCTGGGATTTTAGTAATTCGAAGAAAGTCGTGAAACCCATGCCTATCATAAGCATATGGCTATGATTAATAGGTTTCCAACCTTCGTAAAAAGTGGGTATGAAGTAAACCATAAATAAGTGACGTACTAAATGTCTTTTCAAGAATTAGAATGTGGAACAGTCTAATTCACATAAAAATAATGCTTTGGTAAAGAATATTCTATCAAATAATAGTAGATGGAGACAACAAAAATTAAGTGTAGTAAGCCCAGTAGAGGCCAGTGAGAAGACCAAACATGAACCTGGGTGAATGGCTCCACTTCTTGTCAGGCTTTTTCAGTAGCATTCCACTCGCCTTAGGAATTCCTTACTTGTGGCTGTTCATATGGCTGCTTGTTTTATGATCACCCTTATAATTTTTCATTTCAATTTATTATAGAATTTGTTCTCTTAGTGCTTTGTTTTGTTAGTTGTGCTGCATCTTATCTGCTTTATTGTGGTTGCATTGTACAATATTCCATGACCTAGCAAGGTCCAAGTTTACAACAAAAAACACAAACAAATAAAATGTAAAATAGACTTTAATCAAATTTTAAATAATGTTTTCATTATTCCTTTTTAGTACACAAGGGTTTGGATTCCGGATGCAGATGAAGTGTGGAAATCGGCAGAAATAGTCAAAGATTACAAAGATGGAGACACCAGCCTACACCTGAAACTAGAAGATGAATCGGTAAGAAAACTTTCATTAATTGTAAAACTACAAGTTGCGATTTAAATGTCCATCAACGGTTATGCATCATTGAAAGCTAGAAGACTGGGTGGTTCTGAGCATCTCCTGCTGGTAGACAAAAAAAGCAATTAGTGGCAGTTACTTAAGATTCTTAGAAGGCCTTATTCTCAGAAGGAAAATATAAAGTGACTTCCATAGGTTTATTCCAAATATTATGATTTTAATGGGAATTTACTAAATATTCCATGAATGCCTCTAATGCTGCAATAGGGGGGTTCTAGTCAGTGAAATGTGAAGCTATTGTAACATATGTAAATGCATTGTATGTATATGTAAACATGAGAAACTGCCGTCCAGATGAAATTATTCCTTTTTTCCTTGGGCAGCATTTTTTTCCCCGGGGAAGTACTTTGCACAAGACTATACCCTCACCAATTTGGGGGTGTTTCCTCCTCTTCTACATGCAGATTAACTCTTGATAAACGTACAGCTTGCCTTGCAAATGATTGTGAATTCACTTAACCTTACAGATATGGGTGTTGACCAATTTTTCATTGTATCCGCGGCCTCAAACACATATTCCCAGGCTCTGTGAGCACATAGTATTACACTAAATTGGTAGAATATTAATAATGGGTAAATGGAATTGAAAGTGTAAGTTTAAGTTATATTAATAGCAGTGACACTGAAAAATATAAGTTTACCAATTCATCTAAACTTTGGTTTCTTCCGACTATAAACCTGCCAGAACTGAGCCCGGGCTGTGCCTGATAAATAAAATAAGTATAGTGCAAAAGTGTATTTTTGTGTCCTTTCAAAATAGAAAGTTCTAGAAAAGTGTTTATGGTCATTTTTATTTCTTTATTTTTTCATGTTGCTGGTTTGGTTTTTCCTAGGGGTCATTAGGTGTTTATTATACATTTTTGCTGTTTCAATACTCTTGTGTCCTGTCTAAGGAGTATTACAATTGTTGTAAGTTTTACATTCTAAATGTATTATTACAGAAAGTAAAACTTTGTGAAAGTGACAGCACATGCCCTTTGAGCCTCAGTGTTGTGCGAGAGAGTCAAATAGCATTTCACACCTATATGAGTTTCGTTGACATTCTTCAATAAAACCTCTAGGTTAGAGCCAGCATGTTAAGAAAATGTGACTTGGCCGCCAACCTGTGCTTGTACAATGTGTGAGAATTTCTCTGCTCCTGGTCCTGCATTTATCTGACACGAGATATGTCCTAGCAACCCAACACACAACATACAACATTGGTGAATTGTAGGCAACTCATAAACGGGTGCCCATCTCTCACCCTTACCCCGCTCACCATCAAATCTAGAAGAAAAACAACCAGAGCATAAACTAATGACATACATCACATGCAAATGTGTGATTTCTTTAAAGTACGGCTCATCGTGGTATTATATCTTACATGGAGCAGCATTTAAAGAAACACTGATAAAAGTAATAGGCCTTTTGGCTTTGTCAGGGCTAATTTTGTCATGATTTTTGCACAACCATATTGTTGGGGAGGCTGATGGGTCCTCGTCAGTCTGATAAAAACATTGCAAACATTGTTAACAGGAAAAATATCTTTTTTGTCTTGACGAGACACATTTCCATAGTAGTCTCTTGCATGGGTATGTTCTTTTTGAAAAAACAGGCTGCCATCACTCACAGTTAAGTTAGTCAATTGCTGAAGTGGGGTGACCCATTGATCCACGGCGGTGGCTGCAAGAAAAATGTGAATGACACATTAACAGACCAATGGATGAAGAGGGCAGGCTGAAAGACTCTCTAAGAAATATTATCAGTCATCATTTTAATAAAATCAAACATCTTGGCTAAAGCCACACCTTAACAACATAATTATCTATACAAAAAATGGCTTTCCTTTTGCTGCGCTGACATTTCAGCTCGTGTTAGTTGATTAAAAACTTTTAATCCTTTAATTTACCAGATGCCCGCTTCCTCGTCTGCAGAAGCTCCCAGTATTATGTGAATTATTTACCTCTTCCGCCCCCGAGAACCTTTCTGCACTGCATTTGGCACTCACCCTGACGCTCTGTGACAGAACAGCAGGCGGAGGTAGCTGCTTTTAATGCTGTGAAAACAATTATGGAACCAGCTTTGCTAAGCCGCCGGTACACCCGCCGAAAGCACCTCGTGTACCAAAAGCAGAAATTGCTATCGCGCAAAAGTTCACATAACTTATTGATATTGTTTCACTCATCTGAATTTCCACTTCTGCATTTCACCCACAGCGATGATTTATGGTGGCTGTGCACGCGCGTTTCCAGGGAGTCCCCGGAAACGGAACATTCTAGAACGCGACCCCGGGCTCCTTCCCGGTGTGCAGCGAGCGCGTTCTATACGACTCTCTGGCCGCGAGGGCGCGCGTTTCTGTCAATTCAGCAGCTGTAGTCCTCACATTTTATTCCGAGTTTCTCTTTTTGGCAGCAACATTTTGTCCAAGTGCAATTAGTTCCCCTGAAAAATTTGGTGATTATGCAAGAATTCGCGGATGTCATAAAATTTGTTAAATTAAACACCAGTCAGTAAGGATTGAGCGGAAAAACCCTAATCTTTGCTCACAATTATTGTATAAGAAATTCCGCCATACAAGTGAAGGTTTGCTAAAATGACAAATTGTTTTACTGTGAAGTTGTGATAAGTACCACCCTTTGCAAATTGCCATCGGCAGAACTATACCCACCTGCACCCGTTGTCTACTGTGGTAGCTACAACTGGTCAAAGCAATATCAGGAGGGAAGCTACTTTGGCTTAATTCCTCCATACGCGTCCACATGTCATCAGGGGCTGGTCATTCAATACGAATAATCTTTTTCATGCTATTATGTCCATTCCAGGAAATTGCCATCCAGGGTCTATCGAAGCTACAATACCTTTTGAGTCAATGCCACACGCACAGGCAACACTGTCTAGTCAATGAACACACTTCATAGTTACCTACTAGCAGTTTGCTGTTATGACCAGCATGTAGAAGACTATTAGAAACAGAAATTAGGGCAGTCTCTCTAGAATCACCTGGATGGATGCTAGATTGAGTAGGAGAGACTAGATTGTGAGCTAGAAAGTGGACATTTACGAAAAAAACAATATACTCAAGAATTTTAGATAGGTGCAGGAGCGAGGAAATATGGTGGAAATTGGATAAATGAGATGAAGTGAAAGTGTCTGAGGTAAAGGAAGACGAACATCCTATTTCTAGAAAGGAGATATTTCAGAAAATCAAGAAGTGTTAAATAGAGAAACTAAATGAATGAATGAATCATTGTGCTTTGTAGAGTGCAAACAGCTGCCCCAAGAGGCGTCCTGGTGATGCCTGAACCTAGACAAGATGGACCAGAAAAAAGGATTTCACTGGAATAGAGTTTAATGGATCAGCCGAGGCCGAAGGTTTAGCTCTCGCCAGCACGGTTCACACGTCAGTGTCTGAAACAGGCTGAAAAGTTCTTACATAAAGATGGGGAGTAGAGGACGCAGAAAGTACAGAGGATAATACAGAAGAGACAGCAAATGAATCACGAATATCAGTAATCTTGAAAGTGAAAGAGGTGGCCAGAACAGTACTGCAAGAGGAACAAATGCAATGAGCAGGAGATGGAGGAAAGAGTAAGCCATTACATTTAGAAAGTAGACGCTGTGGGTCTTGAGCCTGTTTAGAAATAATTGTTTTATTTTTAAAACATGGTCACGTTATCCTGCAGAGATGGGTGGATTTTGGATCGTGACCTCTATCTTCCCAGCTGTCAGGCAAAGTCTGACTAACATACTGCATGTCCAGGTGAGTTGCCAGTAAGCCCGTCAGAAATTATTCAATCAATCATATCATCTTTAAAGCGCACTACTCACCCGGTCTCAAGGTCCTGGGGCGGAGGGTGCTGCTACTGCTCGAAGAGCCAGGTCTTAAGGAGTCTTCTGAAGGTCTGCAGGTCTTGGGTCTGCCATAGGCGGGTGGGGAGGGTGTTCCAGGTCTTGGCGGCCAGGTAGGAGAACGATCTGCCGCCGGAGGTCGCTCTTCGGATGCGGCGGACTGTGGTGAGGGCGGAAGAGCGGAACTGGTGGGTGGGGGTGTTAAAGCTGAGTTGTCTGTTGTGGAGTGCCTTGTGTGCGTGGGTGAGGAGCTTGAAGGTTATCCTCTTGCTGACGGGGAGCCAGTGCAGGTCTCTCAGGTGGGGTGTGATGTGACTGCGGCAAGGGATGTCGAGGATCAGGCGTGCCAAGGCGTTCTGGATGTGTTGGAGCCATCTCAGGAGTTTGGCCCTGCGTAGAGCGCGTTTTCGTAGTCCAACCTGCTGCTGACGAGGGCCTGGGTGACGTTCCTCTCGTTTCGGTGGGGATCCACTTGTAGATCGTACGAAGCAAGCAGAGGGTGTTGAAGCAGGAGGAAGAGACGGCATTGACCTGCTTTGTCATGGAGAGGGTGGAGTCTAGGATGACCCCTAGGTTGCGTGCGTGATCGGTTGGTATTGGAGCTGTTCCCAGTGTGGTCGGCCGCCAGGAGTCATCCCAGACTGACGGGGTGGATCCAAGGATGAGGACCTCTGTCTTGTCCGAGTTCAGCTTCAGGCGGCTGTTCCTCATCCATTCGGCTACGGCCTTCATTCCTTCGTGTAGGTTGGCTTTGGCGGTGAGGGAGTCCTTGGTGAGGGAGAGGTTAGCTGGGTGTCATCTGCGTAGGAGATGATGTTGAGGTCGTGTAGTCGGGCGACGTGGGAGAGCTGTGCCATGTAGATGTTGAACAGCGTAGGGCTGAGGGATGAGCCCTGGGATACGCCGCAGATGATCTCGGCTTCGGAGCGGAAGGGGGGAGGTGGACGTTCTGTGTCCTGCCGGAGAGGAAGGAGGAGGTCCACTCCAGGGCCTTTTCTTGGATCCCGGCATCGTGAAGGCCTGTTCATAGAGTGTGGTGGCAGACTGTGTCAAAGGCGGCTGACAGGTCCAGGAGGATAAGGGCCGCTGTTTCTCCGTTGTCTTGTAGGGTCCTGATGTCATCAGTGGCAGCGATGAGGGCAGATTCGGTGCTATGGTTGCTGCAGAACCCTGATTGGGAAGGGTCCAGGATGCTGTTCTCCTTGAGGTGGCGGGCCAGTTGTTTGTTGACGGTCTTCTCGATGACCTTCGCCGGGAATGGGAGCAGGGAGATGGGCCGGAAGTTCTTGAGGTCCTTGGGGTCCGCCTTGGGTTTTCTTGAGTAAGGCGTTGACCTCGGCTTGCTTTCAGCGCTCCGGGAAGGTTGCTGTCTGACTTTTCGGAGATGGGGTGCGATGGCTGTGCTGGCTTTGTTGAAGATGTGATGTGGGCAGGGGTCTGATGGAGAACCGAGTGGATGGTGTTCGTGATCTTCATGTTGTCGTCGTCGTTGATGTTGGTTCAGGAGAGTATGTGGATGGTGCGGGTGGTGGTCTTGGGGGCAGAGGTCTTCGTGGTTGTCGGGGCGGTAGTGGCATTGAAGCTGTCGTGGATGTCTGCGATCTTGCGGTGGAAGAAGGTGGTCAGCGAGTCACGCAGGTCTTGCGAGGGTGGGATGTCGTTGGTGTTGGAGCTGGAGTTGGAGAGTTCCTTCACGATTTTGAAGAGTTCTTTGCTGTTGCGTGCATTGTTATCTAGGTTGTCTTTGAAGGAGGCCCTTTTAGCGGATCTGATGAGGTGGTGGTGTCTGCAGGTGGCATTCTTGTGGGCTGCGTAGCTTTCTGGTGTTCGTTCGCGTAGCCAGTTATTTTCCAATTTTCGGAAGGTTTGCTTTTAGGCCTGGAGGTCTTCTGGGAACCAGCTGGCTTTCTTGCTGGTGTGGCTGTTGGAGGGTTTCTTGATCAGAGCAAGGGTGTTGGCGCTTTCGTTGATCCACTGTCTGAGGTTGCCGGTGGTGGTGTCGGGGTCGATGGGGTCAGCGGGAGGGCTCTGGGCGAGGGTAGAGGTTAGCTGGTCTGCAGTGACTTTGCTCCAGTCACCGCAGACCAGGCATCTGTTGGGTGAGGTGGTGCGTGGCGGGCTTCTTGAAGGTGAAGTGGATGCAGCGGTGATCGGTCCAGTGGATTTCGGTGGTGTGGTTGTAGGAGACGTGTGGGCTTGCAGAGAAGATGGGGTTGAGCGTGTGGTAGGTGGCATGGGTGGGTGCTGTGACGAGTTGTCTGAGTCAGAGCTTGGCTAGGTTGTCAATCAGGGTGGTGGAGTTGGTGTTGTTGTTGTTCTCGGGGTGGAAGTTCAGGTCCCAGAGGAGGATGTATTCCGTGGAGGCGAGGGCGTGCGTGCTGACAAAGTCAGTGATGGTGTACCTGAACTTTGGACGGGATCATGAGGGTTCTGTAGATGAGGGTTCCTCTGAGGGTGATGTTGGGGTCGGTGTGGATCTGGAAGTGCATGTGTTCGGCGGTGCTGAGGGTGTCGTCAGTGTTGGTCGAGACTCTGAGAGTGGTCCTGTGGACGATGGCAATTCCTCCTCTTATAACAGTAGTGTGGTCCCTTCGGGTGATCTTGTAGCCTTATGGTGATGTCGGTGCCGAGGCAGGGTTCAGCCAGGTCTCCGTCAGGAAGGCGACATCTGGGAAGGTTGAGTCGAGTAGGTCCCAGAGTTCGAAGGCGTGTTTGCGGGCGGATCGGGTGTTTAGGAGTATGCATCTGAGGTGGTTGGATTCTTTCTTGGTCAGCGGTTTGGCGGGGTGGATGCTGGTGAAGCTGCAGTTCTGGCAAGTGAAGGGTCCATGGGTGCGCTTCAGGGCGGCCAGGAAGCAGATGTGTGATCGTCCGGTGTTGAGTGCGTGGAGGGTGATGGATTTGTAGCAGAGTCGGGTGTCGTGGCGTTTGCAGGGGCCAGGGGTTCTGGCACTGGGCACGGTCGAGGCACAGACGGGCTTGCCTTAGACGGGCGTGCCTTAGACGGGCTTACCTTAGACGGGCTTGCCTTAGACGGGCTTGCCTTAGGCGCGCCTGCTGCGCGCGGCCGCCATATAAGGGTAGGTGGGAGGGAGGAGCAGCTGGGAGGCGGAAGCAGGGTGTCCAATGGGCGTACAGGGGGCAGGGACGCGGGGATGCAGCGGCGGGAACTGGGATCAGGATTCGAGAAGGGAAACTGAACGGGGCTAAGGGCTAAGAATACAGACTGAGAGGCAAATAAAAATACAAATACAGATATACCAGAGGCAGAGTAACAATTAGCAGGGCGAAAAAAAAGGCAAGTGCAGGCAAACGGAGGGCAGAGGAGGGGCGGCGAACCTATGGAGCGGCAGCAGCGGGGCACCAGTGTCACGGGCGCACCGGTGGAGCTGTGCGGCGTGGGGAGAGGCCTGACCTGCAAGCAGGGTGAAGGGTTGCTCCTTTATCGCTGCACGTCCGCCATAAAAGGGTAGGTGGGAAGGAAGAGCAGCTGGGAGGCAGGACCGGGGTGTTCAATGGGTGTTCAGGGGAGCGGGCCGCTGGGATGCAGCGGCGGGAACTGGGAGCAGGATTCAAGAAGGGGAGCGGAACGGGGCTAAGGGCTAACAATACAGACTAAGAGGCAAATAAAAATACAAATACAGATATACCAGAGGCAAAGACACAGTTGGCAGGGTGAAAAAAAGGCAAGCGCTGGCAAGTGGAGGGCAGAGGAGGGGCGGCGAACCTATGGAGCGGCAGCAGCGGGGCACCAGAGTCATGGGCGCACCGGTGGAGCTGTGCAGCGTGGGGAGCGGCCTGACCTGCAAGCAGGGTCATGGGTCGCTCCTCTACCCCTGCGCGGCCGCCATATAAGGCGTAGCACCAGTGAAGTGATGCCTCAAATAGACTGGAGCCAAAATATTTTGTTTGAATTATTTGCCATTTGCCAAGTGCAGGTACATCATGACTAAATGTTTATTACTTACACAGCATATTACGTTACGTTGCATCTTTGGTCCCTACTTCCATTTACATTGCATCACCTAGAGATACCATAAACTCCTTGAATCTTCGACTTGTACTACCAAGCTCCTTTTAATTTGCCATGTTCTACTGTTTGGATAATTCAATGTTATCACTTTATCTCAGACATTATTTATTGAAGAGGGATATCTGCTGTGCTCAGTGGATCTCCAAGATAAGTCTTTACATTTCATTGGCTGTGAAGTATTTCAGTGTGTGTGCAGTTCTTTTATACAGGTAATGCTAATCACCGGCAGGGGAGTGTAATCACATGGATTATTCCAGGACACTCAAAGATTGTCTGAAACCTTTTGATCATGGTAGCTCCTTCCAAATCCGAGGTATAGAACATTTTGAGAACAGCTGGAAAGTTCTCTCTTCTAGGTATGCTTCATTCCTAAGAGCGTCTTAAAATCCATCTGATGGCTTGTCTGAGCCAAGCAGAACCTACTACCTTCCCACCCTAATTTGTGGCAAAGACTCTCCAGTAGGTGGTGGATGATAACAGGGGCCTCTTGACATGGCTTTTGGACACATTTGCCGCCCATCTCACATGTAAACATCTTTACAGTTTTACATGATAAATTATTACACACATGGTTGCGCTTTCAGAACCATGGCCATCACAATCATGTATGTATGTATGTATGTATGTATGTATTGGTCATCCAAGCTCACTCCTGTATTTCTTTGCGAATGTCAGAAATTTAGAAATTTGCTACAAATTCTTTTTAAAATTTTTTATTTATTGGAGGTTTGTAGTGGACATCCTAACAAAAACATGACTGCGTGCAGCCATGGTACAAAGAGATTAGAAGACACACAATGTCGTCGCATATAGGATGTGCCAGTGATGAGAGGGGGACGGGAGCGAAGCGGAGAAAGAAGGGAAAATGCAAACCTGCCTTTCTGCAGAGTTAATGTCCAATGGATGCTCTGGTGTCCATTGTTGCAGTGGCTGATCAGACAGCAATCTTGATTGATGTCCCACTCTATTGAATGGGCATGTAGTTAGGGCTCAGCGCAAAGAAGGCCGTTCAAGGTCAGTCTCAGCTTGCTTGTCAGTTCTATCATCCATATGTTCCTGTGTTTTAGGAATGTGACCGTCACCAAAGGAGCCCATATGTCTATTGGGTGAGATCGTATAGGCATCAGCTCCCCAGTATGCGTCCAGCTGCTCCTGACATTAAGCAGCATCTGGAGCCCCTTTGCCTTACCAGGTGCCAGCCGTATACCCCCAATGGATGGCCATGCTTTGCTTGGCCAGCAGCAGCAAAATCGCTGTCAACCAGTGCACCTCCCTGGTGCAACCCAGCAGCCCAACTCGAGGTGAGCACTTGTGGGAATGACCCATGATCTGTGCAATATTAGCGAAGACTGCCGTCCAGAAGCACTGGATAGTCAGGGCAGTTCCATGCCAGGTGCAAAAAGTCTGCACAGGCCGCAGTAGAGCATGCACAGTGTGCATCAATCGGCAAGCCCATTCAGCGCTAAGCCCATCACTAATAGTGATATCAGGTCAGCGGATCATGTTTGATGGGCCGAAGGAGTTAGAGCGATGCAGCCAACTGCATACCAGCTTAGAAGCGTGTGATCAGCCCGCGTGGGGAAGGGTTAGTGAGTATCTCTTTTAAGACAGTGAACGTCAAAGGTGCTGCCACTAAAGTATCATGAATGGCTTGCAGTTCTGCTCGGAGCTGACAGTAGGTCAGGGTGTCTGAAGGTGAAGTAGCTGAGTAATGGAATACCTGCTGCGGGGTAACAAATGTCTGCCCCGGGTATACAACGCCAAAGGATGTCAGCTGCATTCGACAAAGCTGTGCATGAGTGCCAGCCTTCATTGTCATAAGTAGGGCTCGAGTCGGGGTACCACGCGGGTGGATGGCGTCCCCCCACTTATTTTACGGGGTGGACGCCGTCCCCCCTGCTAAACAGCTGGACTTCACTCTTTGTCCTCCATGGGACGAGATCGGAGCTCACAGCACGCTGCTCACCTTTGCTTTTGAGCGGGGAGGAGGTGTAAGACAGGGGAAGCTCAGTCTGACGCTGCACAGTGTCTTCGGTAGATGCCTCCCTGCAAGGAATCCGTGGACCCCTCCCCCCGCCTGCTCCTCCTCTGTGCCCGTCACCCCATCCCATCGCTCCCTTGTACAAGCCCCCCTCTCTGTATCCCAGACCAGCGCCCTCTCCTCGCTTGAGCTCCTCGTCGCCTCCTGCACAGACCCCCCTTACCCCTTCGCTCGCATCTACAAGCCCTCTCACCTTATCCCAGCCCAGGGCACATGTGCCAATCACCCCCGGCTCCCCCCCTTGCACCTATTGTGACATCACTTCCTGTCGTGACGTCACTTCCGATGACAGCATCCCCCCACTTCTTTTTTAGGTCGAGCGTAGCAAAGGACGTTTTGTTGGCGTGTTTGGGGGAATGTGAGACAGCGATCGCCCACGCGCCTCGCTGTCTCAGATTCCTCCTCGTGGGCCCGCACGGCGCCATGCCCATATTCCCGTGCGCACACAGCCAGCCCCCACACCACACAGACTGAAACACACGCGCGCACACCCGTCTCCACTGCAAGCCTGCTGGTTACTTTCACTTTCCATCCCCCCACCAGTCATCGGGCTCTTTTTACACACGCACGCACGCACGCATGCATGCATGCATACACACACACAGACACACGCGCACACACAGACGCGCACACACAGGCACACACGCGCACAAACACACACACACACACACACACAGACACACTCGCACACACACGTGCGCACACATCCCCCCCTCACACCCCACTCACCGAGTTCTTTTCGTGTGTCCCTCTCTCCCTCGGCAGGCAGCGGGTCATTCTCAGCAGCAGGCGGGGCTCTCCACGAGCACGGGGGCCCCGCTAGCTGACACGCAAATCTTCCAGCTGACGGGCACAGGAGCGCTTCAGCACAGGAGCGCGGGGTAGGCTCCCGTCTGCTTCCTATCTTTTTGCGGCCCCGCCCCCGTCCCAACACAGGTTGCCTGGCTTCCTGTTCAAGCCGGGCTGCGGCTGTGAGTTTTTATTTTGTTTGCTGCCTCAATGCATCTTCCCCACTATATCCCATGACAGACCTCACAGAGTGTGCCATGCAGGCCTAAATTAGCCAGGCAACTTTGTATTCGGAGGCTCGTAACTTACATTTCGAATATGACGAACAGACTGCAATTTCCGTAAATTAAGTGATTAAATATCAAACTGTCGCTGATGTTTCCTGTAACTGGGCTGGAGGAGAGGGCCCGTCGCGGGGCCTCTCCTGCGCAAGATTCTTATGCAGCAGGCAGGCAGGATCACCGTGTCATAGAAGAGGGGGGGAGACAGAAGGGCGACACAAAACAACAATCTGCCTCAATGCCAGAGAGGGACGCACAGTCATAAAACAGACAACGAGGCTGACAAAACAATAATCTGACTCTATGACAGGCAGAAACTGACACGGTCACATAGTCCGAGAAAAGACAGGAAGATGGAAAGGCAGACACAACAACAGTCAGAGGCAGGCAACATCAGAAAGTCATGGACACACTGACCAGACAAGAACAATGTGGCTCTGTGACACAGGCGGGCAGGGTCACAATGTCATGGAAGGGGCAGGAAGATAGAAAGGCAGACACACAATATTATTCTGTCTCAGTGGCAGAGGCAGACAGGGGCACAAAGAGAAGAGACTGGAAGATAGAAAGAAAGACACACAGCAACAATCAGGACCGTCTGCCACTGACCCACTGCGGCACAAACATTTGGCATCTAGTGAACAGTACCACAGGATGGGTCTGTGAAAGAGGACAGTCTGCCACTGACCCACTGTGACACAAACCCTTCGGCTGTTGGTATTATAAATGATAATGCGTTTTATTTATGTTTCTTTTGAAAAACATAAATAAAAGGCAATGTCATATACAATGCGAGAGTTTAAGCTATTAGCATTGTAAATGACTGCCATTTATTTATCTGTTTTCAAAACCAACACATAGATAAAAAGGTTTATCATTTACAATGCCAATAGCTCAAACTTTTGCAAATGCGAGACCTATTGCATTGCAAATGCTTGTTTAGGACTTGTGCCTAGGTCTTAAGTGTCAAGGGGTGGCCCACAATCGGAACTGACAGGGCAAATAGACTATCAACCTGTACCCTCCGTTGCAGATAATTCTATGCCCAAACTGTGCAGGCTACCATGTGTAGCTGTTATGTACCCATCTGCCGGGGCAGACAGAGCATTTGCCGTAGCAGTGATCAAACTCAAGCGCCGTGTCGGCTGAAAGTGTGTAGGGCATAGCCAGTAGTGTGCATAGCACACTGAAGAAATAAAGGTCCACATCAGGTGCTCTCAACCCACCCTATTCGAAAGGAAGCAGCAATATTTTACATGCCAATCGTGGTTATTTGCTTGCCCACACCAGTGTTATAAGGTGGGACCAGAGCAGCCGCGGTCTGTGCAGGTAACACGCGTGGGGTGGTGTAAGGAGCGATTCAGAGGGACGATGCAGAGGGAAAATTAAATAAATAACTAATTTCTCCTCCCTCGGAATCCCCTCTTACATATCCCCACCACCCCATCGCTGTTACCTGCACGGACCGCTGCTGGACCAGAGTCTCCTATAGAAATACTCCAGCAGGGGGACTGGCAAGTTTATAAATAAGTACAAGAATTTGGGAAGTGCCACCATCTTGGCCACAGCCAGTCTCCCGGTGACTGACAGTGGAAGTTTCATCCAAGCTGTCACCTGGTCCTCGAGCCATGTCATCAATCTCCCATAACTCTCCCTCCAAAGGTCCTCGAGGTCCCGACTAAGCCAAATCCCCAGATATCAGACTGTATCACATGCCCACTTCAGGGGGAACTCAGAAGCAAAGTACCGCATTGCAACCATTAGGGGAAACAGGATGGATTTAGCCCAATTGATGCGATGCCCGCGATGCCACCAAAACAAGTGAACTCCCTGATAAGCGGATCTAGATTAAACTTAGGGTCCCTAACATATGGGGTAACATCATCCTCATACATCTTCCTGGGGAGGAACAGAATCCAGCAGCGAGAATGGTGTTGTTGCAGTCGAGCTGCAGAAGGCTCCATGGAGATCGTGAATAGTATGGGTGACAGGGGGCATCCCTGCTGGGTACCCTGAGACACCATGAAGGGAGGAGTTATCACCCCCACTGACCCTCAGGCAGGTGACGGGCTGGGCATAAAGAAGTCGGGTCAGTCGTAAAAGCATGTTGCCAATCCCAAGGCGAGCGAATGGCTGGAAAAGATGAGGCCATTCAAGCTAATCAAATGCCTTAGTGGCATCTAAGAACACTGTAGCTGCACAAACGCCAAGATTAATTGTGTGCAAAAGAGAAAAGAAAGTTAACAGGTTGTTGGCAGTTCAGGAGCGGCTTGTGCAGGTTTGAGCGGTGGGGCAGAGTGGAGGGGAGGAGTCAAATCAATATATAACATGTTCTCTTGTTGTCTTCTGTCGACTCCTGTCACCTCCCACCCGGCCCTACTGCTCTTACCTGCAGGGGCCGCTCGTGGGGCTGTTGAATAGCCAGACATAAAGCCAGACTGATCAAAGCAGACAATGCTCAGCAGCAGAGGGAGGAGATTTGAGGCAATTAACTTGGCCAATATTTTATTATCAGTGTTTATCAGAGAGACAGGCCTAGAAGAGTGGTAGTGCTGGGGATCTTTATCAGGTTTCAAAATTGATAGGGATTCCTCATAGATATTCGGGAGATGGGGAAGTAGTTGGGCTTACTCCTCATATAATGCAGCGTTGAGGACATCAAGGCCTGGGGCCTTATCCCCAGGAAAACTCCCAAAGACCTGGATAATTGCCTCAACCGTAAAAGGTTTGTTTAGGAGTAGACTAGCCAAAGCAGCTGCTCCGAGTCCAGATAAGGGGAAAAATTGGAGGGCGGAAGCAGAGGCTGGGAGGAGGAGTACAGGTCGGTGTAAAAGGAGCCCATATTGTGCTATGTAGAATTGACATCAGTACGTGCAGTCTGTTGGTACTTTAGGCGTTCAACAATATAGTAATTTACCCAGGGCTTGTGAAGTAATCAGTGAGAGCCCTGTTCACCCTGTCTCCCTCGCCTTATCGCCAGGTATGAGCTTTCCTCCCAAATAATGCATTTCCCTGAGTGCTGCCTCCTCATACTCTGTACGTTTCCTATGGGTGGACGTCAAGGTGGGCGTGTCACAGGAATCAGAGTATTGGAGTTCCAGGACACAGATCTCCACCTTTAGTTACGCCATCTCCCCCCTCAGCGCCCAAAGTACCACTGCCTGCTTGGCAAGGTGAACCCCTGGATTACCACCTTGAAGGCCTCCCATAATATGGACGGGGAATTTGTGTGCAAAATAAACAACAATGCCCATCCTCACCTCGCTCTGGAACACTTGATCACTCAGCACACTCAAGGGAAGCCGCCTAGAGAACACACGTGACATGTGCTCAGGAGGGGTCAGCTCCAGCAGGACCGGGACATGGTTGGACAGCGTTCGCAGGAGGTCCAGGCTGTCAGAGGTCCAGGAGGCCACATCTCTAGTGACCAGCCAATAGTCCATTCTTGAGCAGTAGCTATGCATGTACCCTCTGTGCAGTGTGTGTGGCGGGAGTGCCAAATATCAGTGTGGGAAGGGGCAACATGAAACGCTAGACCTTTCCACGCTCGCATCCAGGACCACATTAAACTCTTTTCTCCAGAGTATCGCTCCCAGGCCCATCGACCCAGCCAGTTGTCAGACCTCATCAAAAAAAGGGGGTCATCATTGTTGGTCCCATACACTGAGACCAGTATCAGTGGATGCCCCCGTAATGTGCCAGCTAGTATAACATAACAACCCTCCGTATCACAAAGATCCCTGGGCGTAAGCCAAGGGAGGCCCTCATGAAGCAACACTGCATAGTGAGAATAATAGGCCACATGTCAATCTGCTATCCAGCTCGCCCACAGATGTATCAGGGTCGATTCTGTCAGGTGTAGCTCCTGCAGCAGGCAGACGTCAGTATTGTGGCACTGTAAATATGCAAGTACATGTAGCGCTTTGCGCCTATCATTAAGCCCCCAATGTTTTAAGTCAAGCATTTAACAGATGACATTCATGGTTAAGGAGGATGCGGGAAGTACAATAATCAGGCAGTTGCATTCGATGTAAGGAGAAGAGTACACAGTTCTGAGTGGCTCTAAATGGGGAAAACAAACATAAACCAAATATGGCCACCCAATCGGGACAAATATCACCTCCCTGCCCACCACACAACGCCCCATATGCAATCAAAAGTATCAGGAGGGGAATGACCCAGGAGGGCGACCAGGAGACCCAACACTCTCTCACCTGGTACAAGCCGGATGACTGGAAAGAGAAGATCGTGAGGGCAGAGCTAGGACCATATGCAGTGCCTGCCCCCACCCAGGGGGACGCACCTGGCAGCCCAGTGGCTCTTGGTCCAAGAAGGAGTCATTGGCAAAGTATGCTATGTCCAACGCTGGGGCAGTCTGCCATCTCATGGTCATCAATAAAGGAGATTTTTCATCAATCATTATCACTGAGGTGGCCTCGTCTTGAGCCTCGGGGTAATGAGGATAATTCAGAGTCATAGGCAGGAAGATCTCTGGGAAATTTGGCAGCAGCCTTGGGGGTCAGTGAAGTAAGGTGTTTTACCCAAATGGTGAATGCGAAGTTAGGCGAGATAGATCAAAGAGAACTTGGCGTCCGTTTTCTGTAGCTTGCGTTTTCACTGGAAGGAAGTCTCGTCTGGCAGCTTGAGCGGCCAAGGTAAAATTGCCCTGATATTGGAAGGGATGGTGATCCCTGGCCAAGCGCTGTATGGTTTTTATCAGGCGTGGAGGCACTCCTGGGGGCGCCTTTGGCACAGCGAGCTGTGAACTCTCTCTACAAAGAACATAGGGGAGAGGACATCTCCAAAGAGAGTTTGAACCATTGTTTCCATATAGTCCTCCATTCGGTCCATCTCCGTCAACTCAGTGACTCCTAGAATACGCAAGCAGTTGGTCCCAAATGTGCTTCTAGGTCCTCGTTCTTGTCGCAGATGACCTCAAGTACCTTCTTCATCTGGAGTAGGCACTCCCCAGCAAAGGAGGGCATATCCTCCACATCCGACATGCAGCGCTGAAGTTGGTCTATCCGCTCTTCATGCCAGTCCACTTTCTCCTTCAGGCGTTCAAATCTGTCAGCAAGCATGCCTATTCTTGTGTTGATGGCGTTCAGGCTCTGCTTGAGATCCAGGAACATGAAGGCAGTATCACTCCGGGGCGGACCCTCTGCTTTCCTGGGGCCTGTTAACTGGTCCTCAGGGGGTGATTCAGCAGTGCATGCCAGTCTGCGAGACTCAAAGGTCAGCTTAGATTGCTTATTGCCCCTTTTCCCAATTTTTGCTTGATGGACACTCAGGCAGTCCCTGGAAGGATATGCCACTCACCGGGGGTTCCAATCCCCCAAGTTTGTTGTTGGCTGTTGCGGGGTCCCGCCACCCTTCAGGCACTCTCTGCAAGGGGCATGAGCAAACCCAGTCAGACACCACCAGGCAGGGTACACAGGCTGGCGAAGGGCCTAAATTTAATGCCCTTTATTCGATGCGACAATTGCTGCACCAGTCACCAAAATTTCAGGGTACACAAAGTAGGAGTTGGGTCTCAAAGTCAGAATCTGGCCTCCGGGCCCACCTTGTTCCGGGGACCCAAGCGCGGGGAGCATGAGCAGGGCTGAGGGTATCAGTGGGCTGCAGAGTCCAAGATGTGGTTCCCACAAGAGAAGTATCAGCGCCATATGGCGCGAGCAAGGACGAAGGGTATGGTCTCTCGTGCGCAAACTTCCGTGAGGCCATGCAACCGGCGTAATCTGCGTGGCACCAACCTCACCATACAAGCTTTGCTAGGCCCCACTGGTCCATCTGCCCCCACTACCGTACTCTGGCTCTTTCAAGCGAAGGTCAGGCTCTCGCCTCCGGGCCCAGCCTCACCCCGGGGACCCAATCGCAAAGAGCAGGAGCAGGCCCAAGACAGTCAACGAACTCCAGAATCCAGGCTTGGGTCCCCACAGGAGAGGCTATCAGTGCCATATAGTGTCAACGAGGGAGAAAGGTATGGCCTTTCTCGTGCAAGCTACCACTGGGCCAAGGCGACCCTCGCGCTCCACGTGATGCCATCCTGACCGTACAGGCTTCATTGGTCCCCACTGATCTGTCTGCCCCCTGCCACTGCACTAAGGGGTCCTCAAGTGACTGAGCATCTGCCTCCAGGCTGCGTGCCCACACCGCAGGCCTCAATCTTAGCCACAAAGGGGGCCGCTGCAGCTGGTGGTGCTTGAGCTGCAGGCCTCAACTCGCCCTTGGCCTCTCCCTCCGCAGCGCCGCCAAGCTCAATTGGTGCAGCACACCACTAGGCACTAGGCACCGCCAGTCCAGCACCGATGCACCCGGATACACCAGATAATTGCCTGATTGTCTTTCCTGCCAGTGCAGCCTTGCTATGCATCGGCAATCTTATGGCCGGGCTCTCTAGTGCCCCTCTGAAATTTGCTCCAAATGTAGGAGTACAACTATTTTGCCAAAAGCTCTAGGTTGTCTCAAACATTGAACAAACAGGCCACTGAAATATTATTTTGTTAAGCATAAGTAAAAACATAAATAGTAAAGAGCAATATATTTGATTTTTGAGAGTAGCATATAAATTTTTAGAACAAAGATCTTTTACTAAATCCATCGGAAGGAGTAAGCGCCATGCAGTTTTTATAATTTGAAGGAAATGCTTCAAATATGGCAAAGGGTGTGAAGTTTATAAATGTCCTGAAGGACAAACACCTTGCAGTATCTGTAATAGAAGATACGAGGGGGCAAAACATCTATCTGTTAATGAATTAATGAGTGGCATGAAGACTGTTAGAAATGGGGGTCTCTAGTTGGCAGAGGTAGGTACCTTTGATCAAGTAGGGGCCCTTCTTCCTAGTCATGGTAAGGGGGGATACACTTCTAAAATAACTCCTGTTCACGCCCTTGGTAGCTTGGCATGAGCAGACAGGCTTATCTTCGAGGCAGTGTGTAAAATATTTGTGAATACATACAATAATACAATGAGAACACTATAAATGGACATCACACCAGTTTAGAAAAATAAGTAATCCTTATCTAAACCAAACAAGACAAAAACGACAAAAATCCACAATATAGTTACAAGATATCCTTAAAAATAGGTTATTCACTCAAATAAAGTTTGTAGCAACAAATATTTCCACATGGAGTTATGACGACGTTGTGACGGGGGAAGTGCTGCTTCATTGGCGCCGTGTGGCGTCGGTTCCTTGCGACCCCAGGGGAGGTGAAGCCTCGGTTCCTTACTGCGATGCAGGGGAGGTGAGACGTCGTTCCTTACTGTGTCGGGGAGGTGATGTACGGTGGCGGCGAGGCGTCGGTTCCTTATGACAGTGCGGTGCCGATGGATTCAGGAGTCACCCACGTCGTGAATCAGCTCCGCGTTGATGAAGCACTGGCGTTGGTGAAGTCGGGGCAGCGGTCGAGGATGTCACGAGTGGTGCTCTCGGCTCTGGTGCAGGCAGCGGCGCTGGCTTCGGAGTCGATGCAGCGTGGTGTTAGCAGGCGGTGTACCTGCGGTTCAAGTCGGGGTGGTGCGTCGTGCTCTTCACAAGCAGTGCCCACGGCTTTTTGGTGCATGTTACAGCGTCGCTTGCCGGCGTTAGTGTTCCAATTTCCTTCTGTGGCAGCTGAAACAGTAGTTTAAGATACAGAAAAACAGAAGAAATGAAGTCTTGGTGTCCCTGAGACTTCAGAACAGGAGGCAAACTCTATTTCAAAGCCCTTGGAGATCTTTCTCAAGCTGGGGACACAGCAAACAGCAAAGTCCTTCTCCTTTCCTTGGCAGCAAGTACCCACTGCAGGCCAACCACAGACAGCAAAACAACACAGGGGCAGTATTTCTCCTCAGCTTCTCCAGCTTCTCCAGCTCTTCTCCTTGGGAAAAGATTCTCTTGATTCCCAGAAGTGATCTAAAGTTCTGGGTTCTCAGCCCCAATATTTATACTACAAACTCCTTTGTTCTCTGGTGGCACAGAAGCTCTGTGCTCTATGATGCAGCTTCCTGGCAGGAGGTGGAGACAGCATTGTAGAATGCAGGCCAGGCCCATT
Source organism: Lissotriton vulgaris (assembly GCF_964263255.1). Taxonomy (NCBI): domain Eukaryota; kingdom Metazoa; phylum Chordata; class Amphibia; order Caudata; family Salamandridae; genus Lissotriton; species Lissotriton vulgaris. Next base: position 252,983,722 of record NC_141689.1, on the reverse strand, counting down.
CAGGTGAAAGGAAATCTCCTACCCCTACTCTAAATGCCCAACCCTGACTCATCAGACTCTCCAGAGCCACTGCACCTCTCCAGCCCCTGACACTCCAAACCCAGAGAGTCAATCCACATCCTAGCAGAGGTACACTGGATGGCTAAGAAAGAAAATACCTACTTTCTAAAAGTGGCATTTTCAAACACAGAAAGTAAAAACTCCCTCACTAAAAGATGCATTTTTACATTCTGAGTTCAGGCTCAAGAAACTTTGTTTTCCTACCTTGTTTCCAGGGGAAGTTAGGCTTATAAGATGTTATAAGCAAATTCCCCATTCAATCCTAAGGGAACAGGTAGCTTTGCATTAGTGAAAAACAAAATTGGCAGTAGTTCATTATCAGGACATACCACACACACACACACCAGGGCATGGCCTACCTTTCGCATACACTGCACCCTGCCCTCAGGGGTACCCTGGGCCTACCTTAGGGGTAACTAACATGTAAGAAAAGGGAAGGTTAGGGCCTGGCAAGTGGGTGCACTTGCCAAGTCGACATGGTGTTACTAGCTTGCTCACAACCACTACAATGGCGGGTCTGAATTACATTTACAGGCTGCTTATGTAGGTGGCACAATGCGTGCTGCAAGCCTACTAGCAGCATTTGATTTACAGGCCCTGGGCAAATTCAGTGCGCTGTACTAGGGGCTAACTAGTAAATCAAAAATGGCAATCATGGGATAGAACGGACTGTCTTATTGGGTTGATAATTGTAAGTGATCCAAAGTTCCCCTTGTCTCTTGCTTTAAAACGTGACTTGGTGTTGTTTAATTCAATAAAAATATTTATGAAAAAAAATGGCAATCATGGAAACACCATTCCATAACAATAATTTACAAAGGGAGCACTTGCACTTTGGCACTGAACAGCAATGGTAAAGTGCCCAAAGCATCTAGACCAGCAAAACAGAGTCCAACATACAGCAAAAACACAGGAGGTCAAGGCAAAAAATACAGAGGAAACCCACGCCAGGTCCAACAGAGGACATAGAATTATATTTGGAAAACAAATATACACTGAAGTGTTCCCTTACTATAACAAATGTGACTGAATTGAAAAGAATAAAGCATTATTACTTGTAAAATAAGGGACGTATCTGTATTGAGAATGAAAATATCTATCAGGTTGGCATAGAAAAGTAATGAGGGAAATATGGTCAAGAATTGCACCGTTAATTCCATATGGTTCTTTGTAATCCCACAACAAAGATCATTTTGGAGCATGATTGTTAAGGGTCCAGAAAATCCTCCTAATCCCCAATAAAATATTGCATTTTGACAACAAATATTTATTTTTTAAGCTACGTTTAGAATAGTCTGAGGTAGTGTCAAGGGAAGGATTTTTGATAACCTAAATACTACAGACTTAAAAGAACTTAGGACTGGTCTTGACAGGTGAAGAGAAACATAGTAACGCATTGGGGTTATCTTCATGGTTGCAGAGATTTGACAAGAAGACTCAACATGGAGTAAACAGACAGACAGACAGACAGATTTAAAGACTGAAACAGAAGAACAAATGTGCATTATAATGGGAGAGTAGATGAAGGCAGTAAAAAAGATTGAGCTTCTGAAAACAGTGCAATCTTGGTTAGATAGTATTGTGTCCTGTGCATGTGTGTATGATGTCTCTAGTGGTCCTCAGCAGACTCTTTACAAGTATTACGTAAACTTATAGGGGTGGTTATTAAAGTTTGTGACACAGTGCGTTCAGTTAATGGTTGCATGCTGAAGAAAAAAGATGTGTAAACCAGAACTCCAGTTGTAGTGTTTTAACCTTCCCAGGAGCATGTAACAATAACTGTTACATGCTCCCCGGATGGGTAAAACTCTACAAATGGTGACAAGATTGCGATACGAGACTCCCAAGTATACATGACTGCTCTCACTGGGAATTTGCCCTGGTCCAGCAAACCGATCATGCGTCCCATGTGCGCCCTCTATTCAATACCGCCAAAAAGCAAGATATTGGCAGTAGATGGACTGCCTGGATTAAAGAGTTTGATGAGTTTATTGTTGCTATAGGAGAAGCAGATGACAAAAAGATCATAAAATACTTAAAGGACCTTGCAAGTGATGGAGTAAAAGTAGTGATAAAGAAGATATCACAAGCTGATGAAGTATATCGTCAAATCAAGAAGACGCTGGAAGCCAGGTTCAATCCAATACCAAATCTCGACTATGAAAGGTACATTTTTAATCAAGCAAGAAAGCAACTTGGTGAGACGATGGATGAATTTGTTGAGAGTCTTCATACGCTCATAAAGTACTACAAGTTCATTGAAATCAATGATGAAGAACCCAGGTGTCTTAGAGTTATCAATGATTGCCTCTCCGATTCATTCAGACGATGCATGGTGCAAGAAACCTTCAGTTTGGAGAAAGTGCTCATGGCTGCAAGAGCGGAGGAACATGCTGATCGACAGGCTCCTGAAGCTGGAACAACCCATGATGAATCAGCATTGAGTATGAAAAGTAAGCAGAAAAATTAGGCAGAGGCCCACAGTGATGTCTCCGAAGAAAAAGAAATTGTGATTTTGCTGTGGATTCTCCTTTCCACATGATGATAAATTTCCCGCAGATATGCAAAGTCTGCAGGAACGAAAATAATTTCATAATGGTTTGCAAAGTGAAACAGAAACTAATTGTGTCACGGAGAGATGAAAAAATGGATGCCAGAAAAGTTCTAGATGCACTGTAGCTACTCCCACAAGGCCAAACTGCAAATTCAACTAAGGCAAGTGGAAACAAAACGAAGTTGATCGTTATCAAATTCATCTTCCAAAGGTTTGTTAACATCATCATCGAGTGACAATGAGGTTGATGGATGTGAGATGGTGATGTTGCCCTACAATTTTTAATATAGGCAGTGGTGTGTCGATCAACATCATGCCAGCAGTAAAGTACAACGAAAGATCTCCGAGACCATGTCCCACACCATTTAAAACAAAGGTGCACACCTGGCCAGATTCTACGCCCTTGCCGAGTCAATGACCCTTTGTAGCAACAATGGGGCACAAGAAAATGACAGTGCAAGTGCCAATTCATGTCCACCAAGGTATGCCTTCAATTCATGCTTATTAAGTTTCAATACTGCTGCTGACATGGGGCTGATGTCTAGTAACTACAAATTGAATGCCCATTCTGAAATAGTGAGTCAATTCCCGACATTGTTTCATGGACTTGGAAAACTTAAGACAATGCAGGTGCAACTTAACTCCATGGCTGCTAAGGCAATTCCCCTCCTGTGCTGGGAATTGCTATTCTTCATTGTTTTATGACGAGCTGGGCTCGTCATCAGTGTACGAGGAGGCTACACCATGACGAGCCCAGCTCGTCATGAGTGTGGAAGGGGTTAAAATTAATGAAGACATTGGCTCTGTTGCACAGCGACACTGTTGAATTGCTTTCACTTACAGGAAGCTGTTGAGGAAGAAACAGAAACTGTTACAGCATGGCATCATCGAGCCCTCTGCTAGTCCAACGCTGTGGGTTTCACCCATTGTGGTGGTGCCAAAAAAGGATAGTGGAGGTTCAGTGTGCATTTGTGTTGATATACGACAAGCCAGCAATAGAAAGAGAAAGACCTTCAGGTCCACATATTGCAGACATGATCACACAGCTGAATGGCACCAAAGCTGTTCCCGCTTTGAATTGTAAAAAGGCTACCATTAACTTGAACTGGAAGAAAACAGTAGGTACATTGTTATTTTTTCAATTTATGTTAGTTTGTGGAGATATAAGAGACTCCGTTTTGGTGTGTCATCAGCTGCAGGAATCTTTCAAGATGTCATTTGTCGAATAATTTAACCTATCACACATGCTTTTAACTACAGTGATGATATATTGGTGTTTGAGGCTAAATGAAAGGAACATGATAAAGCACTCACACAAGTATGCAGTCTGCTTGCTGATGCAGGTCTCACAATAAATGAGGAGAAGTGTGAGTTTCATAAAAACAGACTTTAATTCCTTGAGAATGTTTTCTCTGAAAAGGGAATGAGCCCTGACCCTGAAAATGTACAAGCATTTTTGTCTAATTGCCCCCCAGAAGATGTGATTACGCTGCGATCCTTCTTAGGTATGGCCAGCTACTGGTCCAGGCACAATCGTGATTTTGCCACTGTGAGTGCCCTTCTAAGAGAATTTACAAACTGAGCTGTTCCGTTTTGAATGGTCATCTAAATGTGACCGAAGTTTCAAGAAAATGAAGCACGCAATTGAAAATGCAACTGAAAGGGCTTACTCTGATCCGAAATTGCATACAGAGACAGTAGTAGATGAAAGCCTGGTGGGGCTGGTCGAAATCCTTGCTCAACACAATGGACACCTCGATGCTCTGAGACAACTTATGGCCTATGCTAGCCAGAGTCCATCTCAAACCGAAAGTGCTTATTCTTAACATGAGGAAGATAGCTTTTCTGTAGTATGGGGATGTAAAAAATTCCATGTTTTTCTGTACGGAAAGCATTTTTCCCTTGTCACGTATCAAATCCAGGAGTACGATTACACTATTGTGCACGAAATAGGAAGGATCCAAACCGCGCAGACTACTTTTTCATGAGTACCTCTACAGAGTCCTAGTAAAACTGCCAAAGCGACTGAAGCCTACATCAATTTCATAGTAAAGTCAAGTCCACCTGCAGCTCAAGTCAAGTCAAGTCAAGTCATATAATTTGTATAGCGCGCTACATACCCAGAGGGTTTCAAGGCGCTTAGGAAGGGGAGGAGGATTATTTGTCAAATATTCACGTTTTAAGCTGCTTTCTGAACGCTAGGTGGTTCTGCGTGAGGCGAAGGTAAGCGGGGAGTGAGTTCCATGTTTTAGCAGCCAGGTATGAAAAGGATCTGCCTCCCATGGTGGTCTTGTTGATGCGAGGTACAGTGGCGAGGGCTTGGCTGGAAGAACGTAGTTGGCGGGAGGGGGTGTAGAAGGACAGTCGAGAGTTGAGGCAGTCTGGTCCGATGTCGTAGAGTGATTTGTGTGCGTGGGTAAGCAGTCGGAAAGTGATCCTCTTATTGACGGGAAGCCAGTGGAGGTCTTTAAGGTGACCAGAGATGTGTTCGTTGCGTGGGATGTCTAATATGATCCTGGCTGAGGCGTTTTGGATTCGTTGGAGTTTCTTCTGGAGTTTAGCGGTGGTACCTGCGTAGAGGGTGTTTCCGTAGTCCAGTCGGCTTGTGACCAGAGCGTGGGTGACTGATTTCCTTGTTTCGGAGGGGATCCAGCGGAATGTTTTTCTGAGCATGCGAAGAATGTTGAAGCAGGAAGAGGATACGGCGCTGACTTGTCTGTTCATTGAGAGTGAAGAGTCCAGGATGACGCCAAGGTTCCGTGCGTGGTCTGTCGGGATGGGTGCTTTTCCGAGGGCTTCCGGCCACCAGGAGTCGTCCCAAGCAGAGGGGGATGTACCTAAGATGAGGACTTCAGTTTTGTCTGAGTTCAGTTTCAGACGGCTTTGTTTCATCCATTCGGCGACTTTTTTCATTCCTTCGTGTAGGTTAGTTTTGGCGGTGCCGGGGTCATTGGTGAGAGAAAGGATCAGCTCATTCTATTTAACACATTCTGACAGCTACTAGTACTAACACGGACATGTTTGAGCTTTAAAAAATCCTTGCAGCGCAATCATGGAGAAAACACCTTACAAATAATGTTGAGTTCCAGAAATTCAAGAATGTTCAGGAAGAACTTACTGTTACACATGGTGTCATACTAAGAGGGGCAAGAATAGTTGTCCCTGAAAGCCAAAGGCAACATAAAGGACATTGCGGCATTGCCGCAACTAGAAGAGCCCTCTAGGACTGGGTGTCGTTCCCATATCCTTGATAAATGAGTTGAAAGGGACCTGAATGCTTGTCATCTGTGCAACTGTCTGCCTCCCAAAACAACTCAGCACCCGTTGAACATGTCTGATCTTCCTAAGCAAGCCTGGGAGAGGATTGCAGTTGACTTCTTCGGACCCCTCAATAATGAACATCATCTCATGGTATTTGTCGATAAATACTCACGTTTCCTCTAGTGGAAGATTTATCATGAGCCCCACATAACAAAGTCATTGAGAGGCTGGATGTCATTTTCGCAACATGGGGTGGTCCTTCCATTCTCCAATCTGTCAGCAGTCCACCTCTCAATAGCAGAGAGTTCAAAGACTTTCTTAATCGTCTAAATATCAAACATCAGAAAAGCACACCTCTCGGCCACAGGCAAATTACGTTGTTGAACGATTTATGAGTACTTTGAAAAGGCTGGTTCAGTGTGCTGCGTTGGAAGGCACTGGCCCTCAAGTCAGCTTTACGCCCAGCCCTCCTTGCCTACTGTTACACTCTTCATTCAATGACAGGAGAAAGTGCTATATGAGAGAGCTCTTGGAATGAAAATACCACAGTGGACCACCAGTAGGTCAATAGACCCATACAAGATTTGTGTAACTGATACTGCTTGCAACTGCAAAAAAAAGGTTTACGCCAATAAGTGCTGACGCAATTGAGACACGGTTTTCGAGAAATGAGACCAAGTTTTTGTCAAGCAAAAGCACAAGACTGACGCTCCGTTTGATGCTGAACCGTAAGAGTGGTGGCAAACAAAGGACATAACCAGAGACGTGTCACACTTTAAGCCTTTGCCTCGATGTTCATCAGCTCTTCTCCAGAGATGCCAGATGAAGGTGTGCCTCCTCTATCTCATACAACTAGATATGGAAGAGTGGTGTGAGCACCTCGACGACTCATTGAGGAGTCATAACATGTATATGTGTATGTATTTGTTCATCATTTTAATTTAACCAAGGGGGAGATGTTGTGTCCTGTGTTTGTGTGTTTGAGGCCTCCAATGATCCTTGGCAGACTCCTTACAAGTATTATGTTATCTGGTGGGTGTGGTTAATAAAGTTAGTGATGCAGTGCGTTCAGTTAATTATGACATGCTGAAGAATAAAGACGTGCAAATCAGAACTCCATGAGTGGCATGGTTTGTTAAATGCTCCCGGGCTGGGGAGGACTCTAAAAATACATCTTTCACCATAAATAAAACTTCCAGTTAGCATTAATGTGCAGCATTGTTTTGTTAGAAACCAAATCAAAATGTTTGAGGTATAGCAACTGTGAGCAGACAACCTTTGCTTGAATGCTTTTTGGTGTGTTTCAGATTGTAAATAGAGAGTTGTATGCCCCAAGTATTTGTTTTTCACGTTCAGCCAATGTTTGCTCACTGGACTGAGGTTTTATAGACATACGTGTGGCCTTTATCCTGCAGTGCTCTGAGGCAACTTTTTTCCTATTGCTTGTCATGAGATAAGAAGTGAATAGTTGTGCTGTAGTAAAGTTTGTTTGCACAGCATTGATAGTGATGTAATGAAAGTATACATTCAGGTTGCGATCCACTGATGAGAAGGCACGGATTGGACCCACTGTATAATATAGAAAATACGTTGAACTTGGCAGGCAATGTCTTTATTTTCAACTACACAATATAAAAAACAAAAGTAACAATCCTATTCTTAAAAGCAGTGAGCAAATCCTCACATATTTGATGTAGTTAACTATGCCAACTATATAACTACATAAGCAAGTAAATATCCACGTTTACCAGCTGGTAAATAAGGGCCACATGTACAAAGCATATTTGCGGTTGGAAATGGACGTTTGGGCCATTCCCTAATGCTAAAATGCTTTTACAATGCGATTCAGTATTTGGAAGCGGCGTGTTTAGGGTGTCCTTTCCAAATACCGAATCTGAATGAGATGTATTAATGTTTTACAACCGAATTACGGTCACAAAAAAATTATTTTTTACCGACTCTTTGAAGGAGGCCAGGGGATCCCCTCCCTTTTAAGAATGTAAAATAAATATTTTGTTAAGAACAGGCAGTGGTCCCACAGACACTGCCTACACTTAAAAAATGAAACAGCAAAGTTTATTTTTTTCTTTTTAAAAAGAAAACCGACTACAAAAAAAAATTGCTTTATTAAAAAGCAGTCATAGACTTGATGGTCCACTGACCTTGGCAGGCCACCATCCCTGTGATGGCTTCGATTCCTATTGGGTCGCACATTACAACCTACCTCATTAATATGCCTGAGGTAGGTCTATTTGCGACGCAGTATGAATCGCAAATAAAACTCAAAAGAGGATTCATACTTTAGGAATGCCGATTTCCTAATTGCGATTTCAGAGAGAATCACAATTCGGATATCGGTGTTCCTAATGTTAGTACATCTGGGCCAATATTTTCAAGACTATGAAAGCTGATCATGATTATCTGGTCTTCTTAGCAAATGCATCAGTTGTGAAGAGGCCAGGATGCTATCATTGAAGAAGCGGTTTCCTGACTCAAGAAAGGAAAATCTAAATTAAATCCAAATGAATCTCCATACTTTTTACCGGTTCATACTGAGCTTGATATATCCCATTGAGAATGTCCTCATCCACTCTTTCTGAATCTCTCATAATGGCCATTAATGCTGATAAGATACAGTCCTCTGTGAAATAATAAAGTGTTATTGTGGCTAAGGATTGCAGAAAATAGCCTAACCTCTATTTTCAGGACCTTGATATCGTCTGGCCGAATTCGTTTCTATCATCATGTCCAAAGAAGGCCTGTTTCTGGATTTAACTCTACTGGTTTAAACAAGCATTTGCAATGCAATAGGTCTCGCATTATTTAAGTTTGAGCTATTAGCATTGTAAATGGCAATTGTTTTTTGCTTTATGCTATAGTTTTTTTTTTACATAAAAAGCTTCATATAAAATATGTTTTATTAAAGTTATTTATGCAGTATCTAAATTTTGTTTGCATAAAACAGTATAATACTATCTTAGTAAAAAAGTCAAATATTTTAATGGAAATTCACCACATGTTCATTTATGTGTTGGTTTTGAAAATAGCTAGATTAATAGCTTTGTCATTTACAATGCCAATAGTTATAACTTTCGCAAATGTGACACCTATAGCATTTGTCATGCAACATTTGTATTTACGTGACTTAGATGTATTGATATTACAAATAACAATGGCTTTTAATTTTTTTTAATACTTAATAAAAGTGATTGTAATTTATAATGGCAATAGCTTAAACTTTTGTAAATAACTTTTGTGAAGATTATGTTCAGTGTATTTTATTGTAACAAAATCCAAGAACAGAAGTGAAATATTAACATCTTTTTGTGACATTTGTAATAAAGCTTGAAACATTGAGAGAACATATTTGTGCTGTGGTGGTGCTGAGTGATGCTGTGGTGGTGCTGAATGGGGCTGTGGTGATGCTGAGTGATGCAGTGTTGGTGCTGAGAGGTGCTATGGTGGTGCTGTGGTGGTGCTGAGTGATGCTGTGGTCGTGCTGTGGTGGTGCTGAGTGGTGCTGTGGTGGTTCTGAGTGATGCTGTGGTGGTTCTGAGTGATAATGTGGTGGTGCTGAGTGACTGTACTCACTGTCACTCTGCACTCACTGTCACTCTGCACTCACTGTCACTCTGCACTCACTGTCACTCTGCACTCACTGTCACTCTGCACTCACTGTCACTCTGCACTCACTGTCACTCTGCACTCACTGTCACTCTGCACTCACTGTCACTCTGCACTCACTGTCACTCTGCACTCACTGTCACTCTGCACTCACTGTCACTCTGCACTCACTGTCACTCTGCACTCACTGTCACTCTGCACTCACTGTCACTCTGCACTCACTGTCACTCTGCACTCACTGTCACTCCGCACTCACTGTCACTCCGCACTCACTGTCACTCCGCACTCACTGTCACTCCGCACTCACTGTCACTCTGCACTCACTGTCACTCTGCACTCACTGTCACTCTGCACGCACTGTCACTCTGCACGCACTCTGCACTCACTGTTTCTGCACGCACTCTGCACTCACTGTCACTCTGCACTCACTGTCACTCTGCACTCACTGTCACTCTGCACGCACTGTCACTCTGCACTCACTGTCACTCTGCACGCACTCTGCACTCACTGTCACTCTGCACTCACTGTCACTCCGCACTCACTGTCACTCTGCACTCACTGTCACTCTGCACGCACTCTGCACGCACTGTCACTCTGCACTCACTGTCACTCTGCACGCACTCTGCACTCACTGTCACTCCGCACTCACTGTCACTCCGCACTCACTGTCACTCCGCACTCACTGTCACTCTGCACTCACTGTCACTCTGCACTCACTGTCACTCTGCACGCACTGTCACTCTGCACGCACTGTCACTCTGCACGCACTCTGCACTCACTGTTTCTGCACGCACTCTGCACTCACTGTCACTCTGCACTCACTGTCACTCTGCACTCACTGTCACTCTGCACTCACTGTCACTCTGCACTCACTGTCACTCTGCACTCACTGTCACTCTGCACTCACTGTCACTCTGCACTCACTCTGAAATCACTGTCACTCTGCACTCACTCTGCACTCACTGTCACTCTGCACTCACTGTCACTGCACTCATTCTGCACTCAGTCACTCTGCACTCACTCTGCACTCACTGTCACTCTGCACGCACTCTGCACTCACTGTCACTCTGCACGCACTGTCACTCTGCACTCACTGTCACTCTGCACTCACTGTCACTCTGCACTCACTGTCACTCTGCACTCACTGTCACTCTGCACTCACTGTCACTCTGCACGCACTCTGCACTCACTGTTTCTGCACGCACTCTGCACTCACTGTCACTCTGCACTCACTGTCACTCTGCACGCACTGTCACTCTGCACTCACTGTCACTCTGCACGCACTCTGCACTCACTGTCACTCTGCACTCACTGTCACTCCGCACTCACTGTCACTCTGCACGCACAGTATCGGGCTTGTCTGGTTCTGCACCCACCTCAGGGTTCCGGGTGGGGCGATCCTGCCACCCCCCTCGTCGTATCCAGGTGTCTTTCTTCCCTGTGCTCAGTCTTCAGTCGCTCCGAAGCCCGTCCCTTGGAGCTATCCCAGGCGGGTCTCTGCCAGCAGGGGCGTGTTGTGCGTTTGCAAGTGGTCTATCTCCGTGTGGCCCTTGAGGTCAGGGTTGGCTGAGGTGGCTATCTCATCCCTTCTCCTTCCGCCCGGTTCGTGAATATGGTCCGGCCCTCTCCCGTGTAGCGCTTGTCCTCTCACAATGACCCCTGGTGCAGGGGGGGGGTGGGGGGGCACTATCTCTTCTTCCAGTTCCTAGTATCCCCACTGCTGCTTCAGGGCCTTCTTCCCCGTTCGGCTGTGTGCCTTGTCACGTAGGGGGAGGGGGGGCAATGTCCGAAGTCTCACCCCCTGCCGCTCTCGTGATCGTTCTGCTCTCCCTTCCCTGCGTGGCCCCGATTCCTTGCTAGTGTCGTCCCTGGCGGGGTCAGCCTCCGCTGCTGGTGCCTCCCGTAGTCTGTCGCCTGCCCCCGTGTCTCGTGTGTCCTCCCCACCGGCCGTTCCACAGGCGGGAATGTGTGTATGGGGGGTGGGGAGAGGGCACCTCCGTCGATGCGGGTGGCACTAATGGGAATTCGGGGGTATGCACCGGACCGGTAGGCCACTGGCGCAAGGCCTCCCCCCAAGCGGTCCCTTCCTCCGCTTTTGACTCCTGGGCTCACCTCCGTTGTAGGCGTCCAATCTCGCCTGCGGGAACGGACCAGCTCCGCCGATCCAAGCGCCCGCGGTTTTCGTCGTTGGAGGGGGAGGGGTGCGGGGGGGAGGTGAAGGGATCCCCCCGCTCTCCGCTCCCGGGTAGCACCTCCACCAAGCGCCGTGCCTCGCGGGTGGGACCCGTTCCGCTTCTCCCTCGGTCTCCGCGTCTGTGGTCCGGAACCTCACTCAAACGGCCGCCATCTTGGTAAAGGCGGCCGGAATTCAGTCCGGAGCTGCTGCTACTTCGCGGACGCCTCTCTCCGCACCTGAATGAGGCCCGGGCTCGGTCTGTCGCGCCGCGATTCCGGCTCCGCCACAGCAATCAGGCCGCCTCACAGGGCAGGTTCGCTTCGCCACTACGGTTGCTCAGCCCCTGGCCTGCGACCAGGAAGTCAGGCAGGCCGGGCGGGACAACCGGAAGTAGGAGGGCGGGAGCCTACCCCGCCTCCCACGGAAGAGCCGCGATTGTTTGGAGCACCGGAGCAGGCAGGAGCCTACCCTGCGCCCCGGTGCCGAAGAAGGGAAGAAGAGTCTTGCTGCCGATGGGAGCCGCTGCACTGAGGATGCCGGTGAGTGGGGCTTCGCCTTGTTGGGGGGGGGGGGGGCATCTGTATGCGCGCGCGCGGCGGCGGACTGTGTATGTGTGTGAGCGTGCATGTGTGTGTGTATGTGTATGTGTCCTGGAGTCTGTGTGTATGCGTGTGTGTGAGGGGGGGGGGGGTTGCCTGTCTGGGTGCCTGCGTGTCTGTGTAAGTGTAAATGCGTGTGCGTGGAGCCGAGAGGAGAGGGGCTGGTGTGTGTGGAGGGGTCTCTGTGTATGCGTGTAGGTGACGGGGGTGTGCCTGTGTATGCGTGTGTATGTGCGCATGCGTGAGTGCTGTGTATGCGTGTGGCTGTGATGTGCGCATGCGTGAATGTTGACGCGCGTGCACGCAGCTCAATCCAAAGCTCGTCACAGTTTCTTGTCCCTCATTCCCCGGCAGCCGACAGCTATAAGTCTCCGCCCTGGACGCATCCTTCGGATGCGAATTCCAGGGCGAGACCTAAAAAGGGATGCAACTGTGTAAAATTATACCAGTACCCAAAACAACAGAACAACTTGGCTGCATTTTAAATTGAAATAAAGTGATGGGATTGGGGTTCGGTGAGTGGTGTAATAATGATGTTAATAAATACCGTGCAAAACCTGTTATTCACATGGAATCACTTAGACACAGTTATTTATCTCTGCAAATGTACTACTTGAGTAATCAAATAGTGTATTGACTGCTTTGCTGATAGTAAGACGGTTATGGGTATTATTAGGTCAGGTTGGTTGGTCATTCCAAACTTTATCACCCAGGAATCATAGGGTGCCCCCCCCCCCCCATCCCCAAATTAGGGTTTTTAAAATGCTGGATCTGCAAAAACACTAGAGAAGTTGCACAGAAGGGTTTACGAAAGCTATACTTTAACTACTCGAAAACGTCTCTATCCAACACCTTCTAGAAATTCAATAATGCTTCATTTGCATTAGAAACACTTTGCCCATGAAGAAAGTTGAGAGCCTCTAAGGCTGTGGTTAGATAGATTTTTCAAACCACACACAAGCATTGTTTAGCAATTGTTGTACCCAAAGATTTTCTTCTAACAGAGATGGATTAGTAAGAAAATAAAACAAATATTGGCAAGCTTATAGGGCAAATTTTAATAGGCATTAGGGGACCATACTGCAATGCTAGTTGCCCATGCTGGCAAAAAGGAAATAGCCTCAATAACAATTTATACAAATATAGCGTATTTTTATGAATTTTTAGAGACCTTGATCATCAAAATTCACCAGAGGGTTCCAGAGGTACAGATTTAGAAGTGTTTATCACTTTTAAATGCAACCGCAAACAAGCACTGGCCAACCAAAAGTTTGTAAACTTTTAAAAGGTTTGGAAAATTTAGTGCGGGTACTCCGTCTCGAGTTCAGTGACCAAATCTGACTTGGACAAGGTCTATGGGGTCATTATGTATGCTTTGGATAGTTACCTAGCCACCAAAGTGTTTTTAGCACGACTGCCATAGAAGTCATTGGAGTGCTCCTGATGCTGAGGGATGCAGGCAAAGATGCTAAAAAAGATGCTCCGGTTGTGGTGTGGTCAGCGGTGGTGTCTCAGTGGTGGTTCCAAGGACCATGGATTTTGTGGGGAGATTTTGCCCACGAAGATCGGGGTCCCTCGTAGTCCTCTATGTTGCAGTAGTCGGTCTGGCACACGATGCTGCACTACTTGTCTCACGTCACAACGGTTGGATGCAGACTCTTGTTGGAGGCTGGTGTCCATTGGGTGTGATGGATCCGGTCTTGGACATCACTCTCAGGTCCTGCAGACTCCGGTGCAAGTTTTGGCTATCTCTGATTTTCACTTTGTGGCGCCCGGTGACTGGTAGCGGCAAAACTTCTGAGGTGGCCACCAACTTATCTGTTTGGACTCTTCCGGCTCTTGTTGTCCTGGAGCTGGTTACAGGAAATCAGCAGACTGATCCTCAGAGTCACTGCTGTTGGTGACAGCGGGAAATCGACTTTTCCCCGTGTCAGGAGCCAGAGGCACAGTCCCAGTCTTGCTAGCTCAAATGTGCAGCAGGGGCAGTTTTCACAACCTTGCAGCCTCTTTTTGTGCCGGCAAAGGCAGCAGGCAAGTCTTTTTTCGTTCCTCTTCTTTTCCCCAAACCTGAACTTCAGTCACTAGCCAATGGGCTACTGGGTCCCCTCCAAATTACTGACAACGTTTCTGTGATGTGTGGCACCTGGCTATCCCAGAGTGTCGCCTTCTTGTCCCCTTCAAGATAACATGACCCTTCTGTGGTCGCCAAGAGCAGGGTAGCAAACTCTGGAGGTGTGGCTATCAGTGGGTTACATGCCCACAGGGAAACCGGTTTGGACTCTGGTTTCCCCTTCCTTGGCTCTAACTCCTAATTGTCTGCAGGAACAAAGGGCATCCTGCTAAGGGATGTTGTCACAGCAGCCTTTCAAAGGCGGCTTCACCTTTGACGCCTGCCTTGTTGGCTAACACCCTGAGTGGGCATCCTGGGAGAGGTGGTAACACCTTGCTGTGCTGCAAATGCCTTTGTTTCAAGGCCTAAGAATTGTTTACATGTCTCCCCAGCCAGTCAGAAACATGTCTGTGTATGATTGCCTATGTGAGGTCACTGGACTAGCTGGAGTGCAAAGTGGCAAATTTATAAAAGTTGCTTAACTTTAATAGTGACTTTAAATCTGGCCTTGACCTCAGGTTGGGTTTAATGGCACAATAAATTCGATACCTTACTCAACTTGGTTAGGTGGATTTCATTCAGAAGTTAGACGTACTGGGGTGCCAGCCAGTAACTCTGTTAGCCAATGGGATTCCTTGCCCTTCCACAGCAAAACAACAATTTGGAAGTGTTGCACCAATAAACGCTTGCATGTTAAACAGTAATGAACAGGGAAAAAAATCAGTTTCAAAAACGTGTTTTCAAGTCTTCTTTTTTACTCAAATTTTTTATTCAAATTGGAAGTGAAAAATAGGTACAATCCATCAATTATCGACAGTGTACGAGGTCAATCCCAATTGAGGAGACCAAGGACAAATCACCCATCAGCTTGGCACCCTGATAAGCACCGGTACAAGAAGGTTCCTTTACGGTATCTCCACACAATATGAATGATATTCCAAACATATTCCAATTTGAAGATGTTTTCCATGACTATCTAGTGTTTTCAAATGTATCTACAAGGACCAACTTGACCTCACTCAAAGATTAAGGAGGAAATCTGGTTATCCTTATCAACATATCTATGAACACATCGCTCATGGTCTGAAGAAGTCCATTGTACTGGACGAAACACATTGGCTGTTCTTCTCTACATAACGCATGTCACGCCTGAACTATTTGCGAATAAAAAAGAAGACTTTGAAAACACATTTCTGTTCCCTGTTCATTACTGTTAAATAAGCATATAAGCATTTATTGGTGCACCGGTTGACTGTGGTTGCAAAAAACGTTAAAACCAGTGGCTGGTTTTATTTTTTCTGTAAACTATGCTTATTTCAAAGTCCACTCTATGCTTTTCAAAACAACATTACATTTTGATATAAATGTATGTGTAACAAACTGTGAAAATTGTACTTTGAAAGGCGATGGCGTGAGTTACAGGAGGTTTGATTAAGTCTGATAGAAGGTAGCTTGTGCTGAGAAGAATGTTTGGAATCCTGCAAATACTTTTCCAGCCAGTTTTTTGCTGTTCCACTATCCAGCCTACTTAATGACCTGAATCAACATATCTGCTGTATGTGATTCTAAAGTGCCCTTTGCTCATTCTCTCATGGTGACTGAGAAGCCGGATGCAGTTGCAGATAGTATTTCTAAAATCACTCCTTAGTTCAGTCTTGACATAACCTGAGTGAAAGAAGTTCCCAGCTGGTACAAGCCTTGACTAAGATCCTCTTCCAGGGATTGTGTTTGAATCAATCTTCCGAATAGTTCATACCTTTTATCACTTCTTTCGTTGATGATTCCAGTAATCAAGGCACTCATTAAAGGAACCAGTCTTGACTTCTCTGGGTCAAGTAGTCTCGGCCAATAGCAGGTTCACCTGGATTGAGCAGGCTTCTTGCAAAAGTGTTTACTAAATATGAAGTCATTTGGATAATTTAGACCTTTTCAACATGTCAATCGGGCTTTCAAATACGGCAGAGACACGTCCCTATGAATGTCATTGCCATCTGCTGCAGATTTTGTTTTTCGGGAGCATGGCAATGTTCATTTTGCTTGGCCTCCACAATTATCTAGACAGCAGATAATTCTCTCTTCATCCGGAGTCTCATAGTTATGTTATGTTAATTTTATTTATAGCGCGCACAAATCACCCCCGGAAGCCAGCAATTGATTGATATGTTGGTTCTATTCTTTTGATTGATTTGATTTATAGATTTGTATAGCGCACCTATGCCCAAGGGCGTCTTGGCGCTGGGATTGGCAGGAACGCTGAAGTTTGGCAGGATCTGGCAATGCTAATACAGTATTCGAGCAGTCAGTTGGCGAATAACCATGTTTTCAGCTGTCTTCTAAACGACATAGGCGACGTGCTGCTCTTTATCGAGATCGGCAGGAGGTTCCAAGTTTTCGCTGTCCCTAATAGGAAGCTTCTTCCCCCCAGAGAACCTGCTTGTACCTGGGTATTAATAGCAGTTTTGAATGAGATTATCTTAAATTTCTGGCTGGCATATACCATTTTAAATGCGACCTCAAATACAATGGTACTTTACCCTGTAGGGCTTTATATGCTATGCATTGTGATTTAAATTTAATTCTTTTTTTCCACTGGGAGCCAGTGGAGGTCTCTCATTCTATGGGGGACTGGTTCATATTTGGGGATGTCCAGTACTAATCTAGGTGCAGCATTCTGCATTCGCTTCAGTTTCAATAGAAGCTGGGATTGTATCCCCACATATAGGGCATTGCCATAATCCAGTCTGGAAAGGGCCACGGTTGTGACCAGTGTTTTTAGTGCATCCGGGGGAATAAATGGGCAGATCTTCCTGATCATCTTTAAAATACCCCAGAAGGTTTTGACAGTACTATAGCAAAATTATGTTGTTGGGCTTATCTCCCTCCAAGCCCTAACCGATTGTGTGCAGTCGTGTACAAGTTACATTCATGTTCTGTGATGTCCTCTGATAGTCCATGGTTTTAGCACTTGTGTAAAGGTAATGTGTTTCTGACCTAGTTGCTGAGGCGGGTGTTTGAGGGTTGTACAATATACTGTTTGTATCAATGGTTATTATAAGTTAAGTGCCTGCACGAGTTGAAATATATGCTGTTGTTTTGCCTTTGTGTAAGGGCAGTTACACACTTGGATATGTTAAAATAAAGCCTGCTTGATTGCTAGGTGTGCTTTGTGCCGTGTATAGGGTTTGACAATAAAATACCCGGAGATTAATAATGCCATGCGGTACCCCCCTCATCCCTGGGTGGGAGACTCCATATTGTTTCATGTGTTGGAAGATGTTCTACTGGCTCATGGGTTGGACAACACGCTGAGGTGCGTTAACGTGGTCTCTGTTCTTTAACGTACATGTGCTAAACCTTTATAGTTTACAAGGCATCCTTTTTTATCATTGGTTGCAAGATATCCTGATTTAGGCGAAAGGTTGTCAGTTGTGTTGTTGTGTATGTGCATGCTGGAGTATATGTTTTATTGAGGAGCATGAGTGTAAGATAGATGCCTCTGGTTTGTTGTATTCAGTGGGTTGTGTCGTGATGGTGTAAGATGAGAAGAGCGCAGAATCTTTTCTTGGTGTCTGTGTGAGAGTGTGGGGATGCCCGGTTACTCACCGGTAATACTCATTACTCCCAGGTCCTGGTCTCCCCGTCCCATTCCTGACAAGTGATCAGCTAGTCTGCTCTACAGAAACCCCTACCTAGCTGAGCTGTTTGCACTTCCCCCTATGATGACGTCACCATCACGTGACTATAAAGGGGGAAGTGCATCCAATGATCATCCTAAAAATACCAGAGAAAACCAGAACGAAAAACAGACAATCACCCAAAGAAAAAAACCCAAACCAGGGAGGGAGGGAAGGGCTCAGGAATGGGACGGGGAGACCAGGACTCGGAGTAATGAGTATTACCGGTGAGTAACCGGGCATTACCTCCTCGTCCTGTCTCCCCGTCCCATTCCTGACAAGTGAGCCCATACCCAAGCACTCGGTGATTGTGAGAAAAAAACAGACCAGAAAGTATGAGAAAAAACAGGTCCATTTTAATCAATAGAAAACAGTACAGACTACAAATCATGTACAGAAGACAGGACACAAGCCCCAAAAGCAGCAGAGGCTGCCATCCCCAACTGAAGACGGTAATGTGCAGCAAAAGTATGGGGAGAAGCCCACGTGGCAGCATTGCAAATGTCTTTCAACGAGGCCCCCTTGAACATGGCCCAGGAGGATGACACGCTCCTAGTCGACCTACCCTGAACGGAAGAAGGCAGAGGACAGTGGGCAGAATCGTATGCAGAAACCACAGTGCCCTTGACCCAACGAGACAAGGTGGACAAAGAAGGGCGAAGCCCCAGCCCCGAGAGTCCATAGGTGACAAAAAGGGAAACCAGCCGTACGCTCCAAGTAGATGCGGAGAGCCCTCAGCCCATCCAACAAATGGAGGAGCACCTCCTCGGGAGAGGCAGGAGCCGGAAAAAACACCGGGAGAACAATATCCTCCTGACAGTGAAAGGAAGACACCACCTTAGGAAGAAAGAACTGACTCGGACGGAGAATTACCTTATCATCGCAAAAGCGTAAGAAGGGGGGGGAAGCCATCAGCCCCCCAATCTCACCAACCCTCCGCCCGGAAGTAATGGCCACCAGGAAAATAACCTTAGCAGAAAGGAATTTCAGGGCCACGGAGTCCAAAGGCTCGAAAGGAGGACCCGTCAAGGCCCGGAGAACCAAGGGAAGATCCCAAGGAGGAACAGGAGAATGAGAGACAGGACGCTGAAGCAAGAAACTCCGCAGAAGACGAGCCACCAACGGGGAGACAGAGGAAACAGAAGAACCCCGGAAAGCAAGAATGGCAGCCCACTGGGCCCGTAGGGAAGAAACCGCAAGCCCCAAGATGAAACCATCCTGCAAGAAGTCCAAAACCTTCACGGCCTCACAGGAGGCAGAAGAGAGACCCCTCACAAGACACCAGGAGGAGAAATTCTTCCAGTGACGGTCATACGACTTCAAGGTGAAAGGACGCCGAGAAAGCTGGAGACAACGGGCAACCTCAACCGAGCAACCCAGACCCAGTAAACTCAACCTCTCAAGTGCCAAACCCCCAGCCGGAGGCGACGCAGTGAGGCAACCCCCAGAAGAGGAGCCCGCAGTGGGGGAGGGAGACAGGGGAAACCTCCAATGAGGGCAAACAGAAAAGGTCAGCAGAAGGGGAAACCAAGACTGCCGAGACCATTCCGGAACCACCAGGAGAACTCCGCCCGATCCCAACGAATCTTCCGGAAGACCCTTGGAATCAAGGCAAACGGAGGGAAGGCAAACAGCAGACCCCTCGACCACGGAATCGAGAAAGCATCGGAAGCCCACGCCAACGGAGAGGGAATTATGCTGCAAAACCGAGGAAGAAGGGCGGACTCCTCTGAGGCAAACAGATCCAGCTAAGGAAGGCGGAACCGGAGGACAGTCAGGTCGAACAGAACCCAAAGGAACCGAGCAGAAGACACACCTGGTCCACATCCGACAGAGCCTGCGAAAAAGAAGGAGAGGCAATCAACCAGTCATCCAGATAAGGAAAAACCAGAAGATCCCTGGAATGAAGAATACCCACCAGAGGGGCCAAGAGCTTGGTGAACACTCTGGGTTCAGAGGAAAGGCCGAAAGGGAGCACCCGGAATTGATAGTGAAGGGCCCCCACAGCAAATCGGAGAAAACGCTGGTCTTCCGGATCTACAGGGACGTGTAGATATGCATCCATGAGATCCAGGGACGCCAGGAAGCCCCCCGGCAGGACCTGAGGCAGTATGGACTGGAGCGTCACCATCTTGAACGGACGGTGGACAACGAAGTGATTGACCCGTTTCACATCCAGAACAGGACGAAGATCCGAAGTGTCCTTCTTCGAGACAAGAAAGAGGATAGAATAGCAACCCTTGCCCCTCTCCAGAGGGGGGACCTCCACAACAGCCCTCTTCTCCAACAGGAGCCGCACACCTGTCAACAAAGCATCTCTGTGCAGCGGAAGACGCGGCAGGGGAGTCTGCACAAAATCTGGAGGAGGAAGAGAGGAAAACTCTATCCGGCAACCTTCCGAAACAGTCTGAACCGCCCAGGCATCCGGAACCGACAACCACTGGGCGCGGAAGGACTGGAGGCGACCACCAACGGGCAGGGGCAGACAGTCATTGAGAGGAGGATGAAGCGGGGGCGGCAACACTGGCAGCGGCGCAGTGCTTGGCACTTCCAGGGCCCCCTGGCCACGACCCCTGCCACGAAAGGGCTGAGAAGCGCCATGAGCAGGAGGCCCAAAAGCGCGACGGTAACCAAATCCACGACCCCGAGAAGGAGGGCGGACCGGAGCCACCAGCTTGCGGTTCTCAGCAGACTGCTTGACCATACCCTCCAGCTGAGGACCGAACACCTTGGAACCTGCAAAGGGCAACTTAAGAAGGACCGACTTCTGTGAAGAGTCCGCCTTCCAGGAACGCATCCAAATATGACGACGGGCAGCGATGGAAGCACAAGAAGCAGCCGCCACCGCCCCCAAATTGTCAAAGGAAATATCCGACAGGTATCGAAACTGTTGCTCCATCAAAGACAAAAGAGGCGTGGCATCCTCGCCGTCCTGCAGCAGAAACGACAGGGACTGGAAATCCTTAAGGAGCGACTGAACCATATAGTTCGAATAGGCAGTCGCACGGATGGAAAAATTGGAAGCCGCATAAGAACGCTTCACAGCACCTTCAACCCGCTTATCCACAGCGTCCGCAGGAAGGGCGTCCTCAGAAACGACCAAACCCTGAGAAGAGAGGCCAGCCATCAGATTATCAACCTTCACAGCCTGAGGGAACTCAGCAGCAAAACCCTCCAGAGGGTAACGCCAAGACAGGAAACGAGGAAAAGCAGACTTGTCCACCTCCTGCCATTCGTGAGATAACACCTTGCGAATAGCACCGTGCAAAGGCAAAGAGTCCGGAGCAGGCTGGACATATTGCGTGAAGAAGTCATCCTCCAAAACATCAGCGGCAGGAGGAGAGAACCCCAAATTGGACCTAACATGTGCGAAAAGTTCAGTGAGCTCAGCACCCTGAACAAAACGACCACGCACACCCTCATCATCCTCAGGACCCAAGTCATCTTCAGGGTCAGCCTGAGGATCCACAGAAACACGAGGCCTCTTGGGAGGAGGTCTAGCCACATCCCTAGCCAGGAAAGCAGCAGCCACAGCCTCACTGACAAGGAGGCGCAGGGCATCCGGAGGGGCCGCAGAAGATGAAGCCTCAGCATCCATCATAGAAGCAGAAGGTCAAACACCACACCAACAGGCAAAAACAAGGACAAAAAAACACCCAAGAAGGACCCCATATATACAGGTCGAGGACCCAAACACCTGTGGTAGGAAAAGCAATGGGCCGGCATAAAAAGCCCAATCAGCAGCCAACACGCCCCCTAATGCACAACCCACCGGAGCGTCAGAACACTAACTCCACAAAAGCCCCTGCCTGCTAAAGCAGGGCGAAAAAGGACCGGAGGAAACCCAGAAACGGCCGCTGGAGCAGGCCAAACAGAGCCCGGTGAGTGGCGGTGAGCAAATCGAGAAACAACGGCCGCTAACGCGAGCCGCGTGTGAAAGCATAACCCCAAACAGAGACGGCTGCTAACGCGAGCCGCGTGTAAGAAAGAGCCCCCATAAAGGAGACAGCGCGGGGGAAATGGCAGCGTTACAACAAAGGCGGCTGCTAGAGCACGCCGCCATATCTAAAAAGCAAAACAGCAGGGAACTTACCCGGGACACCGGCAGCCCTCGAACAGCACAGCCAGGGACGCGGTCGTAGATCGCAGAAAAAAAAGAACAGGATGATCATTGGATGCACTTCCCCCTTTATAGTCACGTGATGGTGACGCCATCATAGGGGGAAGTGCAAACAGCTCAGCTAGGTAGGGGTTTCTGTAGAGCAGACTAGCTGCTCACTTGTCAGGAATGGGACAGGGAGACAGGACGAGGAGATAATGCCCTGAGCTGTGATGGGGGTGTGAGTGACTGTTATGTTTACTGATTTGTTTGTCTTTGCACGTGTAGGCTGGAAGACGTGTCTGCCTGGACGTGATGAGCGTGTTAATATCATAGTGATGTGTCTACAGAAACCAGAAAAGGTTGACAGTCTATAGGCTCTGTGAAACTTTAGAACACCTAACAGGGCATTAACATGTCACAGGCTAATTACTGACTTTTACTTCCGAGTCACCAAGTTTCCATGTTCAACTCACTTCCTCTTTCTGTGCTTCTCTGATTGGAAAGCTGTACATAGCTCTGGTGTGTCCTACTTTCATAATATTTGCTGTGACCTTAACGACTGCTTAAATCATCTAAGTGAGATGGGAGGGTTCCCTTTTTAGGTCTCGCCTGTCGATGCGCATGCGCATCGAGCAAGCGAGACTATTGCGAGTTATCCACTCTTTATCCACACTGCAAGGAATCGTGGCGATTCCTTGCAGTGCCCGTGACTTTTAAGGTCAATGCGCATGCGCATTAAGCTTATGCGCATGCGCATTGACCTTAAAAGTCACGGGCGCGTGCATGTCCGTCTCTGTTTACCCGCTCCGCCCCCTCCCCTTCCCGCCGTGTCGCATTTCTCCTCCCCCCTCCCCTCTCTTCCCTCCAGCTTGTTGTTTGTATAATTTAACCCGCTCCGCCCCCTCCCCTCCGTGTCGCATTTCTCCTCCCCCCTCCCCTCTCTTCCGTCCGTCCGTCTTGTTTTCCTCTATTTGCTTTGCCGCAATCTTCTGGCGATTTGTATCGTTTGCTTGTTTTCGTTTACATGCTGGAAGCTCTAATCACCAAGTTCAATGCGCCTGTAAATGAAGACAATCGAAACACACTGTGCCCGTTCAGTTGACGGGCAGGACGGCCTTTGCTGACTGGGAACCAAAAAGCAATTGAGCGAGTGTTTTTCTACCGCAGGTTTTTCTCATCCTCGCCGGTTACTCCATATCCAACAATGTGCATTTTTCACAGAAAGCAACTCCATTGTTTTGTTATGACAGTTCACACGTTAAACTCCACGAGGCACGCCAACTGGTCTGCGCATACGGTACACGCGCGTCCTTTTCGCTCCTATCTTGTATCGTTCCCACGCCACCACAGACCGCCCCACTCCCCACGTGGGGCTTCCTTTACCCCACACACAGGCATCCGCGCAGATAGCTGCAGATCCATGGCAGATGCAGCACTGCACTGATAGAAGTGCGTGTCTACAAAAGTGTGTACCACGTTTGTCTCCCACCCACCACACACCTCTTGTTTTTCAAAGGGCTATGTTGCACGGCTATTCTGTGGCACGCAGCCCTACCGGCTGCACCTCTGGCGTGAAGCCCCCAGTGCTCTGTGAAGGCTCACTTTGTCCGCCAGAGCCTTGAAAGGAAGCAGGCCGCCCCCGGAGCCCGCTGTGTGATGCAGATTTCACCCTTTGTATGGAAAGCTCCGAGGAGCCCCGCTCCGTGCGCCCCTCCTAGCTCTGACACATTGCAAATGAGGCGCCGGGCAGAGGGGTCAGGCCTGGCAGCCGGAGGGGGAGGGGAGCAGCGACGCCTCCCCTTCCTTCAATGTGACTTCCACACCCGCATCAAAACACCGAACAAAGCCAATGCAGGCCATTTCAAACCGCGAATGCGAGATGAAAACATGCAGTGTGCACCCGTGCCCGTCTTTCCAGGGTTTTCAAGTTTCGAAAATGTATTTGAGCGGTACACGTGTTCTTAAATATTTTGCACAGCATTTTCCATTTTCGGCAGTTCCTTTTCTCTCTTGGAGGGTTTGGTCTGAGGATGGGGGGAGGGGTACCCTATTGGCCTTTGAGTTCTGGTTTAATTTTTTTTTCAGTGCCATTTAGCTAAGCTTTCAATACAAATCTTCGGGATGAAGGGTTGCACATTTATCCATAAATTGGTAGTAATTGAAATATTCATAAGGGTTGTGTGTAAAACATAATTTCAACAAACATTCCAGTTCAAATCGTCACATGGGAGACAGTCAAATAAGCAGTCTGATGTCCAGTGAGACTTGCAATGCTTTTTATGCTTATTTTCCTTGAATTATAGTGTAACTATATTATATAGCGCAAATTCCACCCAACCGGGTTCCACGGCGGTAGTCATTGCATATTGAAAATCAGATAGTGACATTGGCGGCATTTAAACAAAGATTTGTCATTATTATTGCAAGGCTAATAATGTTGCATCAAAGCTGGTATGGACAAATAATACAGTGTACATGGAATATTTGGCCAATTTTGCCATGGTTCATAGAAACACGTATTTCACATGAAAAGGGAGCAGAAGGCGCAATGGTAGTTGGCGCTTTCCATATTATCGAGCCGGTTGTATGTTATAATATTGTAGTTTTAATATCGACTTGCACTTGTATTGCTTAACCAATAGCTACTAATATTAAATTGTCAAGTTACGAGTATATAGGGAAGTATGGATTTACTATTCTTAACTCCACATTTACTTACCTTAATAGGGTGGACGTAAGAATATATAGGGAAGTATAGATTTACTGTACTTAACCCCACATCTACTTACCTTCCACTCACCCTCACTCTCACTCATCCTCACTCACCCTCAACCCCTCACCCTCACTCACCCTCACCCTCACTCACCCTTAACTCCTCACCCTCACTCACTCACCCTCAACCCCTCACTCACCCTCACTCACCCTCACTCAGCCTCAACTACTCCCCCTCACCCTCACTCACCCAAAACCCCTCACCCTCACTCACCCTCACTCCCCCTCACCCTCCCTCACCCTCAACACCTCACTCACACTCACCCACCCTCACCCTCACTCACCTTCAACACCTCACCCTCAACCTCAACCCCTCACTCACCCTCACTCACCCTCACTCACCCTCACTCACCCTCACCCTCACTCAACCTCACCCTCACTCACCCTCACTCACCCTCACTCTCACTCATCCTCACTCACCCTCACTCACCCTCAACCACTCACCCTCACCCTCACTCACCCTCACCCTCACTCACCCTCACTCACCCTCACCCACCCACCCTCACTCTCACTCATCCTCACTCACCCTCACCCACCCTCAACCCCTCACCCTAACTCACCCTCACTCACCCTCAACCCCTCACCCTCACTCACCCTCACTCATCCTCACTCACCCTCACCCACCCTCAACCCCTCACCCTAACTCACCCTCACTCACCCTCAACCCCTCACCCTCACTCACCCTCACTCACCCTCACTCACCCTCAACCCCTCACCCTCACCCACACTCACCCTCACTCACCCTCACCCTCAACACCTCAGCCTCACCCTCACTCACCCTCAACCCCTCACCCTCACTCACCCTCACGCTAAAGATTTAGCAAAAAACCCATAAACAATTCTAAAAGCACTAACTCTAATGCTGCGAGACCTATTGCATTTCTAATGCTTGTTGTTACAGTGTTTGATAAATGAAATGTAAAGCGGATAGTAGCCACTCTTCTGAATTTGCTTAGGGGCTGAATAAAGATTTATGCGCCAGTAATGTGCCCTATGTACTCTTTTCAACAGTGATGCTTTGATGCACAGCTTTATTATTGCAACTCATCTCTTGCAAAATATACCAGGGCGCGTGCACACTCTGAAGATTAAAGTGGGTAATGTAATTAGTTTTAAAGCAGAGTAAATTAATCTAAGTGGGCTACTCCCGAGCACAGGCATCTTTATCTAGTAAATACATATCTAGGTATTTTAAAAGAATGGTTTCATAGACAGAGAATAACATGTTGCTTTGAGTGTGAATATCTGCCAGGTTGAGGCATGTTTTACAGAAGACGAGCAGCGGATTATTCACTTCAGGGAGCTCGGTGTGAGATAACGGGGCTCGCAAAGACCTGGTGCAAAGAGATCAGTCACTGGAGTGCAGTGGAAATGGGCGGGGGCTCGTTAGAAGAAACAGGGAAGGCAGGAAGTAAAGGCTACCTTTTATGTATCAGCAGAAACTGAAAGTATAGAAAGGTCAATATTAAAGGCCTCTGTAGTTACCAATTCCATTAGCGACAACCAATAATAGTGTGGTAATCCCATACCCAGTAACTCCTATACCCCGTATTGGTATTCGGAGTGCGATAATGCTGCATTGGATTTCCTGAGGACATCCTAATGAATGCCTAATACTGTCTTAGGGCAAAAGATTTTGACTCCACCCTTGAGTGGATCAGAAGAGCCTTAGTCTCTCCAATTTGCTTATCAATGAATGTTCTAGTAAAGCAATCATGCCGTTCTGTTGCTGTCCCCTCGGCAAATGATTGCTAAGCACAAGACCCTCTGCGTAAACATTATAGCTACAATGATCTACTTTGATGCCTG
This sequence comes from Lissotriton vulgaris, assembly GCF_964263255.1. Classification (NCBI taxonomy): domain Eukaryota; kingdom Metazoa; phylum Chordata; class Amphibia; order Caudata; family Salamandridae; genus Lissotriton; species Lissotriton vulgaris. The sequence goes on along the minus strand of NC_141689.1, from coordinate 252,956,981 downwards.
AATATTTGTTTGGTCTTTCAACCCTCTGTGCCTGAATGATAACTGCAGCGTGAGCCGCACATGCTGATGTGCGCGGATGCTGCCACAGCTGCCATATTTTGGGGTAGTTGTTGCAGTATTTTATACCACTTCTGGTGCCTAGTAATGGTCCACTTGGCTTTCTTTCATTCCTCCGAACCCTGCTGTTCCAGAAAGAAAGATTACCCATGAGCTCCTGCTCAAGATTAAAGAGGGCGCCATGCGTGTCGGGGGGAACTCAGAAATGAGGGATGCTTGTCCAAAGGGACTCCCTCAACCAATAGCGTTCATCAGGTGAACGCGGTTCTGTCAATCTGTAGGCAAAAATTATAAGTGGAAAGAAAAAGAGGGAACGGGGAATGGGATGGAAAGAGAGAAGAGATGGCCAGGATTTCACTGCCTTGTTAGTGGAGGTTCTCTCTGTTTGGATGTTTAGGAGTAGGAATATCACAGACCGGCGTTCCCAAACAGTTAAGCGTACACTATAACAGATTTAAGCACAGATATATATTAATCTAATAAACAACTATATGTATTTAATATATTGTCTGAGATATAAAGCATGTTTGGCACACTGGCTTCCGGTTGGCAGGCCACTGGGCACCTAAGCCTCGGACTGGAGAGAGAAACCGGTGTAACAAATGAGACATACCCCAAGTTTGAAACACTTCAGGTAGTGCATAACAAATAATCAAAAACCGAGGCAACTGATAACAAAAAATAAGAAAGGTGGGAGATGAGGACTCGGTTAATGTACTACAACACCATGGGGTAAAGCCACCCCAGTCACACACAGGCCCGCCACCATGGAACTCATGTCCTGAGTAGTGCTGCTGCCTAGAATGACCTAGAAGCCCCATCTTCTGACCTCCATTCTGTCTAGGTTCCTCGAAACCCCAGCCGCCGTAGGCCGATACATCATAATCTTGTAGGATTACAGTTCACAATCCACTTCTGTCATATCCCAGCACCAATCCAAGTCCCAAGCTTCATTACTCATTCCAGACCCTTGCTGGGTGGCATAATCATGGATGGTGTCATGCCCAAAACCAGACTTACTATATCCCATTTTCCTTGCACAAACTTAGCCTGTCAAATCTGGTGAAAGTACTTATCAGGATTCATCATACTTACATATTTTTTGTTTTGAACAGGAGCCTACATTGAGCATTAGGGAGGATCTAAGCAACATCAATTTGCCCAAAACTGCTTCTTATTTAGCTGTTTAGCGGCCTGACCTCGAACTGCCACAGCTGTTCTCAGATTGATGCCCAACACAATAGGAACTCCGTCAGAATCGGAACGCTGAACGCCTGTTAAATCCCTAGACAAGGTGCCTCTGCTGACCATTCGGGAGTCTCCAAACACTGTTTATTCTCTTAAAGTAGATAACTTCCTTGCTGCCGAGTCAGTATCGTCTCCGGCGGCTACCACTACTGTATTTTGATAGCTCACATGGCGCCAAGTGACTGGCAGTGCAAGAGCATCAAGTCTTGGATAGCAAGGCATAGGGTGACTTTCTTGGTGACTACCCAGTTAGGCAGCTGTTCAGTTCTGAAAGGGCAACTTACCTCACTCACACATCTTTGCCATCCTTTTGTGAACTCATCGCCATGGATACATAACGCACCACCTACCACGCCTACACAAATTGAGCAGTTGCCTCACCTTCTACAAATTTAGCTTCACCCTCACCACCCTTCCCTCCTACATAGTTTGAATGTCTCTTGACAGGCCTCACTAGTCACTACCTCCTCCTTGCAACATTGCACAGTCCACCTAATATGCCACCCCTCATATATCACCACCCTGACAACGAGAAGCATTTTTGTCAACAATTTCTCCAATCTCATCGTCTCCGTGTCCAATTCCAATAATAATTAACTAAGCAACGTCAACTTCCCTCGAAACAGAATACCGCAACACGGAAGACTCCTTTCCTAACTATTTGTTCTCATACAACCTTCCTTCACATATCAAAGCTTGGTTCAAAAGATGGACAACAATCATGAGCTCATACTTTATTGCATCCTAGCTGTCACCTCTTATCTACTTCCTTCTCGCCCCCTTGCCTCGACAGATCACTTTGCACCAACCTTCAAACTCACCTCTCTATTGCCCCAAAAAAGGGCAACGCAGACTTCCCACCACCTCATGCAGATTCTTTCAGGGGCCAAGTAAGCATTGAATTAAACCCTGTTTACACCTCAACCCCCCCCCCCCCCCCCGCCACCCCATCCCCCCCCCACCCTTGAGACTTAAGTGTTGACAATCTCAACGTGGCCTGCTAAATATTGACCTGAGAATCAGTCAGGGTGTTTTGCTTTTTTTGTCGAACATTTTTATTTAAAAAGCACAACATTAAATGGCTGACCTATTCCAGTTGAGTAAAGTAATAGGAATCTGTGACTCAAAGCAGGTGCTGAACTTACCCCCAAATGCAATAGAGTAAGATCTGTTGGTCTTTCCTTTAAGGTTGCAAGTCCCAAATTGTGGAACACTTTACCATTTCAAATGAGAGCGACAGCAAACCTCCACCTTACCATTCATACATTAAGAGAGCAGCACTTACAGAGGCCGCATTACAGTTTTTTTAAGTAGCTGGCTGCTTGTAATGCTCGTTTGAATATTCTCTATATTTTATTATAATATGGTTTAGCTTTTGGTATTAAGGTATAATGCTGTTTGTGATCTTGCATTTAATGAAAACAAAATAGGATATAGTCATGGCCAGTGGAATTATGCAACAGGGGAGGACCAATTTGTGTGGCAGCATTGACTAACCCGTGTGGCATGAAAGGGCTAATAATGCAGAGCACTGCGTCGCATTTGGTAATAGTAGGACTTCCTTGTTTTGACATCTTTACACATGTTATCACTGTCTGAGCAAAGGTTTCACTTCAGTACCATTTTAATACCCAAACAGAGCAATAAGCAACTGAAAAGTGACCAGTCAACCTTTGCTAAGGATCTTCCACTGAGTGGTAACGTGGCACTGCATATTTAGTGCCTCTTGATCCGTTTGAGCTAGAAACAATTGTTTTTGTTACACTCTACAAATCATGCAGAAAATGATGGATTATGTGGCATCTGCGGCAAATTCATAATTATACGGATACCACTGCGGCTGCAGAATCGCATAATTCCAGTGGCTTTGGACAGAGTTTCTCTTTAATAGTCACGATCAAAGCGGTAATGTAGCGAACTGACAAACAAAACTACTCCGAGGTGGTCAAAACATGCACACTTCGGAATCACCGGGTATAAAACAAGAAAACAAATTAAAACTACGTATACTTACATGTGGAACATGGCAAAAAGTCCATATAAAAACATTAAAATCATTATAACTGCTGAAGATCGGGTGGTACCTACATTCATTTTATCTCAACTAGAATAGATAACAATGCTCACGGGCTTTGCTAAAGTTAGAATCATCACTCCCTGAAAGCTATCACCAGTGCTGCTGTTAGACTAATCTCTAACACGTGAAATATGAACACATTACACCAGGCTCTCCAGCCATCTGTAACTAGCTATTCTGTGAGCAGCCCATCCTACTAAAGGTGAAGGTCCTTGCTTTACTGAATTAACGCATGTATACCAATATTGAAAACTGTATTTGGGGCAAAAATGTGTGTATTTTCAGAACCCATAATAAAAAATAAAAAATAGATGTGCATCCAAAATAAATGTAAAGCTGATATTTGAGTGATAAATCATGGGGTGTTGGGGAGACTTATTAGTAATATTATTAATTTGGTGCCTGGGGCATTGCAGCAATTGCATTCCACATTGACAAAGCCTTGTTTACATTAATGCTTGCAGTCGTGCCTGATGCACTGAGGCGATCACCGCTGGCAATCTTGCGTAGACTGGCCACTAATGTAATTGTGTCTGATGCCGTCACTGTTCCATCATTAAACGTAAGTTGCTCTTATTATAAAAAAAAAGTTGGAGACCCCTGCATTACACCAATCATATTTAAGCTTCAATTACTTCCTCTCCAAACCCTTTGTGCTCTTGGGGCTTTGAATACATAACTCACCCAACTACTTAAGAAAAGCTTCAAAGTTCAGGGAAGTACGGACACCCCAAAATACTGATAAACTCCACCTGGAATCTAAAAAAAGCCCTCAACACTGTCCTGCCTCTTTGGTTTTTCTCCCAAGACAAAGAATACAATCCCATTCGAAATAAGACGAGACCCACACTTCCGCTACTTAGAAACCGGAATAAAAAATCACCTACCCCTATTAAAGCTCAGCACCCTGATCCTCAACAGAACGTGTGCATAGGGATCCACTGACTACCTCTTGGTACGTTATGTACTGCAGATGTGCTATAGAATCATCTTATAGCCCGCTGTAATGCAGCATCGTTTTGGGCAACACCTTTCCTTGGCAGTCCTTCCAGTGCCTCCCCAATGATATCTTGACCGTAACCCTTCAATTTCTCAAAGCCTCATCATATGATGGTGGCATACCGCTATCACTCATAATCAAATGTCTCTCCCTGTAGCCATCACCCACTCCTTTAGCTTCAGTTTAGTGTCGTCCTGCGTTGGAATCTTCTTGGTTTCCTTAAAAACTGAATACATTCTCATCATAAAAAAACAAATGTTGATCCTTGTGAACTCTCTAATTACCACTTCATCTCCCATGTACCAATCCTTGACAAGGGCCCTGAAAAGGCTGTAGCACTGCAACTACAAAACCACATTGACCAACACAACCTACTTCAAGCCTCCACATCAGACATTCACTGTTATTGTTAGAAATACAACCACAACCCTGCAGGTCACTGACAATAATCTCAAAATCAGAGACAAAAACAATCCTTGCATCACAGTTTGAGTAGATGTATAGTAGCTGGGCACTGGACGACTGAATCCCCAAAGCCTACATTACAGCCTGCGCAGAAGTATGGACATCTCTGACACTATCCTCAACTGACTTATCCCGTTCCTTTCCATCAGATAACAATATTTCCATATTAACCACTCCTAGAACCCTTGCGTAGCCTCCAAGCCTTCATCGTCTGACCCATGCTAATCTACCTCTGTGACAGCACACAACTTGGTGCTCGAATGTGCGAATGATATTCAGCTCTGTCTCAAAGTATCATCAACACTTTGCATAAAAGGATTGAGAGAATGCCTAAGTTCCATCCTTTCTTAGATGACTACACTTTACCTAAAACCTAACCCAACAAAAATAGAGTTCACCCTCATAAACAGGGTAAAATTACCAATCCGGCTCCTGTGCAATATAAGTCTTTCTTCCAACCCTTCTCTTCCAGTCAGCCATCCAAGCTCTCCTGCCCAGTATCAGGTTCAGCCCTCCGGCCTCCATGAATCCACTGTCACCCACTGAAAGCCACCTTCCATAGTGTAGCTTGCCAGTCCTCCGGCTACGGCAAAAGTGCCTTAAAGTCCAGCTCTAAACCCTTTGCTGGCTCTACATTCATAGTTTATATTATAACAAGCATGACAAGCTATTCCTCCCAGGATGCACCTACATCAACATCTTCTCTAACCAAATGACCCTGGACCTACAAATGACTCCGAAGGAAAGGAGAAGGAAACAAGTCTTCTCTGTCTTTGCTCATATTTGGTGGTGCCCATCTCAAGTATGCCCCGCCCCTCCTGTACATAAGGAAATAAGTGATGACTCATTGATTCGCCATTTTCCTCTGCTCTTCATGAACTTCACTGCAAACTCATCATGCAACTATATGAGAATGTAAATATAATTATCAGACATAAAATATGGTAACCATGCAAACTGTTCTGTCATCATTAATGAGGTTGTCTGTACATGTTTGCGTACAAGGTTTGTGTTTTGAAATGTCGGCCACACCTATGTAGCCTGCCTGCAGTGACACGTACCGTCTGTTACTCTGTTAAGAATGTGCCATACAAATCCCCTCAATAAATAACCACCACTGCATTGGCTATAAAACTGGGGTCAGGCTACAGGCCAGACACGTGAAATCAAGCAGAAGACATATCTACTTAGGCACCCAGTACCATGACTGTATGTTTGTGTGCTCAGCGCCTAAACTAGCATGTGATAGACATTTAATAGTGTGAATCCACACTTGTTAAGCGTTTTCTGTCCATGGCACGCCTGCTTTTACATCTGAATTGGTCTGCCATGGACCTAGAGGATAGAGATTTGTTTTATACTGATCTTTTTTCATTATTCAAAAAGTAGTCCCTTACTCCTGCCTATGTGACCCATGTCTGCACGTGATGAGGTTTTTGACTCCGATTCACAAAGGATTTCCGGTGTACTCTTGCAATCTTACCATTTCACCTGGGTCTAGCAGCTCTTCTTTAATGCTTTTAAGTGTTACTGAAAAAAATCAAACTCGTTAGTCGGCCAGTTGTGTTTCAAATGTTATTCAGGCTCAGATTTTAGAGTATAATAAAAATAAACAAACTCAGTGAACGAAACTGTAGTTTAACTGATTCTAATTTATTCTAGATGTCCAAAGTCAAAATGCAGCATACCAGCATCTTGTTGTTAAAGTGTAGAAGTGTGTGTAACTTTGTGAAAGGACTGTTGATATCTCTGACACTAGTCACAATACATCAAGGTGCATGTTTACAACATTTGCATAGAGCATTCCCTAGTGAATACCCACTGAATTTAATTTACGACTGTGACATTTCTGTAAAATGTACATACATAAGACTCACACCTGTCATCTCCCCATGGAAGATTGCATGGTGGCTTGATCTTGTGAATCAGGATCTAGGATCTTGCCGCAAAGGCAGAGTATTGATAAACTTACCATGATTTCAAGGCATCACTAAAAAGGCAGATTCTTGAGAGAGCTCCACAGCTGAGTGATCTGAAGGAAAACAACCTGCTTGCTTGCACGGCCTACCTTACCTGGCTGTTGCAGTGGGTGGGCAATGCCCTCTTGGAAGTGGTTTCCTTTATGTATTCGATACACCAAGGACCTATGTCCAAGGTAAGGCGAAGCACTTACAGATGAGCTTCTTATTGCTGTTTATAAGGAATTGGGTTACTGGTGAACTGGGGTCGGAGCCCTGGTCAAACAGGAACCACAATCCTAGTCAGAGTAAGGCACAAGCAAACCCCGAATTAACCTGTGCTCAATCTCCTGGTAGCTTGGCACAGAGCAGTCAGTCATTTAAGTGTTTTTCACTACCAGTACATGTACAATGCACCCTGCCTCATAGGCTGTGCAGGGTCCACCTTATGGGTGACTTATATGTATTAAAAAAGAAGGTTTGGGCTTGGCAAAAGATGAATTTTGCCAGGTTGACATGCCAGATTAAAATTGCACATACAGGCACTGCAATGGCAGTCCTGAGACATGTGTAAAGGGCTACATAAATGGGTGGCACAATCAGTGCTGCAGGCCCACTAGTTGCAATTTAATTTACAAGCCCTGGGCACATGTAGCGCACTTCACTAGGGACTTATAAGTAAATTAAATACGCCATTTGGGTATACACCAATGTTACCACGTTTTAGGGAAAGAGCACAAGAACGTTAACTCTGGTTAGCATTGTTGGTAAAGTGTGTAGTTCTAAGGCCAGCAAAAACGAAATCAGCAAAAACTGGAGGTCTAAAGGCAAAAAGGTTAGGGGGAACCACGCCAAGGATGCCAGGTTTAACAATATTGCTTTACAAACTACAGTTGTGTAGGAATCTACTGCAGTCCCTTGACCAAGAGCATTATACACACACAACGATTCCCTTCCCCAAGGGTTGGCCGCCTGCAACCTCCCTATGTGTGATGTAGCACAAACATTGAGTAAGCTTCCTACTGGGAGAGGAACTAACAATCCGAAAACATGAAAACTATTTATTCCGGTTCCTTTTTCTCAGAATTTCAACCAATAACTTGTAGGATTATTGAGAGCTATACCACCTCAAAGTATAAAGGAAAGGAACATGGATGATCATAGTTTTCATATGTATAGATTTTGAGTATCCCCTATCAGAAAGCAGGGTTTTTATAGAGGTGGAACTCATAGAACAATATGGTATAAGGCAACCGAGTGAGGCTGTATCGCAGAAATCATGATGAGAGCGGGAGGTAGGGGTAAGACAGAGAGAGACATGTAATGGAATATTACTAGACGTCACCGCTTACACTGGTTTGTACATATTTAAACACTCTACAACTAGAAGCACGGGCGATAGTGATTTTCTTAAAGTCACATGATCTTAGGGCATGCCCCAAAGTGGTCAGCCCTATTGATAAGATTGGATTGGCTTCTCATATGTTTTGGTTGTGATCTTGTCAGAATGGAGTTTCTTATAAAGCCCAGGCAGAGCCGACCTCCTTAAAACGTGAAAATTGGAAAGATAGACCCAGGGTGTTCCGTAGAAGGGTCATGTGATCGCATTGAAGTGGGCGGAGTCACTAAACTTGAACAGATCCCTGTTCACCTGAAGAGCTTGAAAACATTTAAACTCTAATACTATTTCTTGGTTTTCAGGTCTGGACTGCCTGTTTTTTTTCCCACTAGTGGGCTGGAGGCTTTGGGGACTGTTTATAAGGGCAGGATCCACTGCTTGCTCCTCTGTCACTTTCTCCAGCTTCCCTGGGCAATTAACTACATCAAGCTAGGGGCAAGAGGAGTGGAGGGTTTAAGGGATATCACGAGAGAGAGAGAAGGAGAGAGAGAAAAGAGCAAAGAGGAAGGGAACAGGGGTGGTGTTAACATTTATGCCAGGGCAGCTTTTGGTTCCCAGTTTGGCCGTATTGGTTTTAAAAACCTTCTCTCAGTATACACCTGATTGACTTTTATTGGCAAAAACTAATTTCGCTGAAAAGGTCTGTATCTATTTTCTTCCCAAGAAATCTGCACATGTCCCTTTCTTACCCAGTTCTTCTATAAACCACTAAACTCGATGATAGGAATGTATTGATGGAACAAAATGGTGCAGTACCCCCAGTCCACTTAATTGATTTTTGTTCCATCCATTTGAAACTGCCTCTGTTGGTGTGGCAGAGCTTCAGAATGTATGTTCTTTCTTCTCCTGACTCCATCTGCGCACACCCCATAAACTGGAGAGCACGAAATGGTTACTGGTGGCGTCTAAAACAATATGTATTTTCCCACTGAAGACAATATGCTTTTATTTTCCTTGCAGATACTCTTCAATTCAACAGTTTGTTTATTAAAACAATCTGTATAATAGTAAAGCGCTCCTTAAAAATGAGCAATTTGGGAATGATGCTGAGCAGGGTCTTTATAGCAAGGCTTAATGTGCTCTAAATATGTAAGGTCAGATGGCTGCACACAACTATTTATTGTGAAAAATTAAGACATCTTTTGCTGTGCTGTTTGCTGCATTTTTTAAACACAGCTCTATAAAGAGCGCAATTCGGAGTTTAGGTTTGGTACCTATTGCATATAATTCGATTGATAAAGATGTGTGTTGCAATTGAACTGGACTGTAAGCAGATATATGGGACAAAAGCTGACCCAGCCTCTCCCCATGTCATATATGTATATAATAGACTTCCAGTAACAAGAGGCATCTTTGAGCAGGAGCTGCAATTGTTGGTGGGTCACTCAGAATCCAGCGATTTCCCTAGCAGAGTAGTCTTGATTTTTAGCTCATGTATTGCCTGGTCTGCTAATTCTCTTGTCATGTCATTCTCAGGCACAGTATTTAGGAAGGCCTGATTTAACCTACCACAGCAAAACACACACACAATATGGAGGCCAGTTCTAGGAATTTCATCTTGTACTCTTTCCAACATTTGAAATGATCCAGCAAACATACCATCCGGGGAGAGGCCGGCAGAAAATTAGGGTATGGGCAGTGCCCACATTCTTCAGGAGTCTATCCAGAACATCATCCCATAACATGGTGTAAAGGCAAAAAGTTCAAGGATAGGTGAGTAAAGCATAGTACTGGGGCCTCCGGGTGTTGTTGAGATTTTGTCCTATCCATTATTAACTTGCTACCTGAAAGTACATACAAAAAAGAAATCCTGAGAAAAGTGTAAACAAATCACACATCACAGGACAGAATTGTACTTGCTGATATCTGAATTTAAGGTGAGTATAGCAAACCCCAGTCGATGCTCCCTGCAAGTGTAAAGGCTAAAGACCATTGGATGCCAGATACAGAGTGTCCCCTTATCACTCCCAGTAGTGACTGGCATGGCGAACCTCCATTTCTGAGGGACCCAAAGTACAGAATGATAAACTCATTGTAGATCTGAGATAACGGATGTTTTCTGATGAGTGGTAACCTCTAGCCAAACATTTCTTTAGAGTCTTTATGGTGGTTATTCTGCAGATAAATGCTAATTTCCGTTTTGTGAGTAAAATTATTGTTATTATTTGAGTTTTATATAACGCTGTCTACATGTTATGTGATTACATTTACAAGAGGTAGTACGGGTGATTAATAGGAGTTACAGTAAAGAGCAACAAATCATTTGGTGGTTATAAAGTCACAGCACTATAACACAAGGACGCATTGAGGAATGGCCAATCAATCAATAAGGAGTTTGTAAAGCGCGGCTCCTCACCAATGAGGGTCTCAAGGCGCTGGGGGCTGCAGATCCGTCTGAGTGCTGGGTTCATTCAAAGAGCCAGGTCTTTAGGTCCTTCCTGAATTGGGATAGCAATGGGGATTACCTATGGCGGGAGGCATGGTTTTCCAGGTCTTGGTGGTGAGGTAGGAGAAGAATCTTCCTCTGGTTCTGGTCATACGGATCCGTGGAACCGTGGCCAGTGACAGTTGGGCAGCGTGGAATGAGAGGCGGGGGTTCAGGTATGCTGGCAGTGTTCCCTCGAACCCGCGCACGTGCGCGCGCACCTCTTTGACCCCGAGCGAGCATTGACCTATGTGAAGCGCGAACGATCCCTCGAGCAGCTTGCAGCAGGGGGCTGACTCACGTAAAAACACAGGGTCGCCTCAGGCAGTCCAGGCGCGCAACGCCCTTAGGGCTCAAGGGCTGTCTCTCCGTCCCAAGCCCCCCTATCCTGCCCCCCCTGCTCCAACCACTACCACTCCCCCTTCGTGTGTGTAGCCCGGGCTGGGATAGCTTCCCGGGCGCACACACAGACAGTTTTTCAGCTGCCAGCCGCACCCGAGTACTTCACAGGCCTTTAAAAGACCATTGACGTGTTAACGAGGCTTTGTCTCACCCCTTAGAGCCCATGCAGCTCCACTCTGGCTATAGCAATATGCAGAGTGGGCTGCAGGGGCTGTAAGGGGTGAGACAAAGCCTAGTTAACACGTCAATGGTCTTTTAATGACCTGTGAAGTACTCGGGTGCGGTTGGCAGCTGAAAAGCTGTCTGTGTGCGCGCCCGGGAGCATGGACACGACACAGGGTAGATCAGAGACCAAGGCTGCGGGGCGGAGCGACAGGGACACCCGGGGCGATGACAGCGGTAGCCCAGACACCGCCAAGGAAGCAGAGACACACAGCAACAGCGACCCCACTCCGCCCACTGCTGTCAAAGGCCCGGTGTACCGCAGGCCCTTTATAGGATGTCACTTTCACCCCGACCCTCGAGGCAAACCCCTGCACTGCGGGCACTCCTAAAACAAGCATTTACAATGCAATGGTTTTGCCTTTGTTAAAGTTAGAGCTATTGGCATTGCTCTTGACATTATTTTTATTTATGTTTTTTTTTAAAACATAAAAAAATGGCATTGTCATTTACAATGCAACTAGCTTTATCTCTCGCAAATGACACCCACAAACACCCACAGAGAGCCCCCACACACACACAGAGAGCCCCCCCCACACACACAGAGCCCCCCCCCCCACACACACAGAGCCCCCCACACACACACCCACACAGAGCCCCCCACACACACAGCCACACAAAGCCACCCCACACACACCCACACAGAGCCCTCCACACACACCCACACAGAGCCCCCCACACACTGCGACCCCCCCCACACACTGCAAGCCCTACACACTGCGAGCCCCCACACACACTGCGACCCCCATTTCAATAGATGTGTGATGCTTACCTGGTACTAAATTGGTCCCTGCATGGCTGAAAGGTTTAAATGGTGTAGGAGGCAAGGGGACAAATGTGAGCATGGAGAGAAAGGAGTATAAGTTTGAGATTAGTGACTGGGTGAAAATAAAATCAGGAAGGACACAGGTTGGTCTTTCCAAATTAGATGGTCTATTTCAGATAGAAAATGTCAGTAGGTTCTTTGTGTTCTTGAGGGGGGATAGGTCCAACCGGCACCATAATCGGACGTTTATTGTTTATACCCATTCACAACAGGCAACTAGGCAGGATGGTCGTCTCAGAGCCCAATCAGCAGTGAAGCAACAAGGTCCCTAAACCTCCGTAAAAGCATGTATAACACTGAGGGGCCCTCCTCACCACACACAGGGCTTGATAGAACTTAATTAGATCCATACTGACAATTATTACCAGACCAAAAATGTGTTTAAAACAGTAACATACACACTTGATATCTAGGAGAGCTCACCGTGTAGCACTGCAGACCCCAATTTTACCCCCATTTTTGCCTGCACACCCTAAAAACGACCACATACAACATGTATACACTTTACGCGTTTAATGGCAGTTGACTAGGAAGTTCAGAAAGCTTTTTACAAGCGAGTAGTCCGCCTGCTCACGTTTTTTCTGGGTTTTCCGCTGCTCGAGTTCGCATTTTTAACATGAAATGCAAAAGGAAAAACACAAACAGACTCGAGGGGCTACTCAACATATCTAATAATATACAACTGGATATTTGCGTGTCTAAAGTTAAAAAATAGGTTTTGGCAACTTCCAACTGAGCGTTGAAGGGACTGACTGAGAAATGTGTGTCTCCGAGGCAGGGTGACAGTGTAAACAAGCATTTACAATATAATGTTTTTTTTTAAAAATCATAAATAAATGGCATTGTCATTTACATTGCCAATAGCGTAATCGTTAAATAAATGGCCTTGTCATTTACAATGCCAATAGCTTAATCGCTCGCAAATGCATGACCTATTGCATTTTACACCCACACAGAGCCACACACGTAAAGCCACCCACACACACAGAGTCACCCACACAATCTGAATCTGCACTCTGCACTCTGAACTCTGAATCTGCACTCTGCACTCTGAATCTGCACTCTGAATCTGCACTCTGAATCTGCACTCTGAGTCTGCACTCTGCACTCTGCACTCTGCACTCTGCACTCTGCACTCTGCACTCTGAGTCTGCACTCTGAGTCTGCACTCTGAGTCTGCACTCTGAGTCTGCACTCTGAGTCTGCACTCTGAGTCTGCACTCTGAGTCTGCACTCTGAGTCTGCACTCTGAGTCTGCACTCTGAGTCGGCACTCTGAGTCTGCACTCTGAGTCGGCACTCTGAGTCGGCACTCTGAGTCGGCACTCTGAGTCGGCACTCTGAGTCGGCACTCTGAGTCGGCACTCTGAGTCGGCACTCTGAGTCGGCACTCTGAGTCTGCACTCTGAGTCGGCACTCTGAGTCTGCACTCTGAGTCTGCACTCTGAGTCTGCACTCTGAGTCTGCACTCTGAGTCTGCACTCTGAATCTGCACTCTGAATCTGCACTCTGAATCTGCACTCTGAATCTGCACTCTGAATCTGCACTCTGCACTCTGAATCTGCACTCTGAATCTGCACTCTGAATCTGCACTCTGCACTCTGCACTCTGCACTCTGAATCTGCACTCTGAATCTGCACTCTGCACTCTGAATCTGCACTCTGCACTCTGAATCTGCACTCTGCACTCTGAATCTGCACTCTGAATCTGCACTCTGAATCTGCACTCTGAATCTGCACTCTGAATCTGCACTCTGAATCTGCACTCTGAATCTGCACTCTGAATCTGCACTCTGCACTCTGAATCTGCACTCTGAATCTGCACTCTGCACTCTGCACTCTGAATCTGCACTCTGAATCTGCACTCTGCACTCTGAATCTGCACTCTGCACTCTGAATCTGCACTCTGAATCTGCACTCTGAATCTGCACTCTGAATCTGCACTCTGAATCTGCACTCTGAATCTGCACTCTGAATCTGCACTCTGAATCTGCACTCTGAATCTGCACTCTGCACTCTGAATCTGCACTCTGCACTCTGAATCTGCACTCTGAATCTGCACTCTGAATCTGCACTCTGAATCTGCACTCTGAATCTGCACTCTGAATCTGCACTCTGAATCTGCACTCTGCACTCTGAATCTGCACTCTGCACTCTGAATCTGCACTCTGCACTCTGAATCTGCACTCTGAATCTGCACTCTGAATCTGCACTCTGAATCTGCACTCTGAATCTGCACTCTGAATCTGCACTCTGAATCTGCACTCTGAATCTGCACTCTGCACTCTGAATCTGCACTCTGAATCTGCACTCTGCACTCTGCACTCTGAATCTGCACTCTGAATCTGCACTCTGCACTCTGAATCTGCACTCTGCACTCTGAATCTGCACTCTGAATCTGCACTCTGAATCTGCACTCTGAATCTGCACTCTGAATCTGCACTCTGAATCTGCACTCTGAATCTGCACTCTGAATCTGCACTCTGAATCTGCACTCTGCACTCTGAATCTGCACTCTGCACTCTGAATCTGCACTCTGAATCTGCACTCTGAATCTGCACTCTGAATCTGCACTCTGAATCTGCACTCTGAATCTGCACTCTGCACTCTGAATCTGCACTCTGAATCTGCACTCTGAGTCTGCACTCTGCACTCTGCACTCTGCACTCTGAGTCTGCACTCTGAGTCTGCACTCTGAATCTGCACTCTGCACTCTGAATCTGCACTCTGAATCTGCACTCTGAGTCTGCACTCTGCACTCTGCACTCTGCACTCTGCACTCTGAGTCTGCACTCTGAGTCTGCACTCTGAGTCTGCACTCTGCACTCTGAATCTGCACTCTGAATCTGCACTCTGAGTCTGCACTCTGCACTCTGCACTCTGCACTCTGAGTCTGCACTCTGAGTCTGCACTCTGAGTCTGCACTCTGAGTCTGCACTCTGAATCTCACTCTGAGTCTGCACTCTGAGTCTGCACTCTGAGTCTGCACTCTGAGTCTGCACTCTGAGTCTGCACTCTGAGTCTGCACTCTGAGTCTGCACTCTGAGTCTGCACTCTGAGTCTGCACTCTGAGTCTGCACTCTGCACTCTGAATCTGCACTCTGAATCTGCACTCTGAATCTGCACTCTGAATCTGCACTCTGAACTCTGAATCTGCACTCTGCACTCTGCACTCTGAATCTGCACTCTGCACTCTGAATCTGCACTCTGAATCTGCACTCTGCACTCTGAATCTGCACTCTGAATCTGCACTCTGCACTCTGAATCTGCACTCTGAATCTGCACTCTGAATCTGCACTCTGAATCTGCACTCTGAATCTGCACTCTGAATCTGCACTCTGAATCTGCACTCTGAATCTGCACTCTGAATCTGCACTCTGAATCTGCACTCTGAATCTGCACTCTGAATCTGCACTCTGAATCTGCACTCTGCATCTGCACTCTGCACTCTGAATCTGCACTCTGCAAAATCGAGTACGTCTCATCAGAATTAAAGCCTTTAAACGCACAGTCATTTGTGAAAAAGACCTCTCGACTTTAATATCTATATCGTCAATTATGATAAAATCATCTTTCACAGTTGTACGAAACAGTAAGAACCTCCATATTCTTCTCAGTAAAATCGAGTTTATAAATGGGTCTGTAAAAACATATTACAAGCAACTCGGCCTGCTGCCACGTTACTATCCTGACAGTCCGTTTCTTTTGATGACCTTCCGTGGAGCAAATCAGAGAGAGGCGATTCATGCCCATTATTCTGAGCAGGGGGTCAACGGTCCAAATTGTTGTGAAAATTTAAAGCATGAAAATGCAAAAAAAAATTCCTTTGAGCACTCATTGCAAACACATATTTCATCTTTAATGAATTTCTAATCTGCCTCCCGTCACTCCTCTGCATATCTTTGCCGATCAAGTTCAAACCGCAAATTAAAGTTTAGAGTTATGACAGTCACATTTTAAAAGTCCACCCAAATGCACTTCATGACAGAATTAAACTTTTAACAGAACGTGAAATAATTTATGTAAGCTCACAAAGCTTTCCAGCGAGTGTTTTATGGAGCAGGGTTCACTCTATTTAGAAGCAGGCGGCATTTTGGTAAGAAGGGAATTGGGTGAAAGACAAAGGACTCTGCCCAAGATCACACGCTTTCGGTCAAGTGAGGGAGCAGGGGTTAGCGCCGAAGTCTCCTTGTTTTACAGTTAAGTAGCTACGAGCGCCTCTTCGCTTCATTGGGGAGAGGAAGGTATAGTGCTGTAATGTGAACTGGGTGTTCTCTAGGCGCTGTTTTTAAGCAGCACCCTTCCTCCAGCGGACCACAAAAGGGTGCGTCTGAGTTCCCATCGAGTTACCCTCCGATGCTTTCCCCGTCCGCCCCCCTAGTGCCAAGTGACCTTTGCCCTGGAGATGATGTGCTTTAAGGTAGCGCTTACAATACATTTTGGCGCTGCCATCACTGGACTTAGACACTACACCCCAAACCAGTGTTCAGCTGAAGCGTCAAGAGCTCACACCTTCAATTCTTCAAACACTTTAACAACACACACACACAGCTGCGCCACCTCCTGCTTTGAGGGGGGGGTCTTTCCAAAGAGACGTGGGAGCGTCCTCTGTGAAGCACCAGAATACTGCTTTGTATAAAGCGCGTGTAATGTTTTCACTGTCTGCCTTGTAGCTTAGTGACGCTGTATCAGCTGTCCTCACTTGTGCAGAGCTGGCAACTGGCCCCGTGACGTAAGCGGTAGCTTGAGCCTTCCGCGGGGTTGTAGCAGAGAGTACGGTGCATTCTGGGAGCTGTAGTCCCACGCGTCATTAAATACATACAAAATGCATAGAAGAGTCAAGATACCACGGAGATGGTCACGCGTCATTAAATACATACAAAATGCATAGAAGAGTCAAGATACCACGGAGATGGTCAAGATGCCACGAGAAGGAGACCCGACACGTCACGGCAGGATCAAAATTCCACCAATGAGCAGCCACGGAGAAGGAGACCCGACACGTCACGGCAGGATCAAAATTCCACCAATGAGCAGGAAGGCAGGTGCCGGCAATGCCGGACCAGATTCGGGGGCGTTCCCGGCTTTTGGCTGACGTCGCGTGACGTAGCCAAAAGCCAAAAATTCTCGGGAACGCCCCCGAATCTGGTCCGGCATTGACGGACAGGCCCGTCTTCCAATGGCTAGCCTCCATTTATGGAGCTAGCCAATGAAAGACGGGGGCCGTTCCTCTCTCCCGTATTTATCTCAATAGGTTTTCGCCTGCGCGAAAAAGATGCGCAGAGCGCATCTTTTCGCCAGGCAAAACCTAAACAGTCTCCTAAGACCAGTCGTGCCCACCCAGGCCCAGCCCTGTCTCTGCCCCGTCTCTGCTCTGCCTCTGAGGCCCGACTCCTGTACGGTGCCTCCTCTTCTGTCAAAACCAGTCATCCGGGTGGAAGCAGGCCTCTGCACCAAGCCTGCTGCTAACACCAGCGTCGCCAGTGCTACACTTAACATCACACATTTTCTCTTTTCGTTCATGTACAATGTATTGCTCGCTTCATCCTTTCCAGTGCACAGTGTATTAGTAGTTTTTCAAAATGCATAGATTCTTTGAACTCGGCGTTTAACACAGTTAACGCCATTTACATGGTTCCAAGGGTTTTGGTATTTGTGAAATGTGATCACTGGCCACTAATAATATCTGGCAGCTGTCCAGGCCAGCAGACACGTGAATTAACATGTCATTAGAAATCCTCGATGGCATACTACAACTAAACTGTTTATTTGTTTAACGTCATTTGTTGTGCCCCTTAAAGTGAGATTGCATCTAACGTGAAAATATACTAATAGATGCTAAATATGAACACTGCGTAGAAAGTGTTTTAGAAGTAAGCCTCTTTCCAAGACGGATACGTAAGTCTTTGACTAGGTATGTTTAATAAGGATGATGACCATATATACGTGCGATATGTTTTGGAAACACTGTGTTATGCATCTTTGCCATTGGCTATAGAAAGTGCCTGGTATACCTCTTTTTGTTTACAACAAGGTGTGCAGTATATAATATTGTGACTATACAGTCACTTGAACGTAA
Source organism: Lissotriton vulgaris (assembly GCF_964263255.1). Taxonomy (NCBI): domain Eukaryota; kingdom Metazoa; phylum Chordata; class Amphibia; order Caudata; family Salamandridae; genus Lissotriton; species Lissotriton vulgaris. The sequence goes on along the minus strand of NC_141689.1, from coordinate 252,938,825 downwards.
TGTGCCCAGCAGTCCAATGTCTCAAGATCAACCTCTTCGAAATACAATTTTGACAAAGGCTGAATGCCTTCCCACTAGATAGATACTTGGACCAAATACCTTATATGTTTTAACTCAGGTCACTGTTTTTACTTAACCCCTTCGATGCTTGTGACGGAACGGTTCCGTCACGAGCGCCGGTTGGGCTGTGCTTATGACGGAACCGTTCCGTCACGGCCACGCCCCTTATTTAGAACCTTCAGCACAGCGCGAAAATTCGCGCCGCGCTGAAGGTGTTAAATGGTTGTTCTTTTCAACTGTTACAGCCCAACTTCTTGTAAAGCGATCTAAACCCGTGACCATGCTTGTGCTATAGAAAGCGGGGAAAAAAGAAAGTGGTTCTGTGTTGCCCATTGAACCGGATGCTACTATTGAGGAAAAAACAAAAGACTTTGCATTCTGCCTTTTCCTTTTCGTAGTTCCTTCAAGTCCAATCATATTTTTATCTTAGCATTTTGTATTGTTTCTGCATAAAGTAACTGTAACATGTTTGGAGATCCCTACCTTCCACGACCCTGCATGACTCCAAAACACGCCTCACTTAAACAACTGTGCAAACCCACCCATACTTCCATTATGTTCAACATATGGGTAGCCTTTTACTCAAAGATGGTAGTGTGTAACTAGTCGATTTTAATGTAACATTTGCACACATGGCAACTTTAGAAAGTGGCCACTCTTTTGCCCAACATTTCCCGACTGTTTTTGGTTGCACACAAGCTTTTGTTCTCTTGACAGCCTTCTGCCCTCTTAGGGGCAGGTGAGAACCATACTGAGGAAGGAAAACAAAGGATCTGCCAAGGCAGGAGGTGTGATTTCATTCTTGCTGGAAGGCCAAACAGGTTGTGAGCCAAAAAGGTGAGCTTCAAAGGGAAAGCCATATTTGAAGGGCAAATGGTAGTCACATTCGAGAGGTGCTGCTCTTTTGATTTAGCAGATAGGCTGGCATTTCGGCCAAAGAGAGAAGCTGTTGCCAAACCTTTTTTCCATGGGTAGATAGCCCCCAGGTGGACACACCTTTGGGGTGGACTAGGGAGCCTCACACATCAAGGGAAGGTTCTGCCTTTTTGGGAATGGGTAGAATAGTATGTTTTGGGCTAGCCAGATGCCACTCTTTGCTGATGTCGTCCCTAGGCGAGAGGAGAACTGGTAGCCCATTGCCTATTAAAACATATACAGGGCCATAAAAGCTGAAGAAGCCTGCCATGGTGAGTTGGTAGCTAAGAACACATAATTGTCACTGACTGCCAAAGTGCAGTCTAAGACATCAAGTTCAGGCCCTCAAAAGTTTCACCTGAATCTGCTGGACCCGGTAGAGTTATTGGAGTACAGGTTTGTGGCTTGACAAGGGAGTTAATGACATTTAAAAGAAACAACAGGTTTTGCGGTAGTGGAGGCCCAGTTGTATCTGTTTTTTGTCTGCACTTCACATGAACTTCAAGGGACAAGGCCTCTGAAACCAAAGTTGCCCCACTATGTTCATGGACTGAGGGGTGGCACAGGAAGGTCCCCTGACACCTGCTCAGCATCCTTTATCCCTTGCATCACTACTACTCCTTTGATTCCTATGGAGCTTCACCCGTAGACTATGGAACTAGAGTGGAGACTGCTTTAACTGCAAGGTAACTGTTACTCTGTACCTTATTGTTCCCTGTGACTGGCTCAGTTAGGACCTGGTTGCCACAAGAGCCGTTGTCAAGTAACTTGTGATGGCTAACTCTAAATTGAAAGTCGCAGTAGATTGCAGTGATTTATTGTTCTAAGTCAAAATCTGGGATTTACTGTTTCTTTGAAAATTCATATCACCGGTACACTTATGTGGACTTTTGTCATTGAAGTGTTTTTTAAGACAAAAATGCAAAAATGTTTTCCTTTATATTCAACTGTTTTGGTACTGCTAAATGCTTATCACTTGTTCATTTGTTAAATCCTGACTGCTGTGGCTCAGAGCCAGACTGCTGTGGCTCAGGACCACAGCTACCCAGAACTGAGCTAAGGTTTTTCATACGGACCTGATACTTAATTGTGCTTTTATTACACTTGTGAGGGTGCACAACCACACCATATATTAAACCACTTCCCTCACATCTTCTTTAGGCATTAACTCAGGTCATTTCGCTACAAAAGCTTTCTTTCTTTTTATTACACTTTGTGTAAAAGCACCCCATAGGCACATTCACTTAATGTTGGCCGCGCCCCTTTTTTAGACGCTGCACCCACATACACGGTCTGGTTCCTGGCGCACATAACCTTGGCTGCAGCGCACAGAGACCTTACACTGCCGCACACCGAGGAAAAAAATTAGAGGGAACATTGTATGCTGGTTCAACATTGTAGAGGGCCTTGTATGCATGGGTGAGGAGCTTGAAGGTTATTCGTCTGTCTACTGGGAGCCAGTGGAGTTCAGCAGTTGTTGTGTTATATGGCTGTAGCGGGGGTTGTTTAGGATCAGTCTGGCTGCTGCGTTTTGGACGTTCTGGAGCCTTCGGAGGTGTTTCTTGGTGACGCAGGCAAAGAGTGTGTTGCCTTAGCTGAGTCTGCTGCTGATGAGGGCATGGGTGACCATCTTCCTGGATTTGATGGGGATCCTTCTAAAGGTCTTTTGGAACAGGCAGAGTGTGTTGAAGCATGAAGAGGAGACAGCATTGATCTGGAGGTCCATTGTTAGCGAGGAGTCCAGTATGATGCAGAGGTTTTGTGTATGGTCCATGGGTGTGGGGGCGTTCATAGTACAGCGTGCCATAAGGAGTCGTTCCAAGCTGAGGGGGTGGATCCCAGGATGGGGACTTCTTTCTTGTCTGAGATGAGCTTGAGGCATATGTTTCTCATCCAGGTGGTGACGGCTTTCATCCCTTCGTGGAAGTTGTTCTTGGCGACTGTGGGTTTGTTGGTGAGGGTAAGCTGGGTGTTGTTGGCATAGGAGATGATGTTGAGTCTGTGGTTCCTGACGATGGCTGCGGGTGGGACCATGTTGTCATTAAAGAGGGTGGGGCTCAAGGAGGTGCCCTGGGGCACACTACAGCTGATCTCTGTAGGTTCTGAGAGATACAGTGGTAGTCTGACCCACTGTGTTTGGCTGGTGAGGAGGGAGCAGATCCAGTCCAGGGCTTTGTTGTGGATGCCGGCATCGTGGAGTCTTGTCCTTAGGGTACGTGGGAGATACTGTTAAAGGCCGCAGAGAGGTCCAGGAGGATGAGGGCAGCGGTTTCGCCCTGGCCGAGGAGAGAGCGGATGCCATCAGTGGCGGCAACAAGTGCGGTCTCAGTGCTGTGGTTGCTTCGGAAACCAGATTGGGAGAAGTCCAGGACGTGGTTGGTTTCAATGAAATCAGCAAGCTGGGCGTTGATGGCTTTTTTGATTACCTTGGCTGGGAAGGGGAGCAGGGAGATGGATCTGAATTTCTTGAGGTCAGTCGGATCCGCGGAAGGCTTCTTTAGCAGGCGGTTGAACTCTGCGAGTTTCCAGTCATCAGTTAAGGTGGCGGTCTCAATGGAGCAGTTGATGGTGCAGGGTACCTCGGGTGCGATGGCGGAGGAGGCTCTGTGGAAGATATGGCGCGGGCAGGGATCTGATGGGCTCTGGAATGGATGCTCTTCATGGTCTTTAGGGTGTCATCTGTAGTGAGCAGGGTCCAGTTGAGCAGGATCTGCTGGGGGCCGCGGTGGCGGCAGGTTAGTCTTGGATGTCGAGGATGACGTAGATCTGCTTGATCCTGTGGTGGAAGAGGGTGCTGAGTTTGTTGCAAAGGTCTTGGGAGGGTGGGATGTCTGTGGTCTCGTTGTTGGGCTTGGCAAACTCCTTGACAATAGCGAAGAGTTCTTGGCTGTGTTGTGCACTGGTGTTGATTCTGTCTTGGAGGGCCTTTTCTTTGTAGCTTTGATGAGGTGGTGGTGTACGGCGGCGCTGGCATCCGGGGTTTTGTTGTTCCTCCATCCCTTCTTGAGCTCTTTACAGATGCTTGTGGACTCTTGGAGGGCGGAAGTCAACCAGCTTGCTCTCTTGACGTGTTGTTTGTTGGGGGCTTTCTTGAGAGGAGCCAGGGTGTCGGCGCAGTTGGCGATCCATGGGAGGAAGTTGCATTCTGCAGTGTTGGCATCTGTGGATATCGGTTGCGGGGTTCTGCTGATGAAGGTGAAGAGATGTTCTTCGGTGACTTTGTTCCAGCTTCTGTGTGAGAAGCTGTGGGCTTGGTGGTGTACAGTGTGTTTTGTGAAGGAGAAGTGAATTCAGTGGTGGTCAGTCCAGAGGAGCTTGGTGGTGTGGCTGACGGTGATGCTGTCGCTGGCGGTGAAGATGGAGGTCAAGCGTGTATCCTGCTGTGTCCGTAGGCGAGGTAACTAGCTGCTTGAGTCCCATGTTAGCGAGGTTCTCTAGGAGGGATGAGGTGTTATGGTTGTTGGGGTTGTTCAGGTGGTAGTTGAGGTCACTTAGTAGGGTGTAGTCGGTGGGTGCGAGCACCTTGAGTGTGATGAAGCTGATGAAGGCATCAGGGAAGGGAGCCCGGGTGGGGGGACGGGGGTCTGTAGACGAGGGTGCCGTAGAGGGTGATGTTCGGGTTGGTCTGGATCTGGAAGTGGAGGTGCTCTATTGAGGTCACTGGGTTGTCAGAGTGGGTGGTCAGGTGAAGGGTGTTTTTGTGGATGGCAGTGCCTCCAACTAGTCGGATGGCACGGTCCTTGCGGATGATCTTGTAGCCATCGGGTATAGCAGTGACGATGTCCGTTACTGACCTGGGGTTGGTCCAAGTTTCTGGAATGAAGGTGATGTCAGGTGAGGTGGAGTCAAGGAGGTCCCAGATCTCTGTGGCATATCTGTGGAGGGAGCAAACATTCAGGAGGATGCAGCTGAGGCGGTTGGGTGCATTGAGGGTTGGTCTGGCCGGTGGAGGAGTTGGAGTGTAGAAGTGGGTGGGGGTGCTGCGGCAGTGATGGCAGGATATGGGGCAGTGAGTGTCGTTTGGCGTCAAGAGCTGGCAGGTGGGGTGCGTCCGAGGTTGAGTGTGTGGACGGTGCTGGAGTCGTTGCGACCAGGCTCCGTGGCGCTGGGCACAGTCCAGGCGCGTAAGGGTGCAGACGAGCTTGCCTTTGACGCGCTAGTGGGGCGGCCGCACAGCGGCTGCCATTAGGTAGTGTGAGGGGGCGGGCTGGACAGATAGGAGGCGGGAAGTGGGAAATTCTGCACTGGAAAGGGGCTGGGTGCAGAGGTCTGCAACTGCGCAAAAAGGGTGAAGTGAAAGTGAAAAAGATAGAGAGAAAAGTGGCAAAAGTAAAATAGCAGAAAAAAGGTGGAAAAGGAGACTGGAAGAAGTGGCTGAAAACACAGGGACAGATGGCTGAAACAGAAGCAGCGCAGAGACGCTCTACCACTGGACCACCAGGGATGAGGCACAGGCAGAGCCTGTGGGTGGAAAAGGGCTCAAACTCACTAGGGTCACTCACCAGGGTCAGTGGGTCTGTAGGGCAGCAACTACTTGGTGTGGAGCTGTGCAGGAGGGGAGCAGTTCACTGGCCAGGTCAGTGGGATTGATGCATCGGTGACAGTATAGGAGACTGAAAGAGTCAAGTGGCAGTCTTGAAGGAACCAGACAATTAGAGAAACGTAGAGAAGCTTGTGCGCGTGTTGAAGTAGTTGTTGAGAAGTAGAAGTTTAAGGTCCCGTTTATAGAAAGGAAAAGATGGGTTGCAGCGGAAATCCTTGGGGAGTGAGTTTATTGGACATCTTTAACTAGTTCATGCCATCTCTGCAGCTAGACCATGTTTAAACAAATGATTGTCCAAAGGTGAATGCAAACCCAGTCCCCCTTCACTGAGGGTGCCTGAATCATCTTCAAACTGCTTTATGCGGGTGAGCAGAGCGTGAAATACAGTGGATCCGGGGGTGGGAGGGACATCACTTCCTCAGAAATGAACTTGTCAAGAGACTGCTTATTGCCTCCCAGTATGATAAATTGTGACACAGAACAGATGAGATTTCTGGGGGAAATGGCGTGGTCACTCCAACTGCATTCACACTGGCATTGCTCTGTGCTATTGCTGCACACTGGCAGATGCCCCGCTGTTGGAAAAGCTAACATTTGTGCACTGTAAATGATGTGTTGGGCACAAAAATGGGCAAACAGGTCAACCGCACGTTTTAGCAGCTGTCTTTTCCCCACTCACCTAAGTAAAGCCCCTACTCTTTTACCTTCATTTTGTTTTACATCCATGTTAGAGCAATGATAGGAATACCATTGAATTAGGTAATTATTCTGTGGTGCAATGCTAGGCGCCTAAGCCCTATGAATCTATTGCGCACCCAAAATAAACACACGACCACACAGTATTGCGGTTGGGTCGCGACTGGCCTCGTGTGACCATGACCCGTTTATTTAACACACACAGACCACACCTGGTCTGAGTGCGTGGATTCAACATATCCGGCCCACCCCGGGTCTGATCATCGCACCGCTGACTCACTACATCCCATCTCAACTCAATCTCTTTTTCTTTGCTTCGTGGGCTGGCCTCCGACTCGCCACTTGGCATGCAAACTCTTAGTCGGGAACTTGGGACAGGATTGTCTCTTAGTCTGTATCTGGGGTTGCTAATAACTTCCAAAAAGGAATGGTTGCCATATGTAATTGGATGAATTCGAACTGTCTGAAACTTAACTCGGATAAAACCGAGGTGATGGTGTTTGGGAAACTCACTCCTGCATGGTCTTCTACCTGGTCGCAGCAAGATCTTGGCCCCCTGCCGAATCCTGTCACCAAGGTTAGAAATCTTGGTGTTATCTTTGATAACAAACTCTCATTCCCCAACAAGCCAACTCTATAGTTTCTGCCTCCTTTTTCACACTTAAAATGATTTTAAAAATCCAACCTTATCTTCCCTTAAATACCATAAATACTTTGATTTCTACCTTACTAATGTCCCGAGTCGACTACTGTAATGCACTCATGCTTAATGCCCAAGAACAAGTAGTCAACAAACTTCAGCTGGTCCAAAACGCAGCTGCACGACTCGTCACAGGTACACCAAAATTCAAACCCATCTCTAATACCATCAGTAAACTTCATTGGTTACCAATCAGACAACGTATCAAATTCAAAGGCCTCTGCATCGCTTTCAAAAGCATTCATGAAAAAGCACCTTCCTTTCTTAAAGACGTCCTTTGTCTCTATCGACCACTACGCAATCTTAGATCTGCTGATGCAAATCTTCTGAAAGTAATCAAAACTAATAAAGCAACTTGGGGAGATAGATCCTTCGCAGTAGCTGCGGCTAAACTATGGAACACCTTGCCAGGACATCTAAAGAAACGTTCCAACATTATTATCATTCAGGAGGCAGCTGAAGACATGGCTGTTCAATCACTAGATGCCTTCACTCTCGGGCCCAACCTTTCAATTTTTTCTGTCAAAGCTCCAAGACACCCTTGGGTAAACGTGCGCTCAACAAATTGCATAAAATAAAAAAATAAAATGGCCTCAGCCCTGGGGCCGAGCTGCTGATTTTGCTGGCACTGTAGCTTGGTCTTCTGGGTTCAGGGGAATCGCATTGGTCTCCAGATGTGCTTCTCTCGGTTCCCCTAGATTGTCGCTTGGCCGGGTGCCCAGGCCTCCCGTCTCGGAGGGTTCTTCCCCTGCTTCTTCTGCGGTAAAGTCCCCTTCTCCATTCGTGGTTCTGTCTACTTTTTTGAACCACAAGACATTTCTGGTTATGTCTGCCCCTCTCTCCACGGTGATCATGGTCCCCTTGATGCTAGTAATGGTCCAGTATCCCTATTCATAGGGGGTCCAGAATTTTTCCTCTGGTCTCTGATCTCGCATGATTGCCCAGTCTCCCCACTAGGTCACGGGACCTTGCTCTCCTCCTGTGACTGTCCCTTCAGTTCTGATGTTCTCTCCTCTCTTCGTCTTCATTGTAAGGAGGCGGGGTCCACCCAGGGCATGTTGCGATGGTGTTGCGGCATGGACCGTTGAACATTAGCGCCATCGGGCCTGATGCTTGTTGCTGTGTGGGGTGCTTCTGCACTCCGGGAGGAACAGCTGTAGGTGGCGTTCCGGGTCTGCATTCTTGGCCACAGAAATGCGCAGGGGCTTGCCTTGAGTCCATGGGGCATTGAGGGGTGATGTGGTGGTGTTGAATCCCACAGAGCTGCATGAATTTGCAGAACTTTTCCCCTTGGAACCCGGGCCTGTTGTCGCTTTTGATATCCCTCGGACATCCGAACATCGCAAATGTCTTTTTCAGGATTGGGGCAATCCCAACAATCTTGGTAGAGCTGACGACTTCCACTACTGGATACTTAGAGTAGCTGTCCACCATAACCAGGGTTGTGGCCTTCATGGAAACTCCCAAAGTCGATGCTCACTTTCTCCCATGGAGGTAGTCCCATGTTCATCGGTCTGGACGGGAGCGGGTCGCTCTGGTGCACTGGTTATTTGGCATGCTGGGCACTTCTTCACCATCTCTTCTCCTTGGCCCTCAAGACCTGGGAACTAGACCTTTTCCGCATCCTGGCTTTCATCTTTTCAATCCCCTAATGTCCTCTGTGGGCTACTTGGGTTGCTTGATGTTGTAGCGCAGCAGGGACGACTATGCGAGATCCCCACAGCAGGATCCCCTCTTGGGTCATGCTCAGCTCATGTCAGATTCTCCACATTTTTGTGAGGTAATCCCCGTCGGGCCCAGACCAGTCATTGGCCGTCTGTAGGAATTGATTCCAACTGCCTCCTTGGACCTCACAGTGCGCACTCTGGTGAGGACTGGGTCCAGCTCAGTAGCCACCGTGATGTCCACCAGTGCTAGCGCTTTGGGACATGTGATCGTCGAGATCATGTTGAGATGAGCTTCCAGTGTTTCAACTTCCTTCTCATCTTGGCATTCCCTTGGGGTTGGGTGTCGAGAGAGGAAATTTGCCAGATGTTTGGCGCCTGGCCGGTACACTACCTCCATCTCGTACTGTTGTAGTTCGATGGCCCACCGTTCCATTCGCGGGGGTGTATGAGGTGCCGATCCATTTGAACAGGGGCACCAACGGCTGGTGGTCTATGATGACCTTGAACGGTTGCCTGCAGATGTACAAGGGAAAATGCTAGCATGCCCACTGAATGGCCAGCGCTTCCATCTCAATCTGTGCATAGCGTGTTTCAGTGGGTGAAAGGGACTTGCTGGCATAGGCTAATACAGCCTACCATCCCGGCTCCTGCTCCTGGGTGAACACTGCCCCGAGGCCCACCGAGCTGGCGTCAATGATAAGTTCTGTGAGCTTAGCAGGGTCAAAATACACCAACGTGGTGCATTCGAGGAGTGCACTTTGACCTTCTGGAACGCCGCCTCTTCTTGATGTTCCCACTTCCACGTGGCGTTGGAGCGAGTGAGGTTCCGAAAGGGTTCTGCTTCGGTGGCCAGATCTGGAAGGAATCGGCCACAGTATGTGGACTTTCCAAGGAAGCTTTGGACCTCCTACACTGTCAAGGGAGGTGGTGCATCTTTTATGGCTGGGGACTTCTTTGGGTCTACCTGTATTCCCTCCTAGTTGAAGAGGTAGCCGAAGAATTCTCCCTCTGGAAGACGAGACATTTTTCTCTATGCAGGGTGACGCCATGCTCCTGGAGCCATTTCAACATGGCCCTTAGATGCTGGTAGTACTCGTCCGCGGTGGGGGAGTGGATGTGGATGTCATTACTTACGTTCAGCACCCCTGGGAGACCTGTTAAGATCCCCGCACTGTGTCCTGGAACAACTCCGCCGCTGAGGATATTCCAAAATTGAGGCGTTTGTATCGTTGCAGCCCCAAGTGGGTGATAACCATAGTGATGTACCTGCTCTCTTTATCCTGAACCAACTGGTAGTCCCTGCGTTCAGGTCCAATCTTGAAAACCACTGTGACCCATTGACGTCGGCGACAATGTCATCCATTGTTGACGTAATATGGCATTCCCGCCGGATTGCTGTGCTGGGAAGGCGCATTTCGATACATAATCGGATCTTCCCGGGCTTTCTTGGATTCTCTGCTATGATCATGGGTGACACCTAAGGGGTTGGTCCAGATACCTTTTCCATTACCCCTTGGTCTTCGAGCTTTTATGGCTCCTGCTCAACGATCCGCTGTAGATGGAAAGGGATCCGCCTGTGGTGTGGGGCCATTGGGGCGACTGAGTGGTCGATGTGGAGCTTTACTGGGGGCGCCTCTTGATGCATCCTAGGCCCTTGAAAAGGTCAGCGAGTTGGCCCAGCAGCTCCTCTGGCTGGTTCACCCGTATGCTCCTTGCGAATGTCACCAGCCCTAGGTCTTTAGCGGCGTGGCTCCCGAGCAGCATATCGACCTCTTGGTCGATGACGTGGACAACTGTGATGATCTCATTGTCTTTCATCCGGATTGGCACGGTCATCCTTCCTCGCAGCGGTAGGGGTGAGTCTCTCCCATACGCAAAGATCTTCATCTTGGATGGTGTCAGTTAAAGGCTTGGGTCGTAGTTTATGGTATTGTTGGATCCACATAACATTCACAGATGCACCAGTGTCAATGACCACTTTTACCTCCGATCCGGCTATCCTCATGGTGCACGTGGGTTGTGGTCTTCTCTGTCTTTTCAGTTCTTTGGTGAAGGAGACCAGGTAGGTCTCGACTTCATCATCTTAAGTCGATGTGTCTTCTACTCAATCAGTCGCTTGTTCGGTCCGTTTGGTGCTGCTTGACGTTGCCAACGAGGCGCTCGACAGTTGGCGCACTAATTTCCGCATCGGTTTTGCCCTCTGATGTCCTTGCGTTGGCTCCTCTTCCGGCAAACTGACGCAAAAAGGTTTAGATTCTCACAGTGAGAGTATGGCCGGCATTGGGCAGGGCATGTGTGGACAGGATGTTCTTTGCGTCCACACTGGCCTTTCGGAGTTAGAGGTGGACGGCCCAGCAGCCTGCTCCCTCTGTCTCATGTCCTAACGGCATCAACCTTCTCCATCTGGATGGTTGTGGTTTTCTCTGTCGGCTGTGTCAATGCTAGGTCCATTTCGTTGCTCTGGCTGCCGAGAGGAGTTCTGGCCATGACCAGCATGTCGTTGAGGGGTATATTCGGATGCCTTAGTATCAGTGCATGCAGTGTCTTGCTGTGGACGCCCTGGATTATTTGGGCGCATATCTCTTCTGTGGCTTGGTCATCTGTGATGTAGGTACCTGCTAGCTCTCTGTCATGTGTAGAATACATTGATTGATTCCCCTTCTCTCTGCCGGGCCTGGCGCAGCTTGAACCTCTCGATAGTGGGGTTCAATTATGTGCGTTAAGCGCTGCTACGGCAGCATCGCAATCGGTGGGTACCCAAGTATTTGGGAGGTGTTTGAACAGGTGGTACACCTCTTCTCCTGCATAGTGGAGCAACAGTGACCTCTTTACAGCTCCATCTGTTTCCCTTGTTGTTACGAAGTAGTTCTCTAGCCGCCCTATCCACGTCTTCCATCGTGGGGTCGCAGTGGTGGGGTCGGTTGATTCGCTTAATAGGGGTAGGACCCTGTTGAATTACGCGGCCAGGCTGCTGACGGGTGTTGGGTTCGGGGTCTACCATTTTATCCTACTGGGGTGTTGCTCTTGCGTAGCGGTGTTTGGTCTGTTCACCCTTGCAGGTGCAGGGTCGTGCAGGGTCATGGCACAGGTGCGCTCTTCTATTTTTGGCTTGCCACAGTGAGGGTCTGGGGCCTTGTGTGGAGAAGTGCCTCTTGTATTGTTACTAGTATTCTCATTTCGTTTTTTTTTCCTTTTAGAAGGGCTGTGGTTCAGGCTCCACCCTATGGTGGGGTACTGTGCTGTTCCTGGAGTTTCCAATCGCAGCCGCTGTGCTCCTGCCCGCTTCTGTGGGTGTAGTACCCAGTGTCAGTGCTCTACTGTTTGAGGCAGCGTGGCTTGACTCCTGCTTGCCCTGCAGGGCCATGCTGTGTGTCTCGTGCTGGCTGGGGGAGTCTTTCATACACTGGGGGGGTAGGGGGGCATTCTTACCGGCTGCTGCAGGTGTCTGCTGTGTGCTTCGTTAGCTGTGCGGACCCTCCCTAACGACTTTCACCGTCGGGGTAGGCCGGGGAATGCAGGCAGCACTCCCGCTCCTCTCGGATGCACGGACTGTGTGCGCGGTGTTGGGGGACTTGACGCCCGCTCTGGGGAGGTCGTGTATGATCGTGGGTCCGGCTCCGCACTTGTCGCCAGTATTGCGTGGTGCAATGTTAGGCTCCTAAGGCTTATGAATCTATTGCACATCCAGAATAAACACACACGACCACACAGTATTGCAGTTGGGTCGCGACTGGCCTCGTGCGACCACGCCTTGTTTATTTAATACACCCAGACCACGCCTGGTCTGAGCGCATGGGTGTGACATATCCAGCCCATGCCGGGTCTGAGCACTTCTCCGCTGACTCACTACAGTAATAACACCTTTTATTCAGTTTGTGGTGGGTGCTATATAAGCAGCCTCTATGATTAACGCAGAAAGTAAAGTGGAAGCAAAGTGCAGGTGTTCTGTAAAGTGCTCCAATACCTTTGGGTCGAGTGTACGCTACATACATGTGCAAAAAAAAAATACAAGTTAAAATGTGATCAAGCCACTCCGGTGGTGAAACGCGTTATGGCGGACTTTTGAAAAAATAAACGCTACTTGCTTTTGCACTTACTCTGGGCTCGAGTCTACTTCCTTGGTGCCTGCTGGAAACTCGTTGTTGCACCTGATCTTCGCAAGCAGTCTCTTGGATATATATATATATATATATATATATATATATATATATATATATATATATATATATATATATATATATATATATATACATGTGTTGTATCAACCTACATCAATCACGCATGGCCACACACCTCAGCTTCTAGGTGCACAACTTAAAGATTAGTTGAGAGCGTTGATCGTCAAGAGTCGAGGCTGTTGAAACTTTTGAGGTTCTATTCCTGTAAGGTGTGTACCCGGGAGCACTGGACTGGCAGTGCAGCATTCTCTGCAGTGCAGCCTCTGACAGAGACAGAATGAGGCCTTCTGGGAGAGGTGGCCTCTCCCTGACCCCATTTTAAACTGCGCCCTCGGGATGCATGCGACGTACATGTTGTGGCCGGATGGCTCACTACACCCATGCGGCTGCTGCCCCCCCGGAAGTTTCCGACTTTCCTGCGAACAGGCCTCTCGGGAATTCCCCTGGTTTCCCTGTCTCTCCAGCACAACCATGCTTTCTGTTAAATGCAAGAAGCGTGGTTTGTTTGTTTGTGGGTCGTCTGGACGGCTCTGTGCCGTCTCCCGTTGTGTGTAGTCTCCTCCCGGCTAAGGGAACAGCTTGCTGATATAAACGAGCAGCCTGGGACTTCATCTCACTCTTAGAGGCAGCCTTCCATGCCAATCTGTGTTTTGACAGGAGGCTTCTGTGGCTTTCCCCATACTCCATAATTTATGGCATCAACAAAGTCATATACCACTGGTAATGGGCTTAGTTTAGGGGACCTTCTGGTCTCCCCAGCGTGGGATGGCTGTTGGACTCGAAGCAGGGTGCGCTGCTGTCTGAACATCTACACGCAGCTGGTCCTGGGCCACTGCCATGAGTGCTTGGCATGCGGCTTACTGTATGTCTTGGCCACACATGGATTCTCTCTGCTTGCCATTGACGGGTCCACATTTTAAATGGTTTATTTGTTGTTGCATCGTCGTCATAGGTGGGATACAGCCCTACTTTCTGCTGTGTAAGGACCTTGAAAAAGTGTCTGTTGAGCTTACGTTTGCAACGGATAGTTCAAGCGCAGTCTTCCACACATGCAGAACGAGTCTGCAGTCCGGACCCAAACTTGCTTTTTTGGTGGTCAGATAACAAGTAGATGAGCGATGCGCGCAGGAATGCATTTTAGGACATACCCCCTCTCTCAGAAAGATCAAACATGTATACAAAATGTTGTTTGCAATTGTTTCTTTTTTAGCACACTTAATTGCAGTGACACATTCAGAACACATATCTTGTGCCGGTAGACTATGCATTGTCCAATAGAATGCATTCATTCACAAGACACAGCTTGTGCGGGATAAGCTATGCAACAACATCTAATCATTCACGAGTCGTGGTGCGGGGTAAACTGGGCAATAACTTCAATTTATTCACAAGACATATCTTGTGCAGGATAAGGCATGCAATATCATCTTTTCATTCACAAGATGTTGTGCGGGGTAAGCTAGGCAGTAACTTCAGTTCATACACAAAAGACATATCTTGCGCGGGATAAGTCATGCAATAACATACATTCATTCCCAAGACGTTTTGCGGGGTAAGCTATGCAGCAACTTCAGTTCATACACAAGAGACATACCTTGGGTGGGAGAAGTTATGAAATATCATCCATTTATTGGCAAGACATTGGGCAGGGCAAGCTATGAAGTAACTTGAGTCCATACACAAGAGATGTATCTTGTGCAGGATAAGTTATGTAATAACATCCATTCATTCCCAAGACGTTGTGCGGGGGAAGCTAGACAGTAATTTAAATTCATACACAAGAAAAATCTTGAGTTGGATAAGCTATGCAATAACATCCATTCCTTCACAACACATACCCAGTGGGTGATATGCTATGGATTATCTAATCAAATCTATTTATTCACGACACATATCTCGTGCGAATAAGCTATGCATTAGCCAATAACAAATATGGATTCACAACACAAATCTTGTGTGTCATGGACTATGCATTACACAATACCATCCATTAATTCACAACATATGTCTCTGGAGGGTTAGACTATGGATTATATCCAGTAACATGACTTCATTTGAAAGGTAGGTTATTCGGTATATCCAATAACATCCATTCATTCACAAGACATACCTCCTGCGGGATAAGCTATGCAATAACATCTAGTAACATTCACTCATTCACCACATATATCTTGTGCACGATATGCTATGCATTATATCTTGTTACATTCATTCATTCACAACATGTCTCAGGGAAGAAAGTGGTTCATTATATACATTAACATCCATTCTTTCAGAACATGTATCTTAAGCAGGATATGCTGTGTATTATCAAATGACGTTCATTTATTCACTACATATAGTGTGCGATACTGTATGCATTTTGCAATAGCATCCATTCATTCACAACACATATCCTGTCCAGGGTAGACTATGCAATACACTCCATTCATGCACACCTCATATGTCATGCAGTATAGGCTGTGCATTATCCAATAGCATTCATCCATTCAAAGCACATATCTCGTGCGCAATAAGCTATGCATTATGCAATAACATTTATTCATTTACAAGACATATCCTGTGAGCAATCGGCTGCACATTATCCAATGGCATCCATTCATTTGCAAGACGTCTCATGCGCAATAATCTATGCATTATTCAATAACTTCCATTCATTGCTCACTGAATCTTACCAAACAATCCAGTTTCTCATCCTAGTACTCTGTAAAAGGCAGATATCTATTGGGAGGGACCAGTGTTGTCTATTTGCCTGGGGAATGTATTAAGAAAGCAGTTCTTCATAGGGTACCAATCTGCATGGATTCCTCAGCATTGCATCTGCATAGGCACCCTGCGTGGGGCACATAACTACTGCTTTTTGAGACAGTTTATATAGTTTGGCCTTTTTCCTTTTTGCAGTTTTATAGGGCGCAGTGTAAGTACAAGAGATTTTTTTTTCATAATGAAATAAAACGATTGTGTAGGCAAAAAAAAACATTGGAATTAAAACCACCAGCCATTATTAAATTTAAGAACAATATGACAATATCCAGGACTTAAAAGTTAAAGCATTTGTTTTGATACCACAAAATCCACAAATCGATAAGAGATGTATAAACTGGCTGTAGAGTATACCCTTGTCTAAGAATTCCAAGATCAGATTTAGTTTTTTGAGGTGTAAAAACACATTCTGTCTTTGGGCCGATTGGCTCTGCCACTAGTTTTAGCTATGGTTTTTAGAACTGGATCAGTAAATAAAGTGGAAAAAAAATGTGTGAAAGTGGTTTTGGAAGTGCGGGTGAAGGAGAGCAACATGGAGTGCGGGGTTGGAGACGAGAAGCAACAGGCAACAGAGAAGATGGGTGTAGGTGGGGGAAGCAGAACACATCGTGAGGGGGTGCAAAAACAACACAAAGGACAGCAGGAGAAGCAATGAGTGTGGGAGCAGCAGGGCCCCAGTGGGGAGCAGCACACGGGTGAGAAAGCAGTGGGGAAATATGGGAGTGACCCCCACATGGAGGATGGAGAAGGGGAGAAGCGCATCAATGATAGTGAGTAACTCGGAGTGCTGGGGAGAGAAGCACACAAGGGAGACAGCTGGAAAACACATGCACGCTTGTGGAATGCTTAACCAAAAAGAAAAAAAAAATAAAGCTTGAAAAAAGATGGTAAAGAGGATGTTGTCCCTAGGTAAGACAAACACAAGATTGCCAAGCTGGGGCACGAACAAGAAGCAGGGAAATGAGTGCTAGGAAAGCCAACTACAATGGGCAGGCTCCAAGCCCATAATCCATCTTTTGTAAACAGACAGTTGGCGCTGTCTGGTAGGCTCAAGAATATTGATCCATGTGGCAGCTGCAACCACACACACCTGCTCCAGAGTCGAAAGATTGCTGATGTGCCACAAACAGGCACTGTGAAGAAGATTTAGGCCTGTTTGCAGGATTTAGGGGCATCCTGATTTGTCCATAAACTTATCTTTATGACCAAATCAAGATTCAGAGGTGTGTGAGAACACCACGCCACCATTTACTTTCACCTGCACGTGTTTCTCCAGGAAAATATGACCATATGAGGCAATGCTAGAGCATCTAGGTACTACTACCACCTTAGAACATAAAAGGTTATTGTCATTTAGCATCTACTTGTGTTAAGTTTGGTGACCTGGCATGGTGTCTGGCCAGTTGACAGGGGCTGCTCTGAGTATCACAGGGTCTCTGTTTGTAGCAGATGCTTAGACCACAGCAAGGGCAAAGTCCCATGAAGTTACAAAAAGCAAAGAACCCCTAGTGATATAATTGTAAAATGTAAAAAATTGATACTTGTATGCACTACTCACCCGCAAGGGTCTCAAGGCGCTTGTACGAATACCGCTGTGGAACCCCTCCTGGCTTTCCCTGTGAGGCGTCCACTCCTGGGCACCCCCAAGGTGGAGGCCAGGCATCCTTAGCGTTGTGGGGGCCGTTGTGGAGATTAAGCAAGCTATTGCCCAGAGTTGCAGAGTGGGAGATTAAGCAAGCTATTGCCCAGAGTTGCAGAGTGGGAGATTAAGCAAGCTATTGCCCAGAGTTGCAGAGTGGGACTCCATGATTGGAATAGGCACCGAGGCGAGAATTATCAGGTCCGTGGAATTTTGAGCCCAAGACCCGCCAAGGCGGGGAATTGAACCCTGGTCCCGGGCTAGATCTCTGCATCAGGGTCTGCCGCTCTAAACATTGAGCCACATTTCTCCACTTCTCCAATTGTAGTGTTTCTTTTGCATTTGTATAGCGCTTACTTGCTCCTCTGTCGGGGGCTGCCAGACTGCAGTTGTACAGTATTGTACTGTATTAATGCATTTGTGTAGCAGCTACTACCCCTCTGTGTGACACTATGCTATTTCAGTTGTTTTAATGCACTGTATTTATATCACAAGTATAGCGCTTTCTACCCTTTGTGAGGGGCTGAAAATCGTATCCACACAGATAGCATGCAGCACTGTGTGGGTTTATTTTTGTAATGATGTCTTGTTTTTCTTGCTGTCATTTATTTTCAGAGATTTTTGCTGCAAATACTCATTGCCAACAAATTTCGGCTTGACTTAGAATTGAGTAGTTGTCTCTCAATGATTTTTCTAACATGTCCTTTTCTTTATGTTTCTGCCATTTTAGCTCTATGAATATCCTCTCGACTCCAAAAGTAACCAGCTCCCATTCCTGCGTAACCCGGACATTCTGGTGGGAGAGAATGACTTGACGGCTCTCAGCTATCTCCACGAGCCAGCCGTGCTGCATAATTTAAAGGTCCGCTTTCTGGAGTCCAACCACATCTACACGTACTGTGGTAAGCAAAGTCTGACATTGATACAGCATGGCGATTGAACACTGTTTATTCGCATCAATGATGCATGTTTGTTACGGGTGGGTGACTCGCAGCCTCAGTGACTGGTAGCGACTGGTTATGGAACCAAAATATTGTTACTGCAATATTCTCTAACCGGAGTCTCCAATGAGTAGCTCGGGAGCTACTGGTAGCTCACCAGCACCTTTGAAGTAGCTTTTAAAGGTTATGCGGAGCCCATTATCTCACTCAGAGAGTTTTTGCACTGCCTTTAGAATGGCCTCATAATAAGACTCACTGTGCCAGAATTTGCAGTATGTCTATACTCTGTCTAGTTAAGTCACAAGGACTTTGGCCATGTTGTAGGTCATGCTGTACCAGTCAAACTCTGTGTGGGCACAAAGGACCATGTGAAGAGTGCCGCCAGTAGTCTGAGCCGTAACCAGTGCTGACCCACCTACATGTGGTACTGCACGAGCCGCAGTGAAATCATGTAAGTTGGTTCCTTGATTAGCCCAGGAGCTGAGCAGAGCAGGGTATGGCTACAGAGCGTAGACAATTAAGAGCCTCATGTGTATTCATTTGCGTGTTTATCCATGTGCACACATGTATGCGTTTGTGTGTGAGACACTGTGTCCCTCCCTAATAAACAGTGTTGCTCCAAGGAAGATGCACCTAATGTCAAGGACCACCAAAGGTATCTGCCCCCCCGCAATTATAAGGGGTTCACCTCTTGCACAATCCATTGCATAATAGTGGCAATGGATTATAATGGCCATCGTTGACGTATTTTGAGCATTCCTGGTCTAGTTGTGGGATATTGGCATCGATGATTGGCATTTTAATAGCATGTCTGGCCTACTTTTAGCTAGCCCTGACATATTGGTGGAACTAGGGTCCTTTCGCAATTCAGGCAAGCAAGAGTTCCTTTAACTAGTAAGGCTGGATTTCAGGCCTCTAAAACATCTACTAGGAATGTTTCCTGAATGCCCTTGCACACAACAGTTACATATAACAAGATTTGTCTGTGTAGACACTAGCAACATTAGAAACAAAGCCTGTGGATAAACAAAAAATAAATCATTTGGTTCATCAGAAATACAATGTTTTAATGTTCTTCAAAGCAATCCAGCCGACACGTGTTTCGTCCACAACCGGAACACGAAAAGACTGCAGCTTGAATTTGAGCTCGTCTTCGATTATCAAACGGCGCCTCGAACACGAGGGATCCCCCGCACTGATATACGCTGTTTTCACAGACGTTATAGACAACTCCCTTGGACGGTTATTTCAACAGATTCCGATTACAATACCTTCTGATGGTGAACTAATATGGTTTCACCTGATGTTACGTTTTGGCAGCCTTACTATACTTCGACATTACCTACTGAGGGTGAACACGGTTTCACCGGCTCCTACGTTGGTAAAACCCAGAAATACTTGTTGAATCAACCCCTGATCCTGTCCTTTTTCATACAGCACCCACGATTCTCTTTTGAGTCCTGGGCCATGCCGGGTCGGAATTATCACCGGCGGAGCGACTTCCCTAGAGACTGATCAGTCACCATAGCCTGGAGGAGTCGTGGAAGCACAATCCCACATGCGACGAAATACGTGTCGGCTGGATTACTTTGAAGAACATTAAAACATTGTATTTTTGATGAACCAAATGATTTATTTTTTGTTTATCAGCAGGCTTTGTTTCTAATTTTGCAAGTGTCTACCCAGACAAATCTTGTTATATGTAACTGTTGTGTGCAAGGGTATCCTGTTGCGAATTTCTAAGTGTGCTGGCCTCGGCTGACACAACATTGGGGGGGTTACAGGGCTTATCCCCTCACCCTTTTTTGTACCACAATCCTACCCGAGATTTACAGACCTATTTGCGTTCACATTTGGCAGTGCGCCCTCCTCCCTTTTTCGCTGACTAAAAACCCTTTGGAATTACATGTTTCCTGAATGGTCTGTAATTCCACATTTATTGCAGTAAATCTGAAAGGAATCCCTCGAGAGTTGGCTTATTTCTATCTGATCCGCGTGGCACATGTACTTCCTGCCAAAGATGGCTTAACTGAGATGTTCTCTCCAGATTGTCTTTTTTTGTCGAATGAATCATAGAACATGGCACATACACACTGGGGAGAGGCAATATAAACACATCCTGCCCTGACTCAATTTACCAATGGGTCTGACTCACACTGGCGCAGCCAGGAAAGTCAGAGGTTTACTCCTACACGTTGCATGAATGTCCAACATTCATGGAATTGAAGGAATTCCACGACTGCTCCTGAGAACCAGCCGCCGAACAGGTGACCAGTTGCATTTGAAATGTGGTATACTTGTAAAGCGCACAGCTGCCCACACTGGGGCGTCCCGGTGCTGTATACCGCTGGGGAACCCGTCCTGGCTTTCCCTGTGAGATGGTCCCTTCTGGGCACCCCCAAGGTGAGACCAGGCATACCCGGCGTGAAGGGGCCGTTGTGAAGATTAAGCAAGCTATTGCCCAGAGTTGCACAGTGGAGCCCAAGGTTAGAGTAGGCGCCGAGGCGAGAATTATCGAGCCCGCGGACATTGACCCAAGACCCTGCCGCGTTGGGAATTGAACCCTGGTCCCGGGCCGATCTCAGCTTCCGGGTCTGCCACCTCTAACCACTGAGCCACACTTCTCCACATTTAAATGTGTGTACTTTAATGTAGATGGAAATGTGCCAAGTCTACTATACCACATGCACAAATGTAATGCAGAAGTGCATTGGTAGTTTAAAGTTTTTTTTTGGTTTCCATTGGGAAATATTTTTCTCCGTTCAGGATCCTTATACTTACGGCCCTAACTATTTTTCGGGATATTCACCCCATTGTCATCACCTTTTGCAGGTGGCCCAAGCCAGGATGTTCACAGCCTGTCCCCTTTGAGCTGATTCAGGCCAATACTATGTCCACATATTAAATGTGTTCAGGATTTATTAACAGAGCGGGTACAGCCTTGTGTAAATGCTTTCCTGCTGGTACGACTATTTTCTAAATTGGATTGTATTGTAACTTTCAACGTCAGTGCGGGGTTCATCCTCCTTCTATGTAATGCAAGTTAAAAAGGAAGCTGGGGTTGTCGCGTTCCCAACCTGTTGAAGCGGTGGACATTGTTAGCAGATAATATTTCCATAAGTTACTTTAAGAAATGTGAGCTTCGAGTAATTGGCTGTTTTTGCGTTAAGGTGTGATTGCGGATCTGTGTTGGTTTGTGTCCTTGTATTCCTCGCCCTCTCCCATTGACCAGCACTGAACTTGGTTGGGAAGTCTGGTGAATTCATCTTTCACTGAGTCCCGGGTTGGCGCCTGTGGTCTGAAGACCCTTACTAGATTTTTGGTTGCATATTTGATGGGGATTCTGAGATATGAGAAGCCCATTTCCATTTTCGCTTTCTTAACCTGTTACATGACCAGGGGACAGAAGAACTGCTGGTTGTCTTAAGGGGCTTTGCAGCTGTATTTATTCCCAATCATTGATTGCCTATAAAGATGGTGGGAACTGGGAAAACAAATTGAGATATCCCGAGAGGCTTTCTTCAAGAGTACCTGACACCGCAGAAAAGCAGAGTCAAGTCCTTTAAGGCATACCATTGGTGCCCATGCGCTTCTGCTGCCGCAGTGTGCGAAAGAAGAGGACCTTCACCGCACTGTCCTTATAAACCGTCCAGGAACAAGCAGTCAAACTACAGCAAAGACACAACGCTTAAAGGGAAGCAGGTGCCTGATCAAATAGAGCTTCCATGATTGACTGCGCTTCAGGCACGAACCGGCGTAGAAGGTGTTTGCCTCGCAGGTATTTGGTGTCTCACACAGATTGAAGCATTCATTAGGTGTCCGATATCCCGTTAAGGAGCCAAAGAACTATACAGGATTCTTGCAGTTAAATTTGTTTTTATTTCTTATTGATTGACTCTAGGCAGCTTTTGTATTGTGTGATTTATCCACCTATAGGATCGCCTGTGACTGACCATGGCTGGGCTGCTCTTCCCTGTGAACCAGAGCTGTAGATTGATTAAAATATATTCACCATCCAGAGGTGCATGTGTGTTTTGAGAAGAAAAGAAAAAGATACCTGTCAGGTTCTAAGTCTCCTTAAAGATTAACACAAAATCTGGTAGAACTTTGGTGAGACTTGGATAACAAAAGTAACCATTGCGGACAACAAATACAGATAAGTTGATCCCCGAGACCAACACCTTCAGCCATAGTATGTAGTGTGGGACCTTTCGTAATTACCTGCCATTCCAACTGGGTGGTCTATTCTTTTAAATAAAACCAATGTATAGGCCATGATTTCATCAAATAGTGTGTGGTTAGAGATGAGGGTGTACGAGTAGGGCTTCGAGTACTTAATCCTTTGGCTGCGTTTGACATATTCGATCATCTCATCTCATCAAAGGTGCATTAGCAGGCCAAGCAATGGAATGGTTGCATTTCTTCATGAGTAGCTGATCCCAGGTTGTGTCTTTCAGCTTTCAAATCTTCTGAACTGCCTCTACCCTGCAGAGGGCTGCACAGTTCCGCAAACATCTGGTTTAATGTTTTCTGATATTACCTGGAGAATGATGCGTTCTTACTTAAATATAAGGTACTCTCCTACGCTTACGACTTATAGCTTTGCTGAGATTTGACCATCCACAGATCAGATCCATCAGGCGGTTGGGTGAGTACCTTGCACCCTTTTATAATGGAATAGCAGCAAATTTCCTAAAAATAAAGGGCCGCAAGACTGAGATGCTGATTAGTGGGCTTGGCAAGTCTTGTTGATGAAGAAAGCTTTGCCCAGGGCTCATCGGCACTCTACCCGCCTTGGTACCCAAGGCGAGAAACCAGGTCGTTTTTTATGACAAATATTTTTCCTTTGGCATCCAAGTTTGAAGGAGTGGTTTGTTTGCTTTCTACAACTTTGATTCTTAAAACGACCTTGGCTTTTATCGCTTTAGAAAAGCGTATCATGTCCATTGGCGCAAGTGTTCATGCCTTGAATGTTTTAGAACTCAAACTCCCAGATTTCTGTATCTCTATGCTGCAAATCTTACAGAAATTGTTTGTGAGATGGGGCTGCGGGCTGCACGTGTCTCATCACATCTCAACAGTCAGATAGTACATCACACTTTCTGAAGAGCTGGTCCAGTCTTTCTGTCCAACATGCTAGTCGTAAACCTCCAAGTGAGGGTTCTTCTCAGAGTTCCTTTCTTTAAGCGTGCACACTGTGAGGGAAGAACTTTTCATATTCTAACCTTGAAAAGATGGCATGGTGTCTCTTTTGATATGTGGTGCATTGAGGACCATCAGCAGTTTGGACAAGTTTTGAAACACCTCCTTTTTAGGTTTTGCCTGGCGAAAAGATGCGCTCTGCGCATCTTTTTCGCGCAGGCGAAAACCTCTTGAGATGTATACGGGAGACAGGAACGGCCTCTGTCTTTCATTGGCTAGCTCCATAAATGGAGGCTAGCCATTGGAAGACGGGCCGAGAATTTTTGGCTTTGGCTACGTCACGTGGCGTCAGCCAAAAGCCGGGAACGCCCCCGAATCTGTTCCGGCATTGCCGGCACCCGCCTTCCTGCTCCGGCCGTCTTCTGCGTCTCTCCTCCCCCTTTCCCGCCCCCTCCCGCTTGTTTCCTGATGCTGGTCCCTCCTAGAGCCCACTGCGCTCAAATCGGACCTCCCCTCGCTCCAATCAGACCCCCTCCCCTCAACGCGCGAGAGCACGGACCCGAGCCCCGGGTGCCTTCTTTGGGAGGCCGAAGAAGGCATCTCCCACCGGGCACGGCTGCTCCCCTTGCATTGTCAGAGCTGGGCGGGCACAGGAGAGGGGCCTGGCTCGGTCGCTTTAACGACACCTCCTCTCTATTACCCGTAAGAGCGAAAAAAGAGGCAGACTGATATTGTAATAACCTATTTAATATTTTCACAATTCGTAGAAACAGGATCGCCTTAAAACAAAATAAATAATATTCTAGGTAAACAGCTTCAGGACATTGAAACTGCGGAAGCCGCTGCAGCCGGTCTGCGGCGTGCGGAAGAGCAGCACCGGGAATCGGTGAGGAGGCCAGCGGGCGGTACTGGAGCAAGCAGGTGGGGGCAGCGGGGGCGCGGATACCCGGGGGCCGAGGGAACGTCTAATACCGGTAGTGTGTGCAAGAGGACTGTGTGTTGTCCAGAGTTTGCCATTTGCTGTCGCAGTGTTTGCAGGGGGAGGGGGGTTATCTGTCGTAGATTAGCCCCTGCTTGCCCTTGAGTTGTCTTTGTTTTAGAGTGGTGTTTCTGCACGTAACTCCCCCCGGTGAAACCTGAAACCCTGAACTCTGCTTCCCACCCCTGTTCCCCCATCTTGTATGCACACACCTTGAAAAAAGCGGACCATATTCCACCTCCGCGTGAGGGGGGCCTGGCTCGGTCGCTTTAACGACACCTCCTCTCTATTACCCGTAAGAGCGAAAAAAGAGGCAGACTGAAATTGTAATAACCGATTTAATATTTTCACAATTCGTAGAAACAGGATCGCCTTAAAACAAAATAAATAATATTCTAGGTAAACAGCTTCAGGACATTGAAACTGTTACTAATGGGCTCCCACCAGAAGTATTTTTTGTTGATTTAATCCCTCATTCCTTCCCAGGACCACTGCTTTTATGACCTCGTGGACTCCATTCTCCGCCGAAACAAAGGACAGGCCTTTTTAACCAGAGTCCCTCGAGAGACCACCAAGGACTCCGGGTCAGACGCTGCCATTTCGCACCACTTTCAACAGTAGCAAAAATGCATGACTGAATGGCTAAAAATGCAGAGTGTTGGGGGCATTCATTGGCGTCCAGGGCACTGTCACAACACAGACAGGCCCAAGTCAATACTTTCCCACTGATCCCATTTTGAAGGTCTGCTTTGGTTCCTTCTTTCCCATTAATGAATATTTAAACCTTGTAATAGCAGGAAGATAAAAATGCACAAAGGGAAAGCACTTCATGCAGCCAACGGAGGTAGGGAGAAGTGCAAGGAGAACTAAAACGGTGTGAGTGTGGTGGTGGCACTTAAAGTCTCTTCAGTCACAGTGAAAGTTGCACTTTGGCTGTTTTCAATGCAGTGTTGCAAATCATATGACCCCCGGGGTGTAAGGCCACTATCCCTGACGAGCCTACGGTTTAGTGTGAGTTGAGATACTGGTATTACCTCTGGGTGGCACATGTACGTGTGGGATTTTTCTTTTTTATATCTACAGAACAATACGATAGATCGGTGGGTTAATGCACACACTGCACACGTCTATTCAGTTGCGTGTCCAACATAGCCCAACTGCAATGGCAAATCCTCTTTAATAAATAGACTATGAGTGATGCCAGTAAGGTTTATCTCGATGTTCCTTCGCCTCTCTGCAGTCTTTACATCCTTAACCTGTATGCTGTCGTTTCATAAAGACTGATGTTGCCTGGCTATTAGCTGCGCGTTTCTGGTCTTCCTAATAGGACAATGAGTCAAGTGTCCATCAGAGGATTCTTATCTCTTTCAGTAAGAATGCTTGTGGGGTACCCCAGGGCACTTCACCCGGCTCCCTGCTGTTTATTGTAAACAGGAGTACTCATTTTAACCTTCTGAGAGCCTCTAGTATCAGTTTTCACATCTATGTCAAGAAGAAGATCTGTTTGCAAACTTCAAAGGCTACAACAAGCGTGTCAGCGACATCAGGGAGTGCAAGGAAGCAACTTTGTCCCATGCAGGGGTTACACACCGAGAAAGGCGCAGGTTTCTGAGATCTGTGAGAGAGTGAGTTGTCCCAGTGTAACACGGGCAGTGATCACAGAAGGGGGAGATACTGATGCAACAATGACATCATTGACCAGGCTTTATATGATTTTTAATATAATGCGATGTTTCTTTAAGATTTCTATGATGCTCCTTTTGGTATGTCCACAGCATGAGCTATGAATGCAGCGTGGGCGGTCTTTGCATGCCCTCATGGTATTATTGTAGAGCGCTATATTTATCTTTGAATCTATGCTTGTCATGTTGGCATAGTGCAGTGTTTACTTTGAAATGTTCTCCACGTGCGCTTTGTGTGCAGTTAATTTGTTTCCTGTGACTGAAGCCAGTAAGCCGTTGGGATCTGAGGATTACTGGAACAAGCGACAATTGGTTAAGTTAACTACAGAACAGGTTGAGATTATGTCTAAAAGGAGAGATGGAGTCATGAGTACTGATTGGGCACACTGGCTACAACCCTCTGTTTAAACCTCAGGTGAAAGAAATACTTGTTTGAATTCCACTCAGGGAAGCTCTTGTGTAAGTGAGTTTCTCCTGTGGGCGTCCACGTATGAGCTCGGTGGGTTCACGTGCCAGGAGAATGTCAAAGCAGTTTGAGGATTTAGTGCTTTCCGAAGCATTCACACGTGTCGTTTTAGTTTCTTGTTTTAGTTTTATTTCGGATCAAAAGGGAAAAGATGGTGTAATATAATGCGATGTTTGGCTGTGTGTGTGGGGGGCTCTGTGTGGGTGTGTGTGTGGGGGGGGCTCTGTGTGTGTTTGGGGGGGCTCTCTGTGGGTGTTTTTGGGTGTCATTTGCGAGATAAAGCTAGTGGCATTGTAAATGACAATGCCATTTATTTATGTTAAAAAAAACATAAATAAAAATAATGTCAAGAGCAATGCCAATAGCTCTAACTTTAACAAA
Source organism: Lissotriton vulgaris (assembly GCF_964263255.1). Taxonomy (NCBI): domain Eukaryota; kingdom Metazoa; phylum Chordata; class Amphibia; order Caudata; family Salamandridae; genus Lissotriton; species Lissotriton vulgaris. Next base: position 252,912,073 of record NC_141689.1, on the reverse strand, counting down.
GGCAAAACCATTGCATTGTAAATGCTTGTTTGTTAATCTCTCTTCTAGTTCCGTTGGTTCCCCATCTGACTCTTCACATAGTGATGCCTGCAAGGGAAGGCTGTGCCCTGTAAATAAAAAGCTACATAAATAAATAAATAATGTGGCATCATGCAGTGCCTTGTTAAGTGTTTTTGCTGTAGCAAAGCTCAGAGGTTGCACTTAGTCAGGGTGGACTCGTGTGCTGTTACAATACATTTCACCTGAGTGGAGGTACACCGAAAGGTAATAAACGAATTGTCAGTTTGGCTGTCTGCAAAGTGATTGTGGCACCATGCTATGATGTTAAGAAAGGAGTACTGAACAAGTTACTTTTGTGGTACCTGAAATATTAGGTGATTACTGTAGGTGTGCCTGATTCATGAAAATGGAGTAAAAGATGAGTTCACCTATCTGAGGTGGAAAGTCTTTAACGATTTTGCTTGCGCGGGTTGACAACACTGCGCCACAAACGTTTTGCACTTGTATGTACTTTATTAAAGTATGCATTACTACTCAGCGCTTCAGTGAAACGTTCCACAAGCCCAGTCAACCCTAGCATTGACTGCTGGGGTGTATTATGGTCTGGATAGTGGATGATATGCAAGAATCTCACCCCTTCCTGTGTGCTTTTGGCAGCCCCTCTCTTCCTTTGACTGCAGAGACTCTGATATGGTTAAGGCTGCGCCTCTGGCTTAATGTCAGACAGACTGATTAGGAGTGCCCAGGTGTCGAATACGATATGTATGGCTTCCTATGAAATCTGGCACCGACGAGTTTCAAATGTATTGGGTGTTATAAATATTGACTAGTTCTGTCCTGAAAATGGGGCACAACATGCAGACGTGGGTGTTCACTGCACTTTATCTTCACATAATGGTAGTAGCCAGGCATTTTACCTCTAGTAAATTCCACAAGAAGTGTGAACTTTTTTTGCCCGAGCTGTAATACTCCAGATGAGATAAACATCACTCCCATGTATTTTGTGATCCTTGCTCAAACAGGTACAGGGATGGCATTTTAAGAGGGCACTCATAATCAGGACCATAAAGTATGCATTCTGGTCTTTCTTGTCTATGCAAATAGCACAAACAATTTAGTCTCAATCACAGCTGGTTCGAATGAAGTGCAGATGGTTGGAGAAAGTTTATGTGCTTGGCTCCTACCATATTTGGGACATTTAATTTCTGCATCTCTAGCTCTACTGTTGGTGCTACACTCAGTTCCACATCCACCTTTAACCATCTCCTTTCCACTCACACTTGCCCTGCCCTGTAATGTGATGTCTCAGTTCTGGGGAGGGCCCTGCGTTGGAAGGAGACACTCCACACTGTAGTGAGGGAATAGAGAGACAGAGTGTGTGCTGAGGGAACTCTGTGCCCAGCTGCTAACATGTCAAACTCTTTGTGAGCCAGACCTTATTATTGCGACCCTAATCCTAACTCTACCTACCATTTACCTGGACCTAACCGTTTCCTTATAAAGTCACTGTAATGATAAATCCAAGGTCCAGACGAAATAATTAAGTAGAATTTATTATAGTTGAAGCACCAGCACAGGAGAGTAGACAGGAACCTTCCTTGCTCCTTTCTTCCAGAGCAACTGTCCTGAGATTCCAGTGTAAGGAACGTGGAACACTCAAGACAGCACGCTGAAGAACACATTGCAAAAGATGCATATGCAAATACTTTAAAAGGAAACCTTTATTTTTAATGGTTTATCACAGCAAAGCATATTCAAATACTTAATGTTACATCACATTGAAAGGAAATGTATCCTACACAACAGGCACCCAGTGTATAGGAAAAGGTTATCTTAGTCATGCATCACAAAGAAGGATTTAAAAAATGTTTTTTGATGATGTCAGTTTAGGTTTTGAGATTTGTGACATCATTGACCAATGGGCCCCTTTCCATTGTAGCACTGGCCATGAATTCTCACCCATCCCTTTATCCCAACCCTATCTGCTTTCTAGTCTTCTGACCTGTTTTCCTCCTTGTTATTTCTTTAATCACTGATTGAAACTAGCACTGATTGAAACTAGTTGCTGATTATGCTTGTGGCGTTGTCAGGCCCGACACCCATCACATGGGTGTCGGGCCTGTTATATACTGAATATACTTGGTTCTGATGCTGTATCTTGGCAATTGTGGCTTCCACTTCCAAAATCCGGATTGTGGAGTTCTGAGAAGCTGGAGCTTGTAGTGAGTTGCTGGGGTGAGCAGACAGGCCGTTTCCTTTCAGTTTAATAAACCCCTTTACTTAAGCTAGTGTGCTCCTGTATGCCTTAAAATGGCCCTCTAGTTACTAGGATTCAGGTGTTAGTAACTGATGTTTTTTCTTTAGGTATTGTGCTTGTTGCCATAAATCCGTACGAACAGTTGCCAATATATGGAGAAGATGTCATCTACGCGTACATGGGCCAAAACATGGGTGATATGGATCCTCATATCTTCGCGGTGGCAGAAGAAGCCTACAAGCAGATGGCCAGGTGACAATAGCTATTTACAAAAGATTTTTATTGTTTACCCTTGCGATTTTCAAGTTCTTCTTTACAATGATTTGTAGATTTAAGAAATTTGATAACCTAGTAAAGATTTTGAAATGTTTAAGGACACGTGGCCTGAAAGCTGGCTTTGGACCGAGAAGACCAAGGTCCAAATAAATACATCAGTATTAGTATATTGCAACAATAAACACCTTACAAATGTGTTAGACCTGGGGGTCTCTAGTTGGCTGGGGTGGGCACCTTAGGCCAAATCGGGACCCTTGCTTCCACATCAGGGAAAGGAAGGACACCTTCTCAGATAGCCCCTGCTCACTCCCTCAGTAGCTTGGCACGAAACAATATAAATCCAACATGTGCATATTTGTAAAATTCCTCCTGGCCGGTTATTAGGCCAGCCAGCCCTTGTAGGTTCTGGCGATATTAATGAGCAATTCTAGATGATCCACTGCAGTCCTAATGGAATGTTATGCAGTTCATAATGCAAGAATCAGGCACTTCGCAATGTAAAAATAATGCAGTTCGTTGTGCAACAATCAAGCAGTTTGTAATGCTAAAATAATGCTATGCGTAACTCAACTATCAGGTAGTTCGTTATGCAAACTAATGCAATACGTAATGCAACAATCAGGTAGTTCGTTATGCAAAAAAAGTGCAATGCGTAATGCAACAATCAGGCAGTTCGTAATGCAGACACAATGCATTGCTTAATGCAACACTCAGACAGTTCGTAATACAGAAATAATGCAATGCGTAATGCAACCATCAGGCAGTTCGTAATGCAGAAATAATGCAATGTGTAATGCAACATTCAGGTAGTTCATAGTGCAGGAATAATGCAATGAGTAATACACTAATCAGGTAGTTTGTACTACAGAAATAATGCAATGCGTAATACACTTCCGCACCGATCACAGTGCTTTAGACGGTCTCTCACCACTCTTACTGACTCGCGGTCAGCTTCTGCCAACAGATGCCCCCAACATGGGTATGGTGTAAACCAAAGTGCAGCTCCACAGTCCGGCCCCGGTACTGCCGCTCCTTGGCAAGTACGGGCCGCGATACAAGCTGAAGCAGAGGCTCACGCTGCGAGAATGGGAGAGGCCGAGAGCTTCTCTCTCCGAATCTGCACCCCGCCCCAGGCAGCGACTTTGTGGATTCCGGGCAGTGGGGATAACGAAGATCTCAGGCTGCAACAAGGCACACCCGCACAGCACCGTTGAGACTCCCTTGAGCTTTGGGTGTGCACGATCACAGGGCAATCCTCACAAAGGTCTCAGGCTGCACAAAGCACACGCACACAGCATCGCTGAGACTCACTTGGACTCTGGGTGTGCACAATAACAGGGCAATCCTCACGAAGGTCTCAGGCTGTAAGAAGCACACGCACACATGTCGCTGAGACTCACTTGGACTCCAGGTGCACACGATCATAGGACATTCCTCACGAAGGGCTCAGGCTGCACGAAGCACACGCACACAAAATTGCTGAGACTCGCTTGGACTCCAGGTGCCCACGATCACAGGGCAATTCTTACGAGAGTCTCAGGCTGCAAAAAGCATACGCACACAGTGTCGCTGAGACACTCCTGGAAACTTTTGTGTTCCTGAGTTTTCACAACAGGGAGCTAGCTCTCCTTGGGCCCATGGGATTGAGTTACTTCAGGACACAGCACACAACAAAGTCCTTTCAAGCAGGGGGACGCGGCACACAGAAAAGTCCCTTATCCTTCCTTGGTTAAATCGGCAAACTGCAGACCAGCCCCAGAACACACAGCAAGGGTCAGTCCTTTTTTCAGTCACTTCAGCTGTTTCTTCCTTGGCAGAGGTTCCTCTTGACCACAAAGTAGTTTCAATCCTTTTCAGGTTTGAGCAATCCAAAGTCCAGGGGTTTCACCTCTCATAGTTATACCCCTACATGTCTTTGAAGTGTTTGTGTTCAGGGGAGCACCGACCCCTGTCCAAACCAGTTCTGGGTGTCTCCCTGCCTGTGACACCTTCTTCCTTTGATAGTGAGGGTCTGGATCCTTAATCACTCAGCAGGAGATGGAGCCATTGTTTTATGGCAGCTACCCAGGCCTCTTTACCTCCAGGGCTACTCCTCCCCCCTACACTCCAGATGCAGGTCTGCCTGTTGCTTTCTCACCTCCTCCTCTGGGTCAAGACATTCGCCAGAGCCTATCACTCTCAAATCCAGACAGTCAATCCACAACCAGGCAGAGACACACAGAAATGTTAAAACACAAAAACCCAGCCACTTCTAAAAGAGTGGTTTCTAAACTCACAATTCAAACCCACCTTCACAAAAAGATGTGTTATTGAATTGTGAGTTCAGGCACACTAAACTTCACCTTTCCATCTTAAGCCTTTGGGAAGATAGGCTAGAAACATATTACATAGCCTCCCCCATTCTTTCCTATGGGCAAGATGGCCTTGCAACAGTGAAAAGCTAAATGGAGAGTATGTCACTGTCAGGACATGGTAGACACCTTAGTACAAGTCCTACCTTTCACATACACTGCACCCTGCCCAGGGGGGTACCTTGGGCCTACCATAGGGGTGTCTGATGTGCATAGAAATCGAAGGGGAAGGCCTGGCAAGTGGGTATACTTGTCAGAACAACATGGCAGTTTAACCCCTTCGCTGCGGGGTGTTTTCTCCCCACTGTGCGGGGTGAGAGGGACCGCGCGTGGCGCCGCTGTGCTTGTGACTAGCTCGGCTCGTCATGAGGCACAGTGCCGCTGCATTCATGACGAGCGGAGCTCATCACAACCACACCCGTTTTTCGAACGTTCAGCACAGCGGGGTAATTATCCCCGCGTGCAACGTTCCAACGGCTGTGACGAGCTCAGCTCGTCATGAGTGCAGCTCACTGTGCCTCATGACGAGCATAGAAGAGGTTAACAAACTGCGCACAGGCACTGCAGTGGCAGGCCTGAGTTCTCTCTTAAGGCTACTGGTGTGGGTGGCACAATTAGTGCTGCAGGCCCACTAGTAGCATTTGCATTACCAACCCTGTCACACATAGTGCACTTTATTAGGGACTTTACTAGTAAGGCAAACATACCAATCATGGACAACCAATGAACATTATACTTTACACAGGGAGCACTTGCACTTTGACACTGATCAGCAGTAGTAATGTGCCCAGAGTCCTAAAACCAACAAAAACAGGTTAGAAACAATACAGGAGGAAGGCAAAAAGTTCAGGGATGACGCAAAAAGGGCCAAGTCCAACAAAACGTATCTACCTAACAAAACTTTGGCCAGCGCCTAATACAACCTTTGAGCACTTCCTTCAAAAGGTGCTAGGATTGCACGTAAAATAGTATTTTAATTCAGTAGGTTGGACTTGAGTGTGGCTGGATTTGATCATTTTTACCAGGCCGAATATTTGTTGATAGCTTTTTTGACATGGTCTTTATTTTGAAGTTTTCATTTCATAGTGTTTATTTTAGTACTCTTTGGGCGTATTAAAAGTTTGGCAGAAGGGGAATCTGCAAAGTTTTTGCAGATATGCTGCCTCCCTCAAATTCTAAATATCCCCATTGTTTTCAAAGTCTATATTTTCAAATGGGACCATTTTGCTGCATGCTTATCTGCAGACAGAACTTTCTCAATAAACTGCACCTTCTTAACAGTGCATGGTTTAAAACTTCCAAAACTCCAGCATGTGCTGCGAGCCTTCAGCATCCTTCAAATAGTACAGCATATGGGTACTTTACCAGACCCTTCTTCCCCATGAGTCGCCATAAGTGCCTGGTTTCATGTCAAGCTGTAGACCACACAAATCCAAGATGACTTTCTAAGGAGAGGGAGAGACGCACCTATCTTGGCCCACTTGATCTATTCTAGATTTCACAGTGGACATGCGTGTTGAAGTGTCTGAGACCTGGCACTGCTGAGGCAGGATAGCTGGTGGGGCTTGTTTTGTCTGCAGATTAAAACCGAACACTACAGAGTCACTGCAGTCAAAACAAACATAAGGGTCAATGTCTCTATATAACCATCATCTTCTTAATTTTCTTCAAATGTAGGAGTATACCTATAGGAGTAAATCTACCATATTTTTGGGAATCTGATGTCTATGCTGAACGGTGTCGTTTGCAAGTGAAAGAAAACATGATTTCCACAACTGAATAGAACATTCTTATTGTAGAATCAGGATTTCATTTAAAAATCCCTTTACTCCCGTGGAAAGGTCTCAGTAGCTGGTTCAATGCTCTGGAGGAGTGAGTTGGTGTTAGTAGAGAAAACTTCCACGGAAAAGCACGCGAACAGCCACAAATTTAGATAGTTGCTTACCTCTTTCTATCCTAGAAACACATTGAAACGTGCTCCTGCAAAAACATGAGAAATTGTGCTTGTAATGTGGGAAGGAACAGCAAAGGCAACAGATTTCTATAGACCCCCAAAAAAATAAACCTCGTGGAGAATTTTTTTAATTGCAAAATACACTTTAAATCTAGGAATAAAATTGATGACTGTGCAGGGCTTTACGACTATGAAGTACCGACTTATGTGAATCAGAAATCTAGAATACATCTCTGTGGCAAGCATAGACGTCTGCGCTCCCAGATTTAGTTCTATGAGTCAGGCCTGCTGTGAATACAGTGCAGGGCAATGCCCGGGAAGCGGGGTGCGCCCCTGTGCTGTGAGTTTGCCTCACTACTGGAGCACTGAAATGGGTCAGAGCCCCCTCAACACAATACTTTACGGCCAGGCAGCTCCAGAACGGGTTTAAGGTTGTACTTTTGCAAAACAACGAAGCACAAAGCGTTGAATGTAATAATATTGAAAACTGTACTTCACATCAGATGTTGAAATTATTTAAGACATAATCACAGATGCGCGACGGGGAGCGAGCATCATTTGGATGCGTTTTTATTGTCCCTGAAAATACCTCAAGCCCACCCTTGTGACCAGCAATACTAAGCATCACTTAAATGTCACTCTTCGCACATGCCCTTCCAAGTTCATTCCCTCCGCATGATGTGCATAGAAAAAATCAGTGGTGCAGGACACATACAGGACACAGTGCAGGACAAAACAAGCATTGGCAAAGCCAATAAGTCTCGCCTATGCAAGATCTGTTGGCTTTGTAAGTGTTTTTTAGTGTTGCACAGCAGTTGATGGAAGGAAGTGAGTGCGGGAGGAATAGAAGGATGGAGGGAAAGGGGAAAAAGGAAAGGATTCGGTCGGTTGACAGAGAAAGGAATGATGTGTTAGAGCGATAAGGGTCTGGTGGCTCAGTGGACTAATGCATGCAAAAGCAGAGGGGCAGAGAAAGGAAGAAGAAAAAGAAAGAAAGGACTCAGTCAAAGGTGAAAGGGCAAAGTATGAGTGACTGGAGTAAGCGAAGGAGAAATAAGGGGGTGAAGTAGTGGGGATGAAAGAAGGCCGAGTATAGGATCAAGGAGTGAAGAGAGGGATGAAGAAAGAGGAAATGAAGAAAGATAGGGAAGCAGTAATGAAGAGAAAGGAAGGAGATAAGGAAATGAACATGTCCTGTGTCCAATGTTCTTCGTTCCTTGCATTGGTTACCAGTGAGGAAGAGAATCCATTTTAAGGTCCTTTGTCTGACTTTTAAAATTTTGAAGGGCATAGGCCCCAAGATTCTGTCTAATCTCCTGTCTTTCTATGTTCCAACACGCGCTCTGCGTTCCTTGGGCCAGGCTCTCGCCATAGTCCCCCAATTCAGGCTTTGTCGTGCCGGTGGACGCTCTTTCGGTGTTAAAGCAGCAACCATCTGGAACTCCCTCCCGGTTGAAATTCGTCTGCTGGAAGATCTCATGCTTTTTCGTAAAGCCATTAAAACTTTCTTGTTTTAGTCTCTCCTTTTGGCTGTTTCGACCTTCTGCTGTGTTATGTTCTACCTTGTTAGTGGCGCCAGGACGCTCCTTTGCTGGAGCAGCTGTGCGCACAATAAATACCAATAACATAACATAACAATGAGTGAAGGAAGGGAAGGATAGTGAAACGAGGCGACAGGAAGGAATGCCTGATCGAAGGAAGGCCATAAGGCAGTAGAGTATGGATGCAGTGGAGAAAAATGAAAGGCTTAAGAGGACTAGAGGATGGACGCAAAGAAAGGCAGGTAGAGAGGGGGTGCAGAACACGCCAACTCATGCTGTGCCGCATGATGTATGTGCTTGATGCTTGCATGGGTTCGAGAGCAGGGATTGGTCTCCCATCATATGGGTTCCCTCGAGAGGACGTAGGGTTGGCCCTGGGAGTTGGATATGTCCTGGGTGCAGGCCTAGCAGCGTGGAGACAGGAATGAAACAAAGAGAAATACTGCGCGTAAGAGAGGCAGGTCATGGTACTTACTGCACCTGGAGAACAGACTAAGAGATGTTGCGCCCTAGCCGCACTGTAGCAGGCAGAGCAATGGCCTACAAACACTTACAGCCCTCCCACCTTGACTACAAGCAGATGGTGGTATAGCTCGCCGCACTCAGCTGCCCGCAGCTTGGGATTATTTTTGGTACTTAGCGGTAACGTCAGGATAAGACCATGTAAGACAACAAGCTCAAAACAAGGCATCATATAGTGGCAAGGTACTCTGCAGCTGCAAGAGCAAAAACTACGGCCCCTTTCCTTCTAATCTTGAATGCCCGCTCCCCACCCCCTAAATATGTAGACCATTCTCTGTAGAGAGTGAGGGAACGGACAATAAATACCTGGAGACCATCAAAACTTGCTCCACTCACGTGGGAAAAGAACCCTCCTACATCACCCAGCTTCCAAGATGACAAACATATAACCTCTTAACCACTTGGCTGCTAAGGCATTATTCTTGTGCTCATTTGTTTTCCATTGAAATCAATGGAAAGTCCATGACGAGTTACCCTTGTCATTAGCGGCGAAGAGGTTAAGAACTTCTCGCCCTCTAACTTTATAACAAGGCCACTACCAATCGCGTAATTATGAGGGCCAGGAGTGTTGCAGATTACATGTACTAAATACAACTTAATGCAACAAGAAGCCTATCTCTATTCCATTCATCCTCTTGGCTGCATGTTTTAGCAGCCATGCGCTTCAGTGTTGGTTAGACGTTGCAAGCCCCATAGTTCTTACCGGAGGTCAAGCATTTTGCACCGCCAATTGGGGCCAGTAGCATCTGTCCGATATTTCCTTCCACATCTCTGCAACAGCCTGACGTCAGAGTGTAACAGGCGTCCCAGCCAAATAGAAATAGAGCAGAAAATTATGCAGAATCGGTGTATCGATCAATCATGCAAGAAAGAGGCTCATGGCAGCGAGTAAAGTAGTGGCAGAAGGATTGCAATGCACATGCAGCAAATGAAAAGTTTTACAGAAAGAGAGTTATGGTCACATTGACAGCTTCCTTGCTATGGTAAACTTCAACTCCCTGATTACTACACATTGTTGTGCTGTTGTTTAAGAACGTGTATACCATCTGTAATGCACTGGTGCTCATTTAAAGCTCTCCAATACCTTAGGGTGGAGTTTGCACAATGTAAAATAAAGGGAAACACATGGTGCAGTCATGGGGAGCCTAGGTAAAGGATGGAGGATAATCAAAACAAGAACAGTACAAGCACTATACAGGCAAAACCTAAAACAAAGTTTGACATAAGCAGATGAAAAGGAGTACTTTGGCAATGGCACACTGATAAGAGAAACACATGAGGAACAACAGGAAATAGTATGTTACACCCAATAGAAACAGAGGAAAAGTAAGTGACTAGCACACAAACAAATGAAAAGTAAGGGCTTGATGTAAGCCCCTTTTAAGACTTACATTAAATACAATAGATTTCACAAACACACCGCAAGCACTGTGCAGGCGAAACCTAATAATAGGACACATTGCAGGATACAAACAGGACACAGTACACAACACAATGCAGGACATACCAACAGGACACAGTGTAGGATACACATAGGACACAATGCAGGACACAAACAGGAAACAGTGCACAACACAATGCAAGACGCACACAGGATACAATGCAGGATATATACAGGAAACAATGTAGAACACAAACCGGACACAAAAATAGGGCATAGTACAGGAAACAAGCAGGACACAATTCAGGACACAAACAAGACACAATACAAGACAAACAAACAGGACAAACGGCTGGATGAAAACAGGACACTGGACGACACAATGCAGGACACACAAACAGGGCACAGTGCAGGATACAAAATAGGACACAATGTGGAACACAAAGATGGCACAATGCAGGTCACAAACGGGACACAGTGCAGGTTACAAACAATATAGGACACAAACAGGATACAGTGCAGGATACAAAGAAGACACAATGCATGGCATAATGCAGGACACACAAATAGAACATAGTGCTGGTAAACAAATAGGACACAAACATGGCACAGATTCTGACACAATAAAACACAATGCAGGTCACAAATAAGACACAGTGCAGGACACAAACAGGGCACATTTCAGGACACAATACTGGACACAAACAAGGCACAGTGTGGGACACAAACAGGACACAGTGCAGGTTAAAGTGGAGGACAAAAACAGGAAACAGTATAGGACACACACAGGGCACAGTGCAGGAAGCAAACAGGACACAGTACAGAACACAAACAGGGGACAATGCAGGTCACAAAAACAGGGCGCAATGTAGGATACAAACAGGGCACAGTACAGGACATTCAAACAGGGCACAATGTAGGATACAAACAGGGCACGATTGCAGGACATTCAAATAGGGCACAATGTAGGATACAAACAGGGCACAGTGCAGGACATTCAAACAGGGCACAGTGTAGAACACAAACAGGACACAGTGCAGGTCACAAACAAGTCAGTGTAAGACACAGACAGGGCTAAATGCAGGACACAAACGAGACAGTGCAAGACACAGGACACACACTAAACAGAGTGCAGGATACAAACAGGACACAGAGCAGGACACACACACAACACAGTGCAGGATGAAAAAACAGGTCACAGGGCAGGACGCCAAAAGGACACAGCGCAGGACGCAAAAAGGACACAGCGCAGGATGCAAACAGTGCACAGTGCAGACCACAAACAGTGCACAGTGCAGGCCACCAACATTGCACAGTGCAGACCACAAACATTGCAGGCCACAAACAGTGCACAGTGCAGACCACAAACAGTTCACAGTGCAGGACACAAACAGTGCAGACCCCAAACAGTGTACAGTGCAGACCCCAAACAGTGTACAGTGCAGACCACAAACAGTGCACAGTGCAGACCACAAACAGTGCACAGTGCAGACCACAAACAGTTCACAGTGCAGAACACAAACAGTGCAGACCACAAACAGTGCAGACCACAAACAGTGCACAGTGCAGACCACAAACAGTGCACAGTGCAGACCTCAAACAGTGCACAGTGCAGACCACAAACAGTTCACAGTGCAGGACACAAACAGTGCACAGTGCAGACTACAAACAGTGCACAGTGCAGACCACAAACAGTGCACTGTGCAGGCCACCAACATTGCACAGAGCAGACCACAAACATTGCAGGCCACAAACAGTGCACAGTGCAGACCACAAACAGTGCACAGTGCAGACCACAAACAGTGCACAGTGCAGACCACAAACAGTTCACAGTGCAGGACACAAACAGTGCAGACCACAAACAGTGCACAGTGCAGACCACAAACAGTGTACAGTGCATAGCACAAACAGTGCACAGTGCAGACCACAAACAGTTCACAGTGCAGGACACAAACAGTGCACAAACAGTGTACAGTGCAGACCACAAACAGTGCACAGTGCAGACCACAAACAGTGCACAGTGCAGACCACAAACAGTGCACAGTGCCGGCCACCAACAGTGCACAGTGCATAGCACAAACAGTGCACAGTGCAGGCCACCAACAGTGCACAGTGCATAGCACAAACAGTGCACAGTGCAGACCACAAACCGTGCACAGTGCAGACCACCAACAGTGTACAGTGCATAGCACAAACAGTGCACAGTGCAGACCACAAACAGTTCACAGTGCAGGACACAAACAGTGCAGACCACAAACAGTGTACAGTGCAGACCACAAACAGTGCAGACCACAAACAGTTCACAGTGCAGGACACCTACAGTGCAGACCACAAACAATGCAAACCACAAACAGTGCACAGTGCAGACCACAAACAGTGCACAGTGCAGACCACAAACAGTGCACAGTGCGGACCACAAACAGTGCACTGTGCAGGCCACCAACATTGCACAGTGCAGACCACAAACATTGCAGGCCACAAACAGTGCACAGTGCAGACCACAAACAGTGCACAGTGCAGACCACAAACAGTTCACAGTGCAGGACACAAACAGTGCAGACCACAAACAGTGCACAGTGCAGACCACAAACAGTGTACAGTGCATAGCACAAACAGTGCACAGTGCAGACCACAAACAGTTCACAGTGCAGGACACAAACAGTGCACAAACAGTGCACAGTGCAGACCACAAACAGTGCACAGTGCAGACCACAAACAGTGCACAGTGCAGACCACAAACAGTGCACAGTGCCGGCCACCAACAGTGCACAGTGCATAGCACAAACAGTGCACAGTGCAGGCCACCAACAGTGCACAGTGCATAGCACAAACAGTGCACAGTGCAGACCACAAACCGTGCACAGTGCAGACCACAAACAGTGTACAGTGCATAGCACAAACAGTGCACAGTGCAGACCACAAACAGTTCACAGTGCAGGACACAAACAGTGCAGACCACAAACAGTGTACAGTGCAGACCACAAACAGTGTACAGTGCAGACCACAAACAGTGCACAGTGCAGACCACAAACAGTGCACAGTGCAGACCACAAACAGTGCACAGTGCAGGCCACCAACAGTGCACAGTGCATAGCACAAACAGTGCACAGTGCAGACCACAAACAGTTCACAGTGCAGGACACAAACAGTGAAGACCACAAACAGTGTACAGTGCATAGCACAAACAGTGCACAGTGCAGACCACAAACAGGTCACAGTGCAGGACCCACACAGTGCAGACCACAAACAGTGTACAGTGCATAGCACAAACAGTGCACAGTGCAGACCACAAACAGTTCACAGTGCAGGACACAAACAGTGCAGACCACAAACAGTGTACAGTGCAGACCACAAACAGTGCACAGTGCAGACCAGTGCACAGTGCAGACCACAAACAGTGCACAGTGCCGGCCACCAACAGTGCACAGTGCATAGCACAAACAGTGCACAGTGCAGGTCACCAACAGTGCACAGTGCATAGCACAAACAGTGCACAGTGCAGACCACAAACAGTGCACAGTGCAGGCCACCAACAGTGCACAGTGCATAGCACAAACAGTGCACAGTGCATAGCACAAACAGTGCACAGTGCAGACCACAAACAGTGCACAGTGCAGACCACAAACAGTGCACAGTGCAGACCACAAACAGTGCACAGTGCAGACCACAAACAGTGCACAGTGCAGACCACAAACCGTGCACAGTGCAGACCACAAACCGTGCACAGTGCAGACCACAAACAGTGCACGGTGCAGGCCACCAACAGAGCACAGTGCAGGATACAAACTAGACACAGTGCACGCCACAAACAGGGCCCAGTGCAAGACACAACTATGTCATATTGCAGGAGACGAATGGGGCACAGAGCAAGACACAAAAAACCCTCTAATCTGATAAATGAATCCCAGAATGCTACCTCTAGGATACTTCAGTGCCTGTGTCCTGACTCCTGCAGTAATGAGGATGACCCTGTCTGATATTCTTCAAACGCGGCTCCTGATATGAGTAGAGGATTCAAAACACATCTATATCGCCTCGTTGTTCGGCCCTGATTCATCAACAATGGAACTTGCGGAAGCCATTTCGCGTCACACCTTTCTGTCTACAATTACATTTTACCCTTTTTCTAAATTCACATAATCTTTAGAAGTTCGACTTGGAAATGTATGCATTCCTTATATTTCTAAGCCGCCTTTTGCTCTCCTGCTCTCTTGGATTACCCCTTTCCCTGTGAACATTCAGATTTATTCACTTAGAAATCTGGAAATCTACGTGATTTTCCACTGCTGCAGGGTTGAAAAATCACCCAAATTCTAAGTTTGGGTAATTTCCCCATAAACGTAACTTTCTGTAATACTTCCCAAAAATGTTTTTTGAATGAGGCTGTTAGAGGTTTTTACTTTATGACACACTTTAATATGACCAACAAAATCTTTAATACTTACTGAAATAGGTAAAACAACTAAAGTAAAAATTACATTATAAGTATAACATTCAGTTCAATACCTTGCTTTGACTAGCATTCATTCTTCTCTGAGCCATAAATATATATATAAATATAAATAAAGGGGCTCCAAATGGGCGCCCAGACTCACTGAGTATTGATCTCGAATGTGAGCTGTGTCTGTCGGTTGAAAAATAGTCCCATTTCCTGTTCCCCAGATATTGCCTGCATTTGTCGCTGCCTCGAGAGAAGGCCCTTGCGAAGTCCATGGCTTTTATTTCATTGCTTTATTGGCAGCAGCTGTAGCGGGGACTCCATTGACCAGAGGTGATCAAACATGCCTCCGCCATTGAACCTGCAGACTCCCCTGGGACTGAACTGGCTGAATGGGTGTTAGGAGTAGGGATACGCAGCAGGGTTAGTGCAGTGGCGGGTATTCACCAGGGCACTGGCTAAACGAAGTGACTTTATCTATGCAGAGAATTACAAAAGCACTTGATGAGGGAACGCCCTCCAATGGATGTTGTCACACTAGGGGCCTTATTAGGATGTCAGTCGGACAGCCACCGACAGGCCGTCCGCCCAACATCCAAAGAAATGGTCCCACTGCCGGCAGTTGGATTGCAGCTGGCAGGAGAAAAGACCGCCGCCCCCGACAGGCTCGAGGGACAATAATTCCTACAATGAAGGCACTGCCATAAGAATTACAATGTCCACTTCCCATAGCCTTTTCATGGTGGTACGACCGCCAAGGAAAGGCTGTCGGAAAGGGACTTTGGGGGCCCCTATCAGGGCTCCTATCCCCTGTGGGTCTCTGTTATGTGGCCAAGGGGGTACATGTGGTGCCCCCCAAACATCCACGGTGCATGGATGTTTAAAAACATGCCTTTTACTATTGCGGCTTGTGCTGCTGACATTTTCCGGGCTGCAGCACAAGCCACAATAATAAAAGGCATGTTTCCGACCGCCTGCACGGCAGTCACATTATAATATGGCTGGTGTAGCCTCCGACTACATGTTGGCTGGTCTTCATGCCGCTACGATGGCATTCGGACACTTGTCCGACCTACATTGTATTGAGGCACGAGGTCTCATAACCCAAGCACACATCATCAAAGGACCATTGTGGAATGTTCAGTGTTGGTGATTGTTAGCGATCCAGGCCTGGTTGACGAGAAATGACAGAGATGTGTTTTTTCCCCTTATGCTCTAGAAAGAGCCCTTTAAATGGTGATAGCTTCGCTTCTTGTCTGCCTATTGCTGTATTTGGTGGGAATGTGAATGTTGTCCCATGTTCTGTTTCTCCACTGTCAGTTTGATCATAAGGTTCCAACCCAGATTTCCAATGGTGTCTGTTGGGATCTGGCACAAGCAACCTGGGGACTGACGGAGAATCATTTAGCTTCTGGTGGGACAACTATCCATAGTGCTGAGGGTTTCCCACTTTATGTACATGTGAGCTATTAACCGGAGGCTGGTAGGGTGGCTCAGTGGACTATTATAGCCACTCCACTATTTGACCTCAGGGCCACAGGTTCAAACTCTAGAGGGTCAACTCAGCATTTCATCCTTCAAGTGCGATAAAAGGAGTCCAATTGAGATGTGTAGAAATAAAACACCTGTTATTCAACTCCAAGATGCCCTAAGGGGGTGAAAGTGAAGTTTACAAATGCATGTAATGTTATTTGAAGAACTGTACCTACATGAACCTGTTGGCCTCCAGTTGTCCTTCCTAGAGGTGACCAAAGTATTTCACAATAATGCACATGAAAGTGACCACCAGGAACGTGCGCTGGTGACACCTAAATCTAAAAACAACAATTGATGGACAGAATGCAGAACAATGTCATACATTGCCATTTCTGAACTGGGGTGATGTGGAGTGCAAAAAAACGATGGATTTAGTCCCAGATCTCTGTACTGAGGTGAATGTATGACATTGTTCTGCATTCTGTCCATCAACTGTTGTTCTTTGACACCTAAATCTAGCCATTCAACACCATAAGACATGGATCACCTGTAAAAAAAAGTGATCTAGAACAATACATACATGTTTTGTTTTGCAGTGTTTCCAAGATGTATCTAAGCACACAAGTGTTTCAGGAAACCATGTATTAATGTCATTATATTGTTAGAACAGCAGCTAGAAAGATGGAAAGGGGGCGGGGATGGGGTTGTCCACCTTCAGAAAGACAAATATTTTGATGGGGGAAATGTGACCTGCTACTGCAAGTAGCGGGGGTTTGGCATCAGGGGCCATGAGTTAGCACCTGTGAGCTGTTGGGCGATGATCCTCATAAAATAAGCAACCGGTCATGTTCCCCTACTAAACCTTTGCCTTTCTAATATGTCCACAAAGACGAAGCACTAACGTCAACATGTAGTGTAGTTCCTAGTTTCCCACTAGGCCCTGCGCATTGGAATAACATAAACAGTAGTATCGACGTGGAACTGTGGATATTCCAGGCCTCCACTGACTATGCTAAACTTAATTGGGTTGTGTTACCAACTAGCTCAGAGGTCACTGGAAACTTTCTTCTCTGCATAGGAAGTGATCAGCTTCCTTGGCACAGACAAGAAGGGATTCCGTTTTCCAACAACCGTGCAACATGACAACTTTGCTCCTCAGATCAAGAGTCAATCTCTAGGGTCGTGTGAAACAATAGACATGTATTTCACTCAGTCAGTCTAGTGCAGTTTACTTTCACGAGATGTAGAGAATAGAGAGACGGGCGTTTGTCAATAAAGGGTTAACATTTATTGAACAGTCTTTCTTCTCGTACAAGAGAAATGTATTGCCACAATTGCAATAATTGTTATTATAAAAAGTACGAACAGTAAGATAAGTATTGCGAAATAGAACTGTAAAAGCATTGATATGGTTTCTTAGCCATACAATGGTTTAAAAGTAATAAAACATATATACAGTCATATATACATTAGGCTAACATACTCAACTGGTGCTTCTAACTAAGCCTACCCCAGTGTGCCTGACCTAAGCCTAACACGTGAAAGGGGAGTAAGTAAGTAGCTTTAAGTTAAGTTGGTTTTGCCAAGGTTTGTTTCAAGAATTCTCGTCTAAGGGTTTAGTCAACACCATACCTCTGAATAGAATGATGGAGGATTGGTATCTCCTTCAGGGGTCTCTCTCGATATCCCAGTCACCCGCGAGGGTAGACCGGAAACGCCGGAGCTGGATTTCTCTGCAGGAGAAAGGCAGCGGCTTTTCTTCAGCGCGTCGAGGAAGGAGGGGGGACAGCGTCCGCAGACAGCTGGAATCTGCTGGATGTCTTCGCAGAGGACGGCTGTTCAGCTCCTTAAGCGTACTGCACCATAGTTCGCGCTTTAGCAGCGATATTGGTATCAGCAGCTTCACCACCACAGGGACAGCAGGCTGCAGCGACAGAGTGCTAGATTTACCAACACGGGGTCTTGCAGGCAGCTGGCATCAGCAACAGTAGCTCGCATTGCTTAAGGCAACGTTGGTAATATTTATACTTGACAGGTGCCGGGTTTGACGCAAGTTTGCTGGACATAAGACGTCAATTAAAGATGTCACTAGGAAGTGATAGTTATCAGTTGCTCATTAGAGTTCCATTACTAATCAAAACATAGCAAGCGGGGATTTCCAGGTTTGCTGAGTTTTTATCTTGTTGAAGAACTCGGAGTGTTATCTAGGAATATCAGATAGTGACTACTGCTCTGTCATTGCACTAATTGGTCGCAAAGGAAGTGGCAGAGAGAACTATGCTGGAATGTGGCTCTGTTCGTGTAAAATGCAATTTTGCCATATCGGTCTGACTGAAAGGAACCAGGTCATGTTTAGATCTCTCAGCCTGGCCAATCCAAGGACGTTAGTTATCCTGTCCCGGTAGCGCATTGCTAGGATTGTCTCTTCCATTCCCATGGGAGCTATGTCTGAGCCGAGGCTTGCCATAACGAAGCAGGAGGGTCAAAAATAAAATCCCTGCGACGAGTCCCAAAAATAATGGTATGCCGCCAAAAATGGAGTGCACAAAATTAGGAAAGATTCCCAAAATTGCCTGGAAGGGTGTTAGCAGTCCCGTAAAGACTGTCTTAAATATGCCTGGGATGCTTGTTGCACTAGACATGTTAAGGAGTTGGCTTAACATTTCTACGAAATGCACGGGGCAATTTGTTGATAAAAGGTCATGAACTTCAGTAGCTGTCCTTGCAACTAGAAGATCATACGTCTCTTTAGATGACGTTATAGGCACTGTTGTCTGTAAAAGTACAGATTTCATTTTGCTTAATGTATCAATTCGTATAGAATAGAGATTCAGACGAGGCCAGATGGGAGTCACTATGTCTGGAGGCCCACTCGGAAACAATGCTTGCATACAGCATTTGACCATGGATGTTACTTCTACTAGATAACTTTTCCCTGGCACGAGACCACAACATCTGTGATCCGTTCTAAGAATGTAACTCCCGTTCGCGAGTTGCGTAAAGAAGGGCTCTATCTGAGTTGCAGGTGTGACTAGCTGGTGGCATGAAAGGTTGTTTGAATTTCCATCACATGCTCCGTGTAAATTAATACCCTGACACAAAAGTATACCGCTTAGTGAATGTTTACAGTTCTCACCACTAAGAAATACATTTTTGTCACTGTCACTATAGCAAGAATGAGTGTATGGTAATTTCCATTCTGATTTTACATATCCTTTACCCAATTGTTCATACTGGCCAGCAGGTATGTACTCAAGGCACTTTTTAAATCGGAAAGTTGTTATCGGAATTGTGATAATTCCGTGTATTATCCATTCAATGACAGGACTCCCTGACATTGTCAATGGTAATCTCTCGAGTTTTTCGATGCTCAGGATTGTATATTCTGCTCCTTTCTGTGCCAAACTGATCTGTTTATCAGTAAGGTTAAAACTGGAAAATAATGACGTTGTGTTGATTAAACGCCAAGGCACATAGCCTGAACGAAGATTTTGCAGCGTCCAGCCTAGTTCTATAATAGAGCGTAATTGAGACTGGCCATGTTGTAACATAAGCAAATCTCTGTCTATCACATCAAAGGCAGAGGATACAATATTGTCCAACGAATATATTCTGGAAGACAGAGTCGTTAACCCATTGTCTACTACAGAAAGTGATTTCTCCAAATTAATACGATCAATTTCTCGTATTTTTTCAGCAGTTTCAATTTGCTTTACTTTCCAAGCCTCGTTGTAAGCAGCATAGATACTGGTCGCTATGAAACGCTTTTGACGCTGTTTGCGTGGTCCAAGAATGAAATCGCGCAAATCAGCACCATCTTTTAGTAAAGACAAGTGTTGCTTAATTTCAGCCAGTGTGGACGAAGTTAGCCATTCAAGGCAGAGTTTCCCTACACTGTATGTTGTTATAATCCCTGGATGTTGTCTCTGGGAATATCTCGAGTCTAATCTGGTCATTTTTAACCCCTGTGTTTTATTCAGGAATCTATCTTGACAGCTATTTGTGTCTGTAGGCCAGATTAACCACTTTTTCCAATCAGGATGTGTTCTGTTGAAATGTAAAATTTGTGACACGTCTAACTCAATATCTGTGGTTGTATTTTCAGGTATTGGCTTTGGTATAGACGGTGTTTTAAGGTCCTTGATCTTAGCTAGGCCAAGACAAGATGTTTGGTGTCTTGTGTCATTTAAAAATAACATTTGTTCTGGTATCATGCAGGTTCTAAACAGTGCTTCAATGCCTTGCACCTGCCAATCTTTTGTACCCCAAATTGTTTTCGTTTCAATATTATTTTTCCAATAATCAAAACCAAATGTCATCATTTTGTCATAAAATGCTTCTGAATATATAAATTTAGAATTTGTCAGCATTGTTTTCATACCTGTTTTATCTAACAGTTTGTAATAAAATGTTTCTGCATCACTGGTGTTAAACCCTGAGAAGTATTTGAATTTCTCAAAAAATGCTTTCGAACTGCTTTTAGGTGGTGTAGAACAATGTTCCCATTGATTATACATAAAAACATTTCTAGGCTGTGCAGATTTATGCAAGTAGTGATCCCCATAGTGGGTGTAACAGAATAGCTGCTCATAACTAGATGAACCTTGTAAATAATCATGATCTGTGAATCTAGCTGACATTACTAAATCAGACATCATGTTGTTAATACTGTTAAAGTCCCAATCATCAGAGAATGTACTTGGTGTCACAAAGTCACTTAAGGAAACCTTTAGTTGATGAGGATACTTCAGGATTTCGACCGGACCATATATCTCATAGTCTGTTTTCTCCCATACTATCCCACCAGGTATTGGAATTGCTGTGACATTTACTGTTGACAGTTCTCTTTTCTTCACGTGGGATGATCTGTGTGGTTTCAGGACTAGGTTGATGTTCTGACTTGCTGTGTCCATTGTAATATATTTTCCTTCAATGAATTTTCCCAAACATAGTACCATGATGAGCCAAAGCAGGAGGAAAAATACACCTAGACCGAACCAGAACTCTAGCCAGGGGGAAATAAGGTAGATTTCCTTTAGTTGATGAAAGAGTTCTGTTGCTTTTTCTTTAAAAGTCTTTTTTGTTTCTGGCATCACTTCGGGGTCGTTTAAATCTTCAGAGAAGTTGTCGAAGTTGATGAAATAACCAGAGGCAGTTCTGTCAATGGATGGGATTGTTCTTTCAATCTGTTTCTCGGTAGCACTTTCTGATGCCACATCATTGTAGACTGGTGTTGTTTCTTGACGAACTGTTTCAATCTGTGTTTCAAGAGGCACGAGTTCCATGGCATTATTGCATAGTCCTTCATTGTGCACTGCAGGCTGATCCAATGTGATTAGTCTTTCAGTTTGAACCTCTTGGATTGTTGCAAGTTTGGGTATTCTGTTGTTTCTTGGGAGTCCACTGGGCCTACTGTTGATTATAGGCCACATGATTGTGGTTTTACCAGGTCGATGGACACGACTCTGTTCTCCTTTTTACCAGCAAGGGGCGGTAGCACAACTTATCTTGTTCCGGTGACTGCCAAGACAGGTACTGCTTTTCTGTAAGAAGGCCCAAATTCCTTCTTAACCGCGATCTTTTCTCTGACTAGATCCCCAATCTTTGGAATCCAGACAGGCCTTGCTGGGGCTGTTGCGGGTGGTGCCTCGTCAGTGGTACTTGGCTGTTGCTTTAACTTTATGTTGCTTAATGATTTTCTTGTTTCATTCAGTTCCTGTAAAACAGCCAAACGATCTTTTACATCAAAGTGCGTTGTTTCTTCTTGTACCACTGACATCTGACTATCGAGGTCCTGAACTCGCATTCTAATTCCGAACAATAGTTCGTATGGGCTGAAACCTTTTAGAGAATTTCTTGGCATGTTGTTAAGACTAGTCTGGACACTTATTAAATGTTTGACCCACCCAGCGCCTGAACCTAATACCTTCGCTGTTATAGATTGCTTTATGTCACGGTTTTTTCTTTCTACCACACTGTTCCCTTCGGGGTGCGACGGACAAGAATACCGCAACCCAATTCCCATGCTAGCCATGGCCTCCTTATAAGCTCGAAAGCTGAAAGCAGGACCCTGGTCAGAATGGAACGTGGTAATTGCGTATTTGCCGATATTGACTCGCAAATCTTTTATAACCGTTCTAGCGTCAGCCGAGCGCTGGGGGCCTAATTTTTTTAAGTGCTTTTCGTCTTAACTATTAATAGGACGCAGGATGGGGTGTAGGCAGCGTTACGCTCTTTCTGACTGGTAGCCGGTAGCAAGGTTCGCTACTGCGATCCCTATTACAGTTTTCACAGTTGTTTGCATATATTTGGTGTTCTACACTCATTCCCGGCCACCAGAATACTGATTGTAATTCAGTCAGTGATTCCTTGATCTCTCTGTGCCTTAGACCCAAACCCCTGTGTGCGTCTGCTATTAAAAATATTCTCCTGTTCATGTTTGGAATTACTCTGTCCCCCACTCCAGGGATTCGAGCAAAAGGAACGGAGTTTGCATCGATAATGTATGCATAATTGAGTGGATAGTTTACGGGTAGTGCTGCACAGTCGCCTTTTACGGTTGTTTTTACTGCCAGCATGGTTTCCCCGTCTATGTATTTATCTGTACGCTTTTTTGTGGCTACGGAAGCCGGTTTAGTTGCTTCCGCTATGGCTGTATTAGCCAATGAATTCCCTGCTACGTGAACGCCATCACGTCGAAGACTCTGTGCGTGAATCACATGAGTCTTTTGTAGTTCTTTGTGTAAAGGAGCTACCTCGTTCCAGAGCAATTTATGCTTTATTGTGGCACCTGTGTCATCTTTGTAGTCGTTTTCGATCCAACTCTGCAGTTTGTTATTGTAAGAGTTGACGCAAAAATGAGAATCGCACACTATAAGTGTCGGGAATTCACGTTCTGCATTTTCGAGCGCCATCTTTAAAGATCTGATTTCAGTTCTTTGAACCGAACAGTACTTTACTGATTCAGTTTTTGTTACTTTCGGTGTAATTTTACCGCACAGCCAACGACATTTAATGATCGCACATGCTGCATCGTAGGATTTTCTCTCTACGTTGAAATGCTGTACAAAGCTATCTGTATAGATTATACAGGCGTATTGTGGGAGAGGCAGAATTTCGATTGGCAGAGGATATTCTTCTTCATATTCTAAATCATTCAGTTCTTCAAATTGTGGGGCGAAGTAGTATTTCACGTCTTCCGCTCCTAGAGAATCTATGCACTGTATCCATTTCGGATCCAGTGACACTGTAGGCAGGTTTACTGGGCTGAATAGCGCCTCGAAGGCGGATTCCGCTGTAAGGATATTAATCCGTTTGCCGTGTGCTAGTTCTCTGTCATTTGCTAATGCGATTTGCACTGCTTTCACAGTTCTTTCTGTGGGACTGAATGCTTTTTCTGCTTGTGTGTACAAGTGAGATTTAATTGAAATTGGTACCTTTTCTCCCTCATTAGAGGTTAGGTACGTGAATCCGCATCTTCCTGGGATGACTCGGATTACAAGATCGATTGTGTTGTCACGTGTATCTAATTTTGTTTTTGCTAACATGTCTGTTTGCAGCGATCTCAAAATTTCTGTGTGTTTTTGAGTCCAATTGATTTGTTTAAAATCAGGTTTAATTAGTTCGTAGAGAGGTTTAACCCTCTCTGCGTAATTTAGAATGTAAGTTCTTCCGAAATTCAGAAAACCTAGAATGGATTGTAAATTCTTCAGCGTTTTTGGAGCTTGGAGTACAGCGCACTTCTCTAAGAAGTTGTCCGCTAGGCTTTTCCCTTCACTTGATAATTCGTACCCTAAAAATAGTACTGTCAGATGGGCAATTCGAGACTTTTTAAAGTTGAATTTGTAACCCTCTGCTGCGAACCCAAGTATAATGGTGTTCACTCTTTTCAAGTGAGTATCCAAGTCGTCGTCTGTGAGATAAATATCATCTACGTAAGATAATGCTTCATCATCATAGATTTGTAGTAACTCTGTTACCCTAGCTGAGTCCTGGGCTGTTCTTGAACCCCTGTGGGAGTCGACAGAATTTTTCTGCGATCCAAATGCAGAGAAAGCGGTCAAATATCTGCTTTCTGGTGCAATGTTTTGACAAAAGAAACCATTAGATATGTCTAATGTCGTTTTATATTTTTTCCTAACTATGTTATTCATTAGGGCTGCACTATGCGAGTTTTGTACTGCAAAAGTTTTGCAACATGTATTAAGGTGTCTGTAGTCCAAAACTAGACGATATGAATTGTCTGGCTTGGAGACAGGAAACAAAGGATTGTTCATTTGAGAGGTGCATGTTTCAATCACCCCCTGGTACTCAAGTTGATCTAAGATCTCCCTGACTTGTTTTTTAGCTTCTTGCTTTATGGGATACTGCCGTTGGGCAGTTGGTTCACTTTTTAATTGGATTTTGTGAGGAGGTGAATCCTCATCCCATCCTACATGATTTTTATATAATGCAGGTGCCTGGGCTACTGCCCATTTCCTTGCATATGTATATTTTTTGTGAATCGGTATGTGATTCGAGAAGGCAGGCATAATCACTTCTTCGCCACAAGGGCACTCCCTGACAAACTCCGGGGGCCAATCTTTTTCAGCTAACAGAATATCATAGCCCTTTG
Organism: Lissotriton vulgaris; assembly: GCF_964263255.1. Classification (NCBI taxonomy): domain Eukaryota; kingdom Metazoa; phylum Chordata; class Amphibia; order Caudata; family Salamandridae; genus Lissotriton; species Lissotriton vulgaris. The sequence goes on along the minus strand of NC_141689.1, from coordinate 252,887,263 downwards.
AGAGCTTATCCCAAAATAGACCCTTAATTTTCCTAGTCTTATCACCCTCTATACGCAATGTAATTTCGTATATTTTATGGGGCTCGCTAAGTCTGGCGTCGGCAGTTTCAACCTGTATGTATTCATTCGTGTCCACTGTCTCCAGATGACTCATCAAAATCTTGCGCGCTATACTGATTTCTGCCGCACTGTCCAACATTGTCAATGCCCACTCCCCGTTTTTCAACTGTGTCCTCAGTATTCTCGGCATGGTTGATTACTCTAATACTGGCTACCTTCTTTTTCTGAAATTGAGATTTTTTACTCTGAGCAGGTTCCTTGTCTTTGGACTTGGTGTGCTCTCTTGGGTCTGACCGTCCTCTTCTTTCCGAATTCTGTGGAAAAGATCGAGAGGGACGTGTATCAATACTTTGATATCTATCAGGTTTTTTTAGATTATCCCTATTTCTAAGGTTATATCTTTTCTCAGAGGGCTCCCTCTGGGGAGACTGGCGTTCTCGAGTCGGAGTTCTTTCCCTCCGTCGAGGAGACCTTCCTCTGGACTGGAAAACTTTTTCCTTGGGAGTGGATTGTTTATTTCCATCCCAGCTCTTTTTAGGAGTGTTTGAATTATTTTTAATAAATAATTTTTCAGGATTTTCGAGCAGTTGGGGTTTTACTGGTTTCCCACCCAAGCTGTCTCTACCTAATTCTTCATAGCATTTTCTATGATTTTTGCAAGCATTGGAATAACATAAACAGTAGTATCGACGTGGAACTGCGGATATTCCAGGCCTCCACTGACTATGCTAAACTTAATTGGGTTGTGTTACCAACTAGCTCAGAGGTCACTGGAAACTTTCTTCTCTGCATAGGAAGTGATCAGCTTCCTTGGCACAGACAAGAAGGGATTCAGTTTTCCAACAACCGTGCAACATGACAACTTTGCTCCTCAGATCAAGAGTCAATCTCTAGGGTCGTGTGAAACAATAGACATGTATTTCACTCAGTCAGTCTAGTGCAGTTTACTTTCACGAGATGTAGAGAATAGAGAGACGGGCGTTTGTCAATAAAGGGTTAACATTTATTGAACAGTCTTTCTTCTCGTACAAGAGAAATGTATTGCCACAATTGCAATAATTGTTATTATAAAAAGTACGTACAGTAAGATAAGTATTGCGAAATAGAACTGTAAAAGCATTGATATGGTTTCTTAGCCATACAATGGTTTAAAAGTAATAAAACATATATACAGTCATATATACATTAGGCTAACATACTCAACTGGTGCTTCTAACTAAGCCTACCCCAGTGTGCCTGACCTAAGCCTAACACGTGAAAGCGGAGTAAGTAAGTAGCTTTAAGTTAAGTTGGTTTTGCCAAGGTTTGTTTCAAGAATTCTCGTCTAAGGGTTTAGTCATCACCATACCTCTGAATAGAATGATGGAGGATTGGTATCTCCTTCAGGGGTCTCTCTCGATATCCCAGTCACCCGCGAGGGTAGACCGGAAACGCCGGAGCTGGATTTCTCTGCAGGAGAAAGGCAGCGGCTTTTCTTCAGCGCGTCGAGGAAGGAGGGGGTACAGCGTCCGCGGGCAGCTGGAATCTGCTGGATGTCTTCGCAGAGGACGGCTGTTCAGCTCCTTAAGCGTACTGCACCATAGTTCGCGCTTTAGCAGCGATAATGGTATCAGCAGCTTCACCACCACAGGGACAGCAGGCTGCAGCGACAGAGTGCTAGATTTACCAACACGGGGTCTTGCAGGCAGCTGGCATCAGCAACAGTAGCTCGCATTGCTTAAGGCAACGTTGGTAATATTTATACCTGACAGGTGCCGGGTTTGACGCAAGTTTGCTGGACATAAGACGTCAATTAAAGATGTCACTAGGAAGTGATAGTTATCAGTTGCTCATTAGAGTTCCATTACTAATCAAAACATAGCAAGCGGGGATTTCCAGGTTTGCTGAGTTTTTATCTTGTTGAAGAACTCGGAGTGTTATCTAGGAATATCAGATAGTGACTACTGCTCTGTCATTGCACTAATTGGTCGCAAAGGAAGTGGCAGAGAGAACGATGCTGGAATGTGGCTCTGTTCGTGTGAGGCCAGAGATGACTTTTCAGAAAATCGCACTTGAACTGTTATGCCAATATAGGGAATAAATGGATTTATAGCCGAATAGGGGCATAAGGTCACAGTATCGATCAGGAACCTAGATAAACACGCAACAAACAGTCGTAAAACACTGACTGCACTTTAAGATTCAAGCAAAGACAAACATACTGTGAGTATGGACTGACTTGTACTGCATTTCCTATGATGCATTGCGTGGGAAGGAATGGCACGTACTTAGCAACAGCATGCAACTCCACCTTCACACAAAGAGAATTCCATATTGATTGAAACCCTCACTAGATTTGGGATCTTATTTATAACATTTTACACATTGGACTAATCCACATCCAATTAGTCGTGCAGGAAAAATGAATTCTGATGGCCAGGAGTGCCACGGATATTAAGGAGGCAGAAATCCAATTTTCCACTAAGTGAGGCATCAAGATGAACAACAGAAGGCAACAACAGCACCTGCACAAAGAAGGGACACAGAAGTATTGTTTGGTATACTACAATAAGCTTGATTTGCAAAAATGTATTTGGACCTCCATATATACTGTACGTACACTGTCTATATACCATGCACTATCAGTGCGGAAAGCAAGCAATAATAAAAGCACTGTTTTTTAACCCCTTCGCTGCTAATGACGGAACGGTTCCGTCATGAGCATCGGTTGAGCTGTGCTCATGACGGAACCGTTCCGTCATGACCACGCCTGTTTTCATAAGGGCTCAGCACCGGAGGGGATTCTGGATAGCATGCATGGGGTTAAGGTATTGAAATCACTGGAAAAAAACACCAGAATTTACCAAAAAGAGAAACTGAAAACAAGAAAGCCTACTGTAGATCACAGTTACTTGGTTCTTGCATGACCCTCAGCCTTGTTCTCCAGCAGCCCCTATCTCTTTCTTTCCTTCTCCCCAATGCTGTCAGCAGTCTTCCCAGGATGCGAACCAACCCGCTATAGGCCCCTGCACGTTTGCCATTGCTGCCATGTTTTTTTCCCACTTCTTGGGGCAGCCCCTCCTTTCGCAGACATGCTTTACAGCCTACAGACGCCAATTCATGTTGTTTTTCCAGGAGTCCATATCTCTTCCCTTTTTTTGTCAGATTAATTCTATACAACGTTATTTTTGGTTAGACTAAGTTTCGTTGTGTTATAACTTAAAAAGAGTGGACTACAACGCAAGTGGATTTCAAAGAACAATTCATCTATGTCTTGCCCACTTGTACATTGCTGATTATTCTTTACTGCTTTTTAGAAATTGTACCCCTTGAAATGCAAATTTGATATATAAAACTTTTTTCATAAAAACTACTTCCCGTGTAGCATTTTACTACAGTGAGTTGTTACCACTTTGCCAATCTAATGAGTGTTGAATCAGATGAAAAACAGGTTTTTTAATTAATTTAAGTTGATCTCAAAATTACTGCCAGTCAAGCTTGATCAATTTCCTGTTTCTAAATAAGTTTAAATACACAAAAAAAACCTTGCAAGCAATTTTGCATATACTATATCTTAGGCCAAGCTCGCAAGGGTTTATTGGGTCACCCACCTTCATATTCTTGTTTTTCCAGGAGGCCAATTCTGGAGGTGCACCAGCTTCCCATTCCTTTTTACAACTATTAGCCCCAGTGTGAGGAGAGTTTTGTTGTTCGGGAGTTGTTCCATCTCCCAGATGCTGAGTATTTACAACCTGGGAAGACAGTTCAACTTGGGAACCAGTGAAGCTTCTCAGGCACGACCATACCACCCTCCAGTAGGGTGGTAGTAGGAATTGTGCAGTCCTGATGCAAGGTCAAAAGGTTCAACTGCTCACACATTTGTACCTCATCAAAAGTATTCTGGCCTCCATGAGATGCTCGACACACTTACAACTCTAGAGTGATTTTTCTATTTTCTGTCCTCTATTTAATTAGAACAGACTTTCTGGTGTTCATCTGTCCAGGAAACCACACTTTTAACTGGAATTCATTGTTCCATGATTATACTCGTTCTGAAAAGTCAGAGGAAACTCCAGTTTACTGATATCTACTTTATGGTAGAATTGGCCATTGGTGACATTACAGCAGTTTGACAGGGATGTATAGGAAACATAGAACAATGCAGATATTAATTAGGTAAGCAGTGGGAGAGTAGCCACAAAGAAAGAGGGTGTGTGAGAAGCTGAAACTGGGGGGGCGGGTATGTTTGACCGTGGAAGGAGGGTATTGTTTGATTGTTTGGGACAGCACAGGACTTGATTGGACACTCATTTGGGAGGTTGGTTAGGGTGGAAGTGGAAAGGGATTTGGACAATGGATCGAAAAAAAGGTACTCACAAGAATGAAAAAGTGTGGGGGTCTTTAAAAGGGGCATGAACTATGTAGTTAAGAGTTTGGCGTTAACATGTAAACTAAATTTCTATGCCACAACAACCAGTATTTTGGTTCCTCTCTGAGATTTATGTTAGCGCATCCAGATATATAACACAGCAACTGGCATACACCTAAAACCAATCAGGGCTATTGTTAATGGTTGTTGACTTTTGAAGGTAAATGAGTAACAATGATTTTGTTGTAAATAATACTGAAAATGTTTCAGTTCTGAAATTGTGAGACCGTGAATTAAACATAAACGGGGCCTGTAGTGGTCTTCAGAGTATGTCAATCACTCCATTATACTCACTTCATGTTTGAGATTTATGCCCTTTTTTTCCACATCTTGTTCACCTGCATATCTTAAGCCTCATCTCTTTCCTCTTCAGCACCCTCTTTTCACGTCTCTCCTCGAGACGTGGCCAAATGGATGAACACTAATAAACTCAAAATGAATGCGAGCAAAACAGAGGTCTTATTTTTTGGAAATCTCAAACACCCCCCTCCAGACCTCTGGTGGCCTACGGAAATGGGCCCTGCCCCATCCCCTGGTACCCATGCAAAAAACCTAGGAGTAAGGTGGGATGAGAACCTGTCCTTCTTGCCGCATATACAACAGCTTACCGCTGGCTGCCTGCACAAACTCAGAAATTTGCGAAAATTCCTGCCCCTGCTACCAGTCGAGTGTCGAAAAACAGTTGTTCACGCAACAATCACATCACGTCTCGACTATTCTAATGGCCTTTTTCTTGGTCTGCCCAAATATGCGGTGCAACGCCTACAGATCGTGCAGAATGCGGCTGCGAGATTGATAAAACGGGTCCCTTTCAGGCAGCATATCTCTCCGCATCTGCACGAGCTGCACTGGTTGCCAGTGGCCAGCAGAATTAAGTTCAAGGTGCTTACCTTGGCTTTTAGAGCACTAAAAGGCTCTTGTCCCAACTAATTAAAACTTCGACTCCCCCGTTACCTCCAAGAACGAGAGCTCCGCTCAAACTCCAAGCTCAAACTAATTACTCCCCGTGTGAGGAAAGCTAGACTTGGAGGCAGGTCCTTTTCTGTTGGCACGGCTAAACTATGGAATACCTTGCCCCCTGTCATCCAATCTGCCACAACAGAAGCTAGCTTTAGGAAGCTCCTAAAAACTTGGCTCTTTATGCAATAATTTTGATCTTCCCCTTGACTACTCGCTCTTGGCTGTAGGACTCGCTAGCGCCGGGACACCTCACCTGAGGTAGCTGTTCGCGCTTTATAAGCATCTGTATTATTCTGTATTATTAATGCACTTCCTCGCTTCGCCTTCACTTCACCACCCACTAAAACACATAACACATAACACACCCACTCACCTGTAAGAGCTACATTTTTTCAATATTGACTACTGTCTACCAGTGATATAACGAAAATTGAGGGGGCACCCCCTGCAAAGCACATGGACAGGGGCCCCCCACCCTCTGGACCAAGTCAGGCCAGGGGCCCGCCGCCTGTACGAAGTGACAAAGGGGGTTCCATGGAGCTTGGGCTCCGCCCCACAGGGGCTGAGCTGGCTAATGTTACTCAGTGAGTACGAATGTCGGCAAACCAATTGGTTTGATTGTGAAGCCCTCACCCACCAACCTAGTTGGTGGCATGCTTCATCATCGGGCCCACCACAGTGACACCGAATGTGTCCCGGGTGTGCTTCAACTCCAGATTACTGAGGGGTTGGTATACTTGCTGAGTGTGCTGTGTTGTGGGTGTGAAAGTGATTTAAAAGCTAGGCAGTGGGTCCCAGTTCCCGAGGGTATATGGATAACTTTAATGTCTGGGCCCCTGCTAGCAGATAAAAAGGCAAGCGGTCGCAGTGGAGTGAGTTATGGGCTCCCACGTCCTATGTGGTCTACATGTTTCAGCCAGGCCTTTTATTTACATCTGGCTTTCCTCAGGACCAATGAGTATGTGTGGGTGAAAAATAAATTATATTAAGTGATAGGTGTTGTTTATAAAAGTGTTGCACTCGCTAAGGTGCTATACGTGTATAGAGGGGGATTCCCTCTGCTTTAACTTGCTGTTTGCTGTTAAAGCTTCCTGGATCACCTGGCAGGGGGAGAAGACCGGAATTGCCGATCTGCGTGCTCCTTGGACCTATCGTCCTGCTGCGGTGTCCCGAGTCGGGACACCGCAGCAGGACGATAGGTCCAAGGAGGCTTTAACAGCAAACAGCAAGTTAAAGCAGAGGGAATCCCCCTCTATACACGTATAGCACCTTAGCGAGTGCGACACTTTTATAAACAACACCTATCACTTAATATAATTTATTTTTCACCCACAACACAGCACACTCAGCAAGTATACCAGCTCCTCAGTAATCTGGAGTCGAAGCACACCCGGGACACATTCGGTGTCACTGTGGTGGACCCGATGATGAAGCATGCCACCAACTAGGTTGGTGGGTGAGGGCTTCACAATCAAACCAATTGGTTTGCCGACATTCGTACTCACTGAGTCTCCCAAAACACAACTAAGCTAGTCCTTTCTTGATACTACGTATAAACCAGGGGATCCGGACTAGCTTATCTAGTCCTCTCTCTCCATTTTGATTTGCTGGCTAATGTTACGCCACTGCTGTGTATCTCCTTGTTGAAAAATCGCCTTTCTGCGGGGTCACCCTAGATGTATGCCTTTATTTCCTTATTTTTGCGGAATCTGTTTTTGTTGGCTTTCGACTCTGTTCACTTTACCCCTGCTAACCTGTGGTAAAGTTCTTGTACTTTTCCTTTTGAAAACATGGGTAAATTGACATACACCTTATGGGTACATGTAATTTACTTATACATCCTAAGTATAAAGTGCTACATGTACCCAAGCCCTGTAATTTAAATCCTATTAGGGAGCTGCAGCACTCATTGTGCCATTCACTAAAGGAGCCCTGTAAAACATGTGCCACTGGAGCCTGTAGTGCAGTTTTAAGCGACCATTTCTACCTGGAAAAACAAACATCTCAACAGGCCTAAACCTTCCTTTTTAAAGCATAAAGTGATTATTATGGTAGGCCCTAAATGTTCATAGGGCAGGGTGCATGGTATTTAAAAGGTAGGGTTAGTCTATTGAATGTTTTACATGTCTTTGCACTGAAAACCCCCCAAAGTAATTTTTCGCTGTGGTTAGGCGATTCTTCCGAAGGCTAACACTGGTTTACTTTATTACATTTCATAAGTTCTAATTTAAGTTTGGGAACAGCTAGGAAAATACTTCGCCCACTCATTTGTTTTGTAATATAAAATACTTTTTAATGGGAAAGTCAGATTTTAAATTACTATTTAGGATATGCCACTTTTTGAAAGTTGGCATTTTCCTGCCTAAGCCAAATGTTTCTTCCTTCCAGTGTCCAGGGTCTTGTGACTGTGGATGGCTGCCTCACTTGGAAATATGTATTGGAACCAGACAGTGGACAAGGAGCTGGGTGTAGACGGGATTGGGTCTTGGTGACGGAATTGCTGTTGAGGGGCTAGGCCCCTGCCCTGATTGCACTTCTAAGAGTAGCCTGGGGGCTGTACAAGCCCTTCCCGTCTTGAGAAGAAGCCTCCCCTGTCTCTGGCAGAGGCAGCCCACACCTGGACCCGCTTACCCTTTGTTTCACTAGCTAGGCTGGAGCCAAACCCAGGGGATAGGGAAGAAATGGCCAGAACCAGTTTTAGAGTTAAACAAGCGGTCCTCACCCACAAATTGGCACTGGGTAATACCTTGGCATGCCCAGAACCTGAAATCAGAATACACCTGAACGTCTGAAGACTCAGAATAATGACTGCTCTGCTGTCTGAAGCAAGACTGGACCTGCTTTCCTTGAACTCAGGATCCCAGATGCGACTCCGAGGGTCAGTTGGCTGAACCTCCCCTTTCAGCTACATAGACACAACAAGCTTTAAAAGGCCTTTCCTGCTTTCCAGCTGACTAGACTGGACATGACCATGCCCCTCTGCTGTCCTATGTGGGAGTGAGTTCTAATCCCTAAGACCCCCCAATTGCTGTCCTCGATGTCCTGGACTTGTGGCTGAAGTCAGAGTACTTCACCCTGCTAACAGAAGGTTTCACCAGATTTGGTGCAGTGTGATGTAGAGCAGTGCAGAGCTGCACAGCTCTTAACTCCAGGCTTCACTGAGTCAACACTGAGTAACACAGGCACAGCACAGCTTCTAACTAAAAGCATTACTGAATCCAACACAGTGCAGCGCAGTATGAAGCAGAGCCCAGTAGAGCTGTTATGTTATGTTATTTATTCTTTTGTATAGCGCAACGGTTACTCAAAAAGAGTGTCCCGGCGCTTTAGGTAAGGAGAACTGATTTCAGAATAACACAACACAGTTAAAAAGGTTGAAAAGCAAACAGACAAAAGAGAGGAACTGCTAGCAAACCTATTGGGTAAACAGCCAAGTTTTAAGACCTCTTCTAAAATCAAGGAGAGTAGTCACCCCCCGCAGTGGGAGCGGTAGTGAATTCCACATCTGTGGAGCCAACAAACTGAAGGAGCTGCACCACTCTATCTTTACATCACAGCCCGAAGGTAAAACTTCCAGCAAGATGAACCTGGTCCTGCGCTCTATCACGGTTGACCGGAACTTGTAACTTTGTCCTGGTCTGGCACGACTAGCTAGATACCTCCAATTGTCGCTTCGGTAAATTTTTGTGCTGTTTTGTCCTAAAACTTTCAAAACTCATAACTCCAGTTTTGCTGACTGGAGCCTTGTAGTTGGGGTCTCATTTTATTTATTAAAGTTTACTCTAGCTTTCTAAATAGGCATGGGTTTTTTTGTGTTGTGTTTTCATTTTTTTACTGTTTGAGTGCTGCATGAATACTTTACATATTGCCTCCAAGTTAAGCCCGATTGCTTTTATGCCAAGTTACCAGAGGGTGAAGGACTATAGTGACTTTTTCACACATATTTGCAAAGAATCACAACTGAAATTGGAATAGGTGATCCATGCTCTGTGCATTCTGCAGAAAGGCCAAGGGTTGGATGACCATGAATTCTGAATGCCTTTTTGATTCACTGACAGGCACAAGGAGAAACTCGCACTGACTTCACCCTCAATTCCAGAGCACTCAATCGTGGCCTCTTATGATCACCTGGAGGCGACTCTATTCAAAGTCTGCCCTTTACAAGAATAATAAGCCACACGAAAAATACATACAGAAACACAACACCTTGGAAATAGCTAACACTCTTAGCAAATGCAAGATTAAGTAAAACATCCGAAACCTAAAAATCGTAGACATGGATTACCTTAACATTTTATATATTCAGTTTGTGTTTTTTCTGCTAACGTAAAGGACATGAATATTGGTCCTGATGAGGACCCATTTCAATGTGTGTTTCTAATTACTACTGGGTCCGAGACCCTGAGGGATCCGGTCCACTTAAAGCCTTGGGTACTGGACAAGGCTAAGGAGGTAGGAGGAATGATGACTGAAGGATGAGAGTGTGTTCAGAGACAGGAGTTCATGCAGGTCTGCCGGTTGTAATGAGGAGACACTGGGTTCTTTCTATGCATTGACCTTGTGGCAGTCGAAAGTCTGAAGGCGTACATGAGATTTCCAATGGGATTTAAGGATTATGGCCCACATGCATCATTGTGTCATTTTGCATTTCTTAATTTGCGAAAAATAAGGAATCGCAAATTAAGAAGTGCAAAATGCTATGCATAATTTTTTTCGGTATTTCTTTGTGATTCGGTAAAAATCGCAATTTTTACTGAATCCCAAAGAAATACCGAATTCTTAAGTTAATTTTCGCAATTCCCATTGATTCCTATGGGCCAAAAGGCCCATAGGAGTCAATGCAAATTGCGAGTGGCACTTAGAAAATTTCATGGGTGCAGGGGGGGGTCCAAAGGACCCCCCCATGCACCCCTGAAATGTATTTTTCGCATCATGTTGCGCACACACATGTCCTAAGGACATGTGTGTCCGTAACATGAATGTTGAAAAAAAAGCATTTTCAACATTTTAAACACTTTTTCCAAATTTACCGAGTGGTTCACCCACTCGGTAAATTTGGCACCCTATTTGCGAATTTTCACTTTTTAAAATAATGATGCATTGCTTTTATGAAATCGCACATCTGCGACTTCTTAAGAGCACCCGCAATTTTAGAATTCGCAACCATGTTACGAATTCTAAAATTGCTTCATGCATCCCAAAAAGCACTTTTGCATTCGCAAACGGCCGATTTTAAGAAATCGCACCGTTTGCGACTACAAAAATGCTTGATGCATGTGGGCCTATATTCTATACAATGTTAAATTGATGGTATGCGCTCACCCAGAAAGGTGATGCAAGACACAGACCTGAGAGGGTGGGGGGGGGCATGGGAGGCTCCTCTATTGAAGCAGAGGATCGTTGCCCAACTTAGTTGCCCCCGAACCCAGGGCCATCTTAACAGCACTGTAGACCCCTGGGCAAAGCAGTGCACTGGGCCCTGCCTACACAACTACTCACAGGAATGAAAATGTTTAGCAGTAACTTAGTGTTAAATTCTGGTCTGCACGCTCGTGGGCACCCCAGGCAACTGCCCAGCATGCCCAAGCGTTAAGACGGCACTGCCCAAGACCTGAGATGAAAAACAAAATGGTAATTCATCATTATTAATATATTTTTCATCCTGACATCCTCCAGCCCTGAATGAGCATCAGAAGTGCGCATATCTTTTTGCCCGGCAGTCTTGCGACAGCCAGCCATACATGTGCATTTTGAAACCTCTAACCCAGCCGTCTTAAAATAGCTATGTTAGATTAAGTGCAGACCTCCAGAGCGCTGTCGAGGGAGGCTGCTCCCTCCAATCAGGGCTCTGCTCCCATGCTGGTGAGAGCAGCGCCCTGATTGGTTAAGGGAGTTTCCTGGTGGCCGGGCTTCATCGCGGCGAGGTCCGGAGCAGGAGGTCCTGTTGTCAGATAAGTGTTTTCTTACAGTTTAAGTTTATATTTGTTAATGCTCCTTTATTTTGATATTTTTTTATTTTGTTTGATCACGTGCTCCCACTTCCCCCTTTTCTCATTGATGCCAGCAGCCAATGGCTGGTGGGAGCCCATGCTGAATGGCATCAGAGTCAGCAACTTTTCACCCACTCTCAGGAAAGATATAACTTTGAAATGAGTTTGCATCCATAAAATCTCATTCCATTGCTTGCTGAACTGGTGTGCCTAGACTCTCCAACAAAGCAGCCACACTGCCTGCATGGCTGGTTGATGGAAAGGGTAAAAACAAGACGACCACAGGTCTGCCTATCCGGACGTGTTTGGTTGGCTCCTATGTCTAGAAATCTGGGTACTAAAAGTAGTATGGTAGCCTTGCGTATTTTAAAATCTACCTCCTTAACCTGGATTATAATAGCGACTGCAAAGTATTTGGGATGGGCGTGGGTAATTAGGCAGAGACTGCTAGATTATCTATTCTCTGTTCCGTTCCCACGCGAGGTGTCTTATCGGATGAATAATTTTAACAAATTTTACTGACTTTTAATAGTGATATTGGATTGTTTCTTAACCTGTTTTTTATCAAATGAACTTTGCACCTGGGATTGTATGAAGTATGCTGAAATGTAATTGTATTTCCCTTTTTATGCTCATGTGCTTATGTCATATTCGATTCTGTAAATTTAATTGTATTTTAATTTTGTGTTTGTATGTCTGCTTTTATGAGTAATACTCGAATAAAGCACTTTTTGAATTGAATTGAATTGGTTAACATGCCTGCTTGTGTCTCTTGGGACTATTGACTCTTAGGCTCACGGGCTTTTATTGGCCTGCTGTCTTGGTCAGAGCAGCGGTGGGGCTTGGCATAGACTGTGGTGTCGTGGTCCTGCCCCGCCTCACTCCGGTGCTTACCATCACTTCCAGTGTAGTGTTACACTTGCAGTGTCGCCTCTCGCATACCTCGTGTGCACGTACTGGAAATGATTCAGGAATCAGTAACTATTTGACCATCACAGGAGAAAGCTTTCACACACCATGTTGTGCCCTCAGGGTAATTTCCCGCCTTGCTGCTTTAGGCATCTGTTCTTCACACGAGGAATGTGAGAGAATGTACATATGGTGCCAGATAATATCTCAACATTGAAAGAGTGTGTGAACTCATGAAAAATTAATAAGGTTTTATTTAGTCAGCAGCTTTCATGATGTAATTTAAGCAACAGGATGCGTATGGTGAATCCAAGCATGGATGTTTTTTTTCCAGAGGACATTTTTAATTAGAAGCAAACCTTTAGTAACAGCCTGCTTGCAGTTTTTAACTATTTGAATATCTTGATGCAGAATGGCTCTTATATTGGAGATGCTGTGTAGTAGGTTGTTTTGTGAACACCTGTAGTAAATTGCGTGATTGTGATTAGACATTGTTGTTAAAAACGAATAGCTTGCAGGTATCATGAACAACACCGGGATAACTTCCAACAAGAATAGTTAACCCATGTAAGGTGTAATATTGTTCTTGTTCCGTGCACGAGAAACTGGATAAGAGTAAAGAAGCTATCTAGTTTATCATGATTTGTGTGTTTTATATTGAATTTTGTTGCTATTTAGTTTATTATGATTTATATGGTTGATGTAGTATCGTAGCTATTTAGTTTCTTTAAAAAATGTATGTGCTTGAGTGGCATTTTATGTTTTAACTAGATGCAATTGTTGATTAAATGTAATATTTGTATGACTCAGGCACACCCTCAATATTTAATTTAATTTAGTACATCAGTAGGAGCTTAAAGTGTAGATGGAATGTGGTTCGACTACTTCTGGTTAGTGGTGCCATTTCACAATCAGAAAACGCTGACTCACCCTCCCACTCATTCGTTATTGTCAGACGTTGTTGAGTGGTTTAGGTTGCGAACACGAGTCATGACTTAGCAGAAGTGTTAGCACTTGACCCTTGAGGAAGTGATATCACACATTATGTGACTCTCTTCAGGGGAAGAAATATAGACGGAAGGGCTTATCTCCATTTAGAGGAGTTTTTCTTTCAAGTAAACCTGTGTGGTGGCCCTTTTTGTTGGAGCTTAGCAAGAATCTGCTTGAATGAACAAAAGAGTTCCCAGTTGATGTGTGGTAATAGACTCTGTTTGAAGTGACATGCCTATAGGCGTTTCGTATGTGCTCAATCCATATTTTACAAACACATATATAGAAATAGAAAATATAACTCTGAAAGGCATCAAATTCTACCTCCAAAGATCTAACGTGAAGTCAAAGCTGCAGACTCTGATACGGTCTATGTTAGGCTAAGTCCGCTGGGGATTCCCAGATGTGGGTCCCAAGCTCGCTGTACCACTGGATTCAAGCTAGCCTGGCTAATGAGGGGTGATACCCCAAAGCCAGTCTCAGCATGCTTGTTTCTGATCCAGAGAGAACCTGTCTTGGCATTTTGGGCTGGACTGTTCCCATGAGGAGCAGGTTGAGACTAATTTGCATATGGCTGGGCCTAAACTGGCACGGTGAGCAAAAGAATGATGGATTCAATCCAGATCTCTTGATTAGGTGTGAATTTTTGATTTGTTCCACATTCTGTCCACCATTGTGTGTCCTTGTTTTCTCTCCCCAAGTGCGACGGGTATGCCCAGACATGGGTCCCGGGCTCACTGTGCTGCAGGATTCAATCTAGCCTGGTTGATTAGTGATGATACTCCAACATTGGTCTCATGATGCTTGTTTCTGGTCCAGAGAGGACCAGGCTTGGCAGTTTGTGCTGGACTGTTCCCATGAGGAGCAGGGTCAAGACTGATTTGCATATGGCTGGGTCTAAACTGGGGTGGCATTGTAAGCAAAAAAACGATGGATTTTACTCGGATCTCTTGAAGGGGTTAATATTTAATGTTTGATTTGTTCCACATTCCATCCATCATTGTGTGCCTTCTGCTTTCTCTCCCTAAGTGTGCCGAGTATGCCCAGATGTGGGTCCTGGGCTCACTGTGCTACTGGATTTAAGCTAGTCTGGCTGATGAGGGGTGATACCCCGAAACTTGTCTCAGGATGCTTGTTTCTGGTCCCGTGATGGATTGGCAGTTTGGGCTTAACTGTTCTCATGAGAAGCAGGGTTAAGACTGATTTGCATATGGCTGGGTCTAAACAGGAATGGCATGGTGAGCAAAAGAGCAATGGATTTGACTGAGATCTCTTGACTGGGGTAATTGTTTGATTTGTTCCGTATTCCGTCCACCTTTTTGTGTCTTTTGCTTTCTTGGCCTAAGTGTGCCGGTTATGCCCAGACGTGGGTCCTGAGCTCACTGTGCTACAGGATTTAAGCTAGCCTAGCTGATGAGGAGTGATACCCCGGAACTGGTCGCAGGATGCTTGTTTCTGGTCAGGGAGGGCCTGGCTTGGCAGTTCGGGCTGGACTGTTCCCATGAGAAGGATCAAGACTGATTTACATATGGCTGGGTGTAAGCTGGGGTGACATGGTGAGTAAAAGAACAATGGATTTAACTCAAATCTCTTGACTGGGGTTGAATGTTTGATTTGTTCCGCATTCCGTCCATCAGTGTGTGTCTTTTGCTTTATCGCCCTAAATGCAATAGGTATGCCCAGATGTGGTTCCTGGGCTCATTATGCCACTGGATTTAAGTTAGCCTGGCTGATGAGTGGTGATATCCCGAAACTGGTCCCAGGATACTTGTTTCTGGTCCAGGAAGAACCTGGCTTGGGAGTTTGGGTTGGACTGTTCCCATGAGAAGCAGGAGAAAGACTGATTTGCATATGGGTGGGTTTGAACTGGGGTGGATTGGTGAGCAAAAGAGCAACTGATGTAACCCAGATCTCTTGACTGGGGGTGACTATTTACTTAGTTCTGCAATCCATCCAACTTTGTGTGTCTATTGCTTTCTCGCCCTAAGTGCGCCGGGTATGCCCGGTCGTGGTTCCTGGACTCATTGTGCCACTGGATTCAACGTAGCCTGGCTTATGAGGTGTGATACCCCAAAACCGGTCCCATGATGCTTGTTTCTGATTCAGGGAGGACTTGGCTTGGCAGCTTGCACTGGACAGTTCCCGTGAGGAGCAGGGTCAAGACTGATTTGCATATGTCTGGGTCTAAACTGGGGTGGCATGGTGAGCAAAAGAACGAAGGATTTAACTTAGATCTCTAGACACAGGCACTAGGCCTTGAATAGACTTCTTTTAGAAGTAGAGGGATAGCAACACTGGTGTGGGTGCCTAGAAATAGAAGATCCTCTATTCAGTCCAATGGCTGATTTTTTTCTTTTTAATTAGAGGCACTGCTACTGTCAAATGTCAATGGTATTTATGTGGTAAAGGAAGCATTTGTCATGTTTGATTCTTTCAATTACATGAAGTATGCTGCTTACTAATCGGGTAGCATTGGTCGAATTTCTTCAGGAACTCTTTACAAAATGTCACATAAACACATAAACAGCACATGATTTATCAGTGTTCTCTGTGTCTGCTATTCCTGTAATGCGGACATCCTGGAGGTAGTGGAGTCCAACATACGACGGACAGTAGTAAAGTAAGTAATTCCCTCTGCGTGGTGCCACTGGTCATCAACTTTAATTAGTTACCAGGCCTGTCCTTTCACTACATGTGCTTTTGTGCAATCTTAATATATTTTATTCAATTTACTGCTCCAAGAAGGAATCCACCATCTTGGAATAGTAAATTTTTAAAAAGGCTGCTATGTCTCAACATATACACATGCATGCATGACCCATGCACCTGAATACATCATGACGCTGGTGCCGCCGTAGTGTCTTGACACATACATGAGAATGCATATAGATGCATGCACACATATGCATCATTGCGTGTGTGTTCAGATTCAGGAATAACGATTTTAGTTTTCTTGCTGATACTGAACAGCATTGTCCATAAGAGTTAGCAAAATCAAAAGACGAGACCTATTGGACTAGCCAGTGCTTGTTCTTGCCTGCATGCCCAGCAGTGGTTGGATGATGATAAATTGAGTGTGTGAATTTTATTAACAAAATGTCTCGGAGGTGGAAAAGTGTAAACACATTAGAAATCTATAAAGAGATTATGAGAAAGAAAAACCCACTTCGAGTAATTTGGTTAAAAAGTATAGAACGTCGCTACTACAAGAGAATTCAGAATATGAGTTACCAAACCGATCCATCTTTGCAAAGTGCAAACTGTCTGGTGCGATCTCTGTCTTCTTCGTTGCATGTGTCTTAGGAATCACATTTTCAGAAACGTGCTCCTGAACTTGGAGACACATCAAACCTTGCTACATATTGCAAGATCTGTGTAGTGGTTAACTGTGGGATATTAACATTGTCTCATGTTTAACGCAATGGTTAGAGTCGTTTTAGTTGTGGGGTGTTATCCTACACATGCTTTACTTTGCACTAAATCCACCACTTGGTGCAAAGTTGCATTTTCTGTTTACTCAGTAATGCGGCCGATGGTGTTGGCCCAGACTACGATGGCGGTGATTCACCGCCATCGACCTTAAAATTCCCACCGCCATATTAGGATGGCGGTGGGAAGGGAAAAGGTACCGCGGCGGACAGAAAGACCGTCCGCTGTGGTCCCTCAAGGTGGGCCTGTTCCGGCCGCCTAGCGGGACCAGGTACAGGGGGTTAATGGAGGCGGTGCCGTGCAGGCACCGCCGTGGGTATTAGAATGCCTGTCTTTTGCGGCGGAGTTTCCGCCGCAAAAAGACAGGTGGAAAATACCTATGGTGCCCCCCCTACATTTGCATGTACAAGGAGGCAGGCACCGCACGGTTCCTGCCACGTTGTACATTCAAATGTAAAACATGTGTTTTTACATTGTGGCGAGTGCTGCCACCCAATGTAAACATACAGGATGTGCCCGCCAGTGTGGCGGACGCATCCTAATTTGTCGTGCGGGACCGCCGCACCTATGGCGGTCGGTCCCGCTTGCACCACGATTTCGGGCGGACTTTGTCCGCCTGCCATCGTAATCGGCCCCTAAGTTAGGTAATGCAGGATATTTTTTTTTACATTTGTAATGGATCATTTTAATAATGTAGATGCTTCTCTAGGAGGATGCACTATAGGTCTGCATCAAAAAAGATTTTCTCAGATTTATTTTAAGCATATGCCTTAAAAAAGACCTAATACAGTCAGGAGTAAAACATGAATTTTTCACAAAGACAGCGCAAGGACAATATACGGGTCTGATTCACAAAAGCTGCAAGTGAAAGGTCAGAGGTTAACCCCCATAGGCTGGTGCATGCTTTGACGTTCATTTCTGGCTTTTTAGGAATTCTCAAAGAATTAGTGGAATACTCCTGGGAATCAGTGACTGCCGCAGATCCCGAGAAATATGAATACTGGTAGATACTCATTTAGGGATGGAAAAGGCCAACGAGTCCTCAAGCATAAGTGTGACAAAGAAGTGCATTTGCATTTTTAAAATTGTTTTTGTTCCTCCGCGGGGAGACATTTTTACAGGGGAAGAAATTATTTCCCCATTTCCATCATTTCTCGAGTAGTTCCTCCTCATTTCCAACCTAAAACATTTACCTTCCTTTGACAACAGAAGTTTTTCAAGTGTGTTTAGATCTGGACACTACCCGCAAATGCATACATTAATTATGGGGTTTTTCACCAACTTTTGATGGTGAACCCAATTTGGGAATTTAGGACCTTCCAGAAATGCTTCCTAACCATAAATTAGTCTAAGTGGCAAATCCCATAATGATGTTGGAGTATACTCATTCTTAGGTAGTTTCTGCACGCGCTGAGACGAATACAGGGATGGGGGAACGTTAGTATTTAGAATGTCCACAATATGGTAATTTGGTGCACTTTAGTTCAGCTTGTAAACCAGAAATGTTATGTCTATGTCTTTCGTGCCTTATCAAGAACTCACAATACAGGTGCACATTTAACCACCCCTTAAAATATCACTACTTATCAGTAGTAAAATCCAGATCCAGGAAAGGTGGTTTGCGTCTCCAGGTATGCATGTATGGAGTGATTAGTTTTTCAAATGATGTAGTGCAACATGTGAAGAAGTGTGGACGCCTGTGGGTATTTCAAGTACGTTGGGCAGTAAGGACAGGTGCTATGCCAGTATCAAAGTCTCTATGTTCATTAACAGGCTTCAGCTATCTTGGAATAACTTATTATGCTGTATGTCAAAATATAAACATTGTTATGCTCCCAATCTTCCTTAGGTCATTATATATCTTTTGTCAGCAAAAATGTCTCACCACATTTTTTTATATAATGTGAACTAGAACGGAAGGTGTTGGAACGCTTTACATGAGCATCAGTTATATTATACAAAGACACGCTAATTTTTATTCATGGGTAGATTAAGTGATTTGCCCAGAATCACAGGATGTTGAGTAGGGTGCAGCCGCGGTCATTGGTGCACTCGCATGCTCACTGTCTTCAGAAAAAAAGGTGCTGGATGTCGCACTAGCAGCTCGCAAGTCTTGCGAGCGGTTGGCAAGTCTTGCAAACGGTTGGCAAGTCTCGCAAGCATTTGCGGGGGGTCGGTAAGTCTCACTGGCGCTTGTGGGTGGGAGGAAATCTCGCCAGTGCTTCCAAGACTGGTTGCACTCATTAGAGCGGGCAAAACCGAAAATAAATTCAGGTACCACGCAGAATGAAGAATTTATCAGGAACTCTGTGTTCTCCACGGAACATGGAGTTCTCGAATTCTGCAAATTACTCTATACGGAATTTTACACCCAGGCCTAATGTTGAGCTGATGCCAGACTTGAACCAGGTTCTCCAGTTGCAAACATTAAACATTGCGCCTCTGGCCTTAATGCCACATCCTATCCCATTTGAACACATATTTGCATAAACACACGGCTGCAGTTCACTACTGGGTATGAGGGTTTACTGCAAGATGACAATATGTTTATTAATGAGGAAAAGTGTTGCCACTTGTCGTCTGTGTTTACAAGAAGAGACACAGCATTGCTAGGGTTGCCGAACATCTATTCAATCTCCATTGTTCAGATTATGACTACTCTTCCTCTAATTGGTGGGTTTGGGTGTATACGACAATGTATTCTTAGAGCTGAAGGTACAGCCCCAGCTCCCCTCAAGCACTTTCAATGAGCTTGGGCAAGAAAATGCATCCTTAGAGCTGTAGGTCAGCAGCAGCTTTCTATGTGCCTCATAAATGGTCTCTGACGACGAGGTCCTGCATCCCTAGAGCTGTGAGCAACCATACCAGCTTTGTGTGTGTTTTAGAATTATCCAGGACACAATACACTGAGAGCTGTGGGTACCGTCCAAGTACTTTGACTATTCTCGGATGAGGTCTTTATCATTATGGCTGTGAATACTGTGCCAGGTGTCTGTGTGCACCGTGAGTGAGCTTGGACAAGACACAGTATTCTTAGAGCTTTGGGTAACACCCGAGCTCTATGTGCAGTCTGGAATTATCTAGGACATA
The DNA here is from genome assembly GCF_964263255.1 of Lissotriton vulgaris. NCBI lineage: Eukaryota > Metazoa > Chordata > Amphibia > Caudata > Salamandridae > Lissotriton > Lissotriton vulgaris. Next base: position 252,867,427 of record NC_141689.1, on the reverse strand, counting down.
ATACTGTATTCTTAAAGCTATGTTTACCATCTCAGCTCTATGCTATCTTGGACATATCTAGGATACAATACTGTATTTGTAGAGCTGTGGGTAGCATTGGAGCTCTAGGCATATCTTGGGAATTATCTAGGACACAATACTGTATTACTAGGAACGAGGGTAGATTGAGAGCTCTATGCATATCTAGGACTTATCTAGGACACAATACTATATTACTAGAAACGTGGGTACTGTCCGAGCTCTATGTGCATCTCGAAATTTTCTTGGACACAATACAGTAGTGACTGCGCTGGAATCTTATCTCATTTTTTTCTTATCTTACCAATCCTAAGAATCCTCGGTCAACTGGATCTTTTTATCTGCTGAAAAGTGTAGAGGGGAGAAAACCAATACATTCACCACCATCGGTATGGACTAATCAATTCGGACTTGGAAAGGATTACTAGCTCTGACTTTCAATTTAGGGGTTTTATTAAAAAGCCAAAAATAACTGGACTTACAAGCACCTCATGACAAGGTTGAAAAAATACATGGGCACTAATGCAAAGTTCATCCTACGAACTAACCTAATTCGGTGCAACGTGAAAAGAATAAGCAATTCTAAAAAGATTAAACAAGCAACAACTGCTCCAATATCCAAATTAGTCCTCTTCAGCTTTACATAAAGGAAAAATAATCAGTTAATTCTGTCCGTGCACTAACAATAAGGTGACATCCCTACATAGCATCTCCCAGGCAAGATCGAGAAAAAGGTGTCAGCTCGTGAAGATTTCCTAAGAAGTACACTCACATTGAGAGGGTCAGTAGCCAAAGCTAAGACTTCCTTGTAAGAATCGATCCCTCTTCTTACCCTCCTAACAGCTCTCTGCTCTCTCCTCCCTCAGGGCAATATCCCTAATACAAAATTATCATTTAGTAGAACACGCCCCTGTAACACCTCTTCTGGCTTGGCACCGCACAGAGGAAACTTTCCGTTGAAACTTGTACTCCGTCCAACAACAGTTAAGATGTCCTTGCGTCCCAGACTTCTTCAGCGAGTTTCCAATTATCAACATTCCACGATACACTGTTTCAGGTCTCCTCCATACCTAACTACTAACACAAAGAGCATCAGCCTAACTAACGAGAACAATGTCCTTGCACCTGCAACGGAAAGCATGTGAAGGAATCAACCTTGTACGCTCAAGAAATCTGCTGACTGTCTTCAACTGAGAGCCTTTCCAAGGAAGCACATTTCGGCCTACACAATTGAGCTAGCATAAGAAATCACAAAAAGGCCTCTCATAACAAAACATGAACATTCATTTAGGCCTTTACACATCTAAGATTACACGCATTAATAAACATCGCATCTATAAGCATTACATTTCTTCACCTTAAGGCACATTTAGTTCTCTACACGTGCAGACTTTTATGGAGCACGTTTAAATCTAATGCATTACATTACACATGAACTAATTTGTTAAGCATTTGCAATAAGCAGTTACATTTAAATGTCATTTTACCATTTCAACTAACGAAAACAAATTTCCTAGCATTACGCATACATTGTTCATTATTACGTCCACATTTTCTAATGATTAATACTTAGTTCAACACAGAAACATATGTGGGTGGAGGCTACCAGTGATTATAATGCACCCCTACAATTTTCAGAATATCTTGACGCTCTATCAGTAGTATTCTGAGAGCTGTGTGTACAGTTCCAAGTACTTCAACTATGAGATGCTTTATACTTAATGTTGCGATTACTGTGCCTGGTCTCTTTTCGTACATTGAATGAGCTTGGACAAGGCACTGTATTCTTACAATTGTGGGCATGGTCCCAGTCCCTGTATGTGTTTAGAGTATAGGCAAGTGGTGGTGATAATTGTAGACTATGCCGAGCAGTATGGTGTTTCTGCTGACATAAACTGGATTTGGACTATTGGGGTGCCCGTAGACTCAACGTTCCATCTCGCGAGAAACTGCGTCCTGCCAGTTTCCAGCCACCGCGCCACCTCTGCATGGCAATCACGTACAGTAATTTAATTTCAGGAGGACGATTGTCGGGCACAGAACAAGCGTCTTATAAAAGTAAGCGCTATCAGTGCTGGCCGTGTCAAGCGCACTGATGCCTGCAGTCTGCCACTATACAATCTTATTAATAAAGGCTAATAAATGACAAAAGTGATGGGAACGAGGAAAATATTATTTTAGAAATCAATGGCCCCGCTCTGCTCGGAGGACGTGCCCAGCGTTTAACATGCGTGGCCACAATGGAACCTTCAAATCTGCGCACAGAGGCGAGAACAATAATTAAACCGTTCAATGTCTAATTTTCAATTAGGCTTTGCGTCCTGTGGGCTGCTCCCTAGACAGTTTCCCAAGTTCAGTTTGCAGATAAATACACCAAGAATGCACCAATCCTTGTTATTCTTCAGCAGTAGTTATTTAGCATTGGTGGGGGCCTCTGGAACTAAGCGGTCAAGCAGGACAGAGTACATTATGTGTCAGGGTTAACTATATGGGGGAAGAAAAGGCAAATTGGGAGGCATAAATGTAAACGTAAATGTACATGTATTTATATAGCGCAAATCACCGACCGAGGTTGGTATCTAAGCGCTTGCTTAGGGAACCCGTCCTGGTATTCCCCTGTGAGATAACCCCGGCAGGGTATCCACAAGGTGAAAGCATGGCATCCCACCGCGAGGGGCCGTTGTGGAGATTAAGCAAGCTATTGCCCAGAGTTGCAGAGTGTGAACCTGTGAGTCGAGTAGGCACCGGAGCGAGAAATATGGAGTCCGTGGAATTTTTGAGCCCAAGACCCGCCGAGGTGGGGAATTGAACCCTGGTCCAGGGCCGATCTCAGCTTCCGGGTCTGCCGCCTCTAACCCCTGAGCCACACTTCTCCATAATGCAGCACAGCCCTGGGAAAGCCTCTTTTTGTAACACTACCATGTTCATTTACAGATGGAAAGAGGCAGGTCAAACAAGGGATCCAATTCCACAGCAGTTGCCGTGAAGTATTCTCTAGCACACACTGGGATTCTCGTCACTGATATAAGTGTCTCAAAAGTCTGGCAACCTGTATCCAATAACTCCATAAGTAAAGTGATATGAAGTACTGCTGAGGCTGTGCGTCCCAGTGGAGAGGTAGGAGTGCTCTCAGGTAGAGACTAATGTGGTGTTTGGGTACTGCTTGTCCCATGTGCACTGGCGGCCATTGCCCGTTGGCATGTCAACGTTTATTCCAATTCTCTTATTTGATATGGGCCTATTAGTCATTTCAGAGCTGCGGTTAATGTGTCAAGGGCGCTCTCTGCTGTTACCTGAGCTGTGATTGGCTTGCTCTTGAACCACTGATATTTGTGCTACTATATGTGCGATGGACTTGTTAGTTTTGGGTATAAGTGGCTCTTGCGTTTTCTTGTTCAGTCTTGTGGTCCTCATGCTGTGATTGGTTTGCCTTGTTGGTTGTAGTGTTATGCCATTGACAAATCTAGTTATTGGCATGTCAATAATGTTTTTAGTATTACTAGGTCTGTCACTTGCTTGTCTGGTTCCATTACCTATGTTCCTAGAACTGTTTAAGTCTCGTTCAGCATTTGTTTTTATGTTTCTAAAGAGATGTTTTCACGTGCTGTGCTAGCTTTAGTGCTATACCATTGGCTTGGTATAATTACTTTTTTACTATTACCGCTTTTATTATTACAGTTGCTAGAGTTGTGACTGGCCTCTCATACTGCTATTTGTGGTACTAAATATTCCATTGACTTCTTACATTTTGTTATTTATAATTTTAGAGTGGATATCGACCTGCCAAGTTTGGTAGCTGTTGTCACTGCTAAATTTCTTATTTGATTTGTGCAGTGTTGTTGCTAGGTCTGCGCAGGACTCCTTCAGATTGGTATCTGTGTTGCTAGACTTCTCCTGTTGTACAGGATTTTGTTTTTATTATTTATTTATTTATAAAGTTTTATATAGCGCTAGCTAGACCCGTGGGTATCAGATCGCTTTACATACACAAAAGAAAATAAAAATTTGCATAATGTCGCAGGACATGAGGATGCATAAAGATATAAGCAAATACATAATACTTATGTATCCAGTGAGGGGAGAAGGCCGCAGGTGGTCATTCATAACTACTCTACTTTCTCTTCTCATGCAAACTAATTTGGTCAATGTAAAGACATTCCAGTGAGTGGCCAAATTGAGAAGAGGGTGAATGTATTGTATTGAGGTGGGGAAAAGGGGTGGGAATGATATTGAAACATTTCGTAAGTTTGCATACTTGCCCTTATTTGTTTATTTATTTCTAGTATTTGTAAAGCGCGACACTCATCCCAGGGGATATCACGGCGCTGTAAACAAAAGAGACTGCTGAGGACTGTGCTGAGGGTTAGTTTTTGGGGAAAAGGTGAGTTTTTAGTATTGTACTCTTCTATTGTACTCTTCTAATGAGCCGCATGATTGCAAGAGCTGAAGCGCTTGTACTGCTACCCATCTGTCAGGTACTAGATATGTCCTTGCCGTGCTAGATTTGACACCCGGTGTTGAGTTGTCTTCATCTATTTTCACTGTTGCTAGAGCTGGTTTTGGCTTGTCATACTGGTATTTGTTTAACTAGATATAACATTGGATTGTTATAATTTGTTACTTATGATTTTAGATAGGTTATTGGCATGTCTAGTCCTGCAATTATTGTTACTAGATCTGTCTATTGTGCTTTCATTGTTCCTGGTTTAGATACAACTTTGACGGGTCCATTCAGTGCTGCTATCACTGGCACTGTTGTTGGATTGCTCAGCTTGTATCTATGTTGCTGGATAAACCATTAGCTTGTCTTCCGTGTTGGTGGGTTTAGAGCTGTTGGCTTGTGCAGGTAGGTTTTTGCTGTTGCCAGGTTTGCCATTTCCTCCTCCTAATTCTTTTGTTTACATGCTGCTTTTAAAACACCTCCTTGAGAGGTTATTTATTGTAACTGTGCTACTCTCTATTTATACCTTGCCACATCTCAGATGTGTATAGTAAGAGCAACAGTACAGGGCAGTAACAAGGCTGCTCTGGGTTGAAATTGAGCTCTGCGGAAAATTCGCGATTGGCAAGATATTTGTTTCTTTCATGGCCACCTGTGTTGTAAATATCATTCAGTGGGGCCCAGTGCTTCTGGAAATCTGATTTTCTATACAATAATTACGACTTTATGTTGAGGGTGGATGACGATGTTGGGTGTCGCGGGTCATAACCCCCTCCTGTCACAATGACAATTTGTTGTTTCAAAATATTCTGAAGATGTAAACAGTCAACGTGGAGCAGAATGTCAGCGACAATAAAGTAAAGGTTACAAGCACAAAAGGGCAGCACAGGTTAACAATTGCATGGGCTTAGCATTTAGCCCACAGTTACAGCACTATCATCACTGTGCCCTTATGACTAAATAATAATTGGATATTCAACCAAAGTACATAATCGCTGCAGTTTAAATAACACAATACATTAATCACTTGCTGTCAGCGGTCAGTGTGAAGATAAATCGAGGCCAATACTGTCTCAAACCAGACAAAGTATATGTGGTGGAGGGCGTCTAACTTCAAGAGGCGGGAGGACACACCAAGAGTATGTTCTGGTTACAATTCGGTTTCTGATAGCACCTGCCTCTGATTGTCATCTGGGGTCTAGCACGCGTCTTGGTTTATTCCTGATGAGTGAAGGGTATCTTGAACCTGGGGTTGCATAAACATTTGTGAAATTAAATGTTATTATTATTCTTAATTTTTGGATACAAGTCTTCCGTTACACTGCCTTTCCTTCTTGCATACACCATATGAAAACTGGTGCACTTTTCCAGATCTTTTGAACCACTTACTCTGTTAAAATTCAGGTGTTAGTTATATGTGCCGATGACCATCCAGATGCAGGATCATACCTGAAGAGTTTTCGTTCTCACCACTTGCTGCCCCAGATGGTCCAACTCACACGGCGCCAACGCATGTCACACAATATCGGCACCTTTAACATGGTCGCCCGGTAAGGAACCGATATCACACGGTGTGCTCACAATTAGCTGGAAATCCATGCAGAGATCAGGGTTCAAGTGAATTATCTGGCAGTTCTGAGCAACCAATGTCCATTATGGAGTGTGAAGCGCTCAAGGACATCGGTGGCAGCCTCATAGTCTTTATGTTTTTTGTGTTGGAGGAGAGTGACGGTGAATTTAATGTGCTTCTTGGCACTAAGTCTACCCCCTTCAAGGCCCTGCCCTCTTCTCACATTATGAAAGATTTTCATAAGTTGGCAGGTTCACTGTTCCATTCCTCCACTCCCTCCAGCAAGTGTACAATGGTAAACAGCCGTTACAACAAGGTTTTTACCACGTTGTGCCTTTATCACGCATTTTTTAGCTCATGTGTTTTTACCACATGTATGATTTTACAACACATGCCTTTACCAGATTTAGCCGCTTCGCTGCCGCGCGAATTCTCCCGCTTTGAGCACAGCGGGAGAATTCTGTGCGTGCGGAAAACGGACGGTCCCTGGCCATCTTCCGCACACGCCCACCGTGACGTCACATGTTTGGGGCCGTCCGACACACGGACGGAAGAGGTTAAGGTAAGTTGGGGTGTTTGGGGGTCTCCCCCAACAAATACATTGTTTGGGTAGTAATAACATTTGTGGTATAAGCATAATCACAGTAAACAAAATGTGCGGTCAAAAATTTGTCGTTAAGGATCACAATGTATTTCCCTACGTTGTACAACTGTGTACCACTCTCTTTGCGGCTGTCAGCCATGTTCTCATTTCAGCACATTTCTGCTCGCCACTGTTGAGCTACTTCGTTCCTCAAACTCTCCGACAAGTAATTTACATTGTCCAGCACCTGAAGGCGCTGGATGGCACATGAATTTCTCGCTTAGTGTATTACTCACCGCGCAGAGCGATTTAATGTATGTGCTGCAAAGAATTCTAACTGCATTTCGCCTCTTTTTATTTTGTCGGGCAAATGCAAAACCAGTGGAACTGGTGGAATTGACGAGACATTTGTATGCACTTACTGCGAATTAAAAAAACAAAGGAATGCCCGTACCCCTCGCACCCCTAAACTCCCCTCCCATCAACCATGTACAAGTCTTTCACAAACCCACACCATTTTAATGTCCTAATATTAGGCAGGAACAGAAGAGCTACCAAACGAGTGACAGTTCAATAAGAATACTAAACGGGGCCACCACCTTGTGGCTCTGCCAAAATATTGCAAAACATGTGAAAATACCCATGTCTATGGGGGCACAACCCCTTGGGTAGATTGCTATTTTGCCTGATTCAGTTACAATCCTCACGCCTTCACCAGGGTCTTTGTATGAATGAATTAAACCATTTCCATTGCAAGTTGCAGTGGTTAGTAAGCATTCTAGGCGTACCATCCAGCTTGGAAATATGTTTACCTTCAGCAGGCGTGGCAATTCACTTAAGATTTATATAGAATTCTTTTTTTAATGCAAATTTTTGTTGAGTTTAATAAACATATAAGTCTTAGATGATGAATATAATTCTATTGCGCATACGCACCACATCCCACCAAAAAACAACATACATATGGGCCCATTAGGATCGCGGACGAACTTGCGTCCGTCCGCGACCCCAGATTAGGAGGGAACCTCCACATGGCCTGCGGAGTTCCCTCCTGTGAAATTAGGATGTGACCGCCACCCTGGCGGTCACATCCTCTATTTTTACCATTGCGGCGTGTGCGGCTTGAAGCTGCACCCGCCGCAATGGTAAAAATGCATACAATGCATTTGTATGCAGAAAGCGGCAGGCACTGTGCAGTGCCTGCCGATTACTGCTTACAAATGCAGGGGGGTACCATAGGTACCCTCCATGTGCACCCCCCAGCCCCCCTTCACCCAGGGGGCCCGCAACGGGCCCCTGCAGTGAAGTTCCACATGCTTTTCCACGGCGGAAAAGCATTTTTTCAAACCCATCCTAATATGGCCGGTGGTGTCTGAGAGACACCGCCACCATATTAGAGCTTTTCCGCCGCGGTTGTAAGCCAACCGCGGTGGAAAAGCAGCGGACTGAAACCAGGACCCAACAGCCATCTTAATGTGGCTGTGGGTCTTTGGTGGGTCCGCAGCGAATTTTCCGCATCCTCTTGGCCGGCGGTGGCTTCCGCCAGCCCAGAGGATGCGGAAAATCCGCTATCCTAATGAGCCCCATAGTTAGGAGGAAAACTTTCTAGCCAATAGTAGAGCTAGTGGGCCTGCAGAGCTTAACCCAGGACAGGCTGAGTTAGTATGCGTACACGGCAGCCCCATAAAATTATTTGTCAGCACATATTGAACGATAGAAGCGTTGTGTTGCGTCGTATTAATTATCCTAAAACAGTTCCCAAAACATCACGAAGATGAGCGGAAATATCTACTTCCGGTCTGTGCCCTGAAGTTCGTTTGTTTTAGAAGCAGCACCAAGGTGGAAGAGTAGAAAGAAAACCCAATTAAATCTCCTGCGACATGTTGACACTTGCTTCAGTGTTTCCACCCCGGTGCACCCAAATGATTCATGGGCCCGACATCCCGCCGAGAATGAACTCGGCAGCGCAGCCCAGGAAACAAACAAACCTCTCTCCCGTAATGAGGCCTCGCCGGTGGGGAGGGGCCGGGGCGGGGCGGGGTGTGTAGGACGTCTGGGGATTTGAAAGGGAAATCTTTTATTGGCCAGAGATCAGAGCTCAGACGTGCGGCATCCGTCTGTATCTGATCTGCTGTCGTCTGTAATAAAATCAAAGGCACAATGTAATCTGGTGAAAATGTAGGGCCTAAAATATCATCTGGATTCTTGAAATCTAACGTGTAGTGCAATTATTTGTCCAGAGAAAGTTGCTTCCCTCTCTAATCTGTGTGTTGTTGTCTTCATGCAAGAACTAAGCACGTTTCACCTCTCCTATTTAATTGCCTTATCCATCGTTTATTTATTTATGCGTTTTTATATAGCGCGGACTTTACCCGAAGGCTTCAGAGCGCTTCACAATAGGAACAGTAATGATACATGAGGAGAAAATCACAATGGGGCAAATTACAAAAGCAGACGTTAAGTTACATGAGGCAAAAGTGACAAATGTGAGCAAACAAAATACATGAGGTAGCAAACGGTGCATTACAGGAGGAAAAAGTGACATGTGTGTTATGTTTTGTTGACTTTTGGAGCGCCCCCGCCTTCCTCTACCTCCCACCAGACACCAGTCTGCGCAGTGACCTCCTACTACCCACCTCACTGCCTTCCACTCCATACCCGCGCCAAAGGCACTCCTTTCCCATTTTTGAAAGCAACAAGAGAAGCTGTAATGGAGGCATCCAAGGAGGTTGGGAAATGTTAAGTCATTAAGATTTTAAAATACGGATAATGTCAATTTAGTGTTTTTATGGTTTTAAATGTATATAGAGTATTAAAATGAATTATGGCGTAAAATTTCTATTGCTAAGTGTATCCATGGACCTGTGTATGGTTTATAGACTATTGTCTAAATAAACTTTATTTTACTACTACTACACTCCTTTCCCATGCGCCCCTGAGCCTGCTTGCCTACTTCAACTCCCTGTTGCCTTCTTTTTTGGTGGTATGTCACATTACTTGTTCTTAGTGCTTTAAATGGGAAAAATAAGTGCAGGTACTCATTAAAATGAGCTAGAGGTGTAGTGAGGGGCGGGGCTAGGGGCGGGGCTAAAGGCAAGAAACGATGATACTTCATGACTTCTATATTAGTTGCAGCGCACACCAAAACACATGAGAAATGTATTTATATAAAAAAGTTAACTCGTTACTCGAAATGCTATAATATGATAACATTTTTTGCAATAGATGCACCTTCTTATTGCCATACTGTTAATTGCTGTTGTTTGGCACAATACCATATATTTTTCAGCACATGAGTAGGAAGAAACTGAAAATACCCCCAGGTCGCACCAACGCTCTTTTGGCACCAAGCAAACGAAGCAAATCATCACGAGCCTCCTCAGAAGATATCTCTTGTCTCTTCCATAGATCTATCCATTCATCCTTTCTTTCTACCATTTACCTGCTGATGTCCGCCATTTAACCTTTACATTGTGTCGTCTGCTCAGTCTTTCATCCATCATTCAGTTTTCACCATTCCGTCTGTCCACCCTTCATATCCAAACCTATCCATCCATCCATCCATCCATCTCCAAACCTATCCATTCATCCTTTCACTCATCCATCTCTCTCTATCCACCCTTTCGCTCATTTAATAATCCTTTTGCTCATCTATCCCTCAACCCTTTCAGTCCTTTATTCCATCCACCCTTTCATTCCATCCACCCTTTCACTCAATACCTCTTTTCACTCATCCATCATCCACCCTTTCATCCATCCTCCCTGCCTTTCATTCATCCATCCAATCTTTCACGTATCCACCCATCATCCGCCCTTTTATCCAATCATCCACCCCCTTTCACCCAGCCATCTAATCTTTCACTCATCCATCCATCTCTTCATTCATCCATCCACCCATCCATCCACCCTTGTTCACTAATCCATCCATAACATTTACACTATCAATACAACGTTGATTGCCTCATCAGGTTCTCCATAAAAGTTGTGACTCGTTGTATCATTCTTTTTTTTACTACTCCCTTGGAAATCTCTGTCGTCTGACTCTTGTTTACACAAATGCGCAGGTTAGTGTGGCTGTGATTGACAGCACAGGGCCTGAACGGGCCCTGCTCTGTCAAGCACAGCATGATGTTGAGCACCCAGACATTATTCAAAAGAGCCCTGCTGAATGGCTCAGATCGGGGCTGCAGAAGCGGCGCCTTGGCTGTCAGAGACACGTTCCACTCCAGCTGACCAGCACAGCCAATGAGCCTTACTTTTCATGAGTACCGGTACTCTCCACGGCCGTATAGAAATGTCGGTACTCAGAGTGATAAATCTGAGAAGTGCCGGTACTCAGAGTGATAAATCTGAGAAGTGCCGGTACTCAGAGTGATATATCTGAGAAGTGCCGGTACTCAGTACCAGTGAGTACCGGCCCATTTAAAGCACTGCTTGTTTTTAATAATCATTACTCTAATTCTCCCTTCCCGGACTCAGTACGTGTAAGAGGTGAGAGCCGCCTCGAACAAGCAGCCCCCTTTCATCTAGCAGCCCTTCTAGGCTATTTTCATTTTACATGCCCCCTCCCCCTCTGAAAAGGCCCAAACAAGGATTATTACAGTGCAGGCAGATCTTCTACCCAACAAAGATCAAAACTAGGCCCTACGACAGTGATCTATTAGATTCCATGCAACCAAATTCCTGTAAGATGTAAGACAGTGTAATAACAATAGTACAAGGTTGAGGGACTATTGAGATTAACTCCTGCTTTTAACAATAAATAATTCAGTCTTCTAACCTTTGTTGTAACTCTTCATCATAAACAGGTCCGACCCATATCATCTGAAACACCCTTTTCACAATGAACCAATCAGTTATCACTGGTTTGTCCCCATGACCTGCTCAGGCCTACGGTTACTTAAATGGTAAATACAAGCACTGATTTTCAGTGGAAGAGCACACCCTCTGCCCAATCAAATACTTGTAGAGCAGAGGTCTTCAATCTGTGGGGTGCGACCCCCAGGGGGGCCGTGGAGCCCTGGAAGGGGGTGCTGCATTCCCCAGCTTTACTTGTGCCTGCAATCCAAAACCTGTGCTTTCTTTTTGGAAAAAGAATGGGACTGCTTGATTGTTAAAATGCTCCCGTTGATGTTTCCTTAATTGAGTCTCCTGTGCTGTGAAACGCCTTCAGTCCAGGGTGCCTGCTTGCCTGAATTAAATGCAAATGTGCGCTATTAGTTAATCTGCAAGTGTAAAGGGTGCTTGGGAGGGGAACAGGTTCTGGCTTAAATTAATAGAATCACTCCAAACTCCTTTGTGATTACAAAGATTTGGGTTTTTTGAGTGGTAGTGCAAAGAGTTAACAACTGGGCTGTGAAAGTGCTTGCTTTTAATCATAACTATCTACACAATCCTTAGTACCCCAAAGGAGGTGTTGACGGGACAGTTATGTAAAATAAAATTGCATCACATACGCTCTGGTATTACTAATATCTACATTTTGGAAGCACCATTTAATCATAAAACTAGTTGCACATTTTGTGTCAGTCTATCTTCCACTTTGTGTAATGCAAGTATAAAATAATGACGCTTTCCTGGCTGAAATCTTTTCTCCACAGCCGATCCTTTCAAGTTCTTGAGGGAACTTCTAGATCCCGCGTAACTCCTGTACATTGTGGGGTCCCCCAGGGCTCCTCCCTGAGCTCCACTCTTTTTAACATTTATATGTCCCCCTTGGAGAAAATAGTCACTCCCCATGGTGTTACAATTGTGACTTATGCTGACGACACCCAGCTTGTTGTCTCTCTAAGCCAGCTGGACCGCCCCCAACAACCTTCACTCTTGCCTCCAAGACATATCCCACTGAATAGACAGCTCACACCTCAAACTCAACAGTGATAAAACTGAGATTTTGGTATTGGGCATCCAATCTCACTTCATACCGAAGACTCTGTGGCCACCCTGTATGGGACCTGCTATGGCCCCAAAACAAAACATTAAGAGCCTGGGCATGTGGCTTGACCAGGATCTCACGTTGAACACGCAAGCCAGGAAGACAGCAGGGGCCTGCTATGGTATCCTCTGGACCACCCGCAAAATCCTCCCCCAGGATTCCAGGAAGCTCCTAATTCAGAGCCTCCCACTATCCAGATTAGATTATGGCAATGCTCTGCTTGGGGCTCCTAAGAAAGTCATTGACAAATTGTACAGTAGGAGCTCTGCCAAACCTGCCCTAAGATCGCTCCACTGGCTGCCCATCCAGGAGCGAGTACACTTCAAAACCCTTTGTACCGCCCACAAAATCCTTCATGGCAACGGGCCCCATATCCTAAAACATCTGATCAGACCTCACGAAGCCTCCAGAAACCTGCGATCTGCACACCTACACCTAGCCTACATACCTAGGATAAAAAGGCTCGTACTGGGGGCCGCCTCTTTTCCTATAACTCCCACAAGCTGTGGAATTCTTTGCCCCTGACTTTGCGTGCCGAACCCAACCTTCTTGCTTTGAGTAGGCTCCTTAAAACTTGGCTATTTCCATAATCTTTCACCTTCATTCCATCAGCTCACTTATTAGTGCTGGGACGCTCACGGGCAGCCATGCGCTTTATAAATCCTCCTTTCATTTCATTTAATTTCATTTCATGACTTACATATTCATAGTGCTTTCCGTCACAGGTTTTGACCTCGTAGCACAAAAAATACACAAGTCACTATTCTCCACAGCACCAACCAACATTTAATTCAATGGCTCTCTGGTTATACACAGACCTCTGCTGTACATTAAATAATAGGGTTTCATAATATACTACAGTGCATATCCCACTAACAACTTTTAAAATGTATTTTTTCATTTACGCTGCACATTATTTTATATGTAGGTACCGCATGGTAAAAGACCTAAAAAGATGAAAGATTTTTTGGGGCTTATTTATGAGAGGCTTGCATTGCCAGAGAATCTATTTTTTGATGCTCTGACGGTGCAAGCTTCTCACCCATACCTATGAGGTGGCGGCAGTCACCCTGCATGGCTTTGAATGGCCTCATATATATGGATTAAGGCAGTTCAAGTTACTGCATTGCATTGTAGAGAAGTGTGGCTCAATGGTTAGAGCGTCAGACCCTGATGCAGTACTCTGGCCGGGACCAAAGTTCAATTCCCACCTCGGCGGGTCTCGGGCTCAATTTCCTCGAACCTGATAATTCTCGCCTCAGTGCCTATTCTGATCATGGGTCCCACTCTGCACCTCTGGGCAATAGCTTGCTTAATCTCCACAACGGCCCCAACAACGCTGAGGATGCCTGACTTCACCTTGGGGGTGCCCAGGAGTGGGCTCCTTACAGGGAAAGGCCAGGAAGGCTTCCTCGGCGGTATTCGTACAAGCGCCAAGATGCCTCCGGGTAGTCGTGCGCTATATAAGTGCGTAATTATTTTATTTATTTATTGCCTTACTCTGTGTCTTGGAGGTGTTATGTGGGGGTTCCCACGCAACATCCTTGGATTTTGATGCGGCCCCATATTTACAAAATCACGTAAACTTGGGGCAGCGTAAAAAACGTACGCATTCCCACCGGAGGCGAAACGAGGATAAGTGTTTTAATTTCTCCTTTTTTTCCTCTTTCCATGTGTGCTGCATTCTGCAGCTCCCATAGAAGGAGGAAAACACCCTCTCACGATTGTTTTTGTGAAGGAAGGTGCCCTTATCTGCACAAAAACAATCCTGACTATGTTGGTGCTAGGCTGCCATTTGTGCACCAACTCAAGTGGAAAGGACAGGGACAGGAATGTACCGTATTTCAGAAATACGGTGCATTCCTGCCCTTTCACATTGGCGTAGGGCAGCGCAGCAAGAAGACTTGTGGTGCTGCCCTACGCCAATTTCTCATAAATGAGGCCCTCTGTTTTTAGCTACACCATTAACTACTCCCCCTTGCTCACCGACCTCTGGCTTGCTAAACACTGTTTAATATTATTTCCCCACCGTAAAAATTATTTGCTGTGGGAATTGGGACGTTTATGATTGTCGATGTTGCGTACCAGGTTCCAGCAATTTTTGTCAGTAGGGAGTCCTTATGCCTAAAAGATTTTGACAAGGGGTTCTCGGCATCTAAAAGTTTGAAGACCTCTGTTGTAGAGGAAGATAAGCATGTGGGTGAAGACCAAGCATGTCACTCTATACTTCTTGTTAAAGCTATTTGTCTGGGGATTACATGAGGTCTGGTGGCAGCCGGGGTGTTAAGCCCGAGCTCAAAACCTACACTTTGTGAGTAAGACCCGCAGTCCAGTCTATAGAAGTAAACCGGTTTCCAATAATGTTCCTTTGGGAGTCTAAAGTTTAGTGGAAGATTTTTGAGAGTTTGAGAACCAAAATGATTGAAAAACCGTAGCATCCAACTCCGATCTTCAATCTAGAAACTCATGAAAGCAAAACCTTTCAACAGTCACTTAATTCCGACATCATTATGGAAGGGCCTGAAAAATGCCAGATAAAGACAATCTTGGATGGCTTAATAAAAAACTCAAGTAAATGGCGCTCCCGTCAATCCGCTGGCACACACATGTTTTCTGATGATTGGTTGACTCAGCAAAATCGCTGGGAATTACACTGGACAGAAACCTCAATAATGAAAAACACATCAGCAACGTGACAAAAGTAGCACATTTTCAGCTACATACCCTTAGAAAACTGAAACCCTTCCTGCCGGAAAAGGACTTCAAACTGACAGTACAAGCACTAGTCATCCCAAGAATTGACCACAGGAGTATCTTTCTCTGCAGCCTGCCCAGAGCTGCAACGGCCCCTCTAAGAGCCTCACTCAACGCTGCAGCAAGGCTTATCACAGGCTCCAAAAGAAGCTCACACATATCCCCTGACCTAAAATCCCTTAACTGGCTACCTTTTGAAGCTAGAATACATCTGAAAATAGCATGTATGATGCATAAAGCCATTCACCATAATGCCCCTAGCTATTTGGTACAGAAACTACCGCCCTCGTGTGGGATTAGAGCCTGACAAAGTGCTAAGACTCTTCTACTGAAACCGCGAAAAGTCAACACGAAGAAAACATATACCCGAACATTTTCAGGAATGGCGCCCAGAATATGGAATGCGCTACCCCCAGAAACCACACTTAATCCTTATACGGCATCTTTAAAAAAAGAAGTGAAATCGCTTCTCATGGCTAAATTCACCTAAGCTTAGACTACGGTTAAATTGCTACATAACATTTCTTCTTCACAGATCCTTTTATTGTATATTGGCCAGTCAGGTCTCCTGGATACTGTAACTATATTTTGCTTGTTATGCATTGAATGTTTTGTTATGCACCTAATACCCATGTATCTATCTATGATAGTTGTTTTTTTAACATCAAAGACCAGCAGTGAACCCTATGGTATTTTCTTTGTATTTATGTAACAATATCACCTACCCTGTAAAGCGTTCTGATACCCGAAAGGGTCTGGTTCGCGCTATATAAAACTTTAAAAATAAATAAATAAATACTCATCACTTAGAATGACAAGACTGCCATTGTGCCTATTTTTATTTTATTTTGACAGTGCTTTCTTGATGCCATACAGCAGTGCCTAAAGCAAATGACAAACCCAATAGGTGCCAAAGGTGAAATCTATTTTCTTTACCAATGCTTGTTGTAGAGTTGTACCATTTCACATATGACATCATCAGCCAGCTCATTCTTTGACTTGTATTGTCGCGTAAACCACTGAAACCGTGGGATCAATATTTAACCCCTTCGACGCTCATGACGAGCTCAGCTCGTCACGAGGTAAACCTCTCGTACGCTCATGACGAGCTGAGCTCGTCATGAACGCATAGGTTTCCGTTTAGCGTTAGCGCACAGCGGAAATATGCGCCGCATCGATGCGGTTAAACTGCTGTTTTATAAAAACCAGGACTGGTTGACAACATCAACATGACATAGGGCCAGCTGCAGAAAACTCTCAGCAAAACTCTTAAACTTTCTTTAACTTGAAAATGCTATGTGAACGCATGGCCTGTGTGACACTGAATTGCAGAACAGTCGCTGTGGACGTCATGGTCAGATCCATATTGGATCCCGGCAGGATTCACGGACAGTAGACATGGAGTCACAATCAGTGCCAGATTTTCAAGATAACCATAGAGTATGTAAATCATGTCCTTTGAGGTTCATTTCATATCAATGAAAGTTACTTGGATAGCTTAAAAATGTGACGTGGCTGTGACCATCCTGGAGCCCTGCTGAACACTCTGAAATTATAGCAACGTGCTCCTCCTGAAAAGCAACACAAATGAGTAGATGACATTCACAACTACAACTTGGAGGACTTTCTCCTTGCAAATCTCCACTTTATTTTGCGTGGGAAGCCTGCTTTTCCTTTTATGTTGACGCGATTACGTGTGCCACTACTGCGTTCAAATGTCCAATGAGGTAAAGTATAGATCTAATTGTGCTGGAAGTGCTGACATCACAAACTAATTACTTTTGTGTTTGTACCAAAGGGCAAGGCAGGGACAATTAACTTAATGTCTTCTATTAATCTGGGTTGAGTCACTGGGAGCTTGGTGCCTTTTATTCAATCATTTGCAGTGTGTTACTTGTAGCAGACACACACCCGTCATTAGAATTGAATGAAGTCTGTTGCTGCCGCCTTGGTTCCCTGGTGTTAGGAGGTAACTGGTTGCATCTGCATGTACGTGGATGCAGTATCAGTGGAGTATGGTGGCAAAACATGGTACGTTGTGAAGCTACAGCATTCGAATGAATGGCGCATGACCCTGCTATTCCCCACATACCCACCTGAAGGTCAGATGGGACCAATTCAAAAAGTACTTCTTTACTACTCTATTACAAAGTCTTACATGCCTCTGTGAATTGACCCAAAACATCTAAAATGGCAAACATTAGGAATATTCGGGTAATATTCTTATACAATTAGTACATACAGAAAGGACTGTTTCCTCTTTCCACTTTTACTAGTAAAGACTTGGTAGTTATGGGCCGATTCGCGAAGCCAAGAACGAGTGCGTAATAGAGTACTTCTACTTATGTTACTCATGCATGCATGTAACCTTCCCCATAATGTACCCTATGTTTTGAGAGTTACATTTGTAGACAAGGTCCTTTTGGTGGGATGGGGCACCGCAGTGAAGCTAAGGTTGATGGCAGTAGATGCTGTCTCTGTGTTTAGTGGTAAGGTGGGTTTCGCGTAAATCTATTGAAAAACTCAACAAATGGATTTAGAAAACGTTGTCTGCTTCAGCAAAGGAATAACCTACGATGTTTTATTTTTTATTTTTAAGGTGGCAATGTTGGAAAAGGTGAGGGTAATTGTATGGGATTTGTAAACAGTAAGCAAAAGGCATGGTCTCATTTTTTCTGGTTTTCTATATCTCTGACATGAGGTCTGGCATCTGCTTGGCAGACGTAAGTGCGGACTAACTGAAATTCGGTTGACTTGCGCACATTTATTTATCTCTTTCTAAATCACCTTCCTCTTTGGACCAAATTTGGAGCACTTATAAGTTAGCTAATCCCCATTATTAAGTGCCTTAGCTGTTTTCTCTCTCTCTCTTTCTTGACAGGAGACCAGGTCCCCGAATCCTGTAATGGCTGATGAAACATTACTGTACATGTTGCAGTCAGCCACTAAGAGCACTCGCACCAAATAAGCCTCTCAGCCAATCAGAAGACCTAACATTTTTAATGAAAGTCCAACTGTCAATATATCTATACATTTTGAAACCAAATTTCTCCACAACTACTGAATGGATTTACACCAAACCACAAAAAGCACACTTTCTGGATAAAGATCTAGCTTTCTTCTAACTTTAATGTACTTGCGTTCAACTATTTTGGGTGCAACGCCGAAAAAAATTCCGTATGGAAGCTGTATGGGAAAATGTATTTTGGACCCCCCCTTTTTCTATGCCCACCCTTCACAGCTCACCCCTAGAGTTTCCAGTAGGTATATGAGATGGATGACCTTGTTTTTGGAAAATTTATTGAAGATTCGTCAAACAGCGCCAAAGTTATTAGCAAAGAAAGCTCTTCCTATGGAAAGTCTAACCTAACTAGGGGGGGAGGGTGGGGTTGTGGGGGTGGGTGTGTGTGTGTGTGTGTGTGTGTGTGTGTGTGTGTGTGTGTGAGTGTGTGTGTGTGTGTGTGTGAGTGTGTTTTTTTTTTTTTTTTACAGAGGTCTCATACTTTTCCCTGTTTTGATGTGCTGCCATTATGATGCTGCCCACTATGACACTACCAGTGTCACAGCTTCTGTGGTTCCTCCAAAAATTTGTACTATAATCTGATTTCACCAAAGTGGCATCTTTCCAGTAAAGTCATGATAGTTGGTCACCAGTGTTTTAAAAGTTAAATGTAATACATGTATTTATTTTATTTATATATAATTTATAAAGCGCAGCTACTGCTGGTAGGTGTCTTGGCGCTGTAGGAACAGATAAAGTTACTGAATTAGATGTCCGCAGTGAGTTTGGCCAGGGCCGGGTGCCTTTATGTCTCCTATGGGAACAACCAGGTCTTTAAGGCTTTTCTGAAAATGAGTAGGGAGGGAGCAGCTTTGGGAGGCTGTTCCAGAGCACCGCTGTGGCCCTGAAGAAGCTCTTGCCACCCCAGTTGGTTCTCCTGAAAGAAGGGACAATCGGGTTCATGGTGGAGCCTGAGTGTAGTGTCCTAGCTGGGATGCACCATTTCAGTTTCTGTCTGAAATGGGCTGGCCCTAGTCCATGCAGTGCTTTATAGGCCAGGCAGAGCGCCTTAAACCTGCCTCGTTGTTTAACCGGCAGCCATTGCAGTTTCCTGATGACTCTCTTGCCGATTCACATGGCATTGATGCATGGGTTGCAGAGTGTATTTACACCATCCCAATATATGACTAAAATGTAGGGCTTCAGATGGCACCATTGTTCTATGGATGGACTGCAGTTTAAGAGCACCATAATGTCTGATGGCAAGCAAAGTGGTTTGCTGTGCAGGAAATATACTTTAATATATTATCTATGTCACATCCACAGTGTGTCTTGTAAGTCCACTGGGTATAAGATTAATATATAAAAAAAGGACATGCTAGAATTTAAGGAAATATTTGTTCCCAGAGTGAACAGTTACAAAAGCTGCTGTGCCTGTGTAGTTAAAGCAAGCTTTTCTGTGAACAGCCCTACTTGTGAATATAAGCCTAGGTATTTATTTTTGTCTGAGAAAATAATAACACTTTCAGTCAGTTATTTTCCACTTATCATTAAAAATCTAGTTCAATTTTTAAGATTAGATTTCGCTTAGTGCAAAAGCAACTCTATAAAAGTGTACTTTGTTGTCCTGGAGTTCAAACTGATTTAGAAATGGTTTGACAAGGGACAGTTGTTAACACCCTGGCAGGGATGTGTATTCAGTCTCCGGAGCAAAAAGGAACCTTACAAGCAGAAATCGCACGAGGTTGGATTTCTTAAATGTCTCTATACGTCCCCAATAGAGGTTCACTGGCTCAGCCGAAACCTCGGAGCTCCTGAAGGGATTTTCTGATTAAGTATCGAAGGGGCAGAGCGAGGGAATCAGCCTTTGAAACGGGCTGCCATCAAGAAGGTAGTTCCTAATGCAACTTTCATTGAACACTTCACAAAACTCTGCTTCCATATTCATTCTCTATACATTCAACATTATCCTTGAATATCCCATGGGACATGAGTAAAATCCTACCTTAAATCTAAGATACTTTGTGTTCACCTTGGGCAAGGGAAGCATCCTAGATATTATAATGTCCTCATGAAACATCATCCGCTTTGAAAAGCCCTGAAATTCAACTTGTCAGACTTCTGTGCTTTCTCATTTACCCAGGGCACAAGTCCTAAAAAAAAAAATGACGTCACGAAAGGTGGTTTGCACCATCCGACATATTGCCTCCCCTCGCTCACCCCTCAGATGCGATTGCAACAGAGAAGCCAGCACGTGAGTAAAGTTTTGAATGGGCTCCGATCCTGCCCCAGAGAGGCCAAAGAGTGAATGTGTGGCTCCATTTGCTCCAGTTATCCAGCTCCTGGTAAAATAAGAGGGGGGACGCCATCCACCTGCATGGTACACCGACTCGAGCCCTGTATTTACCCCAGTGCGCTGGGTCTCCTCAATGGAGGCCAGCCTCAGCAAACATGGGCCACTGTGAGACATCTCTATGTCTGAACTCTCCAGCGCTATCTCCAAAAAGGCCGTTAATCTGTTATAAATCAGGGGAATTACTACAAGCCACATCTGCTGTGTGCCATTGGCCGCGCTGAAGACTTGCTGAGCGGGCCTCATGTTTGATGCGCAGGTGGCACATGATTGATGTGCAGGTGCCTCATGTGGGATGCGCAGGTGGCACATGATTGATGCGCAGGTGCCTCATGTGATGTGCAGGTGCCTCACGTTTGATGCGCAGGTGCCTCATGTGTGATGCGCAGGTGCCTCGTGTTTGATGTGCAGGTGCCACATGTGTGATGCGCAGGTGCCTCATGTGTGATGCACAGGTGCCTCATGTGTGACGCGCAGGTGCCTCATGTGTGATGCGCAGGTGCCTCATGTGTGATGCGCAGGTGCCTCATGTTTGATGCGCAGGTGCCACATGTTTAATGCGCAGGTGCCTCGTGTGATGCGCAGGTGACTCGTGTGATGCGCAGGTGCCTCGTGTGATGCGCAGGTGCCTCGTGTGATGCACAGGTGCCTCACGTATGATGTGCAGGTGCCTCATATGTGATGCGCAGGTGCCTCATGTGTGATGCGCAGGTGCCTCATGTGTGATGCGCAGGTGCCACATGTTTGATGCGCAGGTGCCTCATGTGTGATGCGCAGGTGCCTCCTGTTTGATGCGCAGGTGCCTCATGTGTGATGCGCAGGTGCCACATGTTTGATGCGCAGGTGTCTCATGTTTGATGCGGTGTCTCATGTTTGATGCTCAGGTGCCTCATGTTTGATGCGCAGGTGCCTCATGTTTGGTGCGCAGGTGCCACATGTTTGATGCGCAGGTGCCTCGTGTGATGCGCAGGTGACTCGTGTGATGCCCAGGTGCCTCGTGTGATGCGCAGGTGCCTCGTGTGATGCACAGGTGCCTCACGTGTGATGCGCAGGTGACTCGTGTGATGCGCAGGTGCCTCGTGTGATGCGCAGGTGCCTCATGTGATGCACAGGTGCCTCACGTGTGATGTGCAGGTGCCTCACGTGTGATGTGCAGGTGCCTCATATGTGATGCGCAGGTGCCTCATGTGTGATGCGCAGGTGCCACATGTTTGATGCGCAGGTGCCTCATGTGTGATGCGCAGGTGCCTCATGTTTGATGTGCAGGTGCCTCATGTGTGATGCGCAGGTGCCACATGTTTGATGCGCAGGTGTCTCATGTTTGATGCGGTGTCTCATGTTTTATGCGCAGGTGCCTCATGTTTTATGCGCAGGTGCCTCATGTTTGGTGCTCGCGCTCAGCAAGTTTTTTGTTATCAACAAATAAGCTCCAAAGCTGGAGTTTGTTTCATGAAAACAAAAACACAATGGTGCTGATGCAGGGAACCTTCTGCCTGCACTGGGAGAGGTTACGGCTTTAAGGCTAGAGCTGCAGACTTTGGAGCTAGGGAACCGGGTTCGAGCCTGGGCATTCTGTGATTGGGGGCAAATCACTTAATCTCCCTGTGCCTACCAAAATATGAATGTGTCCTTGTGTAACATAACTGGTGCTTATGTAAAGCCTCCAATACCTCCGGTCGAGTTCGCGCTATATAAATCTATAAATCAACCCCCCCGCCCCCACAAAAATGGGAGCCTTATACATGTCAAGCTTGGACTGGGGTTACCTTGCCCAAAACACGGTAAGGCGACAGTTGCTATGACCCATGTCAAAGAGTGGCATCGCGAAAGCTCAGCCACCTCCCCCATTGCACTGTTCATGGAGGGCCCCCACCCAATCAGGGGCTCTCAGGTCAGGTACCCGCTGCACAATGCCGGAGGGGGTACCCTGGAGCTCGGGGACCCAAGCCTTGCACCGGTCATGATCAGCAGACCCTTCCTCTGTGTCTAAACTCAGCGCTTCACCCATCTCTAAATAGATCGAGGGAACGGGGAGTTTGGTTCAGTGGGAGCCTTTAGCCTAAGATTTCAGACTATGGAAGTGCAGTGTATAAGTTATTAAGTTATTTTATGAGGCGGGTAGATCTGTGCTCGCGCAGTTTGCCCCGTATGTTAGTTGTATGTGTGATCTGTGTTTGAACATGTGGTGCCTCCTGCTGGGTATTTTGTTTACGAGTCAGATAGGGCACTTCTCTCCTGCGCCCGTCTGTTGCACTGCGGTTGAGGAAATCATTCCTTAGAAAAACTTTTCCTTAATAATCACTTCTTTGTAGCTTAGTTATTGACATTTATCCAAAATCTTAACTCATGTATCCTCCTTAATCACATCACTGCGGAGACCTCATGTTTGTGCATGGAATTATTTATTCCTCATTTTCAAGTACCACACGTTGCCATTCTAGGCTTTTACGAGGGCATGTGAAGACAAACATTTTTCAACAGCGTTAAAATGACATCAAAGTGCTCCCAATGCATTTCGAATTGTAAAATTCTTCGTCAGGGGTTAACTGAAAGTTATTCGTAACTAAAACGAATAACTTAAACTACCTCTCTACCGTACTAAACTGAAACCATTAAGTGTTTACATTTCCCATTCCTTTCCCTCAATGTTCAGAACCTGCTCTCGCCCAAAAATGTCTATCGGCATATGGCTCAATCTGTGTAGTACGTCTCAACTAACTCCCTGCTCGACAGTTCTCATTAAACTACAGACCACCCTTCTCTCGAGTTTTACCTTTTCAGCGCTGCGACCAGCAGCAAGCCCTCACTTCTCTACGTACGTGGCAAAGATACTAGGAGTTTTCCCTCCAGGCTCATGTCGTTATTTAAAGAGAAAAGCCACACACCTGTGAGCGATCTACCTACAAGCTGCCACCCCCACTCATAGTTTGAACATGCCATATATCAATGAACATCATCTCCCATAGTGCCCTTCTTCAATCAGAAAAAATGTGCTAACATCAAATAAAGCATCCCTTTTAAATCATCCGAAAAACGGTATCTTGTTTAGACACTAAACATAATACACGCTTATTGGCTTTGTCAATGCTTGTTGTTCGTGCCTCTTGCATTGTCGTTCTCTCTCTCTCTCTGTCAGACCGTCTATCACCCTGCACCCCTTCTGTGTCCCCCAGAAGACTGATCGGTGTTTTCGGCCTTTCATTCCCGTCTTCTCGCTCAAGGATCCCGTGTGTTTTGCTGACCTGACACTTTGCTGCCTCTCTGGCAAGGCATCCTCTGCAGAAAACGAAACTCTCGCCGTTGTTAAGGATATTAACAGCATAAATCTGCGAGGACTGTTCTATGCAGCATCCTTTCCGCACTGATCTGTGTTTCTGGAGCACTGGCAGGGGTTGGCCGTGCCCTTGCACCGTTGAGATCACGAGGCCTGTCTGCAGCATCACCCCCTCTCCTCAATCTGTGTTTGCAGCCAGTGCAGCAGCCCCAAGAACCAGGCCACTGCAATCCACTAACACGTCATACCAGCTCCTGTCTGTTTCCAAATCATGTGCACTACAACGTCTTTCTAAGAAGGTAACATTTCTGGTATTGTTTATTGGCCATGTGTAGCTCCCACTCTACTACCAGTAGGGCATCAGGGCGCCTTTCGGAACTCCAGAGTAAATCTTAAGAAACGGTTGTAACAAAGACTAAGCTGAGGTGTCTGGTCAAACAGTGCGTTATTTGTATAAAAAATACAAATCAAAGTGACGGGCCCTTGTAAGCATGCCACTGCAGTTTGCACTTCACATTGCCACTGTACTTACACTACTACTAGCCATTACACTGCTACACGTGTGATAATTCAGACAGTTCTAGGCCGCCACATTTTTAAGAATGGTTTGGGTTGCAGGTATTAGTTGTTTTGAATGTATATTGAATTAAGAAACAACTGTTTTTCTGCTCATTTTTAAATTACACAAACAGCACCACCATATGGCAGCTATCATAAGTGCAGGTTCTGGCCATTATTAAGTGCTGGTGCTGCGCACTGGGAACCACCAGCTCAAATTAAGCACTGCGGTCAAAGAGGAGAGAGTTTTGTAATGGGCTGTAGGTTATTTGGTGGTGACACCTCATGGTTCTATTATTTGCTGACACATTTCCTCTTTTGGTACAGGGGCCACTGCCCGGAGTATGTATGTGTTGTCAATGACTTATGCTTCTGTTATTACCTTAAGAATATGCCTCTTTTTTCTGCAACCCGTCACCCTGCATGTTGTTACAATGTGGTCGTTACCACGACCGCGTTGTAACAATGCATACCATTACCCCGCAAGTCGTAACAACAACTTGCGGAGGGGGGCGCTGGATGTTGTAATAATATAATTTACTATTCCAACTCCAGTCGGTGCGGACAGTATGGAAGGTGTTGGATTTTAAATCCAACACCTTCTCCCCCCTCGGCAAGTCATTGTTACGACTTGCGGGGAAATGGTATGCTTTGTTACAATGCAGGTGTTGCAACGACCACGTTGTAACAACATGCAGGGTGACGGTTTCGTGGCCAAGGTTCTTTACCTTACCTTAATGTCTCCAATGCATAAGCCTGTGCAGAAGGTTAGCACTGAGAAATGTCATCACAACCAGGGCGAGAAGTAGCAGTGCTAATATCTTCCTGCATCTCTATTTTTTTGTATTTATTTTTTTAGTGTAATCCGCACGCCATGGCAGAAGGGCAGTCCGTCTGTAGTATCCGCAGGTCCAGATCCAGGAGTATTCTGCAGAGTGGGTGTGAGTGTAGCAAATGGGCACCTGCTGATTTTACCTTCAACACAAAGAGTATGGTTCCAAAGTCTCTCTAAACCTGTAGAGGTCCTCCTTCCCCATGCCGGACATGTCCTCTGAAGAGGACGTGGACAAATAGACATGATGGCCATCATGTCGGATGCAAAAACAACAAGTGATGGACAGAATGCAGAACAATGTCATACATTCACCCCAGTACAGAGATCTGGGCCTAAATCCATAGTTTTTTTGCTCACCATGCCATTCCAGTTTGGACCCAGCCATATGCAAATCAGTCTTGACCCTGTGCCTCATGGGAACAGTCCAGCCCGAACTGCCAAGCCAGGTCCTCCCTGGACTGAAAACAAGCATCCTAGGACCGGTTTCGGCCTTTCAGCCCTCATCAGCCTGGATCGCTTGATTCCATGTCGGAGGCATCTGTTTAACCTGATGTAATGGGGTACACTGTTGTTCTACTTTGTAACACCATGTAACTGCTTTTTTGTGAGCTTCTTGTGTGCAACAGTAACTGTTACTGTTTAAAGCGCTCAATATCCTTTTGGAACTTGCTTGCCCCATATAAAATTGCAAATAAATAAATGACTTGTGATTTCCATAAAGTGAAGAACTATGTTCACCGTTATTAAAGGCGAGAGACACTGTCCGCTGTCGTGGTAATGCTTCTGGCTGCTGCCGGTGGAATGAGACAGGGAGTGTAAGGAGTAGATTTATTTCCAGTCCAGAGAGAGGCTCATCAGCTGTTCTACCACTCACAGAGAAGGGGGCCCCTGAGACTATAACAGGCAGAAAAAACAGGAGAGATTAGGAAATACAATCAGAACAAAATTTCTCTGCCTGTGAAGATAATTTAAAATGCTAATAGTCACTGATATAAATACCGCATACATGAAACACTGGCCTTTCAAAATATAATACAAAAAGTAACAAATGTATTCAATAAATATAATATTGCAGTTGTATGAAATCTAGGAATGAAATACACCATAAATCACCAAGCTCAACCTATCAATCAATCAATCAGGAGTTTGTTAAAGCGCAACTACTCACCCGTAAGGGTCTCAAGGCGCTAGGGGTGGGGTGGGGGGGTGCAGGTTCCATTACATCAAAGAGGGGGTCTGTCGAAGAGCCAGGTTTTGAGGTTTCTTGTGAAGATTGGGAGCGATGTTGTCTGTCTGAGGTGGAGCGGAAGGGCGTTCCATGCTTTGGCCGTGAGGAAGGAGAAGGAGCGGCCTCCCGATCTGGTCTTTCTGGTGTGGGGGACCTCGGCGTAGGAGAGCTGGGCTGATCGTAGGGTCCTTTGGGGTGCATGGAATTTGAGCCGGCTGTTCAGGTATGCTGGTCCGGTGCCGTGGAGGGCCTTGTGTGCGTGGGTAAGCATCTTAAAGGTGATTCTCGCTTCGTCGGGGAGCCAGTGTAGTGTGCGCAGGTGCTGGGAGATGTGGCAGTGTTTTGGCAGGTTGAGGACCAGTCTTGCGGCGGCGTTCTGGATGTTCTGTAGCTTGCGTATGAGGTTTTTGTTTATTCCTGCGTAGAGTGCGTTGCCGTAGTTGAGTCTGCTGGTGACCAGGGCGTGAGTGACTGTCTTTCGGTGTTCGAGGGGGATCCATTTGAAGGTTTTACGAAGGAGGCGGAGGGTGTGGAAGCAGGAAGATGAGGCAGAGTTGATCTGGCGGTCCATTTTGAGCTCGGAGTCCAGGATGATTCCCAGGTTGCGTGCGTGGTCTGTGGGGGTTGGCGGGTTTCCGAGGGCGGTGGGCCACCAGGTGTCGCTCCAGGCGTCGGGGTTTGGGCCCATGATGAGTACTTCTGTTTTGTTGGTGTTTAGTTGTAGGCAGCTGTTTTTCATCCATTTGGCGACGGCTTCCATGCCTTCTCGAAAGTTGCGTCTGGCGGTGTTGGGCTCGTTGGATAGGGAGAGGATGAGCTGGGTGTCGTCTGCGTATGACACGATGTTGAGTCCGTAGGTTCTGACGATGGGGGCAAGTGGAGCCATGTAGACGTTGAAGAGCGTCGGGTTGAGGGAGGAGCCCTGGGGGACTCCGCAGGTGGTAGGTGTGGGGTCTGAGAGGAAAGGGGGGAATCTGACCCTTTGCGTCCTGCCGGAGAGGAAGGAGCAGATCCAGTCAAGGGCCTTGTCCTGGATTCCTGCGTCGTAGAGTCTGCGTATTAGGGTGCGGTGGGAGACTGTGTCGAACGCCGCTGATAGGTCTAGGAGGATGAGGGCTACTGTTTCTCCTTTGTCCAGTAGGGTGCGGATGTCGTCTGTTGCGGCGAGGAGGGCGGTTTCCGTACTGTGGTTTTTTCTGAAGCCGGATTGGGAGGAGTCGAGGATGTTGTGTTCTTCAATGAATGTGGCGAGTTGGCTGTTGATGGCTTTCTCGATGACTTTCGCTGGGAAAGGGAGCAGGGAGATGGGTCTGTAGTTTTTGAGGTCGGTGGGGTCCGCTGAGGGTTTCTTCAGGAGGGGGTTGACCTCGGCGTGTTTCCAGTCATTGGGGAACGAGGTGGTCGCCAGGGAGCGGTTGATGGTGTGGCAGAGCATGGGTGCGATGGTGTCAGCGGTTCTGTTGAAGATGTGGTGGGGGCAGGGGTCCGTGGGGGCTCCTGAGTGGATTGACTTCATTGTCTTCAGTGTGTCTTTGGTGGTGAGGGCTGTCCAGTCATCAATCGCTGGTTTCCGGGTGTCCGGGTGGTTGGTGAGGGTTCAGTGTGTTGGTTGTCTTCGTCAAAGTTGTCGTAGATGCTCTTGATTTTGTGGTGTAAAAAGGTGCTGAGTTTGTCGCAGAGGTCTTGTGAGGGAGGGATGTCGGTAGACTCGCTGGTGGGTTGGGCGAACTCCTTGATGATGCTGAAGAGTTCCTTGCTGTTGTGAGCGTGGGTGGAGATTTTGTCTTCAATCGCTTTTTTCCTCGTTTCTCTGATGAGTTGATGGTGATCGTTGGTGGCGGCTCTGAAGTTGTTGTGGGCTTCTGTGGATTTGGTGTTTCTCCAGGCCTTTTCGAGGAGGCGGCATGTGCGCCTGGACTCTCGAAGTTCGGTGGTAAACCATCAGGCTTTCTTGGCACAGGTATTGTTGTTTTTCTTGAGGGGGGCTATGGTGTTGGTGCTGTCCGAGATCCATCTATGCAGTGTTCGGGCTGCTGTGTTGGGGTCGTCGTTTTCCGCGATGGTTGGGGTGGACTTGTTGAGTGAGGAGATGAGCTGGTCGTCGGTGATTTTGGTCCAGTTTCTTTGTGGAAGCAGGTGCTGGTGTCTGTGGATGGTGGGTGTTCTGAAGGTGAAGTGGACGCAACGCCACACATACATAATCGTTCATACAAACAAATGCATAACCAAACATATTTATATGTCCTACGAAATAAGGGTTCAAAACTTTGTTTATCAATATATACATGGAGACAACTCCCCCCCCCTTTTTTTTGACATGTAACAAATAATGACTGTCAGGTCCACAAGAATGAAACAAGTTAACTAATTCCAGAATTAATCAATAAATGGGAGCAAATCCAGCAGCGGTGGAAGGGGATGCAGTGGAGGAGGTTTTGTGGGTACTCCAAGGTATGTTCCAACACCTAAAGTTGGTATGGCATTTACCAAGTATTTGCAAGTAGTTTCTCATCCTAAACACCCTGCAGATTTATTCCTGTCACTGACATGTTTACAGTGGGAATGGGGAAGGGAACATCCTTATAATTAATGGGGTTGTGGAAAAGGGGGGTTTCCATGGCAGAAATATGTTCCTCATAAAGATAAAAGTGTAAATGCACTACTGTAATACATTTCCACAAGCAGAATGTACACCTGAGAAATGTCCTCTTGTGGAATGAGTTACACATTTGAGTACTCTTGGATACATAATACTTGGGAAGATTCCCAGGCCCCCTTGGATTCTTTCTGAATTTTGAAAAATGCATTGAAAACCTGGAGGACCCACGGCAGAGTAAAGTTTTGTCTTTGTGTGGTTGTTTTGTGGAGCAGTTCCCAGGTGCACAGTGGATCCGCCCTGCAAGGACGCGTGAGGCCGTATCTTGATGGGCTTCACCGCCTCAGCTCCTGTTTTTATGCGCCCGCAGGTCATTTAACCTGATATTTCTCCAAATTGGAGATTCATAATCAGACAGTAAAGCTCGGAAACCGTGAGCAAGGTTTACCTCTTTATGTTTTTGAAGCAGTGGTGTCTAAAATAATGCAACAGTATCAGGTTAAATGTATTGCAGGTGCATAAAAACAGGCGCTATGCTCTTCACTGAGCCAGCAGAGCCAACCATGCCAGGGCCCTGTTCTAATCCAGCTGTCCCACCCCTAGTGACCAGGCACCCTTGATGCCCTGTACGCTGGATGCCCGCGGGCTGCCTCAGAGGGCACATCACTCCTATACACTCCAGCATTTGTAATCTGCAAGCACATCAGATGTTTTATAGTGTTCCAGATCACTAGCACAGCAGATGTAGGCGTAGTAGGCGGTAAAAGGAGCGAGCAGGGCAGCCATTTATAAAACCCTCTCCCTCCTCTCTATATTTCTAAGTTACCGCAGAGGCAGCCTTTTCAATATATTACAACGTTTTAATACAGCAGTATAACGTGTAAATTGCAGCAATATTTTTCAATGACAGGATAGATGAAACTGTTCCTCACTTCTTCTCAAAGTCAGGAGCAGAAACTAACTATCTTCATAGCAATGGTTGTGACAACTGTGAGCTGTAATCTTTTTTGGGGGGGTTTGGGGAATTTAGGACAGAATAAGAGGAATGAAGAGTGAAGTGAATGGATGTGAGCTCAAGGGCTGGAGTTTGGGAGCAGCAGACTGACAGCCTCTCTTTCTACCTCCTGCAGGGACGAGAAGAACCAGTCCATCATAGTCAGCGGCGAATCTGGTGCCGGGAAAACCGTCTCTGCCAAATATGCCATGCGGTACTTTGCCACAGTTGGAGGCTCTGCCAATGAGACGAATGTTGAAGAAAAAGTCCTGGCCTCTAGCCCCATCATGGAGGTAAGGGCGATATGGGACGGGCTACTTAGAAACTGAATGCAACACTGGTCGCCTGGCCAGTTGATGTTACGAAGCATCACAAGGGCAGACATTAAAAGCCAAGGGGCATATTACCAACAACTAGCGATATTTATCGCTAAATGGGCTTAGCAAGTTTTTTTTTATCGCCAAGCATCGCCGGATATTATCGCAGAGATAACGTGCTATTAGCAACGTTTATCTCTAAAGCGATAAAATATCCAGCAATAGCGGCAAAATGCGTGAATATCGCGGAGAATACAGCGATATTCACGCATTAACGCCAATAGGGTCTTAGCCATAATATCCACCTCCCATTGGATATAATGGCTAAGAACTGGTCTGAGCAGGCGTTAGCTTTTGGAGATATTTCCATCACTACGCCAGCGTTGATAATAGGCGATAGCGATGTTAGCGACTGTTTTTATTCGCTAACCGGTTGGGTACGCCCACTTTGCATGTCATTAGCAATAAATATCGCTAACATGCAAAGCGGGCCCCAAACCGCTCGCTATCAACTAAAAGCTGTCGCTAACTGATGTTAACGACAGCTTGCTAATAGGGCGATGAAATTATCTCCGCTTTGCGGCCGAAAACGGCCGCTATCGCGGCGATAATTTCATTTCGCCCACCTTGATAATATGCCCCCCAAATTTCTTAATTTGTTTGCATTTTAGGACCTCAATTAGAGCACTTTGTAAAATAAGGAGCAAAAGCACTTAGGGCCATTTTAAAAGTGCCCCGAGGGAGCAACTGTGTGTGCACCTGTGTTTTGCACCACTGGCACGCTTTTGTATTACAGAAGTGGCTGCAGACGCTTGCGCAGTCTCTTCTGAATTACAGAAAATGCCGCCATACATGTACTGCAGGCGTGGCTGTGTTAGACATGGGCACATAGGCAAAGGAGCCATCGGGGGGCATACTGACTGTCTGCCACATAAAGGTGGTGCACAATCAGTGCAACCTGTGCGGGCGCCCCTTGGAAGGAGGAAAAGTTAGTACTTTGCCCCCCCAGAGATCCCTGGTACAGTCACTCACTGCACCTGGCTGTGGGGGCTCCTCTGCATCCCTTTCAAGTGGAAGCCGTGTTGCTGCCTGCACAGTGGAAGCCAGCTCGGCTGCTTGAAAGAACAGTCCACCTTTCACTAATTTACTGCCCCCAGTGCATGTGCCAGTTTTCATCTGTGTTGAGGGCAGAGCCTTCATTGTAATAAGGCATATTCACGATGAATGAATACATGAATGAGTGGTCATAATGAGTGCAACGATTACCCAGAGGAGTCTTGGCACTATGTGAAACAAGTGGACAGTGGCATTATTATTTATTTTATTTACTGAGATTTCCGACGATTACCATACGATTGCCATCTCAAAAAAGAGCGTTTTAAAACACTGAAGGGTATCTATACCGTTTGGAACCAGGTTCGAAAACTTTTGGGGATTGGTAGGTTTTCCTATTATACAACGTTGGAGAATAACACTAATCTTCCTGGAATTTTTACGGATTCAGTTATGAGGCGATGGGTCCGATGTGGAATTTCACAGTTCGGCTCATTATATGATTCTATGGGTTTTTGTTCCTTTGAATCCCTAAAAACCAAATATGGGTTAGACTCCCACGACTTTTTCAAATATCTGCAGATCAGGGATTTCATCTTAATAAAGGGGGGTGGCAGCGGATGTTTTAAGAAAACTCTAGCAATCAATACTGTGGTTAGATCAGAAATGGTTAAAATTGGAGATATCTATAAAGACTTAACTGCAGCTTTACCAGATGATGTGGATAAACATGCATGTAAATGGCAAAACAAAATAGCTATTACAGAGGAACTTGCTAGTAAAGCATTAGAATTGTCCAGCTCTATATTAATGTCCACCAAGCAACAAGCCCAATTCTACAAAACCTTTTTCCGACTCAATTACACCCCAAAAAAGATATCCAAATGGTGCGAGGGTAAACGTACACTTTGCCCTAGATGTGCTATGCCCAAGGCTGATTTGATACATATGCTGGCCACATGTCACACATTAGATACGATTAAACGAGAAATCTCTATTTTCCTATCTGGAATTTTAGAGACTAATATAGAGATTACAACAGCAGAAATAGTAATAGGGGTGGATAGGGCTACTAGACCTAGCGCCATACAGGGACTCATATTTATCTCGATGGCCGTACTAAGAATTTGTTTGACATCAGCTTGGTTGGATCAATATCCACCTACATTTCAACAATGGGGGACACGCTTTTTAGCTGTATACAACCTCGAAATAGCTATTTATAGTCGGAAGGGCTTTAAGAAGAAAAAAAAGGGATTAGAAATCTGGGAGCCGGTCAGACTATGGTCAGGGAGACCAGACTAGCAATGAAACCTCGAATTAGTAATGAATGTAATTACTAAAATGGAGAAGTCCTTTGGTCCTCTTGTTTCTTCTGTGGTTCTTTTTTTGTTTTGTTTTTTCTTCTTCTTCTCTCTTTTTTTCTTCGGTTTTGTGTAGCCTTATTCGATATTATCTTATTTGTGACAATACCAAGATGTTGCTTTTGCAATTGTAGAAAGTTGCCTGTATCAGGGGGGGGGGCTCAGGGGTGGGGAGGGTGGGACAATATAACCTCTGTAGAAACTCAATAAAAGAATTAAAAAAGAAAAGAGATTTCCTAAAAACAGAGAGTGATGTTGCTACTTTCAATTCATTGGGAAGGTGGTTCCATTGTAGGGCCATGGGCCCGAAAAGCTTCCGCCGCCCCAGGAGGAACGTTTGAAAGCTGGCACCACCAAGTGCCTCGCAGAGCTGGCGCTCAGGCCCACCGGGGGTGTACCACCTAAGGTTCTTCTTGAAATGGGATGGGCCCTGTCCATGAAGGGTCTTATCGGCCATACACAGGGTCTTGAAAATAATGCGCTCCCTGGCTGAGAGCCAGTGAAGTGTGCTGATGGCTCTTTTTGCTGATAGAAATTTAGCAATTTTCAATAGGAACCGAGCAGCAGCATTCAGGAGAATTTGTAATTGTTTTAGCGAAGCCTTCGGCAGGTCTAGGTAGACTATTACAGCGTCAAGTCTTACTAGCACAAAAACAATGACTGCTGTCTTAGGAGATGAAAGGGTAAGACTTTTTCAATCTTCTTAATCACTTTGAGAGCATGGAAGGAGGATGAGGGGACCTTATTTACTTGGCCTTTCTATTTTAATTCCCTGTCCAGTAACTCCCCCAGGTTTCAGCTCTCGATGTCCGCGCTCAGTGCACCTAGTCTAAGGTGAGCCACGTTCAAATTAGGGCAGTGCATCCTCTCTGTGCTAGGGGCCCTGTCCATCGGGGAATCTCACTGATCAGGCACTATTGGTGTATTGCGGCATAATTTCAATCCTTTTCGTGTGTGGACCTAAGGTATTGTACAAAAGGTTCCCACAAATCCCTAGGTATAGAGGCCTGTGGCATTTCTTCTGCATATATCTCCAATATCTCTTTGCAATATGTCATAGCAGTGACCCAGTCTTTGAATCATGGGGGGCGCTTGCTACCCCATCGCAATGCAATACGACGTTTAGCTGGTAAGAATGCCACAGCCAAAATCTTTCGTCTCCTAATCAGCTGAAATTTGTAAATTCCCAACAGACAGACTAGCGGTCGTTTGGTATCTGTTCAGACAACATAATCATAAGTGCACTAGTAACTTCTTGCCAGTATAAGTGAAGCTGGGGGCATGACCATGACACCTGCAAAAATTCAGCATTAGAAGCGCCGCATCTGTGGCAGTTGTCATCCAGCCTAAGTCTGTGGTTATGTAGTTTTTCCGGAGTGTAGTATGTTTGATGCAGAAATGTAAGCAATGTCAAGTTCTCCACAAATGCCCCTCTTCTTTTGACCATTCTGGTATCTTAATGTCCTTGCTGGGTACATAGTTCCATGCCAGTATTGCAGTGCCATAGTTGGTTATTGTGCCTCGCTAGTCCTTCATGTTTTCCCTGTATGTTGAACATTTACATGCGTGTGTCGTAAGGCCACTACCAGGCACACATTCTTTTCCCAGTATCACAGTGCCCCTGGGAGACCAGAATACCTGCCTCCAGCAAATTCAGTGAAATGGGTCTCCAAGTGCCTCTTTCTGCCTTAACTTTGAGTCAATTCTGAGGGGCTGGTAAAGACTATGACAGTCCATTGGACCGCCGTAGTCATGACGGCCGTCCGTGGCCAGCCAGCGGTCCACCTGCCATATTACAACTTTAGCAGTTGGACCTCGACTACCGCCAAGGATCTGTAATCCCGCGTCGGTGGTGCAGCGGTCAGAGGACATAATATGCTGGCAGTGCAGCTGCAGTACTGCCGAGCATATTACAAGTTTCCTCACCGTCCTCTTTTTCATGTTGGTAAACCCGCCATGAAAAGGGTTGCAGTGACGAAACGTAGGGGACCCTAACAGGGCCCCTGCCACTCCTGGACTAGGGGGTGCATGCAGGGGGGCACACCCTGAACATGTGCTCCCCCAGTTCTGAACAATATGGAATGTATGGCATTGTGCATTCCATATTGTGCAGGAACGATCTGTGGCTGTCTCACGGCGGTGCATATCTAACAAAACACACAAGCTGATGAACGGAATGTTACACAATGGCAAAACAGTCACCCCCAGTCACAGATCTTTGTTTAATCCATCGTTATTTTGCTCACCAAGCCACCCCAGTTCAGACATGGCCATATGCAAATCAGTCTTGACCCTGTGCCTCATGGGAACAGTCCAGACCCAACTGCCCAGCCATGTCATCCGTGGACTGGAATCAAGCATCCTAGGACCGGTTTCTGGCTATCAGCCGTCTTCAGCCAGGATAGTTTAACAGTGGCTTAGTGAGCATGGGACCCACGTCTGGGCATACCCTTCCCACATAGGGTGAACAGCAAAATACACAAGATGATGGACGGAATGTTGCACAATGGCAAAACATTCACCCCCAGTCACAGATCTGGGTTTAATCCATCGTTATTTTGCTCACCAAGCCACCCCAGTTCAGACATGGCCATATGCAAATCAGTCTTGACCCTGTGCCTCATGGGAACAGTCCAGACCCAACTGCCCAGCCATGTCATCCGTGGACTGGAATCAAGCATCCTAGTACCGGTTTCTGGCTATCAGCCGTCTTCAGCCAGGATAGTTTGACAGTGGCTTAGTGAGCATGGGACCCACGTCTGGGCATACCCTTCCCACATAGGGTGAACAGCAAAACAAACAAGATGATGGACGGAATGTTGCACAATAGCAAAACATTCACCCCCAGTCACAGATCTGGGTTTAATCCGTCGTTATTTTGCTCACAAAGCCACCCCAGTTCAGACATAGCCATATGCAAATCAGTCTTGACCCTGTGCCTCATGGGAACTGTCCAGACCGAACTGCCAAGCCATGTCGTCCCTGGACCGGAATCAAGCATCCTAGGACCGGTTTCTGGCTATTAGCCGTCTTCAGCCAGGATAGCTTGACTCCAGTGGCTTAGTGAGCACAGGACCCACGTCTGGGCATACCCTTCCCACATAGAGTGAACACCAAAACACACAAGATGATGGACGGAATGTTGCACAATGGCAAAACATTTACCCCAGTCACTGATATGGGTTTAATCCATCTGTATTTTGCTCACAAAGCCACCCCAGTTCAGACATGGCCATATGTAAATCAGTCTTGACCCTGTGCCTCATGGGAACAGTCCAGCCCGAACTGCCAAGCCATGTCTTCCCTGGACCAGAATCAAGCATCCTAGGACCGGTCTCTGCCTATCAGCCGCCTTCAGCCAGTATAGCTTGACTCCAGTGGCTTAGTGAGCACAGGACCCACGTCTGGGCATGTCTATGGCACACCTATCTGCCTTAGATATGTACCACTGCAACACCTGCAGCACCGACGACCCACCAGGATTAAACTCGTAATCTGGTGGGCGGTCTGCATAAGGGTTTGGCGGTCTTTCTGCTGGGCGTGGGCGTGGCAGCCCTTAGGAAGTCTGCCAAACTCTTAATCAGGCCCCAAGTCTGCAGCCTTCTAATTTTCACTATAGAGCGCAACCGGCAGCCAGCCAGCATGGTGAGTGCCAACTGGGAGATAAAAGTGGAGAAGGGAGCAGACTGCAGGTGGTCCTCTGAAAGCGTTCTGTGGTTTCCTTTTGTCTCCTTTACCGTAGCTTGGAATGAAGCATTTACAAAAGGGGTCAGGCGACAGAAAGGCTCAGGGAAAAGGAAATTAATACACAGACTAGACCAATACCTCCTAATCTTCCCCAGCACCCAGCAGAAACAGGGAGCTGTGAAAATGTGGAATAATCTCACAGACCAGTCACTCAGCTCCAATTTTTCCTTAGGGTCCAGCAGGAATCGGTAGCAGTGGACAATATGAATAACCCATCCTTCCTGGCACACAGATCATTTTCACCTCTCTTAGGCCATGGTTGGAATGGATGCAGCAAATTTAGGGATAGACCCGCAGGCCAGACACAACTCTTCTTCTCTTGCTGGTCTGATGAGAACAGAAAATGGGAAATAGCTTCTCACTTAACATCAGAAACTATTATTTACAGAGAAATAATGCCCATAACAAACCATAATGTGCTCTAGACCAGAATTTCTTAATAGTCCGCTGTCCGTGATAAATTGTGAAAGGTGTTCCTCCTAATCTACAGGGCATGTATGAAGCAAAGAGTCATCGTCTTTGCTACCCTGGACCTCACAGCCAATGAGCAAGTGGCAAAAGCATCCACATCCTATCCATGAAAAGAGTTTACCTGACCAATCTGAAGTCACAGCACATTCTGAAAACAGATACAATATGTTTCTGTGGCTCGGATTAGTTGAAACCACCTGGGCTTCACTAGCTCTGCCCCGCTCGCTTCAATCATGGAACTAAAGAATTATACTGAAGGAATCATTTTCATCCCACCGAGTGGCTCAACATCTTATATCACTTTTCCAGTTTATTAATAATAGTCTGTTACAACATCTTAAATAAATACACTTTTATGGCAAACAGTGGTACAAGTATTTTAATGATTACTGCTATGGCCATAAATTGTGAAGACCTAGTTAGACTCTCTGAAACTTTGCTTGCAAACCTTTATGTGAACAAAAAAAGAAGCAGAGAACTCTGGGTAGTTCTCAAGTTTAGGTGGAAAGCAGCTCTTGTTAGAACACTCTCAACACCAGCGACACTCCAGATCATGCTCACCTCAAATGTCTGCTTTTCTATCCGCCTTTAAGCATAGGATTAGCACAGTGCCATCCACACCGAGATAGTGGCACAAAAGCGGCAATATGCCATTATGTAAAAAATATTATTTGATTTTTAGAATCCCCCCAAAAATGGACAAAGCATGTGGAAAGCAGTTCATAACTGTAGTTTCTGGTACCTGGTGATGTCTGAGAGAACCTTGTAACATACGGTGGACAATAATAAAATAAGATGAATCTGAGAAAAACAGCATGCATAGTGCCAGCAGGCCATGCTCTGGTGAATGTTGCTTTTTATGCAACTGATGCATAGCATAACATAGCGACGAATAGTTGTGGAGGCACCAGTCACTGCAGCATCGGTTTTAGATGAAACGCTACAGAGTAAGTGAGTGATACTCTGTCTGGTGGGGCTCTGACTTTGAAGTCCCATACCTGGCCTTTAAGTGCCAAACCTGTGAAGCTTGGAGACTACCCACACAACCCTACTAGTGCAGGTTTTTATATATAAGACAGCCTTGTTTCTTCTTTGAATGTGAGCTGCAGTGAACCAGCTACAGCCTTTGACTTACAGCATGGTCGTAAAAGTGGAAAAGACTAAACACAGTGCAACAACCTTCAGTGGGCCATGTACATTTGCATTTCTTTCCTCCCGTAGCACAAAGGGTTCACCTAAGGTTGTCATAAGTGTGGGGGCTGACTGCCTTTGTGTTCTTGTGTGGAGTGAACACATCTTGTTCGCTTAGGTGGAGTGCCAGACTCCTACGTGACAATAGTCACTCCCAGGCGCGTGGGAGAAATGCCTTTTCCCTCAGGCATCTTTTCAAGACGTTGACTGACTAGAACATTGCTCATTATTGTGTACCATTTCAATTTAATGCAGCGTATTATGATGTTTTATTAGGGTTTGACAGGCGCTAAAAGCATACTTCATATATCTGATCCTTTAAGACAGTACAGTATAAAGTATTTATCAGCCAAACAGGGCGGTCTTCGCTCTCTTCTGTTTTGATTTACAATAAAGTTATAGGGAAACTGAAAACCCAGTTGTAATCTTATGTGAAAATCTAATGGTTTGGTGGACGGTCATCAAATCTACTTTTCTAAAGCACAGCCCTTCATCATATCCAACAAACTGTAAATGTTACGGAAATTATGCATCCGAGAGCAAATGTATTTTATATATTACATACCTATCATACTTTCTTAAAGTCCACCAGATGCTGAATAATGCGCAGATTTCACCAAAAATAGGCTAGTTCAGAAAGATCAAAAGCTAAGAAGTACATTGCTTCCAGAATTATTTGCAACAACTGGGACTTTCCAAACAGTCCTTTTCACTTGCTAATTTCAGTATTTAGGTTTAACAGGGGAGATAATCTTGCCTCGAATGGGTTAATAGTTCGAGTTGATTGATTGGGAGAGTGTTTTGTTTTTTTTCTACACCAGAAAACTATAATTCTACCCATTTAAATATATTTCCTACATGGCGTAAATATGTTCAGTGTCCTCACAGCAGTAGTTATTTCAACAGTGGACCCAGAATGTCCAAAGCTATGCAAATCTGTATGTTTAAGGTTCTGGTGTATTGAATCCTAAAGTGAGTCATGAGTGAGTCACTTAAATACTGTAGGGTAAAGCAATATTCTAAAAAGCTGTTTCATGCTCCAGGAACCCTACAATGTGCACTCATGTTAAAAGTGACAGTGAGATGCATGACTCAGCTTTTCAAATATTAATGCAAGTTTGATACTTGTATTGTGACCATTTTGTGTTTTGCGGAGTCCAACATTGTAACTTTTTCACCCAATCTCTTTTATTCTGAGATTAGAGAGGATTATATTAATTAAGTAGTGTTTCGTGTTTTCATTCAGCACAAAACCTTTAATTGCTGGTGAATATCAACTTGTATACTAGAACATATTTGTAATTATATACGATAAATGCACTGAAAATCTTTCTGAATTAAGCACTTAATTGTCAAAAATACTGGAATTCATCCTGTAGCAAGAGTAAAGTATTTTAACATTTAATGCAATCTATTTAAAAAAAGAATATGGCCGCCGACTGTTAGAAGTTGGCGTGCAGGGGTGGACTGGTGCGCTGATCAGGAGAAGCCGATCTTTGGTGCTTGTGGCTGCCCTAAGAAGCATGAACGTATATGGGAGAAATGGTGTAGTTACTATGGTTTATCGATATGACTATATAATGTTATATCCTATTGACAATTGGGCTTGCTGTAATGTCATACATGTACATCAACCAAGTCTTGCACTGTGTTTTGCTTTGTCTTGCAGCAAAATTCTAAAAAAAGTTGGTTATAAAAAAAATTAAAAAAATTGAATGTGGCACATGATATGCCTATTATTTCATACAATATTGCATAAGTTGTCTTATATTACTGTATAGTTCAGTGAACCCTTATGCATAATTTGGTCCCACATTGTTGCATTGTTCCAGTTAACATCTCTGCATGAGGCTCTTGTGCACTACAGTTTGTTCGTTTTTCCCATTCCAGAGCCCAAGCGTATGAACTGTCCGATTGAAAAAAGTAATCATAATTTGCAACCCTAATTTTTGCAACCAGAAACTTATTTTGTGAACCATCCTATGTACTAATAGGTCGGAACAAGAAATAAGGAATCGGAGCGGGTGACAGTCCAACCTACCTCCTTAATATTCATTAGGTAATTAACTAATTCTTACTCAGTTTGATTGGTTGCAATCACAGAGAAGATTCTTTTTAAAAGCAGCCTCCTAAAAAACTTTTGTTTCTGAAAATGGTTCATTGAGTTGACAGCGGTCCCTTGGACCACTGCTTACTCCCCCTGAAACCTTTATCCAGATTAACAAAGGGGAAGGTGCCCAAAGGTGGCTCCATCCCTTTTGCGAAGCAGTTACCATCCTTACTTGATTTGGGATGGGGACTCATATTACTGGTAAAAAACCTTCACACACACGGTTACGAAATTGTAATTTGGAAGAGGCTCACCCGGCCCTCTGTTCTTATAAGAAATTGCAGGGCTTCAAGCAGCTTCCGGCACAGGGGGTAAGGTCATTCTTTTTGTTATTAATCTTGGGCATGAGCAGCTGCAGCAGGCAGCAGGGGCGTCTCTAGGCTCATGGCGGCCCTGGGCAGGGAGCGTAGGTAGGGGGCCCCGGAAGAGGGGGTCTGGGCAGGGCGGAGCGCAGAGGCCAGTGAAGAGGAGGGGTCAGGGTGTTTGGAAGTGGAACAGAGCCGGAGGCCGCCAAATCCCTGCCAGGGGCCACCACGCAAATATGTGTCCATCATCAGAGGATTATTATATTAAGGATATATATTGGCGTGGGATTTGGTGGCCCTGTGCAGGTGCACAGCTTGCACATGCCTAGGGCCGCCCCTGCAGGCAGTTCACTATGCTCAGCATAGCGACTAACCATGTACTGATCCTGCTAGATGGTCGCACGAGGACATTTGAACTCACATTGGGGAACTCACATATTCTGACAGATCCTACAAGTATCTGCTGATTTTTGAGCACTTCTCCGTCTATTTGAACTCCTTGTCCATCTGAATTTAAGACAGACGCCAGATTATGAAGATTGCAACAGCCCATTCATTACTTTTAAGCAGTAGGGATGCACGGTTTGTCCTGCATCCCTACTGCTTAACCCTCCTATTTTAGGTCGACTCTGAGCATTCGGTCCCAGAGGCTGCTCTGGGTGCTGGCCTTCTGCACTGGCCGTTGTAGAGAAACATTGGGGTGCTCTGTCGCTGAGACTCTGAACCTACCCTGTTGAAATGATCAGGAGGACACAGATGACGAGCTACGCACCTCAAACCAGAAGGATCCGCAGATGTGGATCTCATAGATTTGATGAAGGAATCCCTCAAACTGCTTCTCTCAACTATCTTGAAAAAGAAGAAAGCTAATATGTATTATGTAGGCTAGTCTTCATTGTCATTATTATCATGACTACTTGGGTAAGACAAAGGGTGAGTACTTTCGTAAAGAGGACTTGGGTCAAACCTTCAGATACATGGGGAGATGCGCGTCAAATCTTCAGATACCTGAGCAAGAATTCTGGCTTTTCAGGGACAAAAAATCCCAACCCTGAGCCCTGGTTAGGGTTGTTTCTTGAGACCCGCCATTCTCGGACTACCCATAGACATGGAAAGATGTTGATTATTTTTGTTCCTTTCTTCTGACAGGCTGTAGCCAGTAAAGATGATTTAATGGTAATACATCTCTCTGGCAAGGTAAGACTGTGGGCAAAGGTGCTGCACTTTCTGAAGCTGTGGACTGCCAAATAGACCTCAAAATGGGGACAAATGGTCCCATGATGGGATGTATGTTGTTACAAAGCATACTTTTTCCACGCATGCCTTTACAACGCAGGTTTTACAACGCAAGTCGTTACAACGACTTGCGTTGGGGGGCGCTGTATAGTGAATAATTTAATTTACTATTCCAACTCCAGTACCCGTGGATAGTAGGGAAGGTTTTGGATAGTAAATTAAACTATTCCCTATCCTACAGTGCCCTCCAGCGCAAGTAGTTGTAACGACTTGCGTTGTAATTCCTGCGTTGTAAAGGTACTGCATGGAAAAAGTTTTGTTGTAAAGGATGTTTCCCCCCCATGATGGGACTGTAAGGAAAATATTTTTTTTTAAGTAGAAATTCCTATATTCCCATATAGAGGTAGCGTGACTGAAGATTTGCTCGATATCTCTTGTTTGATAAAGTAGTTTGGGTGTTTTCAACTGCGCTGCATCATTTACATGAGCTCACAACAGCCATCGATTTTCCTGCAGAGCTGTGACCTTTAATCCAGGCTTTGAATTATGGTGGACAAAGTTACAAACCGGATCTAAAGGCGGATCATAAAGGAACGAAATTAGCAAAATACAAACTCTGGATGCATGACCTTGAATATTATTAAAAACTTCAAGCAAATAATTTAATGTGATTTATAAAACGATCTTAAAATTTAACGCATAATCGGATGTAAATCACATAAATCAATTCTAGCTTGTGACAGTGAATCTTGAGGTCCCACGAACGCTTACTGAATGATAAATTGAAGGAATTGCAATATGTCCCTTGGCGTCTATTATCCTAGGCCTTCTGTCCTGGTTTTCCTTGGGTGTTCTCTTTGTTCCTTTGGTTTTGGCTTTGACTGTAGTGGGTTATGCATGACCTGTATGTTTTGCACTTTGTGGACACATTAAAATGTGCATTAACGCCACAGAGTGTATCATTAAGTGCATTTATGTATTCCTTTGTTTGCAGAATTATTGAGTGCAAACCAGAACCAACTGAGTAGAAAAATATTACACGCGGTGTTAGAATCGTGCATAGATGAGCACAGCAGTCAGCAGGGCTTGGATCAACATTTCAACCCGACTAGAGAATATCCACATAACTGAATGTTCAGAAAGTTTCCCGTGACTTTGAGGAAGCAGGAATTTCATATCTTTTTTTTAAAGAATCGTAGGAGTCATTTGTCCATATGCCAGTAGCAATGGGATGCCATATTTTGGGCGCCCTCCCAGGAAAGGCTGTTGATTCGTTCTTGATTTTATGAAGATTGGTTTCAAGTTGAGGAATATTAACACTCCTAAGGTAGTGAGAGCCTCCTGAGTTAGTCAGTTGTATGCCCAGTAGCTTGTATCCCCAGCGTGAAGTATCTTATGCCCCATGCAGGCACGCCTGTCCTATCCCTCCACCATGCACCCTGGGAAATGTTGTGAAAAGCGGTCCATTTACTCACAGGATACTTGGGGTTTGCTTGAAAGTTTAAGCACAGCGGAACTGCTTCTCCCCATATGTTGCACATTCCCGGCACTCTTTAGAAAGAAGCCGTCTCTATAGGGGAACATTGCATTGCCTCTAGGGAGAGGATGTGGCGGAGCGGTCCAAACTGCCAACTCGGGAGCTGGAGATCCGGGTTCGCGTCAGCTCAACATCCTGTGAATCTAGGCAAATCACTCCATCTCCTTGTGTTTATGGACAGCGCCCAGATACCCTCATTAGAGATAAGCTGCGCTATATAAATCTACAAATTTAAATATACATTTAGTTCCTGTTGTCCAGCGGCGCTATCTTGCAGACATCTGGCTCCAACAACCATCACCAGCTTCCTTCATGTGCAGGAACCTGTGTCAAATTTCAGTGGGTTTGAGTAACGCTCCGTTTGTCCCAGTTATCCCCAGCACGTCATATTGAAACTAAATAAACTATTTGCTTTGATAGGAAGCTGTTTGAGAGGGAGATACTGAAACTAGATGAAGAGAGGACTGAAGGTCTGCCTGTAGCGGGGCAAAGTGGATTCTGAGAAAGCCAGTAAAAAGGAGTGGTCTTAATCAAGCCTCCATCAGACTAGTGATTGGACCACATATTTGGAGTTCTCTACTTTCATGAGTGATTGTATTCCACACAAGATTCTTTTATGCTCTCCAGGCTAGGGTGTTAATTGGGGCATGTAGATTACAATTGTTGACTAGGGTGGAACCCAAGGATTTGGAGCATTCAATATCTAGTTTGGGCCACATAATTATTGACATGTCTTCCTTATCTCAAGATGAAGCGAGAGTAAGGCCTATGGTGGCGGGGCTGTGTTTGTGACCGACACGTGTCAGCATTTGACTGGGCAGTAGAAGGGTGAAGGGCTTTGAGTAAAGCCTTATGCTCGAGGTATTGCGAGTGTGTTCGCCAGGCTGCTGTGAGTCTGGATCTCAAGGAGAGAGGATGCAAGGGTATGTGTTCGGGAGACCTGCGATAAGCATTTCTGAATGTCTAAGTGCTCCTGTGTAAATTATATAAGGCCTAATGATGCTCT
The DNA here is from genome assembly GCF_964263255.1 of Lissotriton vulgaris. Taxonomy (NCBI): domain Eukaryota; kingdom Metazoa; phylum Chordata; class Amphibia; order Caudata; family Salamandridae; genus Lissotriton; species Lissotriton vulgaris. The sequence goes on along the minus strand of NC_141689.1, from coordinate 252,822,950 downwards.
TTACGTTGGCGAACCTCTATTGGTTTCACAAGCAAGTGTGAAGTGACATTCATAAAATATTCCAATACCTCCTGTCTGCAGGGTGAGCCCAGCCTTTCTCTTTGCTGTTTGGGAGTTTTGATCTCAAGAAGATATTGAAAAAGTGAGAGCAATGCTAAACTTTACATCGACCTTTCCCAGAGAAAAGCCTTGAATTATAGAGTTTACAATTTTAACATATCATTCGATTATTTTTTGATTGTAAAAGGCACCTATGTTCACATCTGTCTTTCAATTACTTTATTGTTCCCATCCAATCACACGAAGCTGATAAGGTGGATATAATACGACTCAGAACCTGCTATAAAGCAGAGAGGCTGTAAAACAGAAAATACCCAGATTTTATACAAAAAATGTTGTTCAACTTTGTTTTTATTGTGTTTCAACATATTTGCATTTTACAATGCTTTTTCTAGTTGATCATTGTAGTTAGTACAGTTCAGATCACGGTTACATAGAGACAGCGCCCTTATTGTTATTCGGCATTCCATACAGTTACGTATGGTATCAACTGTCTGTTTCGTTTACTGATCTAGTAACATTGCGCATTGCAAAATTTTCCTTACAAATTACTGTCACAACGACATAAGATAGAACTTTGTACCCTGGAGCACTTACAGTTGAACAATTTGTTTCCTCGTGTGTCGTACCCGTGATCCCCCCCCCATGCGCCGGACCCAACACAGCTTTGTGTCTGTGCATTGTGTTTACCCCAGTATTCTATTCCGTATAATGCGTATTGTCTATAGTTTGGATGGTGTACCCTGTCGTATGTGGGGGCTAGGTGTACGCATAGGAGGCAAAGCAATGAAAGAACATACATGCATCGGTTCCAGGCGCTGTGATAGGATGCTGAACACCCCCACATTCCCCACGCTAAGAGCCATTACCCAGATTTTATCATCTTTAACCTTAGAAGGTAGGCATATGCTTAAGGGTATACAGCTTTAGACAGCAGGGAATTTCTCAGGTTCGAAAGATTTTACAAACCGAGATAGTAAAAACTTGAACTCAGGTTTCTTACTTAACTCTAAAAGCCTACTTTCATAGTGCCTTGGAAACCCTTCCTCTATAGCATGGGTACTCACAAACTTTCTCTAAGGGGCCAAATTTACAGTGTAGTTTGTGGCCAAGGGCCGCACCGGTGGGGGCGTGGTCAGTGAGAGAGGGGGCGGGGCTAGAGACAAAAAAAACTGTGACCATGAGGTTGAACACAGGCCCTGGCAGCGGATGTCTTTGTCCACTGAGCCACCAGACCGAGCATACACACATATCTCTCTCTCTGTCTCCCTCCCTCTCTCTCTTTCTCTTCCTCCCTCCCTCTCTCTATTACTCTACCTCCCTCTCACTCTCTCTCTCCGTCCCTCCCTCTCTCGCCTCCCTCACTCCCTCTGTCTCCCTCACTCTGTCTCCCTCACTCTGTCTCCCTCACTCTGTCTCCCTCACTCTCTGTCTCCCTCACTCTCTCTGTCTCCCTCACTCTCTCTGTCTCCCTCACTCTCTCTGTCTCCCTCCCTCCCTCTCTGTCTCCCTCCTTCTCTCTGTCTCCTTCCCTCTCTCTGTCTTCCTCCCTCTCTCTGTCTCCCTCCCTCCCTATCTCTGTCTCCCTCCCTCCCTCTGTCTTCCTCCCTCTCTCTTTCTCTACCTCCCCTCTCTGTCTCTTTCCCTCTCTTTCTCTCCATCCCTCTCTATTTCTCCCTCCCTCTCTTTTTCTCTCCCTCTCTCTCTGTCTCCCTCACTCCCTCCCACTTCCTCCCTCCCTCCCTCCATCTCCCTCCCTCTCTCTGTCTCCCTCCCTCTCTCTGTCTCCCTCCCTCTCTCTGTATCCCTCCCTCTCTTGGTCTCCCACCCTTTCTTTGTCTCCCTCCCTCTGTCTCCCTTTCTCTCCCTTTCTCTAACTGTCTCCCTCCCTTTCTCTAACTGTCTCCCTCCCTCTCTCTCCCTGTCTTCCTCTCTCTCTCCCTCTCACCCTCTTTCTCCCTCCCTCCCTCCCTTTGTCTCCCTCCCTCCTTATGCTTCTGCCTCCCTCCCCTCCCCTGTCTCTCCCTCTCTCTCCCTCCCCGACTCTCTTTCCCTCCCTCGCCTTCCCCTGACTCACCCTCTCTCCCTCTCTCCCTCGCCCTCCCCCGACTCTCACTCTCCCTCTCCCTCACCCTGGCTCTCCCTCCCACCCTCCCTCTCCCCTGACTCGCCCTCTCTCTCCCTCCCCTGACTCTCCCTCTCTCTACCTCCCTCCCCTCACTCTCCCTCCCTCTGTCTCTCCCTCCCTCGCCCTCCCCTGACTCTCCCTCCCTCGCCCTTCCCTCACTCTCCCTCCCTCTGTCTCTCCCTCCCTCGCCCTTCCCTCACTCTCCCTCCCTCTGTCTCTCCCTCCCTCGCCCTCCCCTCACTCTCCCTCCCTCTGTCTCTCCCTCCCTCGCCCTCCTCTGACTCTCACTCTCCCTCTCCCTCACCCTGCCCTGGCTCTCCCTCCCTCTCCCCTGACTCTCCCTCTCTCTCCCTCCCCTGACTCTCCCTCTCTCTACCTCCCTCCCCTCACTCTCCCTTCCTCCCTCCCCTCACACTCCCTCCCTCTGTCTCTCCCTCCCTCGCCCTCCCCTGACTCTCACTCTCCCTACCTCCCTCCCCTCACTCCCTCCCCTCACACTCCCTCCCTCTGTCTCTCCCTCCCTCGCCCTCCCCTGACTCTCACTCTCCCTCTCCCTGCCCTGGCTCTCCCTCCCTCCCTCTCCCCTGACTCTCCCTCTCTCTCCCTCCCCTGACTCTCCCTCTCTCTACCTCCCTCACCCCCCTGGCTCTCCCTCTGTCTCCCTTCCCTGACTCTCCCTCTCTCGCCCTCACTCTCCCTTCCTCAACCTCCCCTGTCTCACCCTCCCCTGACTCTCCCCCTCCCTCTCTCACTCCCTCCCTCGCCCTCCCCTGACTCTCTCACTCCCTCAACCTCCCCTGACTCTCCCTCCCTCTGTGTCTCCCTCCCTCGCCCTCTCTCTCCATCTCTGTCTCCCTATCTCTGTCTAGGCAAGGTGTATTAATTCTATTAGAAATATCACGAAAAGCAAGAGCTATTTGCTGCACACATCGAACCACCTTCCCCAGCCTTCCCAAAATCTGCAGCACATTATTAGTGACTCCCTAATGTAGAGGGTGCACGAGAGCTGTCTGGACCACTGCAGCAGAGATCAGGTGTAATCCGGAGGGCAGAGATTCCAAATAAGGCTGGGCTGATTCAGACTTTCATCCCTTCAGTGTCGATAAAACAAATGCTACTCGAGGCTGCGCAGAGTGATCTCCAAGTGGCTCGGTTCAATCAGTCACGGGGTTTGTCCTGATCACTGTAATTGTCCAACAATCCCCCCCCTCCACCCCCCTCCTCTGTGGCAGCCCGGGATGAGTCAGCTTGCCTGGCGCGCACACAGCCGTAGCACTACACAGGTCTTTAAAAGACCATTAAATCGTTAATGAGGCTTTGTTCTGTTTCACCTCTTCTGAGGCCCCTGCAGCTCCACTCTATGGCTGGAATTTCCCAGCCCCCCTAGAGCAGAGCCTCTCCGAGTCAGGCTGCATCAACGCCGGTGTTTACTAAAACTATTGATTTTTTTTTTTTAAATTGGTACATGTCTGCAAGGTCCGGCGGGCCGCCAAGGAAGGCTTGCCGGGCCGCCACCGGCCCGCGGGCCGTACTATGAGTACCCCTGCTCTATAGTAAACTTAGATTAGTTTACACATGAGGTCTCCCCGATCATTCGAGAGAGAATATTTCTTGAAGGTGCTTCTAAAGCTCGTATGATCTTTATCCAAGCATAGGTGGTCACTTTGGATTGGCTGTTTGGAAATAACCGGTATGCGACGTTTACAACGCAACCGTTACAACGCCGTTCCATTATGACGCGGTCATAACAACGAAAGTTGTTACAACGAATTGCAACCATGGAAGTTATCAGTTTAGAAATTCAGAAAGAAAACTAATGAGAAATTTAAATTGTTTGGCATTCACACCACCATATTTAATCACAATCAAAAAATATAATCTTTTCACCTAGTCGAGACGCACAACCAACCCTCAAATTCAACAGAAGCCCATGCTTCACTCCAATATCTTTTGACTATAGAATGGTAGGTTCTTCTGCAACAAGACTAACTATATCATGGACCACTCCAGCTGACATAATGGTACGATGGAGCGATGGTGGATCTTGGCATACTGTGTGCATCCGTGCCATGGTGGTGCCCTCACCTGTTACAATGCGGGCCCTAGTTTTTTTTTTCCCAAGTACTTTTTATTGAAATATTTACAAGGTACAGTATACATGGGTACAGTACAATCTCGGTCACCCGGGGGGGGGGGGTGGGGGGGGGGGATAGCAAGTTTGACAAAACAAATAAAATTATATGCCGGTAGGGTTACAAACGGCCTTTGTCGGAGCATGCATATTACTCTTGTATGCTTGTGTATGGCGTTAACGGTTTAATGATATCAATTCGTGTTCAGTTGTGGGCATGTATGGCAAGTTGAAGCCCACGTCCTGCTCTTGGTAAAAATGGGGGGGATTCTTGCCAAAAGGCAGAATGATGCCAACCCCTGATATAATACTGGATTTGGCATAATGTTGGCAATTCATGGCACATTATGGGCATCCCTGGTATGCAGGGCTCTAGCGCTGGTGGCAACCAGTGTGACAATAATTTTTGGTGCCCCCCCATACACCATGACCACCTCTTCGGATTCTCTCCCTACCACCAGGCAAAAGTGTCCCTCATCTATCCAGTCATAAACTATTACTAAACACAGCGGCCTCCTGAGGTCAGCGCCCCCCTTCAAAGGTCAGCATCCAGTGCGACCCCACCGGTCGCATTGCCTTAAGCTGGCCCTGCTGGTATGAGATGGTGATAGACATGCATGCAAGGCAGAAATCATGCAAAAGTAGCACATGTGACACCGTTGTGTCAAGGACAAACAGTTTTTGCAAAAAAATTACAATTGGCATGTCAGGACATTTTTTTTCATGAAAATAGCAATATTTGCTTATGTAAATTTTAATTGCATTTAGTACCAACGTGTGTATTTTAGTAAACTGGCGAGCTTATGTGTGGGAACAAATTATAGCATTTTAAAATATAGATTTAAAGAAACGATTTAAGGGATAATCACTACTGCTGTTTGAAACTATAGCTTGTAAGACTGTTGTAACCTGTGTGCTGTTGGAAACTGCAACAAGACCAGTAGCACTGCTGTATGAGCCTGTAGCATTTGTGCTGCTCAGCTTGTCTGTGGAGTGAAAATGTGACATTTGTGTAAATTTATATTTTCCGTTCTATGTTTCAGCAGTGAAAAAAAAAATGATTTCCCAACGTAAAGAATTTTCCTTTGAATCTCTGGACTGATAGTCTTATAATGCTATCCTCTGGCACTGATGGCTAACTAAGGCCTTCGCACGAGACGTGGCTTAATGTCTACCTGTAGGGATCACTGGGCACCCTCAAAAGCTCAACACTACACTACCAGGATTTATTTTCAATTCCTTGCTCTTAGCTTGCAGAGCAGCTACCTCATACCCCAAGGCTTTTAAGTAGTCAAAACTCTGCAGTAGCTTTTCCTCAACACCTGAGTTCCTCTGTCTTACCACACCGAGCTGAGCAGGAAAGTCAGAAAACTGCAAATTCAACCACTTACTAAAGCCTCCAAAACTTAGAGAGAGACACCGGTCTAGCTCGGCATCAAAAGAAACTGATGTGACATTGTAAGTTCAGTGTTGATCGCATTCGCTGCTGTGTTCTGAGGGTTCTGTTGGTCTCTTCTGTTATTTCTCCTCCTGTGAATTATTGGAACCAGGTTCTTACTCAATAATAATTTATGTTGCTTCAAAGGGCAATACAATTCCAATGTTTCCAGCACTGGGTGATTAGTGACATAGGGCCAGATATATGAAGCTGAAATGGGTTCGCAAACGCCGAAATGTATGTAGCAAATTTGAGTGCAAAATAAGGAATCGCAAATTTGCGATTCCTTATTTTGCGATAGCATTTAAGGAATCTCAAAATTTGTGATTCCTTAAATGCAATGTATGAAGCAAAAAAAATTTGCTAATTGTCGTTAAGGAATCGCAAATTACCACCAACTTCAAGTTGGTGGTAATTTGCAAATTTCTTGAAAAATGCCAATTTTTGCATTTTTCAAAGTGCCATGTGATGCACATACATTCCCTTAGGGCATGTATGTGCTCCACATGTGCACCCATGCTTATTTCAGGGGTGCAACAGGGTGTCCTTTGGACACCCTTGCACCCTTGAAATTATTCTCAATTTGCGATTAGCAAATTGTGAATCGCAAATTGAGAATAATTTCACATTCATTCCTATGGGCCTTCTGGCCCATAGAAATAAATGGGAAATTATTCCTTAATTGAGATAAGCAATTTGCTAATCGCAATTAAGGAATTTTAAGAAATCGCTAAAAAATAGCGAATTTCTACATACATACCATTTTGCAATTCTCAAATAGCGATTCCTTAAAAATCGCTATTTGATCATCACAAAAGTGTATCTTGATACATCTAGCCCAAGGTGGTTAATCCAGAATGGGAGGCCTACCACTCAGTCCAGGTAGGACAGCATCTGTAAATTTACTTGTGTTTTGATTTAGGTTGGATGGGGCTTACCTCTGGGTGAACTAGGATCAAGAGCCCCATAGAAAGAGATTCTCCTGAGGAAGCCACAAGAAACTTGACACAGGAGTAGTCCCAAGGGGGTGTGCTTCGGAAGGTTTCTGATTTGTGCGATCATCTGACTCTTCACACTACAACTGGTGCATCATTTGAGCTGGTGGTTGCAGATGGGTCCCACCGGCACTCATTTTTTTGGGACTAGCACTTATTTTTCCTCATCACACTTTGACCCAGAGAAAGAGAGAGGAAAAAAAGAGGGAAATAAGGCGGATGATAAAGAGGGTTTAGCAGCGACACCGGAATTGCTTGGGGATGAAAAAGAACCCAGAGGAGTGAGGTTAAGGAGCAGGGAGTGTCTAATAGTAGAAGAAAGGGACATGCAGCAGAATCAACACTATGTGCCTTGATATTCAGAATGCCGAAACTCAACATTGGGGGCCACAGGTTTCTGAGCAAACCTTGAGTACCATCACTTATTCTTTTACTAACTAAGCACTAACTACAACCTCTGCCCTGGTGGGGTTAACTGAACAATGAGGCACCTATTCTCAAAAGAGTGGAAACTGTCATGCATTTGAGTTCATAATAATTAAATATATGAGGTAAATCCACTTGGGGACTCTTTTGTTTTTTTAGAGCTTATGGCAGCATACATGTGAATCAATTTTATGTACATGTTTAGCCTGTTGCAGAAGACAGTGAAGAACCACAGAATCCTTTCTCCTCCAGAAACATGGTACCAAGTGCTGGCACATTCTGTGAGCTAATTTAACACTCCAATCCTTGAATATGATGCTGTAGTTTCACAAATTGCTGTTGTGGGAATAAGGCATTGAGATACATATGTTGCAAGGCTTATCGGAGGATCTAGCTTTAATGATAATAATAAGAAATATTTATAAAGCGAGCAGTTACTCAGGGAGTGTCCCGGTGCTAAGCAGACTACATGACCCATCATCGCAAAGACCAGCCTACTGAAAAGCGGAGAGAAATAGCCATGCTTTCAGGTTTCGCTTGAAACAATGCTCATCTTTCATAGCTCGTAGATACAAGGGGAGACTATTCCAGGCCATAGCAGCAAGGTAGGAAAATTAAGTGCCTACCCATCTTTTCCTTTTAGTTCGCGGAACTGTGGCGAAAAGGGTGCCAGAGGAGCGAAGAGTTCCTACCGGATGATATGGAGTAAATCTCTTGGTCAGATACACAGGGCCAGTCTAATAGAAAGCTCTGTAGGCCAGAAGAAGGCCTTTAAACCTTATCCTCTCATGAATCGGTAACCAATGAAGCTCCATAAGATGATGATAAATATGAGCGCGTCTGGAAACCTTCAGTAGGAGCTGAGTAGCGGCATTCTGTACCAGCGGAAGTCTCTTCCGCTGGTATGCGTTGAATCTACTGGTCAGCTATCAACTGCAGTGGAGCCCCACTCATTATGCAGAAGTTTGATAGTGTCTAATTTTCAATATAATAATTTGCAAGCAAGCAAATTTTCTTTTTTGGGGGGGGGATTTCAAAGTATTTTTATTAAGTACATTAGCATTTCTGTTACGAGGTTAGTCAAACTTAGCTTGTGTTGCAGTAATTACAGGTACTTATGAATGGAGATGTTTACTTCATTTAAAGTAGGTGCACAAACAACTTTGGGAACTGATCCCCTTGGATATATTAACTGCGCGTGACAGCTTCCCGGAAGTATGCAGAGGAACTTTCTGTTAATTCTGAAAACGTCTGTAAGTCCATTCATATTTATAAACCTCTGAGAATAAATAATGGGGTTCTAAGTATCTCACAGGGAGAAAACACTACTTGCAAGGTTTCTAGTACGAGCCGGCCACTGGCACGAGGGAGTCCTGTCTCTAAAGAGTGTTGTTCTTTACCCTTTTCTCCTATGTAACTTTTTGGCTTACATCCCTTTTCTTTTTCAGACAAAATTGATAACACTTGAATCACTCTTCCTTCTCTCCACCCCCTCATTTGAGTTTAATCAGAATGCTGTCTCCATCCAGTGTGAAGCTTCCTCGCGTTATGGTTTTACCTCTTTAGCATGTGGTAAAACAAACAATTGATGGTTTCCATCATGTCAGGCTGTTGTATAGATTCTTGTCTAGCTCGATTCCTGATTGTCTCCATGCCTCCTGGTCTCAATGTAATTGCTCGAGTGCTGCATGAAATCTGCAAAAGATCCATCTCAGATCATTCAGTCCCACCTGACTAGAAACCTGCTATAGCTGACCTGTCACTAAAAATAAAACTTCTGCTGACTGTCCTGAAACCTCTGCTTACTAATCAATTCCAAGTAAATACAGGCCCATCACTTCCTTCGTCTGCCTATTAAATTATGGAAAAAAACTCCCCGTTATCTACCTTTCAGGAGTCCAATAATACACAGCCAGTCAGGAGTTTCATCTTAGATGACTTCAGACCACTAGCAGATCATGGTGGCTGGGCCCTTATATTGTGTGGCTCAATGGTTAGAGCGGCAGACCCTGATGCAGAGGTCTAGCCCGGGACCAGGGTTCAATTCCCCGCCTCAGCGGGTCTTGGGCTCAAAGATTTCACGGACCTGATAATTCTCGCCTCGGTGCCTATTCCAATCATGGAGTCCCACTCTGCAACTCTGGGCAATAGCTGCTTAATCTCCACAACGGCCCCCACAATGCTAAGGATGCCTGGCCTCCACCTTGGGGATGCCCAGGAGTGGACGCCTCACATGGAAAACCAGGATGGAGTCCACAGCAGTATTCGTACAAGCGCATTGAGACCCTTGCGGGTGAGTAGTGCGCTATACAAGTATCAATTGTTTACTCACCTTTCTGCGAACTTCCGTATAGTCTCTCATAATCCATCTTCTCCCTCAGTCCGGATTTTTGGGAAATGCACTGGGCTGGGTCACCTCTAATTTGAATGATTATGCACAAACCACCCACCTTCCCCCTGTAGATCTGAGTTCAAACACCTATTCTTATTTTTGTTCTTTTCGATATACATGACAATTTATATATCAGTTAGGTTTTCTTCTGTATTGAATTGTACAGAAAAATGCCTAATGTCCCTTGTCTTCCAGCCTGTTAATGCACAGTAAGCAGCTTGGAAACGCTAACGAGTGAGTTCTGGCTCGAGGTGACCTTCAGTTCTCTAGGGTCTAGCAGTGGAAGAAAAATCCTTATATCTTTTATGTGGATCAAGAAAAGATTTGTTTACTACTAAAAGGAAATAATATTTTATATAGGCAAATACATGGACCCAGCTACCATTTGTAAGGTTTGTCCAACTACACATGTGTTCTTACTGTAAGATTTAAGTGTGTGGCTCACTATTCACCTCTTTTCTCAGGACCTCACTCCAAGATCTTTTGAATGATCAAGGCGCAGCACATCATGTAATATGTTAAACACAGAATGTACCTTATTTTAACCTGTCAACCTATACAGTATATTTGTAAGGGGCCCACTTGCTCAAATACACAGACTTTAATTGACCTGCTGCAGACCTAAATGTGACACATAGGATACAACTGTAGGCAATATATTAATGTTTATCTGGAACAAATGGCTGTCTTCTAAGGATAGATTCTGTGCTTGACATTTGATTATATGGTTCGAGAGGTTTGGGATTAATGGATATGTGATGTATGTTTGATATGTGGTGTAGTTGATTTACCCCCCATTCAGTACACCCAGATTTTTTTTATTTTGGATCACCTGGTTCTGGACTTTTTACTGTGTGTGAGTCTCACTACATGTGTCTCACCCAGGGTAATCACTTGGCAAATGGACTGCATGTGTTTACCGTCAGTGTCCGCCTTTTAAGATAAGGCCTCTGTGATGCAGCAAGGGTAAAAGGCACTGTGCTGGTTAGACATGAACACATGTGCACATGTGTGCGCACAAATATACGGGCTGGGGGTGTTAGACTACCATTGTGTGCAGCCCGGTAACTGTGCCCAGGTAGCCTGGTGCAGACGGGACTCTGCAGGATTAGATATTGACATGAGGTAGGCCTTATAATGTTATTGTACACTCATGGGAATGTCAGTGTGGGTTACTATTTTGTCTGCAGTGACACTTTATTATACACATAGGGGGAAAACTGCCTTAGAGTACCCTTTCACTTTCCTTTGTCCTACAGAGTCCAGTGACCTATCAATATGGGGTGGAACTTGTGCGCCAAAATCAAATCTGAATGTTCCAAGAAGGCATCTGTACATTTTGTGGGTCATCCACAATTGTCATATTTATCTGGCTCAGCACAATACATCAGAAAATAGGTCTCTTGTCACCCTGCTGGGCCAGTTTAATTACATTTATTTCCAGCAGTAGGAACAAAGGCCGTCCCACACAAAAGGGGTAATTAGCAGTGCTTCCTACAGTTCCTGAGCAGGAAAGGGGAGGGGGGTGTGAAAAATCTGCATCTGTTAATTACTTCTCACACAATACTTGGGCAGTGGACAACCCAGGCCTACTAACCAAGGGAGGAAGCCCAGACAACTGGAACCAACACAGGAGAGACTCCTCTTTGAAATTTTGGTGGGAAAGTCCATGGCAGTAATGTCGGCGAGGAGTTGAGCTGAGACCCCAGGAGCTGATGTGACTAGTGGCTCCTGGATGACGCCATCTTGAACTGTCCCAGCATGCTGAGATGTAAGGTTGGGGCACGGGTGGAGACGTGGTTTGGCACCCCAGGATTGGCTAGCGATGCCTGGCATCTAGAATCTTCCACCCCCTTTAAACATTCTTGTGTTAGGGGAGGAGCTCTCTTTTGGTTGGTACTATTTATGCTTTTCGCTGCTGGGTCCTGGGACTGCGACAGCTATGGACAACTGGAAGGAGAAGCACCCTGATACCCAAAAGGACCAAGGACTCTGCCTCAGTTGACCCCAGGACCAATGGGTCTTCCCAAGGGCAAGTGAGGGTAGCTGCCTAACACCCCCCTGAGGACCAGTTGGGGAAAAGATCGGAGACAAAGACAAGTAGGAAAGCTGGAGCGGGGATCCAGTGGAACTAGCTCCCTGTGGATTACATCACTTTGGAGGTGAGGCAGACTGCTGAAACTGCTCCTGGTAGCTAGAGCACACCACCAGGTGTAATATGAGCCCAGGATTATCCAAATCAGCCGACAGTGACCCAAGGTATGGTGGTTCAAAGGTTGCAGTTCTTTCATGTTTTTCGAGGACTGATGTGCGTGGAGCTCTGCCGCATCACCTTCCATTACTCCTGGGGTGGGACAGGGCCTGGGGATCGGTGCAGAGAATTATTTGGAGTGAGAGAGCGTGTATGGGGCTCCCTCTTTGTGTTAGCTTTTTTCCTCCGGAGGCTATCATCTCCACGCGGACAACAAAGCCGGAGAATGGGGGAGCACCTTCACACCCCCCCCAAAAATAAAAGGGCTATGAAACCCCACCTCTGAGCCCCCACTGGCAGTGGCCCCGCTCCCACCCACAGAGCTTGTTTCTGTGGGAAACAGTATGGCCACCACATCACAGACACCTCTGTCCCCATGGAGCGGTCAGGCAAGAAAGGAGTTGCCTGTTCCCATGGCAGCCGGAGAGACAATACCATGCGGAAGCCGGCTGGGCCTTTTTTTTTTTAAATAGTGATGTTGACAGTGATTATGGATGGAAGTTGATATGCTTTATTGAAAATAATTGTATTTACCAATGGTTATTATTGATGATTGCATTTACTCCCAAAATGGTGTTTTACTTTTTAAGGGGCTTTGTTGCTCTGGTAATTTAGTGATCCCTTGAGAAAACCAATAGGCTTGTTTTATTTGAATTGGTACCCCCCCTATATTGTGATTTGCTGTCTTGGATAAGTAGAGGTGATACTTTTAGTTTGGAGTCATGACCCTTTATCGGTAAAATTTGAACTCACTGTCATCCAAGGCATTTTTAATCACCCTAATGTACATATTTGTTAATTAAAGCGTAGTATTTAGTAGTGTGTAATAAGTCTAACTTTTTTCTTTCTTAAAAAAAACCCACTGACTCGCCAATCCTTTATTGAGTGTTATTATTGCGTGCCATCGAAAGCTGATTATTAGCCCACATCGCCTCCCATTGGTAGGTCTTGGACTGATCTGCTTTGCTGCCCGATCGAAACAAGCACTACAATGGGATGCTTGGTTCCCAGTATGGGGAAACTGTGGACCTATTACTTGCGCAGGACTCACATCCTGTACAACTAATGAACCAATTTCCTAACATCTGTATCTGGTTTTTGCTCAATATGATTGTTTGAAATGATTCATATCGCTTGCAACTTTTTGTTCAATGGATAGTTTGTCGTGAGCTAGTTTATGATTTTTTGCGCGCGATTAAGAAGCCATTTTATTGTGCTTGTTAAATCGTGTGTAGGCTTGGAATATGGCAACGTTGGGTACGTTTATGTGCAATCTTAGTGCATAGTTGAGGAAATAAACCGTATGCCCTCCTTTTATGGTTAGGGTATATAACCCCTGTTATTTGCTTTTATTATTCAAATTAACCCTTGGAATAGATTACACAAAACACACGCACAGACACACACACACCCGCAGACACACACAGACACACCCACACATGCACGAGCGCACACACGCACACACACTCACTCTTTCTCTTCCTTTAAGCACAGACAATCTATTTTAACTCCTTGGTGGGTAAATTGATTCCATCCCACAGGTAAGGTGCCTGACAGTAATTCTCTTTTTGTCTTAGCTGGAAGGTTGAAACCCCTGACAGGTAGTTCCTGAAGCCTAAATCTCCCTTGTTGTATAGCTTTCTAGCGCTTGACATTTCCCATTACTGTCGGGCACAGTGTTGTTGTGATGTCCTGTGGATCAATACATGCAGGTTAGATTCTCAGTGACAGGAGGAGTGGGCCTTTTGCAAAGTGAATTTATGTCAGCTGGTCTTTTAAAAATGTCACAGACAGTGTGAAAAGGTAAATTCCCCTCCAATTTTAAAGTGTAAAAAGGCACAAAGGTGGGGGCGCGGGGCCAAAAATTCCCTGAAGCTTTACCAGCTCAAACAAATCGTAGAAAAAAATTAAGTATTTTAAGTATTCCGCTATATCTTGAGTTTGAAATTAATTTTCATTCTTTAAAGTTGCCCATGGTAAAGAGGCGGTTGGTTTGGATCTGTGACTGCCCTTAACGTTATGCGCCTTTCGCTCCTGTGGCATAGTTCCGCATCTTCATCAGTTATTTCTTTCAGTTTTATAAGTGGCATGGACCAAACTCCAAAGGACGTCAGAGAGCTTTACATAAGAACATTTATTACAAGAACAATTTTTTATGCCGGCTCAAAGACACAAAATGGATTGTGTTGGGTTGTATTGAAATGGTATTTATGGCTGACCACATTAGTGTTGTGAAAGATTGCGTGGTGCACTCATTGTCTTCAGAGCATCCTCGACCACGCGTAAGATGGTTACCCAATTTCATGCCAATGTTTAGGGGAGCTCCTTTTACCAAAGTAAAATGTGGTGCAGTGTAGATGTTGAGAAAGTGTCAAGGAGAGAAATTATGGCCACCAGTTGTGGTCTTCAACTTCATTTATGGGCATGATGTTGAAGCAGTGCTAGTATCGTTGTTTGCAAATTTCAACCGAGGTCGTAGATTGGAGCTGTGAGTGCGTCACTGCCTGGAGACTTTGAGATCCAACCAAGAACTTTTCAGTTGTCGCGTTGTATCAGGAATGAGGTGATCACAGTAGTTGTGTGCCACAACTTTTTTGCCACACTCCTTTGCCAGGAGCAATTGGCCAGCAGAAGGGGAGTATGGGGACTAACTAGAGGAAAGGTGCACGATGACTTGGGAGTGGTGGACAAGCCAGTAGAGTCTGCTGGGCGGCTGTATCTTGTATTGCCCTCAGTACCGCTTATGGGGATTCCAGTCTCCATACCCTCCCTGCAACTGCACCAGTACGTGTCTGGCTGGTGTTAGAGATAGGGATTGGCATGAGAAGATCACTAGTTTTCAAGCAGTTCCTGCAGCTGCCCCCATAGATGTCCACCCAGCGCTGCAGACCAGGTGCTGGTGTCTGGTCCTGGAGCCGTCACCCAGCTGCAGTCGGTGGGCTCTGAACCATGAGCGGAAGGGTTGGTCCTTCTTAACACTTCATTGTACTTCAGTAAAGTTCACTAAATTACACTGTGATACTCCACAGGATTATCTTGCTTAGGGTGCACACGCACCCACCTGGCAACAGGAAAATCCCCTGCAGGCCCTTGACTGTGGCAGATCACAAACATGCCTCACCAACACATTACTGAGCTGCATGCCCTTACTCACAACATTAAATATGGGAATTGGGGTACTGCAAAGGAATGGCACATGGGAAGATACCGAAACCCCGCCGATGCCTACAACTGGAGGTAACACAATGTCCACTGAGTGATCTGCAGTTGTGCATACACAGCCATACACCCACAGTGGCAATGACACTCCTCTATGCCACACACCCTTACTCCCCCATCCACACACACGGGCAATGAGCACATCCCTCACAGTTGTGATACGCCAGCGGGCAGTTGTGCTGCACATCCGACATGTAGATGGCAGTGAAGGCACACCCACATCATTGGAGAGAGCAGGGCACGACAACACAATATTACAACTGCCTCAATAGAATGATCCCACAGGCAGAGATTGGACTGAAGCGAGGAATCAAAATGAGGAGTAGTTTTCGCCGGAAACAAGAATGCTACTGCAGGGAAGTAAATGACTGATGTTCCATGGGCAGTACAATTCCCCATGAGAATGAACATTGCTATCTTTCCATAACAGCACATCTCTGCAACCAGTGCATGTAGACACACTTTGTAGACTGAAATTCAGCTGGATTAATCAGTGCCCTAGTCATTCAACAAGGAAGAAACGTGTATTTCTATAGAAAATTAAAATAAAACACATTCTAGAAAAGAGAGACATACCAGATGAATACAAATCACCTGAAAAGCAGACTCCTTTGTAGTGAGTACTTGGAGAACTGAATGAGGCACCTCATCACACACCTGCGTTTATAGGATGCAGGCCATAAAGGCGGTGCTTGTCACAAATAAAAGAAGTCAACACAGGTACAGGAGAACAAGCACATGTTTATTAGTACACCAAGAGGAGGACGTTACAAGGACATGAGGCCAGAAGGTGGGGGAGGTACATTCACAGTAGCCTTTATATAGGGCTTACCCGAATCACTAGCAGAAACCATGACATAGCTGTGCAGGCCCAACGTGGTTATGATATACAAAGAGGTGTATGTTAGGCTTCTTGATGATGAGGTGTGTGCAGTTGATGAGCCTAATGTGGCATGCAAATCAACTCATGTTGTAGAATACGTCTATGCTTTTGTGATCTCCTGTGAAGTGGGAAAGGTGACATATTGGAAAATGATAGTTAAATGTATTTGTGATTTTAAATACTGCCTTGAAGGTGGATGGCTTTGAGAAACTGATTGTGCAATATTTTTCTTTTGCATGTAGTATTTATTTATTTTATATAGCGCGAACATGACCCTAGTGGGTATCGGAGCACTTTACATACGAGTTGCGGAACACATAGGTGGATAATTGTGGGAGAAAAGCAATGATATATAGACATAACAGCAAGTACAAAATGACATAATAGAGGCAGGCATTGGGGTCATACAATTGCCAAATAGCAAATTAATCAACGGTACAGGATAGGAGACAAAAAGACAAAAGCTTCTAGCTCAGGGCGGTGCTCATCAGTAAGGTTTTCACTTATCTTTTGAAGGCAAGTGATGATGGAAAAAATCTAGTTTCCACAGGAAGAGAGTTCCAGATTCTGTGGGAAATACCTGAGAATGTGGGATTGTAGGTTTTCGTTTTTTTAAATGATTTCGGCTTGAGCAGCAAGGTACTGGAGCTCCTTGAGGAACGGGCACAAACCGACAGTTCGAGACTATTTGCCAGTTGCAAAGGAATGTTGAAATGCAGTGCTTTATGAGTCATACATGCAAGTTTTAATTGAGTCCTTGCCTCAAACGGAAGCCAGTTAAGAGATTTCAGGTCCGGAGAAATGTGTTTGGATATCTTGGAGCCAGTGATAAGCCTAGCCGCCGCATT
Organism: Lissotriton vulgaris; assembly: GCF_964263255.1. Lineage (NCBI taxonomy): Eukaryota > Metazoa > Chordata > Amphibia > Caudata > Salamandridae > Lissotriton > Lissotriton vulgaris. Next base: position 252,806,179 of record NC_141689.1, on the reverse strand, counting down.
CAGAGATGCTCTGAGGGGGTCTAATCTGTATCTTGGTAGCCCGCAGAGTGTAGCACTGTCGTATTCCAGCCGTAAGATGACTAACGCTTGTACCGCAGATTTGAAGTCATCCTGGGGAAGGTGGTGTTTAAGTTTCCTTAGGATGCTCAGTTGGAAATTCGCTCCTTTGGTAGATGCGCTGATGTGATCCTGCATGTTTAAGTTCTTATCCAGCACTATACCCAACAATTTCATAGAATCTATGATGTGAGGTGTGCAGTTGAGAGCAGAGAGGTTATTCAAATGTTTCTCCACAATGGGGGTTTGCTTGGTCGGTGAGATAAGTAGGAATTACGTTTTGAGGGTGTTTAGTTTGAGGTAACCAATTTGGGTTTTGTGCAGGGTTCTGTTGAGTATCTTTATATCTTCAGGGGAAGAGATGTTCATGTACAATTGGGTGTCATCCGCATACATGTGAAATTGGATGTTAGATGCTTTGCGGATACAAATGGCCTACCACTTGTGCCGCAGTACATTCCTACAAAAAGAAATGCAGGGAGGTGAAAACACTAAAATCCCCCCCCCCCCCCCCAAAAAAAATATATATATGTGTGTGTGTGTGTGTGTATATAGTTCTTGATAGTGATGCTTCAAATCCCTTTAATTAACAAGCTCTACTTATTATCCTAATGTCTCGTATGAGTATTGTGGCAGGTGGGATTGCATGTCTTTGGGAAACAGCGTAACAGCATTACCATAGTCTGTGGGCACAGCTTCCTCTCTGTATTTAGGTTGGAAACCATTCCAACCGTAAAAAGTTTTGTTGGAGTGGAAACAAGAAGTGGGCATGCTGCACAGTGGCACGATGCCAAAGGCCCTATCATCAGACAACAAACAGATCAATACAAATTATTTCCAGTGAGAACCTACAGCAATTCCTGTACAACCCATATTATGGATCATCAAGAAACACTTCACTTCTAGACAAAACACAGGCCAGGTCAATGGATGTATGACGGTACAACGCGTACCGTCACAACGCATCCCTTTACCACGCATTCCTTACAACGCAAGTCGTTACCACGACTTGCATTGGGGGTGCGGATTTCGAATAGTATAATTTACTATTCTAACACCAGTCCCCGTGGACCCTAGGGAAGGTGTTGGGATAGTAAATTTACTATTTTTAATCCTTTAGCGCCCTCCAGCGCAAGTCGTGGTAACGACTTGCGTTGTAAGGGATGCGTGCTAAAGGTACCGCGTTGTAAAAACTTCGTGGTAAACGATGTTTACCCATGTCAATGGTGAGTTAAACATGCATTCACAAAAGTAAATTATTGTCCCCAGCAGATCCCATGCACTGACAGCTCCTTCATACCCTCACCCTAACCCCAACAGATACTATTGTCCTGGCGGTACTGTCCTACCCTTTTCCTAGCCCTAACACACCTCACGCTCTGTAAGCTCTGTCCTAGCACCCAACTATGCCTTCTTTCCTGGTGGTTGCCATTTGTAGGGTGAAATTAAGTCATGTGGGCTGACAACCTTCCCTACTCAGGTACGGGTGGGAGTTGATGGCATATGGGTTGAGTTAGATGGATATGATGGAAGGACAGAGGAAGGGATCATGCTGTCTCTTGCACAGAGGCCAAACATCTAGCACATTGTCATCTCCTATGACTCCAGGAGAAAAGATGGCGAGGTCTTGAGGCTGCGCCGGTGTGATTATGGCCTTTCAGACTTTGGTGAATGTCAGTTTGTGAGACTCATAAGGCCCTATATGGTCTTGGTCCCGTCTACTTACAAAAGAGATTTGCTTTTTACACACCGGCGAGACAGCTGTGTTCCTCCTCTCAGTTTTTAATGCAGACTCCAAGATTTAACCGCCAAAGGCTGGGCGTGTGCGCATTTGTCAGTTCAGCTCCTCTAGCCTGGACCCTGCTGCCGCTGTCATTGCGCTGCCTTCAGGACCTTACAATCTTTAAGAAAAAACTAAAAACCCTTCTCTTTTAGCTACTTCCAGGTCCGTGCCTCCTTTTTCCCTTGCTCGCGCCGGGAAACTCTGTTGAGTAGCCGTGTGCGCTATAAATAAATATAACATAACATAACATAACATAGATGCTGTCAGTTGGTTGATGCCAGAACTAAAGGCCCATTCCTGTCACATGCACTCTCCCCATAGCGCGGTGCTGACAGGCTTTCCCAGAAGATTTTTTTTGTATTATACAGAAGGGCCAAGGCTTGACTGGAGCTTTCTTGGCTTCCCTCGCTGTCAACAACACCATCCCATGTCCTCATGTGGGATGATACGATAGTGTGGATGTCAACGAGCTCTAGCTAAGGGAGAACCTCCACTACAGTCTCAGGGGCGGGGTTCACAGTGGTGACAGTCAGTGGTTAATTTGTAAAAGAATGAGTACTGGTGCCCAAAGTGATGGGCAGAAGCCCACAGCCGGCACTATTCAATATCAACTATCAAGGCTTTGGTAGTCCTGAACCCGCCTCAGATCTCGGTAATCTACTGTCAGATACTCCCTGCCCATTTATCTAACTCTTGCAGGTTCCTGCTTTCTCCTTTAGTAACCCTTTTTTCCGTCTTTCTCTTCCTCAAACTTTCTGTTTTGTTATTCTCTCTATTGCTTTTGAAAAGTGTCTGATCAAGAAAAATAAGTCCTAGTCCCCAAAGTGCTCCGAGGTGGGAATGGCCTTCTCCTCCCAGTGTTGAAGAATCAGTTATAGTCTGGAGACACCTCCTCTCCCCACATGTCTCCTGGTGGCACTGCATCAAGTATTCCACTCCGGGGAGCTCCTAGCCTATGGAACATCCATTTGCGCTGCCTTCTGATGGGGATGGCTGCCATGAAGCATCTTGTGGCAACAGTAGCAGTCAACCGGTTGCCTGAGTTCCTCGAATGCTGTGGCAACGCAGTAACTCTATGGTTTGTAATCCAATTTTTTTCCAGGTAGTGCCCTTGAAAAGTAACCAAAGGGGTTTCTGGTGCAGGAAACCAATGTCTTTCAAAGGATTTAGCCTGCAGCACTTTGAAGACCGATTATTTTAGGGTCAATGCAAATAATCTGCGGTAGAAAATCTACAGTTTGACTTCAGCTTCTGTCACCAAGGTACCAGTTCTAATGCAAGGCTCTCAAAGAGGGGAGCCTGCCATATTTTTTACAAAAGGCTTACTGAAATTCCTTTGTGTGTAGCATGTACAGGGAGGTCCTCGTAGCATTTAGCCTCAACACCATCTTGTCTATTAAGAACAAAAGTGGCAACTATATATCTTTTTCTGCAATACAATTTACTATACTATATATATATATATATATATATATATGTACACACAAACACACACATATACAATTTATTTTATAAACAATAAATATTTTTCATATAGAAGTTACTTTATTGTAGTTATTTATGAAATATATATATACTGAGCTCTATCTTCGGGGGCAATCCCTCTCTTGTAATGTAAATAAACTTATATAGCACGCGATTACCCAAGGGTGCCTTGGTGCAAGCATTCCAAAAAGAAAAACCAAACGAGCCTAAATCGATCCTTGTTATGACAAGTGCCACAATGACCGTTCTTTGTAATTCTAAAGGTATGAAAGGAAAAATCTTCCTTAGAGTCCTAAGCAGGAAGAAACAAGAGGAGGTGGTTTGATTTATTTGCCTGAAAAACATAATTTGGTGTCAAATACAGCACCCAGATTATTTGCCTTTTAACCTGGGGAGGGAAGAGAGCCAAGATTGTTTTTTCTGCTGGTGTCGCCAATCCTTAAAGGAATGCCGCCGCACGCCCAGGACAGCCCTTACTCCCTTTAGACTCTCCATTATAGCATGTGGTCGATCTAGGGGTCTAGTGACAGACTCGACTCCTCTCTATGACAGTGCAACATTCGTCTCCTCAGGGTTGCCTGCTTTGAGCTACTAGCGAGTGTCCTACCCCTCCAGGCCCGGACTGGCCATAGTGGGCAACGGGCAATCCCCCGGTGCGCCGCACGGGTGGCAGCCGGTTTTGGGCCCCGGGGGGCAGCTTTTGTTACAGGCAGCTGCGGTCGGTAGTAGGAGTTTCTGCAGGGCGGTGACGTAGGGGGTGGAGGGGCAGGATGGGGGGGTAGTAATGTATGGATTACGGAGTTTAACAGGTAAGTAAACATATAAATAAATAAAACTAATTTAGTTGCGTGCACTTCATCACCAAATGCGATGCAGTGCGCGCAATGAAATTCGTATTATTTATTTATATGTTTACTTACCTGTTAAACTCCGTAATCCATACATTACTACCCCCCATCCTGCCCCTCCCCCTCCCCACGTCACTAGCCTGCAGAAACCCCTACTACCGACCTCGGCTGGTTACAGGGCCGTTTTTGCAGCATAGCCGCAAAATCGGCCCTGTAACAAAATCGGCCGAAAACCCGGCCCCAGCAAAATGCTCAGCCGGCCCCCCCTTATCCCCCTCCGAGTGGGGAGGGGGAACCGGCCGAGCACTTTGCCAGGGCCAGTTGTGGTTCCCAGTCTGGCCCTGTACCCCTCTCTTTGTCAATACATCCGAAACTGAGGCTGTACTGTATGTCTCATTTGTTCAATGGCCACATGCAGCATAGGAGTTATTCTCATTACATCCAGGCGGAAAGTATTTGTTGTAATATTTTTGTGAAATTGGCTATATCATTAACTGGTAATTCTCTGAAATGTGTATGTTTTATGTAATGTGATAGAAATACGTTTTGGAAGAATTGGAATTATATTGCATTAAATAATTAAACATTATGGGGCAGATGTATCATCCGTTTTTTTTGTCGCAAACGCTGCGATTCGGAAAATTGCAGCGTTCGCGACAAAAAAAACGGGTTCTGGAATGTATCATGCAAAAAGCCTCGCAATATTAAGGAATCGCTAATTTAGCGATTCCTTAATATTGCGAGGCTTTTAAGAAATAGCAAATTGCGATTTAAGATTTGAAATGTATCAAGCATTTCAGTGTTGCGATTTTTGACTAAGAATTCGCAAATTACCATCAACTTGTAGTTGGTGGTAACTTGCAAATTCTTTTCAAAAAGCCCTTTTTTTAAATTCTAAAGGTGCCATATTACGCTCATACATGCCCTAAGGGCATGTATGTGCGCCATATGCGTACACATATCAAATTCAGGGGTGCAGCAGGGTGTCCTTAAGACACCCTTGCACCCTTGAAATTATTCTCAATTTGCGATTAGCTAATTGCTAATTGCAAATTGAGTATAATTTTACATTCATTCCTATGGGCCTCCTGGCCCATAGAAAGGAATGGGAAATTATTCCTTAATTGCGATTAGCAATTTGCTAATCGCAATTAAGGAATTCTAAGGATTCGCTAATAAATAGCGAAATTCTACATACATACCATATTGCACTTCTCAAATAGCGATTCCTTAACAATCGCTATTTGAGAAGTGCAAAATGGTATCTTGATACATCTGCCCCTTATTTTTCATAAAATATCATTTGTAATACACAGCAGACACAAACTTGGGTGCAGGAAATGGATTTATGTTTGAGTATAGTGGTCTTGAAGTGAACGAGGAATCTTATGTTTGTATGGTACTTAAAACCATGTGCTCTTTGATTGAGGGAAGTTATTCTATTTTTATAGTGACAACACATTTAGCATAGGTTTATTTTATTTTCAGAAGGCTTGTTTTAGTATATGATTTCAGATATTTGACAGCTTGATTTTGCCCTTCACCATGTTAAAGTATAGTTGTTGAGGTTTATTTGACTTCTTTTACTTTTTATGTCTTTCCTAAAGTTCTGTAAGGGATTTGATATTAGTGTTGCTTGCCTAAATCGCAGTTGTGCTATTCTTCAAAGTATTAATAGTGAGTTTCTTCTGGTCAGGCGTAGGTCATTTCTCGTCGACTCTGAGCACCCACAATAGTTGACATGTTTTGATCTCTGCGAGACATGTCTTTAAGGCTTCATCCTACCCTTATGGCTCTGCTACTAAACACATCAGAGTTGACTTGTTTATCGGATGCTGTAATCATGACTACAGTAAAAGTTCCTGGGTGGTTTTTCAGTATGTCATCTTACAATCTATTTCAATATTTGTTACAGTGACCTAAGCTCAGTTTATTAACAAGCAGTGCCAAAGCTAATGGGTCCTCTTTAAAATACTGTCTCTTTCAAAAAACGATTTGCAAAAAATATTTTTGTCCGTGTTAACATATAAATTTCAGAACTATTGGCTTAACATTCCTTTGCAGATATGTGTGTCTATTTAAAAAAAAATATTGGCAAATAGGAAGTGAGATACAAGGAGAGGAAGTGAATCGCCTACACTATTTGCCCAAGTGAAGATGCTGAAATGGCACACCAGATGGCATAGCAGGCAATATAAACACTAGGGCATTAATGTGTGTGATTCTGAGTGTAGAGGTTCTCTGCCACCATTATCAGACTGTGGTCTACTCTGCAGGACAAGTTGCTTTATTCCTCGTTAGAGAGACCTGGGCCTTTCCAATTCAATCCGAAGTAGAACCTTTGTTGTCTTCCTTCTCAAGGATCCAATTAACTCACTTCATTGCAGTACAAATGGATCTTCATTGAGTCAAAAAAAACATCGGCGAGTACAGATATCTTGATCCCGATTCGCAGATATTTTAGCCAGATAGATAATAACAAGATTAAAAAGAGTGAATAAAAGATGCAATGACGGGAACTCTATGTCAAAAACCCTGGCGTAGCATTACTGTTTAGTGATCTTACTGAGGACTGTACTACTGATTTTTGACCTCCAGAACATTGTGGTAAGAATATCGAGGAAAGAATATTAACCCCTTCCATGCTGGTGACGGAACCGCTCCATCACCAGCACAGCGGCCCGAGGCTCGTGATGGAGCGGTTCCGTCACGAGCATGGGAGCGCCGCGCGGCCCCCCTCCCCCCTAGGGAAGCGGTGGAATTGCCGCCGCAGCAAAGGTGTTAAAAGGTAAGTTCATGTAGGGAAGTATGAGTTTACTATTTCTTCATACCTTGAAGACATATATATGTATGTAAATCCCCATGGTACATATATGTGGAGTTAGGTATATACAATCTAGACTTACTTACCTGTAGATATTTTATTTTCGATATCTTGTCCTCAAGATTGTGTGCTATCGACATTCTGGTGTCTATATACAGAGTGCACACCCATATTGAGCATATGATTGATTTTGTTAGCTGCAGATGGTTATGGTTTTGCAAGTAGTTTGCAACATAAGTATTACCATTTTATGATGGTTTTACTCTCTGTAATGGGAAATTTAATGGTAAGTGGGTGCTAATCCATTCAACAGTTTTTGCCTTTTTTTCTTATTTTCTAATTCTGGAATGATTAGTGCCCTATTTCTAGCAGTGTTTACCATTTACATTTTATGGTACCTATACTGCCCACCTTCAATGGAACCCATGTGTATTGTGCCTCATTTCATAAAGCAACATAGTACTTGAAATACGTGACAACACATATATACTGATTCTAAAGAGTTCTTTTTGTTGAAACAGGCTATTGGGAATGCTAAAACAACCAGGAATGACAACAGCAGTCGCTTTGGGAAATACATTCAAATTGGCTTTGATCGACGATATCATATCATTGGTGCCAACATGAGGACATACCTGCTGGAAAAATCGCGAGTCGTATTCCAGGTCAGTACGTCCAATATGCCTTTGTGTGCAGATCTATCATCTTACCTTGAAGGGGCAAAATAGAAAAACCACAAATCATGTTCCGCTCTGGCTCTACGGCGAGAACCTGGGGTTTCGAAACTCAACTTGCACCCAAAGCCAAGTCATTGAGATCCAACCCTCAACTAACACATCACCATGAAATCCAAGAAGGCCTGGTACCAACTCTGCTGTGCTCATGAGGCATGTTAGGTTCTGTAGGATTCTTGTCAGTGGCATTAGTGAACTATCGAGAAGGCCACTGAACCCCTATCCAGAAGGGGGTGGAAAGGGCTTGCACAGCAATGAAGTAGGCTTGAGGTATGAAGGATTCCACTTTTTTCAAGAGGGAGAGCTGTCTCGGTTTACTTCGACATAGGTTCTTTGAATGAGGGCTTTGTAGTGATAGTAAAGTAGTTTTGCATCGTCTTTCAGAAGTGTTTGCCTGGGTCATTTCTGGCAGGCCTTGACATCTACTTAGATATGAAATAAAGGTAATCTTAACCCACCCAAAATTAGGAGGAATGTTTCTAGTCTAACCAGTGCAGCTTTATATACAGCAGAGATGCTTGTGAAATTGATAAAATGTCTGGTTTTTCAAAAGGGCAAATATGTTGAACTTCTACATAAAATGGCTGTTGGCCTGGATTGCAGGTTGATGGGTGTGTGGCCGAAATTGGAGGGTCACGGATCAAGAGTCTCGAAAGATGAGAAAATGATGAGAGAGCTTGCAGGAATGAAGAGTGCCCTTGTAGAAAATACCAAAGGTGTGGGAGTCCAGTGTGTAGCCGGCAATATTCTGGGACTGGAAGGAATCTCAGAATGCTAGGACAGTGCTTAGAAAACCTAGATTGCGGGAACAAAGTGAATTGAAAATTATATGGAATTGAATTCCTGTAATCGGGATGCAATGATTGGCATCTGGAAAGCTCTCTGAATCTCCCTGGGCGAGTGATAAAATGCAGTGGTGCCTGATTGTAACTGGACTGAGCATAAGGGGCTGGCTACTTAAAGCACATGAAATAAAATTATAAAAAGAGATCAGAGGCCGTGGATCCTGGCCTTGTTTGTTCTTTGCCATCTGATTAAAAAAGGTGTTAGCTGTAGAATTTACCAGAAACTAATTTAAATCGAGAAATTCGGGCATCCAGTGGAAGTGAGTGGAAGGGGAGTTAAAGTCAAGGCCCGTGGGTATGAAGGCACTGACAACAATTAAAACCACATTAGATGAAAGCTGTTGAAAAGTTGGGTTTTAATCTCATTCGGAAATGGGTTAGAACAACAGAGGTAGCATAATCAATAGGTAAGTTATTCCCACAACCATCCCCTGCAACGTGCAGGCGTTCACGCATGATATTTCTTTTAAACATACTAATCTCCAGCCAGTCCTTGTCCAGAGATCTTTGGAGTCAGCAAGGTTTACATACTTTCATCCCAACCTTCCAGTATGCCAACCCTCTGTGATGGACAATTTTAAACACAAAGGTATGGGTCCGAAGGTATTCCTGTTTATCCCATCAGATGCTGCAAGCGATTTTTTGATAAAGTGTGTCAAGGGTGATTAGAAATTGAGTAGTGGACAGTGGGTTAGATTCTCTTCACCGAGGACAATGAATTCTTAACTCATTAATTTCTTTATAAGTCTATATTTGAATATGAGTATGTGATGGCTTATTCTGCCCCAACACCCCACCATTCTTGCAGCAACCTGATAAAGACTGTAGCATGTACAAGATATATTTAGAACTGCAACCTCAAAGTTTCCTTCTATATTGTTTCAGATGTTATTTTGTGTGCCAGTTTAACTTTTAATTTGTGTAGATTTTTTGAATGTGAGAAATTAGCTGGTTATTTTTGATTTGCAATTGTATCTTTACCATCTTTCAGCTTAGATACCTGAACCCAAGCCCAGTGGAAGGATGAAGGAAAGAGGGGGTGATGGAGTGGGGCACAACAGAGCCCCAGGTCCATTCGTATTTATTAATACCAGACAAAGCTTGGAAGACCAGTGTTGGGACAGAATAGTCTTCTGCGTGGTAAAAGATGTGTACCCCTACACTGAGTGCCCAGCTGTACTGTACTCTGGATCTCAATGCTGATTTTTGTTGTCTTAGGCAAACACGGATCATTCATGTGCACCTTGAAATAGGCCTGTCTCGTGGATGGTGGTCTTGTAGGACTGGGAGGGGCACCCAAAGTGCTACCCTCATAGTGGTGGAAGGCCACTACCTTCACCGAGAGTCAAGCAGCATGAGTGCAGCGGTGGCAGCATACTGTGTAATGATCAGAAGGAGTGAACAGGTCTCTTTTCCCCTGTGTCACAGGAGTGAGGCCTAAAGACTCACTTACCTTTTCTTTAAAGTTCCACTCCTGTGTGCTTAACTCGCCCTGAGGGTACATCAGTTAGATGTCGAGTGCTGTGCAGTGCAGGAATGGTAACTGTGCTGGAGGTATGTGTGTCTGGGAAGAGTAGCATACAGGGAAACAGCAGGGCTGTGCAGTACAAGCATGGTTTGTGCATGTACTGAATGTATGTATGTATGCGAATCATACATTATATGAGAGATGTTGTGCTGTGCAGTGTGTGTGCAATGATAGCATGTGTTGGGTGTATGTGTGCTTTCGAGAAGTACATTACACGAAGGGTGAAGTGTTGTGCAGCGCTCACGTGGTGTGTGTGTGTGCTTGCACTGTGTATCTTTGCAAATAGACCGTGACACAATATAGAAAGGATACAGTACTGAGCAGTGTGCACAGAGTGATTGTGTATGTGTACACATGTATGTGGATGTATGTGCGCCTGGGGTGGCATAATACATGGAGGTGACAGTACTGAACAGTATGTGTACTGTGTATGTACACAGTGCAAATGTGCCTGCAATGGTACATTACATGGAGGATCCTGGGTTCCATTTTGCGTTGTTGCTTACAAATATTGTTATTTCTTTGAATGTGTAGAGTTAGGAATAAAATACTTATTTTTCAAATAAATCAAGTATTTGACTGGACATTGACTTATAGACAATATTGAGTGCACTTTGAGTAAAGAGTCATGTTCACTAACCTGTATATATCCTCCACTCCCACCCCTCACCCCGAGGGGGCCTATGACTGCTCGTCCACAGCTACAACTAAGAATCAAGTGCAGTAGGGGCAATTGGCTTAGTTGCTCAGGCTCAATAGTAGGTCGGGCCCCGGGACATCAGGAGTAAAAGGCTTCAACCACCATGGTTGGGAACAACAGCTCATGCGGGCCCCTGGCTTCCTGAAAGGGATTCTGACTGTCTGCATCAATAAAAACAAATAATTATCAGTATTTGATTTAAGTTATGGGGTTATAGGGAGGCAATTCTTCTCATGTATTGATATCTTTTTATCACTACCCTGTGCCCAGTGCAAGAACCAGTGTATAAGAAACTTTATAAGAACCCACACATGTGGTATTGCAGCCCATGCCCCCATCACTCGCACACCAGTAAAGCTGTGGTCTGTCTTCATTTCCTCGCCCATCATCCGACCCTGGCGAATCACATCACCGTAATGTTTTTTTCTTGATTGTGGTGTAATTTGTGGATGCTGTAGGTGTTTTATCTGTATCTTCTGCCTCTGTGTTACCAGAGATGTTCTCACACTAGGGGTGCAGTGGATCTTGCCACACCCATACGCTGATGACCCAAACCCTTCAGGTCGAATGGAGAAGATTCAAAGCATCCAGTGGCCAGTCGCTGTAGATGTGCATTGTGGAGATTTATAAGCGAATTCCGCTCATTTAATTGGGCACAAATGAAGAGAAGTGGAGAATGTCTAATTAGAACAACTTCTGTAATCTTTAGCTGTAAGGTTTTGTAATGCATCATTGTTTGAAAGTGTCTCAATTCCGGTTTCTCATTTGTGGGCTGTCGTCCTGTTTTTGTTTCAGGCAGAAGAGGAAAGGAACTATCACATTTTCTACCAGCTGTGTGCCTCTGCCAACCTTCCAGAGTTCAAAGACCTGTCCCTCAGTAAGTGCCATGTACACATAAAGTTAGCTTGTTTGCACTTAAAGAAAGGTCTGATGATTTCCATGGGCTAAGATCTAGTTTCTCACTTACATTAGGCTGTGCCAGGCAAGGTGTCAAGGTTCAAAAATACCTTAGCTGACCCAGAGAACATTAAGAAAGAGAGAGAGTGACTAGGTTTGCTGCTAATAAAAGAGATGCACTATTGAACTGTTGCAGGGTTCTATTATTTCCCAATCTGTATGTTGTCCAATCTGTACCACTTTACCCAGCAGAGAAGAGGATTGCAGCTCATTGGGAAAGAAAGGATTACCCTGTGAATGGAGGTCCCTGTGATGGAGGTATCAATAGTTCAGCAGGTGCAGTAGTGGCAGTACCCAGGAGTTTGAGTCCACTGCACCACCGTTATGGCTGTCATGTACGGCCCAACCAGAGGACTGGGGGGCCTGGTTTTCATGATTGTCTCAGGGCCCATGACACCTTTATTATGACACTTGAGGTCTATATTTAGTTTTCAGCCAAGTGGCAGATTACTCATAGGTGAGAGCAGGTATTTTCACACAGTGAAGCTGCCCATGAACTCCTGGAAGTGTTAAACAGGGTAAAAGATGCACAAGAAGAAAAGCTATGATCTAGAATACCTTTAGAAGAGTTTGGACTTGAAGCTCATGTTTTTGCATTAATCATGGGTGGTTGGACTACGCTGTGATGTATCAATCATTGTCTACTATCAATATAGCATTATGGTTCACTGTTGTGGGCTAAAATGGTTGTTTAATGTCTCTCCTAAGTGGTAAGGAGAGAGAGTGCCTTTTACAGCTTTTACAGTTCCGGGTCATAGGGCTATAAAGCTATTAGAGCATTCCACTCGCTGAGTGTAGAATGTTCTTAAAATATGCAGAGAGAAAAAAAAAGAAAGACATCGGAATATTGGAGCAGAATGTCTTTAGCAGCGATAATTGGCCCATACCAACTTTCTTATCTTCAATGGAGGTTTCAACATTCCAATGTTCTAATATAGCATTATAGCCCACTGCCGACGGATACACTGATTGTTATAGGGAGTGACCTAGAGTTGTGCCTTCGGGCCTATAACATGGATAGATTATTATAAATTAAAAATATGAACAGAAAGACAAACATTAGAATGTTGGAGTAGAACCTCAGTTGATTTCAGGTACAGAAGCTGACCTGCTTAAAACCTGCATATAGGAAATATATCTCATGAATCTAATTTGGGACTGTGATACAGGATTACACCATTTGTGGACTGCAAATAAGTGAATTTGTTTTCTGTGCAGTAATAAACTGATGTGTAAAAGAAATATACTAAAATGTGTATCTTGTTTTACCACCATATTCTCTCAATTTCTATGTTCCCTTGCTGCTCTCACCATCTTCAAAACTAAGCTTCATTATTTGCCAAGCCCCCAGGGCCCGCACCCTTGCTTATCTAGCAGACACTTTCACCGTCTCTGGTGATTCTCATCACAACCACAGCCAGGACACCATAAGACTGCAGACTAAAAAGTGTAAAACAATAAAAAAAAACAAGGCACTATGCCTTTTCCATCTATGCACCCAGAATCTTCAACAACATCCCTGTCTCCATCAGGACCACCTTAATCCTGCTCTAATTTAGGAAAGGGCTATAGACATACCTCATCAAAGAGCATCACACAACAATGCATTAACTGTACAAACCAGCCACTTCTCCTATCACCTGTTGACTTTATGCTTGTCATGGACCCTGTTCAGCGCTATGCTGTTTTTGTTATTACACCAAACGTGTGCATTCATGCATTCAAGTGCCCACCTTGGTGTTAGCTGGTAGGTATGGAATTATCGCATACCCTCACCTGCACATCTGGCCTGTAAGTTGGGTGGAGGCTAAAGCCTTCCCCAGTGCTTTGCTCTGTGTTCAGGAGTATAAATAATGCATTGTTTGGGCTATGGGCCTCATAGCATTTTCCACATGATCAAATATGTATGTTATGTGTGTGTCATGCAGTATTCTATCACGCGAACCTAGCCCAAAGGCAGTGGAGCACTGTACATCAAACACTGAATAATGTAGGATTTCCCATCACACGTACAGCAGGTGCAGTAAGCAACAGAGCAAACTGTCACTGTAATTTTCCATTATGCTTTACAAGAGGACACATGGGGCAAATCGATTTTGTGGTATTTTTACTGGCTATTGAAAAAGTTCCTGAGTAAGAATTTTGCTCAAAATTTCAAAAGTTAAAAGATGGGAACCATTTCCTAGCAACTAGTTTACCCATTTTTAATAACCTAAAACTGATGCAAAATTGTAAAACCTTTCGTAAGGACCGACAACCTCAAAATAAGCCACTTTCTGAATGAGACCCCGAGTCTGGCTTCGCGCCCTTTTCGTTTGGATGAAGAGTCCATGTGTAGTCACTGGCATTGATCTGGTCATGTTACCTTTTTCTATCATGCACCAAGATCTTACCCCAATTTTTGCTACTTTTTAATCAAATCCCTTTTTATGGAGAATTAGAAAAATAGTATATTACACATGCTCCGGTATATAAACAAATCTATTGATAATTGGAAGTGTTACCAGCAGACCAGAAGAAGTCTTGACACTAATTATTGGTTGAGTATGGTACAGAGGCAACACAATAAGAGTACCACTGATTTAGATGCAGACAATCAATGTACATAAATTGTGATTAAGAAACTAGTAAACAAGGGAACATCTCTCGATAATACCTAGTTGTTCTGTTCATTTCCATGCCATCTTACCATTGACACAAATAACACACCCGGTTTCGTGGTTCTCTCATTACTAGTGAATCCCTTACTGTGGAACTATTTGGAGACCCACTATACATTGACAATCTGGAGGTCTGGGGCTGATGCAACGGTGGCATAGGGGTTCCAGTGGCATCAGGCGGCCTCTGAAGGCTCAGGATCAGAACCAGTACATAGGGTGGGGATGTGTCCTCTCCTCTGACAAAGCCTGAGGATCCTGGCGAAACTGCAGGGTTGCAAAATGGTTCAACAAGTAAATCTGGGCACACTTGAAATGAATGTTTAAGTGTCAGCTCGTTCTATTTTAGAACCAGTGCTTAAAGTGGGCAGGTCCTGTCATGTACTGAGTACCTGTACGTCTTTAATTTGAAAGGGAGAGTTCCTGCACTTCTTAGAAGGAGTGTGATACTTTTAATGAAAGAATGCTTGCACTTCTCAGCAGCATGTAGGTACTCTGTGGTAGTGAGTACCTACAGTTTTCTATTTCTATTTAAAGCACTGTTCAGAAATAGGCAAATTCGTACGATTAATTTCAGCACTTTACATTGTGTTTCGCAAATAAAGGCCAAAAAAACACAACATGTACCTCAGCATGCCCAGTGCTGTGTGCAAGTGCGTGAATACACTGAAGGATCTTTATGGTCCAATAAAAAGCCCATTTTAAAGTCTGGCGTTTGACAGATCTGTGGTCTCTAACATACGAAGGCCCTTATTGTGAGTGCCTTAGACAACAGGGGTTGTTTATCAGATCCTTTATATACCACTACTCTGGGGTTCGAAATGTAACCAATGCAATAAATGACAAATATCAAAAGTTTCCCAATGGATGTATTGATTAATAGCATGTGGATTCTGGTGCTTTGCGCACGAAAATCTGCATGTTCCAGTATTTGCTGCACCTTTTATTCCAGTAAATATCCATAGGTTTGAATTGCTGAATTCTACCTGGGGAAAAATCAGACGGGTCACAAAACGTTGACTCCCTCATAAGTGTGACTGCAAACAGCCTGTACAATGAAGTCTTTACAACGCAAGGCCTTTATCCCTGCAGGTAAGTACCACGTAGGTAAGTATTTGTACCTTTACCGTATATGTCTTTATCACAAATGTAAGTTTAAAAAAAAAATAAGATATAAATATTTTGTAATTAAAAAACAAAACAGTTTAGGTGCGGCTAGTGGTAAAGGGAGTTAAGGGTAAATTTAGAGCTTAGGGATGGATAGTTGTAAAGGAAGGTCATGGTAATTTTATGGTTTGGGGTGGGCAATCATAAAGGGTGGTAAGATTAATTTTAGGGCTTCGGGCTGGGTAGTGGTATAGGGAGGTAGGGGTAAATGTAGGGTCCTACTATTCACCTGAGAATCCAGGGAGACCATCGGCAGCATTCCACAAGGATCGCCCCTCAGCCCCACCCTCTTCAACACGCACAGTACCCCCTGGGTAATACCATCAGAACATGAAGACTCAACATCATCTCCTGTGCCGACGGCACCCAGCTCACCCTCTTGCTGTCACAAGACCTCTCCACTATCAGAACCAACTTCCACAGATATATATTATGAATGTCGCCGACCGGATGAAGGAAAACTGTCTTGAGCTCAACTCAGACAAGACAAGAAGTCCTCATCTTTGGGAACAGCATTTTTGCCATGGAACGACACTTGGTGGCCTGCTGAACTCAGCCCTTCCCCCGCCCTGACAGACCACATCCCTAACCTCGGAATCATCTTAGACAGCAAGTTATCTATGCAGAAACAGATAAACACAGTCTCTTCTGCCTGCTTCCACACTCTATGCAAGCGCGTAAGAAATTCAGGTGGCTCACAACTGACACCAGAAGGACCATCACTCAAGCCCACTTCACCAGCAGGCTGGACTACGGTAACAATCTTTACGTAGAAATCACTGCACGCCTCCTGAAGAGACTACACCCTGTCCAAAACGTAGCGGCAAGGCTCAATCTTGACCTCCCCACGTGGACTCACATCACCCCGTATCTCAAGAAGCTAAACTGGCTCCTGATCCAGAAGAGATACTAGTTCAAGATTCTAAACTACGCATACAAAGCTCTACACAGCGAAGGACCAGCACAGCTCAACAAATGAATAACCTTACACCAACCATCCAGACACCTGCTATTCGCCTCCCTTTTCAGTGCAGACATCTTCCGGATCAGCTGATCCAACAGAAGAGATTGCTCCTTCTCTCACCTTGCGTCCAAAGCCTGGAACGACCTTCCTCTGCACCTCAGGAACACTGCGTCGCTTCGGGAATTCAGAAAAGGACTCAAGACATGGTTGTTAGAATGAATAGAGCACCACAAGGCAGCTAGTTACTCCAGCGCTTTGAGACCCTCCCGGGTGATTTGCTGCGCTTTATAAATCTTGATCGATTGATAGGGTTTAGGGGTGGGTAGTGGTAAAAGGAGGTACAGGGTAACTTTAGGGTTTTGGCTCGGGTAGTGAAAAAGGGAGCTAAGTGTAATTTTAGAGTTTGCGGTAGGTAGTGCTAAAGGGAGTTAAGGATAATTTTAAAGTTTGGGGTGGGTAGTTATAAAGGAAGCTAAGGATAATTTTAGGTTTGGGTGGGTAGTGGTTAAGGAAGTAAAGGGCAATTTTAGGGTTTAGGTGTGAGGTGTGGTAAAGGGTGGTAAGGGTAATTTTAGGGTTTGGGGTTGAGTAGTGGTAAAGGGAGGTAAGGATACATTTAGGGTTTAGGGGTAGGTAAAGGTAAAGGGAGGTATGGGTAACTTCAGCATTTAGGTTTGGGTAGTGAATAAGGGAGCTAAGGATCATTTTAGGGTTTGGGGTGGGTAGTCATAGATGTTTAGGAGCAAATTAAAAACATATATTTATATAGTGGGGTTTTGGCTCCCACCTCTAAAAAATACATTATTTAAAAAAATATATATACTTACCATGTGTGCTAAAGGCATTTATGGTAAAGACATCTGTGTTGTAAAGACAGAGTGGAAAAGGCATGCATGGTAAACGCACGCTTTGCAAAGACATGCATTCAGTTGCGACACCCTTGAGAACAAGGCTTTGCACATGTGCCGTAATTTAACCAGGCACTTACAATCGAGGCCTTAGTCTGCTTTGGATCCGCAACTTTTAGCATTTGACTTTTTTGAGCAGCTTCTTTCTTTCGTCAGCTTGACACTTTGTCAATCACATCTTGGCCCAGCTCAGAGGAATATTCTCTGCTTGATGCTCATTCTCATCCTCTTTTCCTTTATGTCAGTGCCTAATTGCATTGTCCCCTCTTTTCTGTGTGTGCCACTCTTCATTTCTCTGGCCCGCCACTCCTCGTCCCTACCTCTTCCAGGCGCCGCCTCTCCTGCATCTTCTCACTGGCTTCTTGTCTGCAAAAGAAGCAGGAAGCACCCAGCTCCTAGCTTTCCGATAGCCAATCACAACGTCGCAACACAGCGTTGAGATTGGTCCGAGTGCCGTGGATCAGCGCTCAGCCAGAGAATGGGAGGCTGGGGGCATGTTCTCCATGCAGGCTGTAATGCAGCCTAATGGGAACATACACAATGAGCATTTATGGGTACTTACATAGTGTCCACCACTCCTCCCCCTGCTCTGAGAGCAGAGTAGAACTACCCAGTCCCGCCCACGGCAGAAAAAATAAAATGATAACACAGAGTTATCATTTTATTTTTCCTTTTTTTCCGCCTCGAGAAGCAGTAGGGCAACGCTCCTCTGCCTAAGTTTAGGAGCCGCCACTGAACATTTCCCACTCTTCCTTTTCACTGTGTCTAAATTCTACCCTGCTCAGAGCACTAAAAATGGAAAACAGTCTATTTGGAGATCCATCACATTTTGAAGTTACTTCCAGACCTTATGCATAACGGAAGGATAGAGAGCTAGGCTGAAGACTAACACCTTTATTATCTTATTTCATTGTTTCACAAAGTCATTTTTTATATATTGTTCATTTAATTGAAAACAGGTAGTAAAGCTATAAAACGACACATTATACACCATAATTAATACAAGCAATCAACAATTACAGGAAAAGAATTGTGCATAGGAAGTTTAAACAATTTGAGGCAGGTATCAAAATGTGTACATCGTGATAATAAAACATTTTGTCTTTAACTTAGTATTTTATAGCCTGATTTTGCTATAGCAATCCAACATATCTGTTTATGTATAATACATGTCATTAACTTATGTATCCCAAAACATTTTAGGATAGAATTGCCTTCATAACCCAAGTATGCTAAACAAACAAAGGGACCAGACAGATTTATTTTTCCATTTCTGAACCCACCCAGCCAATTAGTTCTGGAGGGTCATCTATTTTATTTTAGTTTTTTTTGTATTTTTAGAAAAACATTCAACTGTTTCATTTAAATATGTCATCAAATAGACAGTCAGCAAACAGTGAAAAATACATGAGAACAAGTGCAATGTGCAATAATATACAAGTGCTGTACAAGTGCTCAAAATAAATACTATCAGTTCATACAGGCAACACCAAAAGTAATAAATCAAATACCTAACAATACATTTACATTAGGAACCAGTCCTTTCTATTAGGTACAAAGAGACAGGCGGACATACAGTTCAAAAGAGCTGCCTGCCTGTCTAACTGAGTCAAGGATATGAAAATAAATTAGGGGGTTACAAAACTAGGGATCACACTGTATAGGTTTAAGCAGCCCTAGTGGCACCCTTATTCTTTTTCCAAGGCTGAGGGTCAACGCGTTTCGAACCACAACGTTAGTAGGGGTTCTCCTCAGGACACGGACTGGATGGAGCCGAAACTGAAAATGAAAATAATGAGGAAGAATGGTGTAAGGGTTGTCCACTGATATTTATAATAAGTTAAAAACTCAGACTCGTGACTCATGACTCAAAGGAAACTGAGAAAGTACCTGGGAATGACAGGTGGGTGTCACTGATAAGTAGTTGCAGTACAATGGAGCGCCTATCGTGTACCGCGGTTCTGTAGCCGGATAGGAATATACGTCAGAGCGATGAAATGCGAAAGATGGCAAAACAATTTTATTTGTATGTTCGACGTGGGCAAAAGCCTACCTGTGTGGAAGGGCGTTCTTTTTGCAAGTGAGTGGAGGAGAGTTGGGAGAGTCCCTGGGCTGGAGCCGGTCTGGGCTGGAGCCAACCTGGGGGAAATGGGAGGTCTTTTTTAATACACCTACTTGGTGCTATTGACTCAGCAAAGATGGAAATATTAATTTGTTGAGACCGGCGTCACACTCGCTGTTTAGAGGGCGGCCAGCGCCGTGGCTCAGTGATCTCTCTCGCACATTCTCGTGTTTGTCTGTTCGTCAGGAACATGAATTCGCCTGGAATGATCAAAACCTGAGTTTCAATACACCTGCGCATTCTAGTTTGTTCCAAAGGCAGGCATCAGCGCGGTAAATAGGACTCTCACTTACTGTACGGTGTGGGCGGTCAGAGCGATCTGTTTACTTCACTCGCAGACGGCGTTTAGCATTAGCATGCCGCGCGCATAGAAACAGAGTTAAAGGGACCACTCGAAGTCACGTGTGTGACTAGGGATACTGGGACATGTAGTCCACATACCCGGCAGATTGGAACAGTAAATGCCATCGCTCTGACGTATATTCCTATCCGGTTACAGAACCGCTGTACACGAGAGGCTCTCCATTATACTGCAACTACTTATCAGTGACACACACCTGTCATTCCCAGGTACTTTCTCAGTTTCCTTTGAGTCATGAGTCACGAGTCTGAGTTTTTAACTTATTTTAATATGAGTGCACAACCCTTACACCATTCTACCTCATTAGTATCATTTTCAGTTTCGGCTCCATCCAGTCCGTGTCCTGAGGAGAACCCCTACTAACGTTGTGGTTCGAAACGCGTTGGCCCTGAGCCTTGGAAAAAGAATAAGGGTGCCACTAGGACTGCTTAAACCTATACAGTGTGATCCCTAGTTTTGTAACCCCCTAATTTATTTTCCTATCCTTGGCTCAGTTAGACAGGCAGGCAGCTCTTTTGAACTGTATGTCCGCCTGTCTCTTTGTACCTAATAGAAAGGACTGGTTCCTAATGTAAATGTATTGTTAGGTATTTGATTTATTACTTTTGGTGTTGCCTGTATGAACTGATAGTATTTATTTTGAGCACTTGTACAGCACTTGTATATTATTGCACATTGCACTTGTTCTCATGTATTTTTCACTGTTTGCTGACTGTCTATTTGATGACATATTTAAATGAAACAGTTGAATGTTTTTCTAATATACAAAAAAACTAAAATAAAATAGATGACCCTCCAGAACTAATTGTCTGGGTGGGTTCAAAAATGGAAAAATAAATCTGTCTGGCCCCTTTGTTTGTTTAGCATACTTTAGTGGTCCAAGCCAGTTCAGATACAGGACCCAAACCTTTGTTCTTGCCGTGTTCATAACCCAAGGCCATGCATCATAAACCCTGATACATTTAGGCTTGAAAAAATCCGGATGTAAATTGAGTGTTTTTCCTCATTTTAATTCAAAAGAACGTTCTAAAAACACAGGTAGGAACATTAAACAAAACTTGAAAACCGCGCATTGCAGGATTCCGCTTGTGATTGGCTTATGTGATTTTCAGAGGATTCACAAAAATCTCAGTCATATGTATGGACTGCTAATCATATAGAAGATTTTAATACCTAGTGCTTCTACCTTCTACTTACTCACATGGTGGGCAATCTGCTCGACTAAGGAGAAGTATTGAAGTCATGTATAGTTAGCTTAAAAAAAAAATGTCCCCTCTAACTTCCATGTGCAAAGAATGCTTTCTGTATGATTACTTCTGAATATGGGAGTGTTTGAGTGTTTCACACTCTCCTGCCTTTTTGGCACTGAGTGCAGATGCACAAGTTGGGTAGCACTATGTTATAAGGTCTTTCCTCCACTTACCTGTCCTAATGGAAGAACTGTTCTTTTCAAGCAGTAGGTCCTATATCTTGGCACTAGACAGGGCAGTTTGGAACACCTGTGAATCCTAAAGGCAGACTGTTGATACTCCACTTAAGAGATGATTTATCATGTCATTTTTACTTTTTTTTACTTTGTACTTAGTGTTCCTGGGTAAAAGGAAATACATTTAGAGGATAGGGGCCCAATTCACAAAAAATGTGCGCATTTCTGTTTGTGTTGCACGCAATACGTCCTGTGGTCATAAAGGACAGATCCTGGTTCATAGAATCGGATCAATTCTGAGCCTTTTGGCTAAGATCAAATTTAGTATCTGTTCTTATCAGTTTAATGTCTGATACAGCATCCACCTGAGTCTCAGAATCACAAACATTTACACCCGGCAAATGGAACATGAAAGTGGTTAAAACCCGCAGGCATGGAGAATTTGTTATGATCATATATTTATGATAAGGAACGGGAATTTGGGTGTTTCTAAATAGTGGGGCTGGTTATGGCCATTGGCAAAGTAGTGAAGACCCTCAAACTCTCCTGGTAGTCAGACACCACATTTTAGTTCTACCCCATTTGCAGAGATACAGTCACTCTCCAGAAATACTGGAATATGTTTTCATATAATAATAGCAGCTTGTTTTTTATATATTGCACTGTAATTAGCAGGAGTTGCTGTTACCCATTTTAATAATGCTTTTTATGACCTGGGATGGTTGGATGGCTGGGTTTATCTTGCTGGGATTCAAACCAGAGATATGCAACTCTCAGCAGGTGCCAGCCTCAGCATTCAACTCATTGAGTCATTTTGCTATTTATAATAAATAGGGCTGACACTTTATATAGTCAAGAACCCTAATTCAGTAGCGGGTGATGAAAGACTAACATTTAGATTTCTGTGATGCAAGTTCACTTTATTGATCCGAATATGAACGTTAGTGGTAAATAAACAAATAGTTCTCCATCCAAATAGACATGTAACAGTTGACAAGTGTTTTGCCCCTTTAATGCTTGATAGCGTTGGGCTTTATCAAGGCTGAAAATATGCGGCAATTAGGTGTCAGTACAACACATTAAATTAAATTATTGCAGCCATGGGCACAGATGTTCTGGTGTCACAGCACCCGTTTACTGCAAAAAGAATGTGGGGTACAGGAGGTGAAAACGTTAAAAGGAAATTGTTATTGATAAAAGTGAGGAAGTAAGTAGGACAAAAGATAGACAAAAATGTAAGGAGAGGAACTTTTGACAGTTAGATGTACCTTATATTTTAGACTTGATTCTTGTATCCATGTGAAACAAATATTATGATAGTCATTATAATGCCGAATTGGGATAAATTGCGGAAAGTAAATAAACTAGTCATAGTTTTTGCCAAGGTAGGTATATGGCAAATTGAGTTCAAGTTGGACTGTAATTGTGGTTCTTCTGCTAGTTACCCAGCAGGGTATGTGGACTAGGTAGAAGAGGCGGTCCCTGTCAATACAGATACTAGACCAGTCTCTTAAAGCTGGTGGCCTATCCGGTCTGATCCTGGTGTATTGCGGCAGAAACTGGATCATTTTAGGATGCGGAGTATATGTTTTTATGGGAGCAGGTTGAGAAGAAAGAGGTCTATACAAATTTGAACCCTTGCTCGATGTTATTGACTAGGGGTGTGACTGCTTCTTAGTGACCCTCCACTCAGGCTCACTTCTTGGAGTGGTGCAAATAGGGGACAAGGCTCACGGATCAAATCAATATGTTAGAAAGTGGTAACGCGCATTTTTCTAAGTTAAGTATGAACACTGGTGGGTGTTACAAGTAACCAAATCCATATATAGTCTCCTTACATATTATTTTAAAAGGACGTGAATACCTTCAGATCTTCATCTTTCGTAATGTTGTTTGGAGACAAAGTATTTGGCTTCAGTTTATCTTATTAAACTGGAGTCTAAATTGGAGTGTATGCTGTCCAATCAACTGCCTGTATCCATAGGCCATGGCTTACTAAGAAGCTCTATCATCCTCCTACTTGAAATTGCTCCAGTCAACACAGTACAATCTCTTAAACAGGCTTGTAGTGGAAGTGCTCCCTGTGTTTAGAACTTAAAACCTACTACTTAGCAGGAATGAAAGCTCAATGACGAACTTTCTTCGTGTACCAAAATGGTGTTTGGCAGGTCACGAGTCTGACTCAGCCTTCCATCCTCCCAAAGGTTGGTGAATTGAGTACCACGAGTGGGTAACAGTAACATATTTTATTTGCAGCACGTATTGTAGAAGGGCTGCATATAAAAACAAGTTATTGTTATTCATTCAACACCTCTAATCCCCGCCATCAAACACATTTTTTGACCTGACCAAGTAATGATGTGCACTTGTTATTCCTGGGAACCTTTGAATTTACACTATATTTGTGTTTGCCCTACTCACACCATCATTGTTCAGTAATGATACATGGACTTACATCAGTCATGTTTCAAGTAAAGTTGTATAGGGCTCTGTCACTACTTAGGTGCTTATACAAAATTGCTAAGTAGATAAACAAATGCCTGGGTACACGCTCCAACTACTTTCTGCCTACCTTGACTCTGCCGTGAGGGGAACGGCTTGTTCTTCACTTAGGTCCGCCGTGAGGGAAACGGCCTGCACCCCTCGCTCACTTGCCTGGTGACAGCGCTGTGAGGGGAACGGCTGACAGGAGCAACTACATTTCCCACAATTCTTTGCCTGGCGTGGCCCGGTGACGACATAACAGCAATGCCGCTTTCCTGCCAAAAGCGCTCCCGCCCCACGCAACGCGGGACGCGCTCCAACTACTTTCTGCCTACCTTGACTCTGCTGTGAGGGGAACGGCTTGTTCTTCACTTGGGTCCGCCGTGAGGGAAACGGCCTGCACCCCTCACTCACTTGCCTGGTGACAGCGCTGTGAGGGGAACGGCTGACAGGAGCAACTACATTTCCCACAATTCTTTGCCTGGCGTGGCCCGGTGACGACATAACAGCAATGCCGCTTTCCTGCCAAAAGCGCTCCCGCCCCACGCAACGCGGGACGCGCTCCAACTACTTTCTGCCTACCTTGACTCTGCTGTGAGGGGAACGGCTTGTTCTTCACTTGGGTCCGCCGTGAGACAAACGGCCTGCAGCCCTTGCTCACTTGCCTGGTGAAAGCGCCGTGAGGGGAACGGCTGACAGGAGCAACTACATTGCCCACAATACTTTGCCTGACGCGGCCCGGTGACGACACAACAGCGACACCTCTCCCCTGCCAAAAGCACTCCCGCCCCACGCAACGCGGGACACGGTCCAACTACTTTCTGCCTACCTTGACTCTGCCGTGAGGGGAACGGCTTGTTCTTCACTTGGGTGCGCCGTGAGGCAAACGGCCTGCACCCCTCTCTCACTTGCCTGGTGAAAGCGCTGTGAGGGGAACGGCTGACAGGAGCAACTACATTGCCCACAATACTTTGCCTGGCGCGGCCCGGTGATGACACAACAGCGACACCTCTCCCCTGCCAAAAGCGCTCCCGCCCCACGCAACGCGGGACGCGCACGGGCGGTGCCCAGGGAAAGCCCGTGCTAAGGGCGGGCTCGTCTGCACCCGTCGGTGGCCGGGCTGGGCCACCCCTCTAAACACCTGTAATGAACTAGGACTGGGTATCCAAAAGGTATTGAAGCTGTATTGTTGGGGAAAGGTTGCTAATTGTACTGCTGTTGTTTTAGGTTTGCATCACTTTGGGCTATGAGTTAAGTCAGTATATTTGAGGATCGAGTACTATTCATCTCTCACAAATAAATACAACATGGCCAGAAGACAAGCCACAAAAACTTTGATGGAAAAAACTTGTACTAGGATAGATACATATCTAGTAAAAGCAGTCAGTGCCTTATCTGAGGAAATTGACCGCACTGAGAAGCGTCTATCTAGGGGATCTAGTTTTGCTTGTGGAGGCCAGGCTAGTCAAGAGTGTACTTTGGCCAGAGAAGATGGACAGAGTATATCCTTGTTAGGTGTCACTTTAGAAGATGAAATCAGTATAGCTGTTAGTATTACCAACAATAATGACGACCACTCTCGTATCTCTAATACACCTACTTTATCTATACTGGCCAACTCTCCCCCCCCCCCCCCCTCCTCCCCAGTAAAAACAAAGGGATGTAAAAACAAAATAACAGGTCAGGGAAATACAAAGGCGAAGAAAGAGAAGAGTCACTGCACGGGGGGTCCAGGAACCACAAGTAGTAAACAGGGTTCAGATGTTTCCCATAGTATATTAACCCTAGAAGCCATTTCTGACAAGTTAATTGAGCTACTTAGGTCATTTCATGGTAGGTTAGATAACCTAGCCAAGGAAGTCCACAAGTTGAATGGAACACTTGATAATCAATGCAAGGACACAACAAGACAGTCTAAGGGCAGTTGCAAATAATGAGGTTACCACATTTGACCCTATTAGCAATAGAACTTAAATTGTACCTAAAACAAATAATAATCAACCAGAGAGTCCACCCATGGAAATCCCAGGCACCAGTGGAAATTAAAAGAACCATCTATGCTAACAAAAGGAGTGTCAACAACTGTTCCCAACCCTGGTATAAATCAAAGGGAGAAGTTAAGCCCAGGGACCAGCCAGAATCTAGTAAAACCAATTCCTAAACCAGGTCATTTAGATCCAATGTCCCCTATTAAAAATAAGACACCTACATTGATCAATTTACCACCTGAATGTGGTGCTTATGTAGCGGTCCTTGTTAATGTGTCTAAATTACGGAAAGACCAAATGGAAAATCATGAAATGCTGAAGAATAAAACTATACATTGGCTACATAATAACTGTGACTTTCCAATGGCCGGGGAAAACCATATTTTGCTAACACAAAGGGTGGGATGGATCGGTCTCCTCAAGAAATATTTTGAAGGAGATTGCATAATTGTTAATTTCAGGACCCCAGGGTGGGCACGGAACACTCTTGCGAGTGCCCCGTCTCCCTCACACTGGGAATATAATACGACCCTCATGCCTTTAGGATATTTTTACAGACATCTGATGACGATCAATAATTATGACAGCCCTAACCACTTTTCTAATTTCAATAAAATGCTAAGACCACCAATACCACCACCCTGAATTACTGTCCCAATGTATAATAGATTTCAAGCATTAAGTTCTTTAGAAGACAATGATTGACTCACGATAGCATACAGAACATTTCAGAAACATAATCTAAATGGCACCTTGTATACGGATGTTGATGAATTAGTTGCAGATCACCCTTCTTATCATTTACCGGTTAAGTCACCATTTCCTTCAATGTTACAAGAATGTAGGAAAACCCATCTAGAATTGGCAACAACCACCGTAAGAGAAATAAAAGATAGATCTCCAGGTGAATTAGTTGCATATCACCATTCTTATCATTTACCGGTTAAGTCACCATTTCCTTCAATGTTACAAGAATGTAGGAAAGCCCATCTAGAATTGGCAACAACCACCGTAAGAGAAATAAAAGATAGATCTCCAGGGGAGCTAGCAGAAATCCCTACAATTGTAACTGGCGAAATAACTGATATATCCCCTATGGAGACCACATGTACCCCTATATGTAAGTCTGCTAATGGTAATATAAATGAAGGTTATACCCTTGTAACATAGAATATTGAAGGCCTCAGAAAGAAACAAGATACGTCGTTCTGGAGGGATTTTATTACCTCAAATTATGATATAATTTGTTTGCAGGAAACTTGGTGCAGAGAACCGATTTTTGTAGAGGGTTATACTTCGCATTGGTTACCAGCAGCCGACTCTGCGGCAGGTAGAGCAAAATGGTTCTCATCTCTAATAAACTGAATGCATGCAAAATTAAAAGTTGTATAGCAGTTGACATGTATAGCCAAATAATGAGGCTCCACTTTCACAAGGGTTAAGATTTGGTTTTAGTCAACTATTATAACAACATGTTTGAGAATAGACGGGGATCTGTTGTCTACACATTGGAAAAAGAAATGGATAGGGTGATGGAATCGACCAGCAAGGTAGCTATCATCCTCTGGGTTGGCAATCTTAACATCCAGGCATGTCCACTAGCACAAACTAAGATTTGTGGGTTTATGAAGGGCCAAAACGTTGACGATAACGATGACCATATGTATTGCCCACATTGTGAATACGGTACAGCCTTAAACACACTAATAGCAAAATTTGATCTTGAACTATTAAGCTGTACTAAGACTAGGGGTAATATAAAATGCCCAACTTTTACTGGTAGGAATGTCGCCACTAATATTGATCATATATTGATCTCATGTAACAGCGATTACTCAAATTTGTGGATTACAGAGCAGGCCGTAAGTGACCACAATAGTATTTCCTTATCACTTCTATGCTGGGGTAATAAATCACCCAATAACGACAATTGTATTTCCAACATTGGCCCTATAAGACCAAACGGTATGAGGATAAAATGGGCTGGTGTCGACCCGCCAAAGATACAAAGGGATGTTGTAATAAAATGTAGAAGGGAAATCGATTATTGTCTCGGCGACGAGGCTAATTCCTATTCATTGCTTTCCAGCTTTTTAAAGATAAACAGTACTAAAGAAGGTCTACTAACGAAGAGCCATAGAGTAAAAAAACAGGAGCATGTTGGATGGTTTGACCATAACTGTAGCTAAGCTCTATGTAGCCTGAAACAGGCACTTGGTACAAAGCCTCGAAATACAGCCCATGTGCAAGAATGACGTCTTAATTATAAGCTAGGTATTAAGACTAGAAAAAGAAAACTTCAAACTGACGCATGGGACTAACTTAGCCTAGCAGCAGTGACCAATAACAGTGAATTGTTTTGGGAGACAGTAAATTGTCCTTTTTTAAAGGATGAATGAGTTACAGAATTAACTTCATATGTTAACAGCAATGCCTGGGTTGAACATTTTACAAATATTTTTAATCCAGATAGGGATGTTTTAGGTTCACTGACAACTAATGATTCTATGTTGCCTATATTACCTTAGTTAATAAATGTTGAAGAGGTGTATGAGAAACTGGCCAATAGCAAGGGGGGCAAAGCCCCAGGCCCCGACTGGGTGCCGATCGATTTGTACAAAAGTGAAATGAATTTATGGGCCCCGATTTTAGCCAGGATTTTTAATGCTGCTGTGGTGGACCAATTCCCATCATCTTGGGGCCAGTCACTAATTATACCATTATTTAAAAAAGCCTCAAAATCAGAAGCATGTAATTATCGTCCAATATCACCGTTGGACTCGTCTGTTAAGGTTATGAGCAGGATTTTGCTAAAAAGGCTAGAGACTTGGGCCTCAGATAATAAAATCCTCTCACAAGTACAATACGAGTTCAGAAAGGGATTAGGAACCCTGGAACAGTGTGTCAACCTTGATCTTCTGATTAGTAAATATACATTAGCTAAAGGGGGGAATATGTTTTTATGTTTCGCTGACTTGAGTAGCGCATTTGATCTTGTAGAGCACTCAATTTTATGGTTTACATTACTTGATGCTGGTGCCCCAAAGAAAATTGTTTATTTCATAGCAAGAGTTTATGAGAAACTATCAAGTAGAGTACGCTACGGGCCCACAGGAGAATGTACCCCCTTTTTTAATGTAAAAAGAGGCATCCGACAGGGCTGTGTTCTAGCCCCAATATTGTTTTCATTATTTATTAATCAAGTTGACATAACATTAAGACAGATACCTGCGGATGCCCCCCCATTGATAGATGGCAAGGTTGGTCCTATTTTACTATATGCAGACAATGTTGTTTTATTATCACGCACTCCGATTGGAATCCAGCGGCTTATTAATAATTTTATCCTGTTTATCAAACAGAGAAAACTTTTAATTAACAAGTCGAAAACATTTGTTATGACGTGTGGGAAAAATGTTAAATCAACTAGGAATTTTTATATAGAGAACAATAAAATGCAGTCGGCCAAATCGTTTTGTTAGCTGGGTATAACATTTGCTGGTAATGGGAAATGGACATGTGAACATGAAAATGTGAGTTACAAGATGGGCAGGAATACTAACAGTATTTTTAGATTTTCTGCAGAATTGGGGGATGGTCGGGTAAAAGATATGGTTGCCATTTACAATGCTAGGTGTGTGTCCTCTGCACTCTATGGGGCAGGAGTTTGGGGACACTGCTATGATAAGTTACTTCAGAAAGACGAAAACACCTTCCTTAAACGTTTGCTGAGTGTGCCAACATCGGCTTCTATGGAATTGGTACACCAAGAAGTGGGAATCAAATATATCTCGGACCTAGTTACTCTACGCTCCCTTTTATTGTGGAGATCTATTTGGTCTAAGGAAGAAACGCTATTTACTCAATCAATTATCAAAGACTGTTTGAAGTTGAATTACTGTTTTTCGTATTCCCTGGCTAAGCTTTATCCATCATTGGTATAGTTTGTTGTTTAATTGCACCATTCAGGTGGAGCCGAAGTATGCGGCCTCCAACGCTAAGAATGAGCTAAAAACAACCTTTTTAGCATATAAAAGGGAGATTCGTGAGAGAATAATTGGGGAACAACCTACCCTCGTATTTTATCAGCAACTATGGCTTTCAGGTATATTTGGCCGAAGTGACTAGAATTTCTCACTGCTTTGTATTGACACGCTTAAGGTTAGGGATTGTTCACCATCTTGTGGCTTTTCCGACTATGAAAAGAAGTTCTACTTCTGTTTGCCCATGTGATAATATATCCTCCCAAAGCTGTTGTCACTTTTTACTGTTCTGTAAATGTTACTCTTTTTTAAGGAAGTATTATTTAAAACCTATCTTTTTAAAATATAATGTAAGATCAACTAAAAATGCCATGAAGGTATTGTTTTCCCTGGAAGGTTCAGACGTATGCATCTTATATTTTAAAATGTATTGCTGCTAGGAAATCTATTAACTTTTGAATTTGAATGCCGTGCAGTTGATGCCGGCCGCTAGATGGTTTGCAGACACGGACGTCTGGGAGGAACAATTGCTGGCGGGTAAGGTGATGGTACAGGAGCTCTAAGTGGCACTAATGCAAGGAAGGGGGCAAGCAAGACTTTGCCCTACATTGTGAGAAATACAGCGAACGTTTGGCACCGCTTTGTTGAGAGGGTGCTCCGGGCGGCGCCCTTCCACAGGGATTTGTTGCTGTGGATCCTGGCACCCATGGTATCGTTGGAGGAGCAGATGTCCTTCCGGGCCTGGCGGAAAGGAGGCTGTGAGACCTTGGCAGATCTGTACCCAACTGATGTGGAATTTTAGTTTGCGATCTGAACATCATCTGCGCCAGCTTGTCACCTATGTACTACGTGCACGGCAGCCATTTTAGGTCACCTATGTACTACGTGCACGGTGGCCATTTTAGATATCATGGTCTCCCTGTCCACGATCAATCGCCAGCGCGCCCCTCTGACCCAGCAAGCATCCTCCGCGCACCCTGGCTCCCCCTCCCTCCCCCTCATGAGCGTGACCCTTCTGCATGACCCTGTCCTTGGGAGTCACGCCAGCGCCTGACCAACACCTCCTTTCCTTCCATGAATGCCCCTCTGTTGATAAACCTCCCCTCTGCACTGGATTGTCCACGCAGCATGAATACCACTCCATTGATGGCCCCTCACCCCGTGTCCGACTGTCCACACAGGTCCGAGGCCATTGCCTAAGCCGGGAGATATCATTTACTGCCCCTTATTGTATGAGGTCGCTCTCCTTCAAAGGACCCTCTATTGATCCAGGCCTCCCCACCCCCTGTGATATGATCAGGCGCACACATCCTAAGACTCGACGGAACACTTAGCTGCGTGATGACCCCCTCCTCTTATCAGCAGGTTGAGGACCTCTATTGTGAAGGTATATGGGGGTGGGATTGACACGAGGATTACGGGGATGTCTTTTCCTTTATGCTACAATGTTCTGATTGTAATAAAGAAAGGTCACATGCCATAAACCAGTGTATAAGAGGCCAGGCCTCCGAGAGGCTGTTAGAGCACCTCGAGACGATACCTTGTTGTCTGATCTGATGTGTTCTGCTCCGTCGGAATAAAACTTCTGTTTCCTGCCTTCTGGTCTCCGGCGCCTGCCTCATTGCTTGGTAAACTTGAATGGTACAAGGGCGGTTAGCGCCGGGCAAATCTTGAGAAAGGTCCTAGCCCTACCTTTTTCCACAATTGGCGTCCCAAAGCGTGGGGCCCATCAGCGACACGTGGATCCAGTGGGAGAGGTCCCGATGACAGAGTGAACGACTGCAACGATCGGGAAGAGCTCGTGTCCGATAGACCCTCGTCTGACAGCCGATCATCCGACCTTCACTAGTTCTGAACAGACCTCTCTCGAGTGATCTACGGTCCTGACTGGGAACCATCAGGAGTGCCACGAACATCACGAAGGAGAGAGGACGATCGGGCGCTGGATCCAGAGGACAGGAAACCGTCCATGCGGTCCGGGTAAGGTCGTGTAAACACGACGAATTGAGAAAATTGTTTTTGTTTGGATAATACTAGTATTACGCTTTGTTGAAACGTCTGGAGATCCGCTGTCTGCAAACGGAGAAAACAACAGGCTCTCTCTTTGCAAACAGTGAAGGATAGGTAACGCAGACTTTTGTCCCCGTTGTAATCCGTCGTGCCTATCTTCCTCCCCCACTGTTTCCCGAACTGTCGTTCGTGGATTATTGTCTGGAGATTCTTTTTCTGCAAACAGGGAAGAACAAGGTCTCTCTTTGCAGGGAGAGAAAGAGTAGGTAACGATAACTTTTCGTGCCCACTTATTCTCCCCACAGAATTGTTTTGATTGACCGATTATTCGGTATTGGTTCGTTTGAGGTATTCACCGCCGGCAAACAACGGAGAATAGAAATATTCTGTCTAGTCTTTGCCCGCCGTGATAAGATAGGTAGTGCAGACTTTTGTCCCCGTTGTAATCCGTCATGCCTATCTTCTCCCCACTGGTTGGTAGCCTGTTTAGCCCGGACCGCTTATTAGAGATGGACCATCCAGCTCCACTGGAGGGCACCCCTAATAAGGACATGTTCACTAAGTATGGACTAATCGCTATAGCTTACACTAAACTATGGCATAAATATACAAGAAAGAACCCTGAAAGTCAGTGGCCACTGATAGGTTCCTTTAATGAAAATAAAATAAGAACATTAGAAATAGCGCTCCAGAAGAATAAGACCACGCCCACTATGCTCGACAGTATCGGCATGTGGCGCAAAGAAACGGAACAACGAAAGAAAAGAGAAGAAGCAAAAATAGGGAAAGAATTACGAAAGGCAGCCCACCTAGCCGCAAAGCAACTAGAAGAGGAAATAAAAGAAAGAAAAGAAGCTACACAAAACCAGGAATCAGGGTCAACAGGCCAATGTCCTGTTAGGACCCCCTCTGCACTCTACCCTGAATTGCCCTCCAAACAACGAGCAAACGATGAGTTACTGCTAGGTCCCCCAATCATCTACATGCCCCCTCCATATGCCCCCAGCCAACAAAACCTGCAAGCCCCGAGTGTGAGTGAAAGTGACCCTAGCGCTAGTGCACCAGCCCTCACGGCCTCTGCGCCAGCCACATTAACAACTTCGTCAGGCGATCCCGAGGCTAGCAAACAATCATCAGCCAGGCTAAATAGGTTGAGCAAAGATGAGCGGGATGGGATCGACAAAATAGCAAAGACTTTAGTAGAACGAAGGGAGAGCGAAGATTATACAATGAGTGTATATAATTCACATGCCGACAGCCACAGACGGCATTTCATCTTGCGATTCAGCTACTACACCCTGAACGCGTATGAAGATAGGTATCAGAGTAAGGGTCCCGCTAAACTAACAACACTGTATAGGAAAATTGATGTTGGAGATGGGACTGAACGTGAGGCGACGGAGCTCTTCATGCAGATGCTTGAGGTCTTCCGCCACCTCACGGAACAAAAACCAGAAGCCAAGGCTACGGTCCCTGAAACAACCTCGGTAGAAGTAGCCAATACTATGATGCCTATCAGAGAAGCGGCTCCTTACTGGATCCCGCCACGGGGCCAGGGAACGAGCGATGATATTAATAATGAAAATGCAAAGGGGAGGGTTGTGTACAATTGGGTTTACCAACCATGGGACCGACAGGATATCCTAACCTTCAAACAAACCCTGCCCGATTTAAGAAAGAACCCGACAGCATTTTATACCGAATTAGGCACAGCCTTGGGTTCGACAATAATGACTTTAGCAGACATTGACTTGTTCTTTGGGTTATGTCTGCCAGCTGACGTGTGGAAGCAAATCCGGAAGGCTGACCACACGGACCTGTTTGGACATACCTGGGACCAACTCGGTAAACTAGATAGACAGCGAGAGCCGGGGAGTAAACCAGTGAAGGACATACTGGAACTCCCGGACAAACTAGTCCAGAAGTTAAAAACACTGGTCCCGGAAAGAAAAGTAGACTGGTCGATAGTCACGGCCTGTCGACAGAAACCCCAGGAAGATGTGTCAGAATACTTCTCCCGATTCGAGACAGTGTTCTCCGACTACAGTGGCCAAGACATGACCACCGCAACCGGACAACACCTGTTTGTACAAAATTATGTAAAGGGACTAACACAAGAAATCTCCCAAAAACTGCAGACGAGTGAGAGTAGTTGGGGGGCCTCCAAACCCGCAGCTATCCTTCAGATGGCTCAGTATTACGAGCACCAAAAGAATGAGAATGATAGGGCGTCCGAGAAAAAGAAGAAAGATTTAAAGGAAAGGGTAATGATAGCCCAGATACAGGGTATAGCGGTAGGACGGGAACACCAAAGGGGGAACTACCAATCAACCACCCCCAGAGATCTACCTCCTAAAGATCACACCCCAACATCCCACACTGGACGTAGAGACATCAGCAATGACCAATGCGCCTTCTGCAAAGGGTTCGGCCATTGGAAATCCCAGTGTCCGGTTTTGCTAGAAGTTAATAGAAATAGGGACTCCAGGGATGTGTCAGGTGGTCAGAGAAATAGAGTACAAGGACGAGGGAGCACCAACGACACCAGCAATGACAGATCAGGGAGACTGAACACATTTGACCGTCCCCGACAGAACCAATATCAGCTGTCCGAAGGTGAAAATGCCCCCGACTTTGCATAGGACTGCCAGGGGCAAGGGAGGGATCCAGTCGAGCTCTGTGTTGACCAGCAAGGTCCTTATGTCACCGCTAAGGTCCTGGGTTCAGAGTCTCCATTCTTGGTAGACACTGGGGCGACACGTAGTGTGTTATCAAAACGACTGATTCCGAGGGCACCCTTGTCTGGCTCACACATAACGTCGATAGGTTTCGATGGAACGCCCTCCACTAACCCCCTGTCCGTACCTATTACCTTTGACCTAGAAAACAACACCACTGACGCGACATTTCTGCTCTCCTCCAACTCCCCTGACGCCATTATGGGCATTGACTTGCTGAAACATTTTCGAGCTACCATTAGGTGTTCCCCAGATGGAATACGAGTCATCCTGTACGACAACCCAGACATGCCCAGATCCCGTCCCCCACGACACATGTGCTCCATAACTGACGCTGACCTGTCCCTGCTTGACACCCTGCCTCCGTACCTGTGGGCCAAAAATGACTCTGATGTGGGGCGAATGATGATTGATCCTATTCACATAACCGTACGACAGGACGCTATGCTCCCGAAACTCCCGCAATATCGGATATCGCCAGAGGGTGAGAAGGCACTGGTAGCGATCATTCAGTCTCTGGTAGATGCAGGAGTGGTTGAAGAAGTGATTAGCAACGTCTGCAACAGCCCAATCCTACCTATTGTTAAGAAGCAAGGTGAAGGAGATGAGAAAGCGTACCGCTTCATCATCGACTTGCGAGAGATTAACAAAGTGGTTGTACCCCAATATCCTGTAAGCATGAGCGAATTTTGCGGATCTCGCGTTCGCGAATTTTGCGGATTTGCGGATTCGCAATCCGCAAAATCCGCGAATTCCCGCGAATTTGCGGATTTTTTTTTTTTTTGTGTTCGCCCGTGTTTCTGCCAGTTCGCGAGGGTTTTGTACACTTTCGCAAATTGCGAACTTACCTGTCGGGTCGCAAGTTTCGCGAACTTGTTGTTTCTACGTGTCCAGCCTGTTTGGGACACTCTTCTTCATCACTGCCACTTTCTGTCACCACTGCCACTCTCTGACTACTCATGCCACCCTCTGGCCCACCCATGCCACCCTCTGTTTCATCACCACACCCTCTGGTTGTCCAGTGTACATTATTTTCGGCAAAGCAAATCACACCTTCCCTGCCTCAAGTGACCTGAATTAATTTGGGGCTGATTAATGTGTCACAGAATATTTTTTTAGCTGGCACCTGCTTCCTTAGTGCGCCCTGATTAGTGATCTTTTGCACTTGCTAAGTGCTTTCATTGTTGCAAAATTAGTTACAACACCTGCCCTGCCCCAACTGACAATAATGAATTAGGGGCTGATTAATGGATTTTAACTTCCAGCCTGGCTCCTGCTTGTCTCCCTTAGCTGTAATTCAGGACCTTTGTGGCATATGTGTAACTATTCTGAAGTTCAGAGCAGGGTCACATAATAGTTTCAACTGGCAACTGAACTCTGGAGGGGCCCCTCAGGAAGCACTACAGGAAATGGCTACTAATGATGAGCCTGAACTTTTGAACCTGGTAAGTAGTTACTTTCAGTTTTGCTAAAATCGTATTTCTGCAATTTTGCACTTATTCGCGGGGCGCGAACTCACGCGAACTCACGCGAACAGTGCGAGCAGTGCGAGCAAAATCCGCTGCTCGCGGATTTGCGGATTTTGCGGGAGATTCGCAAATCTCGCGGATTGCGGATTTCCCGAAAATCCGCAAAATCCGCGAGCGGAACGGATTTTCCGCCCACACCTAATATCCTGTAGTCTCCGATATCACCACCATTCTGACCCTCATCCCGTCCACTGCCACCACCTTCACTGTTATCGACCTTAAGAACGCGTTTTTCTCTATCCCCATCCATCCAGACAGCCGTTATCTCTTCGGCTTCACTTTAAAATCCCGCTCGTACCGATTTTGTAGAGCTCCCCAGGGGTACACTGAAAGTCCCAGCATTTACAGCCAGGCCCTCAAAAGGCAGCTAGATGCCTTCCAGCTACCAGATGGAGTGGTGTTGATTCAATATGTTGACGATATCCTTTTGGCAGCCGACACCACCCCGCTTGCAACAACAGCCACTGTCCAGCTCCTACACTTTCTTGCAGAAAATGGCCATAAAGTCTCCAAAAAGAAGTTACAGTTCTGCCAGCCACAAGTGACTTACCTAGGCCATCTCCTGTCCAAAGAAGGGAGGAAACTTACACCCGACCGAATCCAAACCATCCTAGACACCCCCATCCCAAAAACACAAAAGCAGGTCCGCTCTTTGGTCGGCCTAACCTCTTTTTGCAGACAGTGGTTGCCTAATTACAGCCTCATTGTGAAACCATTACTTGCCCTGCTGACCAAAGATGTCCCCTCCCCGCTTCCTTGGACCGCTGAGTGTCAAGCCTCCTTTAAGGAATTACGGGATGCACTCTGCTCAGCGCCTGTCCTAGGAACCCCGGATTACTCCAAACCCTTCTCCCTGTTCACCCACGAAAGGGAGGGATGCGCATTGTCTGTCCTAACTCAATCAATTGGTCCTAAGCAGCGCCCTTGTGCCTACTTCTCCGCCACTCTTGATCCTGTAGCCAGAGCTTTACCTGCCTGCCTTCGAGCGGTAGCTGCCGCTGCTGTTTCTATCCGCCAGAGCGAAGGAATCGTACTTTCAAACTCCCTCACTGTGCTAGTACCCCATGCAGTCGACACCCTCTTGAACCAGACAAAGACCCAACACCTGACTAGCGCACGACTGACAGGGTACGAGTTGACTCTGCTTGCACCCCACATCACACTAAAGAGATGCACGACTTTGAATCCTGCCACATTGCTACCTCTGCCTGAAAATGACCCCGACATTCCTCCCATCCACGACTGTGTGACCCTCACGGACGAACAAACTAGGAGTAGGGTTGACCTCCGAGACACTGCTTTTACTGACCCCGATGGAGAGCTATGGGTAGACGGCTCATGCATCAAACTCCCAGATGGCACCACTTCAGCTGCCTATGCAGTAACGACAGCCCGAACAGTAGTCGAGACAGCCTGCATCACACAACGATCTGCCCAGGCAGCAGAGCTGACAGCCCTCACACGAGCATGCATCATAGCCGCAGGGACCACCGCGAACGTATATACGGACAGCCAGTATGCCTTCGGAGTGGTCCACCATTTTGGGCTCCTGTGGAGGGAGAGGGGATTCCTGACGTCCCACGGCACCCCAATCCTCCACGGAGACCTAGTTTCCGCTCTGATCGAAGCAGTTCTCCTCCCCAAACGATTAGCGGTGATCAAATGTCAGGCACACAAAAGGGTGACAGACTTAGTCGGACAAGGGAATGCATTAGCCGACATTACTGCACGAACCACTGCTGAGAATAGGACAACGACACGCATGTATGTGACCAGGTCACAAGCAGAAACATGGAGTGACACGAGGGTAATGATCAGGGACATGCAGTCGGCCAGCACCCCTCACGAGCTGACTAAGTGGGCAAGGGTGGGTTTGAAGGATGAGGAGGGCTGCTGGCGAACGAAGGATGCAAACAAATGGTTGCTGCCCGACTCATATCTGATCCCCATACTGACGATGGCACATTCCCCCGCACACATAGGATCTGCACCCATGATCGAACTCATTTCCAAAGTCTGGCACAACGACAAAATCCCTGACTCAGCCAGACGCCTAGTTCAGCAGTGCCTTATCTGTCTGCAACACAACCCCGGGAAAGGAACTGTAGTACCCCGGGGAGGGTTTGGGACCCCCAATCACCCCTTTGAGGTCCTTCAGATGGACTACATCCAACTAGAGAGATGCCAAAGCCTGAAGTATGTACTAGTCATCGTATGTGCCTTCAGCAAATGGGTGGAGGCCTATCCAACCCGTGACAACACTGCCATGACTACTGCCAAAGTACTACTGAAGGAATTCTTCCCTCGCTATGGCCTTTGTCGAATTTTATGGAGTGACAATGGCCCCCACTTCATAGCTGAGGTTATCCAATTAATCCTAAAGGGGTTGGGGGTGAAGCAACGGTTTCATGCGGTCTTCCACCCCCAATCCGCCGGTCTAGTGGAACGCCATAATGCCACACTGAAGCTGAAACTGGCAAAAATAGTGGCCACCACTGGACTTAACTGGCCGGATGCCCTCCCACTGGCTTTGTTATCGATGCGCTCCACTCCCACCAAGCACCATTTGACCCCGTACGAAGTCGTGTTTGGGCGACCGATGAATCTCTGGACTGCTCCCAAACCGACCTCCATTCATGACGTCCCGGACGTCCTACTGTCTGATTATTTGTGCAAGTTAACTAAAACGTTGTCTGTCATTCATCAACAGGTGCAGCAGGCCATCCCCGATGCTTCCAGGGGCCCCGGCCATGACATCCAACCGGGAGATTTCGTGTTGATACGAAATTTCCAGCGAACCAAGAGTCTGGAACCTCGGTGGACGGGCCCCTGGCAAGTGCTGATCACCACCCGAACGGCACTCCGAGTGGAGGGGAAGAAGCACTGGCTGCACGCGCATCATTGCCGGAAGGTCTCTGCAAACCTGGCCACAACAGAAAACGTCAGCGCCCAAGAAGCCCGACCGATATTGGACTGTTATCCCGATACTGAGGCACTCGAACTTGCAAAATTCTCTGATCCCACTGTGCCATCCAGAGAAGGGTATTTCCTGCGTCGAAAGGAGGGAGTTTCGGCTAAGTAGGCCACGGACTAAGTTAAATCTCAGAACGGTGACCTAAACACAATCAAGGGTTACCGGGAGAGAAGCTAAACGAAGTCTGTGGTTCTGCCCACTACCGAGCCCCTTGAAGGTGATGGAAGCGCCAGATAAGAAGATGATGGAAGCGCCAGATAAGAAGATGATGGAAGCAACAGGAAATACCCAGTATAGAAATCCAAAGACTGACAACTTGCACAAATCAAAGACAATTGCACTCTTCATTGTCTTCCTCTTCTGCCTCCTCCTCATGACCTCCTTCTGGATTCTGGAGGAAAGCACACCGGCTCATGAGGCATTGCTACCTACTGCACAGCCAACACCCCTGAAAGAGCATCACCTAATCTCTCTGTCGCCTCAGCTCCGAGAAAGGCGCAGGGAATTCTGGAACAATTCCTTCGTGCAACTGTTGCACCAACACAACCTTGCTGCGAATGCTACGAACTGTTGGATCTGCGGCTTGCTCCCGCATGCCACTGGACACTCCATCCCCTTCATCCCTTCACCCTTCTCAGTTCACGGCTCTTGCCTCGCCTGGTTGATCCTCATGCAAGAGAGCCACAAGGACAACGCCACCTCCAGCCGGACAGTGTCACACTTCTACTCTGGGTTCTGGCTGAACAAAACAGGAAAGACCCCTGCTGCCCTGTGTCCTGCGCTCGCAGGCGCCACCTTCCTCAAAGACATTCCAGCCAAAGAACGAGTCGAAGTGCAGGTGCTCCACAATCCAGCCAGAACCACCTTCTCTCATCTGCAAAAACAAACTACCGCCACCTTGACTGTGGCCCTGTCTGTTATCAATGTCACAGGTCTCGTGTGTCTCGAAGGCCATGGAACGCAGCTGGTGGGTCACAGCGCCTGCCGAATCACCAGAACATTGGACTCAGCTGACCCCCCTTCCTTTGTTGCTTCTCCGAACATGTACTTTGTGTGTGGCACCAGAGCTTACACCTGGCTCCCGAAGGGTTGGAAGGGTATCTGTTACATTGCCTTCGTTCTTCCACCCACATATGTAGCCCCTGCCAACCATCACCGGCAGAGGCGTGCAGACGACCTTGGACAAGCCGACTCCACCGGAGCACA
The DNA here is from genome assembly GCF_964263255.1 of Lissotriton vulgaris. Taxonomy (NCBI): domain Eukaryota; kingdom Metazoa; phylum Chordata; class Amphibia; order Caudata; family Salamandridae; genus Lissotriton; species Lissotriton vulgaris. The sequence goes on along the minus strand of NC_141689.1, from coordinate 252,765,901 downwards.
GTTCCTGGATGCAGCAAAGGGACTTGTTCCTCTGTGGGGCCCAATGGCAAACAGCCGTGCTATCCGACACCTGACCCAGGCAGTAGAAACAACGATCAACATCACGGCTGGCATCCTCGCCAACAACACTGCGGAGCTTCAGGCGGTCCGCCTTGTGACCCTTCAAAATCGTCTTGTCCTAGACGTGGTCCTAGCCGACCGAGGAGGAGCATGCCGCATCATCGGATCCAGCTGCTGCACCTACGTGCCAGACAACTCGCCTTCAGTCTACAAAGCCATTGAACACCTCCACAGACTGTCCTCAGAGGTTCACCAAGAACAGGAAGGATGGTCGCTGGGGAGCTGGTTTTGGGACACTTTGAAGAACTGGGGTTGGAAGTTGTTCTCCGTCGTGCTGATACCTGTTGTGATATTATGTGGGTGTTGCTTAGGTATCCAATGTCTGCCACCTTTGTGCGGCCTTGTTTCTAACTGTATGTGCCCAAAGACTTTGGACTTCCGAAATGAGCACATGAGCCCCCTCTATGAAGTAGAAATACGTGGCCTTATGGGGATAAATTCAAACTGACAAGTTGGCGAGACATGTTAAAAGGGAGGACTGTGGAATTTTAGTTTGCGATCTGAACATCATCTGCGCCAGCTTGTCACCTATGTACTACGTGCACGGCAGCCATTTTAGGTCACCTATGTACTACGTGCACGGTGGCCATTTTAGATATCATGGTCTCCCTGTCCACGATCAATCGCCAGCGCGCCCCTCTGACCCAGCAAGCATCCTCCGCGCACCCTGGCTCCCCCTCCCTCCCCCTCATGAGCGTGACCCTTCTGCATGACCCTGTCCTTGGGAGTCACGCCAGCGCCTGACCAACACCTCCTTTCCTTCCATGAATGCCCCTCTGTTGATAAACCTCCCCTCTGCACTGGATTGTCCACGCAGCATGAATACCACTCCATTGATGGCCCCTCACCCCGTGTCCGACTGTCCACACAGGTCCGAGGCCATTGCCTAAGCCGGGAGATATCATTTACTGCCCCTTATTGTATGAGGTCGCTCTCCTTCAAAGGACCCTCTATTGATCCAGGCCTCCCCACCCCCTGTGATATGATCAGGCGCACACATCCTAAGACTCGACGGAACACTTAGCTGCGTGATGACCCCCTCCTCTTATCAGCAGGTTGAGGACCTCTATTGTGAAGGTATATGGGGGTGGGATTGACACGAGGATTATGGGGATGTCTTTTCCTTTATGCTACAATGTTCTGATTGTAATAAAGAAAGGTCACATGCCATAAACCAGTGTATAAGAGGCCAGGCCTCCGAGAGGCTGTTAGAGCACCTCGAGACGATACCTTGTTGTCTGATCTGATGTGTTCTGCTCCGTCGGAATAAAACTTCTGTTTCCTGCCTTCTGGTCTCCGGCGCCTGCCTCATTGCTTGGTAAACTTGAATGGTACAAGGGCGGTTAGCGCCGGGCAAATCTTGAGAAAGGTCCTAGCCCTACCTTTTTCCACACTGAAACCTTCTTGACATATGAACAGGCGGAGGAGGCTTTCGCCCTGGGTAGAGGACAGTTCCTGCATTACCAGGAACTACGGGACGTAGTGAGGTCGCTATGGGCACAGTACTTAGAGATCCCCCCAATGACCTACACTCTGGACGTAATACTGTCATGTGGTAGAGGCCGTCGACTTGTCTCCCTGCTGTATGCGGCCATGCGTAGGGACTCTACCCCGCCAGTCCCTCCGACGTGGGCGGCTTGGGAGGAGGATTTGGGTGCCTCAGTGGAGCAGGAGCAACGCAAGGGTATTGATGCCCTTACTAAGAAGGTCTCTTGTAATGCGCGCTTTAAGTTAATACATTTCAATTTCCTGCACCGCACGTATATCACCCCGATCTTGCTACAGCGTTACTCCCCGGGCAGGAGGGATGATTGCCCCAGATGTGGCGTAGGGGGAGCAGAGTTCCTGCACTTGGCCTGGGGATGTCCAATGGTCCAGAGCTTTTGGGGGACGGTGGTGGAATATATTATTGCCGCAACGGGGATGCGCATTACGCTAACACCTTTGCACTGCCTGCTTGCGTTGGTACCTAGGCCAAAGAAACGGAAATTGGCTTATAAATTGATGCAATTGATGCTAGTGCTGGCCAGGCGCAGAGTGGCTATCGCTTGGATCGGTCAGAGGGCTCCGGAGATTTCTAAGTGGCTGAGTGATGTGCGGGAATGGTCCCTAGCAGAAGAGACACATATGCAGAGCTGTAGAAGGGACGAGAAGCTACAGGAGGACCTGCTGGCTTGGCGCGTGCTGTGTTCCATGATAGAGGTCCTAGACCAGGCCACCCATAGTGAGTCGGAGGGGACGAGTGGAGAATTATTCTCACCGATGGCTTCAGACCCTGAGGAAGATAATTGGGGACGCCCTCGGAGTAATGTACAGTGTGGTGTGGGGACTGGCCCAGCGCTCACAGAATGCTAACTGGTATCTGATACTTTGAAGTGTGTCATGAGTAACTATGTATCTCAATATGACCTCTAGTCAACCAGTCGATCCTTAATGAGTCTTCAATGTGCATATATGATGTTTTGATGCTGATGGGGGGGGGGGGTCTCGTTGTTTGTTTATTGTCTTACAGATAAATGACAAAAATAAAGTTTATAAAAAAAAAAACTTTTGAGTTTGAACATTTATATGCAATGATTTAAGCAACCAGAAAGCACGAAAGCACTTTATGGTATCCTTTGGAGACAGGATATGAATATGTGATTTATATATAGCACCTTATGTGATTAACTTGGGTTGTCACGTACTGGTTGTAATATTTAATTCAGTATTAGTGGCACATTGTACCTTTGCGAATTTGCACGATATGTAAAATTGCACATGTCATTTTTCCATGTTACCCATCCTGCCAAGTAAATATTTGAGTTTTTAAAGTAGGCCGTTAATATTAGATTTTGTATTTTAACAAGATGCATATATGGTTGTTATTGACAAACCGAATAAAGCTTTTTGACTTGACTTGACTTGCCTGGGTACACCACAACAAACGAATTAATCACATACGACAAATTGCTATTGATAATGTTGAAACAAACTTGTTTCACGATATACAAGCTTTGTATCATTTGTCAACAACTTTTATCACTTGTCATGTCTCAAACCGTATGCACCTCAGTTTGTTGTGCTGAGGTTATAGCCAACAATATTTTCTTCCCATTTTCATGACTTGAGGTAATAAAAATAAGATGAGATCAAATTCTTATCTCTTTGTGCATAATATTTGTAAAAAAACGAATAAAACGTGTTCTGCTTTATAATGCAAAATTCAAAACGTTTAGCTAAGGGGAGTCAGAGAGAGCAGTGTTTGTACCTTCCTAGTAGAAAGCGAGTTATTGGAACATCTGTGTAAGGACCAGGCACAATGAGGTAGGATGAAGAACAGAAGTCAATGCAAGGACCACATGACCACGCGCCCAATGAGCGCTCTTTTGTCTCTCTTTGTAAAGGTATGTTTGTATGGACCCGCATGTGGCAAACCAGTCACTCGGGTAGCTCACATTAGGCAATGTTTACCTGGATCTTGATGAACACAATACACCCCCTTTTCACCTTTTTTGACTCATTGTATGTACTCAAGACGAAATGTTAGCATGATCGTTTGCTGTCTTTTCATGATGGCTCTTAAATATTCAAAAGTCTCCTGAGCACCAATTATTGTCATAATTCAAAAGCCCGCTACCACTTGTTAATCTTTTTTTTTTGCTTTATTTGCAATCTTCCATGCACCTACACACATTTCAGCAGATTTCGTAGCCAACACATGTTTCATCATTCGGTAAATCTACCATCGACTTCATCAGGGCTACAAAAACAAATAATAACCCTCCTTTGTAACACACTTCAGTCATATTGACATAACCAAAATGCATCCCCGTAAAGATTATTTTTAGGTGAAAACCGAAATAAGAATTGGAAAATATAGTAGTACATTCAGATTATAGGCCACCAGACACCACTAACCATGTATTAATGACCACCCCCATGACACAGTAATGATAAAGGGAGAAGAAACAAAAGGATTTTTTTAGAAAATAAGGTTGCAATATAGCTGAGACAAAAATAGATATGGATTTTGAGGAGAATCAAAAACCCTTCTAAATAAGTCCTACACCTCGTTAACAAATTACAATGTAATAGCAGCTGGCACCCAGAAAACAATGTTGATTCCCTATAGACTCTGTTCTACTCACGTCTTGAAATCAGAAGTACAATCCCTAAAATCGCATCTACTTTATAGTATTAATATTTGAAAAGATCCTATAGTCAAGAATAAAAGAAACATAAAACATATAACTAGATTCCAACGTAAACTACAACACTCTAAAGATTCATGTGTGACCTCTTGCATCTCACCAATCCCTATCTGTAACCGCAGGAGTGTATATATAGATAAGTATCTACCCTAAAATCTGTGATGACCTATCATGAATATCACAAGTTCGTATGGTCACTCTTACTCATTTTTCTCCGTAGTAATCATTCACAGTAGTGTTTAAATTATCTTGCTAAACATAGTATTACCCACACTCATCTCAATACTATATCCGTTTATTAGTCCAACCTAACATCCAAATAGCACATTGCACTAATAATGTACCGAACATAAATAATATATTTATGTTGGGTACATAATTAGTGCAATGTGCTACTTGGAAGCATAAATATTATGTTTATGTTCGCTACATAATTAGTGCAATGTGCTATTTGGAAGCATACATATTATATTTATGTTCGTTTATAATTAGTGCAATTCTTATTTCAGTGTGGTTGGGGGGAGGGCACCCCTTTGGAGCATGTGTGGATAATGGTGGGCTTTCTGTTTTCACCAAAATACTAATCTTCACGAAGATACATTTTGGTTATGTCAATATGACTGAAGTGTGTTACTAAGGAGGGTTGTAATTTGGTTTTGTAGCCCTGATGACGTAGATGGTGGATTTACCGAATGACAAAACACATGTCGGCTACGAAATCTGCACATGTGTTTTTAGGTTGTGTATATTAACACCACTTCTTAAGTTTGTCCTCAAAATTATGTAACTAACAATGAGGAGAATAGTATTGTCATAGCGTGTGTCGTACTACAGCCCAAAAGTCAATAAAAGAGCTAATATTCCAAAACTGAAATGGAACAAGCATTGGCAAAACCAGTAGTCTGCCTTTAATGTGCTAACACAGTGTTACCACATAAGAGCGAGACAGGAAGCCAGCAGGCGTGGGCAGAAAGGTCGATTGTTGTAAAGAAGGTCCTCATTATTCATTAAGTTCATTGCAAGCACTTGAGTGGAGGTTGCAGAATACTCCTAAACAGCCAATCCCATTAGCTGAGAGACGTGAACTCCACTGGGCTGAGCTAAGACATGATTGACAGATTCTCAAGTCAGTTGCTGAAAGAGGCTAATCGGAGAAAGCCAGTGCTTGAATGGGGCGGACCCAAAGCCCACTCTATGTAGTATTAGCAATAGGTCTGTTGCTGGAAGCCTCACCAAACCCCAGAGCGAAAAGGAGACACAAATGAATATGGGACGAACACCGAATAATATTGAACACAAGAAACACATGTCCAGCTTTACATTAATAGATGGACAGCACGAATATACATGTGCATTTATCCTTTCAATTAGAAGCACTTCCAGGTTTCTGGTCTGACAGCATGATGCCAGAACCAGCTCTAGTGTTTTTTGCAATTGTTTTTAGCGCACGATATTTCCATTAAAGCAGTGTTTTGCAAGAGAGGTGTTAACAGCAAATTGTGCGTGCGAACATTTGTACAGAACTCACATTTTGACATTGTTTGTGCCTCATTTGAAACCTGGCGCAGTAAACCGAAATGAGGCCGTAAATATCTTATTACTAGGGGGCTTGATTACCAGTTGCCCATTAGATTCAGTGGTAACACCACACGCAAGGTTACATTCACAGCAGACCAGTAATTACTGGTCAGGGCGGACTGGCCTACAGGGCAATCAGACCTTGGCTGACAGTGCGAGGCTTATTTTTTGGCTGTTTATCGGCCTGTTTTATCGTAGGCTGGGACAGCTTGCACTTGTAATTTCCATGATATTAAAACAAACATTGGCTACAGCCAGCTCAAATCCATGCAATCTGCCGTGCATTGCAACACGCGTATTCAGGGTTTCTTTATAAGCTCAAATCAGCTCCCGTTTGCACACCGAAGCATATTTCTTTAGCTATTTTATTCATTAATCGGGCCACTTTTATTCTGCTGCCCGGGTTTATTTTCTGTCCTAGTTCGACCTTGTTACTCTGCCAGTTTTTAGGTCTCGCCTAAGCGCGCGGAAGCGCGTTCTCGTCGAGAACCTATTGTCGCCGTGTCTGCTTCCCAGGAGACAATCCTGGCCGCGCGCATCGCCTTGGAGGCGATTTGTAACTGGCACGCGCCGCGCTCGCAGTGGCTGTCTCCTGGGAAGCGCAAACATACACAGGCACACCTCCCCCTGCACGCATGTGCACACACACACGAGCGCACATACACGCACGCACACAGAGACACTCTCCCCCCACCCCCACCGTCGCACACAGAGACACACACACAGGAGCGCACATACACGCACACATACAGAGACACCCCCGCCATCGCACACATACACACACACACGCGCACACACCCTCACACACACACACACACACACACACGAGCGCCCCCCAAGGCCCACTTATCGCCAATCCGTTGTTCTGTCGCCTCCGCGGGGCTCTCCCTCAGGCATGGGAGCCCCGCGTCACCACTGCTCCTCGGACCAGGAACTCCGTGGGCTCGGGCTTCGCGCACAAGACGGAAGTCCCGCCCCCACGCTAGGTTTCGTTTTCGAGTGCGCGCGCACATAACCTTTTGAGAGGAGTGCAGTAGACTGGGTGAGAACAAACTCAGCTATATTGCACGACATATGCATATATTATACTCTGCTAAATGGGTCTATGCTTATTGGAATATGTCAAGTGAGGCCATTTTCATTTGAATATATATTCGACGAGGCCATTTTCGTTCCAATTTCATTTTTGCTCCAGAGTACTAGTTAAGCTAGTCAGTTAAGCACTCCCTCCTAACAGCTGATGTGGCCCATAAACCATGAGTGGGATTTCCAGCAGACAAATACAGCTTTTCTTCCTTTTGAGGTTAGTACATCGAGTAATATTTAATTGAGTAATACCAGCACCTGTTACTTAGACCATTTTGACATGTGTTAACTGCGGAAGTAAGCACAATAGAAAAATAACTTTCTGCTATCTATCATTGTTCGTATTTATTGGGCTGTTGTTTGTGGCCCAACCAATTCTGTGGAAAGAATACAAGGAGCGCTTTATTTGAAAGACGCGCCTTCTCAATTTAGGTGCAGTTCAAATAAGGGCAGCTATTTCGTTTCAGTAACTCATCCTTTGACGTTTAACCTGAATAGAGTTATTTTTTTTGTTTTACTGTTGTGTATAGCGGGAATTCGATCCTTGCACGTGAGCGCCACTTATATTACTCAAGGACACATACATGTTTTGTTATGCACGGGATGATTTAGTGCATCATCAGAGCTGTGTGAATAGCAGCTGTGAACCCGTGCCGGAGGTGCATCATCAGAGCTGTGTGAATAATAACAGCTGTGAACCCGTGCCTGAGGTGCATCATCAGAGCTGTTTGAATAATAACTCCGTCAGCCCCGTGAGTGAGGTGCATCAACAGAGCTGTGTGAATAATAACAGCTATAAACACGTGCCTGAGGTGCATCATCAGAGCTGTGTGAATAATAACTGCGTCAGCCCCGTGCGTGAGGTGCATCATCAGAGCTGTGTGAATAATAACAGCTGTGAGCCCGTGCGTGAGGTGCACCATCAGAGCAGTGTGAATAATAACAGCTGTGAGCCCGTGCCTAAGGTGCATCATCAGAGCTGTGTAAATAAAAACTGCGTCAGCCCCGTGCGTGAGGTTCATCATCAGAGCTGTGTGAATAATAACAGCTGTGAACCCGTGCCGGAGGTGCATCATCAGAGCTGTGTGAATAATAACAGCTGTGAACCCCGTGCATGAGGTGCATCATCAGAGCTGTGTGAATAATAACTGCGTCAGCCCCGTGCGTGAGGTGCATCATCAGGGCTGTGTGAATAACAACTGTGAGCCCGTGCGTGAGGTGCATCATTAGAGCTGTGTGAATAATAACTGCGTCAGCCCCGTGCGTGAGGTGCATCATCCACATTGCTCAGGTCATCCAAATTCCTGCACTTTCTACCACAGTGCTTTTAAGAACAGCATACGCTTGCACACACTCTCACTGCTCACCAATTCAAAGTTTGCTAAAAAAGTTATGCAACGCATTGTCATACACAATGCCAATAACTCAAACTTTAATGCTGCGAGACCTATTGCATTGTAAAGGCTTGTTTACTGTGGCATTACACGTTTCAGGCCTCGAAATTAGGAATAGCAATGAAAATTGACGTTTTGCACTGATTATTTTTTGCACGATTTTCGCTCATTGTATGTCTATATTATGCCTGCTTTTCATTGGTGAAATGCATTCAAGGAGAAACCAGAGGGTGAACCAATCTGCTTGTAAGAAACAAGAGGAGGAGCAAAGAATACTAAACTATTGAAAGTAGATTCAAGCTGCACAGAATCCACATTTCACATCCATGGCTTGGTTTATGGTTTCAACTCCCAGGGTACAACCTGGGACAGCAATGTCAGACTATCCTCCTCCAAGGTCACTGAACTGGGGGGGCACCGAGTTTGGTGAAAGTGACTATTCCTTCCTGTACTATCCAGCCTAGAGGCTGTTGCAGCAGCAGATGCTACACAGCATTTTAAATGCTTTCCTGTAATACTGTTTTTTACCAACTTTGGTGTTAGTTTGAACCTTCATATAAAAGGTAATGCTGCGTGTCTTGGAGTGTAAATGACCCTTAAAATGCCTTTGTTCATCAGGCTCTTGTTTCTGGGAACCGAGAATAGGATTGGTGAAGTAATGTTATAGCATTGATCTAGAAAGTTAAGATAGCTAATTGACATCCGTGCATCTGTCTGAACGGGTTTTTCATCCTTCTAAGGTTGTTTAAAAAGTACATAATAGAAACAAATACAAAAACGACAGTAGCATACATTATATAAATAAGTTAATTCTATTAATTTGTTCAGTTTTATGAGGTTGAAAATGAGTGGTCTTTTTAATATAATATCAATATTATAACGTATTGATTTAATAAGCACATACATAATGAATACAGCCCATATATATTAAGAGGAATGATAAAAACCATATTGATACCTATCATCTACCCTAAACGGGTATACAAAGTTTGTGCTACATTATTATAATAAATGCTAAAATAAAGTTATTAAATATCTAATTATAATAAATCCCCCAATCAAATCATAGTGGAAGCATCAACAAGCTTGGTGTCGAGGATTTACTATTAATAGAACTTATAAGTAAAAACTCTGTTTTGGAGGCTTGACACTGGGTTTGTGCTGGGGTATTAATGATTCTGCAAGAAAGGACACATCTTTACGAGAATTTACTCTAAGGTGGACTAGAGTTTCATCACATAGTGGTAGCCTATGGCACATTTTATTATAATTATTCTTACTATTATTATTGTGCAACATTCATATACGAATTTCGACCCTAGAGCTAGAAGTAAAAGAAAAAACAGGTTGTCTGGGGGTAATTGGTTCAGTCATTTTAAGTCTCAAAGTAACAAGAGTCTTGTCAGAATTGGCACACCATACACAATTGGGAGAGTGGTGAGGAATTCCACTCTCCCAATGCACACGTCCATACCTGGCCACGAGTGCCATTGTTTAACCCTCTGTTTTGTCTTGACGATCCCACCATGTCCTTCGTGACACATCTTGATAATACACAATCTGAGTGATGAGGGGGGAACAATTTTCTCTTTGTTAAGACATTAGCATAGAGTACAGATAATTCAACACAAATTTCCCAAAACTGCCTTACCCTTTAGAAATTCTAGTTTTTTTAGGCCGTCCATCAGTAATAAACACCATGCGTTGTTGTAAATCACTGTCAGCATTATACAACTGCAACCATTCTTAACAATAGATAGGTCTTGTTCATGAACCAACGCAACTTGAACGTTTTCCCATTCATGATCAGAACTGTCTTGTAATTCAGTAGGCATGCGTGACAAGAAATCTGCTACCACATTTTTCTTACCAGGAATATAAACAATTTTGTACATGTAATCTTGTAATTTTAATGACATTCTAGCAATCCTGGTAGAAGCGTTAAAAATACCTTCTATGGTTTCTCCCATACAAACGCTCAAAAGGATTCTAATGCCCACTTGCATGGTAGAGTCTCCTTTTCTATCACTGAAAACTTCTCTTCAGTAGCTGATAATGACTGTGATGCATAAACAAGAATGCATTCTTTACCTTCTTGATTGATCTGAGAAAGCACACCACCTAACCCCTTGTTGCTAGCATCCACAGTAATACAGTTGTCAAGATCAGGATCGAAACTGCACAAAGCTGGTGCATCAACAGTGGCTTTCTTTATATTTTCAAATTCTTGGTCACACTCCTCACTCCATTTTTTAAAATTTCTATTCTTAAGCAATTGTCTAATTCCAAATATTCTACTTGAAAATTGTTGCACGAATTTAGAATAAAACTTCACTAACCCAATAAAAGACTGTACCTCATCTTTGTTCTTAGGTTGAGGAGCATTAACAATTGAATTTTCTAACATAGGTTTGGTAGAAGCCCCTTCACCACTGATAACATGTCCTAAGTATGTAATGGACTTCACTGCAAATTTGCACTTTGTATATTCAACTGTCAAACCTTTTTTTCCAAAACCCTCAAAACATCTGTCTATACTCTATTGTGTTCTTCTTTATCTTTGCCAAAGATTAAAATACCATCTTGGAAACAACGCACCTTATCATGTTTCCCAAAAAGCAGATGTAGTAGCCTTTGAAAAATGGCCGCGGCCGATGCTAGACCAAAAAGTAATCTCTTGTATTGAAAACAACCTGATAGGGTAATAAACACAGTAAAAGCTTTACTTTCCTCACCCAAAGGTATCTGATGGTATGCTGCTGATAAGAAAAACCAATTGGCATCTTTAGTGAGAGTCAATTTTTCTGAACTTTTAGGTAGAGGAAACCTGTCAACAATTATATTATTGTTTAAAAAGTGTAAATCGATGCATAGTCTCAATTTACTGTTACTGCGTCTGGTAACGACAATTGGCAAAATCGATTGTGAGGATTCAATAGGTTCAATAATATCTGCTTTGGTTAGCTTCTCTAATTCCAATTCCACCTCCTTCCTAAGTAAGATAGGAATATGCCTCATTTTGTGGACCTTAGGACAAGCATCTGGTTTCAAAACAATACGGTGTTCGAAATCATTATTTTACAAATTTCCTTACAGAACACTCTAGGAAATTATTTTTGAATTTCCTTACAAAGTTCCATATTGTCGTCCAAAATTATAACCGGGTCTGTACTATCTGGATTAAGAATTATTCCTAAAGGACCTTGGTCCTTTCATCCTAAAACAGCCAGGCCTTTCTTTGCAACGTAAAATTTTCCATAAGAATCTCTCTCTTTAAATTCAATTCAATTCAATTCAATTAATTTATATAGCGCGCTACATACCCAGAGGGTCTCAAGGCGCTTGGAGAAGGGTGGGGAATTACTTGTCGAATATCCAGGTTTTAAGTTGCTTTCTGAATGCTAGGTGGTTCTGAGTGAGGCGAAGGTGAGTGGGAAGTGAGTTCCAAGTTTTGGCTGCCAGGTAGGAGAAGGATCTTCCTCCCATGGTGGTTTTGTTGATGCGAGGTACAGCAGCAAGGGCTTGGTGGGAGGAGCGTAGCTGGCGGGAGGGGGTGTAGAAGGAAAGTCGTGTGTTGAGGCATTCGGGTCCAAGTTCGTAAAGTGCTTTGTGTGCGTGGGTTAGGAGGCGGAATGTTATCCTCTTATTGACGGGGAGCCAGTGGAGGTTTTTCAGGTGACCAGAAATGTGGTCTTTACGCGGAATGCCTAGTATGAGTCTGGCTGATGCGTTCTGGATGCGTTGGAGTTTTTTCTGAAGTTTTGCGGTGGTACCGGCGTATAAGGTGTTTCCGTAGTCCAAGCGGCTTGTAACCAATGCGTGGGTGACCGTTTTTCTAGTTTCGGTGGGGATCCAGCGAAATGTTTTTTTGAGCATGCGAAGGATGTTGAAGCAAGATGATGAAACGGCGTTGACCTGTCTGGTCATCGAGAGTGAGGAGTCCAGAATGACGCCCAGGTTCCGTGCATGGTCTGTCTGAATAACAATGTGCGAAAATCAACCATGTTGATTTTTCCTCCAGAAAACCCTTCAGGGTAGATGTCAGGTGGAAGTAAATCTTGCCCTAACCTTTTGGCAAATTTGTTCTTCCATGTCTCTTCATCCACAATGGTGTAAGGTGATCCAGAGTCTGCATACATTTGTACAGTGATCCCGCCTAAAGACATTGAACACAAGGGTTTTTTCTTATTATCAACTTTCTTATCAATAATGTTGAGAAGGAACAAGCCTTTAGAATCATAACTGTTTGAAGCATCATGCTCCAATAGATTGTGAGAGGACAGATTTTTTTAACTAATTGTTCTTTATAGCTAGAACTGGGCTTGTCTCCGTCCACACATTTTACCGTAACATTCTTCCTTCTCTTACACACTTTGGCAAAATGACCTACAATATTACAATTAGAACATTCTGCTTGATAGCGGGACAAAATCTGCTGGAGGCTAAATGAGAACTGCTATCACATCGATAACTTCTGAGGTTGTTACCTTTTTTTATAGAATCTTGTATTTTGGAACTAGGTTTCCTTGGTTTATCGACACTCTTATTTCTAATTTTACTGACTTAAGAACTTTTGCTCTACGACTAGATTATTCAGCCTTTCTCACTGTTGCCAAAATATCCTTCAAATCCGCATCCCTGTTGATCCATAATCTCTCTTGAATAGCAAGATCTCTGGTGTGCATGACTATCTGGTCCCTAATCAATTGATCTTGTAGGTGATCGAACTTGCAGTCGTCCGCCAACCTTTTTAAGGCCGAGACATACTCATCTATGAATTCATTAACTTCCTGTTTCCTATGAAAAAACTTGAACCTAATACTACCTATGCAAATTTTGGGAGCAAAATGGTTGGCAAAATAATTTAGAATACCGTGAAATACATGGACATCACCACTCACAACCACTCTTGTCATGTCTTCATAAGCATTTAAACCTCCTGGCTCAACAGAATGTAGAAAGATATTTTTCTTTCTTTCTGGAGTCATCTTATTCTCTCCATCAATAGCATTGATGAAGTTTAAGAAATAGGCTTTCTACTCTGTCCATTTCATACACGGACTCCCCCCTACTAGCCAAAAGGCCTGAGGTGGCTGTAAGGAAAAATTCTCTGCAGCTATTAAGTAATTGAATAATAAGGATATAGTGTCCCTTCTTCACCCAAAGAGACTAGTTTACTATGATCCTTTAATTCCCTTCAAGAAATGACGAAGAAAGAAAAGAGAAAAAATACAGTTACCAAAAGCAAACTTCTTCAGTTAATTTGAAAATGCATATTCAGGTTCATGAGTTGTTAAGCGTCCGACGTATCCGTAAATATTGTGTGCTGAGGTGAAGAGAATTCTACAATCTGCCTGGAAGCGTGTCGCAAGATGTGAAACTACGAAGGCTTAATAGGAATCAAGATGGTGTCGTGTAACGTGACCTTGCGGAATGATGTGCAGAAAGTCACAGCTGGTACGCACGCTTGCTGAATGATGTAGAGTTCCGGGTGACCAAGAGCGGCTGGAACTTTCCAGCTGTTGGAATGATGAGTACACAGAAGATTTGAATGCAGGCAGCGAAAGTTCTCTCTTGGCAATGGCGCTAAGATTTGAAAGACACCAACAATGGTCGCAGCAAAGCTTGGTGAGCCGGATTTGAAGTAACAAAATTCCAAAATACTATGCTACAGGAGACATTCCGCAATGATGTAGATTTCCTCCAGTTGAGTACAATTCCTTTCAGGTTATGAATAATCCAGTATAACGAAACAGACCTCCATGGTAAATCCAGAAAAAATGCCAAAATTGTTGCAAATTAATGTTGGTTCTTGAATGGTGTTACAGCAACTCGTCACCAAAATTGTTGAATAATAGACACAGAAGTAATTGCTGAAATCCAAGTTTATTCCGTTAGTTGAAACACCACATAGGAGCTCGGCACCACCAAAGTTCTCCTCAGCAGGTCATGTCACTAATGACTGTTGCTAAGAAAAAACGTTCGGAAGAACCGAACTACAAATTGAACAAATACATTGCATGAACAACTGCGCTAGCTAAATGACTAACATACTACGTAATTATACAACACAATACACAACAGGGAGATTTTTTATTTTTAAATCACTTACCTGTCAGCCGGCTGGCTGGCCAGTGGTCACCTCTCTTCCATTCTCTTCCTTGCTTCTGTTGAGCCAATCACAATGCTGCAATGCAGTGTTGTGATTGGTCTGAGTTCCGTGGTTTGGCGCTCAGATGGGGATGTTCTCCACCCAGGCTGTAATGCTAACTTTAACCCTTGAGCACTATGTATCAAATGGTTCCAAGAAATTGTATAGAGGGTTCATTTTGATTATGCTAAATTTGGTGAAAATACAGCAAAGATGGTATACAGTTATATGAGGAAGAGAGGTCAAAAAGTACTGCATTGAATAAAATTCCCATGGCAAAGTTTGCTGCAAATAGGTTCATATTCACTACCAAACGTTGGGACTCAAGATGGGTTGGAGTGACTAAAGCCCTTAATTTTACTTTCTTTTTTTAGACTGAAAATATTTTGTACATCAGAGGGCTTGATTCCATTTTCCCCCTACATTTTCTCCGCCTGATCTTCTCATGTAAAGTAATTGATATATGCATTACAGGGCACTATATATTGTTTTTTTCCACAAAAGTGAATAAAACAGTACTCGCCAAACTTTGGTGAGCACCAAATAAGTCTGAGGTTTATGTTCTGTCCACATTTGGCGGATTTTAGTTCTAAAGTGCAGGGATTTAGGGGTTTGCACGGCGGTTGATAGAGGCTTGTTGCTTGGATGAGGAGTCATATTAAAATGTCCAGAAACGGGGATATGGAATCAAATTCTCTAATCCAGGAGGTTCCAACCTTTCCATTAATAAGAGCTACTTATGTTCAAAGAAAAACATCCGGGCTACTAATAATATTAGTATTGTAACAGTGACCACATCACACAAGATTACAGTAGCGGCCACCCCATGCACAATTATCAGCAACGATAACCATCAGTGCATCAGGCAGGATGCTGAGCTGCACAAAAGAGAGCTACTTACAGGTAACTGGAGAGCTTCTAGTAGCTCACAAGCTACGTTGGAGAAGCCTACTCTAATCACTGTTACCAGCCTTGCAATAACATGAAGAAATGCTTTAAAGGTGCAAGATTGCTCTTTTGGTTTCTAATAAGAATAACGGGGAGAGCCATCTCATCATTCAATATACTTTATTCGGCTAATATAGCCATAAAAGGCGATTACAATAAAAACATACAGTCAAAAATACAAGTAATACAAATAGTGCGACAATAGGAATAGTAGAAAGCACAATAAAACTTACAATAGGAGCAGTGCCACTCTATATCAAATAGGTCTTAATTTATGACTAGTTATGAGAAGAATTAGATAGAAGTAAAATGTACATTTCTGTTTACATACGGGGACTCCAGAACGTCATAAAAAAAAAGGGCAGAATCTAGTTTCAACCTCTTAGTCCATTTTGAATTATATTAACAATTCTTTTAGAGACCCCTGTATTGCCATTAAAAACCATCCTATTGAACATACAACAGTTAAAAAGCTCATATTTATCATCAGGCTAAGAGCTTGATCCCTATTAATTGTTTTATAAGTAACTAGCAGCCCGTCCCGACCTTGTCCGGGATCAATCATGCTTCAGGACCCCCGCCCGCCCCGACGTTGTCCGTGGGTCCCCCGGATCCTTCCTTCATATATTGCAGTATTATACCGCTATGTTTCCTTTGTACGCTTTTGTAACCTGCACACGTCACATTTTGCTTATGTAATGCACCGTTTGCTAGCTGTTGTATTTTGTTGGCTCACGATTCTCACTTTTGTAATGCACTCACTTTTGTAATACACGGTTTGCTACCTCTTTTGCTTCATTCAATGCTCACTGCTCATCCCCGCCTGTATTTCACCTACGCTCACCGCTCCTCCCCGCCACTTTTTCCTCATGTAATGCACCGTTTGCTACCTCTTGTATGTTGTTGGCTCACAATTCTAACTTTTGTACGATTCTCACTTTTCTAATGCACTCACTTTTGTAATGTCCGTGGGTCCCCCGGAGCCTTCCTTCATATATTGCAGTATTATACCTCTGTTTCGTTTGTACGCTTTTGTAACCTGCACGTGTCACTTTTTCCTCATGTAATGCACCGTTTGCTAGCTCTTGTATTTTGTTGGCTCCCGATTCTCACTTTTGTAATGCACGGTTTGCTACCTCTTTTGCTTCATTTAATGCTGACCGCTCCTCCCCGCCTGTATTTCACCTACGCTCACCGCTCCTCCCCGCATATATTTCACCTACGCTGACCGCTCCTCCCCGCCTATATTTCACCTATGCTCACCGCTCCTCCCCGCCTGTATTTCACCTACGCTCACCGCTCCTCCCCGCCTGTATTTCACCTACGCTGACCGCTCCTCCCCGCCTGTATTTCACCTACGATCACCGCTCCTCCCCGCCTGTATTTCACCTACGATCACCGCTCCTCCCCGCCTGTAGCTTTTGTATCTCACCTACCTCATCTGCCGCTCACCGCTCCTCCCCGCCTGTCCGCCGCTCCTCGCCGCTCCTCACCGCCTGTCTGCCGCTCCTACCCGCCTGTCCGCCGCTCCTCCCCGCGCTGATGTCCGCCGCTCCTCCCTGGCTCCTGATGTCAGCACGCACGTCGCGGCCGGCCGGCGCTACTTCCAAGGGACTACTTTTTTTTTAGGTAAATATTTTGAATAACGTATATTTTTTTATTTTATATAGCCTATTTCCATCTACAGACCCTGCCAATTACAACGATGTATCGGGTGTTTGGGTTGGCGCTGTGGTTCCCGAGTTTACCCGCCTCAAAGGTTCAAAGTTATTCCTTTATAATAGTAGTATAGATAAAAAGAGGTTTTAAAAACTCCTTCTGTTCATCCAGGAGCCACAAGCAGTCCAGCAAGATATGTGAGCTACTGCATTTTACCTTTAACCCACATGTAGACAACCCCAGTTAATTTCTCATTGCAGTTTTTATCTTCCTGTCTGCACTACATGGGTTCCGGCCAACTTTGATTTTCATAACCTTAGGATTTGGCCTGGTCTCAATGTAAGGAAACTATGATCATTGCCCCACCCTTTTACCAGGAACTGGGTGGATGATTTGCTCCCCAGATAAAGATAAAGTTTTCTTCTCAAATCTTTTTGGCTATATTACCGCATAGCTCCTGTTTTGGTATCGGCTGTCCTAACTTCCATTGTTCTGGCTCTAGTGATAGTTTAATGCAAATCTTAACTAGCGTACGTCTAACCTGGGATGCCCAATTTAATTCACATTCCTCTATTTCTCTTTTACCAAGGTGTGATATTTTGGGGGTCCCTTCTCTACTCAGTCTCTGACAGAAATTCAGTGTATGTTGCAATCTCTGATAGTTCCAGGCTGTAAGTTGGCATTCTGCTCTCACGGCCTGGATCGTAGTTAATGCTGGGAGCGCAAGAAGCTGTTTCACACATTTACCCTCTTCAGAATTCCAATTCAATTTGCCGCTTAAAGATAGAAACTCCACTTCGTATTTAAATTGTGGGCGAACCTTTGTATTAAAGGCTGATAGAATTCACACCAGAGACGGGCCTCCATATTTCCGCTTGAATTGTTTTATGCCCCATACTGAGGAAAGTGCCTTTGCTTTTAGTGATTCTATGTGGTCCCTCCAATATAATTTAATGCCCAAATATTTATATTTGTCTACCACCTCAACTTTGACCTCTCCCAATAGCCAATTAAAGGTTCCGTTTCCTTTCCCTAGCATCATAGTATTTTCTAAATTAACAGTAAGGCGTTTATTTTGCAAACCCAATTCTGTCATGTCGACTATCACTAAATCATAAGCGTATAGCAGGCATGGAATAAGGGTCACCCCCCATCCTAGGGCTTAAACCACCAGAATTACGTAACGTATTTGGTAAGTCAGACAGACAATGAAAATAATAGTGGGACCACAGAGCAGCCCTGGCGTAATCCATTCTTTATCTGTATTTTCTTTGATAGTGTCCTAAGGGTATCTAAGATTACCCATGGCCCAGTTCTGTGAGTGCATTTCCTGAATTAGTGAGAGTACCACTTTATTGATTCCAAACCGCCCCAACATATTCCACAGTAACATACGATCGACCAAAACAAAGGCGGCTCGGAAATCTACAAAGCAGCAGAGCAATCTGCATTTGCCATTGCCCATAGGCTAAGGCCATAGGCTCGGCATTTCTAACGCAGCCCATAACTGGGACAGAATTTGTCGAAAGCCCAAGGGAATGGGGAGACAGACACAGACTGACCAACTTTGTTACCCCGCCTCCAGAAGATCTCTTAAAAATCTGTAGATCTGTGAGGTCAGGTTCTCCACGGGACCCTACCACACCTAAACGTCTGGCAGATAGTCTGGTGGTATTGGAACCTTACATCATACATCTATTAGACGTGTCTTTTAGCACCAAGACCGTACCTAAAGATTGGAAAAAGGCAGTGGTTCTACCCCTAAGGAAGAAACCAACTATCAGTTTTGAAAAACTAGAGAACCTCCGTCCATTTTCACTCCTACCCTACCTGGCCAAAGTAGCCGAAAAAACGGTCAATTTGTAATTGATGGACTTTGTGGAAAAGGCTGCCTTAATACTCAATTCGGCTTCCGTCCCCGCCATTCAACGGAGTCTGCGCTCCTAACAGCGGTGGAGACCCTACGTCAGGGGGCGGATGAGGGTCATACCATGGCCCTCATCCTATTGGACCTGAGTGCAGCATTCAACACTGTAGCTCACGCCAACTTGCTACAGTGTCTGAATAACGGAGGAATATCTGAAGCTGCACTCCATTGGATCCAATCCTTCCTGACTGGGAGAAGCTTTCAAGTCCGCCAGGGTGACTACTACTCTAGAGACATAGGATTGGGACAAGGCGTTCCCCAGGAATCGTCCCTGAGCCCAACCTTGTTTAATCTTTGTCTCTCCAGTGGCTCCGATTGCCGTGAGTCATGGATTGAGCATTGTGTCATACGCCGATGACACGCAGCTGGTTATCTCCCTCTCACGAGCACCCGGACTTGCTATGGACATTTTCAGGGCCTGCATGCAAGATCTTGCAACCTGGATGTCCACCAACTGCCTTAAATTAAACGGCAACAAGACCGAGGTGCTCGTGGTGGGGGGGAATCCATCTGTTTGGTCATCGGCGTGGTGGCCCCCATGCCTAGGTGAGGCTCCTATGCCCCGTCAGGAAGTCAAAAACCTTGGTGTTTGGCTTGATGCTGACCTGTCTTTTGGACTCCAAATAGACCGAGTGGTTCCGAGTGTTTCAGCGTTTTAAAAACCCTACGGAAGGTCCTTGTTCTCCTTCCTATGTCCGCCCGGAGAACGCTGGTACATGCCCTCGTGACATCGCGCCTAGACTACGGCAACCTACTGTACCTGGGAGCCACCTGCGAGGCAATAAACCGCCTCCAGGTATTAAAGAATGCGGCAGCCCGCCTTATCTTAAAAACCCCAAAAAGATCGGATTCCAAAGCTGCCCTTCAGACCCTCCATTGGTTGCCAGTGAGAAGCAGAGTGGAATTTAAAGCCCTCTGTACCTGTCACCGCATTCTTGCTAGGAAAGCACCAACACCACTTCAGAACCTAGTCACCAAGTATGTACCATCACGCGCTCTGCGCTCCTCACACGGAGGCCTACTTAAGGTCCCTAGGGTTAAAAGGGCCCGCATGGGTGGATGCTCTTTTCGCCATTTGGCCTCTTAATTTCCGCCTAGACCCATCTGAATCCAGCTTCCGGAAGAACTTAAAAACATACCTATTTTCAAGATAATTGGGCTCACTCCTTACTACTGCTCTTAGTTTTTCAGTTGTAGCGCGGGGACACGCTTCTTAGCGTAACCAAGCGCTTTTTAAGCTCCCCTTAATAATAATCATAATGATCTATTGTTGAGGGGCCCTTGTTAATGCCACCTTGCTCTATCGGGATCAAGTTATTCTGCTCTACCCAGGCCTTCATTGCGCCTAGCAATGTCTTTGAGAATACTTTCTCCCCCACTGCCAACAAGCTAATAAGGCGATAATTCTGGGGCTGTGTGGCATCCTCCCTTTTATGTATTGGTCTAAAGTATTGCCCTTTTCCAACTTTCCGGGACAATCCCAGAAGTTAAGACATTTCTGAAGATGACATTTATTACTGAACCAGATCGAAGCCCTCCCTGCAAATGAAGATACCACAAGCAACCTCGGGGCAGGGCTAGAAGGTTAAGACCACTAGCAGGCCCATCTTCACCTTAAACCAGCCCCAAATCCATACCAAAGTAATTTTAAGACTAACCAACAGAAGGCAGGATACGTTTGTGGATCATCTTTGGTTTTCATACGTTCCCAGCTTTCGTCAAGACCACTACATTTATGGTTGGGTGTGTGAGAAATTGCCCATCATGTGTGTGCAAAATGAAAACCATAGTCTAAGATGGCTGGCTGTGGTCTGCCCAAGCTTAAAACACTCAGTCCTCGCTAAGGCCTTTCAATGATTATTCCCCGGTGCACGGAAAGCCCTGTTCTCTATCAGATCCAGGGAAGGAATTTAAGGGGTCTACAAAAGGCAGACGAAGGGTGCTTGACAAGTGGAAATCCATCTGTCGGGGAAAGAAGCAATGTGGTTCTTTTCTCAAGCAAGGGAGATGAAAGCCAAACCTGGTGTGGCCTGACCCATTGCGCTTAAGGATCCTTACTGAATTCTGGATGTGGGTGGCTGGCATTTGCCAGCACAAACCCAACATAAAGTTAGTAGAACCAGAGACCAAAATGAACATTATAATAATCTGATGTATGCACTGGATTAATGTCTTAATCAAAAGTAAGTATGTTTCTGAAGTCCTTCGTTTTCAGAGACCAATGAGAAGCATCATTTGCCACTTCATTCTGTCACCCTCCTAGGCAGTCACCTTTCACCTCAACAACACAACAGACCACTACAAGCAGCAACTCTTTCATTGGCGACTTTACGATTATGTCACTCAGCCGTGCAAACACCGCCTACCTCAGAGATTTTAACCACCAAGACACCCCCCACCAAGAAGATGAAGGAAGACTTCCTTAGCCTCCTCATCACACTGGTCCTCCTCCAGCCCCCCACTGACCCCATTCACAAAAATAGTCAATAACATGAGCCTGATCCTCACTGCTCTATTCTCACTTGAATAGGACACACCTCTGCCAGTGGATTGGACAAATCGTCAAGCCGCACAATTCTCCATCCATCACACCAGCTCATCGTGCCAACCATTAACCAATGATCACACTTGCTGAAGTATCTCCCTCTAAAGGCCCTACACAACTAGACACAATTAAAACATAGGGTTAGCAAAACAAAACCTGTGGTACACACAAGAGCTAAATAAGAACAAAAAGCCCATACACGATAATAATATACTCAGTTGAGAGTCCCAAATAGACTCAGACCACTTAATACTCAAACCCCTCCACACCGCCCTTAACAGCTTGATCAAATCTGCTGAAAAGTTTAGTGGCCTCAAGACAAGTCACACTAGGGCTTGCTGCAGTCCCTTTGCAGCAAAAGTAGGATTCGGTTTGTTTAGGGATAGCTTATCACTTATTCCCTTCGGGCCTGGAAATGCCCACTGATATTAGGCTGAAGCGCAGGACCCAGGGCTGGACTAATCGCCTCTAGATATCTGTTGCCGTTAAGGTCGAAATATTTCAGCTGCTTTGCAACATCTATTTTTAGCTGTTTAAACAAATTCCTTTCTACTGCTTCCAGGATCTCACTATGTGGATAGAACCAGTGCTTAATTTGAGGCAGTGGTTTCTGGTGCTTAGCACCAAGACTTAATTGTCGACACCGCCACTTATGACAGCCAAACACAGGAGACTAGTGGTATTGGGCATAGGGAAGGCGCCGCTGGAAATATTCACTAATTTATACTTTTCTTTGAAACAGTGTAATACGGTGCTACAAAGAGAGAACCACCCACCTCTTTTAATTCTGCGGCCTAAGCTGCAAACAAACTATTTACAAAAATTCCTTAGCACACGTCAATATCAAGTTAATAACAAAAGCAGGCACAGTACCAAAGTAAATCACGACGACCATGGCCTAGATGTATCAAGCATCAGCCATGCGATTCCTTATTTTGCTTAAGCATTTAAGGAATCGCAATTTTGCGATTCCTTAAATGCCATGTATGAAGCTTTTTTAATTTGCGAATTCAGGTTAAGGAATCGCAAATTAACACCAACTTGAGGTTTGTGTTAATCTGCAAAATCCTTTCAAAAACCAAAATTTGGCAATTTTGAGGGTGGCATGTGACACACATACATGCCCATAGGGCATATATGTGCGCCATATGCACACACATGTAAGTTTCAGGGGTGCAGCAGGGTGTCCATGAGACACCCCTGCAAGCTTGCAATAATTCTCAAATTGCGATTAGCAAATTGCGAATTCGCAATTTGAGAATTATTTCGCGATCATTCCTATGGGCCACCTGGCCCATAGGAATGAATGGGAAATTATTCCTTATTTGCGAATTCGCAACTTGCGAATTCGCAAATTAGGAATAATAAGGAATCGCAAAAAAATAGCGATTTAAAACATACATCCCATTTTGCGATTTCTTAATGGCGATTCAGTAAAAATCGCTATTAAGAAATCGCAAATAGGAACGATGATACATCTAGGCCCATATGTCCAAAAACACAAAGCAAGTTTCTTAGAATCTTCAGTCTTTAATTCTCATGTAGATTCTTCTTTTCATGTCAATACTGTGACTGGTCGGTAGCCCAAAGCCAACACGTGTTTCGCCGCCTCTTGATTAAATGTACATGCGATTTTTTCAAGGCTATGTAAGAGATAGACCACAGTCACTATTTACATTCAAGTATATTATTTGGCTCCAAGACATTGCACCAATGTACCTCCACCGTGACACGTGACACATTGATTGTGTTAGCACAGTTCAATCCAAAGACTTAAAACAGCTCCATTTGGAAAGTATGATGGCCTCCACTGAAAAGTGACCAGTTTACTGTTGTATAGTGTCAGGAGATGCATTGAATGCCGTGTCATGCTTAGAAAGTATTTTTTAAATTTCAGCTACAAAGACGTTTTTTATCGAAAATTGATCAGAGATGATAGGGATATGCAGCCAATCATGATTATGTGGTAACCACACCCAGACCATATAATTCCATACTAATTGTATAAAACACCACCTTTCAAGAGGTCCTGTTATATTTGCATTAAAGCTGTTCTACTTCCCGCTGTTGAACGTGTTCACACCACAAGGGCCACCTTTGGTTCCAAGCCTGCAGCCCATTTTCGTCCACGTGCTTTCGCTGTCGCTTTGCATGTGTCATGTTAATGTGGTATTGGCTGACATGAGACTGACAAATGGATAATAAGAAAGTCCGGCTCATCTGTCGAGGTCGATCAATGCTCTCAGCCCCTGTCAATTTGCAGCAATTTCCTTTGCCTTCGTAGGTTTTTCGATCAATGGAAATCAAGAGGCGCTTTGGCGAAGGCCTCCTCTGGAGAAGGATGGAGCCCGGGCATCCTCTGCTCACAGGCTCGATGCTCTTTTCATGAAATGCATGTTTCTTTGCATCAGCGCAATGATTGGAAGATCCTCCTTGCAGCGCACGGTGAGGACCAACAAATTCAACAAGACAGGCCTTATTGACGCGGGGGGAGCTCAGCACTCAGGATCTAGACAGCCTCAGTTCACCAAAGTCACTTCCAAATGACAAAGTGAACTTTCAGAGTCAGAATATTTAAGTAACTTTCTATACAATTAGTAGGATAAAGTGTTCCTTGAGAAATGTAAAATTCAACCAAAATTAAGTCCATCTCATTAAAGCGTACTTATTGTCTTGTGGATGGATGTTATGCTTTCTAAGAGATACTTCACTGTGAAACCTGCCGCAAATCATGGGTGCAAATTGCCCACATGTTCAGTTTGCAAACTTCGCAATGGGGAATAACAAGTACTATTCCTTTTATTCCTCATTCTAAGGTACTTAAATTGCAATCAGGCACAATGCAGGCCCATTGATTTATGTGCTGTAGGCTAAGGCAGTTTCGGTGGGGGTGCAATTTTTAACACATTTTTGTGGCCCCTTCCTGGTCGGGTCCCATTGTAACCATTTTGGTGGAGATCCCTTTCTTCAAGGTAAGGTCTTGAACAGAAGACCAGTTGATAAGTTACACGTGGATTCTATAGGATCCAGTTGCAGGTATATGGGTTTTGAATATCTATTGATTTCCTGTGGCAAAAATTCTAGTTGTTCACAGTTGCATCATGGAACTATTGATGTTTGACAGTATTTCTATTAACCCAGCAGATTTTTCTGTATTAAAGTACACGTTTAACATGTTATACATCGCATTGTTTACTAATTCCGAAGAGTTGTTGAATTTGCCTTCTTGTTTTCCTGATCATAAACTTTTCATTCCATTTCCAGCTTGCGCAGAGGACTATTTGTACACAACTCTGGGAGGCAACACAGTCATTGAGGGAGTGGACGATGCAGACGACTTAGAGAAAACCCGTCAAGCCTTCACTTTGCTGGGTAAGAAGTTTTTAGAATCCTGTCCCAAGCCTTTTGATTTACCTAGAGCAGGGGTGTCCAGTGTACTTCCAGGAGAGCTGAACCACTGTCATATTTTTAGGATATCCATGTAAGATACATTTGTACAGAATGAACCTCAATTGATTTGCACAGTCAGCTGTTATCTTGGAAATCTGGAATGGGTCAAGCTGTCTTGGACCCACGCTGGACACCTCTGGCGTAGGTTGCCTGAGACAAGCTTCAGAATTAATATTTAATATTGTTGTCAGCGGGGCAGGAAGGTTTCCTCTCTTTATAATGCTGCAATAATATACACCCTGCTCTTAGTGCTGGAACAATTTTTGGGCTGAGAGTGCTGTCATCAATGTTATATCACTAAAGTTGCAAGGATTGTGAAAAATCCAAGCATCACAAAAAAAAACTAGCACAGCAAATGTGCCACCCCCATTCAGCAGGAGAGTGGTTACGGTGCAGCATACAGCCTCGGGGCGTTTTAAAGCACTGAGAAAACACAAGATTTTGTCAAAATAACCAACATTTTTGAAGACTTTCAAAACAGAGAGGGAAAGTGTGTGTGCATCTTTGTCTGTGTATATGTAAAAAATCTCTGCTAAAATGTGGCAGACACCTCTCCATACCCGAATGAAAACACTTTTACCCATCTGTTTATCAGAAAATACATTTATTAGGGGGATGTAACTCCCCAAACACCCCCACTTCCGAATCTGCCCCCCTGCAGAGGAATAAAAGTAAACACCAGTTTTCGAATAAGCAGAAATTTGTCAGAGGACATAGCCTGACATTTGACACTGTTTTTGAATTCACAGGATATGTGAAAAGATGAACACAAAATTTAAATCAATCAATCAGGGTTTTTGTAAAGCCCAACTAATCACCCATTAGGGTCCCAAGGTGCTGGGGAGGCTGGAGGTGGTTTTGCAGTTCCGTCAAAGAGCCAGGTCTTGAGGTCCTTCTTGAATTGAGGTAGTGATGGTGATTGCCTGAGGTGCAGGGGCAGGAAGTTGCAGGTCTTCGTGGCGAGGTAAG
Source organism: Lissotriton vulgaris (assembly GCF_964263255.1). Lineage (NCBI taxonomy): Eukaryota > Metazoa > Chordata > Amphibia > Caudata > Salamandridae > Lissotriton > Lissotriton vulgaris. The sequence goes on along the minus strand of NC_141689.1, from coordinate 252,739,881 downwards.
AGAAGGATCTTCTTCCAGCCGAGGACTTGCCGATCCGTCGGATATATCTGCTCGGTGTGTAGAAGGAGAGGTGGTGGTTGAGGTATGCAGGCCCAGTTTTGTGAAGGGCTTTGTAGGTATGTGTGAGGAGCTTGATGGTGATTATTTTGTTGATCGGAGCCAGTGAAAGTCTCTCAGGTGACTTGAGATGGGGCTGCGGCGGGGATGCCCAGGATAATACTGGCAGAGGTGTTTCGGATGTGCTGCATTTTCTTTTGGAGTTTTTGGGTGGCACCAGCATAGAGTGCATTGCCGTGGTCGAGCTGCTAACAAGCACCTGGGTGACTGTTCTCCTGGATTCGGTGAGGATCCACTTGAAGATCTTCCGAAGTATGTGGAACATGTGGAAGCAGGAAGATGAGACGGCGTTGATTTGGCGGTTCATTGAGAGCAAGGTGTCAAGGATGCTGCAGCGGTTACGTGCTTGGTTGGTGAGGGTTGAGGAGAGGTTCTAAAGCATCTTTATTGCCAACTATGACTCACAAACCGCCCCCTGTGCTTACAGCAGGTGTCCCTCCGTGGAGACACTTGGCAGCTGGGGGTCTCCCCTGATGCACTTAGCTTTTTCTTCATTTTTTTATGCATAGGAGGATGTCACTTAATGTAAATTTGGCAAACAACTTCTTTAAACTATTCAGGTTGTTGACTAGTGGTTTTAGGTTAACCGCCATACCCTTACTCCATACCCTATCCAGACCTCCTCATTAGGTCAGTCACAGTCTTCAGTGTTACCTATTCCTGTCTCAGGAATCCCACCATATTTGACTTGCATGAAAAATGTAAGTTTTGAGCAAAGAACGATTTAGGGTCCTGTCGCCAAGTGTTGAGTGTGAGCCCCGCCCTAAAACAATTCATGCATTGAAACGTAGGGGTGCGTGAAATTTGTTTCACAAATTTCCACGAAAATGTCATGACTCTATGGTTTTGTATTGATATGTGATTTGCCAGTATCTGTGTCACTTCTTTTTATCCGGCGACTTACTTCATGTCTTTGTGCAAGATGCAATCCAGAGTTTAAAAAAAAATAAGTTAACCAAATTTCTGTAAAAACTACATTTCGAGGAGTTTGATGTTTTTTTTCCTAACTGGAATTTTGACAAGAATTTTGACAGACACAGCCTGAATTCTTAAATCAGGAACCAGAGGCTACCACTTGCGGCTGATTTGAGGATTCAGGCCCCTGTTTTCAAACTCGTCCTTCCGCCTCTACCTGAATTAAGCTCTGATGTTCTGTTGTATAAAACCTAACCAGTAACTCCTAGCTTTGTCTATTCTTTATCGATCTACAATTTTGTAATGCAAACATGTATTTGTGCTCTCTGTAAAATGCATTGGTACCTCAAGATGTAGTAAAGCAAGCTGCTGCAGCCAGTGTTCGAACATTAGCAACACAAATGTGTACAGCCCCTTTCTATACATGTTAGTTATGTTATGTTAGTATGAATTTGTAGAGCGCACGTTCACCCTGGGGTTTCTTAGCGCTGTGTACCGTTGGGGAACCCGTCCTGGCTTTCCCTATGAGATAGTCCCTATTGGGCATCCCCAAGGTGAAGCCAGGCATCCCCGGCAGCGACGGGGCCGTTGTGGAGATTAAGCAAGCTATTGCCCAGAGTTGCAGCGTGGGACCCAAGGTTAGAGAGGCACCGAGGCGAGATTTATCGAGCCCACTGACATTGGTTCCGTACGCTGCCCGTCGGGAATTGAACCCTGGTCCCGGGCTGACCTCTGCTTCTGGTCTGCCGCCTCTAACCGGTGAGCCACACTTCTCCACTTCTCCACATAAAAGAACCATGCGATATCTGCTTAATCACATCTGGCACAGGATAGAAAATGCACTTTACTCTGAATCAGGGTTGACCTGGAAAAAAAATAGGCCCGGACACTAAACTAAAAGTGAACTCCAGCCAGTAGCAAACCGGATTCCTAAAAAAGTTTCCCACATTTGCAAATCAGGCCATTTTTGAACTTGCAGACTTGCAGCCACCATTCCCTTCTTTGGCATGGAACAGGACAACTCATAGCACAGGACCATTCCAATTCGCATCCCAGTGTGTCATAGGGGCCCAAGCCACTAGATGAACCCAACACTTCTACAAAATTGGGTCTTGTGAGCACTTTCTCAGCCTTGAAACACACGATCGACAACAACAAGCTCCTTACCGATACCACGTGTCATTTACTGAAACATTGTTCAAAGGTAACTGCACTACTGCTCTCTACGATCTTTTCCATCCAGTCACAAAATTATCTTTAGGAATAGAGCGGGCAGGAGAGATGGCGTGATTTGTCCTGCACTAACTTCCCTACTATAATTTACTCATTGTTCGAATGCATTACTGCCCAGTGCTCCACCAACCCCAATATTTATTTGAATATAACATATTCTTACCACCTCCCAGGGCACGCCCTAACTTCCTGGGAGATGTGCTCGAAATGAAACTAAATCTAATGACCGAAGCTATCAAAATCCTAGCCATGGGTGAATACAATTATGTAATATAGCCTTATAGCCTGCTGTAGTGGCCTAGACCTACCATTAAAGGCCCGCTCCAGCGTTAAAGGCCCGAGTTGAAGGCAAGGGCCTTTAACCACGGAGCAAGACTTTAATGATGACATAGCCCAGCCACAGAGGGCTAAGGCTATTAGAACATTCTGCGACTAGAGGGCAGTATGCTCTAGCAAATAAAACAAAGGTCTCACAGAGCCTGAGAGGGTTGAAATCCGCTCAGGCTCTGTGAGGCCTTTGTTTACAGCTTTGGAATGTTGCAGCTCTGGGCTTCTACCGGCCATTGAAAGCCCAGAGCCCTCCAATGTTTTCAATGGAGCTCCCAACATTCCAATGTTCTAATATAACTTAAAAGTGGATAAAGCATGAGGCAAAACCAGAAGCAAACCTCCTCGGTAATATGTGGGGCCTAGCAGAATTCATTCTGGTGGTTGGTGGCTCATCACATACCACCAGTCACATGCTCCACCTCATGTTCATACAGACTTTAGAAAAGTCAAACCTAGCAATGAAACAACAGACTGGGTCTCACCATTCTTTTGTCTCATGCCCTCATCAAAGCCCTCCACTGGTTTCCAGTAGAAGCGAAGGTCAGATTCAAGTTTGTATGCACCATCGATAAAGTCTTCTGGAGCAAAGGCCCTGATTGCCTGCATTAAATGGCTCCACATGGCACCCTTGCTAGAAGCCACTGATGATCGTCTGCCACCTAATTCAGCGGCTTTCATTCGAGAGGATGGAAGAGAGGGGCAGGTTCCTGGAAGCACAGCAGGGTACTTGATAGTAGAACATCCTCAGTCCTACTCTTAAATCTAAATCCAGCCAACTACCACTCACAAACCGCCCCCAGACAGAACAATTAAAAAAATTCTTTCTTGTTGACCTCTCAGCCAGGAGTGTTAATAGGAGAAGAGCAGACATGGGCTCCCCTCTTCCCATTAGACCTGCCTCCCTCACCCCCTCAACATATAGTGGATGGTAACCTCCTCCAGCACTCTGGAATAATCATAAGGTAACGTGTAGCACTTTGCAAAACTCACAAATTAACACATAAAAAGGTTTTAAAGCTGTTGGGTGACCAGATCCATTATGCTCAAGGGTACCACATGATATCATTATTTAGTTCACTTGCTGGGATAGGACAGATGTATATGTGCTTAGTGATTGTGTTGCCTTTAAATATAAGCACAAACTTTATATGGTTACCTTTCATGGCCACGCAGCACAGTCAAAATTGTCTCTTGTTCAAAACATACTCATTTGGAAGTCTGGCCTGACAGAATTTTATTTTCACATATAAATACCATACATAAAATAAGGTCATACATATATATATATAGTGGTGCTTTGGGTTCACTATTTTCAGCCATTGGTCATTGCATGTTGTATCAGCCCATGGGTCAACCCCTTCAGTTGCTGGTTTAATTGTGGGGGTCATTCTTGTTTGTATGAGCCTGCTGGACAGTCATTCGTGGTTAGAATGTCAGGCAGTGTACGTGACGTTTTGCCTATTTAATATCACTTTCCACATTGCCAAGCTCTAGGCACTGACAGGCAAATGCATTAATAGCAATCTAACCCCCTGGCGCACCGTACACCATCCCACACTGCCTCCAACACTTCTCTTGAGGAACAGATTTTCCTCCGTCCTACAGAGCAGGTGTAACTGAGACTTGTTCAGCAGGACTCGGCTTCATCAGAAATCTAAAATATGAGCTGCCAAAAGTACAAATAACAGATGAACTTCTTGCATGGACTTCGTGCCCCTTGGTTGTGGTCACAGTGAGTTTGGTTTGCAGCATAAAGAAAACATTGGCCCGGTTTCCACGGAACTGGCAGAGGTTAAGACGGGAAAACAGTAAAGGCCTTTAACAATGTGCCAATATGCGTCTGAATTTGTTGTTTGTTTTCCATCTGTCATTGCAGTGAACTCCCTGGGAGGGAGGGGGGCTGACTGTGTTATGTGGGGAGAGTGCACATCCTCAGGGGTTGCCAGGGGGTCGGTACTTACCCACCTAAGGTGCATGCCCCGACTACAGCCTTCCTTTAAGACGTATTTATTACTCTGCTTTTTCAGGTCTCGCCTATGCAGCGCGCATGCGCTCCATAGAAGGACCTTTAGCCTTCACTCTGCTCTTTTTGGAACTACACACTCGTGCTTGTGGCGGCATCCAGCTTGCTGAAGCAAGCAGGACCGCGCTACAAGCACAAGAATGTGCTTCCTAAAAGAGCAGACTGCACGTGCACGCACGCACCACTCCCAGGCTTGTTTATATAGAGTGGGAAAAATCTTTTTAAAATGTTTTCAGAATCAGCCAGGATGGTAAAACGTTTGCTGATCACTGCAGCCTTTAAACTACTTGCTATTTTGTATACATAAACTTAACTTACAATATTAACAGCTTGAACAGTTTACTTGATTTTGTTCCCTAAAACAAGCAGTTTCAGATTGTGCATGCATGACATGACTCCCACAAATACTATTGGTTTAAAAAAAAAAAGTCTATCTGAGAAGTTGGACATAAACGACAACGACTGTGTACTAGAGAGGCTAAAGTCTTAAAAACTCTCAAGTGTCTGTTTGCTGAGTAAACAGATCTCAATATGTTTGGGACACTATTAAGTGTCACATTATAAGCCTCAGTCTTGGTGGGCTTTGCTGTGCAAGGGGCACGACCTTGCCAAGTAAAACAATGATTAGCACGATAAGACACCTCACTACCGTTCTCCATTCTGTTTTATAATATAATTAGGCTTTCCTGTTTTCAGTTTCTATTTTGGGTAAATTCTGGTGGGGTTTTTCAGTGTTTTCAATATCTTAAAAAACTGTTTTTAACAGTGGTTACACATTTTTGCGCCACTAAAAACAACAGAAAAAGTGTTTTTCCGGTGTTTATGGAATGTTTTGCTTTTATTATTGCTTGCTTTCTGCACTGAATAAACATGGTATATAGACAGTGTACTTATAGTGTATATGAGGTCCAAATAGATTTTTGCAAATTAATATTATTGTAGTACACCATACAATACTTCTTCAGTGAGTCTTTGGGTCATGTGCCCTCGCTCTTTCCTTCCCATATAAACTTCTGTGAAAAGGCCCTCTCAGCATTCTTAGCACATTGGGCAGAGAACCATCAGCCAAGGGACACAGTTGGGATGACTCTTTCTTTGATGCCACATAAAGCACAAAATGATAAATAGTTGTGTTTTAGTTCCTGTGCATTAGAAACCAGTGCACCAGAATGGACTAAAAAGTCAATAGCATCCCTCATTAACTCTTAAGATTGTAAAGATGCTTTCAGCATATCATCTAACAAGTGGCAAGGATCTACTACAGGGAATCACTTCAGCTCGGGTATCAATTTTGACAGGTCATCACACAACTTTTTTATATACGTAGCTGAATCACTGCAAATACAAACAATATCACTCCAATCTTTGTTGAACTTGGAAAGAACCTTTTTTGCAGAGCATTACAAGTGACACTGTGTTCCATGTTTTCCAAAAGTGTGGTGTCATGTTTTCACCACTATCCCAGATGCTTGGTGATATATATACCTTGCATTGAATGTTTAAAGCCTGAGGTGTTGGCAATTCACCTACTATCAATACTGACCCACTAGAAACTATGGTCTGATGTATTAAGGGTTTTTACCCATTCTCTGTGGGTAAATGTGATGACACGTATTAGGAAAGATTTTCATGAAAGCAGCCATTTAACCTATTGGTGAGAGAATCAAATGCAGCCTAAATATCAAATATGAGTTTGATATTTCCTGATTCTCTATGGTTTATAAAATAATTAAACTAGACCTAAAACATGAAACTAAACCCTGCATCTTAAGACCAAAGGCCACAAAACTGAAAAAGTAAAAGGAAGAAGAAACAATATTTTAGTGGCATCCCTAAAAAACAAAACTCAAGCAGAATAATGTTAACCAGTCTTTCTTACTGCTACTTGTATAACAAAGTTACATTGTATTGACCCCTTCAGGAAGAAAAACATTACTTTAACTCTCTTTTTCTTTTCTTTGAATGGCATTTAGTTTGTGGTTGTCCAGGTGTTTTTTCAGTGTTTATACGTTTTCACCGGTGAGGGCTATTTTTCTTTCAGTGGGGTTTTATCAGTTATTATAGGTTTAAACCTAAAACCCCACAGCCTAAATATAATATAATAATGTAGTATCCTCAGAGCATTACAAATAGCCAAAAATCGTTAAACTCTGCAAACATGTACGGGTTTTATATTCAAACCATTTTCACAATTAAAGTTGAGCTTTAGAGTACTCAAACTAACTGCAAATGCATTGCATTATTGGCTGACTCACTCTCACTGACTATCACACTCTCACTGACACTCTCTAAGACTTTCACTCTCTCACACTCTCACTGACACTCTCACAGACTCTCACTCTCTCACACTCTAACTGACACTGATACTCACACTCTCCCTCTCACTCACCCTGACTCTCTCACTCACACTGACTCTCACTCACACTGACTCTCACTCTCACTGACACTCTCCCACTCTCTCACTGACTGACACTCCCCCTCTCTCACTCTCTCTCACTGACAGACGTTCACTGACAGACTGACTCACTCACTCTCACTGACAGACTCTCACTGACTGACTTTCTCACTAACTGACTCTCCCACTCTCTCTCACTGACAGACTCACTCACTCACTCTCACGGACAGACTCTCGCTGATAGACTCTCACTGATAGACTCTCCCACTATTTCGAACTCCCTGACTGATTCTCCCACTCTCTCTCACTCACTGACTGACTGACTGACTCTCACTCCCTGACTGGCTCACTCTCACTGAGGACTCTCACAGACTCTCCCCCTCTCTCACTGACTGACTCTCCCACTCTCACTGACTGACTGACTCACTCTCGCTGACAGACTCTCCTACTCTCTCTCACTCACTTCTTGACTCTCCCACTCACTGACTGACTCTCACTCTGACTGGCTCACTCACTCTCACTGACTGACTGTCTCACTCAGTCTCACTGACTCACTCTCACTCACTCTCACTGACTCACTCTCACTGACTCACTCTCACTGACTCACTCTCACTGACACACTCTTGCTGACACTCTCTCACTGACTCTCCCACTCTCTCACTGACTGACTGACTCACTTACTCTCACTGACTGACTCACTCACTCTCACTGACAGACTCTCACTGAATGACTCACTCTCACTGACGGACTCTCTCACTGTCTCTCCCACTCTCTCACTGACTGACTCACTCACTGACTCTCTCTCACTGACAGAATCTCTCTCACTGACTGACTCTAACTGACTGGCAGACTCTCACTGACAGACTCTCCAACTCTGTCTGACTAACTGACTGACTCACTCACTCTCACTGACTGACAGACTCACTCTCACTCACTGACTGACTAACTGTCACTTACTGACTCACTCTCACTGACATATTCTCACTGACAGACTTTCACTGACTGGCCCACTCTCTCTCACTGACTGACTGACACACTCACTCTCGCTGACGGACTATCACTGACTCTCCCACTCTCTCTCACTCACTGACTGACTGACTCTCCCACTCACTCTCTGACTGACTCTCGCACTCACTCTCACTCACTGACTGACTTACTCTCACTCACTGACTGACTTACTCTCACTGACTGACCGACTTACTCAGTCTCACTGACTCACTCTCACTCACTGACAGACTCTCTCACTCTCTCACTGCCTCTCCCACTCTCTGACTGACTCTCACTGATAGACTCTCACTTAGAGACTCTCCCACTCTCTCTCACTCACTCACTGACTCACTCTCACTGACTGACTCTCTCACTCTCTTTCACTCATTGACTGACTGGCTCACTGACAGACTCTCTCTCACTGACTGACTGACTCACTGTCACTGACTGACTCACTCACTCTCACTGACTGACTGCCTCACTCACAGACTGACAGTCTCACTCTCACTGACTGACAGACTCACTCTCACTGACAGACTCACTCTCACTGACAGACTCACTCTCACTCTCTCTCACGCTCTCTGACTGACTAACAGACTCACTCTCACTGACAGACTCTACCACTCTTCCTCACAGACTGACTCACTCTCAATGACTGACAGACCCCCTCACAGACTGACAGACTGTCTAACTGACTGACTGACTCAGTTTCACTGACCGAGATTCCCTCTCACTGATAGACTCTCACTGACAGACTCTCCCACACTCTCTCTCACTGACTGACAGCCTCTCTCTCACTGACAGGCTCTCACTGACAGCCTCTCCCACTCTCTCACTGACTGACTCTCTCTCACTGACTGACTGACTCACTCACTAACTCTCACTGACTGACTCACTCACTCTGACTCACTCACTCTCATTCTCACTGACTGACAGACTCACTCTCACTGACTGACAGAGTCTCACTGACAGACTCTCCCACTCTCTCTCATTGACTGACAGACTCACTCTCTCACTGACTGACTCACTCTCTCACTGACTGACTCACTCACTCTCACTGACACTCTCACTTACAGACTCTCACTTACAGACTTACTCACTGACAGACTCTCTCACTGACAGACTCTCCCACTCTCTCACACTGACTGACTGACTCGCTCTCACTGACAGACTGACTGACTTACTCTCACTGACAGACTCTCACTGACAGACTCTCACAGACAGACCCACTGGCAGACTCTCACTGATAGACTCACTCTCACTGACAGACTCTCACTGACTCATTCTCACTGACAGACTCTAACTGACTAACTCTCACTGACTCACTCTCACTGACTCATTCTCACTGACTCATTCTCACTGACAGGCTCTCACTGACTCACTTTCACTGACTCACTCTCTGACTCACTCTCACTGACTCACTCGCTCACTGACTGACTCACACTCTCTCACTGACAGACGCTCACTGACTCTCTCGCTCACTCTCACTGACTGACTGACTCTCTCACTCCCACTGACTGACTGACTCTCTGACTCTCACTGACTGGCTGATTCACTCACTCTCTCACTGACTGACTCTCTCACTGACTCTCACTCTCTCACTGACTGACTGACTTTCTCACTCTCACTGACTGGCTGTGTCAGGCTCCGCCTCTATCTCTTCGGAACTGTGCTGAAAGACCTACACCTTCCCTCGAAGAACCACCCCAATGTCCGAATTAATACACAGACCATAAAGGCAATTCCACCAGGGAAGGAAAGGAAGGGAACAGCGAGGAGGGAGATCTGGAATGACAAATGAACAGGCAATTAGAATAAGTCCCCCCCCCGTACCCACTGATTACTAACACTCCTCCAACTTAAATACAAAGCAGTTGCATAACCTTTCCTTCATACCTGTGTGGAAAAAAAAATAGGGACTAAATGCGAGGAGAAGAGACTTGAGGTGATACCAGGGATTCTGTTTCACTGTATAAAAGACAAAAGGAACCTGCATGAAACCCTGAGGTTGTTAAAGACCACCATACTCATTCATACAGGTCCACGCATACCATCTCCGAACTGCTCACCTAACAGCACAGGACCCCTTACTTTAGATACCCCTCTCTCGGTTCTCCTGCATATGAAAACAAAACAAAACAAGGTTGTGGAAACAAACAAAAGACAGCAATCAAGGTTAATTCCTCCTTAACGTTGTTTGCCTGTAGAATGTCTTAATGTCTCTATACACGTGTTGCAACTCCAGTAAATCCAAACATGACTAATGCAGCAATACGACGTGCAACACTGCGCCGGTACTTCTGCACATTCAATGTCCTCACTGATCCTTTTTTCACCCCTCTCAGCCGAGAGAGAGACTGGTACACTTGTACACACGCTACCTGCGTGTTCAAAACTGAGGCACAATAAAAGTCACCGGAGGTCCATAACACACGCTACTTGCGTGTTCTGAACTTTAGTCCCCACCAGAGTAGTGAGGGTCGTGAGAAAACAGACAGGCTTACCGCTACCAATGCTTACCGCACCAACTCCTCCGGGCTAAGCTGAATTTTCGGCGCCGCCGCTGGTTTCAGATGCGTCTTTATTTCCGGGTGAGCACCTGACCCAGCGTCTCCTGTGCGCCGCGATTCTCGGCATGCTGGGAAATGTAGTCCCACCTCCGGCCGCCTCGGGACTTCGTGATGTTCGGCGCCTCTCCACACACGGGCGGAGCGTTGATTACTCATCGTATCGGGGGGGGTGGGGGGTCGAGCTCTGACAGGCTGACTCACTCACTCTCTCACTGACTGACTCTCTCACTGACTGACTCTCCCACTCACTCTCACTAACTGATTAACTGATTTACTGACTGACCTTCACCCTCCTGTTAGTTATGTCCTCCCTTCCCCATAACAAAACAAGCATTTGCAATGCAATAGGTCTCGCAGCATTAAAGTTTGAGTTATTGGCATTGTGTATGACAATGCCAATAGCTATAACATTTGCAAATGTGACACCTATAGCATTTGTAATGCAATATGAGTTGTATTTACATGACTTAGATGTATTGATATTACAAATAACAATGGTTTTTCATTTTTTTAATACTTAAATAAAAGTTATTGTAATTGAGTTGGTGGAAGGGTGAAGTGGGTCGTGTCCCCGAGTGATGTGGTGGTGTCCCGAGTGATGTGGTGGTGTCCCCGAGTGATGCCCCCGAGTGATGTGGTGGTGTCCCCGAGTGACGAGTGGTGCCCCTGAGTGATGTGGTGGTGACCCAGAGTGGTGTGGTGGTGTCCCCGAGTGAAGTGCTGGTGTCCCCGAGTAATTACCACACCCTATAAATACTGAAAACCTCCGTTGTGGTTTTTATTGTCTGCTATGACTGCTACATTCAAGGGTGGCAGACTCCAAACAAAGGTCCTCAGTATAAGAGGCCTCTTAATTCCTATGGGGCCGGTACCGGCTTAATTTGAATCACGTTTTTATGTCACCCAGAGTTTTGAGTTGCTAAAAGGAGCCAACAAGCCTGGTGAAAGTCCAACCAAAATGAGAATTTACCATGGAAAAGACACCCACATTCACTGATTCCTGTGGGAATTCCTCATTTCTTAAGCTCTCATTATGAGTGGCCTGCTAAATGGCCTAGATTTTCGACCCGACCCCCCTCCCCACCCCAGCTGAAGTTCTCCCTCAAGAGTTAGAAAAAAGCATGTATAGGCAGCTCTGGGGTGTTACCGATACCTGGGCTAGGCGTACAGGCAGTGGTGGGGATAAACAAGCCCATTACAAGTTGGATCCTGAAAGTCCACCAAGAAATGAAGAATTACCAGGAAATGGGTAACTCTGGGTTTGATCTCTCTTGTAGTTCCTCATTTAGCAGAGGTGTTTGGGTCCTCCAGCGGAGGCGGTAACTTGAGGCAATTGCTTCTTATTCAAGCCTCAAAAGATTTTTGGGGACCTTCGTTTTTCTTTTAATTACCAATGAAGCACTGGAACAGTCCTACAACATCTTTATTCACCACTTTTTGTTTGCATTTTTAAAAACGTGTTAAGTATGGGAAAATTAAAACCACACATGTCAAAATGCAATCAGATGCCAAGTGGTCCCATTTCATTTGTAGCCCCTTAAGATTAAGACAGCCTTGGCTTCTAGGCATTTGCATTTTTGCATTCTTCAGCTTGCAAGTCTAACTTTGCATACTATCGTGCAGCTTTACACGTTTCCGCATGAAATGGCCGCTGGCCAAAAAGTCAGGGCTTCTTTGAGCCTGCCAGACATGAAATCCTGCGATATGACAACCAACTAAGATGTTGCACAACATAAATTAGAAATACGTAGGAGAATGTGACATTGTGATAAATTCACAGCTGGCACGGAGGACTTCACCCCCTGTTCCCCAGAAGGGAAATGCATCGGCTCCTTTCTGCATGTAGCAGCAAGTATTCTGCTTGGAAGACGCAGCACTGAACGTGATACCACTTCCGCTTCCCAGATTACGCTTTACGCGCGCACGCTGACAGCGGCTTCTAAGAAGTTACACAGGTGCAGCCACCCACCCACAAATTGCGAAGGCCGACGTCACGGACATATCTTTAACCGGATGGAACGCACTCCCTACTTTAATTTAAGTGTTAATTATAAAAAAAAAACAATTGTTATTTGTAATATCAATATATCTAAGTCACGTAAATACAACACATATTGCATTACAAATGCTATAGGTGTCACATTTGTGAAAGTTATGACTATTGGCTTTGTAAATGACAAAGTTATTAATTTCTTGACTTTCAAAACCAACACATAAATAAAAAAATGTGTCATTTACAATACCAATAGCTCAAACTTTCCTAATGCGAGACCTATTGCATTGCACCGGGGTGTCATGATAGTCTACCTTTAACACGCTAACATGCAGCAGGATCTCGAAGGTGTGTTTAGAATGCCTTTGGGCTTTACCTCTAGTGTGTAGAGAAATAGATAACACACTCTACACAGATAGCGCTGTGTTTGTGACGCTAATTCCACATACACTTTGTCTTGATGCAGGGTTGAAGTGAGAACCTATCTTTATGGCACATACTAATGACAGGCGCGTCATTTGTAAGCTCCAAATATTACTGTATGAGGATTTGTCATTCAGGAGGACTTCATGCTATGAGCATACAAAAGCGACAGGGGTGTTTATTAAACGGTTACTTTATCATTTTTTAACTAAAATTAGGAATACATACATACTCTTATGACCGAAAATGTTCTTTCAATGTTGTTCTCCTGCTCAATGCTGTTGTAATCTGGTTCACACATAGAGATTTAAAAATCCTGACATGAAACATGTTGACAAAGAACCGGCGGTTTATACTGGGCAGCGAAAGCACCAAACTCATATTACATTAAGGAAACACTAGAAACCCAATTTTACAAGAGGGAGGGCGTTGCAAAGGGAGGGTAAATTAAATTAAGATGTGCCGCCTGCTCGCCCTTTGCTCCTTTGCCGAGGCTACCGCCAAAGTGCAGCACGGCTGCATACGACACCCATAGCTCTCTCCTGTGGAATGGGCGTGGCTCATGGGGACACTTGCGCTTTCTGATTGTATTTATATAGCGCTTACCTAATTGTGTCGCACTTGGGTGTTTAATAACCCCATGCCTTCAGTGATGTAACACTGATCGCTGCAGTGTAGCACTCCACTCTGCCCGCTGTTCCAGACCCCCTGTCCGGAGGTCGTGGGGTCTCCCACCCCACTTTTCAAGGGGCACCTGAAGATAAAGTCAGGAATCCCGTGTTCAGGGCGCAAGGGGCGAGGCCTCCTCGCCTCACCTGGGCCCACAGCGCGCGCCTCCAATTAAATCTGGTGTTTCTTTTAATGGCCCTTTACGCTGACAAGTGGCGCTCATCCCGGGCCAGAAATACTGGGTTGATAATGCCCAGCGCTTCCAATCAGGGCCCTCTGTGCGCGCTAACCACTCCGCAGCCTCCCCCAGGGCCCGGCGCTTTCCTCCCTTTCTTGTCCTCCTTCCCGGCCATCCCCGCTCCCTCCTTCCCGCAAATTACCGTACAAAGCGTGCGGCCGGCGCGGGCTCGGCGGCCTGTCGGCCCTAATGAGGCAATGCAAGTTTGCGCCTCTCTGCTAAATTCTCTCTTGATTGGCAGCTGCTCGCGAGCCGCGCTCACAGAAAATCTCTCCGTACACCCCGGAATCCCGCCGAGGCCACCCCGGAAGTCAGGCACGGTCGCCTGTGACGGGGGCGGGGCCACGTCCAGACCGGAAGAGGAGGCAGGCGAAGGCAGGCGAAGTCAATGCGTCTCGCGGCCCGGGGCTCCTGTGAGCGGTGTGGAGCCCCGGGGCCGCGCTAGCAGGAGGTTGGGCGCCGCGTGCTGAGAGAAGAGTCCCCGACATTGGCCAGGTAAGTTCCAAAGGCTGGGGGGGCTTGGTGCACTTGTGTGTGTGTGTGTGTGCGTGTATGCTCGTGTGTGTATGTATGTGTGCGACGGTGACGGCGGGGGAGGGGGGGGGCTCGGTGCACAAGTGTGTGTGCGCGCGTGTGTGTATGTGTCAGGGGAGGGTGTCTCTGTATGTATGTATGTGCGTGCGTGCATGGGCGCTTGTGTGTATGTATGCGCATGCGTGTGTGGTGCTTGAGCTTCCCAGGAGACAGCGCCTGGCCACAGCGCGCGTTCCCGTTTCAAATCGGCTCCAAGGATGCGCGCGGCCGGGACTGTCTCCTGGGAAGCACAGTCGCTAACAAAAGATCTCTAGCGAGACACAGCGCTGACGCGCTGTGTTTTCGCTACGAGACCTAAAAACCACAACAAACAACCATTGGGATAGGCAGATAGATACAAGTTGCCAGCATTGAAAGGACAAAAAAAACTCTAGACATTATTTTTAATACTTTTTTAATATGGTTGTTCAGTTGTACATGATGCTTTTTTGGTCATATCTAAGGTAACAAAAATGCTTCTGACATTTCTTTATTATAACTTTTCAGCATGCTGCAGACTTTTTACAGCACAGCTTAAAGACATAGGTAAAGTCAATATCTCTGGCTAAACACTTATAAGTTCCCAAAGGCGAGATCTATTGGCTATGCCAATGCTTGTTTAAAGTGTTTTGTGCTTTCTAATTTCCCTTGTGAGTTCAGACTGTCATGGGATGGGCCAGGGGTTCCTAGGCAGCTGGCAGGCAGCAGAGGTCGAAGGCCTCTGGGGGGAATGCTCCAGGGGCCACAGCCCAGGAGCCACTCTCCAGGGGTCACACGCCAGGGGCCACAGATGTACGAAGAGGCCCGCAAGGGGATGGCCACTGGCTCTGTTTCGGGTTAAGTGCTATTCCCCAGTGGCATCAACTGTATCCTCCCTTTACAGACACAGACTGGCCCTACATACCCTCTGCCCGCCTGTCTGTCATTCCCCTGCCATGTGCATGGGCACTGGAATCTGGATTGCTTGGCAGAACCAGCATGTAACACATGTAGGGGGCGGGGGGGTTTAATACCTTTAACAATTTTAATTTGTTTACCTTTTGCTTCCTTGTACAGGTTGGTGTTTCCTGGCCCTGCTGCTCCTATTGCATTTTGTTAGCTTATGTTTTTTAATTCGACTATATGTCCTCGGAAATTGCCTATATTTTAATTAGTTTTACTTTCTAACTTTTGTTTTAATTAGTTTTGCTTTCCCAGTAGGTGTGAGGCAGTGCTAAATCTCCCAGCACCCGGAGTGGCTGGGCTCCAGTTTGCTTCTTTATTGAGCTAGTTTCTCATTTAGTTTCTTGGGTTCGCCCCGCCCACCTACTGCAATCTTCACAAGTGTAGAGGCAATATGACGTGACAGCTGCTGTGCGCGCGCAGCACATGCTTGTAGTGGGGACGTCATAGGTCGTGCTCAGCCCCAGCCAAGCTGCACTTTTTTTTTATTAATCAAAAGACAAGCCCATTCCTCTCGTATTAACTCAAGTACGTTTTTTATCGTTAACCCTTCATTAGGTTCGTCAGCCCCCAATACTCTTAATAGTCTTAAATCTCCCGGTGGGACTTCTCTTAGTGCGAACACTTCCTGTGACCTTAGTGCGAACACTTCCTGTGACCTTATCACTCCTCAATCCTCTGGAGACAGTGTCTGTACACTCCCTTCAATAAAACCTCAGACCGGCAATCTAAGGTGGTGCTTCCTAGAAAACTTCTGTTCGCGCAGGAACTTATTGTCCACAACTTCTTGGTAAGAAAGAAAGGCCACTTTATTAAGACAGGTGTAGGCAAAACATCTCTCAACATATTTCGATTATTTATTTATTAATACTCAAATCCTTCAGCTCACTGAGCAACCCTGATAAGAAGTCAACCCCCATCAAATAAAACCTAACAAACCCAGGCAACTGAATCCTGTACTATCCCCTCCTGTCCTTTACCTGCCCTTTGAGGATGGACCAACCCGCTCCAGGCTGCCCACCCCCCACTAAAAACCGCCTACAAAAGAAAAGATTACAACCTGTCTTACCGTGGCAAACCTAACAACAAAATTATCTAAAGCACAATCGCAAGAAAAAAGGGCTAAAAGACAAAAAAAGATGGGAGTGTGGGTGGGGCAAAACAAACTCCGCTGTCCGCCTCCCGCCGAAAAGCCCTCTCTAAACCCTGCCCTGGCCCTATATATAGGCTCTGTCTCTCTCCCTAATTAACCTCACCTGTGGCCACTCCGTCCGCGCGAACCTACCCAGGGAGAGACCGGCTCGCGCACGGCTCTCCCTGGGTCCCCCCTCGCTGCAGAAACACAGGGGGTCTGATTCCCAAAGGGTCTCCGCACTCCGCACTCGTAGTGGAGGCTTGGCAGGTACTCGGACGGAATCTCCGCAATGCGAAATCTCATTGCGGAGATTCCGCCTGAGTGCGGAGACTCGCCCGCATGACTCTGAGTCTTGGTCACATAAAGTTTGAGCTTCCCGACCTGGTAATAGCTAAGCCCCGGGGGTATTAAATAAATACATGTCTGCCGCTCTGAAAAAAAAGAGGTTGGTGCCTTTTTTTATTAAAACCTCATAAATTCTCTCAATCTCAACCCTTTTTCCCAGTATCGAGCTGCCCTCCTATGCTTCGTTCTATGAAGATCAAATTGTCAAAGCTTGTAACTCAGTTAAAAAAAGAATCACAATTATTACTTTTTCAAGCCCTATATGCCATGCTATGCCCATGACAAATTCTCAGTCACTTTGCACTGACTCTCTGCATTCTTCTCTGATAGAATCACCAAATGTTGAGCTTCATTATCTTTTTTTTCACTCTCTGAAGAGGTCATTCCTTTGCATGCCCCCTCGCCTGCCTCTACACACTTATTGCAGTTCATTCCACTTACAGGCAAGTGGACGACGCATTTACTCCTGTCTCCTGTGGACCCAAGTCCAGCACATACGTGCTTCACTACCAAGTTCTCAGAACAGTACTAAACAATATTTTCAGTCACTCTCCTTCTCTTGGTTATGTTCCCTCACGCTTAAAGTAGACCGTGATAGTGATGGTTTTGACAAAAGTCCATCTCTCAGCATTCGTGACTAATCGTAATTCTCGCTGCCAACTTTCTCTTTTCTTAGAATCTCAAGATATTCTGGACCACTCCAAAGCCGGTTTCGGGCCACCCCATAGCACAAGGTCCACTCTTGTGTCAATTCCTGACATACTTCTCCTGTTTTTTTTTTCTCTTTTTTTCTCATACTTCTCCTGGTGGCAGATCATGGTGTCTTGGCCTTGTTTTGCTCCACCTACCAGATGTTTTTGATACAATATCTCATAACGTCCTGGTGGATCACCTTCTTGAAGCTGATATTAAGGACAACGCCCTCCGATAGATCGCAGACTATCTAAATAATCTCTCTAAAACCCTTCACCTCTCTCCTTTCATCACCGCAGTCTTCAGGTGTGCCACAATGGTCTTCTTTAAGCCCCAATCTGTCCAGCATCTACGTGCCTCATTCGCCCGACTGATCAGATCTATTTGGACTGGATCAGAATTCTGCACCCAGTTTTCCTGATTAACACTTGTTAATTATGAATCGCATAACCTACTTAAGGTCAGAATGGATACAACTGAGATTCTCTAGTTGGTAAATAGCCTCAGCAGATGTTGTGGTCTGGTTATTACCAGAACTGGGTCTTCCTCCAAAACCAAACAGTATGTAATCTTGGTTTCCAACTTGCTCATTCGCTCTCATTGTCTTAATAAATTTAAAAAAACTTAAACCTCTTAATGTTTTCACTTACGCCTGCTACACAGACTCCTACCCTTTTTTTGCTACTTTCTGTTCGTGAATCTGAGGTCCAATAAAAATCCTGGCTTGTCTAGATTACTGAAGTCTCTTTACCTGTACCTACCAAACTTCAACCTTAATCGTTTGCTCTTCACTGCTGCTCGATTGAGTTTCAACCTACCAGACCATCACTCGTATCACTCTCTATCTGCCTCTTTTCCACTGGCAGTCTGTCTCATCATGCATTTTTTTAAAATTGCCTTGCCTTTTTCACTGTGCTTTCCACAAAATAGGCCTGCATTTCCCTCAAGATAAGCCCCAGGTCTATTGTCTCTCACACACAGTGGCTATGAGGATTGCCAGCTCAGCAGGCACCTCTGTCCAGTATTCCTGTGAAGCAGCCCTGTCTTACTTTGTGTAGTTGGGCAGCACGGTGATCGAATGGGAAGACGCAGGGGCGAGACATCTGTCCCGCGCTTCCTTCGTGGGCAGCCTGGCCATTTCGACGAGGCAGCCATACTGGTAATCCAGCATGCGGGGGACCAGGAGAGGTCTTCCGCTGGATCCTACTGTGTGTGGGAGGTTTTCTACCTCCCTCCCATTGGGCCATACTCTGTGGCACTAATGCTATGGTTGTGTACTACATGTTGAAGTAAAACCTAGACGGAAGCTCCGGATTGCCCTAAGGGACCAGCCGCAATTTTGAAAACTTGAACTACTCTACATGACGAATAGGAGCACAGGTGTGCCATGTCCTATCGGCCCATAAGGATTCATATCTTATATCCCTAAATAACGCTGCACCCCAGGTGTGTATGATGTTATTGAGTACTCTATGTACGTAGAGACATATGGGGGATTTATGCGTTTTCATTCTAACCAAACTACTACATTTTAAGCCCTGATGTTATGATATGTGTCATTTTTTCCTTGCAGTGTCAGGATAACAAGTATTATTTCAGGATTTGCCTTGTATGTGCAGTGATGATGTTTTCAAGACTTGTGAAACATATAAGACTTTATCCTATTACACTTTTATTTCTGAGGGCATAGTAGTGGCCAAACGCCTGATCAAGATATTATCCTGTAATATTGCGGGTATTTCTAGGAAACTTGATCAGCCTGATTGGAATGCCCTAGTTGAGGCCTATTCTATTTATATCTTCCAGGAGACATGGAGTTTAGTCCCCCACCATAAAGTGGGCTACACCACCTACCATCTGCCGGCCAAACTGCCAAACACAAGGAGAGGCCATCCGTCGGGCGGACTCCTAGTTTGGGTGAGCATCTCATTAGGGTGTTCTTCCAAGCAAATCCAATGTAGCTCACCAGATATTCTAAGGATCACAGTACGTGGTGGACGCAGAGAGAAAGCCCTTGAGGTATTTAATGTGTACGCTCGTGGTACCCAGGGCGGTATTCCATCCCCCACCGTTGCCCTATTAGAAGACCAGTTGAGATGCAACCAGGACGCTCACATCCTCGTAGCAGGGGATTTTAATTGCACTTTCGAGCCCCTGGCGGCAGAAGATATTCTTGATATAGCTGAGGATGATGCTAGGAGAGGTATACCAGCTCTCCATATTGTCCCGATCCGGAGGTGGACGCAGCGGGCTATCCAGATGAATATGCTCGCCTTGGAATTTGGCCTGCGAGCAGCGAATGGTAGGACCATTTCTGATCCGACCGGGGCATGCACATATAATAGGGTAAATCATGCAACAAGGATTGATTATATTCTCCTCGATCTAAATCTCTGGCGCTACCTGGTTGATATGGCAGTATGTCCAACAACCGATAGTGACCATAATCCCCTTTCATTGACCCTCCACCCTATTTGGCAGGGAGTTGATGAACACGCAACTGTGTCACAAATGTCGACTAAGGAAGTTACCCCATCTAACTGTGGTAGGCACCTAAAGTGGTGCAAAATTGTCCTAGATGCAGAGAAAACGGAGGTAATCCTCTCTGCAGCGTAATCCAAACTGCATGCAATAGCCATAGACCAATGCGGCTCACCCAAGGTAGCAGAGATATTCCTAGAAACCATTCAAGCACTAGGAAGTATATTCCTAGTTCAGAATAGAAGTTCCGCCCAGAGAAAACCTCGCAGGCTCACCTTCAAGGAGGGGTGGTATACATCAAAATGTCGGCACGCAAAAACAGCATTGATAAAAGCTGTTAAAAGCAGGTCCCAAAGATCCATCCAGTTGGCGCGAAAGGGGTGCAAACAGGCTGTCACTGAGGCTAAAAGAGACTGGGAGGACGAGTACTGGTGCTCGCTTAAGGGGGCTAGTTTTGGGAGAGATCCAGCCCGCTTTTGGAGTATTATAAGATCAAAGAATAGATCCACTAGCGAGTGCATAACCTGCAATATAGTGGGTGAAATCTGGTTTGACCACTTCCTGAAATTGTACTCTTGCTTGTCGAGTGGATACCCCAAACTGACCCATCAAATCTGCTGGCTAACACCGAGAGATGTGGATGGTACCCATTTTTCGGACAGAGAGGTGTAGGGCGCCATTCGTGCCATCGTGCCGCAGAAAGCCTCTGGGCCCGATGGTATCCCTGGTGACCTCCTCCGCTCTGACCCCCGCAAATGGGCAAAGATTATTTCACCCCTTCTTAATTCCATTAACAACGGGGGCCCTATCCCTGAGTCTTGGAAGGGGGCAGAGGTCGTCCCGGTCTTCAAAAAAGGAGACAGGTGCGACCCTGCTAACTACCGCCCAATCAGCCTTATCGATTCCACGCAGAAGGTGGTTGGGAAGGTGATTCTTATGAGAATCTTGCAATGGGCCGATGATAACAAGATTCTCTCGGACTATCAAGCGGGTTTTAGATCAGGAACAGGGATGATTGAGCAGGCCTTCAGGCTTTTACTAATTTACTGGAAAACGGTCCTTGTGGGGAAGGGTAGCCTTTATTTGGCATTTATAGACCTAAAGACGGCCTTCGATTTGGTGCCTCGCGATTGCCTTTGGAGAGTTCTATCTGAAATGGGAGTCCCAAGTTACATCTTGTCGCTATTAGTGCGGCTCCATGACGGTAATTTCGCCCAAGTGAGGTGCGGTACACAGGGGCAAAAGACCAGAAGAATTCCGGTGGACAGGGGCATCCGTCAGGGATGTGTTCTTGCCCCCACTCTGTTTTCACTGTATGTAAACAAAGTGGTGAAGCACCTAATGGAAATCCAGTCGGATGCACCATCCCTGGCGGGCGAGCGTATTCCAACTCTCCTGTTCGCCGACGACACCCTTCTTCTTTCTAAATCCCCAGTTGGACTCTAGAACCTCCTTGATAGCTTCCAGATCTTTTGTGCATCAAGGGGGCTTCTGATAAACACCAGAAAGTCCAAATATTTGGTATTGAACCCGCCTAGAAAACTGGGTAGGCCCCCGTTTTAAATTCTGAGCCCCTGGAGAGGGTTATGGAGTTCGACCATCTTGGCTTCCGACTTTCGGATTCCATGAAGTGGAACTCCCATGTGCAGAAAATGTTATTGGCCCATAAGAGGGTAACGGGGGTCTTGCTAAAGGAACAGCGCTCTGCCTCCATTAGACCTATTGGTCCAGTAATCGATATATATAGGGCTAGGGGGTAAGTGCGGCCCTCTATGGTGCGGAACTTTGGGGCTTTAGCAATATGGAGCATCTGTCCGTATCTGAAAATAGATTCTTAAGAGAATTAATGACACTCCCACAGAGTACGCCTATGGTGCCTCTGCTGTTGGATCTTGGGTGCCATGCCATTAGCGACCAGGCAAAGCTTCGCCCACTTTTATTGTGGGCTCGGCTATGGCGGTCCCAGAATTGGCCTAGTACGCAGAAGGCCTGGCAGAGGTGATGTCTATTATGGGCTGGCAGAAAATCAAATGGCTCCAAGATGTTAAATCATTATTGTGCGATCTGGGCCTTCGTGAGTCTTGGGAGAATAGATCAGCTCCACCGAAAGCGATAATAAAGAACCTTTATTGGAAATGGATCACAAGTAAGCGTAATTGTGACCCAAAGTTAGGAAGTGTTACAAATGGGTTCTTAATGATCAAGGATGTTATGTTTATCGAGCCCTATCTAGATATTATTCATAAACCCCTGGATAGGGCATTGTATTTTAAATTTAGGATCGGTACCCTACCGATAAGGGAATTTACTGTGCGCTGGAAAAAACAATTGCAAACATCCTCTTCGTGTCCCTGTTGCACTCTAGGAATAGAGTCCATGGCGCACTTTCAGTTCGCCTGCCCGGCTTATAGAGCTCCAAGAGGCTATTGGCTCAAGCCATTGTGTAAAGCATTGGGCACTAGAGATTACGTTGTAGCATTGCGTATTCTCTCATCGAATACCAGCATATTATGTGTCAGCGGACTGGCCAAATATCTAAGCTGGGCTTGGTCGATTAGAGTAAAAAGGCTGAAAGAAAATGTTTAATCTTAGTCTTAAAGTTTTTCATTGTATAATAGTTTTTAATTTTTAACAATTGTAACACCTAAATGTGTAAATCTGGGTTCTTTATTAAGGGAACCCGTAACAATAGCTTATTACCTCCCGATAACTACAATATGCTCAAATGTGTAAATCTGTGTTTTAAGAAGGAAACTGTGATAGTTCATTGCATTTTGTTGAGCTGAAGGGCCTCAAGCCATGTTTTTATTGTTGTTGTTTTTATGTTTGTGCTTTTAAGATATGTTTTTATCGAAATAAAGCCTTTACTTACTTACTTACCTATTACACTAACTCTGATGTTATGACAGTTGCCTAGTTGGCAAAGTAATTATTGGTTCATGTTGTTTTGGTCTATGTTTATATGCAAGACAAAAATATATTTTTATATAATACTGTGTGGAGTCTCTTTTGTGGTGCATTTATAGTGTCACTGTTGTGAGTGTGTTGCACAAACGCTTTAGACATTGCCTCTGGGATAAGCCTGACTGCCTGTGCCAAGGGGGTGAGCAGAGGTTCTCTGGGTGTCGAACTCTCTTACCCTGACTGGAGTGGTGGGTTCTGCCTGGCTGGGGTGCATACCCTAGCAAACCAAAATCCCATTTCTAACAACACTTTTTCCGTCTAGACCTTTGTATTCAGCTATTATTCAGTCAGAGAAGTCTTAACACTTGTCAAGAAAAAAAGTTCTGTGAAGTATCTTAGACTTCGAGAAAAAACTGAAACACATCTATGCTCCCTTCAGGGAATAACACATTCTTCGCTTCTGTTTTGCAGGCGTAAAGGAGCCTCATCAGATGAGCATCTTCAAGATCATTGCAGCCATCCTACACCTCGGAAATGTAGAAATTCGCTCGGAGCGGGATGGAGAGTCGAGTAGCATACCCGTAAGTTCTTGCAGAAAACCTGCGTTGGTTTACTCCGGGGAGAAGGTGATGGAGATTTTCATAACACATGAATTTAACCCCTTCGAGGCTGATGACGAGCTGGGCTCGTCATGGTGTAGCCTCCTCAAACACTGATGACGAGCCCAGCTCGTCATGAACAATGGGTTTTTTAAAAAGTCAGCATGACAGCAGAAGAACAGCAGCGCGCATGTGGTTAAGGCGCTTGTTTACCAACTTACCATCCAGGGCCCGTATATAGGGCGCACTATCCTTGCTTGCCCAATGGCACACCTTTAAGCACGTTCAGTAAGCTCATACAGGGACAGTCCGCCCTATTACAATGAATGCACTACCCCTCAGCCAGCCACAAATTTGGGCTGTCCTGGGAGCAGAGTATTCAGTGAAATACAGAGCGGATGCCTCAAAGCCGCTCCTTGTTTCTCCACCTGCACTTCATAGCGGGATTAGAGCTCTTCCTGCAGGCAGGGGAAATGATTGATTTCTCCTTTTTGTGATGAACTGTCAGTGCGCCTCCTGAGAGTATGTTTGCCTCCACGTCCACGTTGGTAATACAGCACAGGAGCAGAGTCAAAGTGATGCTCTCATTTGCATGAGCCCACACCTCCATACACATGAGGGCACGCCATCACAAGACAGCGCTGGGACTGCATGTGTGTCAGTGCTGTTATTACTATTATTACAAACACTTATAGAGCGCATAGCTACCCAAAGGCATCCCAGCACTATCAGTGTCGCACAGAAACAAACTAAGAAGCCTTTGGTGCAGCGTTCTGGTACAGCCGGGTTTTAAGAAGCTTCCGAAAGGGAATATTTTGAGTCACTGAGTGACAATAAAGAGGGAGGGAGTTCCAAAGTCTAGGGCCATTGTATGAAAAAGAGTGGCCTCCAAATCTTTCTTTTTTTATTCTGGGAACTGAAGCTAAAAATAAATTGGCGGATTGTAACCTTTTTCCAGGATGATAGAAGGAGATGAGTGAATGATTGATTTGGGGACCTTTGCCCCAGAGTGTCTTGTGAGCTATACAGAGGGATTTGAATTTCATTCTCTCAGTGATCGGCAGCCAGTTTAAGGTGTTAAGGGCTGGCTTAGCTGACTGAGTTTTAGAAATGTTAAGCAGCATTAAAGCTGCACAGTTCTGTATCACTTTTAGTTTTCTTGTGGTTGACATCGGGGCCCCTAAATAAAATGAGTTCCCATAGTCAAGGCGGGAAAGAAACAAAGCCTGGACCATGAGTCTCCTCGCTGTAACGAGAATCAGAAGTAGAACTTCACAAAGCATTCTGAGCATACCATACCAAGTAGATGCCAGCTTCACTGCTAGATGATCAAATTGAAAAGACTTGTCAAGCCACATGCCTAAACTTTTGATCATCGGTTTCGGAGCAGGGGGAGAACCTGGGCTATTGGGCCACGCCAGATCATATTCTAAGGTTGGGAGGTTGCCCATGTTCATCAGCACTCTTTTATCTCCATTGAGCTTAAGACAGGAGTGTTCCATCCAATTTGCCACTTTCTCTAAACCGGGTTCAAGGCAGGATGAAAAATTCTGGGAATGGTTTAAAGACAGAACTAGTTGAGTATCGTCAGCAGATGTGACAATATTTATCCCGTATGGAAGAACAATGTCAGCAAGAGGTCTCATATATACATTAAACAATGTGGGTCTCAAAGACAAACCCTGTAGCACTCCACATCTGAGCGGCAGGCTATTGGAGATATTAACTCCTTCAAAAACATTAAAATTTCTGCCATCTAAGAAAGACTGTAACCAGGTGATGAGGCTTCCTGAAATACTAATACTAATATTTCTACATTTTTCTTCTAAGAAAGTGCTTGTGCTTTTTTTCACTTCAGCCTGATAACGTTTTATGGTATCCCTATATGCCTTTTTACTTGATAAATTCTAATCTTTCCTCCATTGCCTTTCAGATGTTTTATAGTTTTGTTTATATTTACGAAGCTTAGGGGAGTACCAAGGTGAAGATTTCTCTTTTGCTCTCTTATTGCCAAATTTCCTAGGAATGACTTGTCCCACGTACAACTCAATGCAATGATTGCATTTTTCATTTGCTGGAGAAGGGTTAGAATCTGGAGTAGGCTTGGTATCTTTGAGGGCTAGAATATATTGCTCCAGTGGAAGTTTGGCCCAGGCGCGTTCCATACTACTAGTGGTTCTAAGGGGGAAAGTTGTGTCACCAGGTCCCAGATATTTGGATCAGGTAGTGGTCCGACCAAGGCACTAGACTAGGATCCCTGACTAGTAACTTTTTATCGTTAGAAAAAATGGGATCTAGTGACCCTTACCATGTGTAGGGCCAGTAACTTTTTCTGTTAACAGAATAGCTGATAGATCTTGAGTAAGCTCAAATGCTTTGGGACTTGAAGTCATCAAAATGTAGATTAAAATCCCCTGAAAGGGAAAAGTTGAGGAAGTACTGACCAGATTGGTGTCAATTTCAGGGAGAGATTTAAGAAATTGTAACACACAAGATGACCCAGCACCAGATTATGTCAATGCAAAGTGAGCAAAAATATTTATATTGCAGTAATAGATACAATATCACAGGAATGGCTTCTTGAAACGACCGGAGGACAGCCTTACATTCGAGGGGCCGCACATTTTGAGAATTCCACTAACGGACCATACTATGGTTGTAGAAATACTGTGAAATTGCGACAACAGGAAGACACACTCATTGATTTGTGAGATAAGGAATCAACTTGCGTTCATTTGAAATATTATTTCCTGTGTTTTTCTTACAATCCCTGAAGAAGTCCCGGGTGGGATGAAAACCGTTGGCGACAAGCAATTTTGCCATGTTTTAATGAATTTTGAAAAATAAAGAAAGTACCAATCTACAATCAAGTCTTTGAAATTGCCCACTTTCAAGAAGCCATTCCTGTGATATTGTATCTATTACTGCAATATAAATATTTTTGCTCACTTTGCATTGACATAATCTACATTGACATAATCTGGTGCTGGGTCATCTTGTGTGTTAAATTTAAGTGATCT
Organism: Lissotriton vulgaris; assembly: GCF_964263255.1. Taxonomy (NCBI): domain Eukaryota; kingdom Metazoa; phylum Chordata; class Amphibia; order Caudata; family Salamandridae; genus Lissotriton; species Lissotriton vulgaris. The sequence continues at coordinate 252,713,296 of NC_141689.1, read as the reverse complement.
GTGATCACTGAATTTGGGGATGTTTAAGGGTCAAATCCCAGATGCCAGGCACAGATAAATAGCAAGGAATAACAAGGCTGTACTTAGTAGTGATTTGTAGTGCCGGTCTAGTATAGCTTTGACCCTTTTCTTTGATTTGTTGTGAAAAAGAAAAAGAGATCTAAGAAATTGTCCACAAGCTCCTAAAGGTTGGTACATAAAGATTCCTGAGTAGGTGTGAATAGCAGTAAAAGTGATTGCGAAAGTAAGATTTTCGCAATCGGGTATTAAATCAGGCTTAATACGGCATTTGATGGAATCTTTGAGAATAATAGCGATGCCTCCGCCTTTCTTATTTTCACGATCTTTCTGTTGGATGTAATAGCCAGGGGGAGGATTTGTGCAATGTCAGGACCGGATTCCTTATGAAGCCAAGTTTCTGTTAAAAATAAGGCATCAGTTTGTTCCTCTTCTATGAGTATATGAAGTTCAGAGGAGTGTTTAGTCAATGATCTGCAATTTATTAAAAACATTGTATAGGGACAAGGAGTCTTGGGTTCAGGTCGAGTTCTTGGGGCAGGGCGGAGATTAAGGGAGCAGTGCATACAAGAGTGTTCATCATTCGTTAGAATAATAGAATGCAGACATTTTTCATTGCACGGTTTAGGCAGCGCTAGAAGTTGACTGGAAGAATACATAATTTTACTTACTTGAGAAGAACCAGGGTTCATGGCACCTATCCCTGGTCGGACACAGACGGGCGTGGACGGGGGCAGACGGGCTTGCCTTTGGCGCTCCAGCAACATGCCAGCGTCCACACAGCAGGTCTCATTAAACAGAGGAGACCCGACCCTGAGAAACACTGGTACGCTAACCAAAATGGCGTCTTCCAGTGTCCCAATTATTAAAATGCAATGTGCCAATTAAAAGAAAAAAATAGCAGAATGGTTCCCTTCAAATTCAATATGTTTTAGCACCACAGATTCCAAAACAAAATAACACTTTGCTTAGTTTCCCTCCCCTAGCCACAAGAGGTCTGGGCAACCCTAACCGCGCATCCGCACAGCGGGTCTCATTAAATGGAGGAGATCCGACCCTGAGAAACACTGGAACGCTAACCAAAATGGCGTTTCCCAGTGTCCCAACTATTAAAGTACAATATGCCAATTAAAAGTAATAAAAAGAGCAGAACGGTTCCCTTGAAATTCAGTATGTTTAGCACCACAGATTCAAAAACAAGATAACACTTTTCTTAGTTTCTCGCCCCCAACCATGTGAGGCCTGTGGGACGCTAAATAAAATTACAAATGGGGCCAGACAAGTATCTGCTGCCATTATGCCCTGGGGGTTCAAAAAGCAAGTGCACACAACTGTTGTACCCCAGGGGCACTATCTGTAATTTGGTCTCAGGATGCTTACATGGTAGCTTCAGATATTAAGTTTTGTTGGATTGACTTTTGCTCTGAATTGTCTTTTTTCACACACAAATATGCTGGTAGGATGGACTGTTCCAGTACAAAGATAACTTTTCTACAAATGTATGTTATGTCCTCAAATTCACTAAAACTGTAATTGGGAATTTGGTTCCTCTATTATCTGTGGTTGTGTTCTAACAGCTTTGCTCTGCTACTTAGCAGGTAATATCTGACCCAGTCAATGCCCATCTATCACCAATGCCTGCTTCACTCTAACATTCCTTTTTTATACTTTTTCAGTTAGTAATTTTCAACATTTGTTTTTAGATTTCTAGACATAACAACCGTTTATTACAGGCTATTGGAAAGTACATTTTACTTTTGTTTAGAAGAAATTATAATTTATTAGAACTCCAATCATCTCTAAGACATGAGAAAAAAACCAAGAGATATGTGCAAATCTAGACAATCTATATTTAGTAACAAAAATCAGTTCTTGCTCCTGACTGTGCTAACTGAGTATGACAAAGGTCTGGTAAACCTGCATGTACTTGTTTTTTACTAGATCAAGTAGAACGATATGTTGAAATTTCATGTAATGCCTTGAGGTAAGAGGCTTTGACGTCATAACACACAAATACCCGGGGCTACATTGCTTCCAGCAGCAACTTTCTGCTGCGGAAACTTGCACCGGCCTGCAGTGTAAGGAGGCCGTGAAGTACAATGTTCTTCAATACAGAGAGGGGGTTGTTGTGAATTAAATGTTAAAGGAAGGTTAGAGAAATTGGTCAATATAGCTCTGAGTAGCATCAGAGCATGGGTATGGGCTAAATTACAAGAATGTGTAAATATTGAGGCTGCTGTCCAAGACGAAGGCAGAAAATTGATGGACCTAATGCTTGATTAATCCTAATTATATGGGAGGAATGCTTGATTAATCTTAACTATTGCCATGTCTCTGGGCTGCTATCCAGTCCATCTGTTGTATTTGCGTGGTTCATGCCTATTAAAATGCACGATTGTGATGAGTGAGGGACAATGTTCAAGCAACAATTGTCGACAGCAATACAGAGCCGAGGGAGGATGTTTCGGAATCGGGCGCGGTGTAAGGCACATACAGAGCAGACACAAGACCAAGGGAGTTTGTTGTATTACTAAACTCTGAAAATACTGATAAGGGACCATTTCTTGTGTGTCTGGTGCTTTCAGTCTCCAATCAATCAATCAATCAGTCAATAAGGGAATTGTGAAGGAGTGCTTCTTACCCATGAGGGTCTCCAGGTGCTGGAGGGGAGGCTCAGTTGAGTGCTGTGGTCATCCGAAGAGCCAGGTCTTGAGGTCCTTCCTGAACTGGGGCTGTGTAGGCACTTGCCGGAGGTGGAGGCCGTTCCAGACCTTGGCTGCGTGATAGAAGGAGCTTCCTCCCATTCTGGTCTTGTAGATACGTAGGATGGTGGCCAGAGAGAGGTCAGCTGATCAGAGGTCTCTCTTGGGTGTGTGGAAGGAGAGGCTATTGTTTGGGTGTTCTGGACCGATGTTGTGGAGGGCATTTGTATGTGTGAGTGAGGATCTCCAAGTTTAGTCTTCTTTCGATGGGGAACCAGTAGAGACCGCGGAGCTGTTGGGTGATGTGGTTGTGACGGGAGATGTCTAGGATCAGTCTGGCTGCGGTGTTCTGGACTGTCTGGAGTTTGCAGAAGAGTTTCTTGTTGATTCCGGCATAGAGGATGAACCGCAGACAAATCTGCTACTGATAAGGCTGTGTGTGATGGTTTTTGTGGGTTCGGGTGGGATCCATCTGAACATTTTTTGGAGAATGCTGAGGGTGTTGAAGCAGGCAGAGGATACGGTGTTGATCTGGTTGTTAATCATGAGCGATGAGTCAAGTATGATGGCGAGGTTCCGTGCGTGGTCTGTCTGAGTGTGGGGTTTCCGAGGGCGGGGGGCCACCAGGTGTCGTCCCATGCGGAGGGGTAAAGCCAAGCATGAGGACTTCGGTTTGCTCGGAGTTGAGTTTCAGGCAGCTCTTCTTTATCCCTATTTTGACGGCTTTCATTCCTTCTTGGAAGTTGTGCCTGGTGATGTTGGGTTCTTTGGTGAGGGAGAGGATGAGCTAGCTGTCTTCGGCGTAGGAGACAATGTTGAGCCTGTGGTTTCTGACGATGATTGCGAGGGGGCCATGTAAATGTTGAAGAGGATGGGACTGCGGGAGGATCCCTGGGGCCCTCCACATCTGGTCTCTGTATGTTGTGAGAGGTAGGGGTTGAGTCTGGCTCGCTGAGTTCTGCCTGTGAGAAATGAGTTTAACCAGTCCAGAGCTTTTCCGCGGATACCAACACTGCGGAGTCTTGTGGTTAGTGTGTGGTTGGAGACGGTGTTGAAAGCAGCTGAGAGGTCCAGCAGCATGAGGGCGGCCTTTTGGCTCTGAGTCGATGGGGGAGATGATGTCGTCAGTGGCTGCACGTAGGGCAGTCTCGGTGCTGTGGTTGCTGCGAAGCCAGATTGGAAGATGTCCAGGATGTTGTTGGTTTCAGTGAAGTTTGTTAGCTGGGTGTTGACGGCCTTTTTGATGATCTTGGCTGTGAATGGAACCAGGGATATGGGCCTGAAGTTCTTGAGGTTGGCCGTCGGCGAATGTGGCGCTTTTGAGGGAGCAGTTGATCATCCGGCGTAGTTCGGTTGCAATGGCGGCTTTGTGGAAGATGTGGGGTGGGCAGGGATCTGAGGGTGCTCTACAGTGGATTCTCTTTATGGTCGTTAGGTTGTCTTCTGTCATGAGCGTAGTCCAGATGTGCAGAGTCTGTTGGCTGGCGTCGCTGGGAGTGGGATCTGGAGCGAAGCGAGGTCTTCGTTGTTGAAGTTGTCATAGATCATCTTATTCTTGAGGTGAAAACAGATGCTCAGACTGTTGAAGAGGTCTTGAGAGGGTGGAACGTCTGTTGTTTCACTGTTGGGTGTTGTAGTATGAAGTCCACAGGAGGCCAGGTTGTGGTTCTAAGTTGTAGTTTATTAGATGGTTCAGTTACAAAGGTGAAAAGGTAAGTAGCCAAGGTAGTAGGAAGGCCAGTATGTAAGATGGTATGAAGGCCCCACCAGGAGAAGCTTACTTCTGCTCAGCCTGAAGTCAACTGACTAACATGAGTCACTCAACATTCTGTGACATCAAACAACATTCTAAATAGGCTCAGGCTGAACAAAGAGGGAAGACAGGGAGAAAAGGAGAAAGACAAGAAATGACCTTACAACATATCCTCGTTCTTTATATGGAAAAAGAAAAGAAGAAGAAGAAAGATAAGAGTACAAGATAAAAAGAGGAACTATGTTAAACGTAATAATACGTATTACGTAGCATGCAAAAATGCAATAGTGCAATAACATTTCAAGCAGGAAACTGCAACAAGAAAAAACAATAATGCAATACCATGAAAATAGAATAGAATGGCATGACAGCAAAACATGTAAAAAACAATATAATAAAACACAAAACAATAAGCAGCAATAAAAACAGAATAGAACGCAACTCTATAACAAGCAAAAATGCACTACTACAATCAAGAAGAATTGTAGCAAAACAAAGACACGCACACCATCCCCCTTGTGCCTAAAACACACACCTGAAGTGACAAAACAGTCTCAGGCAAATAAACAACACATACCAAGCTTGTACGTCTGGCGTCAAGGCAAACCCTGCGTAATGTGAAACGGAGCAAACAGCGAACCAGCGCTGCAAACAAAGGGACCAAAATTCAAAAACGTAGACCAAAAAAATGTATGTATGTATAACGTAGCAAGTAGGCAACCCTCAAGAACATCACAAAAGCAAAATAGAACGCCTACACACACCCCAAAATAAGGGTAAGAAGCAGAATATGAAATCTACACAGTAAGTCTGTAACTCAGGTAAATTAACAGACACAGCGTAAGAACCAATAACCAGCAAACAAGGAAAAGGAGGCCGGGAGCCGATAGTGAACCGACACTGTAAAAAGAAAAGGTCTCTAAAAGCAGCCGTAGGAAAGTAAGTGCGTAGTATGTAGGCAAGTCGAACAAAACAGAAAATGTACCCATACACCCAACTCAAAATAATGGTAATGAAGTAAAATGTAACAACTGCATAGTAAGGCTAAAAAGATGTAAAAAGTACCACAACTCCAAACACTCAAAAAATAACAGGAGTAATGTCAGAATAACAGGAAGTAAGCCTGTAACTGAAAAGGGTGAAAGCCCCATTCATTGTAACGTATACACCCACAAATAACTGTAAAATTTCATGCTAAAATAACAGTATAATACAAAAATAATTTCACAGGAATTGAATGGCAAGAAAAGTACAAGTGTACAAGTAATAGAATATATCACAAGCACAAAAAATGCACTTTAGGCTACATGCTGTAAAGAATAAAAGAAACAAATTAAAATAAATAAAGTAGTCACCGTAGTCGTTTGAATGCTGAAAGGTATCACAAAACAATAAACTAAAACAATAAAAGTAGTCACCGTAGTAAGAAATGAGGCAGAATACTTGAGGAGGACCCAGCAGAATGGTTTCATCAAGTCTTGAGTGAGAATGAGACATAAACGGCTCCATCGAAATCGGAACATGTAAAAGAAATCAAACAGTACCTCATTGGAGAAAAGTTAGTGGCAGCATGACCAAACATCACCATTTGGAACATCACCCAACACGCAGCACATCACGGTGGAAGCAGGAGACAAATGCAACGTGAACTGTCCCAGCAAAACACATCACGGAGGACGAGGTTGGCAATAGGCTGAGAAAACAATCGCAAAATGGCGGCACGTAGGGCACGCAGTGCAGGATGGCTCTCAGAACGTCTAGGTATGTAGGAGTGCAGAAGCAGCCATAGACCTCTGGGTGTGAGCTCGAGCCAAATTTGAAGTGAAAGAAAGCGGTTTAACTGCCATGGCGGAAATGGGGGCAGTAGCGCAAAGTACACACAGGAATAGTAGTAAACACCGCATCATTCCATCCAATAGTAAAATAACGAAAGTAGATGACCTGAAAAAATATATTGTGAAACAAGTAAAAGCGGCAAAACAGAGTCAGAAGGGTTTGGCACATTGCTCCACATCAGGCAGGCAAGGAGGCAGTAGAAAGTCGATGGCACTGGTGATTCCTCAGGAAAGATTCTTGTATCGATTCAAGTACAATTCCAAATACATATTTGCGGTGAGCTGGTCTTTGGTCAATTGGTTCTAGCTTCTACGGGGGAGGCGGTTAGTGTGCTTGTGTGGTGGTAGGTATTCTGAAGGAGAAGTGGATGCAGTGGTGGTCTGTCCAGAAGAGTTCTGTGGTGTGGCTGTAGTAGACGCTGTTTCCTTCTACTAAAATGGGGTTGAGTGTGTGTCCCTCTGTGTGCATGGGAGCGGTGACCAGTTGCTTCAGTCCTATGTTGGCAAAGTTCTCTAGGAGGGTGGTGGTGTTCTCGTGGTTATCCAGGTGGAAGTTTAGTAGGATTGTAGTCAGAGGAGGTGAGGGCGTCGTGTGCGATGTGGTCGGAGATGGTGTTGGTGAAAGAAGCGCCGGCTGGGATTTTTCGACAAAACCGTTTGCTTTTTGTCATTTAAAATTGTGATTGTATCTGGGTCAGATTGGTCCATTTGCCATAAAGGCTTATACCAATTTAGCTGTCTGAGATGGGCTTGTTGCTTTCTGTTCTATGACCACTTCAGTATGATCAAGCATTTCTGGACCCACAAATTGTACTTTTCTCTTTCTTTGTATTTCTCTGTCTTTTCTACCTACTCTTGGTCCTCTGTTGGACCTTTCTTGTTACATTGAGGGGAAAGAGAGTTAGGGGTCTATTATAATGTTGGGCGATCGCCACAACATTATTCGCCCGCCACCCATGTCACCCATGTCCCCTGCCATATTAGGATGGCGGGGGGGGGACCCCGGAGGACAGAAAGACCGTCTGCCGGTTTTCCGCTGGTCACACAGTGGACGGAAAAGGGGCCTGATATGGTGGCGGTGTCTGCAAGACACTGCCATCCATATTATATTGCAGGCGGGTAGCAGCCTTTCTGTGGCTGTGTTGCCGCCCCGGAAAGGCATCCAGTGATCGCAGTTGGGGGGACGTTGCAGGCCTCCAGGATGTCAGGGGTGGAGGGGGCACATGAGGGGCACCTTTGGTACCCCCCCTGCATTTGCATGCACAACATGGCAGGCACCGCGCGGTGCCTGTCACGGTGCGCATGCAAATGCACAACATGGCAGATTAACATTGTGGCGGGTGCTGAATACAGCACCGCCACCCACAATATTAAGTATATAAGATGCGACCGCCATGGTGGCGTCGCATCCTGATAGGCACAGCGGGACTGCCGCACCTTTTGCGGTTGGTCCTGTTGACCGTTACGGTGGCGGGCGGACAAGTCTTTTCTATGTCCACTCTAATCAAATATATTTAACAGTGCAACCCTTTTGGCTACACAATGAGGACCAGGAATCAGTAGCCACGTTTAAGAATGTTTGTTTATTACAAATCAGTTTTCGGGTTCAAATAAATCACTCTTTTAAACCATGCTAAAAGGTAGAGAATGGCAATAGGCAGTCCTGCCTTCTGAAGAAATTAAGACAGGCCAGTATTAAACGAACTGGAGATTCTGTTAATGCTAATAACATTAAAATCTGATGCTCATAAAATAATCTCAAGTGGTCTTTTCTATACTTGAGTAGTTTACATCTTCTAAGCACAGTCCTAGGTACAGGAATGGTTCAAGTATCCAAACTGTCTCAGAAATCAGAGCGCCAGGTAAGATATAGGGACAAAGCATGGAAGCATAACTAGGACAAACGTAAGCATCTCAAAAGCTCGATCAAAGGTCTTCAGTAAGTCAGAAAATAAGTGTTAGCCTAAGCCACACTCAGGGCAAAATTGAAAGGGAGCATCGAAGCTTAGACCCCTCAATAGTCTATTAAAGGGGCAGTTGGGAATCATGAAAGGGGTCGGCAAGGAGTCCAAGGATGGTTCTGGATGGAGTCTGCAGAAAGGGGTTTAGCAAAGAAGTTCAATAGAAGTCCGGAAAGGGTCAGTGGGGTTAGTGTCCTCTAAGGGATCAGGGCATCCCTCCTCACCAAGGGGAACAAGCACTGGCATTGCCAATAGGTCTCGCAATAGGAAAGTTGGAGCTATTGGTTTTGTAAATGACATTTTATATTTATATATCGTTATTGGCATTGTCAATAACAATATATAAATATAAAATGTCATTTACAAAACCAATAGCTCCAACTTTCCAAATGCTAAACCTATTGGCAATGCCAGTGCTTGTTTTCTTTGCTTAACGACTTCAGTCTGCCCTCCCCCACGTCTTTAAGAGAAGCAGCCAACCGTCAAAGGAAAACGTGTGGGGACAGAGAGAGAGAACTCTATATTTTTTTTTTAGTACCTGGGTCAAATATATATATATTTCCCCGTTCAGAAAATAGCCAAAAAGAAACAAGTGGGAATGGCTGTCCAGAGGTAATGCCGCTAGCTGTCTGATGCTTTATTTTCAGTTAGACCTTTCTGCAGTGGCATTCCCCTTCTTCTAACCTCACTCCCCTACCTCTAGATAGCGGTGGGGGTTTACCTTAACCCCTCCCCCGTTGCACACTTGTTACTTTTTGATGCAAATGAAGGCGATCCAGGGGATATGTATTTAAACCAAATAACAGACCCACTGGCACGTTTCCACTCCATGTGTCCCAGGGAGGCGTTACCCTAGCTTCAAATCCCGCCAAAAAGAGGAAAGGGGGACGGAGCGAGCGAGCCGCAAAAAAAAAAAAAAATCTCATAGGTTTACAGGGGAAAAAAATAAATCTGCTGCAATCTTGGGAGAGGCTGTAAGAGAGTGCAACAAGTCGTACAGAAACGCGTTAATGGTTTCTATACGTTTAAAAAAAAAACACAATCAGGTGGGGCGTCTAGGGTTGCAAAAAGGAGTGAAAAGAATATAAAAAGATTAGGGGAGGAGATATACATGGCCTTTGCTGCAAACAGGAAAGGGGAGACCAGCTCTAAAAGTGTGCACCCCACGCAAGCAAATAAATACAATAAACAAACCCTCCTTCCCGGAAGGGGGTGGGAGGTAGGACTGAAAGACTGCAAACAGTAGTGAAAGGGGCCAGCTGCTGGTTTTTGGGGTTGCAGCCGAACCAGGGCTGCAAATAACAACCTGAAACTGCACAACAACTTGAAACTGCACAGCATAGCGTCTTAAAGTTGCAAAGCGCGCAATCGCACAGTTAAGAACTTTAACTACCGCAATACTTCAGGTCCACGGTTCAGGCATTAAGTTACCCCCATAAAACGAGGCGTCACAGCATGTGGGTTCCTACGAATTTATTGAACTTCCATTGACAGGGCGTCGACATGAAGGGGTCCAGCTGGTAGACTTTAAGGAAATCATGCATGCGTTTTAACTGCTGAAAAATACCCATATTGTTGCCGAAATATCCGCGCAAAGAGCAGCGTAAGGTTTCTCCGATCTCCCCTACTCCTTAACCGGAAAGACTAGTTCGTTGAAATAAACATAAAAGTACGCCGAACCTTATTGTTAGGAAACTTCGTAAAAAAAAAAATAATGAAGAAATCTTGAGACACTATTTGGCTTAAAACTCGAAATAAATCTTTTTACATTAGGGAGCATCCGGACATTGCTCTGCTAATCACTAACTGTCTGAAGGCTACGCAAGAGGAAGGGGTTTCTGTGTTTTTTAATTTCTGGGCTGCGATATATAGCAAGTTGTGAAAAAGAAGGGACAGAGAGGAGGAATGGTGGGAGGGAACACGGCCTGGGGGAAGCTGGCTGGGGAGGGGGAGGAGAAATCCAAGTAAGGCTGTGTGCGGGGAGAGAGAGGGGTGGTGCTGGAGCTGGGGAACAGATGGCCGTGAAAGTTTATGGCCCAAAAGCGCGGGGTCCAGCTGGTAGACTTTAAGGAAATCATGCATGCGTTTTAACTGCTGAAAAATACCCATATTGTTGCCGAAATATCCGCGCAAAGAGCAGCGTAAGGTTTCTCCGATCTTCCCTATCCCTTAACCGGAAAGACTAGTTTGTTGAAATAAACATAAAAGTACGCCGAACCTTATTGTTAGGAAACTTCGTAAAAAAAAAAAAAATGAAGAAATCTCGAGACACTATTTGGCTTAAAACTCGAAATAAATCTTGTTACATTAGGGAGCATTCGGACATTGCTCTGCTAATCACTAACTGTCTGAAGGCTACGCAAGAGGAAGGGGTTTCTGTGTTTTTGAATGAATGCTGTTTTTTCTGGGCTGCGATATATAACAAGTTGTGAAAAAGAAGGGACAGAGAGGAGGAAAGGTGGGAGGGAACACGGCCTGGGGGAAGCTGGCTGGGGAGGGGGAGGAGAAATCCAAGTAAGGCTACGCAAGAGGAAGGGGTTTCTGTGTTTTTGTTGAATGAATGCTGTTTTTTCTGGGCTGCGATATATAACAAGTTGTGAAAAAGAAGGGACAGAGAGGAGGAAAGGTGGGAGGGAACACGGCCTGGGGGAAGCTGGCTGGGGAGGGGGAGGAGAAATCCAAGTAAGGCTGTGTGCGGGGAGAGAGAGGGGAGGTGCTGGAGCTGGGGAACAGATGGCCGTGAAAGTTTATGGCCCAAAAGCGCGTGCCTGTGGCCACGTGAACTCGAAGAAAACCGCACCAAAAAACCCTTGGTTTGACGAGTATTTCGAGCACTTGAATTCTCTCCATTTTCCATTCCTTCTCTCCATTTTCCATTCCTTCGGAATTTTCCTTTCCTTCGGAATGGAAAAGGCGAAACCTAAAAAACATCAATCTCTCTCCTCCAACAGACTGTCAGTATATTATAATCCATAAAGTCATAGGTGACACCCCTGTGGTCACATCATCATCAAATGCCTATCATCTTTGTTTCATTCTCCATGTTGCAGACTGCTGCATCCAGGGGAAATCCCACACAAGACATGTAAACATCTCTTTCTCACACTCAGTTCGTCAAGAATAGAACTTTCATTCGTCTGTTTGTTTCTAAAGTACTAGTCTTCAGGTCTGTTTCTCAGGCTATGTACCTATCTCTAGTACAGAAATGTATCTATTTTAAACTAACAATGCGTGTGAATGCCTGCAAGAAAGCCACGTCAGCAGAAAATTAAATCAGCTTTATGCAGCATGATGAAATATAGGCATAAACTATAATGTCAAGTTAATCCATTAAACTGTTCGGTGCACATTTAATATACTTGTGCACAAATTAACATAAGAAAATATACATGTTTTAATAAATTTCATTTCACATTGCATAAATCATACTGTAAATAATCAAATTATTCAAAGGTAAATATGACAGAACTATGTTTGAATGTGCATACATGTAACATTAGTGCATACATTACATGTTCATTATCTTTTCATTTTCACTAGTTTTTTACACATGTAAGGATGATTACTAACAACTTTTTCAATGATTACATGTTATACAGACATTGTAGCACAAGTTTTGGAAGGTCAGACTTCTCCATCAATGAAAGTAAAATAGTTTTAGACGGGGACGGTTCCAACATTATTCGAGTTTCATTAAAACGTCTTAATCAGCATGGTTAAACATATTCTCTTGAGTACATTTTTTATTTCTATGATAAATATACTCTTTTAATAATGTAATAATGTTGAAAGGAACTTTTCTCATAAATTATTGAATTAAGTAAGAAACGTGAAAGGTGCATTTTTATGTCACATCTCTGTGGGCACTCTCCATCATACTTTGTGACGTGTAAAGAGTGGACAGCTTTGCGCTGCAACAACTGCGTGGTATCACATGCCTCTTTAACAGCATACATCAAGTTAAATCTGTATCGAAGTCTGTTGCACATTGCACCGTCTGTGTTGCAGCTCTCCCTTCCCAGTCACCTAAGTAAACAAACGCAGCCCTTCAATGGTACGTCTACACATTTCATGAACAATGCAGGGGTGCCAGTGGTGTAACATAGCCCCCCACAGCCCCTGTGCTGAGGGGGCCCTCAGCAAAAGTGATAGGTGGTGGCCAGTGAGGGAGGCCCTCAGGTTTTGTTACGCCACAGGGTGGTGCAAGAGAGCTGCTGCCTAACGGTTGTTCAGTCATTCCACTCAATTTTGGATAATTCCTCCCCTCAGAAAAATTTGAGCTCAATAGTCTGGGTTCGTTTCCACGCATGAACATTTCAGGAACACTGAGACGGTTTTAAGGCTCTTCCTAGATGATTATAGTCTACAAAAGGAGGTGATTTGGAAACTTTATTCAGGACATGGACATCACTGCTTTATTTTATTTTTGTGGTAAGTGTCATTCAGTTTCACACATAAGGCACATATGCCACACATGAGTGAAATGCAAACATGGTCATGTCACTTGTAAGTTAGCTGAAAAGTCAGCAGCCAAGTTTTGGCATTAAACAAAGGAAGCCATAGAAGTAGAGAGTTGATATGAGCTCACCTCCCAATCCATGATCACCCCCTAGAGAACTAGCGGTGGGAAGTGATACCTTCCTGCCACCTCCTCCTCTTCCTGCCACCTCCTCATCTGGCATAGGGAACAATGTACTCTTTGGCTGAGCACCCTGTCCCTCTCCTTGATTTGATTTACAAAAATGTACATTTCTGTAGTCTACCACTGCCAGCCTTGCAGACGGTGTTGGGTGTCATCCTGTTTATTTTGCCGCTCTGCCATTCCCCGACCTGGTCTCTTTGTGGTCTGGTTGCTACTTACAAAACTGCTGCATACGTGGAATCTGTTGGACTTTCTGGGATTTGAGTCGGTTTGTGTATTGACTTATCTTGTCAGGACTCCGACTGACTGTGTGTTTTTGGTTTGTGTTATCTTCCCATGACCAGCTGCCTTGGCAGTCCCATTTCCTTGATGTATTTCGTCATTTAGAGTGACATTTCCATTGGAAATCCTACATTTTTCATATCAGCGAGCAGTGACAACTGTGGAACAAGCACCATCCTAGTGTAAGATCTACATTCTATATACAGTCACAAAAGCATCCATGTCCTCCATAGATTCTGTTAATTGCTGCCGTTCACACTTCTTATTGCGAGGAATGGTGGCAGGCCTCTCTTCCATGCAAGAGCTTCCCTCATCATTCATTTGTCAAGAGCAGATCACCTGTCTGAGCCTGGTGCATTCTGATTACTAAAGGCCATCTTTTAACTCGTTCGATGCTGATGACGGAACCGCTCCGTCATCAGCTGCGGGTGCGCTGTGCTGATGACGGAGCGGTTCCGTCATGGGCCGCTCGGAACGCCTGCGCGGCGCGAATTCCGCGCCTGCGCTGGACGTTCCATTGAGCGGGGCGGGCCATGACGGAACCGCTCCGTCATGAGCACAGCTCAACCGAGGCTGGTGACGGAGCGGTTCCGTCACCAGCATGCGGCCGCGGCGCGGCCGCCCCGCCCCCTTAGCACTGTTGCGGAATAGCCGCCGCAGTGAAGGGGGTAACATTATTGAATTTCAGTGAAGTCACTTTCACAATTCATTAACCGTCCCTTTAGATAAACGTTTAAAGGTATTTATCGCTAGCAAGGCCACTGTGTGTACCCCTGATTATGGTGGATTCTTACCCCCCGCTTTTTTAGATGGTGAAGCGCCTTGACCCACAGCATGTGTAAGTCTCTGTCAAACCCTCTCTGGCTTCTGTGAGTCCTCCGCCGGTGGCCAAGTTGCACCAGTACCAAGGATAGCATTTCCCAGGTGATAAGCTCTTATGGAGCGCATTTATTTATATCATTTATAGAGTGCACTGTGACCAGACTGGCATCATGGCGCTATAGCAGCAATCAATCAATCAGCAGTTTGTATAGCGCAGCTACTCACCTGTGAGGGCCTCAGCACTGAAGAGGGGAGCAATTGTATACTGGGGAGAAAAAAGAACCAATACAGTGTAGTGTATCTGGCATCCCTTATTTAGGGAACAGCCAGGTCTTCAAGGCTTTCCTGGATTTCAGCAAATCTCTCAAGGCTCTCAGTTCAGATGGTAATGTATTCCAAATCTGGGCAGCCTTCACTTTGAACGCTCAACCTACTTGTCGAGCTTTCCGGAACTTGTGTTCCGTAATAAGATTAGAGGCTGCCGACCATAGGGTCCTCCCTGTAGCATATCTTTTCAGTCTGTGCTGCAGTGGTATAGGGCTCTTAGTTGCGAAACCAATACCAAATGAGGTGAAAAGATGGGGGCAACAGCAGGCAGTTACTAGTGCCTTATTACCAGCAGAAGATAACAAGGACACAGGGTTTCCGCACTAGGCATCAACCTTAACTAGTGGATCATTGGATGCAAATGTGCAGGCATCCAAACGGATATCAGATGGACCACCAACCTACATTATAACACTGACATAACACATCGTCCTTCCTTCCACCAAAATCATAATTACAATAAGGGAGCATGAGAACAATATTACAGAAGAAATGCGAGCTCCATGAACAGTATTAACCAAGTTATACCATCTTACAGTAGGTAGGTTTGCATGACTTTCTGCGAGGACGGAGAGATTCCTCCACTGGTATGTCATTTCCTTGTGTGATATCAACAATGAACTAATATTTACTAAAGAAACCATTTCTTGAGGGGCAGTCAACGCTTTGCACTTCCTCCATACCCTTTCTTCGTCCTCACAAAGTCACTCAACTTCATCTTGAACATTCTTGTCTTCTCGCCTTTCTATTTTGCTTCCACATTCTGTCTCACATCACACACTCCCCTCAATGATCAACAATTCCCCCATTCAACCTTTGTCAAGCGAATTACCAGTGACCCTTCCTTTTAAGGGTACAACAGTTGACACACCTGTATTAACAAGCATGGTAGTGCGCAAACCCAATAGAGATTCCTGGAGTTTCTTCCCACCACATTTGCTGATACCAATTGCAATTGACCTTCTATTACTCTGTTAAAATATTCTGCCAGCCTGCAGGGTTGTCACATTGAGGTCTTAGTGCACCTTATCACCACCATATTCAAGCGGGCCTCCATCTCCTAGCAACTGGCCAACAAGTGGCTTATATTTATCTTCCTTCTATTCCCTCTGTTAAA
Organism: Lissotriton vulgaris; assembly: GCF_964263255.1. Lineage (NCBI taxonomy): Eukaryota > Metazoa > Chordata > Amphibia > Caudata > Salamandridae > Lissotriton > Lissotriton vulgaris. The sequence goes on along the minus strand of NC_141689.1, from coordinate 252,697,837 downwards.
ACCTCTCTAAAAATCCAATAATCCCCCTAATGTTATGATTCTAAGACGTACTTCCAACTACTTTTAATAATCATCAAGTTTAACAAATACATTCTCAGAAATCCAAATGGTCCATTTATATCAAAGGCCACATTGCACCAGGGTTTGGTCTGAACTTCAGACTAACGAATTTGGGAATGGTAATCAGTGACTTGTCACTTATTTCACATGCAGCACACCATCTCACCTAGTGCTCCACTGATATTTAAATCCCGGCCACCAGGAATCCAGATGAACTCCCCTTTTTGTGGCTCTTACACTAATATGACCCTCAACAGCCATTTCCAACACCCTGTTCTTCTGAACTAGCTAGCATAAGTAATAGTTATAACTTCCTAATCAGTCCCATGTCAATGCTCAACTCACCCACTATTTGCAAATGATCATTTTCTATTCTTCTTGTGAAGTTTGAGCTTCACATTATGATCAATGAGGTTTAATTGTTGATGTCCTGGGTTTAATAAATTTTTTTAGGTGCACGGCACATCACCAAAGACTGGTTCTACAGCATGCAGCCGCTGAGCAATGTACGACTTGCAGTTCAATGATCCTACATGCAAGGGTGCGGTGAAGCGAGCATCGCCGTGCAGATCAGTAGCCCAACAAGCAATGTATACCAGCCACAGCCATTGATATCAGCCGGGACGAGATGTCCCGTTTGTGCCTTGAAGTCCCCACGCCTGGTGCTTCATATTTTCATTTGCATAAGTGAAACATAGGAATCAGTGCTGCCACAGTGGCGCCAAAGTTATTGCTGTGTGCAATTACTTGGGCAATATCAATAATTTATTCCCTAAACTTGGCAACGCAAAGGCATAAAAACCATCTGTTTGGAAAAGAAGGATCCTTAAGTGGGTTTTTAGTGGCATTTAATTAAGAGCAGGCATTGTGGCCCAATACTAAATCAGGTCCCTCGCTAGTACCTTGGATCAAGAATTCAATGCGATCATGTCTCTTGTGCTGACACTGGCTTCGATGAGCATAGATGAGATTGTGTTTTATTCAAGGCTGACCAATCATCTTTCTGCATGGTACCATATGATTTTGCCTTTAGTACCATGCTTGGAAGCAACCGCCAATTCTCCAGAGGAAGGATTAAAGGTCTTCGACCTATGACATATGTTGCAGTTGTGAGAAATAAAATAAGCTAGCATTGCAAAGCCCGTAGATATGGTTTATACATTAAATTGAATAATCGTGTCATTAAATTATTCATCCAGGTCCACCCAATCACTCATAAGCTATGCATTGGATCAATAATCCTTGAACTTTTGTATCCATTCATGCACCTGTTACCTCATTTTCACCTTTACCCAATAGTCCGTCCACAATACAATGAACACAAGTTGATGAATCAAACCTGCTGACTCGGCTAATTCTTGATATTAATGTATCCTTGTGGCATGTGTTTATAGCGAATAAATGATGTTACAACACATACATTTACAATGCATGCCTTTACAACACAGTTTTTACATCGCAACATCTTTTACAATGCATTCTTTTACATAGCATGCCATTACATCGCATCTTCAGAAACTACCTTTACAGCGCATTCCATAACATCGCATTATACCTTTACAACGCATACCTTTACAATGCATACCATTGCAATGCATACCATTACATTGCATTTAAGGTGAGTGTTGGATAGTGTAGGGGTAAAAATTACTATTCTAACTCCAGTGAGTGCAACAGTAGGGTAAGTGTCGGATAGTGTAAGTGTACTAGGAGTTGTAATGATATGCATTGTAATGACTTGTGATGTAATGCCTGCGTAGTAGTGACATGCATTGCAATGACATGCGTTGTAGTGACATGCAATGTAATGGCTGCGTTGTAATGACATGCGATTTAAAGGATGTTGCGATGTAATGACTGCTATGTAAAAGTAGTGCAATGTAAGTACTGCGTTGTAATGGTGGTTTCCCATTTATAGTATCCAATGAGCCTTTGTCAAACAAAGTAACAACTTTTAGTAGCAAATACGTAAATGACAACTTTTCAGTGATTGCTCAGTACAAAGGTCTATAACCCTACACATTTGTTGTTGGCTCCTTTTCCCTGCCAACTGCAAAATACATCATTGGAAGAAGGAATATAAGGCACCATACAGAAGAAGGAAGACTATTGACAGACCCAGCAAGCATTTTTGGGTTATGGGAGGAGTAGTAGTATGAGGCAGAGCCTTACCTCTGCACTCAGATATGCGCACAAACCATGGTCAGGTCTTGACGCCTGGCTTTGAGGGGAAGACAACCGCACCTGCATTGTGCAACAACCACATAGGTTTGTCTATTGTGCACAGGCTCACCACATCCCATTTGCAGGCCCGCTGCCAGCAGCAGGTACACCATTGCACCACTAGCAGTCGTGTATAGCTGAATCTGAAGCCACTTTAAACCGAAGGATATATAAGAGTGATGATGTCAATACATCATTTTAAAGTGCCGCTGAAGCTACTGTTCTCTTTTCTTGTATTATGCACCATGGCCTTCAGTCTAAAGTGCTCACTTGTTTTAAGCATAGGCAAAGTGGACAATTGACCAGGGCCACCACCTTTCCTGGGGCCCCCGGGTAAAATGATCCACCTTAGTTTCTCTCACTTTTCGTTCTCTCTTCCTGCCTCCACCTCTGACTTTGTCTCTCTGTCGTCTGCCCAGTCTCATTTCAATGGTCATTAGGCCCCAGGCCAGGCATGTTCCAGCTGTTTTCTGTGAAGTTTAAGTACAAATCAATATTGTTGGGCATTATGCAGGGTTATTAGAAAAAGGTACTAAAATTCAACGCTGTTATGACATATTTTGATCCCCAAAAATATATCTTGTCCGTAGCCCCAAATAATGCTTAAGGTTACACTGACCCACTGAAAACATTCATCCTGAAATATTGGTGTTTGTTAAGTATCTCTCAGGTCAGACACTTTACTCAGAAATGTAAACTAGTTTCAAATCCCAAGAAAACAAAAATGGATTTGATAGCATATAATTATTGGATATTTATGTTTCAGCTACTATCACCCCATTAAAAATATTTGTAGTTGTCCGTACTTACTGCTACCCCAGCAAGTCCCTGCTTGTAGCTCTGGTTTTTCAGTCGGTACGGTATATTGTTTGCTTTCTGGGGGCCATTATATAGAAAGTGCCTCAGGGGTACAATAGGCATGTGCGCCTGCTTTGTGCTCACCCGGGGCACTGTGGTATTGCAGACGCTTGTGTGGCCCCTCCTGTAATAATATATCACTGACACACATGCAGCACCAGTACTAACTCAAGTGGGTCTCCACTCATGTGCTTGGGGCGTGGCTTCATGCAATGAGGGGATCTCCACCTCTGCGCCCACACAGTGTTATGGACACGGGTGCAAAGGCAAAGAAGCTGTCAGGAGTTACACCACAAAAAGGTGGCGCACTGTCAGTGCACTCCCTGAGGCCAGTCCTCTCAATGGATGAAAGGGCGACCCCGGACATCGCCTTGTCGGCAGCTGCAGTCACTCACTGCAAGGGGATCTCTAATCCCCCTTGAAAGTGCAGGCAAATGCCACGTGCAGAGTAAAACACGGGCGCGGCTCTGAAGCGCCCGCTCTGTATTTCACTTGAGGCTTTGAAGCGCCTGCTCTGTATTTCACTTGAGGCTTTGAAGCACCCGCTCTGTATTTCACTTGAGGCTTTGAAGCGCCCGCTCTGTATTTCACTTGAGGCTTTGAAGCGCCCGCTCTGTATTTCACTTGAGGCTTTGAAGCGCCCGCTCTGTATTTCACTTGAGTGCGCTGCCCACAGAGCAGCACGAGTTCACAGTTGCCCTGAGGGCAGTGCATTTACCATAATAGGTCACACTTTCTCTGTTTGCGCCCAGCGCCCCTGTTTGAAGGCGGCCATGATGGAAACAGGGAAAGCGCGCCCTTAGCATAATATGGGCCGGTGTTTTAAGGCTTTGGCCTTCGTTGAACACCCTTCCTAGAGAGTGAGTTCTCTGATGATTGAGTCATAAAGGCTTTGACATTTGTCGAGCCATAATGTGCTTTAATAAATTATCTAGGCCTTGCTGACAAAGATACTTTTTGTTGTAATGGAATACCTTGGGTCTGAGCCAATCATGAGCTTGTGTCCACGGCGCGTGAATTCCAGCAGTTTACGCATTCATTTTAACGACTGTCTAGTAAAACCTGTCAAAACTTTGCATCACTTTAATAAGCCAATTTATTTGAAGAAATCGATAGTCCTTGTTCTTTACCAGTGTTTCAGAATTGCTTATTGCCAGGAAATAAATACTGGCTAGGGATGCGCATCCCATACAAAATTAGCAAAAGAGGAAATTGTATTTTCAGTAATGTGTGGAAAGCAAAATATTTATGTCACTAGACAGATACTCTTGGGTTGCGCATGACCTGTGTGCCCCTCTGGGCCTTTGCATAGGCAAAGCCATTTGAATATAGATAGATCAGATGAAGAGGAGACCGAAATACACTATGTATATAATGCATATACCGTTTATTTTGCGAACAAAGGTTTGCCTTCATCGGAGGAAGCAGGGGTACAAAACAATCTCACTGGTTTTGATCACACCTATTTATTATCCTTTTAACTTCTGGGTTGTTCCCTTTAAATATGCCCCTTCAAATAAAATGTCACCTGTAAAGGCTAGTTTGACACTGTGATGTATTTCCTGCCTTCTCCAGTCTGTGAGTCTGCCTTCCATCCTGGACATTCCTCTTCCGTAACATTGTTTTCAGGCTTCTTAGTGCAATCTTGGTTCACTTCAATTAAAACAACAGGACAGATTGGACCAGGTTCAGTAGACTAAAATGAGTTGATGCAGTTTGTGTTTTATAACAGGTGTTTACATAGTGACCATTGGTGTACATTGAAAAGCTCCATGCCTTTTTCTGATTGGTCCATACCACCAAGGGTCTCTGTCAATTTACCTATGACAGACTGGGATCTTCAGATTACCCAGACTCCCCCAAATGACTCAATTTACCAATATGCATTGGTGAGTGGATGTAAGTTTGCATACCTTTTGACTCGGTGATGGCATCACAAGGTTGTCCAAATCTTAGCCCCTACGCAGCCCTCTAGATGCAGCAAAGACTTTATGGGGTAGGGCGACGAGTGCAAATTTCAGCTCTTGGAACTCTGTTTAGTTTTCCTTCCCACTGCTGACTTTATGATCCTTGAGACCACTGGTGGCAACAACAAGCTAAGCTCCAGGACCCAATGGCTACTCAGGGTATTGCTGATTAACGCCAACGTCTACAACTGGCAGATTGCATGGATGTGTGAAATCGAAGACAAGAACAGGAAACGTGATGTTCCACAGGCATGTACTGATATTAGAATCATACTAATATATTTACTAGAAGTGTTGATAGATCAAAATGTACCTCACTGATGTAAAATAGATCAAAGGGAATCCATGGTACTAACTATTGGCAACTTTGAGACTAGAACACCCAAAGTATCTGATCAGAGTATCTAAGCACAGACCCCACATTCAGATTTTTTGCAGCGTGGACGTATTGTATTGTCTCAGATTGTTTTGCTGACCGCGCTTTTTGTATATCTTGCAGAATCAAGATGAGCATCTGAATATTTTCTGTGACTTGCTTGGGCTGGAGCACGACCAAATGGAGAACTGGCTATGCCATCGCAAGCTGGTGACGACGTCCGAGACCTACGTAAAGACCATGTCTGTGCAGCAGGCGATGAACGCCAGGAACGCCCTAGCCAAGCACATCTACGCTCAGATGTTCAACTGGATTGTAGCGCATGTCAACAAAGCTCTGTACACGAGCAGCAAGCAGCATTCCTTCATTGGCGTCCTTGACATCTATGGGTAAGTGCCGAGAAGATCTGCCGCTCTTTGCATCAACGTTGTTATGAGTTGTCTCTTCCATGCACACTTCGAAAACAAGAGCGCGTTCAATTAATGATAGAGATTTCAGGCGAGTTGATTTTTGACAGATTTTGTGGTTTGCTCAACGAGAGCATCAAGAGTGTTTATTACGGGTATTTGGCTCGTACTAAGATGTTAAGGGAGAGGATGTTTAACTGAAGTTCAGGAAGCCAATGAAAGTACTCTGTTTTGTTGAAGCTTAGCATATAACAATTCAGGGACTACAGCTTTTTTTTTCTACGCAGGATTCTAGGCGGTGAGTGCCCTCAATGGTTGAGCCCCCAAGTGTAGTTGAGGCTCAGTTCGATGTAGGTGGATAGTGAAACCTGTAGGATCCCTCCCTCCCACCCCAATAGCTTCATGTACAGACTGATGATTTAGAGACAGATTCTTGGAAAAGAGGGGCAGAACAGCCAGTGGATTCTGATTTCGCAGTGTCTACCCTGAGCAGGCAAAACCCTTTCAGCTAGATACTAGTGTTCAAAATGTTACTTCACTTTGCCATGATTTCTGTAGCATAAGGGATAGTTTGGAGGTTTGTTGGGTGCCCCAACTACTGTACCTCATTTACAGGCAGAGGAACCCCAGATTTTCTGGCAGCAGAGCCTCGACCCAACTATATTGAAAGTCACCTGCTGCGGACACCTATGCCACAGGGCCTCTGGCTTCAGGGCATAGTAAGGCACATACGATTTAGGACAACCATTTAAAAGATGATTTCCTACCAGAGTCTGCCATGTAAGAAATTATTGTCCTAGTTAAGAATATGTCCGGTACAGCTCTCTCCCACTTAGGGCCACTCAAAACAACTCTCAATGCTAAGGCCAGAATGGTCACCGGAGTAAAAAAATATGACCACCTATCTCCCGCACTCAGTGAACTAAAATGGCTCCTTGTGGAAAAGAATGCCAGCTTTAGAACTGCGTGCCTCACACACAAAGCCCTGCACACAGGGAAACCGGAATACCTGGCCTCCAAACTTAAGAAAGCCGGCCAGTCAAGAAACCTCAGGAGCTCCAACACCATCTTACTCATCCCGTTGAAAACACGCAAGCAAAAAACTGCAGCACGTTCCCACGCAGGAAACACACCCAAAATCTGGAACTCCATCCCTGTTGATATCAGGACTATTCCCTCCTTCATAAATTTCAAAAGACTCCAAAAACACCAATACCTCAACCATGCCTTCCTGAACTGAAATCCGAAACACACAAGGCTGCACACTACAGCCACCAAGCAATGCTCCACCACTCCCTACCTCATCCTGTCCTCGTCCATCACTCCCCGGAGGAAGACTTAGACCAAAACTTTGTCCACGCATCGAGACTACCTCGAGACCTCTCTTCCTCAATGCTCACCTCGGACGCACAGCACACTAGAACTTTTGAACACTTATGTTTACTTTTATCTCTTTTATGTAATTTCTCTCCTATCTGCTGTAAAGAGCTCCGATACCTTCGGGTCTGGGTAGCGCTATATAAAACCTCTTAAATAAATATGGTGGCCTGGTGGTACCACATTTTCACTGAAAGTGCTCTGGCCATGCCAACACAGAGGAGAGCCTTGAGCGGGGCAAGTGGGTGACCCCCAACTCCTTGGCGGCTCAGTCGCTATACATAAAATTACTCAATCGATCATAGATCTCCCTAAGTACCAGCATTCTGAATAAACTGCCCCACATGCATGCAGCTCCAACCCAGTGAGGGATGTGGGGTCGCCAACAGCAAACATGCATTAACACTCACGCATCCCCTCCATTATCTTATAACATTGTATGTGTAAGCGCCTGGCTTATGTAGCGAATACCTCAGCACTATGAGACGGAGCGCTGTGCATGATGGGCAGTGCAAGAGGCGTGGCAGAGTGCAGTGGGATGAGGGATACAGCATGAAGGGTGGGCTGTGCAGTGGAGTGAGGAAGAGAGCTGGGTGGGACGTAGGGTGAGGACCGGACAACAGCCATGGGAGCGACAAACTGTTAATAGAGGAATTATTGCAATAAGCACAGAACTTAAAAAGTTACTTGACAAGAGAATATCTTGCCTAGTTACATCACAGCTTCTTCCTCCCACTGCTGTTCTGTTGTTTGTGATATTTTTTGATTGACAGCCCAGCTTGTTTACTGCACTTGCTGTCATCAGAGGTGTCTTCTTCATTCCACGAAGCCTATACAATTCACAAATACCACTCATCTTTTCTTTTAAAAGCGCAATAATTAGAAAATGTAACCTATTTCAAGCGTGTACATGGAGCTGATCGCTTTCTCTAGCACCCGCTTAGGTTCTGCAGTTGTTGTTGAATCCTTCCAAGTGGCAGCTCGTTATCACCAAAAACACGCCCTGTGCTACTGCAAGCTACTCGAGGCTTATTTTGACATTATCTGCAGTCTCTTAAGGTCATGAGCTTGAAATATTAGAAATACGCGAAATTCGCCTGTTTTTTTCCAGCTGTAGAATGGAATGAGAGTTGCGCCATATCAGAACAAGCATTTGCAAGGCAATAGGTCTCGCATTAGGAAAGTTTGAGCTATTGGTATTGTAAATGACAAATGTTTTATTTATGTGTTGGTTTTAATAATAGCAAAATTAATAGCTTTGTCATTTACAATGTCAATAGTTATAACTTTCGCAAATGTGACACCTATAGCATTTGTACTGCAATATGTGCTGTATTTACGTGACTTAGATATATTGATATTACAAATAACAATGGCTTTTATTTTTTTAAAATAATTAATACTTAAATAAAAGTTATTGTAATTTATAATGGCAATAGCTTAAACTTTTGTAAATGACTTTTGTGAAGATTATGTTAAGTGTATTTTATTGTGACGAAAATCCAAGAACAGAAGTGAAATATTAACATCTTTTTGTGACATTTGTAATAAAGCTTGAAACATTGAGAGAACATATTAGAACCAGTTGTTGTTGAATGGTTGCGCAGATTGATACTGTGGTGGCGCTGATTGATGTGGTTGCGACAAGTGATGTTGTGGCGTTCAGTGATGATGTGGTAGCGCATAGTGATGTTGTGGTGCCCCTGAGTGATGCTGTGGTGCCCCGGAGTGATCCTGTGGTGGTGCGATAGATAGAGTGAGGGCGATAGATAGCTAGAGGGAGGGAGAAAGATAGATAGGATGAGGGCAATAGAGAGCTAGATAGATAGATAGAGTGAGGGCGACTGATAGATAGATGTTATGTTATGTTATGTTATGTTATCGCAACTTCTATAGCGCACAGCTGCCCCAGCAAAGGGGCGTCCCAGCGCTTAGACTGGTAGAAGAGACATACAGAACAGGAGAGAAACCAAAGAGAAGTAACAACCGGCAGTAAGTTACAGTCCAGGGGGGAAAAGGTAGGTTTTGATCGCCCTCCTGAATATGAGCAGATCTAAGGAGCGAATGTGAGCTGGTAATGAGTTCCAAAGCCTAGCCGCTAAATAGTGGAAGGACCGTCCACCCGCCCTGCAGCGTTTGAACCGTGGAATCATCGCCAGGTTTTGACCCAATGACCTCAGAGACTGAGAGGGGACATAGGGGGTGAGAAGATGCTCTAGGATCTGGGGGGAGGACAGTTTAAGAATCTTGAAGGAAAGACATAGCGTCTTGAGTGAGGGCGATAGATAGATAGAGTGAGGGTGATAGATGTGCGGTTGTGTGTGTGTGGTTGTGTGTGTGGTTGTATGTGTGTGTGGTTGTGTGTGTTGTGTGTGGTTGTGTGTGTATGGTTGTGTGTGTGTGGTTGCATGTGTGGCTGTGTGTGTGGTTGTGTGTGTGTGTGTGGTTGTGTGTGTGTGGTTGGGTGTGTGGTTGTGGTGTGTGTGTGTGTGGTTGGGTGTGTGGTTGTGGTGTGTGTGTGTGTGGTTGGGTGTGTGGGTGTGTGGTTGTGTGTGTGATTGGGTGTGTGGGTGTGTGGTTGTGTGTGTGCGTGTGTGGTTGTGTGGTTGTGTGTGGGGTAATGTGTGTGTGTGTGGGGGGTTGTGTGTGTGGGGTTGTGTGTGTGGTTGTGTGTGTGGCTGTGTGTGTGGTTGTGTGTGAGATTGTGTGTGTGGTGTCATTGTGTGTGTTTGTGTGGTTGTGTGTGTGTGGTTGTATGTGTGTGGGTGCATGGTTTTATGTATGTGTGTATGCGGTTATAGAAGGATGTATGTGGAAGAGAGCAGCAGATCAGCACAGCAGAAGAGAACAGAGAGTTAAAGAAGGAGGCGGGTGGAAGAGAGCAGCAGATCAGCACAGGAGAAGAGAAGAGAACAGGGAGTTAAAGAAGGAGGTGGGGTGGAAGAGAGCAGCAGATCAGCACAGGAGAAGAGAACAGGGAGTTAAAGAAGGAAGCGGGTGGAAGAGAACAGCAGATCAGCACGGGAGACAAGAACATGGAGTTAAAGAAGGAGGCGGGGTGTAAGAAAGCAGCAGATCAGCATGGGAGAAAAGAACAGGGAGTTAAAGAAGGAGGCGGGGTGGAAGAGAGCAGCAGATCAGCACAGGAGAAGAGAACAGGGAGTTAAAGAAGGAGGCAGGCAGAAGAGAGCAGCAGATCAGCACAGGAGAAGAGAACAGGGAGTTAAAGAAGGAGGCGGGTGGAAGAGAGCAGCAGATCAGCACAGGAGAAGAGAACAGGGAGTTAAAGAAGGAGGTGGGGTTGAAGAGAACAGCAGATTAGCACAGGAGAAGAAAACAGGGAGTTAAAGAAGGAGGCGGGGTGGAAGAGAGCAGCAGATCAGCACAGGAGAAGAGAAGAGAACAGAAAAGGGAGTTAGAGAAGGAGGCAGCGTGGAAGAGAGCAGTAAATCAGCACAGAAGAAGAGAAGAGAACAGGGAGTTAGAGAAGGAGGTGGGTGGAAGAGAGGCAGGGCGATCGAGTGAGGGTGATGGATAGATAGAGGGAAGGCGATAGATAGAGGGAGGTCGATAGGTAGAGTGAGGGAGGGCAATAGATAGATAGAATGAGGGAGGGCGATAGATAGATAAAGTGAGGGAGGGCGATAGATAGAGTGAGTGAGGGGGGAAGACTGAGTGAGGTCGGTAGAGTGAGTGAGGGCGGTAGAGTGAGTGAGGGCGGTAGAGTGAGTGAGGGCGGTAGAGTGAGTGAAGGCATTAGAGTGAATGAGGGCGGTAGAGTGAGGGCGGTAGAGTGGTAGAGTGAGTGTGGTAGAGTGACAGTAGAGTGAGGGTGGTAGAGTGGTAGAGTGAGGGCGGTAGAGTGAGGGCAGTAGAGTGGTAGAGTGAGGGCCGTATAGTGAGGGCGGTAGTGTGGTAGAGTGAGGCGGTAGAGTGGTAGAGTGAGGGTGGTAGAGTGGTAGAGTGAGGGCATGAGGGCAGTAGAGTAGTAGAGTGAGGGCAGTAGAGTGAGAGCGTGAGGGCGGTAGAGTGAAAGCGTGAGGGCGGTAGAGTGGTAGAGTGAGGGCAATAGAGTGAGGGTGTGAGGGCAGTAGAGTGGTAGAGTGAGGGTGGTAGAGTGAGGGCGTGAGGGCCATAGAGTGAGGGTGGTAGAGTGAGGGCGGTACAGTGAGGGCAGTAGAGTGGTAGAGTGAGGGCGGTAGAGTGGTAGAGTGAGGGTGGTAGAGTGAGGGTGGTAGAGTGAGGGCGGTAGAGTGAGGGTGGTAGAGTGAGAGTGGTAGAGTGAGGGTGGTAGAGTGCGGGCGGTAGAGTGGAAGAGTGAGGGCGGTAGAGTGAGGGTGGTAGAGTGGTAGAGTGAGGGCGGTAGAGCGGTAGAGTGAGGGCGGTAGAGCAGTAGAGTGAGGGCGGTAGAGTGAGGGCAAAAGAGTGGTAGAGTGAGGGTGGTAGAGTGAGGGCGTGATGGTGGTAGGGCGGTGGAGTGAGGGCGATAGAGTTGTAGAGCGAGGGCGGTAGAGTAAGGGCGGTAGAGTGGTAGAGTTAGGGCGGTAGAGTGAGGGCGGTAGAGTGGTGAGGGTGTGTGAGAGGGTGAGGGTGTGAGGGGGTGTGAGTGAGGGGGTGTGAGGGTGATGGGGTGTGTGAGGGCGAGGGTGTGTGGAGGTGTGTGTGGGTGAGGGTGAGGGTGTGTGAGCGTGAGGGTGTGTGAGGGTGAGGGGGTGTGAGGGTGAGGGTGGGTGAGAGGGTGTGTGAGGGTGAGGGGGTGTGTGAGGGTGCGGGTGGGTGAGGGTGAGTGAGAGGGTGTGTTAGGGTGAGAGGGTGTGTGAGGGTGAGGGGGTGTGTGAGGGGGTGGGTGAGGGTGGATGAGGGTGAGAGGGTGGGTGAGGATGTGTGTGAGGGTGAGGGGGTGTGTGAGGGTGAGGGAATGTGAGGGTGAGGGTGTAAAGGCGAGGGGTGAGGGGGTGTGAGGGAGGGTGAGGGAGTGTGAGGGAGGGTGAGGGAGTGTGAGGGAGGGTGAGGGGATGTGAGGGTGAGGGGTGTGAGGGTGAGGGGGTGTGAGGGTGAGGGGTGTGAGGGTTGTGAGGGTGTGAGGGTGAGAGGGTGTGTGAGGGTGAGGGGTGTGAGGGTGAGGGGTGTGGGGGTTGTGAGGGTGTGAGGGTGAGGGCCTGTGAGGGTGAGGGCATGTGAGGGTGAGGGGGTGTGAGGGTGAGGGGTATGAGGGTGAGGGGGTGTGAGAGTGAGGGGGTGTGAGGGTGAGGAGGTGTGTGAGGGTGAGGGGGTGAGGGGGTGTGAGGGGGTGAGGGTGAGTGAGGGTGGGTGAGGGTGTGTGAGGGTGTGAGGGTGTGTGAGGGTGAGAGGGTGTGAGGGTGTGTGAGCGTGTGAGGTGTGGGGATGTGGGGATGAGGGTCCGAAGTAAATGGTGGCAGGGCAGACATCATAAGACGGAGAGAAGAGACTGCGTTGGCCAGTTTCAGAATCAGGAGGGGCAGAGTCAGCACAGTCTGCGAGGGATCAACGTGTCTAGCGGCAAAGCATAGCGGATGTAGTATTGCAGCTAGCAAGTCGAGTGTTTTCAAGCTGAGTGTCCCTAGAGAGATGGCAACACAGCAACAGCATTTGAGGAGCAAGGCTACTGTAAACAAGCAAGGTAGGCTTTCACTTTCGTCCAGAAAGAAAAACGAGAAAGGTGCAGAGAACGCCGAACAAAACACGGCTCCCCGCGAAATGGATGCAAAAAAACAAGCTCTCGGCATTGCTGTGGTGGGGGAGGACCGGGGGGGGGGCGGGTGAGCGGCAGCCTTTGAAGTCTGATGCCGAGGCACAGACAAATGGTGGTGTATGATATGCAAGTGAGGGGGGGGCGGGGGAGCAGTTGCCTTTGAAGTCTGATGCCGAGGCACAGGCAAATGGTGGTGTGTGATTTGGCTGGCGATGTGCACGATCATCAGATCAATGGAAGGTTGTTAGGCACATTGGCGAGCGCGGGGTGAGGGGGTGTGCAGCCTGATGAGCTGGAGTGGCAGCAGAGGTGGAGCGCGGCGCGTGCGTACGAGCGCGTGTTTGTGCTCACATGCACTGTGTCCGATCCACAGTTTTGTTAGACTTTTTAGGTCGCCTACTATAATCTCGTCAACAAGCATTGCTAAAGCACTCGACCTAAAAAGCACGAAAGCCCATGACTGATGCTTTTAGAGACGCTGTAATAGGTCGTGCAATGCGTTCACCTGAATTATAGTTGCATTAGATAAATACAATGCCCGGATCCCTGACAGGTCTCTTGAAAGCAGCTTCCCAAGCAGGGAAGCAAGGGCGTAAAGAACACCCGCTCATCCGTCGTGGTGTGGGGATAAATGGGGTGGTGGGGCTCAGCTTGTCAGCTCGAGGGTATGTGTATTGCGAGGAGCCCCCTCACCATTCCTTGCATGGCCCCCTAACCAGGTATCCTTATGCCCCTGCAGGGAAGCAGGCAGGCACCATGCTTAGGTTTCCCCGCTGGGGACTTACTTAGATGCACTGACCATGGCTGGACAGTGTAATTAACTTAATGCAATCACTCATAAGGTAATTACATTGTCTGGCTCCCTGCAGCACAAGAATTCCTCCTTTCGTGCTTTCCTCTCTGCGCGTTATGAGTAATTCCTGTGCTGCATGGCTTTCTGCCTTCAGTTTTTTGTTTTTTTACTTTTGGGGTAGGCGGATCCATAAGGAGCAGAAACTTGTGAAGTTACCTTAAGTTTTGCATTTGGTTACCGTTTTTTTAATGATTTCTCAGCCCCAAGTCATGACCTTGAATTATTATTATTATTATTATTATTGAGTTTTATATAGCGCGTGGTTACCCTTGGGCATCCCAGCGCTTATCCAGAGAGACACACCCTAGCAGAGAGAGCGTTAGGCAGGGAACAGATGGGTCTTTAGAAGTTTGCGAAATCGTAAGGTGCCAGTTTCGGAGCGCAGGGCAAGCGGAAGGGAATTCCACAATGCTGCCACATTAACGGAAAATCTTCTACCGCCAGTCCTGGCCTTTCTTACTCTCACGACTTGCAAAAGATGTTGATGGTCTGAGCGAAGGGCGCGGGGGCCTTGTAGGGTTGAACCATGCCCCGTAGGATAGGTGGCCCTTTCCCCTGCAGGATTTTATGGGCCATGCAGAGTGATTTAAACTTCACCCTCTCTCTAACAGGGAACCAATGAAGCGCCTTCAGCGCAGGACGGGCTGATTGCCGCCTGGGGAGGTCCGTCAAAAGCCTGGCAGCAGCATTTTGTACTTGATGCAGTTTGTTTAAAGTTGATTCTGGAGCCCCCAGAAACAGCGCATTACTGTAATCCAGCCGTGAAATGATGAGCCCCTGAAATAGTAACCTCCTAGTGGCCATCGGGAGGAGGGGTAGGATCTTCCGGGCTGACCGGAGCAGGCCAACACACACGCCTGCGGTCTTTTTAGCGTGTGACTTGAAAGAGAGGTCCTGCTCCAGCCACACCCCCAAGCTCTTAATCTCCTGTTTAGGGGTTTAAAGAGTTGAATAAGCAATGACCCTCGTGAGCAAGGCTTTGTGTCGGGGTTTTTAGGATCTAGGACAGAATAACAAGCATTGGCAAAGCCAATAGATCTTTCTATATATATATATATATTATTTATTTATTCATTTTTATTAATTTTTTTTATTGTTATTTATAGAAATACAAACCATATACAAGAGAATAGTTATGTAGATTGCCAGCCTGTTACAGGGTAAGGGGTTATGGTATACATATCGGAAGGCAAACCCTTAGTTCGTTATACTGTGGTTGTAGGATAAGGATAGAATAGGAGGAGAGCAAAGTGAGAATAAGTGTAGAAGAGGGATAATACTGAAGCAGCTTAACTAACAATTATTCCGGAGGTTGCATGTAGTACTATGGTTCCCAGCACATTGAGTCATTATATATTTATGATGAGTCGTCAGAATCTTGTCCAAGGTTTGCCATATGTTCCTGAGGAGGCCCTCCAGGGCGAGTAACTTAATGCCAGGGTGTCAGCCCCTCTTAGGTAGGTGTCCAGCTGAGCCACCCTCTGTATGAGGTTTTAGAGGTATTTTTCCAGTTCTTAAGCACGAGCTTGACGGCAGCAGTTATCAGTAGGTCCATTAGTTCTCTTTGTCCCTCTGAGGGGAGGTCTGTTCAGATGAATGCCATGGTGAGCGAGGCGAAGTCTCTTGTTATTTTACAGTTGAGTGCTTTGTCTATGAAGTCGAATACCTCCCCCCAAAATCTTTTGAGTACGGGGCACAGCAAGATGAGGTGTTCTAAGTCGCCCTTGCCTGTGTTACAGTTCCAACATGTAGGGTTGTCTCTGAGGCCCAGTTTGTGTAGTCGACCTGTATTTCTGCAAAGCAGTGACTTACATTAACCACCCGTACCTGCCGTCTCATTCATCACAATCACCCGCCCTCCCGTTCACCACCCACACCCGCCCTCCCGTTCACCACCCACTAATTCACCAACGAACTCCCATTCAACAGTTCCCCTACCATCCCATTTACTGCACCCACCCTTCCTCCTGTTCACTGTCCCCACCCAATTAAACAGGAGGAAGGGTGGGGGCAGTAAATGGGATGGTAGGGGAGTGTTGAATGGGAGGGCGGGTGGGGGTGGTGAATTAGGGGGTGGTGAACGGGAAGGCAGGTGTGGGTGCGGTGTGGGTGGTGAACGGGAGGGCGGGTGATTGTGATGAAAGGGACATCAGGTACGGGTGGTTAATGTAAGTCACTGCTTTGCGTAAATACAAGTAGATCGGACGGGTGATATTGGAAAACCATCTTTTTCTGTAGTTCCTCTGAACTGAATTTTTACTCAATATTCTACAAATGAACCAAAAAGGCACAATGTAATGATGTCTTGTAAAGCGCATGAATCACCCCTCATGGGGTATCTCCGCGCTGTAGACCGCTGGGGAACCCGTCCTGGCTTTCCCTGTGAGATGGACCCTACTGGGTATCTCCAGGCGTATGTGGGGGCCATTGTGGAGATGAGGCAAGCTAATGCCCACAGTTGCCGAGTGTGATCCCTGGTTAGAGTAGACACCGAGGTGAGAATTATCGAGTCCGCTGACCCTGGTCCACGACCCTGCCGCGTCGGGAATTGAACACTGGTCCCTGGAGTCCTCTGCTTCCGGGTCTGCCGCCTGTAACCAGTGAGCCACACCACACCACACCACTGTTTGCTGTTCTGGGATTTTTATTTCACTCAGCCCTAGTACGAAGGAGGCAGTCATGGGAAGAAGGCCGAAGAGCAAAAGGAATAGGAAGGTAGGGTGCTCTGAGTGGAGAGTGAGTGATGGGCAGAGAGAGGAAAGGAAGGCGGTAGCGAGTGAGGAGATTGTAAATGATGCAGGGCTTGTGTGTCACATCTGGTGAGAGGTAGAGGAACTGGTGCAGGTCAAGAAATTAAGGAGCTCACAATAGTAAGAGTGTGAGGAGAAAAGACTGATGTTTCACTGGAAGGTGGAGGCGGAAGGGGATGACAGACGTAAGGTAGAGGTGTGTTTGCACATGGGAAGCTGAAGCAGGGAGGAAGGATGTTCCTTGCCACAAGGAAATGTTGATCTCGCTCCCTGTGACCTTGAAGCAACAGGGGGTGAGCCAGCTACTCGTAGAGGTGCTCCGGCGACTCTCAGATCAGAGCTGATGGACCGGCATGTATGTCCTGATATGACGTGCAAATTCAAACTTACTAAACAAAGTAAGTACTTTTGTTATAGCACATAAATTACAAAAAACGTCACCAACACAGGTAAGTGTTGCTAAACAAATAAAGCACATAAAAAAAACGCTTAGAATGCATCTCCCACACGCTTTAGTAACAACACAACATAAGAAAACGGAGCCTTCCTAAAACACGGGTACTCTGAAATGAAAAAAACTGTGCGCCTACACAATGCTAAATACACCAAAATGAAAGGATACAAGTAATAGACCCATGGGAGGGAGCAAGACACGAGAAGGAGGGACATATAGCAAAAATTAAGAACTTGGAAGCACGCTTTTGCGAACAACAGTCTAATTAACAAATTAAGAGTGATGGGCAGGCTGTAAGCCCACAGAGTGAATACAGCATGCGTTGCCTAGGAGATACCTAAAACAGTTATGAATAAATTGGGGGAAGAGAACAAGAGAAAGCCTGGGATATATACCCATAGTCAAAGAGAAACAGGCCAAAGCGCATGGTATGAGGTGGCACATCTTATTGGTTTGTAGGCATGTTGCGGCAGGACTGGTAAGAGGGAAAGCATGGAGGTGGGTCTAAGAGAGGGATTGCAGTGCATACCACATTTATGAGTAGGGGGAAGATTTAAACTTTTTTTAATATCCCTGATTTGTTCTTTTTGAGCTACACCTGATGTGAAAAACAACGTTTGAATGAAATAGCCCTGTTGTAAAAGCCTAGCATTGGACAATAAAATGCTATTCTGCTGAACTTTTTGTCCACCGTCATGAACAGTTAAACCAAGAAAATATAAAGTATAGAAATGCGTGGTGAGCAAGTCAACTGCAGGAGCTTTTCTTCTGAGAAACAAAGTCAAGGCATCCAAGCCTTATTAACTCGTCACCATCTGCAACTGAATTTGTGCAAACAGAAGAAAGAAGGGGGTCAATGGAGTCTGTGAAAGACAGGATTCAACAGTAGAATCACACTCATGCTCCCATATTCATCTTAAATAAAAAACAATTTCTTGGAGTAAATTTGGCGCACAGTGGTCAAGATCGAATATGTGTTTTAAAATAATAGTAGAACTGGTTAATCGTATAAGTGTATCTAATCAGTCAATTGATCTTTCAAAAATGACGTCAAAGTTTGCTAGTTTTTTTAGCCGGTTGCCTCTGCATGTTATCAGTGACGACCATGTATAAAGAGGCTGCCGTCTCAAACGCTCCATACCATGCGTTAAAAAAATCCAAACAAATAGAAAACTAAACAATTGCCAATACTGTTCACTTAAATCCTTCTCTTTTAACCATGGCACATTAGAGTTAAACGCAATGTGAGTGTAAGACTTCTTATTCAGTCTGAATTAATCACTTTGTTTTTTTTTTATTTTAAGACAATTGTTGGTTAAATTTCACCAAATTTAGATTTTCGACATCTACAATAAACATGCAAAACAATTTTTACTTTTGATAAAACATTAAACTGTACATGATCAAAATAATTCAACACTCATAGTCACTCAACATATCCAACATTCATCCACTTCACTCACTCACACACAGCTACAACACTCTATTTACAACATTAATTACAATAGCATATAATGGCCATAGACAATGATTTTGTCTAATCAGAAAATTTGGAGCAATGTTTTTCATTTGAAGATCTTATGGCTCAACAAATAATGGTCTACGCGTTTCGAACTCCTACTTGGTAGGGAGTTCTCATCAGGACCCCAAAGGCTTTGCTGAGGAAAAGCCTGACTCTATTCAACATGACGCTACACAATCAAGCCGACAACATGCATACACATCTAACTTTTTGATTCATGTTGGAAACTTATTTCATGAATCGTCGCTTCTTTGTAGTTTTGTAGATGCAGTCACTCGGTATGGCCTCTGAGTGTCGCTGTCAAACACAACCCAGTTAATGCGGCGTGTACATTCAATGTAAAAATCCATGTCATCTGGTCCAGAAGTTGTGAGATATCAGTTGATCTATGTCATGATAAAAAATCTCATGCCAACCAAATGCCATGACTGCAAGTCCCTTATATTGATTTTCTATTTATTATACTTATTACATCACTTTTACAAATAGCGCGGCTCATAGAAAACAGAATGTAACAGTACAAGGCAAACATGAAAAAATCAAAGAGAACAGCTTACAATCGTGGCGCTCAAAGGGATGGTTTTTCAGCGGTTCCTTGAACCTATGTAGAGTCAACATGCTACTGATGTAGAGAGACACAATTTAGGCTTAGGGAGTGCCAATGATTGAAAATGGTTTGGAGCACAAGGAGTCAATCAATCAATCAAAATGGTATTTGTAAAACGCTGCTTATCACCCTGGGGGTATCCAGGCACTGTGCTACTGTTCTCAGTTGATCTTGAATTCCTTCCTGAATAGGTTATGCAAGGGTGAGGTGCGTAGGTGGAGAGGGAGGGTGTTTCAGGCTTTGGTGGCGAGGTGAGAAAGCGAGGGTCCTCCAGTGTGGCTGCGGCGGATCCTTATCTTCTGTGCGAGGGTGAATTGTGCGGACGCCCCTGGGTAGCCATCGCGCTATATACATTTTCTTTCCATTCCATTCTGGTGTGTTGGTGGAAAGTCAGGTCATTGTTCATGTAATGTGGTCCAATGCTGTGGAGGGCTTTGTATGCATAGGTCAGGAGCTTGAACTGACATTTCTTGTGGACGGGTCTCTGAGGTGTTGTGTTATGTGTGTCCTCTTGGGTAGGTTGAGGATCAGTCTGGCTGCTGCATTCTGTATCATCTGGAGTCTTTGCATGAGTTTGGAGTTTGTGCCGGCATAGCGTGCATTGCCATAGTCGAGTTGGCTGGTGATGAGGGCCTGTATCACAGTTTTCATGGTGGTGGCAGGGAGCCATCTGAAGATTTTTCATAGCATGCAGATGATGTTGAAGCAAGCAGATGTAACGGCGCTGACTTGGCGACTCGAAAGTTTGCTGTCTAGAATGACGCCGATGTTGCATGCATGGTCTTTCGGCGTGGGGGTGGGACTGAGCTCCGTTAGCCACCATGAGCTGTACCAGAGGGTGGTGTATCTGACAAAGATAAGGACTCCCGTCTCGTCTGTGATAAGCTTAAAGCATTTGTCTTTCATCCATGTCGCTACGTTCTTTATGCAGTTGTGGAAGTTGGCCTTTGTCTGGGTGGGGTTAGCTGAGAGTGAGAGGACGAGTTGGATGTCAGCAGAGTAGGAGATGATGTTGATGATGTGTGCTCTGACGAAATCTGAGGAGTCTTAAAAAGAGACAAGTGTAACAGTTTAGGCAGAACAAATAATAGGAGACCCAGGACAGAACAATGAGGAACTTCATAGCGTAAAGGCAGGGGTGCTGCATTCAAAGCATCTCTCCAAAGCTCTGTTAAGATGCAGTCATAGAGATATGAGTGAAAGCATTTCCAAGGAAAGTTAGTGGTTCCAGGAACAGAGACCTAAGAAGAAGAAGGCACTCCACCATGTCAAAAACTGCAGAAAATTCCAGCAAGCTATGGACAGGTGAGAGCTTATTGTTCATAGACTGTCGAAGAAAGTTAGAATGATATAACAGAGCGGCATCAGTAGAAAACCCAGTTGAACAGGGAGGGAAAGAGGTTAGTGGGAAAACGTCAACACAGTCATTCAATTTTTGGCAAATAGGAAAGAAGAGAAGTAGGACCAAAACTTTAACGGTAGGAAGTTCAAGTGAAAGTTTTTTGTTAAGAGAACAATTGAGACTTACAAGAGTCAGGAACGACACCATTGGTAGTTGATGCATTGAATAAAAATTAAAGATAAGGTTGAAGATATTGAAAGGAAGAGTTCAGAGGATGAAACTGGGTCAACCAGGAACCTATTTCTTAGGTTCGTGCTAAATCTCTCATAATTATTTAAATTGCACCTTTTCCTCAACTTCCACAGTGATGCTCCACATTTAAAATTGTGTTTTTCTTTCCTTGCCCTAACTTAAATGAACTCTAACACTGTACCTGACCTTCGCCTAACTTTAGTCCCTTTCGTAGGACTTTTCTAGGACCTAAGCCTGACCATTTACTGTAACTCTTTAATAAACCGTAAACGTAACCTTAAATGTTACACTAACATTAGGCTTAACCTTATCTCAGACCTTTCCTTTATAACTTCGAAAATAACCCATGGACCTGAACAATTATTAAAAGATTAAGGGGGTCATTAGGATGACGGGGGAACTTAGTCCGCCTGCCATCCTATCGGTGATTGGGACCGCCTGCCATACGGTACCACAGGTACCCCCGTGTGCACCCCCCACCTCTCCTTCACTCTGGGGGCCCACATGGGACCCCCAAAGTGAAGACCGCACGCCGCCACGGAAAGGCATCTAAAGAAGCCCATGTTAATATGGATGGCGGTGTCTGATAGACACCGCCACCATATTAAACCTTTCGGTCTTTCCGTCCGAGGCGGTCCCCCCTGCCATCCTAATATGGCGGGGGGTCATTTAGGTGAGGATGGCGGGCGGATTGCCCCCGCCAGGCCGGTGGTGGCTACCGCCAGCCTGGCGGGGGCAATCCGCTCGCCATCCTAATGGGCCCCTAAATGTCTTACCTGAACTGTTCTTTGTATTGACTTTTGGTGGTGAGAGATGTAACTGTATCATCTGCTGTGCACTTGTCCTTATGCCGTACTCCCAATGGCAGACGCTTTGAGGTCATTGGGCCTCAGGCTGCAGGTGACCTTAGTTCCTCTCTGCCTATAATTTAACTAGGACGGCACCACTGTAAAAGGCAGGGCATGGAGATTATAGATGTGTTAAGTGGTTGGCCCATAGTTTTGAGTAAATGACACAGGGTGTGGTGGTTCTTAGACTGGTAAAAGGCAGCCAGTGTTGTTTGGTGTCAAATGTAAGCTAGGGTGTTTGTGGATAAGAAAGCCATCGGCAGGATGAATTTGCTACTAGTGAGGTGAAGGTCAGGATGGGGTAAGCGCAGGTGTAATAACATGATGGGTGGTGTTGCTGCCTGATGGAAAACGGTGGTCACATTGCAAGATGGTGGTTACTCAACAGATAGAAGGCATGCTCGGATTGATACAATTCAGAGAATTTTCAGAATATATTAGTGAGAGTTAGTTTTTTGCTGATCAGATGAGAGGCTGCAGCCAGGGCTGGTGAATGTGTGTGTTTTGCTTGCGGTACACAGGTCTCACAGTCCGCTCCCCCACCCCCCCAATGATTGACAGATTCACATCCACTAAAAACTGTAAAAAAATGTTCACTGTGGCGCTACTAACCTCTGAGAAATTGACGATTGTAGGCTGTTTGTCCAGTTAGGCAGGTGGGGTATTTCAGGTTAGTTCCCCTGTGCAAGCCAATTGTCATGGTTGCTGCAGATGGAAAATTCAGAGGCTAATTTCAATGCTATCCTTCTTGTGTACAAACACATCTCAGAACTAAACTCCAGATTCGCAGGCCTCTCCATGCTCAGTATGTTTACCGTAGCTCTTGGATCTGAGGTGATGAAATTTGACAACACACTCCTTCTGCTGTAGATCATGGAAGAGCCGTGCAGCATCTGGACCAGGGCTGCGGAGGATCCCAGTGGGATTGAAGTGTCGCTCTCGGGTGAGGCACTGAGGATACTGGTCGGGACAGAGAGCAGACTGTGGGGTGAATCACTGCAGATTTATGTCTCAGTCTGTGAGCTGTTGTCATCTTTAACTTATGTTCAAAGACACAGTGGTGGCTGCTAGGGAACGGAGACGGGCGGGTGGGGGTGTTAGAAAAAAAGAAAAAGAAAATATGACTTACCTGCTGGTTGTCGGCCACTGGCTGCCGCCTCTCCTCCGTCCTTCCTCTGTTCCTGGCTCCCGGCAGCTCCTAGGGTCCCCTAAGCCAATCACGACGTTACTGTCCCCAGCATAACAGCAGCGTTGTGATTGGTCTGAGCAGCCTATTTGGCCACTCAGGCAGTGCTTGGGAGCCTGGGACAGTTCTCCACCCAGCTGTGCAGCACATTCAGGTGGAGAAAGGCTAAGTGCGCATGACGCTTTGGCTGGCCCAAGATGGCCGGCCAAACCATTATCCGTACTTGAAGAGTGTCCACCTCTCCTCCTCCCTCTGAGGCCAACCCAACCCCACCCCAACCTGGCTCCATGCTAAAA
The DNA here is from genome assembly GCF_964263255.1 of Lissotriton vulgaris. Taxonomy (NCBI): domain Eukaryota; kingdom Metazoa; phylum Chordata; class Amphibia; order Caudata; family Salamandridae; genus Lissotriton; species Lissotriton vulgaris. The sequence continues at coordinate 252,674,746 of NC_141689.1, read as the reverse complement.
ATAAAATGATAATAGCGTTCTGTCATCATCATTTTATTTCTCCTTTGTACTGCTCAGAGAGCAATGGGACGACGGTCCTCCACCTACCGCTACAAAGACGATCTCTATAACAATATGCTAGTGTCAGGAATCATGCTATGGTGTTGCCTGCTCTACTACAGAAATAGCAACAGCCCCCCTAAAAGCGTGCCTCAACGCCACCGCCAGACTCTTAACAGGCTCTAACAGAGTAAAATGTTTTTTGCGTTAATTGAAATGTTTTTGCTGCAGCGCTCTAGAGCTCGGACGAGTGATAGTGGGCTTTAAAATAAAGGATAATAGCAAGAGAACTTGAACAGCACTTGCTGGTGAAATATAAATTACACTGATACATATGTTCGAGCTATATACATTTGTGATTGGCAGCAGTACAGCCCCAATCTATTTAAAATATGTATACGTTTGTAGTCCGCAGAGATTAAGCACATCAAGAGCAACGCAGTACAGTACAAAAGTACAACAAGCATTGGCATAGCCAATAGGTCTCGCCTTTGGGACCTTATAAGTGTTTGGACCTTATAAGTGTTTGGTTATCCAGCACAATATTCTTGGTGCAAGAACATCAACTGTGGAATGGCTAAACACTTATAATGTCCCAAAGGCGAGACCTATTGGCTATGCCAATGCTTGTTTAACTGTAGCATACATGCAAAAAATACAGGTGTACACTGTGAAGAAAGAGTAGAAAAGTGATCCAGTCTGCCCAGTTTTGGCTGGATGTGAGTGACCACTTGTGTTGCGTACAGAACACATCACATTGAAGGAGAGGATACTGTCTAAATATGAGCATAATTCCACCATCTCAGGGCAAACATTCTGTCGAAATGGGTACCGCACCCACAAATAAGGTCGGACAAATAGGCACCAGTTTCAGACATGCATTTTGTGATTCGTATCGAGGTGTCTTGAAAAATGTGCTACAAAAAGACATTTAGAAGAAAAGTTTTTTACATTTAAGTTATGAATAAATTGGATGTATTTATTCATTTAAGAGTTTTATTAAGCGCGTACATCACCCGAGTGTATACGAGAGTTGTACGGGGCACACAGATCGATCATCCTTACAATGGTGATTACATAGCTCATAGGATTTCAGCAAGTTGCATACTAGTGACAAGATCTACAAACTGCATCAGTTGCTGCAGATGGAGGGTTCGCTAGGACAGAAGATTACCAAGGGATATAGAGAGGATACGAAGGACCCTTTAGAGAAGACAGCAGATTTAAGGAGTTTCATTCAGTGGTCACCGCTCCAGTTTTAAGTTGTAAAAGTTGTGGGGGTGAAAAAAGTTAAAATTTTTGGTAAAATAGTTATTATTCACTTGAATGGTTTAAAATACAATATACACAAGTTAAATAGCAGTTAAAGCTACTGTTTGTAGGAAATACCTTTGCTATTCAACTGAAAGACGAACTTTTGCTTTAAAAAAAAAAAACTATACAATTTTTTAAGCAAATATGCTGAAGCAAGTTTTTCTCTCTCAACTTTGGATAGGCTGGAGAGTGCGATGTTTGATTATTCCGCTGAGCGCTTCTTCATATGGAGTCTGTTCGTGGAGAAAATTTTCTTTTATGTGGCTTAATACCTTAATGCTAAACTGAATTCAGAAAGTAAAAATAATATAAAGGCTAAATTTTATTATTCCTACTCCTGTGGAATGCAGGGTCGTTTGCGGCCAGGGCCTGCTTCTTGTTGGGTTTACGTGCCATAGACTTCCTAATTGTCATCATTGGATCCAACCTGAAACGAGTAGATCATTTCTCAATTTCAATCCTTCAGATCATCTGGTAACAATTTCCCGACCACTTGCAAGAGGTAACCACTGACCTGAAGTGGGCTGAGGATTAATGGGCGTTAGTGATGCTTTTTTGCATCTCGCGAGAAGATCGCTCAACAGAATGTATCTGTTGCGGGCCGCTGCCCGGATCATTTATTTAAATGGAGAAACTCAGCATTTATTCTCTGAATGAAAACTGATAAGCATAACTAATCCCCTGCAGCGACATTTAAATTAATTGTATTAATTAATCTCATTACCAGCGTAGAAGTTAATCAGAATGGTTTACAGGGTGGGCCAGAACCAGAATGGGCAGAGAGCAAGTCTGTATGGGCATTGATACCAGGAGACCACTTGGCCACTGATGCCTGGATACTGCACAGAGCAGGACTAGGGCCATTGCTTAATTTGTTAAATAAATAAATTAATGAGTACTAGGGCATGGAGAATGCAGGGGTTGCTGAACACACAGCCTTAAAACTATTGATTCCACGTCATGCCTCTTTCTTTCACACACATGCAGGCTCTTTTCCATCCCTGGGGTCTCTTTTGTTCTGTTTTCATATCTTTAGCTTCCTTCTGCTTTCTCCTTTTTATGACGTTCTTCCTCTTGCTTTGGCTTAACGTCTAACGATAAAAAATAAGCCCTGATCTTTAAAAATTAGTGCCTGTGCCCCCCACCTGCAAGTCCCGGTACAAATTAAGCACCCGCTGGGCCACACAATTTACTAGAGAAACAAGCAAGCCCCAAGGAGGGCTTAGGAGATGTTCTCTCCATCAAAGAATATTTGAAAAATGAAGCATAACAGCATTTTACAGCACAATGTTTCAATTATGTTGGCTAAAAAGCCATAGCAGTTACCAGCACTTCTGACGTGGAACTAAGAAGTGGAACTAGTAATACAGTCCAGTGTCCAGGAGCACAAAGTTAGATGAAGACGGAAGACCCCTGGGTGCACTGCAGACCTTGACATTGCATACTCCTGGAAGCCACAATATTACACTAATTCTTGAAGACTGTGTAGGGATTCATACATGGTGACTCAGTGGGTATTGATGCCAGGAGAGCACAAGGTTCTTAGTAGCACGAGACAGTTTTGCCCACGTTGCAAGGAGGCCACAGGGTGTAGGGCCCAGAGATCTCATCCCCAGTTAAGCCCCATTATTCAGTGTTAGTCTGGAAGCTAAAAGCAGCCCTGGAAAACATGTCCAGAACAACCTTTCTAGTGTACCAAATGAGTCCGACCACCTGCAGGAGGATTTGTTGGCGGAGGGTCAAATTATATACATGTCTAAAAGAAAATGGTGTGTATCCTCAGGGCTGTTTCCTAGCCCCCATAACTGACATCCTTCTGCCCGTGCACCGCTAAAGGCAGCTCCCTGGCTGTCTGCCTACCCAATGCCTTTGTCTCATAAACCTCAGTCCACCCTGTCAATATTACGAGAAATGGAGGCTTGTTTTACACACCTTAAAGATCCTATCAAAAACACTTTTAATTAAAAAATGTTGCCCTTGTTAGCCAAATATTCCAAATAAAGTGTTGAACATGCTTCTAGTTTCCCTTTGCTACACCTGCCCAGAAGATTTGGGGAGAAACCCTAACTATGCTGGTGGCATCTCACAAATTTACTAATCCGTTGTCCTGCATCAGAGCCCTCAGTTGCAAGTTATTTTGCTTTATTAGATGGTCTTCTGGACATCAGGCAATGATAATAATTCCCAAATCTCCTGATCCCATCTGAATTTGCAAGTCTGAGACTCCATGCCCGGCGATCATCTGTGCGCGGGAAGTGCCTCGTTTTTCTCTTGTCTTTTAGTATTCCTCTCTTGGTGCCATTAGCTCAGCTCTTCCCCCAGAAGCCTTCTCTTTGACGTTGGCCATACTCCTTCCCTTGCATCACTAGTCTAATGTGCATGCAGAGCACTAGACTTCTCACCTTGTGTTGCCTACTTGTGTCATTGCCTCTGGTTTAGTAGGATGATTTCTTGGCATGTTCTTTTTTTTTTTTTTTTTTTAAATTTATAAAAGTTTTTTATTGAAAAATATAAATGGAATATACATTGGCAGTTGTATACAGTACATTTGTGTTGGCTATAATTGAAGAGAGAGATGTTTTCTTTACAAGCACACAGAAGACATCAAAAGAGAGAGCTGAGTGACCAAGAAGGATATCCCTTTGAGTGCTGTTTTCCCGCCTTTGACATTGACTGTGATGAATGAATTCATGGTTTGAAAGATCACAAGCGAACAGGCAGCCATTGTGACCCGGCATAACCGCTTTCAGGGCGACTGCGCGCACTGTACAATGTCGTCGTCAAGCAAGTGTGCTCTCAGTTTTTTCAGCACGCGGAAGAAAGACAAATACATGTGTATTTTGCTGAAATTGATGCCATTTGTCCTCTTGGTTCTCATAAAAGATGGCGGTGCAATGTGCGATTAATCAAATCCTGGTCCTTGCGGTATGGGCTTCAGCCTCTACCGAACCAAGGCTCTAGAGTCTCTCTATTGACTAATTGAACTAGAAAGCAATGCGTCAGCTTCCTTTTGCCGCTAGCGGATAACCATATCTTCATATGACAGAGTCATTTTTTTCCCTCTTCACACTTTTTCTAAACAATTCTTGTAATTGAATCGACATTGAGTGGTGCAATATTCAGAAATTAAATACTTATGGCCTTATTCTGACTGCTGCGGTAAATTGGAAATTGAACACAAACACTTTCTACGCTCAATTTTAAGGTATGAGTTCTGTACTAATTGCACTTAGACCCAGTTTTTTTCAGGTAATTTCTTTCAGGTAAAGCTTGGTGATTGTGCTTGGCCAATACAGTGCAGTATCTAGAATATCATGCGGTAAAACCGGTCACAAACCCTGTTACTAAACATTATTCCCCATTACCATCAGTGCAGCAATAATGTTTCCACCTCTGGTTTTTGCACAGAATTTTACTTTCATGCTCAGAGTGAATAACTCTATTTATTAATGCTTCTTGGATACTTTATTTGGTCGTTTCACACAATCTTACACCTATCTGCTTCACAAAATACCCAAGGGGCCTGTCAGACGGCTGGCAGCATGGTCGCAGAGCCTGGGTGAGTTGTTTCCGCTCTGTAAAAAGAACAATTGATGGACAGAATACTGGACAATGTCATATATTCACCCCAGGACAGAGATCTGGGTCTAAATCCATCATTTTTTTGCTCACCATGCCATTCCAGTTTGGACCCAGCCATATGCAAATCAGTCTTGACCCTGCCCCCAATGGGAACTGTCCAGCCCGAACTGCCAGGCCAGGTCCTCCCTGAACTGGAAACAAGCATCCTAGGACTGGTTTCGGGCTTTCAGCCCTCATCAGCCAGGATAGCTTGGGGTGGGATGGTGAGCAAAAGAATGATAGATTTAACCCAGATCTCATGACTGGGGGTGAATGTTTTGATTTGTTCTGCATTCTGTCCATCAATTGTGTGTCTTTTTTTCGGCTCTGGACATTGGCGATACTGGTGGGACAGACTTAAGCATGTCAGAAGCTTTTGTGTGGGTGTGGGCCAAAACATTTACATGACCCTCTATGGTGACAGATCGAAGGAGTGGCACAGAAAGGAAAAAGGTACTTGTGGGACAAAGAAACACAGTGTTTGGCACTGTCAGAAATTCAGCACAGAAACGAGCAGGAAAGGGGTTATGTAGACCCTCACGTAGGAAGAGAGATGCTAAAACTAGTCATCAAGTCACTATTCCCTGAGGGAATAACAGAACTACCTGATACAGACAGGGTGGGAAAAGGACGCTGTGGAAGGCAAGACATTGGCACTTAAGAAAAGGTAGACCATGATAATGTAACTCTCACACTAGGAATTTCCACCTGAAGGTGGTCACATTGGGGTGGGAAATGCTCTTAAGAAGAGGTAGATCATGATGATGTAACTCACAGTAGGAATTTGCGCCCCCCCAAAGGTGGTCACCTTGGGGTGGGAAATGTGCTTAAGAAAAGGCAGATCATGATGATGTAACTCTCACACCAGGAATTTGCCCCCCCAAAGGTGGTACCTTGGGGTGGTAAATTAGCATAAGAAAGGGTAGACCATGATGATGTAACTCTCGCACCAGGAATTTGCCCACCCAAAGGTGGTCACCGTGGAGTGGTAAATTAGCATAAGAAAGGGTAGACCATGATGATGTAACTCTCTCACTAGGAATTTGCCCGCTTGGAGTGTGAGAGTTACATCCTCACTAGCCAGATGTATTTATCTCCACTTCAAACAAGGCTCTCTGCCTGGCAGCATCTCATAGTGTGGCTTTTCCTCTATTGTTTGTTGATAATTTTTTGCATGACTACTTATTGCTTCTGTTCAAGTCTCTACTCTCTGGGGACTTGGGATCAGGGCTGGTATTCTGTTTGACATCTGATCTTTACATCAATCCCATTGTTGTAGTAAGATACTATTACGATATTCTCAGTGGCGGCTGCTACTGAATGGTCGGAGGTGGTGCAGGGTGGGAGGGAGGAATAAAAAAAAACTTACCTGGGTACGGTTGCCCGCTGCCTCTCCTCCGTCCTCTTCTCTTCTGGCAGCAGGAAGCACGCAGGCTCCCAAACTCCCCTAGCAAATCAAATTGCTGCTGTCACCAGCATGACAGCAGCATCATGATTGGTCTGAGCGCCCTAGTTCGGCACTCAGACAGGGACAGCAAGCCTATGCATGTTCTCCTCCCAGGTTATACAATACATCAGGGTGGAGAGCATGCTAAGTGTGCATGACGGTGTGGCCAGACCAAGATGGCGGGCCAAACTGTCATGCACACCTAGAGTGCCCACCACTCCTACCCCCCTGCTCTGGCCAGGCCAGTCCTGCCCTGCATGAAACAAACCAACTGAGCCACTGCAGTACAGAAAAATAAAATCATAATAACCTTGCATTATTATCATTTTATTTGTCCTTTTTGCACTGTGTGGTGACGTTCCTCTGCCTTTGAGGAGGAGGAGCAGCGGCTGAATATTATTAGGAGATGTATTATTTTATCTCTGCAACTGCCAACACCAGTCCGGTACGAGTTTTGCCAATGCCATCCTGCACACTGGTGCAGCTAGCCCTGTGGCCACCCATGGTGGTCCTTGCGATTTCCCAGTTGAAGAGCGGGGGTGGGGGGTTGCTGGCGAGATTCCGATGATTGCCGCCCGCATCAGCCGCATTGTAGAGTAGGGGATGGCAGTAGGCTGCTGAGCACAAGTTTTGGGGGTAGCAGCCTACTCGTGCGCCCCACCCTTGGTTGCTACTCCACTAATCCAGCAACAGAGAAACACAGTCCCTGTGTTTCTCTTCCTTCTCCGTTTTCTCCATTCTTCTCCGCTGAGGTGGGTCAGTGATGAACACCTTTCAAGAGACTCGAGAAAGGCCGGGATTTGCAGCGAGTCCATATCTCAGTCCAAAGCTTGTCATGCGCCACCTAGTGGTGTGACCATCTTAGCTGCAAAAAGGCAGAACAGATCAGGCCTTCTGTTTGAGTGGGGCAATGAGTAACATTCCCCATCTGCCCTAACCTGGTGACAGTCCTAGACAAACTTTCATCTGCAAGCACCGCTGCCTGTTTTCCAATCTGTGGTGTCTGCAGCACATGAGCCAACATGCAAGTGGGAATGATAATGTATGAGTGTGTCCCCCTCTGCTAAACCCCGCCCAGGTGCTTCCCCGCTAACTTGTGTTCAGTAAAATAATGTTGATGGATGCAGTGGATCGCATATCTGCTGTACGGGAGTTTGCGATGGCCCAAAGCAGGCGTGCTACGTCCATTGGGCTCAAACGGCGTCAGCCGGGCTGAGACAGCTCCCCGGGCACACACTCAGCCGCACTCAAGTACTTCACAGGTCTTTAAAATACAATTTTCTTGTTAATGAGGCTTTGTTGCTGTTTTTTACCCCTTCTTAAAGCCCCTGCATCTCCACTTTGCATATTGCTGAAAGTGTCAGCCCCTCCTCGAAATTTTTAGTAGGCCGCCACCTTAGAAACTTGGCTCTAGTTGTGCCTCTGGCCCAAAGTTCTTTTTTTGTGACCATTGTGCATTTCATGCAAAAGGTGTGAAGAACATGCAAAGGTCAGAAACATCTGCACTGTTGGGATGTTTTATACAAATCAAGCATGATGCAAAAGCAGTGATGCTTTTAATATTACATACTCTCCATATTCATCTTTCTATACATGAATGTAATTAGGCAAACCTTTCCCCCTGCATGTGCAGAGTTACCCACGAGGAAAAGTTACATTATATAGGCACTGAGCACAAAATGGCAGCTAACAGTCATAAGGTCCCGCTATTACCATCTAGTGCCCAAGAACTTGCCCATGGAGCAACAGAACACTGTCCAGCATGAAAAGAAATGTTATTTTACAATTTGGGTCGTGCGGTTCTTTATTGAGGGGACAGAAGTAGTGTACAGGGGAAAAGCTACACTTGGGCATAAGAGAAGATAAAGCAGGAATTTTTACAAACTATGTAAAGCCCAATAAATGGGATCTTCAAAAAACTACCCCCCATATAATATAAACTTTGAACTCCCCTAACTTTATAGAAAGCTCTTTAGCTCGGGGTCACATGATCTATGTAGGATAAACACAGTATTACCATGCTGTTCCTACATTTTATACACACGGGGACTACGGCCTTATTAGGTCTCGCCTGAGCCAGCACATGCGCTGCTCTGCGAGACATTTAGTAAGTGGGCTTTTAAAAGTCCTACCACATTCTTTTGCTGGCCTCAAGCTTGCGGTTACGTGTGCGTGCATGCGTGCAGCCTCCATGTGACTTTCTGTCATGGCTTATTAAACTGAGTGCCTCTCTCCGCCTTGCTTGCGCTTCAATTCCCTCCCCCAACACAGATCGTGTCACTCTGCTGGCCGCCGTGTCCATCCTTTCTCCCTCTCACACTCGGCGCCTGCACTTTGCCATTCCCCCTCCTCCACCACAAAGCACGTCTTGTATGTAAGTCCCTTAGACTCCACTCTGCTGGCCACCAAGTCCGTCCTTCCTCCCTCTCATGAAACCACCTTTACCCCTCATTCTTTTATCTTGTTTTCTTGTCTGGGCGGCCACAACACAAGATCACTGCTTGCAGCTCCAGCTCGGATCTTTTGATCAGACAGGCTCATCCTTGAAGAGTTGAAAGCAGACTGCGCATTCACGCATTTATGTGAGGTGCAGAAAACCGTGTTAGAAGAGCGTTTCAAAGCTGAGTAACCTTCCTGACAAACACAGCCGGTGCTCCGGTTCGCAGCCACAACACAGGCCCCAGCCCCTCCTGATAGCCTGCATTCACTTGTTTTGCCAATTATGCCTGCATGCCATTGATGAGATTTTTTAGATATTTTTCTTCTTAACAAAAAAAGTGTCCAGTTCTGATGCCGCCTTAGAACGGTTTCTTCTTGCGCTCAAAACGCAGAACTTGAAAAGCGTCTTTAAAGTCGATGCCTGGGTCTGTGGGTGTCGGAGGTGAGCACGGAAACAGCAGGGGTGTTTGAACCTGTGCTGTGCCCTCCGCCCAGGAGCCCTTTTACCACTGCCACGCTTTCATCTGGAAACTATTCTAAGGTTAATGACTATCAGTGAAGATCCAGTGGTACAGAAAGGCGCTGCCATTGTCGATTTAACATCAATAGCCTCGCCGGCCCCTTCTAATAACTTGCCTCTCTATAGTGGTAGTAATACCTTGTACTTTTAATTATTTTACATTTAAAAAAAAAGGTTTATTTATCGTTCACTTATGGAGTTGGCAACCAGGTCAAAGGTCAGGCGCACAGCTTGGGGTAAAACTATAGCAAATTAATTGTAATATTAGTGAACTCCAAGAGAGAAAGGGACAGGTTACCATACAATCCCCAGAAAACCCTGAATAACAATCCAGAATTTGTCACAAATTTACACTAGTATCTCCCTGAGCTCCACAATAATAAACAGCAATGCAATCTTATGCACAAAGGTATAAAGAACCTTCGTATGTCGGAACTATCTGTGATCTTAAACCACGTGGTATGCGTTTAAGGGTGAGATACTGTTTGAGTTTAGCTGCATACCACCACTTATTAAGCTCCAATCTCTTTAGTCTCTCTAATTTGATAAATTTCGCACGTAATCCTTCATTTTTGACTTTATTGGTTGAAGCTACTGCTGCACTGATAGAGGTACCTGAGCTTAAATTCTTGAACAAATCTTGTGCCTCTTGATCCCTATTCATAATGATACCACCTTAGCGGCTGCCTTGAACCTGTGCTGTGCGCTCCGCCCAGGAGCCCTTTTACCACTGCCACGCTTTCATCCGGAAACTATTCTAAAGTTAATGACTATCAGTGAAGATCCAGTGGTACAGAAAGGCGCTGCCATTGTCGATTTAACATCAATGGCCTCGCCGGCCCCTTCTAATAACTTGCCTCTCTACAGTGGTAGTGATAACTTGTACTTTTAATTATTTTACATTAAAAAAATAAAAGGTTTATTTATCGTTCCATTGGACATCTCGTTCATCCTAAAATTAAAAAGTCTTTAAATTCCACAGCTGGGTCAGTGGGCGTCAGTGGTGAGCCAGCGAGCAGGATTAGAGTTTGACCCTGTGATTTTAAGGCACCCACATACCATCACTAGACATGACCCCTGCCCCCGTGCACTTAATGTCTCAACTCGTCCTTTTGTTTGGATGCTAACACAACTCCCAGTCAGTGCGACTGTGAAATGTCAGTGCTCATGGGGGGGTCCAGCTTAAATTGCATTTCGGATCTGACCTTTTCTTAGCATTCCTTTCTCTTTTTGACGGTTGATTTTAATGTTAGATTTGTTTTGCTTGAACAATTTATTTTAAATTTAGTTAGACTGTGTAACATAGCGCTTTGTTTTGTATTTAGTTAGACTGTGTAAAATAGCGCTTTGTTTCGTATTTAGTTAGACTGTGTATCATAGTGCTTGCAAGGTTGTGCCTCTCACACTGATCTGTTTGAGTACTTTCAGCTCTGCTGCCTGTGGCGTCTACTTGCCCCTCTCTCTCACAAAGTACAAAGTACACCCCTCTCTCTTCATCTCTTTTCTCCCTCCCTGGCTGTTCGTCTCTCTTATTCTCCTGTTTCCCGCTCGCTCGCTGTTGTGCTCCCGCTCTCTCGGTTTCTTTTGCTCTCTTTCACATTGTCTCGCTCCTGCTCTAGATGTGTGTCTCTATCTCTCTTCCTTTCATCCCTTTCCATTTTGCTTTCTCTCCTCTCTCTTTAGCTCTTATCCTTTTCATTGTCCTCTCTTTATCTCCCCTCTCACTTCATTGCTATTTCTCCTTCTTTTTCTTACTCTCTCTCGGTCCCTTCCTCTCTCACTCCCTCTCTTCCTCTCTCCCTCTCATCCTCTCTTCCTCTCTCCCTCTCATTCTCTCTCTCTTCCTCTCCCCCTCTTCCTTCCTCTCTCCCTCCTTCCCTCTCTCTTTCCCTTCCACTCTCCCTCCCTCTACCTACTTTCCTCCCTCCCTCCCTCCCTCCTCCTCTTCTCTCTCTCCCTTCCTCTTTCATTCCCTTCCTCTTTCCTTCCCTTCCTCTTTCGGTTCCTCCCTCTCTCCCCACCTTCCTCCCTCTCTCTATCCCTACCTCTCTCCCTCCCACCCTCTCTCCGTCCCTCCCTGCCTCCTTCCCTCCATTCCTCTATCCATCCTTCCCTCTCTATATCAATCCCTCTTTCCGCATCTCCCTCTCCCTCCCTCCCTTTCTATATCCCTCCTTCTCTCCGTCCCTCCCTCTCTCCCTCCTTTCCTCTCTCCCTCCTTTCCTCTCCCCCTTCTTCCCTCTCTCCCTTCTTCCCTCTCTCCTCCCTTTCTCTTTCCTTCCCTTCCTCTCTCTGTTCCTCCCTATCTCCCCACTTCCTTCCCTCTCTCCCTCCCTCTCTCTCCCCTCCCTGCCTCACTCTCTCCCTCTCTCCGTCTCTTCCTCTTTCCCTCCCTTCCTCTTTTCCTCCCAACCTCCTTTCCTCTCTCTGTCCCTCCCTCCCTCACTCCATCCCTCCCTCCCTCACTCCATCCATCCCTCTCCCCCTCCCTGCCTCTCTCCGTCCCTCCTACTCTCCCTCCCTCCCTCTCTCACTCCCTCCCTCTCTACGTCCCACTTACACGCGTACAGGCACGAGTGGAGGCGCCATCTGGCTTTCATCTCGCTCTCAAGTGCACGCGCCTTGCTCCGCTTCTCTGTGCCCATATACGTCTCCCTTCAGCAGTCACCTCCCTGCCTTTCGATGCGCTCATGTGTTTCCCACTTGAGTGGGCCCCTCCCCTGCCAGCCACTCCCCCATGTCCCTCCTGGCATTAACTACTCGCCCCCTTGGCACTCCCCCTTCACCTCCATGGCACTAGCCCTTCACCCCCCTGGCCTGGCAGCTACCCTGCGCCCTTGCACTCACCCTTCGACTCCCTGGCACTCACACTTGCCCCTCCTGACTCTTACGTCTCACCTCCATGGCACTCACACTTCATCCCCCTGACCTTGCACTCAACCTTTACTTCCGTGGCACTAGCCCTTCACCCCCCTGGCCTGGCTGCTACCCCTCACCCCTGGCACTCATACTTCCCCTTCTCGGCACCCACCCTTTCCCTCCCTGGCACTAACCCTTGACCCTCCTGACTCTTACGTCTCATCTCCCTGGCACTCACTCCTCACCTCCCTGGCACTAGCCCGGTTTCACCCAAGAACAAAAAATAACAAGCCATAGCCAATAGTTCTTGCCTTTGGGACCTTATAAGTGTTTAGCCACGCAACAGTTGATGTTGTTGCACCAAGGATATTGTGCTGCATAACTAAATACTAATGAGGTCCGAAAAGCGAGACCTATTGGCTACGCCAATGCTTGTTTTTTTGATGGGGTGACACTTCCATATGCATAAAAGACTGACATATAGAAAAACTCCAGTAAACTGTGAGGTATTGGTATGTTATAGAGATTAAAGTTTAGTTTCCATTTTAGCTTTCCTTTTTTAACTTAGCATCTTTTTTTAATGACGGACATGTTTTCATTAACACAAGAAGGTGCCCTGCTCGCATTTATTCCTGGTAGGCATTGTTGTTCCTAGAAACCGTATAACAGGTAAAACTCTTATCTGGAGCGAACACATTTCTGCACTTATTATTTCTCAAAACATGTGCAATTCCTCAATTTTTTAAAATATGGTTAAATTGTCAGGCGGTCTTATTATTTCCTATTTGTGGTTGTCGGGATGATCAATCAGACGTGCGTCCTGTAGCTGGTCTGATGTAAAACGATTTTATCAAACCTGCAACTTCAGATGGAATGTTCCCCAGTCATTGCCTTCCATGAATTCACTAACTTGGGACATGGTGTTAAAATTTGCATATATATTATTTTTCTTCTTCATCTCTCTTGAAAGTCCTTTCTGCCCAATGCATTTTAAAGAGGAATTAGACCTCCTCTCTCCTTCTGACCATTTCTCTTAAAGCAGACTTTAATTTCTATATATAAAAAAGCAAGTGCAGTGGTACAGTGTTGTTCTTAGGAGACAGCACTGTGTACTGAAGAGGCTTTTCTCCCTGACCGTACACTGCCTGATGAAGAAAAACAAGATCTGGTCCCCAAAAATGAGAGCAAGTGGCACATCCCTGGGACCACCTTCACAAGTTAAGTGCTTCTTCAAGTGTCTAATTTCTCCATGTACACTCTGGAGAGTTTTTGACAGATGGCGGTCAGAAGTGTGGTCCTGATGGAGATAGCAGCGACGGGCTCACGTGGAGGGGTCTTCTCAATGGTAGGGGTGTCTTGATGGTCAGCAGTAGGGTCTACAACTAGGGATGGGAGGCCATAGAACCTGTGAAAGCTTGCGGTGCAGATCATGGAGCTAATATTGTGGGATGAACTAGATATCGTCTAAGACTGTGGGCCTGGGATGTATAAATGCTCATAGTTTGTGTTTGGATTTGGTAGAGGTATGAAGAGGTGGGCTTCGATGGATATCCCTGCCGCGATAGCAGTGCATTGAGGCTGGTCAATTTACATAAAGTGCATAATGACTGTGGGAATCTTAAGAATAAACTACAGCTGATGAACACTGGCAAATCTTGGTTCATGGATATTGGCATACATTATTACCATCAGTAGTTACTAATGTCCAATAAGAAACAGACCAAATGTAAAGATTTTGATTAAGCTTAACATTTTTAGAATGTGCTGGAGGGCCTGGTATTTGTTTGTGTGTGCTATATTCTATTCTGCAAAACTACAAACAGGGCATAGGGTTACTCCTCTATTTGGAGAACATTTCCAAATTTCATGCCACTAGATATCTAGAACAGTCACAATACTTACAAACTTCCACAGGTACTCAAATGAGATTTCATTGTGCAAAATTGGAGAAACCACTTCCTTACCAACCATTAAATATCTGGGCTTTGTTGCCCCCTCACGAACCATAAATTCATTTTCTCCTGCACGTAACAGTAGTACATTTGTCTGTGCTCAAAGCATGGGATAAAATTGTAGTTTTTTGGTTGAACATCACAAAGGTGAGAATTAGTTGGTATTCACTAACCTTTGCAGGTGGACCACCCAGGAACACATACATGCCCACCCATACCTAGCACTGAGTTTATGAATGTAGTAATTCAGGATTCCAGCCACATAGACCGAGTCGTTTATTATTTTTATAGTTAATATATGTTTTAAAATTACTGTAGTGTTCAATAGTTAAAATGTTATATACATATTCAATATACTTACCTATTTGTTTACGATATTGTGATCTTCTATATTTTGGTTGTCAGTAATTTTGACTTTTCTTACAAAGTACGTAGGTAAAGCCGATATTTTTGTCTGTGATATATTTATTGGAGATATTTTGTCATACAACTGATATACTTGTAAAAAATGTAAACTTCTCTGACACTGTAAAAGCAACTCTGAAATGAACTGTACAGGAGGACACTGATTAACCAAAATCTAGGTACATCATACACCCATTTACCTCCCAATGACATCGCATGGTGACCTTTAGTCTTATCAATGATCACTCATCTTTGTTGCTGAGTGATTAGGTGGAGTGCAAGAAGTGAAAACCACAGAAAGTAACCAGGGCTTGTAGGCTAGTATTCAGGCCATGAGGTTGGGGAGGGGCATGCAATGCGAAGTCCTGCATCAATGATGTATTATGTAGTGGCGGTTCCACAGAAGCTCCGGGGCTGTGATGCGAAGTCCAGCGTTGTTGTTGAGGATGCAGTCGATGAGGGGCTTGGGATGTGAAGACCTGCTTTGAAGATGCGTTGCACAACAGTAGTTCCTAAAAGGCTGGATGCAAGGTCCTGCATTAGGGATGCATTGTGCTGTGGCAGTTCTGCTCACAGGACCACATCTGGTCTGGCAGAGCCTCTTCAGGCCCTCTTCCAGTGGCCAATACTCGGGTGGCACCACTTGGGGCATGGGGCTCACAGCAGACAGAGTCCAGGTGCTAAATGCAAGTTGGTTGGAGCCTTTTCTGTTCCAGAGGATCTGATCAGGATTCCAGCCAAATAGCCTGAGTCACTCTGCTGCTCCTTTGTTCAAGATGCAGGTTCAGTCCTTCTCACTCAGGCACCAGGGCATCAGAGTGGCAGTCCTTTTTGCAGAGCAGCACAGCAGTCTTTCTGAGTCTTCCAAAGGACCAAAGGTGTACTAAAGAGTTTGGTCTAAGGGTCCATTATGTATACCTGGTGCCAACCTTTGCCTCACTGTCGAGGAGCAATAGACAAAGACCAACTGCCAGCTATACTTAGTCATGTGACTCAGGATACAGGCTCCGGGCACCACATGGTTTGGACAAAAAAATGCCAACTTTCTAAAAGGATCTTTTTCAGAACTGTGACTCACAATTTGAATTTTCCATTATAGAAGGTATTAAATTACAATTCATTCGATACCAAACTCAATAGTCCACCTCCTTCCAATTGAAAATTAGCACTTATTAAATGTAATAAGGTAATCCAATGTTATCCTAACGGAGAGGTAGTCCTTGCAATAGTGAAAAACAAATTTTAGAGTTTTTCACTACCAGAACATGCACAACCTAAAAGTACATGTCCAACATCTTAGATGCACTACACCCTGCCATCTGAGCAGTTTAGGGCTTACCCTAGGGGTGCCTTCTGTGTATTAAAAAGGTAGGTTTGGGCCTGGCAACGTGTTTATTTTGCTAGATTGAAATTGCAGTTTAAACTACACACACAGGCTACAATGGCAGGCCTGAACATGTTTAAAGGGCTACTTACGTTGGTGGCATACTCAGTGCTGCAGGCCTACTAGCAGCAGTTAATTTATAAGTCCTGGGTACATGTATAACCACTTTACAAGGGACTTACAAGTACACTAAATTTGCTGATTGGGTGTAAGCCAATGTCACTGTGTTTTAGGAAGAAAGTGTAAGCACTTTAGAACCGGTTAGCAGTGGTAAAGTGTGCAGAGTTTTCAAATCCAGCAAAAATGAATCCAGCAAAGACAGAAGGATTGAATACAAGAAGCTGGGAGAAAACCCCACTATGGATTTCAGGTCTTGTACTCATAACATGCAAAAATATATCAAAATGAATAAATAACAATAAATACTTTAAAATAATTGCAAAAACGTATTAAAAAATATATAATGTAAACAGAAATAAAAATTTAAAATCTTTATAACTAACAATACTATTAATTAATGTTCTTAAACATATATACGATAATGTTAAAATACAAAAAAAATTAATAGAAATATTATAAAAAGTTAACCAAAGGTTGGGGAGAGGAGTTGGCCTAACGGCTAGAGCGGTTGACCTCGAATCAGAGGAACTGGGTTTGAGTCTCGGCAATGACGCTGAACATCCTGTGATTCTGGGCAAATCACTTAATCTCCCCGTGCCTAACAAAAATGAATGTGTCCTCATGTAATGCAAATGGTGCTATGTAAGGTGCTCTGATACCCGTTTCAGGTCAAGTTTGTGCTATATAACACTCTGTAAAAAAAAAATAAAAGGTTACAGGGCCGTCATAGTTAGGCTCAAGTTTTACTCGTACAAAGCCAGTGAAATTAAGCAGTTATAGTTAGCTGAGATAACTCTAATTTGCACCCCGCAATGCACTGCTTATGACCTCACATATTACATCACTCATGAGATGGTCAGTGATATCACTGATGACATCATCCAGTAACTGTTAATGTTTAAAAAAAAGTTTAAGTGTTTAATATATACACCAAGATGTATTGATGAATCAGTGGGTGCATGAGTGCCTGTATGGATGATTCAGTGGGTGCATGACTGACTGTATAAGTGAGCAATTAGATGTTTGGGTGAGTGACTAGGTTGTCTGAATGTCTGTATCAGGCTGTTAGTTGGTGTCTAAGTGGCTATATGGGTTGGTGTGTGGGTACGGAATGACTGTATGGGTGATTCATTGGTTGTCTGAGTACCTGTATGGATGTCTATGTGTGTGGGTGAGGGGTGTGTGACTGCCTGCATGGATGTGTGAGTGGTGAGTAAGTGTCTGAATTTCACTGGTTTTGTACGAGTGGAATTGCGCCTAACCATAAAGCCCTGTAACCTTTGTTTTTTTTGTGCATTCCTAAGGTTTTTTCAATTATATTTCCTAACTATAAGGTCCATGTAACCTTTGGTTTTTTCCAGTTAATTCCTACATTTTTTTAAATGCTATTTCCTAACTATAATGTTTGTGTAACCTTTCGTTTTTTCAGTTAATTTCTAAGGTTGTTTAACTAGTAGTCTCATTTGCAGACTGGTAGAGAAAGGGGGGCTAGGCCTTTGACCAGCTCTCATGATTTCTGCTGTGTAGGACTTACAAAAGGGAACCAGTAGGGTTACTTGGGCCCCAAGGTCCTTCAGTAGTAAAGTGGACTTCACCCCCCAACTCGTAGTGTACCACAAGCCGTGTTTGCAGAGTGGTGGAGAAACATTTATTTACTAATCATTTCCAAATTCAGCCTACTGGTATTTACCTACATATTCCTTTCATCATATCAAATGTAATGTTTTTTAAACCACCAGCACACATGCAATTTCACTGTCTTTCATAGTACCAACTGTGATATTCAGCTGCAGACTGATGTAATCCAGGAGGCACAGAGTTGTAGTAGAAGGATGATTTATTACAGGATAACAGCTTAGACATCCACAAAGTACAGGAGACAGACTAGCTCTGCCAAACTCCCACATAGAGAATGTGGAACCATAAAAGAGTCATAACAATTCTAGAATTACAAGGAAGTGCAGGAGGAGGAATACAACACACCTTCCCCCTTTGAAAAAAAAATGTATATCTTTTAAGTGTACTTTCTTTCTCATACAATATCTTTACAGTGTTTTCAACTATGGCCAACAATATTATTTCTCCTGCACATTTCCTACCTACAGCTGGTGATCCCAAAGTGGAATGGGATCTTTGGTTTCCCACTTTTCTCACATATGTGGATGTTGTTGAAGAGGATGGTTGTTCTCCTAAGAGGAAATTAGCGTTGTTAAAAAACTGTCTAGGTGGGGCTGGTCTTAAGGAACTAGAAAACCTTCCTTCTATAGATGATGCAGGTGATCTAAATATATTTGATGTTGTCGTTAAACAATTGGGTACTAGGTTTGGAAGGAGGATAAACATTGTCATGGAACGTTTTAAATTTTATTCTCGTTTACAAAAAGAAGATGAATCAATCGAGAATTATGTAGCTGCATTACGTACTCTTGCTGGATCTTGTGCGTTTGAAACAATTAATTTTGAACAAGTTCTCAGAGATCAAATTATGATGAGAACTAAGAGTAAAAAAATACAAGAGCGTTTATGGATGGGAACTGAAACTACTCTTAAGGCTGTATTAAACATTGCTAAGGGTATTGAACAGTCTGAGCTGTTTGTAAGTGAGATCAGAGGTCAGGAAAGCAAAAACAAAGTAGTAATTCCTGAAGTTTCAGTAGTAAAGGAACTTTACAATCAAAGAAATCAAAGAAAAACGCAGCCTTTTCCTAATAAACCACAATTTTATCCCAATAGATAAAATGATAATTTTAAAAGGGACACTAAACCTTTTGAAAGGAGAAATCAAATTGTTTGTTACAGGTGTGGAGGTGTCGACCATGTAGGGAGTTACAGAGGTTGTCCTGCCTGGAACAAAATATGCGTTAAATGTAAACGTTCTGGTCACTTTAGTAAAATGTGTAGATCTACCCAAAAAGTAAATCTATTGACCGATGATGAATTAGATTCCATTCCCACTGATAGTCTTGGAATAAATAGTTTATTGTGTGTTGGGGATACCAAATGTAAAGGTTTTCCTAAAGACATAATATTAGTTGATGGCAATGAAATTTCTATGCTTATTGATTCATGTGCATGGTACAGTATTATTGACATGGAGATTTTTAAAAATGTTTGGGGTTCTTTGAAACTATTACCACCAGACGTACACCCAGGTGGTTATACTGGTCATAAGATTGAGTTGATTGGTTTCATGTGGGCTGACATCACATTTAAAGGTAGGAGTATCAAAGGCAAAGTTTATGTTGCTTCTAATGGTGCTTCTATTCTTAGTTGGCCTCATCAGCATGAATTAGGCATTAAACTTGATCCCAATGCAGCTCATCCTGTTTACATTATTTCTCCAGAGAATGATAAATTCATCATTTCTCTAAAAGAAAAGTTTCCTGCCATTTTTTCTGACAATTTAGGTAAATTTGAGAATTTCAAACATCGCATTATTCTCAAGGAAGGAGCTGTCCCAGTCAGACACAGAGTTAGAAAAATTGTCCTGGAAGCATGGTGTTCAGAAGATATCCCATCCTCGTCGCCAAAATTATGATGTAATCCAGGAGGCACAGAGTTGTAGTAGAAGGATGATTTATTACAGGATAACAGCTTAGACATCCACAAAGTACAGGAGACAGACTAGCTCTGCCAAACTCCCACATAGAGAATGTGGAACCATAAAAGAGTCATAACAATTCTAGAATTACAAGGAAGTGCAGGAGGAGGAATACAACACAGACCTGTCCTGTGTGCTACTCCTCCTTCCTACAAAACGCTTAGAGTGTGGATTGTGGGCCATAGCTATCTCTATTGGGCTAAAGTGGATGCAAAAAACAAAGGTATTGACAGAGACTTGGGTTTGGCAAATGTGTAGATTAGTTGCTTTTGCCTGAGAGGGTTAAAGTTTCATCAGCTGCTGCCTTTGGATAAAATCATTGTGGATTTCGAGCTCCTCACCTCATGATTGTGCACTATGGTGGCAATGAACTAGGCACATTGACTGGGGTAGAGCTGGAATTCCTAATGAAGGATACCTTTGCAGAACTGTCAGTCAGTCAAATCGTTTATTCAATACTTAATTAGTAAGATTATAAAAGTACAAGATACACAATATAAAAAACACATTAAAAATACAGCTTTCACAGTGCAAATATTAACAATAATATAAAATGGTAAAATAAAACATTAGATTAAAGAACAGAATAAAAAACACACAATTCATAAAATAGAATTACCCAGCCGCCTACTCTTTCATGAACGACGTAGAAATGAAGCCACAGAATAACATACTAATTGGTCAGGCAATGATTGTAAAAAGTACAGAGTTGGGTGATATTGAATAGAATTATGTTTACGCATAAGGGGCCAGATAAATCTATTGCAATGAACCTTATAAAATTTACAAAAAAAGAAAATATGTAAATTTGATTGGGTAGAAGAGCATCACATGGGCAGGGAGGAAGATCACAGATAGAGAAGATGCCTGCTGGACAGGAGAACATAAATGTTATAAAATTCTGTTGAAACATCACTAAAGTAAATCGGTGGTGTGGATTAGTCACATAAATTTAATATGTGCTGTACCTTCCTGATCAATAGTGCCCTCTAAGTATAATTTTACAGACACTTTTGAACAGTGCAAATTAGATTGCTCAAGAGCTTTTTGGTTGAAAAATAATGTTTTAATTGGAAACTAGCCCTAACTATAACTACCTATCACCAGTAGGTAATATATAGATAACCTACTGGTAGTATAATTTGACTTGGAGGGAGTCACATTCACAACTTCCACTCCAGACTAACCAACAGTAGGGAAAGTGTTGGACTTTGGAGGGGTTACATTTACTATTCCCACTCCTTCGTAAGCAACCGTAGGGAATGGGTTGGGCTCTGTAGGGGTCAGATTTACTATTCCCACTCAAACCTGAGCAACAGCACAGAACATGTTGGACTGTGGAAGGTTTGGATACACTATCACCACTTCAACATAAGCAACAATAGAGAAAGTGTTGGATTTCAGTAAGGTCAGAATTATTATTCCTATTTCAGTGTGAGCAACAGTAGGGAACATTTAGCATTTTATAAAGTTCAAATGTCCTTTTCTCTAGCCTAAATTGAAATGAAATAAATTGCAAAATATATCTTTTTAAATATATACAAATGTTTTTCAATCATACAATGTATATTATTAATTTAAAACACGAAAATAACATAAAAAATTATACATAAAATAATGTGAACAAATTATATAAATTAAAACATTCAAAAAAATAGTTTTTAAATTCATTCCACCCTACAACCCTAATACTCCAATAACCTCAAAAACAAATGTAATTAATACCTGAAAAATAACAATTCAAAATATTTAAAAATATAAGTACACTATAACATTAATTAAGACTTTAACACAATATAATTAATTAACATTCAGAATATTAAAAACAATTGGATAACTAACAGAGTAATCTTATTAACCAATTCACAAATATTGTTTACCAAATCTTTACAATTAGCTATCGAATATCTAAACACATTTGCATAAATAATGTTCTAATTAACAAATTAAAACTGATGAAAAAAATATATTAAAAAATAATAATTTAAAAAACATCCTTTCATATTCCCTTATGAACCCAACAATCCGCCAGAAAATGTTGATAAAACATAAAATATATTCCGAAATCAAAGTAAACACACCAAAAATATTTAAAGATATCATTAAAATAATAACAACCCATTACACAAAAACAAATAATATTCAACAAAATAATTTAAAAACTATATTTTGTACGACTATAGTAAACAAATATAAAAGCCTTAACAAAATATATTCTTACTTTCTATATTCTGTTCCATTATATTTTATTTACATCACAATATTTTTGACACTATGGGGCCCATTAGGATGGCGGGCGGATCGCCCCCGCCAGGCAGGCAGTAGCCATCCTTGCCGGAATGACCCCCCGCCATATTAGTATGGCTTGGAGGTCTGCAGAGGACTGAAAGACCGTCCGCCGCTTTTCCGCCCCGGTTGCCTTGCGACCGGGGCAGAAAAGGGTTTATATGGTGGCGGTGTCTATCAGACGTGCCAGCCATATTACCATGGGCATTTTCCAATGCCTTTCCGTGGCGGCATTGCCGCCACGGAAAGGCATGCGGAGCCTACTTTGGAGGCCCGTTGCGGGTCCCCAAGGACTCCGGGGGGTGGGGGGTGCACATGGGGGTTACCTATGGTACCCCCCTGCATTTCAAAGGACAACGTGGCAGGCACCGCGCCGTGCCTGTCACGTTGTGCTTTGAAACGCACAACATGTATTTTTGACATTGAGGAGGGCGGTGCATTCAGCACCGCCCGCCGCAATGTAAAAAATACAGGATGCGCCCGCCACTATGGCGGGCGCATCCTAATTCCCCCCACTGGACCCCCGCCCTTGTGGCGGGCGGTCCCGTTATCCGATAGGATGGCAGGCGCGCAAAGTCCGCCCGTCATCCTAATGACCCCATATACGTGTGCCTCACAATATGTTTTAAACATTATTTTGTCAGAATACCAAGTAAAGATTAACCATTAAGGATTTGTAGACAGGGTTTTTGCAACCGACGCAGAGATCCAATCCTATCCTGTGGCATTATGTTCTTGTTGCGTTAAGAATTCTGTTTCCCGTTGTTTACAAAAATATTTGTATCTTTTAGATATTATAATGAAATGTCGACTATCATGCCTAACATTATGTCAGACTGTTATTAGCCTTTGCAAATCTTTGAAAGTATTGTATTTTGTAACTTGAAATCATATTGTCATAGTTCTGCTACCCATGGATCCCAGGCAGGTAAACCCCACAAGGCAGGGGCACTGCAAATATCTAGAAATGGATGATCAAATTATGCCGCAGGGTTCACTACATTATGCTGAAAGAAAAGGCTTACTATGTGGCATAATGTAGCACATTCTATGATAATACTGTTTCGCTATTTTGTCTTTTTAATGAACATTAATTCTGTCTGGTCAAAAGTTTCACCTTATGAGTTGCAGATTAGCACTTGAATGAAGCAATCGCCAGCCAAGAGGAAACCAGTTAACCTTTAAAGAGGGTCTGCATTGTGCGGCATCGTGTGTGACACCTTTTTAGAAGCATGTGATCCATCTGAGATAGAAACCTTTTTTGCTGGAAACAGCAAACTAACAGAAAATTAACAGCAAATGGCAGATTATGTGGCAAGGGTAGTAAATCGATAATTATGCAGAAAACACCGCAATGGAGAATCGCAGAATTCCAGTGGCTCTAACTAAATGTCTCACCAGATTTCTTAACACTTCCTTTTCTTCGCTTCGCAGGTTTGAGACTTTCGAAGTGAACAGCTTTGAACAGTTTTGCATCAACTATGCAAATGAAAAGCTCCAACAGCAGTTCAATTCGGTAAGAGCAGCTTCGAATCTTTCCATCAATCATTTAAGGCAAGGGTGTCCAACTTACATCTAGGAAGAGCTGTACCATGCCACATTTCCTGTATAATCCCTGACCACGTAAACGAGTTATATTTACATTAAGTGCATACATACTAGTCCCATGTGGATATCATGTATATCTTGCATGTAACAATATTTACAGATGGCAGTGGTGGTCTAATTGGTAGCAAATCTATTCTCTTTGTGCATTAAATATAAGCATCCAAATATTGGTGCCCCTCGAGGTTAGGAGAACTGCACCCCACTATAGGTGTCAAATCACCAAAGCCCTATTGGACCCAGTGAGGATGTTAAACAGATATATAAACCTCACCACCCTTGTTCAATGTTGTATTAATTCATGCAGTTGTGCATACAAGTCAGTTTAAAGTACCAGCAGGACATAAGCGTTGTTCTTGCCGTATCAATTTAATATGAATATACAACAGAGTCTTGAATCACAAATTTAAAAAGCAATGACATTATCTCGGGGGCATTTAAGTGGGATGGCGGAGGAGCAGCCCCTGTTCAACCGCTCTGTAAATCCCCTTCACGCACTTTCACCTAATTTTGTAATTTCAAGTGGCACAATGTGACCATCGCTCTGTGCAAAATGCAGAGATGGCACGCATGGGTAGGCGTGCACTCTGAATGCCCTTGGTAGCCACTGACAAACACTGTGAGAAACTCAGACTGCCTTCAGCCTCAACTCCAGAGCTGGCAGTCACGCCCCGTCATGAACACCTATCCACACCCCAAGCCCGCCAGGCCTTTAGACGTGGCTCAGTTACCAGAATGCAAGAGTCTTATTTTGCATGAAAAGCACTACAGAATCGTAACGTCTGGAAGAAGAAAATGATCTTAAGGAGATGCAAAATGAAAACATGTCAAATGTAAACCGGGACTGCCCTGCTGAGACGGATTACCATAAGAGTTTCTACAGACATTGTTGAGAAATCATTCAGAGTGCTCCCCTGTAAAGTTAAATAAGTGAATATAGTACCCAGAAGAAGGGACCCTTTTGAAAGTCAGGTTTTAATTACTGCCGGGTCTGAGACCTGGGAAGACCCGCCCCGCTTAAAGCCCTGACCTTCACTACTGTGCTTACTACTGTTTATGCCTTTCCTAAGAATCACCCCAACTCCTAAACTCCTCTGAGGATGGTTGTTTGAGGAAATTAAAATAGTCTGGTGGGTATGCGTAGGCTCATAACTTACTCAACCACATTTAAGGGGGAATTTACAGAATTGCCTGTTAACTAGCTTTAAAAGATGTGCATTGGCCGGATCATTCTCAAAAACATAAGGTTCATTCATACAGTCTAGACCAGAAACAAAGAAACAAGAGGCACTTATAAATTACATTGCTGCTTACATTTCCTGTGTTGATGTCTAATAGATGTTTAATTTACTAAGGCACAGAAAATGTGTTGTCAGACCTACAGGATTTATGGCTGTCATGTTAAGGTCCTTACTTGGTCTGGCATGACAACACCGCTGACGTATTACCAATTCTCTAATGCATACATACAGTCTCCTTAGGTTTGATTTATTTTATTTATACAGTTTTATATAGCGCGAACTTGATCCCGAAGAATGAATAGTACGCTCTCGCCAACAGCTATTTAGTGTTTCATTTTGCCATTGAGAGTGTTTCCATTTTAAATGCATGAGGGACTATTTTACATCTGAAAAGTACACTCAATCATCATACTGCTTGTCGGCTTTAATTCTTCATCTCCTGTATGCATTCTAAAGAGAGAGGAATCCTGTTTTCTGCTTTTTTTCCTCAGCACTGGCAAATTCAAAAGGGCAGGATTTAACGTGATAAACAGCATTTGTACATGCATATAAACATCATTTGTGAATGCCTGTGTTTACATTTGTTGGCATATTGCAGCCAGAACATTTGGCTTTGCCAATGATTATTTTAGCAGGCTCATGAACAGAATGTTACCTGATAATTTCTTAGCTGAATCGGACGTGCGCATCAGGCAAAAGTTTCCAGCGGAATTAGAAACTCGCTGAGAATCAGTATTCAGCTAGTACGCGTGACCGCGGGCTCGGGAGACTTTAATTAATAGTAAATGTAGCATGTCGATGACATTCTGATTGTGTTTTGTGATCACAGCATGTCTTCAAGCTGGAGCAGGAGGAGTACATGAAAGAACAAATCCCGTGGACGCTGATAGATTTTTATGACAACCAGCCCTGCATAGACCTGATTGAAGCAAAGCTCGGCATTCTGGATCTTTTGGACGAAGAGTGTAAGGTAAGGATGGATCTCAAGGATGAGGAGTGTAAGGCAAGGCTGCAATACACAAACTGATTGTCACCCAGCCCCGTTATCGGTGGCTGGCCTCTTTCTATCATGGCAGGAGTTGCATTGTCTCCGTTGGTAGGCGGGTGCCTAATGGCATTAATGTATTTAGCCACAAGAGGGCAGAAGATTGCAACAAATGGTATCAAAAAGGTTTTGTTGCTATGGATTTAAGGAACACTATTGGAAAAATAGCATTTTGCTCGAACTTTGAAAACCCGTACCATAGCTGTTCCAGTTTACTCCAAAAGGCGTACAACTGCGATAGTGTCCAAAGGTACCTCTGCACTATGCAATCCTTTGGTGTTCTGCCTTTAGAACTAGTGTTGAGGATTGAGGCTGCCTTTACACCACTTTGTGCTACTTAGGCGATTGTTTCGATGACTTAATGTCACTTTGCTACCATTTCTATGGCCCTACAGTGCATTTAGAATCGGTGCTTCCTGTCTGCATGGTTCTGGGATTACTGATTGACAAGAGTCATGAAGACTGATTCACAGACGCATTTACAAGTAAGGGAAGTAGTGCTGCGGGGGAACTCTTGTATGCACTTTTGCGCGCCTTTGTGAATCTGCCCAAAATCTCCAACTGCCTTTTAATAAAAATGTAAAGAGGGCCCAGTCCTTTCTGTTTGTACTAATTGTATATGAAAATCCCTGAATATTCCCATTGTATTACCACTTTAGATGTTTTTAGGGTGAATCCAAAAAGGCATGTAAGAGTATGTAAATGAGGAGTGCTACTTCACATTCTCCAAAATACTTTAGTGAGTGGACCACAGTGTAGGCTGATGTTGTTGTGTCTTGCTGTGGAGCAGGTACCTGCCAGAGATTGGGGGTTGTGAACTTCATTACTGGAGCAAAGTCTTAAAGTAGATCCTCATTATTGGCCCACCCGTCGTTTGCAGCCCATCCCACAATTGTTGTTTCTGCTAGTTGGTGCCATAAATGGATGCACATTTTTCTCAAGAGTTTTCTACAAAATAGTTTTTCTCTCACTTTGAAACTGGGTGGTACAGTATGATTTTTGTTTCTCAAAACAACTGATAAGAAGCGCAAAAATCAGCATTTTGACGTGAAAACTCATGCAAAAACGTAGTTAGTAATCATAGTATTGGTGTCAATTACTGAAGGTTTACGAAAGAAATCTTTGCAATATCACAAACACACCTACCTGTGGCCGATGAAAGACCACATCAACCCTTTCTAGATGTTGTGCATGATGAGTGTGTATATTGTTATCAGTGTGTATTGGGACCCTCTTGAGGCTGCACCTCCCTACTGCGATGTTAAGACCACATGGTTAGTGAGATGGGTATCCCTGCCTTTGCCCTTCTACATCTCACTGTCTATCAGCACCCCAGAAAAGAGAAGCCTTTGCAGTGGGTGCAGGAGGTACAAGAATAGGGTTTAGCATCTCCCTAACATCTTGGGTTTGCCACAATAATTGCTGCTCTTATTCGTTGGCTTTGTGCAGGGATAGAACATCTTAGGTTTGTGACCCTGCCCAAAGTCATCGTTTTGTTCCTGCAATCAAAAGAAGTAATTTGTGGTTAAAACATCTAAGAAATTCAGTGAAAAAATCCACAGTTAAAAACTGTGTTATGGTTCTAGCTTAAACGTGTACAAACTTTGAAAAAGTGAGTTATGTTTCCATGTTTACAGCTGATGAAATTCGCCAGTTATGGTTATGAACGCACACAACACACACTTTTAACTCATAGCATTCCCCCTGCAAAATACACCTATTTGCCAATGGCACAAAAACTTTTAACAGGAAAGCATCATTTTTATTGTGTTCCATGTTCTGTGCATGCGATCCAGCCCTTGCTCCACGTTGGTGATTCCATTCTAGAATTCCAAGAGTGGACGTTAGGAGCTGGACAAAGCAAGAAGGGGTTCCTTCCCTCTGCAGTGTTTCTACTAAATAGAGAAGTTTTTCTACATTCACGGTGTCCTGCTCGACTTCACATTGTGATATGTTTTGTGTGCCCTCTTAACCACAGTTGGCGAATTTCAGTGGTTTTACCCTTTAGAACTAGAATCATAACTCAGTTTTTAACGTGTTGTGTTTTTTCAGACACATACCATATTTGTATGTGATTTCACATTTAGGGGTCGATTATGATCTCGTTCGGATCGGACCATATCGGATTTGGTCGTCCGAATTGAATTAGGAAGGCCTGTTTCCTACCGATTCGAAAACCCTTCCGAATGACCGATTACGATGATTGGAAATCGGTCGGACCTTCCGACTTGGTTCCAAATCCATAAAGGACGGTATCCGGAGTAACCGAGTTGGTCGGAGCCGACTCGTACTGATCTACGGGCCGCGTTTCCAACCGAGCGATTACAATGTCAGATCCGGACAGCCTCTCCAAATCAGTTGTTCCGAGTCGGATCGGCTGTCGGAATCTGACTTTGGGAGCCCATAGCTGGCCCCCTTTCACCCAGGGCCTTCCAAATCAGTCCCGTGGGGGTACCCAAGGGACCCCTTTTTCAAACATGCATGGTGTGGCAGGAAGCAAGGGGTGCCCGCCACAGGGCGTCCGAATTTCCCCAGCCACGCCGTTCTTCAATGGGAGCCTAGGTATTCGGTCGGGACATAGGCTTCCATTGAAGTCAATAGGTGTCCAACCAAATCGTACCCGGAAGCATCCGGATGCTTTAAAATTCCTCAGTCAGACTCCCCTGACCCAAGTAATTCACAAAGCATTCCAGAACCGAATCGATCGGAATGCTTTCCAACTAGCATCGTAATCAACTCCTTAGAGTCCGAACAAACTCTGATCATACAGCAGGTTTCTCCCTCAACAAATTCCTAACAGTATTACCTGGAGAAATGTACATTGTGAGCTGGCAGACCTGGAAGTGGATTGTAAATCAGCCCAGAGTAATTCTGCAACTGTACAGCAATGGCAGTGCTTAATTTGAGCCAGTGGTTGCTGCTTGAGCCCGCTGGCTGTCATATTTGGGGCACGTTCAACAAAAAGTTAGGGAGGGTCTAAGGGCAGGTTTACCGACCAACCAGATATAAGCCCCGGACTCAATATACAACAACAAATAATATCTGGGGGTCAAAAAGAGAGAGTCAGTAAGTCTAGCAGGAAGGACCACTATACCAAATGCATGCAAAACAGTATCAGTGAGAAATAATAGTTAGTGAACGGTCAAGTCAAGACTCAAGAGTACATGGAGAAAAATGTATTGTTCCCATCAGAAGCCACACTGTACCACCCTTGTTGTCATCATTTGGGATCTCCTTACCCAGGAGACAAGGCGGCCGGTAAATGATTACCGTGACCGAGATGTGATGTGAGGGCAGAACAGAAGGGTATGATAGTGGCTAATGACAAAAGCAGTGTATGGTGATTGGAGTGGAAAAGTGAAGGGTAATTATAAAATTAGGTGAATTGGGTGGAAAAAAGAAATTTTATTAATATCCCCCAATCCCTAAGATTAAAAGGCAGGTGTGGGTGCAGGTTTTAAATAATAACCGCACGTAATGGTGGTCGACATGTTTCTGCATTTCACAAGAAAAGATTTTCTAATGCATTCCTCAGGACCTAAAAGGATACACTACTGCTTTGTAAATATAAATAAGATAAATAATAAAGATATCACCTGGACATCCAGGCGTACTCAACTGTATACCTTATGTGTAGGTTGAGAGGCTTCACCCCACCTGGCTGCAGCGCAGGTAAAAGGAGCACCGCTCTCTCCGTCGGTGTCTCCGGGCAGTCTTCAGTACTGCCCGTCTTGTCTCCTGGGTAAGGAGATCCCAAATGATGACAACAAGGGCGGTACAGTGTGGCTTCTGATGGGAACAATACATTTTTCTCCATGTACTCTTGATTCTTGACTTGACCGTTCACTAACTATTATTTCTCACTGATACTGTTTTGCATGCATTTGGTATAGTGGTCCTTCCTGCTAGACTTACTGACTCTCTCTTTTTGACCCCCAGATATTATTTGTTGTTGTGTCATATTTGGGGTTCAAACCACACAGGAGCTAAGAGGGAAAATGGAAAGGGTCGCCCTCCACTCACAAACTATATTTCAAAATAGAGACCCAGTCCAATCGCGTGAAAATGTAACAGTGACAAACAGGGTTTTATTTTTGGGAATCCTACTCCCCACTACACTCTTATACACATTATAAGGAGGTACTGCACTGTGCTCCGCTAACATAAAAAAACACCTGTTCTCTCTGGCAACACCTCAGAACAACCACTCACAGTGAGCCAACCCAGGATTGGTCACACAAGTCCACCACAAACATTTAGACGTTCCTCATAATAGAGAAAAAATGTGCGAGAAGCAAATGACCCCTCACGGAAACACCACCATCGGGGTAACTGGTATGAAATTTCCAGACAGGCCCCTGTCTCATCATCGGTCGTCACTTGCTTGTCAAAGAAAAGTGAGAGGAAAGAAAAGATGTGTCCAAAACAAACAACATTTAAAGTGACAAATAGTGAAGTGCAGAAAAATCTGCTAGTGACAAACAAACACAAATATAACTGAGTGCTTAAAAACACACACAGCACACCAGTCCCTTAACCAATTTTATTCATAGGGCGGTGATCGTGATCGTGTGCTGTTGAATACTAAAAAGGCTGGTAGCTAATCATGCATACCATTACCTACTGCCAGTGCCGACATGTTTCACTGCTATGTTACGTTACGCAGTTTCATCAGGGCTGCACTCAATTGCTGCCACTTCACTTTTTTGGACACTAGTTCTGTAAAATGCAGGAGACAGCCAAACTACTCATACCGGCTGCTCAGGTCTCGACAAGGTCACTGGGTACTTCTAACCTGAGAATATCCCTTGATCCTTGGAAAAATAACAATCGTCATGGGCTTGGAAGACTCCTTTTTTTTAAATTTTGCAATAGCCATGCACCGGGGAGCCCCCTCGGGCCCCCGGAAGCGGCATGGTTAGGGGCAGTCAACAAGTGGGGGGCGGCGGAAGAAGAGACCTTACGGGAGGAAGAAGTGAAGGGTACACGAAAACATCCTATCTCCCTAGAATGGGCACAGCTACTGATACAATTTAAGCAAGAGACAGCGCCGGACGATGCACTGAGGCCATCCCCGCCGCACCCCCGCGACTCCTCACAACACCCCATCCCACCTAATCAGTAGCCCTGACAGGGAAAATGCCAGCCATCTGCGCCAGAATGCACACTCCCCCCCCCCCAACGCCCTCGGGACCTTCACCCTCTTGGGCCGCCGACTTGCACGCCCTCCGCCCACCATACATCGAATCGCCCATGCTTGCCCTCAATGCCCTCCCCCTCTCCAGGTTCTAAGAAGGAGTTCCTTCCCACAGTTTTGAGTTCAGGTTTTGGTCGGTAATTTTGTTGCCGAAAGACACATTGCACGTTAGTCAAGCACTGTCTAGTAAGGGGACATGTGAACAAACACAGGGACGACAGACATACCTAACTCCGCCAGCATGTGGCTCCTGGGATATGTAAGAGTGCGACACTCTCTCTTATACGCTTTGTTTTCCTCACTCGCGAATCCACGAGCGAGTATATACTATCCCACCAGGTGGAGTACACCTCCATGTGTAACAGTTGAGATGTTTTTATGAACTTTGTGTGAACTTTTTTCTAAGTGTGACGACTTATATATGATTGGTATGCTACCCCCACGGGGGACTCTGTAATTACAAAACCTTAATAAAAAGATATAAACAAAAAAAACAATGGAAACTCAAGGATTCAACACATCTTGCCGATACCTGATGACCTAATTCTGATCCAGGTGGAGAGAGATGAAGAACAAAATGGCCGCCACGGTGAAACACTGGATAGGAGTTCTCTCTCTTAGGAATCCTGGGCTCGCTTGCCTTGAAATATTACTCCATGTTTTGATTTGTTTTTTAATTCTTCATTCCATCCAACTAATTATCTGATATTGAAAATTTTAAAAGGAGACAGATGCTCAAAACCTCCAGCAATATATTCATTTCCATGCCTTTCTCTGCCTCCTGGTCTTTGACAGGAAAACATAGCACTGCTGGCAGCAGAACTATCATGATGCCAACATACGATTGCCTCTAAATCAAGCTCTGTCAACTCTAATTACGGAATCAGTGTTGCTAGCTCTCCAACTTCGTGCAGCCAGTCTGTCATTGAGTTTGTGATCTGTTGCGGAACAGAAAACATGCCAGGGGGCACAAGGTGAACACATCACCCACCAACCAGAACACAACAAACTCCCTACATGTGACTAAAATCTTTTTTGCTATGCATGGTTAGCCACATTATTTACCACCTATTCAGTTACTTATGTTTTCTAAGTTTTCCCTGGAGTGGTATTTTGAAATGATTCCCTTTCTCCAAAGATACTTCGTGCACTTTGTCCGGGCGAGAAAAAAAAACCAAATGGTTGCATTAATGTCAGTTTCAGTTAATTACATATGGCCCCATTCTGTTCCATCATTTTTTGTTTCTCCTCCTTGCGCAGTAGATACATTAAGGTGTCTGGAGCCAGGAATACACGCAGCATTTTTATGCCATGGTCCAGGTAATAGTGAAAGGTGCGGGGTAGACACAGAACGTAGAAGACAAGGCATAGGGACAATATGAAGAAACACGCAACAGACACAGGGACAACTGAGGACCAGCAAAAGGGGGAAAAAAAGTGAATAACAAAGACAAAGTACATTAACAATAAACCACTACACAGTGCTACCTCAGGCAGTGACCGAGCACTCAGGGTTTTCGCGTTTTGGCAAATGGCGTTTTTACGATACCATGTGCAGCATAATTTCAATGATTGTATTTTCTAGCCTCAGACTGCTGTTGCCCTCGCGCTAAAGCACCGAGTTTCTATAAAATGACGGTGGCAGCAGCACCCACGATTGTAGTGAATATGCTTTCCCTTTCCCGACATTCGACTGTTCAGCGCTGCCCAATTCTCACCAGCACCGGCTGCGGCTGCCCAGAGATCGCTGATGACTCTGCAATGATGGAGCTGCAGTACCAAAAAAGCACGCGCTGAACCAAAGACAGCCTTCACTCCGACTGCCACTACATCGCACACAGAGCACCTCTGGGATGGAGTTCCCAGTTTACTCCATGTCGGCAAGACACAATGTTAACAATGTTAGCAACCCTTACTCCAGAAAAGACCCCAGCGCATTCAGAACGCCTCAGCACGACTCATCCTGGACATCCCTCGCTACAGCCACATCTCTGCCCACCTGAAAGACCTGCACTGGCTCCCCGTCAACAAGAGGATCAGGTTCAGACTCCTCACCCATGCACACAAGGCTCTCCACGACACAGGCCCGAAGTACCTCAACAGCTGCCTCACTTTCTACACACCCACCAACCAGCTCTGATCCGCCAGCCTCGCCCTCGCCTCCGTCCCACGTATCCACAAATCCACAGTCGGAGGAAGATCCTTCTCCTACCTGGCAGCCAAGACATGGAACTTCCTCCCCACTCACCTACGGCTGACTCCGGACCACCTCTCCTTCAGGAAACAACTCAAGACCTGGCTGTTCGAGCAGTAGTGACCCCCCCCCTCAGCGCCTTGAGACCCTAACGGGTGAGTAGCGCGCTATACAAATTCTGTTGATTGATTGATTGATTACTTTCCCCGTACAGGTTATTACAATCGGATACATTGATAAAAGCAACTTGTTTTACTTGTTTTCTTACTTTGTGGCAGTGATGATCGCACTGAGATTTGAAGCAGTATTCCTCCAAGGGTGGGTGGGCGTGTTCCCGTCACAGTGTGCCTACAGACCCTCGCAGCAGTTTCCCACCACTGTGTAAGTGGTTGAGGGTGTAGTCACAAAAGGAGCAGTGTAGATATAAAACAGAGGGTACGTGACTGAACATCTGTAGAGAAAGCTTGCTTTAAAATGGTGGCAAGATAAAGAACTTGCAGGCTCTTGACTAAGTACAGGCTGGGGGTGCAGCCTGCCCCACACAGCTATCAGCGCCAGTGTTGTAAATAATTATGCTCAGCACCAGAAGACAACATTGTTTCACCATCAGCAGGCTCGTCAGGGGCAATCAAAACAAACAACGACAGTGTAGTTGACAGCTGACAGCTGGATTCATGGAATGTTCCAGGGTCAGAAGAAACAGATGTGGTAACAGGAAGAGGGGAGATATCAATTGTAAAGGAAGCATAGAGGAATGCAACACGGATGCAGTCCAACAGGACATTACTATGTTTAGTGGTGGGGAGTTTTAGCAAGCACATGGTTCTACAGCGCCCATGAATACAGGAAGGAGTCTGCACTGAGAGGAACACAGGTTCTTTGTCTGTGGTACTGAGAAAAGAAAGTGGTTGTATGACATTAGAATGCATGCTTTTACTACGCATGCCTTTATGTCGCAAGTTTTACAACGCATGCTGTTACAACGCATAGTGTTGAAGGGTGCTGGATAGTTTAATTTACTATTCCAACTCCAATCCCTGTGGATAGTAGAGAAGGTGTTGGATAGTAAATTAAATCTATCCCCTATCCTAGAGCGCCCCCCAGCGCAATGCATTGTAATGACATGCGTTGTAAAACTTGCGATGTAAAGGCATGCGTCGTAAAAGTTGTGTTGAAAAGGATGTTCCCCAAAGAAAGTGGGAGACCTAGCATAAATACCAGCTGATGCTGTGTTAGAGGGAGGCCAGAGGAAGTGGCAGCATGCTCAGGTTCTTTTGCTTGGGAGGGGTAGACATCCAAGTTATTTCGAAGCGGGGATAGATGTACTACTAGAAAGGAACCTCAGTCTTTTCGTTGCTGTTGTCGAACTGGAAAGACACATCCAAAGTGTCGTACAGCGGATGTCTCTCCTGGATCACCTACTTAAGGGGAGCCGACTCCCTGGTGAAAAAGTATTCACCCTGGAAAACCACCTCCAGAGACTTATGGAAATCACTGGACAAGTCCCTACGAACTTTTGACCCACCATAGGATACGACACGAGCACCCCAAAGGAGCTCCCTTCTAGCAGAAATGTACCCCAATGCCAAACGATACCTTGCTGCCGCTAGATCTAAACTGAAACCTCTCTCTCTCTTTACTTAGTCACATCTTTCTCTTTCTTTCTCCCTACATTACTCCTACAAGCAAGAATTGGGGGCCCGACACAAAACTTGCAATGTATGACTTAACCTGTGTGCTCACCGGCGGGCTTCCCAAAAGGAAGTAAACCCTGTTTACTGTATGTATAAATACCATAAATAAAAAGTAAGAAAGAAAGGAACCTCATTTTTTTTTTTTTTTGCACATTTATAAAGCACAAGCTCGACCCTAAGGTATTGGAGTATTGGAGAACTTTATATAAGCTCCAGTTACGTTACACAAGGATACATTCATTTTTTTTTTAGTAGGCACAGGGAGATTTAGTGATTTGCCAGAATCACAAGATGTGGAGGTGACCCCGAGGCTCGAACCTTGATTTTCCAGCTCCAAAGTCGGCAGTCTAGCGTGAGACCACATCCTCTCCTCATTCATGCGCCTCCTACATTCAGCTACTCTGTGATAGAAATTCAACATTAAGTGAATACAGCTGGAAAACTTTTAAGCATGTGTCCCTCAACCCGACACACCATTCTTCTCATGGTTCATTTTTATTATACATCGTTATACATTTTTGCTGCACTGTACTTATGTTGCATGCACCCAGTATATTTCACTTCCTTTTGGATAGAATTAGCCTGAATGTGGGATTTAGTCTATGCTCCTTCCCCCATGTGTACACCTTTATGGGAATTGAGCTTAAGTGCGAAAGGTAAATAAACCACAGCCTGTATCTATGGCACAGGCAATAATTTGTAACTGATTGGGCTATGACCTAATGTGGTTTGGCGTGCTATGATGTGGGCTTTTAGTTGGAAAAAATGTTAAAGACGTTTTGCTGGTGGGCTTTGTTTCTTCTCAAATGATTCTCTTGAGAAATGAGAGTTCAATAAGGCATTTGATAACCGTGATGCTCATTATCTTATGTTAAGAAGATAGAGGGCTTAAAGATTTTCACCCAAGAAATATTTAGAAAGCGTTGCAGCTATTGCCTGTCCCTTACTGACCTCCCCTGTAGTTTTCTTTGGGGGGGGAAGGTGGGGGGCATTTCTGTCTTTTAAAGCATTTAGGTCAGACATAAATTTTGCTGAAACAATAACATAGTTTAAATGCAGATTCACAGTTGTGTCAAATAATACTATATAAAGTATACTGGAAAGTAAGTTGATGTTAGTCAAATGTTGATGTATTTTTAAAAGAAGCTTTACATGGAAGTTGGGTCTTCTCTCCGAATACATTTTTGTAAAAACTAGTATCAAAACCAGGGGATTGTAAAGGACATTGAGACATTAAAATTGGCCAAAAATGAATACGATTGAAAGTCAATTTTAGGGAAACGTCTTTGATTGCGTTTTAAGAAAGATGGCAAAGGGCACATTTCTAAGCAGGCCAGCAAAACTTTTTAAAAATAGCCATAATTCAGAAGTTTACTAGTTAATAGCAAGGGATCTTTGAGTACCATTGAGTTGGGTACCAATAAACATCTGTTGTTCAGCGCCAAGATACCCTTTTGGGTGAACGTGCGCTTTACAAACGTTTTGTTATCTTTTTACATTCCCATAAGCTGGTCAACTGGGGAGACAGACGTTTCCTGGTTGTCGCCCCAAAACTATGGAACACACTCCCGCAATCCATAAGATCCAGCCCAAATCTCATGTCCTTCAGAAAGAAACTGAAAACATGGTTATTCAACCTCTAAAAATTCATAAGACCGCACAGGAGAGCATACAAAAGTACAGCGCCGAGACGCCTGCGGGCAATTGTACGCGCTTAAGAAATGTCAAAAATAAAATAAATAAATAAATAATGTCCCAGTCACAAATAAGGCCTTTGCATCATCAATAAGCCGCCCCTAAATTGACATGAACTATATCACTAAAATACTAGTTTATATTTTTAGTAAAGGCACTTATTTTGTCTTAAGCCTGCATATTTGAGTACAAAATTAACTTGGGATTAAAATGATTTTGTCCCCAGATACCAATTTGCCGTGATCTAAAAATACACTGATTCATTTAATCAAAATCTAATCTACAAGATACAAACAGATCTCTGTAGCAAGACTACTTAAACTACTGAGCTATCTCACTGGTATAGGAGTGTACTTTCTTTCCTGCAGATTCAATGCAGATCTTTGCTACAGGCACTTTAACCTCTTTTACCAAGTACAGGGATTGATTCCTTCAGCCTGAAGAGGAAATCATATCTATACACCACCGCCTGTGCCTCAATATGCATAGCCTTAGGGGTATGATTCCTGTTTGAAGCTTGAGCTTCTATTAGGGTCTGTTTTACCTGGATAATGGCTTTGTTGTCCAAAGCTCAAACCTATACAATTCATGTTGACTGGTCTGTCTCTCTGTTCTCAGATGTTTTAACATTAGTTTATCCATGCTAGCTAACTTATACATTAAAGCACATCACCAACATGTAGAAACTAGGCTCAAGCTCTCTACGGGTCAATTTTTGTAACTATAAATGTTCAGGGCATCCAATCCCTATGAATATCAGCTGCACAATCACAGTACATGCTGGAGTGCAGAATCTATATGTTGTTTTATAAGCAATACGAAACTGCAAGCATGATCCATATAACCGCGAACAGCCTCAAAGCATTGCTACACCCAAGATGTCCCTGTAGTTGTTAAGATATTCTTTGTGCGTATTACAAATATATAAACATGGAACACTGTGTCTTAAAAAAGGTCATAATATTACCACGATTATTTTATTAACAAACCTAATATTGTGACCTTTTTGCAGACACAGTATTAGGATATTTTGGTAAACCGGTTTTATTGCAAATTCACTAGACTCATTTATAGTTTACTTTGCTCTTAAGCAAGGTATTTCTGAGCTATTCAGTGTTTTCAGTGGGGTGACAATTTTTCAGAGGAGGGAGGTGGTCTCTAAAATAGATGTAATGTAATAGTGTGATGGTGCTACCACAAAGGTCGTGCTCCTTTAACGTGCAACTGGATGGTTTCTTCACTTTCTATTGATAGGAGTATTCAAAAAAATCATCAGAAGATTGGCTTTTGATGTGGATGAGCGCTTTTTATTGAAATATTTTATGTCATCCTTTCCAAGATATTCAAAATTATAAATTCGAAACATCAATTCTTAGGTGTGTTCCGTTATTCCCAATGCATTTCGGGTCAAACAAGTAACCCTTCATCAGGGGTCTATGGAGGAAATATACAGGACCTTAGCATTCAAGTACTATATATACTCAAACACAATGTACAGACTATCATGCAAAATCGTGCGACTTCAATAACATTAACAAAACAATATAACAAATTGATGATTCATCAGTGCTATAGTGACAACACCGGTTAGCTATGGGATGTGTATATACTATGGTAAGGTATAAATTGATCATACCGAATGTTCACATGTGGTGACTCATAGTTCAGAAAACCGAAGTGACTGGGGTCAGGACGCTAGTAAGGAATTAGTAATATCAGAGCATATCTGCAGGGCAAAGTTTCAAATGGCCACGGTACACGGGGCCGCTAGAATGGGTCGTAGTGTGTAACGGAAGGTCACACACCGGGAAAAACTGACTTAAAGGTATGCTGGGGTGTACTTACTCGTCGAAACGCGCTTCACTCGTTCATTTCCGGGTGCGGGATTAGGTGAATGAACGTGAAGCCAATCAAAGGGCTTCTTCTACGGTAGTGCCGAGTCACGTGACGTGGCGTCACACGATCAGTATGTGAACGATATAAGAAGGACAGGCAAATTGTGTCCGTACTGATAATAATAAACGGTTTACCCAATAAGAGTGCTGCAGTGATACGTGTCAAATGTACATAACGCAGTGATTAAAATTCGCGGGCCGGACGCTTTTATGTTTACTCGTCTCCTAGGTTACGGGGAGCCGCTTTGTGATAGGGTAACTGTTGCTGAGCTCCGATCACGTGGAATCGCGTGTAGGGAAAAAGATAAAGTCTACAACATGGGTGAGTGTGGAAGCCACCTGACTGATCGGTATGCGGTGTATACAGTATAGGTGTACAATGGTGATGAATGAGTCTAATGAAAAGGTTGTCAAAACTCTAGCACTTCCAATAAATGATATCGTGAATACATCCAATATGCAAAATATATAAACGAAATAAATGAACGAATACATCAGTTGTAAAGTTCATGTCATATAGAGAATCTAAGTTGGAGTCAGAAGGGCCTGCGGCCATGGCTGTGCAGATGATACATAAGTGAAAGATCATAGAAAGCATGCAAATTCAATCCTGTCGTTCATCCCTATTGGCTGTAGGGAATTTAGTTTGTTGATCCAGAAGAATTCTGCTTGCAATCGCTGTTTGACAGGATCCATATCGTAGCGATGTGGGAGTATCTCCAGTATTGTATATTTCAATTGCGAAATCTGATGGTTAGATTCAAGCCAATGCATGGCTATTGTGGATTTGTTGTTCTTGGTTCGTATGTTGCTTTTATGTTCAGTTATTCTCACTTTAATTTTGCGTTCTGTTTGACCGACATATATTTTTCCACAGGGGCATTTTATTGCGTAAATCACGTTTTTAGAGTCACATGTTCCTGAATAATGCAACTCTATTTTATAGCCTTTGGTTGGGTGCATGAAGATATTGCCAGCTATTGCATTATTGCAGTGGATGCAGTTTTGGCATTTGGCCATCCCTTTGTACTGTGTTTTAGTCGCTTTCTTGGTGGTTAAAATCTCTTTCAGGTTTTTGGTTCTTTGAAAGGCGAATGTTACATGTTCACTCTAAAGACTTTGTAAATCTGGTTCAGATTTGATTAAATCCCAATGTCGGTTGATTGCTTTTTTTATCTTTTGTGCTTTTTTGAAAATTTCAAAACACACAGTTTTTTGTGCTGGGGTTTGACTTGATGTCTTGAGTAGTCTTTCTCTAGATAATTTTTCAACTTTTTTTAGAGTTTCCTCTAAATAGATGTGACATGGCCAGACAAGCATAACTGATTATATCATATATTAGAGGTATGGCTTATGTAATTATAAGCTTACCTACAACCTGTAAATTAGAAACCAGTTCTTGACACAGCTAGCCATCTGACCAGTATTTTTGTCACTCTGTGTTTTGTTAATGCATCTAAAAACACCACACACACACATCAATGGGCTACAATAAACGGACGTATGGACTTTACCCATGCTTGTTGGCACTGATTTTGACCAAATATCAGATAATTGAGTTACCACTCTTAACACCAGGAAATCCATTGCTGGGTAAAAACATGCTTTATAAGTCTTTAATTATTTCAGTCCCCTTCACAACACTATATTCCCTCTCTGCATTAGTCACTTATGCCTTTTCTCCCCACACATCCTTCTGAAGTCCCTCCATGTGCATATCTCATACTTCATTTCCATCCTCTCCATTACTGTATTTCACTCTCGACTTATACTTGTGATTGTGAGTGAAGCTTGTACTATTGCTCTCATTGCTATAACCGTGTCACATGCCTGGCTGGTCTCAGTGCTGCACTTTTGTGTTGCGTGTGCGTGTGTTTCTCATTCCCATGAGCAGTGCTGGCATGACCTTTCAAAGTAAGGGACAGGATGAAAGTCGAGGGCAGCAGTAGCTGGTGCCCCCTGAACTTACACTTTCAGCCCGAAGCCTTGGAGCCTTTTTTTGAAGGTCATTGGGTGTGACCTTGATGAGTGCATCAGCAGGTGGCCCTCTGGGACAAGCAGGCAGCTCGCAGGGTTCTGTGCATCCGCCGTGTGCACACTGCTCGCGTACGTGCACTCACCTCCACCCGGGCAGTGTGCCCCTTGGGGCGCCCTGGCAACAACTCGCACTGGCACAGCTGGCAATAAATACGAACATCTGCTGGCGAAGCACAGGAAAGAGGAGCTGAAATCGAGATGCTCTAAATCTAGTTCAGGTAACGGGTTCGGATATGCAATTGACAAAACTTGCCAATTTCTATTTTTCAAAAAAAATGCAAGGATGCAACGTTTGAAACTGTTGTAAAGAAATGGGAGGGGGTGATGATTACAGAGACAATGAGCCACAGCACCCCAAGATAACACCCAATAGTGCCAAAGCGAAGGGTGTCCTCCCCTGCAGAATAAAATAAAGAAACAATGTATTGATCAAGCAACAACAGTAGTGAGCTGCAAGAAGAGAACTTGAAAGGCCAACACCGCCAAGCCTGAGTTTAGAAGACAACCTGCGGGTAACCTGGAATGGACAAGTGTTCGTGACACAGATCACACTTAAGAGTGCCACACGTATGTAAATGTGCGCGGTTACTAGCAGAGGGTAAACCTAGCTAGAGAGTGACGAATGATGAACAAGGCAGGAGTTCTGAGTTTCCATTCACATTTCTTACTTTTACAATAGATTACAATGTTCATGGGTGATGACCCAATAGTGTCTCAATGTCTCCTTCCCAGGATAGGAGGGTCGTCAGCCCCTTTCTGAACTGCGAAGGATCGGGGCTGCTTCGATTGCTACGGATGTTGTGGTAGATCCAGAGAAGCAAAAACATACACCCGCGTTTGCCACTCCAAGAATCAGGAACTTGAAATCACCCAATGCATGGCGGAGGTTTAACATTATCCGTCCAATGAGCAGGCTAGGATTAGAAGTAAGAATCATATCCAAATGCACAGAGGTGTTGTCAGGAGTGGGCACTCTACGGCCAGCTGTCCGCTCACGCAGGTGAACTAAGGCCAGTGAGGGGGCCAAGTGGCAAAACAGGCTGTGGATGCTGAGAACTGGTTACATGTAACAGCAGTGGACACATGTAGAGAGATGCAGACGTCAGGAGCAGAACATGTGATCCAGATTAGATTCAATTGAAGAGAGTCCGGGTCTGGACATCCTGAGCCGGTAGAAGGAGCGGTCAATCAGGCTCTCATGCAACAGAGCAATACATTTAAAGGCATTAATGCATCACTTACAGGGTGTATCAGTTGACTGTCCAAAATACCTACAATTCTTTTCCCCCCTGTGTGGAATCTGAGAGGGAGCAATGACAAGATAATGGTCAGGACTGATCGGGACATGAGAAGTGTGGAGACACGGGCGTGAGGGCACGGGCCTCCACCTATGGACGTTCCTGGACATACATTGGGGAATCTTTCTTGGTCCCCAACCCTTCAGGAAATTATTCAAAACAGCCTCCTTCAGGAAATCCTGCTCATTCCTGCCCATGTAACAACAACTTTTTTGACACACAAAGTACACCCCATAACCAGGTCATACGACTGGCACTGACGCAACATATATCGGGGTGGGGTACCAAGATTCCGTAACATGACACGGGAACAGCTCCGGCAGCCCTGGTGTGCTGCCACTCAGGGCGCCAGCACATGGTCCAGGCTCGGTGGTACCATGCGCATGGGATATCCAAGCACGGACCTACCGACAGTGTCCTGGATCTCTCTAGGGTCAAGGTGTGTGAGGCTAAACTCGAATTCAAA
This sequence comes from Lissotriton vulgaris, assembly GCF_964263255.1. NCBI lineage: Eukaryota > Metazoa > Chordata > Amphibia > Caudata > Salamandridae > Lissotriton > Lissotriton vulgaris. The sequence continues at coordinate 252,632,392 of NC_141689.1, read as the reverse complement.
CTGTAATCAATGAAGTACAACAAATAGCCAGTATTATAGATTATCAGGGACCAGTGGGGCACAGCGCGGGGGGGGAGGTGGAGTGCAAGGTGGAGGGGGGGTGGAGTGCAAGACTTCTTATGTTTGTGCTGAGCATTCTTTCTCAAGTGCAATATCCAGTCGTCAATTTTTGTAATCTGCAGCACTATCCGGTAAATTGGAGCTATTTATTTTGCTGCAGGGAGTGCAACTGAATATCCATCTGGCCTTGTACTCCTTTTTATGGTGGTTATTTTACATTTTAATGAAGTCTTTTAACTAATACACACAAATCCAGCAGCCACTTCTCCTCTGGACATCTGTAGCGCGCTGTCCTTCACCCCACATGCCTCTCTCTGTCTCTTCTGCTCAGCCCACAGGTCTGTGTGGGTTGCATGCAGTTAGGTTTTCAGTGGTTTATGCTTCACTGAGTGCTTTGCGCTCAATATGATGTTCCCAATCATAAAACATGATTTCCTCAGAGCACTGCTTTTCACAAATGTTCCAGAGATCCCCGTGGTGCATTTATCGACATCCTTTCATCCAGACCTCCATGCCTGGTAGTGGCAACAAAGGTGACCTTGGCGTGTGCTGCTCCAGTCCTCCTTCTCTGATGACCTGTGTATGAGCCTTCATCTGCAGGGACGTGTATGACCTTCCTACTGTCTGTTTACATTTCCGCCATATCTCAGATCAATGTTGGAACACACCGAACAACCGCACACCTTCATCCTCTTCAGACACCTAGATTTAAGTCCAGTTGAACTATGTGCTCAGAATTGGAAAACCGAGGCGAACTGCAACACCAATCAATTATTTTCTTGTCCTGCTCAAGTCTACACCAAAGAAAACTTTTCAGCGAGGTCTCCAACCTAACGCTACTGCAAACTCGTTTCAGGATCAGGACTAGTCTACGGGTGTCCAAGCCAGTTCCAGGAGGACCCCACACATACCAGATTTTTCAGATATCAACTGTCTTAGTAAATGAATTTCATTTAGAATTATTATATGTCCATTTATCTAACGAAAATCTGGAAAAATTGGCATGGATCCAATCCTCCTGGACCTATGTGGACACCCCCAGGTTAGACTTGTATATATTCCCTTAACTTGAACCATTGCACGAGTAAGTATTATATCACTACACGGGTCCCATGTTCATGAACAGGAATCTTCATGCAGATTTTCCTGGTTAGATGCATCACTCTTCCCATGCATGGCGAACGCTGCATCCACGCTGACGCTGTGGTAGAGTTGATGGGTGCATTCCTTCAAGCTAAAACAGGATCACTCTGAATTCAACAAAAGACTCAAAGCATTTTTGTTCTTAACACAACATAAACCAGCTCTCAATAAAAGAAAGGCTCCACGCCACCTCAGACCGCAGAGGATGTGGCTTAATGGCCAGAGTGGCCGACTTTGAAGCTGGTGAACCAGGTTCAAGTCGGGCAGGAGGCTCAAACATCCTGTGATTTTGGATAAATCACTTTATCTCCCTGTGCCTAAAAAAATGAATGTGTCCCTCTGAATGGGCGCTGATGCAAAGCGCTCGGACAACTTTGGGTTGAGTTCCCGTTATATAAAACTGCAAGAAAAAGAGCACCACATAGCTGCACCTCAGACAATTTAAAGTATAGTAACCATTAATCTAGTCAAATATGAGCTTAATCACTATCCAGAAGGGAAAATATAAAATATATGGGTGTAGACATCGTGTTGTAAAGGACTGAAGCAGAGATCCTAGGGCTCAACTAGTAAGAAAAAGCATCCAATTAGGAATTGACGAATCTTGCACCACCATCAATCACAAACAATAAGGGTTCCATATCTCCACTTAGGTGATGGTGTCTAGTTTTATTTTGAGACTTTTGTTTTTCATTTACTATATGCCCTTTTAATACACGATCTAAGGACTACCTTTGCACTCTACACGATTTGGATCTGTATAAGTATTGTCTCAACCTTGATGATTGTTTCAGAACTCGCGGAGATTGATCTTCGCGCCAAAAAACGCTAAAGAGTTTGCGATTCCCAATGGATTGTGATCCCTAGGAAAATGACATCAAGTACACAAAATAAAAGTTGGAAGCTGCAAGGTCGGGAACAAGATTCTAGCACAATGCATACAAGTATCTGAGTGCTCATGGTAAACAATTCTTGGTTTTGAAATCAGCGCTGTCTCCCAATTCAGGGATGGTGTGGAACAGTAACTCTAAAATTGGAAATCTTGTGACCTAAAGTAGTTAGTGTCATCATTGATATGTCACATGAACTCCCAATCCACATGTTATTGTTCTAAATAGAGAATTCTTCAACAATGATCTCTTACATGTACCGCCAAGTCTATCAACATTGCATTTGTTTAATTTTCATACAAGGATTACTAACACACGCTCATAATTTCATTACAAAATACACAATGAATAATACATTTTCAGAAATGTAATTTTCACTAACCCCAAAACCTAATGCCTAACACCCACACCAAGCTGACAAACTTCAAACACACTCATTAAAATCACAAAAAGATGCAAAAATGCTCACATTCCCAATCATGAAAGTGTATATTACATCGCTTCCACATAACTGGGTCTTAGCCAATGGACAACAAAACATAAGCGATTGACGCATGTTTGGGTGCTCGTAATTACTGAAGTACTACCTTACTCAGGACCAGCAGATATTACAAACATGTCTTAATTGGATAAGAGGCTTGTTACATCACGTGGGTATCATAAATTGAGATTAGCTGTTGTTCTCACACAAATCTGGGTTACTAGTTGGTTGTGTTCGCATTCTGAGAGATCCCCTTAGATTTTATATTTTGACCTTTAGTACTGGAATATATTGTGATGTCCATACAATGAAACTCCAATTCAATAATGAGTATCTCAGGATATATTCCTTCAAATCCTCCTTATATCAGAATGTTATGCAACAAATTTTGAGCAATTTGCAAAAAAAAAAAAAAAATTCCACGGATTCACCAAGCCAAACTCCAAAACCGCTCTTCACTGCTCACGCTAGTGAGAAAGCAGTGAGATTCTGAAATATGTCCTCAGATACACTATAGCGAACATGAGTGCTAATAAAAGGAACTTACAAGGTTGACCCAGCACCATCTCTAATCCATCAAAAAAATCTGCTCAGACTGCTGACACTCGTTAGCAGCCCATGTTTACTGCCCTTCCTGCATAAGCATTTCCTCTCTTGAGTTTTGTGTTTTTGAAACTATTTAACTGCTATCTGCCTTAACTAAAGCATCTTCTGCTGAGTTTAGTGTTGTTCTGTGGTAACACATCTAGTTACATATCTCCAATGAACCCTGACCTTTATAGGGATACATGCTTCATATAAGTAAAGAGCCATAATTCCCACATGAATTGATAAACATGAATGGCCCCCATCTCTATTAATGACACCTTACTCAGAATATAATTGGAATAATTCAGTAAAAGACTGATTGTATGGTGGAATTATTATAAGTGAATGATTCCAGCCTGTAAGTATATCCACTGACTCAATATAATAAAGAGAATTCAAGGCTACTTGGAGTATTAGAATCAGTGGTCCCACGTAATGTCCACAGTGAATAATGAGCATTAATGTCCTGGGGCATTAATGAGCCTGAGTGAGCGTTAATGATGTTAGACACCCACCTGCCTTAGGTAGTAATGACTAACAAAGTGGCCAGCCATTACAAAACATACATTTTGGCCACATGCAGTACTGAAACAAATGTTGTCAGGAAGTAATAAGGTTTAACAGTCCTAAATGTTAACAAGGGGCATGGGTCACAGATGTTAAGGGGCAACAGTGGCTGGTGGGACTGACCCTTTTAATTTTGTTTACCCTTCCAGACTTGCCTAAGGCTAGCAGAGTTGTTTGCTTTCTCCATGGGAACTGGGGGTATTTTGAGCCTAATAAAAACAACCTGCCTGTCCAAAAGGTGGTGTGAAGATGACTAGGGCAGGTGACAACTGCTCCAAAGTCCTTTTATTAATGCACACAAGGCTCTAGAGACACAGTTTGCTGTCCTGGCCCTCCTTCACCTTCAAAAGAATGATGAGCGTGATGGAGACCATGGGTGGTTAACAACTACACCGGTGTGTTTGCAGTTAGGAACAATTTCAAACAGGGGCATGAGATGTCAGCTGCCCAGGTCATGTTTGGCCCACATTCCTTTTGTGGGCCAAGAGGACAAGGGTAACTGGCAGCTGTTACATTAGGTGTCGCCAAAGACAGAGCATGCACTGTCATTCGCGAGACATATCGTTAGCTTACAGTGGGCTTAGAGCCCACCCCTTGCTTACCATTGGTTAGCTCCTTTGTTACTCTCATTTGCTTACTTATTATTAATTAGTAGGTATAGCTTTTCTTACCTCTCCTTGCGTTTGTCCCTCTTCTGGTGAATGGGTGCATTACTTGTGTCCTTCCACTGCTTCCTTTTCACGTGCTACTTTTCTGTTTTTGTGTACGCATTTGACTAGAGTGCATGTGTTTTCCAGCAGCCTCCCTTGTGTACTCCTCATGTACTTTCCCCCCTCCTCTGCACTCGCTTGTGTTACTCGTTCACTGCCCATGTGTGTCTTCCCCACCTGCCTTTGTAAAGCCCTAGTGTGCTTATGCTGGCTGCTTTGCTTTTTCACCTGTGTGAGTCTCGCCCCCCAGTACAACATTGCATTCTCTCTAGCCCATTTGTTGCCCAAACCTGTGCCATCTGTGTTGCTAACCTCACCCACACCCTCATGTTGTTTCACCTCCCCTTCTGTTGCTTCCCCTTCACCTTCATGCTGCTTCTCTCAACTCCCTCCCCTCAGTGTTGTTTCCCACTACTAGCCTGCCCCTCCTTCCTCTGTTGCTTCATCCTATCCGCTGAACTTTTTTCTTCTTGGAGAAGTGTGGCTCACTGGTTAGAGGAGGCAGACCTGGAAGCAGAGGTCAGCCTGGGACCAGGGTTCAATTCCCGGCTCGGCGGGGTCTTGAGTCCTAAAATGTCCATGGACTCGACAATTCTCGCTCCGGTGCCTACTCGACTCACGGGTTCACACTCTGCGACTCTGGGCAATAGCTTGCTTAATCTCCACAATGGCCCCTCGCGGCGGGATGCCTGGCTTTCACCTTGTGGATACCCTGCCGGGGTTATCTCACAGGGGAATACCAGGACGGGTTCCCTAAGCAAGCGCTTAGAAACCGCTCGGTGATTTGCGCGATATAAATTCCTGTACATTTACATTTTCATTCTTGTTTACCAATTCAACTCGGATTGGCAAACAAAAAGTGCATGCGTCATTCTGTAGGCCGACAATTGCTTAGTGAGTACGCCTACAACATGACATAGCCAGTTGTATCACAGACTTCTTTTATTCTCTTCTACAAATCATGCTGCACAGCAACGTAGATGCTGTGCAGGATAGCTAGAACCATTTTCAAAGTCAATAGTTACCATTGACGAGACCTATTGGCTTTGACAAGGCAAGAAAGGCCAGTCATTCACCTGGGCTCGTTAGAAAGGGCTGGAGGAGTTGGGCATATCTGACAATGGGGTATGAGATATCTCCGGTGCTTAATTTGCAAAAACAAATGTAAGGAGGCCACTGCAGCTTACGCCTCGCCTCCCATTGCCCCATCCCAGCGCTGCCACTGTCAGTACCAACACAACTCCTAACAATCATTCTCCTGCAAGTGACAATTGAGACTGCTACAGGCCACCAAACCTGTGAGAATGGCTTGGGCGGCAGGTTCTAGTCATTTTTAATGCATATTGAATCATTAACCAACTGTGATGGTTGTGCTCATCCCTACATTAGACAACCTATGCCATCATGTGGAGAGGATGTAGTCTTACGGCTAGAGCGGTCGACCTCGAAGCCAAGTAACCGGGTTCCAGCCTCAACAACGACGCTCAACACCCTGTGATCCTGGGCAAATCACTTAATCTCCCAGTGCCTAACAAAAAGGAATGTGTCTTTGTGTAACCAGCTGGTGCTCATGTAAAGTGCTCAGATGCCGTCAGGTCTAGTTTGTGCTATAAAAAAAACTCGAAAAATGTTGTTTTAAATGTGGCAGACTGTCATAAGTGCCGGTGTTGGCAATTAAGTGCCGGTGCCGAGCACTGGAAACCACCAACTCAAATTATGGCCTACATTAAAAAGTTTCAGCCCAAATAAAACATTGAAATGCTCTGTGCGGCTTTCTCACCACACCTGCTCCACACACACACACATACACACACACACACAAAGAGAGCAGCTAAAGCTTTAACATACTGAATGTATTTCCTTCCCTTTTTATTTTCTAAAAAGAGATTCTAGGAGACCTAAAAAGAGAAAATAGCGCAGATCTTTGACACTCTCACAAACGTATTGTACTGCTACTATTTTTGTGTAATGCAGATTTCTAATCTTGTTTTTTGTGAACATAGGTAAAAAGTAAAAACGTATTTTTCTAATATGTTAAAGCTCTTTGAGGACCCACAAAATGGTGCAGGCCAAGGATATGTGGGGCACCTGGCAGCTTCCCGAAAACCAGTTTGAAAGTTGCAAACCAGATACTTACAAGACCTCTGTAAGCATCAGGATGTTTTGATCCGCTCTTATGTCTTTTTGGAAGAGCCTCTCCGCTCTTAGGTAAGACAAGGCCTACAAATTCCTTCACCCCTTGCTGGCCCAGTGGAAAAAAACCTGATTTTTCCATCTGCCCCTGGTATGGTGGGGAGGAGGGGTACAAGCTCAGAAGGGAAAAAGATACCAACCGCCCTTAGGGAAAGTGTTAAAGAAGATGGAAATGGGGCTGAACCAGAACAGTCCTATCCAGTTATTCATCAAAACCAGAAAGGATTATTTTTATCTTTCCAGGAGTGTGATATGACCATAGTGTTCTACCTTACAATTTTTTGTCTTGGTCTAGGTAAGCTAGCTAGAGTGGGTGTAAAACCCCTTCCTTTTTACCTTTCTACCAGTCTAATATGTAGGCTGAGAACACTTCTGCCTAAGTGGGCTGGCCCATTGCCCACCCATTTACAATTAATGTAGTGTTCTAACCAGTCATAATATTTGTCTTGTTGGAACGCCTCTGAAACATCTTCAGAGGAATTCCAGCCAGTCACATTGTGTGAAAAGAGCTTTTATATTGAGTCGCTGGGAACATTTGTTAGAAGCTATTAAAACCAAAAATGCAAAAAAGCTTTCGAATTTCTTGCAGCTGGGCTCAAGCAAGGAGATGGGTGCAATGAAATGTGTGCTAAAAGAAGAAGCATGGGTCGCATGATTAAAAAAAAATGGAATTTGATTTAAATTTGGATTTGAGTCAAGTTGGAGCCTGAGAGTAAGAGATCACTAAAATTGGAATGGGGTGGATGAGGATATTAGAACCCAGTTTCCCCTCCCAATATTAAGAACACCATCTCAACACTGCTCCTGACTAGACCGATGGGGCCAGATAACCTCCATGCCATTATAGTTAACACCAGGGCCGACAGGTGGGCAAAATTCTTGCACCAGACGTTCAAAGGAATTTTAGTCGTGGAGCAGTTTCCAGGAAATTGGAAAGGTGCTATCATTAGACCGATACCCAAGTGGGAGGATAAAAAGGGCTCTAAAAATTACAGACTGACTAACCTGCTTGATGTGGGTGAAAAACTGTTTGCAAAAATAATCCTTGGCAATCTTAAGGAATGGGCTGAATTATACCATATTGTACCCCTGGAACAAGGGGGCTTTAAGGAAGGCCACTTCACCATAAATCACTGCTTCTGCTTATGATCCCTTGTGCCAAAGTCTGTTGAGCAAATGGGCAGCTTATTTTGCTTCTTTGTACACTTCCATGCAGCCTTCGACTGGGTGGACCGGAAATGTTTAGGGGAGACACTGGCGAAACAAGATAACCCCCAGAGCCTATTGGCTATTATAAAGGGGCTGCACTCTCACAACTGGGCTTAGGACGGACACTGATGGGACTTTGACCCAGAAAATCCCAATCAACAATGAGATGAGACAGGAATGTCTCTTTGCCTCTTCCTCTTCTCCTTGTTTATAGCAGATTTACCATCAACTTTAGCAGTTGCAAAGGGCATAAGCCCTGAAATGGATGGGAAGCATATAGAATGTCTCCTGTATGCAGATTATCTTGTTATTATGGATCTGACAGAAATAGGCTTACAAAGGAAGCTTGATGCATTCTTGGAATATTGCAACAACAAAAAGATAGTGGTAAACTTAGAGAAGACTAAGGTATCGGGTTTTTGGCAAAAAATCTGCAAATGTTAGGTGGTCCTTGGGATCCACGAAATTAGAATTTATTTATAAATATAAGTACCTAAGGATATGGTTTGGTTTGGGAAGAGGTTACTGTGAAACACTCATATTGAATCTCATGAAGTGAGTCCCCTTGCATTTGTGGTTTGAAGTAATAGAGATTATCGGGATATGTCCCTAAGGCCAGTTTTAACAATCTATGCCGCTTCTGATCCTCGCTCAATTTTAGTATGGGGCTGAGGTGTTAAGCTTAAACTGCAAAAGGAATTGGGAATCTGAGGAGGGGAAATGTCTGAAAAGTTTATTGTCCCTGCTGAGGTCCACAATGATCCAGGCAGTAAGAATGTCCAACATCAGGGAGTTATCTGGCATGGGCGGAGACAGTTAGATTAGTGCTACGTTGAAAGGGTGTAAGAATGAGATTAAGCATGGTGAATGGAAGAGGACCAAGTGTGTCAGGAAAAACCTGGAGGACATGTGTAGGGTAATAGGTCTTACAATGGGCTCCCAGAATCAGCAAATAGAAACCTCGAGGAGCGAACTTCTCATCTTAACGAATAATATTGTCAGAGAACACGATAGGTAGCACTTAAAGGAGAATCCTTCAGCCCAATTTATGCTCAATTCATGGCAAAATGAGGAGTGGCTCCCTTATGTGGATTCACTGCCTAAACTTTGGCTCAGATATGAATTCTTAAGGCTGAGAATCTGTATTAATCCGTGTTATAGCAGTGACAAGTTTAAAAGGGTGAAGATGGAAGTATCTGGTAAACGTACCTGTAGCGTGAGTGTAAATTGCGATAATCAACATATCCTCTTGAATTGTTTAAAAGTACAGACCCATCGGAAAAATATTTTAAGACCACTTTTATTAAAATACCACCCGTTACCATGAGCAAGCAGAGACACGTTTAAAAGATATGTGTTATCTGGCTGTTTCTTGTGCCCTAGGGAGATTTATGGTTGGTGTTAACAGGCATTTTTTTGAATTATTAGTAAGTCTGCCATTTTTTACTTCAGGTCTGTTTTATTGCAAACAGCAGGGTTTGTAATAAATGTATTCGGGACACAGCGTTAAGCCTACAACCCTAAGCAGGGCCGGCCGCGTAAACGTAGTCAAGTAATAGGGCCTAAATGCCCGCACAGGTTGACATAGTTAACACAGCGTTTTGCCGACAACCCCCTTGGGGCCGGCCGCGTATAATGCTGTAAGTAGTGGCAACCAGCAGATATTGTAGATAGCCCATTTGACAGGTTCGTTCATAACAAATAACCCAGTAACTAGGTAAAGGGTAGCCCAAAGGGATCCTAGGTCATATACAAAGTTGAGTGTCTAAGAGGAAAGCGAAAGGAAAAGAAGGAGATGTACCAGAGAGGAAGGAATCCGAGAGTTTAGTAGAGGAGAGTGAGCCGTGCACCAGGGAGGGGAGTCTACAGGTAGATGGCCGCAGCGAGATGCCAAGGCTATCAGAGGTGTCTAAGGCAGCAATCTAGTGGGATTGGGCGGGGCCACCGCATCGTCAAAGAGGCACAGGGTCCTGAGCCTGGTGGGCATGTGTCGTGCGTGCTCTATACTGCAGAGGTAGCTAACCAGTGGGTTCCAGACAGCCCCAAAGCGTGTGTCGCGCGCTTGCAGTCGCGCTGTGAGAAATTCCATTGTTATAACATGCCAGAGCTTTACAAACCAGGATGCTATGGGGGGGCTTTGGTCCTCTTCCAGTATAGGGCTACGAGCTGCCTAGCTGCTTCCAGCATCTGGAGCGTCAGAATCCAGTCGCTACGCGCAAGTGCCTTAAGGCAGGCAGTTTTAATGCTAAGTAAGACCGTGCTCCCGTCTTCAGGCAGAGAAAACCCCAGGACCCCCTTTATGTGGCTAAGGACTTCCTTCCAGAAAACAGACAACACTGGGCATCCCCACCATATGTGAACAAAGTCCCCTGATGCAGAGCAACACCTCCAGACCAAGGGGGAGACCGCGGGAAACCTCGTGTGAAGACGCTGAGGGGTGTAGTACCACTGGGTTAAGAGCTTGTAAGCGTTTCCCTCTGCGGGTTGCACCGATATATCTTGGGGATGTCTTGCCAGAGCCTTTCCTACTGTGAGGGTTCAATGTCTGCGCCAATCGCCAGCTGCCATTGATGTTGGTATGTATGAGATGGCATGCTCGTCGGGTGTTGCAGAATGTGGTAAATCTTGGAGATCAGTCCCCTCAACCCTCCCAGGGAGCGTGCCAATTTTTCGAAGGGGGTAAATTCTCGCGTGGCCGTCTGCGACACACCCTCTGCCGAGACCCAGTGCCTAAGCTGGGCATACTGCAACCTTGCCTCCCATGGTATACGAAATTCTTCCCGGCAGTGCTCGAATGTTTTAAGTGTGCCCCCGTCATACAGGTCACATATTACCCTACAGTCGCCCTGTGGCCATTGGTCGAAGGCGCGGGATTTGTGGGCTGGCGGAAAGTGCGGGTTCCCTACTATGGGGGTGTATGGGGATGGGAACGTGGCGAGACCCCTGGATACAGCCACCCTGTCCCATATATCCAATACTGTCTTTATAGTAAGTCTGCCATTTTTAAGCTGGTTTTAACTTCTTTATATGGAAATGCCAGTGTTTGCTATGGAAGCCTAGGATAAGATTATATTCACATATATTATTATGATGATTATATTTTTATGAATTATATGAGAATTTCATTGGCATATTTACGTTTTTATGATTACTAATTGTAGAAACACATTTGTATGACAACTGATTTGTGAGGTTTTATGCAGTTTAAAGACCAATTGTCTAAATAAACATAGTTTTTGACTGACTGACTGACATTGTGTGATGTGCCCAAAGGTTGGTCAAATTCAGACAAGAATGCTGCTTTGTTGTTGTCAGATATATGCAAACATCTGCATACATCTATTAAAATATACATTACTTGCATATACTAGATGGGAACTTTTTAATGTGCTTCTAATTTAACAATCGCTGAAAGTAAATAGTCTAAATCAATGAAAGTTATTACGGATATGTTATTCTAGGTACCAAAAGGAACTGACCAGAACTGGGCACAGAAGTTGTACGACAGACATACGAGCAGCAACCATTTCAAGAAACCCCGGATGTCCAATGTTTCCTTCATTATCATTCATTTCGCAGACATGGTAAGTAAATGTTGACCTTCATACATTCACCCATGAGCTCATTCGCCCACAGCGGCCACTGAGCAGTTGCACCTAGATGGCTGTCATAATTATTCTCAAACTTGCTGATGTTCCCAAAGAACAATGAATACCTGTTGTAGCTGGTCCTATTTTTTAAAATAAAGCATTACAAGGGAAATTTGATTATAGACCATCTTGATGGTATATAGTACAGATATGCTTACAGCATTCTTTACTTTGCATGTTTTTAAATCATTGTAAGTTAGTTGACATAGTTAATGCAATGTAAAGTTAGGTTATTTAGTTTTTCAGGGACAGCACCATGCATATGTTAGCAAGCATTGGCAAAAGGAATAGTGTTTGACATGCTATTTGCTTTGCCAATGCTTGTTTGAATACTGGAGCTAAAACACAGGCAAAAGCATCTGAAACAAGCATTGGTAATGCATTGGTTTCGCCCATGTAATGAATAAAGAGCTGTTTTCTTCAATCATCGACCAGGAGAAGGAAAGAGCTCCCTGACAGATAACAGCAGAGTGGAGAGTAAGTGGTGCAGTGGTCAGAGCTGCTGACTCGAGACCTGGGGATCCAGGTTCGAGTCTTGGCAGTTCTCAGCAATATCCTGTGATTCTATGCAAATTGCGTAATCTCTCCGGGAAATAGATTGGTATATAAATATGCTGCAGTATTAAAAGGCAACATTTTATGACAATATAGTTCCACCAAAGCGAATGTTAACAGTATTTCGGCAGTGGGAAACTCATAAGAGAAGCATTGGTAAATGCAGAAAATATTTTACAGCCAAAAGAAATAGATGAAAAGTAAGTGGCACGCACAGAAACCAATGAGAAGCCAGGAAAGAGAGGAGGTGGGATGAAAGTCCCATTTAAGTTTATATTACAAACAATAGATTGCGCAAGTGAAGTGCAGGCGAAACCTAAATATGGATGCTACCAAAACAAAAACATTGTGTTTTTCTGCAGCATTCATTTGTCAGATGCTTTTGTCAACAATTGCTCTGATAGTGCTACTGAGCCGCTCACTGACTGCAAATAGTTTCACTTGCATTTCAGTGGAGGTGGAAGGACACACCCAAACAGCTAATAAAACAAGCATTGCCACAGCCAGTAGCTCTGGCCTTGGTGAGAGTGATGTTTTGGTTTAATAATTTTTTGCAAGCATATTTAACTCCTCACTGCGGCGGCTATTCCGCCGCAGTGCTAGGGGGGCGGGGCGGAAATGCGGCGGGCGCATGCTGGTGACAGAACCGCTCCGTCACCAGCGTCGGTTGCGCTGTGCTTATGACGGAGCGGTTCCGTCATGGCCCCGCCTGCTCAATAGAACGCTCAGCGCAGGCGCGGAATTTGCGCCGCGCAGGAGCGTCGGGCGGGCCATGACAGAACCGCTCCGTCATCAGCACAGCGCCACCGTGGCTGATGACGGAGCGGTTCCGTCATCAGCAGGGGAGGGGTTAACAGACATTAAAAGCAAAACATTTTCAGTGCAGCAAAATGTTTAGCTCCCAGCCTCTATCTCAGCCAAACGTATACATTTCTGATTAAGTCAAATGCGTTTGCAGTGGTTTCATGGATAAGGCACTGGCCCGATAAGACAGGAAATGCGGATCTGCAAAGTAGGTGATGGAGGAAATATATACTTTTTTGTTACAAAGCACATTGAAGCCACAGCTTTTCTGTTCTAGAAAAAAATAGTTCCTTCCCAGGGTCCCACTCAGGTAGAAGATGGCGCTACTTCTAAACCTACTAATATAATGTAACAGACTCTAAAAATAATATCTGCTAAAATATCTTAACTATAAAGTTGCTTATTTTCATAAAGCTCCAATGATCTATTGGGTGACACTCTGGCGTGTAGAGCCACAGGTTCCCGGCACAGAAATTACCTTTTGCTTTTTTTTCTAAGCAAGTACATTCAAGCAGTAGTTTGGGATATTATCTTCATTGCATTAAATAGTTTATACAATATACAGAGTAGGGCAGAGAAGCGGCCGGGACTGCTGCGAGTCAAGGAGATGTGGAGAGTGGGCCAGCCATGACCCACATAGAGAATAAGGGCAGGCCAGACAATCTAGTGGGGCTGCTTTTAGTCGAGAAGTGCTGTGGACTTCAAGTGAGGTTAAAAAATAGGGTAAAATAAATAAAATGGGGAAGTAAAAAAATTAAAGGGGGATGCAGAAAAAAAGGCAAGGAAGACAATTGCTGATTTGGGCTGACCCAGTGCCCCATGCTGTGTGATGGAAGCTGAGTGGAGAAGAGGGCTGACAAAAACCCCACATATGTCTGCATGGTATGTAATGTTTTTTTCTTGAAAACATTAGTTATCGAAACAGCTAAAGCTGCCTCAAAGGCCAGTCTTAAAAAACTGTGACACAGAAATACTAATGTCAGCGGAGCCAATATATAATTGACAATGTCTCAAGCCAGTGGCTGACGGTGCTAAAGCAGGCTTCTCCATCGAGTAGGTCTGGAGCTAGTGATAGCTCTCCAGCTACCTGGAAGTGGCTCTTCTCTGTTCAGCCCAGCCTATTAAATTAGAAGCTTTTGCTTGGTTGAATGATAGTTGTACCCCAAAACTCAAAATTGTGTATTCGGAATGAAAATTTGAGTTTTTTCAGAATTCATTAGCTAATGTTTGGAGAAAAACGTATTTACAAAATATTTTTGAAGATGATATTTGATTGATAAATTATGCAATATTATTAATATTATCACCTTGTTTCAGGGCACGGCAGCTATGGCTGCCTTGTATTATACATGTAGAGGCATTCTAAACAGAAAAGACATTTAAAGTTCCTGCTGGTAACCCTGCCTGATGCACTGAGGTGATCGCTGCTGGTAATCTTGCATGGGTTGGCCACGAGTGTCTGACGTGGCCACTATTAATAGCTCAGGATGATTTTATTTGAGCATTAGTAGCTCTTATTACAAAATAGGTTTGAAATCACTGTGCTAGAGAAAATGAAACCAATGGCTAAAGAAGGCTGACTCAAAACCCCTTAAAGTGAGAGTAACATATAATGTGTTTGCCTTGAATGGCACTAGCACTATACCTATCAAATCTAAAAATAAACAAAGTTAAATAAACAACTTTAATTGCAGGGAATATTCATCAAATGTGTTTGTACAATTGTGAGAAAACAGTAATTACTTAAATGCATTTTTTATGTCCTCACACAGTACATCACAGGACCCCCTGCATGGTGTCAACAATAACATCGCCTAAATGACTTCACTGACTTCTTAACTGGTTAGATTAGCCTATGCTACTCTGAATGTCACTACAGAATTTATTTTCTGATCTGACAGTGTATGTGATACAATAAAACATTTTGTAGCCAATTGACAAAGGCATGTGGGAGTACGTAAATGAGTACTTCAGTAGTACTCTTTTACGTAGAATAAGTAAAACAATCCTCTTGTAATATTACCTCCCGTAATCATAAATGATTTTATGAATTGGCCCTTTATCCTGAATTTTAAATATTTCTTGATGAGTGAGATCTGTAATGATAGTTAGGAGCACACATTTCTCCAAAAAAGAGAAATGGTCTGTTCTATTGGGTTGAAACTAATCTTTGTGAAAGCATGAAAATGTTTCCTGTGGGTTCTGGATGGAAGTAGACTATTTTGCATCTGTGAATTATACCAGTTAGACAACGGCAATTTAAAGAAATGTACCTACTTCTTTCAACTAAATTTGTGTCCTAAAATCTTCATGTTACATTGCCTCGTTTTGGATTGTACTATGGAATATCGAGGCTAGGAATATCGTAATACACTAATACCATGAACAGAATATCGAAGTACAAAATATTAAAAGGTAAGTACAGATAGAGGAAAGGTATATTTACTATTCTTAACTCCACATCTTTGCAATTTGAAGATATTTATATTGTCAAGATACATATATGGGGAGCTAAGTATAGGTATATAATCTATACTTCCCTTTCAATATTGTGTCCACGATATTTGGTGCCATTGAGAATAGATATTTAACTCAATATTCCAGGATCACACCCTCTTTTTTGGAATAAGCATTAGGAGTTCATTGAAGGATTTGTGGTGAAATTGATTATGTATATGAGCAAATAAGGTAAAGCACACTCCATAATGATTTACTTTCTACATTTATTGAGGTGATGACTTTAGGCTATTGGTGAGTAGGGTCTCAGGGGCATATGTACAAGCCCATATCGTTACAGTAATGTCACTTTTTGTGACTTTCCAGTGGCGAAATCGGCCTTGCCTTATGTACAATAATAATAATAATAATTCTGAGTTTCTAAAGCACCTGGTTACACTTGCCAGTGTGTCCCCGTGCTATCCAAAGACTGAGCAGCAACCTGGGCAGAGGGAATGATGGAGGCCCTGCGCCGGGAATTATAGCTTCGGGAACAGGAGAGTTTTCAGCTCCTTCCGGAACACCAACTCCGAAGGCTCCACACGGAGCCTAAGTGGGAGGGTGTTCCATCTCCGTGCAGCTAGGGAGCGGAAGGAGCGCCCTCCCATTCTCGCCCTGTTAATTCTAGGGACCGAGAGCAGGCCAGCACCCATAGAGCGCAGGAGTCGGGTGGGCTTGTAAGGGAGGAGCAGGTTGTGCAAGAAGCCCGGACCCTTGCCATGAACAATCCTATGACTGACAGAGTGCTTTGAACTCAATGCGTTCCTTGATGGGAAGCCAATGCAGTGTCGCCAAGGCCCTTTTTGAGGAGGCTCTCCTGGGTAGCTGCAGCACCAGCCGCGCAGCTGCATTCTGGATATGCTGCAGTCTTAAGATGCAACTCGCGTTAGCTCCCAGTTAAAGAGCGTTCCCATAGTCCAGCCTCGAAGTAACCAAGGCATGGACCAGGGCCCTTCTGGCAGATGCTGGGAGTAAATAGAGTGTCCTTCTCAGACTGTGGAGGATTCCAAAGCACGTCCCTGCGACACGCCAAGTGTGAAAGTCAAAGAACATTTTGGAATCTATCCACATGCCTAAGTTCTTCACATGATCCTTTTGGACAGGTAATGGGCCCAGAGCCTGAGGCCACCAGGCAGAGGTCCATACCGAGGGGGACTTACCAACGATAAGCACCTTGGTTTTGTCCCCGTTCAGACTGAGACAGTTATTGGCCATCCAACCTGCCAGATCTTGAAGGCAGGATGCAAATCTGCTGGCAGCGTGCTCATCTGGTTGCGACAGAGCCACAACCAGCTGCGTGTCGTCAGCGTAGGTTACCACCTCTATCCCATACTGCTCAGTAATAGCAGCCACCGGCGCTAAGTACAAATTGAACAGGGTGGGGCTGAGACTGGAGCCCTGGGGAACTCCCTGCTTTAGGTCAAACGCCTTTGACCTATAAGCACCCTGTTCCACATAGAAGCTGCGGTCATGGAGGAAAGATTTCAACCATGACCAAGCCCTCCCAATCACTCCACTTCTCCTCAGACACTGTAGCAAGGTGTGATGGGCTACAGTGTCGAACGCGGCACTGAGATCGAGAAGAATCAGCGCTGCTGTCTGTCCCTCGTCTACGTGTTTCCTCAGCGCCTCTGTGGAAAAGAGGAGGGCAGATTCGGTGGAGTGATAGGCACGAAACCAGCCTGGGAGGGATGGTAAAGCTTATGCACTTCGATGTGAGCCGTAAGTTTATGGTTAACAAGTTTTTCGGCTACTTTAGAAAAGTAGGGAAGGAGGGAGATCGGGCGCAAATTACTGAGCTAGGTTATGCTAATTTGTGGCTTTTTCTTAAGTGGAAGTACAACAGCCTGCTTCCATGTATTCGGCACCCTGCCAGATTCAAATGACAGAGCTCAGAGGTGTTTGACATAAGGTGCCAATAATTCCATACTGCCACTCAAAATCTTAGCAGGAGCCGGATCCCTGGGGGAGCCAGATTTGACCCCCCTCGCTACTGCAATTAGCATGGCCTCATCCGGGACCGAGAAAATCCTGATGCTGTCTTTCTCTAAGATATCCCCTTCCATTGGCGTGTCGCCGCTGAGGCCAGTCCTGGCCTCACTAGGAAAGGTGGTATAGATATCTTGCACTTTTTTATAGAATAAATCAGCAATCTGTACAAGGCAGCGTAAAGCCACTTAACGTGGCTTAACACTGCCTTGTACATAAGACACCTTTTCACGCTATGTTTAGCATGAAAGGGGCGTGCGGTGGGTGTTGTGGTGGGCGTTCCACCGCAACACTCATTGTATTTGATGCTGCCCCCTAGGTACAAGGGTGGCGTACATAGGAGGCAGCTCCAAAATTAAGACAGATTCAGAAAAGGGGGGTGGTGATGAACAGAGTGTCTGAATTAAGCAGACCACTCTTACCCAGTCCAAAGATCAGGGCTTGATCCATCACCGTTATTTATCTCACTGCCCCATCCCAGCTCAGAACCTGGCTATATGCAAATCAGTCTGTCCCTGGCCCAGTGCATCATGGGAACAGGGCAGACTAAACTACCAAGCCAATTCTTCACCAGAAAGGAGACAAGCTACCGGGGACCGGTTTCTGGCATTTCAGCCGTCTTCGGCCCGGCTTGCTTGAATCCTGATGGAGCATTGAGAAAGGGACTCATGTCTGAGTATACCCTGCCACACCTATAGTGGCCAAAAACGATTCAGAAAAGGGGGTGGTGATGAACAGAGTGTCTGAATTAAGCAGACCACTCTTACCCAGTCCAAAGATCAGGGCTTGATCCATCACCGTTATTTATCTCACTGCCCCATCCCAGCTCAGAACCTGGCTATATGCAAATCAGTCTGTCCCTGGCCCAGTGTATCATGGGAACAGGGCAGACTAAACTACCAAGCCAATTCTTCACCAGAAAGGAGACAAGCTACCGGGGACCGGTTTCTGGCATTTCAGCCGTCTTCGGCCCGGCTTGCTTAAATCCTGATGGAGTAGTGAGAAAGGGACTCATGTCTGAGTATACCCTGCCACACCTATAGTGGCCAAAAACGATTCAGAAAAGGGGGTGGTGATGAACAGAGTGTCTGAATTAAGCAGACCACTCTTACCCAGTCCAAAGATCAGGGCTTGATCCATCACCGTTATTTATCTCACTGCCCCATCCCAGCTCAGCACCTGGCTATATGCAAATCAGTCTGTCCCTGGCCCAGTGCATCATGGGAACAGGGCAGACTAAACTACCAAGCCAATTCTTCACCAGAAAGGAGACAAGCTACCGGGGACCGGTTTCTGGCATTTCAGCCGTCTTCGGCCCGGCTTGCTTGAATCCTGATGGAGTAGTGAGAAAGGGACTCATGTCTGAGTATACCCTGCCACACCTATAGTGGCCAAAAATGATTCAGAAAAGGGGGTGGTGATGAACAGAGTGTCTGAATTAAGCAGACCACTCTTACCCAGTCCAAAGATCAGGGCTTGATCCATCACCGTTATTTATCTCACTGCCCCATCCCAGCTCAGAACCTGGCTATATGCAAATCAGTCTGTCCCTGGCCCAGTGCATCATGGGAACAGGGCAGACTAAACTACCAAGCCAATTCTTCACCAGAAAGGAGACAAGCTACCGGGGACCGGTTTCTGGCATTTCAGCCGTCTTCGGCCCGGCTTGCTTGAATCCTGATGGAGCAGTGAGAAAGGGACTCATGTCTGAGTATACCCTGCCACACCTATAGTGGCCAAAAACGATTCAGAAAAGGGGGTGGTGATGAACAGAGTGTCTGAATTAAGCAGACCACTCTTACCCAGTCCAAAGATCAGGGCTTGATCCATCACCGTTATTTATCTCACTGCCCCATCCCAGCTCAGAACCTGGCTATATGCAAATGATATGAGTGTTCTGTTTAATTCAGATACTCTGTCCATCACCACCCCCTTTTCCAAAATTAAGACCAGCAAAACCCTGGTCTTAAGTTGGCAAAGCAAGGAGAAATGCATTATTTCTCCTCGTGTTTGCTTTTCCATGTGTGCTGCTTTGTGCAGCACACATGGAAAAAAATAAAATGCCATGGTTTGTATATGTACAGGAAGGTGTCCTTTCCTGTACATGAACAAACCTTTCATGAAGCAGCCCACATGAAAGTTACAAAATGGCATTTTAGGATTGTTTATGTGCAAGAAGGGGACACCTTCCTCCCCTGCGTTGGCGCTAAGTTGTTAAACTTAGTGCCATTGCTGGGGGAAACGCAAAGCTGCACCACATTCTTGTAAATATGGTGCAATCTTGCGTTTCAGAAGTGGCAGAGCGTGGCCTTAAGCCAAAGAGGCTAACAACATGCCCCGCCACTTCATTGTACTTATCCCATGTACATGTTAGGTAGTCACCTTGAACAAATCTCTGTAACTGTTCCAGAACAAAAGAATATTTGCTCCAGCAGCATATTGGTACTATTTTTCTAAAGCAAACTATCTGTGGATTTTACAATATCACTCAGAGCTATCCCGGGAAACTAAACTAAGAGCATGCATTTATTTTTTAATTAGAGTATGAGATTTTGCTATTGTGATTTCTTGTTTTTCTCAAATCAGCGGAAAATTTGATGTAATCGGCTTCTTTTTTACAAACTCCAATTTGTTGTTAACATTTTTGGTTTAATTGATTGTTTTTCACCATAAAATGATCTCTTTCTGTAAAGTGTAATTTTTTTCTTTGCCCTTTTCATTGATCAAGCCCTTTGAAAGCCTTTTCATATCCACATTTTCCCAACTTGCCTTGAGTCCCCAAGTGGACAGGATCCATGTTCGCTCAAGTTGTTATACTCAGGAAGGATAATAAATGTCTATATAGTAGCACATGTGCAGCTTACCTTAATGTTTCTTGTGCTGTGCCTGTCAGCACTTCTTCCTTCGATATGTGATGCATCCATCTGTAGTCCTTGTCTCCCCCTCTGGATTGCTGTTCTGTGATTCACCTTTGAAGCTTTTCTCTTTTAGAGTTAATGGTGGTGACTAGAAACCTACGTCCCATTGACTGGTATGCCCCTATCATTTAAAGCTACCATTCGATTTCTTTCCCTCCAGGTCGAATATCAGTGTGATGGGTTCTTGGAGAAAAACCGGGATACTGTATATGAAGAACAAATCAACATACTGAAGGCCAGCAAGGTACGAGTAACAGCGATGAGCAATGTAGATATGTTGCGGTACTGCTTGCAAAACCACTTTTTACATTTACTGTTCATGTAAAGGGAAAAGGTGTCGTGGGCTAAACCTTCCAACATGCCACCACAAAAATCCACCTGTTTTCTGGTAGTCACAGAAATGTTTATCAAAAAAATCGTCCAGGCTTCTGTGTTTAGCTGTTATGTGCAATGATGTCCTGAATGTTGGGTTCCTTCCCCCTGCTGCACAAATAAAATATTCCAAGATTATGAACGGATACCAAAGCAAACATTTATTTCCCAAGAAGTTTGTTTGAACAAAGTGTCAGATGCAGCAGAAGTGAAACCATGACCCCTTTTACTCCAGTCACACCAAAGGGTCGCCACCATTTCCCATCCGTAAATCCTCAACATGCTCCTTCTGGTCCTGAGATGTTAGGAAAATGGCTACAAACGTCAGAGTTTCATCTAAGGCTGAAGCTGCCAGACAGAGTAGTTCTGCCCCAAAGAATCCTATTGTATTTTCTCTTAGTTCAACAGTGTGATTTGATTGTACTTGAGTAGGCTGCTGGTTATGATACAAAAAAAATTGGAGCAGATAAATAGGCCTAGCTCAAGTCTAGTCGTGGCACGCTACAATTCCTGTACTAAGTATGAGTACTCTGCTCATAACACCGGGTATCACCACAACAGGGTCCTGCCGACTGTATAGCAAGGCCTACAATGGCTGTAAGACCATGACCGCGGCTCCAATGGGGCTCCCTCACCCTCATTTCTACTGCAGATACTGCACATCATTAACCATTACCTGAGCTAGTGTCGTGTTGACCTCCAGTGTGGACTAGTGAATGTATGGTTTACCTTTCAAATGAACTTGTATCAATGCTGTCTGTTAAACTAAATTTGAACTACGTTCAGGTCATTAAAAAAAGAATGGAATGTTTGGAGAAGATGGATGAAGAAGAGCAAGTGAACCTTTGGAGTCTTTTTCGCGGCTAACCAGATATTTCTTTAAATATGTTTGTGGATCTTAAAGGTCTTAATTCATTTATTTCAGTGAATAGCCACGTGATAGCCAGAGTTACTGATTTGGTATTCAGCTTAGACAAATCAGAGTGGCAACTACGCAGATGACACCCAACTGATCCTATCACTCACCAAAGACCCCAACACCGCCAAAACCAACCTACATGAAGGTATGAAAGAAGTAGCAGAGTGGATGAAGCACAGCCGTCTGAAACTGAACTCCGACAAAACAGAAGTCCTTATCTTAGGCACCTCCCCCTCCGCCTGGGACGACTCTTGGTGGCCAGAGGCCCTTGGAAAAGCACCCATCCCGACGGACCACGCACGGAACCTGGGCGTCATCCTGGACTCATCACTCTCTATGAACAGACAAGTCAACGCAGTCTCATCTTCATGTTTCAACATCCTCCGCATGCTCAAAAAAACATTTCGCTGGATCCCCACCGAAACCAGAAAAACAGTTACCCATGCACTGGTCACAAGTCGCCTGGACTACGGAAACACCCTATACGCCGGTATCACCGCAAAACTCCAGAAAAAACTCCAACGCATCCAGAATGCATCAGCCAGACTCATACTAGACATCCCGCGCAAAGACCATATCTCCAACCACCTGAAAAACCTCCACTGGCTCCCCGTCAACAAGAGGATTACTTTCCGCCTCCTAACCCACGCTCACAAAGCACTCTACGAACTTGGACCCGAATGCCTCAACAAACGACTTTCCTTCTACACCCCCCCTCGCCAGCTACGATCTTCCAACCAAGCCCTTGCTACCATTCCTCGCATCAATAAAACCATCATGGGAGGTAGATCCTTCTCCTACCTCGCAGCTAAAACCTGGAACTCACTCCCCACTCACCTACGCCTCACTCAGAACCACCTAACATTCAGAAAGCAACTTAAAACCTGGATATTCGACAAGTAATTCCCATCCCTTCCTCAAGCGCCTTGAGACCCTCTGGGTATGTAGCGCGCTATATACATTTCTGACTTGACTTGACTTGACTTGAACTACTCTGCATCAGTTGTGTGCCTATCACCAAATAGAAGTTGCTCAGTGCCTTCCATATTGTATATAGTCACTCTTCACCTATCCCATTTTTAGTGTCTGACTACAGATGGCTTTTGATGTCTGTTGCCAGCCCTACTGAGATCCATGCTACGGATCCAGGGCACATTGTCAATGTTTACCCTGTGCTATTGACAACGTTATGTACAGCCATTTTCTGCTTTACAATTTGTCATGCATTAGAATAACGGTGCTACTCTGTCCCTACTTGGTGTGTCACTTTCGGGTAGACGGTAGGAAGTCATTGTTCTTCCTCGAATCTGTATCTTTGGCTACTACACTCCACAGTGTGCCGGCACGGTGAATATCCGTGAGTAACTACTTTTTCACTCTTTAATTTTTACATTTTTCACATTAAGTGCCTCACGGGAGGGTGTACCTTAGCGGGTACATACCACCGGAGTGCCATTTAGGTGTGGTCCTGACGAATGCTGTGCGATCCCGCTTTTTGACAGCAGAAACATGTTGACCAGATGTTGTAATTAAGGACACAGGTCTCCTAATAAAGAACCTTTGGTTGTCCGGCTTTCATGCTTTTAACCCTAATACGGGTTGGCCCGCATTAAATATTTTGTTTGGGTTCCAACCTTGTATTTTTTAACCTTGCACTCACATATTTTGCACATTGTTTTGAGTTTAATCACTATTACAATCACCATCAACCTGCTCCGCTGTAACTCAGGCGTTGTAGCACGCTGGGGCGGCATTCGGCCACCCCAGCGGGGACCCGATGATGAAGCATGTCACCAACTAGTGGTGAGTGAGGGTCCTTCTAAACAAGAGGTTACTTGCCTTTCCCTGCTGGAGGCAGTCATTCTTGTCCACCGGGTTGTTGCCTCCTGATTATTAGGATTGGACATGCCAAATCCTAGTTTTGCCTGAACCAGGTAGGGGTCCTGGAACAACCTGTCACTTTTATTTTGTTTTTGTTTTTCACGTATGTTACGTTTCACATAATCACTCCTTAGTTGTTTCTGATATAGTCACTCTTCGCCTATCCCATTTATAGTGTCTGACTACAGATGGCTTTTGATGTCTGTTGCCGGCCCTAATGAGATCCATGCTACAGATCCAGGGCACATTGTCAATGTTTACACTGTGCTATTGACAACATTATTTACAGCCATTTTCTTCTTGACAATTTGACATGCATTAGAATAACGGTGCTACTCTGTCCCTACTTGGTGTGTTACATGAAGGTCAGACATGTAGGTTTTGCCACAAATATTTTCAGAATTCCATATGATTGCATTGGAGTTGACCGCTGAGCTTTTTTGATGCAATGCTTTTGCATGAGATGTTCATGGCTTGGGTTAGGGCAAGAAGAAATACCATGGACATGGAAAACCAGCTGTTGTTAGGAAGCCATGTCCTGGATTGGAATGAGGCGCTCAATAAAATGGCTTGTATGCATCGAATGACACCATGGTCTGCTAACGTCACATAAATGTTGATGCAGGAACGCATCCGCATGTTCATAGGTGTGTCCTACAGAGGTCAGCGGGCAGAGCCAAGTGCAGATGATGAGGAAATAGGTCGCATTGAGGGAGAAATGACCATCTGACCAAGAGGTGTTCTGGTGTAACACTGAGAATGAAGTGAAGTCAGTAGATTTGAGGGTTGTGGGTAAGGCCAGGGTTAAGGATCTTCAATGGCTGGCAAAGGGATGTCGGTGAGCAGAGTCGTGAGTAGGTGTTAGGCGGCTTAGTTATATCCTATGTTGCAGTGTAGCGTGCACTGGAAGATTGGTTGGTTGAAATGAGTTTGAAGTTTGTTCGGTTGCCAGGGGATATCAATAGTGCAGCAGGTGTAGTGGCCCCAGGCCTACTCTGCAACCCACATATGGCTGTAGTTTACTGTCCAGCTGTGGGTCGGACTATCCCATTTTTCTTGCTTGAGCTAATGTATGTATTGCGACTTATATAGCGCACGTATCACCCGAAGGCATCAAGGCGCTTGCCTTGGGAACCCGTCCTTGCTTTTCCCTGTGAGATAACCCCAACTGGGCATCCCCAAGGTGAAAGCCAGGCATCCCGCAGCGGGTGGGCCGCCGTAGTGGAGATTAAGCAGCTATTGCCCAGAGTTGCAGCGTGGGACCCCATGATTAGAATAGGCACCGAGGCGAGAATTATCGAGTCCGTGGACATTTTTGGGTTCAGGACCCTGCCGCGTCAGGAATTGAACCCTGGTCCCGGGCCAGACCTCTGCATCAGGGTCTGCCGCTCTAATCAGTGAGCCACACTTCTCCACCTAATCACACCCGAATTACCCCAAGGCAGGTTGCGGTCTACTCAAGTCTTGCACATATGGCTGGTGTTTGTGTGTCAACATACTTGATGAGCGCATATAGGAACATGTGTTGCAATGTGTATTCGTTGGTGTGTGTGATGTTATCCACTTGTCTGGCAACTAAATAGGGCAACCCAATAGTCCCCAAGGAACTGGGTATAATCAATAACAAAAAAACAATGTTCCTTGAGGAATCATTTATCTATAACTTAATAGTTTATAATGTCACAATTGTGAACAAAATTCAACAAAATTCAACAATCAGGTAATTTCTCATACGTAAATATTTAATATACATGCAATCAATTCTGTCAACATTTTTTTATATACATCTAGTATATCTTGTCATGTACGGCAACAAATATACTACTGACACAGTATATACAATTAACAGTAGTAACAAACACCTTTTATTTTTACCCAACGTATGGATAGTACACATAATCAACCTTAAATTAAAATTAATTTGTTATTCACATTAGTTTCATTATGCATCAGCAAACATAAATGAAAACAAAAAGGTGTAGTGGCGTCGACCTTTCGGTCTCATTAACGGTCTACTAGATTCCCGAGACCATCTTCAGGACGGGAAGTTGCACCATGAATTTTATGGAAAACCGGATGTCTCTCAATGGTTCTGGTACCTTTAACATAAATTGTCTCCAAATTGTCAAGCCGTACGTATAACTCCAAAGTACAAACTAGTTAGAGAACCGGAATCAAACCGTTCTAACTCGACTCACAGACCGAGTCTGAGTTTAAAGTTTGTTCGGTTGCCAAGGGATATCAATAGTGCAGTAGGTATAGTGGCACCAGGGCTACTCTGCAACCCACATTTGGCTGTAGTTTACTGACCAGCTGGGGGTCGGGTGTCCCATTTTTCTTGCTTGGGTTAATCACACCCGAATTACCTAATGGCAAGTTGCTGTCTAATCAAATCTTGCACATATGGCTGGTGGTTGTTGTATGTCAACATACTTGATGTGGGCATATAGGAACATGTGTTGCCATGTGTATTTATTGGTGTGTGGAATTATTGCAGCTGGCACTGCTGATGTTATCCACTTGTGCCATTTATATGAATCTGTGTGCTGCTTCCTAGAGAAACAGTTCACCCAGTGCATTCTGGGAGTAAGATTTAGACTTTAATTAAAGACACCTGACCTCTAATCTTGGAAACATAGGTTCTAAAGTCTGGCAAGCCTTGGGGCGGGGCCATCGCCGGGGCAGTGCAGTCACAAGAGGGGTTGGTGGGCCCTGCACTCAATGCGCATGTCGATTTGGCCGGCCGTCTCAGGACAGCCAAACCGCAATGCACACTGACCTGCCTCCAGCCCAGCTGCGTTGGAAACATCACAGCCCAGGCTCCCAGTCTCCCTGGGAGCGAAAATTCATGGCGTCGCTGCTGAATGCACTGAAATATTGCTGAGCAGGTGCCAAGATTAACACCTTAGCAGCTATGGAACGTCCAGCTCCAGTGCTGAACGTTCCATTGCGCAGGTGAGGTTCGAACGTCCAACGGCCGACGGCAGCACTCCTGAGGTAGTGGTGCCGTTGGACTAGGCGCAGCACTTATGAGGTTAAAGCTCCTGCTTAAAACTTTTTGTTTTTTAAAAACAACCCCTCAAAGCTGGGTTTTGTTTGTGAACAACAAGAACGAAATGTCTCTAGTGCGCAGGGAGTTTTCTACAAGTTTTTGAGGGATTATTTCTTTGGTTTCTGGTTCGGGACTATTAGGTGTTCTTTCCTGCCCTGAACAAGGAAAATGTATGTTGAAAGTTACAACTAAACAGTGTGGACAGCTGAGGTACTTTGACCACAAACTGTTGGGCAAAGTGTTGTGACAACAGAGCCACCGCTGTAAATAGAGAGGGTTAACAGCAAGTTTGGAAGATGAGGCACCCCCCACCACCATGTTGGATGAGGCACCTACCACCACCACGTTAGATAATGTGCTCAACACCACCCCGTTATTTGAGGCATCTGAGATGAGGCACCCACCACCACCACCACGTTAGATGATGTGCTCAACACCACCACGTTAGTTGAGGCATCTGAGATGAGGCACCCCCCACCACCACGTTAGAAGAGGCGTTCACCACCACCATGTTAGATGAGGCGCTCACCACCACCATGTTAGATGAGGCGCTCACCACCACCATGTTAGATGAGGCGCTCACCACCACCATGTTAGATGAGGCACTCACCACCACCATGTTAGATGAGGCGCTCACCACCACCACGTTATATGAGGTGCTCACCACCACCACGTTAGATGAGGCATCCACCACCACCAGGTTACACAATGTGCTCATAACCACCACGTTAGTTGAGGCCTCTAAGATGAGGCACCCCCCACCACCACGGTTGATGAGGCACCCACTACCACCACGTTAGATGTGGTGCTCACCACCACATTAGATGAGGTGCTCACCACCACCACGGTAGTTGAGGCATCTGAGATTAGGCACCCCCTACCACCATGTTGGATGAGGCACCCACCACCACCATGCTAGATGAGGCATCCACCACCACCACGTTAGATGAGGCACTCACCACCACTACGCTAGATGAGGCATCCACCACCACCACGTTAGATGATGCGCTCATAACCACCACGTTAGTTGAGGCCTCTGAGACGAGGCACCCCCCCACCACCACGGTTGATGAGGCACCCACTACCACCACATTAGAAGAGGCGCTCACCACCACCACGTTAGATGGGGCGCTCTCCACCACATTAGATGAGGTGCTCCCCACCACCACGTTAGATTAGGCGTTCACAACCACCACGCTAGATGAGGCATCCGCCACCACCACTTTAGATGATGCGCTCACCACCACCACATATTAGTTGAGTCTTCTTAGATGAGGCCCCCCCCACCACCACGGTAGCTGAGGCTCCCACTACCGCCACATTAGATGAGGCACCCACCACCACCAAGTGAGATGAGGCACCTACCACCACCACTTTAGATGAGGCACCCACCACCACCAAGTTAGATGAGGCATGCACCACGTTAGATGAGACACCCACCACCACCAAGTTAGATGAGGCACGCACCCCGTTAGATGAGGCACCACCACCACCATATTAGATGAGGCACCCACCACCATATTAGCTGAGGCACCCACCACCGTATTAGCTGATGCACCCACCACCACCACGTTAGCTGAGGCACCCACCACCATATTAGCTGAGGCACCCGCCGCCTTAACGTTAGTTGAGGCACCCACCACGTTAGATGAGGCACCCTCCACCACCATGTTAGATGAGGCACCCACCACCACCAAGTTAGATGAGGCGCTCACCACCACCAACTTAGATAAAGCACCCACCGCGTTAGAAGAGGCACCAACCACCACATTAGAAGAGGCACCCACCACCTCCACGTTAGCTGAGGCACCCACCAACGTATTAGCTGAGGCACCCGCCGCCACAATGTTAGCTGAGGCAACCACCACGTTAGATGAGGCACCCACCACCGCCACGTTAGATGAGGCACCCACCACCGCCATGTTAGAGGAGGCACCCAGCACGTTAGATGAGGCACCCACCACTGCCATGTTTTGGACAGAGTACCCTGTCTGTCAAACTCTAAATCAAGTCCATAGTTTTAGGAATGTGCATTTCTTTTTTTTGCACATCTGTTTTTGTAGGGAGCTTTTCATCGTCTTACAGATGCCTCTCATAAATTCAGCTATCTCAGCTCAAGGCTCTGTAGGTGTTCTTTCACTAATGTTGCTATTAGACAAGGTCTATATTAGAAAACAGCTTGAAATTGAGATTGACCTAGATAGAGACTATAATTAGAACAGCAAAATTATCTGTGCCTAATCTGTTTCTGATTGAAGCCAATGAAGAAGTGAGTACATTGATGTCCACAGGGCAATGTATTTATTTAGAGATGGAGGTGTATGGTGGAGTCCTGTATCTGAATATCATTGCTTTTGGTTTCTTGCGTGGATCTACATGATGAGAAATGCTTCTCGGAACAATGTTATGTTGCACTGGAAAGCCGCAGGGCTGTCCCTCTTGGAAAAGACATGTGTCACATGAAGCAATAAGACCCTCATTTGCAGTAGGTTAGAGGTCTGACAGTAATGTCACAATTCTAGAACTGCTGTACCACAACGGATAATCATGTGACTGGAAATTTGAACATGATTGAGGACCTGCACGTGGAATAAGTGTATAGGGGTGAAGTTAGCAGACTAACAGGCAAGGGTTTGCCATGCTGTGAAGGGGTATTTCCACACAGCTCTAAGCACAAAACTCATGTTAAATGTTTGGGAATCCATTAACTGTACGGGAAACATCATTTACCACGAAGGACTTACCACGCATAACGTTTACCACGGGTCACTCACCACGCAAACGTCTTTTGAACGCGGGTGCCTTCAACGACCGTCTTTACCACGCGAGTGGTATTCCTTCTGCCTTTATGATCTGCGTGGGCTTGGGGGGCGGGGGGGGAGGAGGGGGGGAGCTGGAGAGGCTGGGGGGGGGCGTGGGGGGGTCTCCCCCCCAAAAAAACAAGCGGATATTAATTAAAAAAATTAGAAGAAAACTTTTAAAAAACGCTCTACAATGCCTCAAAACGAACACGGAAAGAGCCTCAACGTCATAACAGAAGTCCTTTATCAGTTTTGATAGACGTGTTTTGACGCTTGTTTCCGTGGTCGGTGGATGAAAGGGCTGATGGCGAAAGACGCACAGGGGACAGATAAGAATCTAAACTTTGATAATAAAGGTATTATTAAGTGGCATTATGAAAAAAAGAAAAATAAAATGTAAGGGAATCTGTTGTTTTTTATTGTTTATAACATCGATCTTTTTCCTTCGTACTGCATGTAGCCTATCACTATCATTATGTAAATTTCAATGGGACGTGAGATGTTTCGTAACGTGATTATTGCGGTGTAAAAACATGCGTAGTAAAATGCTGCGTGGAAAAGACACATGCGAACTAAAATTTGCGTGGTAATGCCATGCGTGGAACTTGTAATCGTGGAAAAATCATATATTCAACTGTACATCTAACACTTTTTTTCATATCTCGCGTTCTTTATGTAGCCCAACTAGACATTTTATTTGTATTCATGTTCCAAACGGTGTCATTTCACTTTCTTCCTGCTATTGCTTTCCTGTCCTTTCTCTTCCCCTCTTTATTGTTGTGATATTAAACACTTTATTCCTGTCCAGTGGTGACCTTCCACTATCTTACACAACTGCGTGTTCCCAATAAGGTGGCTTCTTCCTTGAGTAGTGCTCTTGTGGTGCAACCAAAGCACACGGCACATTTTAGGCACACACAATGGAGCACGCTCAGCCTCTACAGTCGCAAAACCCTGTGTTTATGCTATTTTGCACTTTATATATTTATTTTTTGGGGAGTTTTATATAGTGTAAACGCGACTCGAAGTATCAGAGCGCCAGTTGCGTTACAGACGGACACATTCATTTTGTTAGGCAAAGGAAGATTAACTGATTTGCCCAGAATCACAGGCTGTTGAGTGTCCCTGCCATGACTCAAACCTGGTTCCCCAGCTCCAAGGTCGATCGCTCTAGCCGTTAGGCCACATCCTCTCCTCTCTTGGTTTGTAATGCTTTTTAATGCTTATGTATGTGGTTACGGTCTTAAGGACTGTGCAGAGCAGGTGCTTTAAGGCCACAGGTTCCCACATTTGTGGGGCATTTGGGCGGATGTATGTCGTTACAACGCATACTTTTACAACGCATACCTTTACAACGCATTTTTTACACGGCAACATCCATTACAACGCATTCCATTACAACGAATTCTTTGAAACTACCTTAACAACACATTCCACTAAAACGCATACTACATTTACAACGCATACCATTACAACGCATACCATTACATTGCATGTATGGTAAGTATTGGATAGTGTAGGGGTAAAAATTACTATTCTAACTCCAGGGGGGTGCAGCAGTAGGGTAAGTGTTGGATAGTGTAGGGGTAAAAATTACTATTTTAACTCCAGAGGGTGCAACAGTAGGGTAAGTATTGGATAGTGTAGGGGTAAAAATTACTATTCTAACTCTAGGGGATGCAACAGTAGGGTAAGTGTTGGATAGTGTAGGTA
Organism: Lissotriton vulgaris; assembly: GCF_964263255.1. Classification (NCBI taxonomy): domain Eukaryota; kingdom Metazoa; phylum Chordata; class Amphibia; order Caudata; family Salamandridae; genus Lissotriton; species Lissotriton vulgaris. Next base: position 252,601,401 of record NC_141689.1, on the reverse strand, counting down.
TGCACTGTAATGGTATGCGTTGTAATGACTGCGTTGTAAAGACATGCGTTGCAGTGGTATGCGTTGTAGTGACATGCGTTGTAATGGTTGCGTTGTAATGGCATGCGTTGTTATGGATGTTGCGTTGTAAAAGTTTTGTTGTAAAGGTATTGCATTGTAAAAGTTGTGTTGTAACTGTTGTTTCCCCATCTGGGCACGAGCTCCAGGTAGCTTTAGCTGAGTGACTCCTGAAAGAGTCCCAAAGCATGGGCTCTGCATGGAACAGAGGCTCCAGCAGTGAAGCTTTCTCTCGGTCTTCCTGTCTCAGAGGCTTTCAGTTGCTGCTGCTGCAACACAGCAGAACTGAAGAAGGAGTGGGGTTGCAGCTGATGTTATGGCATATGGCAGTGGAGTTTGCAACAAGCCCAGTTGTTTCAGAGGAGTGTGAGTGTTAGCCCTCTAGCGGTGGACTTCTGACCTCTGCACATGAAATGCAATCCCGCCCTTTCACCACTTCACTGATTAACATGTGATTTCTTGCAGGAGAAAAAAACGAAAATCACAAACCTTGTGGTTTATATAACTCGTGGCGCTTCTGTGTGAAACTCCTTTCTGCCTAGAGACAAGAAATCCACACTTCGTGTATTGTCTATAAATTTGGGGGTACATAACACCCATATGCTTGTTAACATGTTATTAAACATTGAAACGTTAGTTATTCTCTGGTTTTCTCATCCTCTGTAACCCAACTCATTATGGCTATTCAGCGTTGCCAGTTCTAAGAATCAATAAATAAATCAGAAGTTGGCTGTGATTTTCAGGAGCTATTTTGTCTTTTTCAGCCATCCTTGGGCTTGAGTCATCATGTGTCAGTATGTATACTGTGTCTGTATTTGTTGTGCAGTGACATATGGGCAGGTCCTGCATTCAACCCAGCACTCAGGCTGCTCATAGTGATCTTATGCTCTTCCACCATTATTGCAGGGATTGTTCTCCCTTATTATATTCAGATATTTCAGTTTACTGCGGGGGTGATACCTATGGTCGACAGACCTTCTGGACACTTTGGTGATCATCTACTCTCTTTTTTAATTCAAGCCCTGAAGCATTATTGATTGATTTTTTGATTCAGAATTTATAGAATGCACAATTGTCCAAGGAGAGGGTGTCCTGGTGGTAGACTGAGCATCATTCTAGCTCCAATATTGTGGCAACTGGGTTTTATACATCGATTGACGCTAAAAGGGGCTAGAATTTTGCTTATAAACGTGAAAGGCGTAAGTACAAGTGAGTGTCCTTACTACCACTCAGGAGAGTGTCTGATGAGAATAAAGGAGTGTATATAGTAATTGGCCTGCACGCTTCGGCTATCACACTTTGATGATTACATTCACAAACGACTGATGCTACATTACAAGATAGGCTTTAGAGATCCATAGTTTAATAGTCATAGACTTTAAATAAAGAGAGTTTAGAAAGGACATAGATGTTTTGCATGTGTTAAGTGATTGGGCACATTATCATATGTTCACCTTTCTCCATTTGTAGTATCAGCTGGTGGCTGACCTCTTCCATGATGAGAAGGATCCTGCTCCTCCTGCTCCAAAGTCAAAAATCAATGTTCGGGCCGCCAAACCGGCTCTGAAAGCGGCAAATAAAGAACACAAGAAGACCGTAGGACATCAGGTAATGTCAGCTTCCCAAACATGTATTTTTCTTTCAACTATCGAAGGACTTTTCCACTCTCACAACACTGTACATCATTAGAGTGAGGTAGACCTGTGAGAGACTCACAGATTACTAGGCGCCATTGACGTATTTAATTAATGGAATAATCTTGTAGCGAATGGGTGTAAGACAAAAGTTATATCATGCGGTGGCACCGAAACTACATATATTTGGAACCTGGGGTAGTGCTGTTAATACCAGTAGTCGAACTTGGATGTTGTCACCTTTCTAGGGGGGATGAGGGGAAAGGTGGAGTATATTTTCATCTGATCTGCTCTTGTTAGCACTTGTTCCTAGGTACATCCTGAACAGAGTCTAGATATATCCCTAACAAAGGAAGTTACAATTTGTCAGCTGATAAACAGACTAATGAAATTACATAATTTTGAGAAGGCTACAGAATGCTCCATCTTTCTCGAAAGACAGTCATGTCAAGCACTGCAGCTATATGCGTTTTGATGGACTCTGAAGGACAGTGGCAATGACCTAAATATCTACAATGGGCAGCAAAAAGAGAAGATGCAATGACAAAATAATCCTATTGTTTTCCATTTTCTTTTTTTAGATTCAATAACACTTAATTGTGATTTTATGATTAAAAAATCATAGCATTAAAAAAAATCAGAAAGATTTAGGATCATGATTTTATTACAATACAGAAGAACAATTCTATATTTTTGAAGGACGATGTCCATATAGTTCTTTTGAGCAATTTTAACCTGGATTGTTGTAGGAAAAAGACCTGCAGGTGTAGCATTCCAAGATCTTGTTACTGTAAAAGAGAAGGCTTGCCCATCTGTGAGGTGGTAGGCAGTAGAGAGTAAAGGTTAGAGCGGCAGACCCTGATGCAGAGGTCTGGCCCGGGACCAGGATTCAATTCCCGCCTCGGCGGCTCTTGGACTCAATCTCCCCGGACCCGATAATTCTCGCCTCGGTGTCTAGTCTAATCATGGGTCCCACTCTGTGACTCTGGGCAATAGCTTGCTTAATCTCCACAACGGCCCCAGCAGCGCTTGGGTGCCTGGCTTCACCTTAGGGGTGCCCAGGAGTGGACATCTCACAGGAAAGCCAGGAAGGGTTCCACAGCTGTATGAATACAGTGCTAGGAGACCTCTGGGTAGAAGGCGCTATATAAATACAAACACATTTACATTTATCATCTTATGTTCCCTGCAGTAAATGAACAAGGGACAAGTTAGACTACCTCAGCTAAAGATCATCAGGAAATCGATAATAGTCATCAGAAGTGGGCTCTTACTCAGGATATTTGATCTGGGACATTACGGTGAACCTTTAATCAGTCAAGAGACCTTTTGCCATTCGCCGGTGGCCCACTGTCGCATATTGTATTCATTATTAACCAAATAATGCCCAGTTAATGAATCTTTGTTTAGATTTTTTGGTGTATAGATTCACTAGAGGCTAAATAATATAGTGTTGATCACTCATTGGTGAGTCCCCTTCTCTAAATGAGTCAAATATCAAATTCTTTGAGTCTGTGGCTTTCAGTGTTGTTACTCGTCAGACTTGGATTGTGATCTTCTGATACCGTGTGCATCAGCAATGAGTCTGTAAATACTGAGACCAATCAGCGATCAACGCTAGCTTTCAATCACTACTAACAAATCCATCCTTCCACTTCAGCAGAGACCACATTTTTTTTGCTTCACTGTAGAGAATGAAAGAACTGGATCGCAACATGTATGTAGGAAACACTCCCAAGCCCTATCTAGAGAGAACATACAATATTAGACTCTGTCTTTGGATTCTAGCTTCCTACTGTGGGAATATTGTGCGCAAGACTTACTTCCAAAATCCTCCAATGCAACCTGGTCATTGGAAAATTCTTCGCTTAGACCGTTTATGTTCATTCTGAGAGCTTTGACACGTGAGCATCCATGGACTTCCAGAAGCTTGTCCTGACAATGGAGTCCTTGTGATCAGCCATGTGATTCTGCTATCATTGCTCTCTGGGTTTCCCTTATTGGACATGCTGTGATCCTAACAAGCAGTTCATCTCAATGTGCTCATTTGTTAGCAATTTTCCAATCCGTCCGCACCCAAAAGTGAAGCAGATATAAGCAGATGACAAACTTCAGGAGAGCTGCTTTCCAAATAACTTGGCTAATCTTCAGTTTTACTTTCTCTTGTTTTACCGTCACCTGCCTTCCATCCTAGGCACATCTTTAGGTGTCATCTTTAACCCCTTTGCAGCCGGGGTAATTCCCCTGCTGTGCTGGGGGCGGGGGGCGCGCACTGCGCCCCTGTGCTCATGACGAGCTCAGCTCGTCATGAGGCACAGTGCTCGTGTGCTCATGATGAGCTAAGCTCGTCATGACCACACCTGTTTCCGTGGAGCGTTCAGCACAGCAGGGGAATTATCCCCGCGTTTGAGCGTTCCACGGCTCATGACGAGCGCAGCTCGTCATGAGCACCGTGCCTCATGACGAGCTGAGCTCGTCATGAGAATGGTAGGTGTTAAGGACTCTATCTCCAGAAAACTCACATGCTTTCTTTCCCTAACTGAAGGATATCTCTCTATTGGTGTTATTGTATGCTGATGATTAGGCTTGCACTGGTATTCAGTGTTGTGTAAAGTGCCTTTTCTGAATAAGAGCTAATTATGAATGCTTCAAGTGGTAGTGACTGCAACTTATTATTATTCCTTGTTTGAAGAACCTAATTTATAGAATGATGGCAATGTACAGTGCTCCTAAACGCAATGGTAATGTAATTTGATACCTAAATGCTTTCCCTACAGGCAGATTCTCTTGATGAATTATCGTTGGAGTGTTTTTTGCTACTGCAGTAGTAGTGCGCCCTTCGTAGAATCACCTGCTGGAAATGACAGATATAGTAGGAGTTACAGCTACTTTTCTAAACATTATACCTTACTAACTCTGTCTCTTAAACAGGCCCTAAATGCAAAATATCATCTGGAAATTTCTGTGTAAATTTACCAAACATTTTACCTTTCTTGGAATTAACAACATATTTGGGGGCAAGTCTTTACTTTGTCATCTTCACGTGCATGTGAAACCATTTTTCATGCACGGTTCTTCTATATGGCTAAAAAGTGATCAACTGGGATTGAGAAATTTGAGGGGAAATGTATGCAACTTGCCCTTGGCTGTTGCCACCATTCTCTTCTCTCAAATCCTCAATCAATGCACTAATATGACTATCTGTAAGCATTACACAAAAAATGTAAACTAAGTCAGAACCTACCATGACAATTCCAGACTGTGGGCTCTTTAGCAGAATAGTAACTGGCTGTTGGAATTTGGAAAGAAAGATTAATAGCCTCATTTTTCATAATTGAAATCTAGGATCTGAAGATTAAGTAATGGTGCAAGAGGGGTCATTATTATAAAAGTAAATTGAAATCATATACTTTAAGTAACTCTTAAACCTCTTATGATCTGCATATTGGATATAAAACTAGCAAGTAGTGGGGCACTGTGTGTGTAAAGTTTTGCATCCTAACAAGCAAGAACTTGGCTTGGCATTTCAAGTACAGTAAGAAAGCATCTATCTTCAGTAGGAAACAAAATACTTGGCCCCTGTTCGGTGTAGGTTTATATTATAATAATTTAGAGATTCTCTTGGCAGATCTAGTCCAAGAGTGCACAGTGCTGGACCACAAGTACCATATTCATGCCAGACCTACGGGCTATCCAATGACTATATAATTGGTTCTCATTTATGTTCAATGTAAGTCACTGTTTTTTCACGTCGATCGGAAGAAAATCTAGAATGGATCAGGCCCTCGTGTGCCGGTATCGGACACCGAAGATTAGTGGCCCATTGCTGCTTATTTATAGCCTCTTTTGTAGACAAAACGATGGTGTTCTTACAAGACACAAATTTGGCAGGCTGTTTGACTGTGAAAATATTAACAATGTTGTTAAGGAAGCCCTGAATGAAAAATCTTAAAAACAACATTGTAAGATAGTAACATAACTTTCTAACCTTGTGGCCCAAATGTTGATCTTCTCTTCTTTTAATTTTGTTTTCTACTGAAAGACCAAGTAGTGCTGTGTAATTCCATCTCATCTGTTTTTGTTTCTTCAAATTTCTGACAAGGCGTGTATTTGAAGCTATTTATGTGGTCACACATGATAAATACATTGAATCTAAAAAATATGGGATTTAGAGTAACTCATGTAGGAAACCCTATAAAAGACAACACCTGCTGCAAGCTTGTTTTTTGTTGTTGTTTTTTTAATGAAAGTCGTAGAGAAGCAGTTTCTGCTTCTGTATGGAGCAATTGAACTGTCTAGTATTGAAGCATTTACAAAGTGCTTACTACCCCTGCGTGTGTAAATGACCATAGGGTAGCTCTAATCTTGTCTTGGGACACAGCGCTTAGAGGTGTGATGGACGATGGGTGTAAGAGAGAGAGGCACTAAGGTCAAAGTTGCGTTGGTTGGTGGTACCGATTGGCTCTGAGAGCCTAAGAAGTTGCAAATTTCCATCCGGCCTCTTTCTATGCTAGTTGCAGCAGAAGGGTGTCCACTTGCATTATGGCGGCGCAGCAGGACAAGCCAAATATTTTGGGCACAAGTCTGTGATAAACGTAAACGTAAATACAAGAGTAAATCTGGAGCTAAGAGTATAGGGGTCACAATGGCGTTTTATGTTAATTCAACAATGCAATGTTATTTTTTGGTGTCTGCCAGTCACTTAACTAAAACAGCTGTTTTATGCTTTCATTGGTATTCTTGGTTCATGAAGATCAGTTTTTTCATGGAAATTTGTTGCTTCCATAATGTGCCCTAATTCTTTCATGGTGTTTTTTTCCAGTTCCGAAACTCCTTGCATCTTCTCATGGAGACCCTGAACGCCACCACCCCGCATTATGTCCGCTGCATCAAGCCAAACGATGAGAAGCTTTCCTTCAGGTAAGAGGACACGAGGAAGGAAACACCTTCAGGCAGGGAAAGAGGGAACAACTCCACTGCTCACTGGATTAAGTTCCCACTGTGCTACCAATTCACCACCAAAGCATGGAATTTTCTCCTGAACTTACCTCTACAGTTGGTACTTTGTTTGAGTGCACAACTAATTCTCTTGGGGAGTTTCACATTTGCACAAGGAAGCATTTTCATATTCAGCGATATAGCAAACATATGTATATATTCAAATGGGTTATGCATAAGGTTCATTTACACTTGCTATAGTGTTTTTTTGCTCGAAAGGTAAAAATGCGTATTCACCAAGAAACCCCTCCTTCTGTATCCCTTTTAGTTTTGGGGTTATTATATTCCTTTTCCCCCCACGATATTGTTTACTCCTATCCTGGACAGGAGTACATTTCTGACTATTTTTCAACCTGGTAAAGTACCTCCAAACGGTGTGGGAATACTTATAAGCATGCACCTTTTGCGGATCTTTACCCTTTGCAGGGGTCCTCAGATCGTTTGTACGCCAATAGATCGCATGTAATTACTTTGCATGCCTTTGACACGCATTTTTTTGCGCGCATGTTTTTAAACGCGAATATGTATTTAAAATGCATGCCAATAGCATGCATTATTTTTAGATTTAAAAACAAAGTATTCGTGGGGGGAGAATTCCGACCCCCCCAACTTACCTTAAATGCGTGGTATTGGCATGTGTTTTAAATACATATTCGAGGTAAAGACATGCGCTCAAAATATGCGTGGTAAAGGAATAACGAGGTAAAACCCTGTTGTAAAGGCCGTTTCCCCTCAGACTGAACACGTCTTAAAGAAGCTGATTTACCAACAAATAGTAGTGTCATTTTTGCTGTTGATTGCTTTCCTTGGTGTCTCTTTTGTGAGCAGATAGCTTTTTGAGCCTTTCCTTCGTCTGCCATACCTTTTAGAATATAACCTGAGAATACCTCAGCGTGCACAGCTTTCATTTAAGATTACAGTTACTACAACCTTCTCTCAGGCTCTGTACATCACAGGAATAAATTATCTCAGAGCTTTGTCCAACACCCATACTCTCTAACCACGCAAGATACCTGGGAATTATCCTAGACAAGAAACTCAACATGACCTCACATGAGAACGCAGTCAGCTCCTCATTCTCTCATTCTGCGCATCCTAAGGAAAATATTCAAATGGATCCCCTCAAACACCAGGAATCCGTCACTCAAGCACTAATCACTAGCAGACTAGACTTCGACAACGCTCTCTATGCCGGAATTTCAAGCAACCTCCTTCACCAACACCAGACCATTCAGAATGCCACAGCTAGACTCATCCTGGGTCTCCCACATCACACACAATCACACGACACCACTGGCTGCTGATACACAAACGCTGCCAATTCAAATTCCTCATGCATGCATACAAGGCACTGCACAGCCTAGGACCAGCATACCTTAACTGCCACCTTCACTTCCCCAACCCTCCAGACTCCTATGGTCAGCCTTACTCTCCCTCACAGCCACACCCTGTATCTGCAAAAGCAGAAAGGGCCTAACTTTCTCCTACATTGACCTACCTTCACATATCAGGGCCTCCTCCTCACTTGTTGAATTTTGCAAGAGGCTGAATACCTGGCTCTTCAACTAACTCAACTACCCCCAGCAGACGACCTCAACACCTGTTCCAGTGCCTGGATACCCTTCGGGTGATAAGTCGCTCTATACAAATCCATATAACATAACGTGTGTCTTCTGTGGCTACCAGCTGTTGGCTCTCGGTCAGGCCGCTCACCTCGTTCCTGATTGTTGGTGGTGTAAGCACATTCTTCCACAAAATCGGTTCCAGTTGGAATCCTATGGCCCGTAGGAGTTCCTTGTTAAATACCCTTTACACTAGGCCAACCTAGAAGTGTGTCAACTTCCTTGAATGATAAGTAATCTCTTTTTAAAATGTTGTTTCAGTTTTGATCCGAAGAGAGCGGTCCAGCAGCTGAGGGCCTGTGGTGTGTTGGAGACAATACGTATCAGTGCAGCCGGCTACCCGTCCAGGTACTAAAAACACCAGTAAACCAACTAATGTATTACTTAGGGTGTGTGTTTATTCCAGTGTTTTACACAGCACTGTGCAGGCTATTTTTGCATTCTTTCGATAAGGTCACACAAGTGGCTGAGAGTACGGGACAAATGCGCATGAGGCAGTTAGAAGTGCTGGGTAAACTGTCGCAAAAGACGCAGTGGGTTGTAAACGCTAAGGCGGTAGTTAGAAGCCCATGTGACCTCATGTACACCCATCTTTTTCAGTGAACCTCTTATATGAATAAAACCAGTGTCTGCAAAATACAGAGTATTTACAGATTCCTGGTGATATTTTCAAAGCAACATCTCCATTTTGGTCTGACTTCATTTTCAGGGAACCTTTAGATTACTGTCTTCACAAATGTCCGTTTTCTTGAGCTGCTACATGGCCACCTGTGGTATTTAGTCTTGTGCGTCTTTGTAACTTTCAGTAGATGTTACTGTTTTCACTTTCACCAAACATAGGCATTGGGCTGTTGATTAGTATTACAAAGACAAGGGGACAAGATCATTTGCTCCGGGAGACAAGAACTCTTGTCACTATAATGCTAAAGGTTTCAGATTGTATATGTGTGACATTTTCATAATTTCAGTGTAATTATGAGTGACATTTAACGACTATGCGTGGAAAATTCTTGCGAGCAAAATCGAGCCACAAATACGAGGGAAACATATGAATATCAAAAATTACACCCATTTGAGCAATGAAAAACTCTAAGAAGAAATACATTAAAACTGCTGCAAAGCTCCAGAAATGGAAGGGCACTGTGGAACCCGACTGTCCCAAACAGGATTTGAGAGGCTCCAGCCAGGATCGCAGGCAATCTTTCACTCTGCAGAATGCAGAAACGCAGCTCAGGACTTTCTGTGCTTTCATGATGAAATGCAAGGAGCAACCTCTTTTGTGAGATTCCTCAAGTGCATTGAGTGCATGGTCTTAAAATCCTGGGGCTCCTGTACAGTGGCTCTGGGAACACGCCTCATTTTAAATGTGTTTCTGAAATGAAAGTGAACATCATCAAGATTCCAACAAATAAAAACATAACAACCCAAAGCAAAACTGAAACAGACTTTCCGGACATGTAAACCCTAACTGGAGTCATGATACCAGTACAATGCATGAACGTAAGTAAAATAATGCTGCAAGTGCTTCCTGTGCGATGTGTGAAAATATTAAAGAGCAGCACTTTCGATTAACTACCGGTTAACTTCACCTTAAAAAACTGTTTAGTAAGAACTCCCGGTGCTTCAGCAGTATCTTTGTGTTAGAAAACGAGGCAGCATCTGTGAGGCCTGCACACATAACATGACTACAGTTGTCCTTCACTGGGAACTAAACACCCAATTGTAGCTCCTGACTCTCAGAGGGTAGCGTTGCAGAGCAGTCTGAGGCTTACTCAAGGGAGGTGGTGTGGGCTAGTAATCGCCATTTGCAGGTACGCATAAATACCACTCAATTGATGTCCAGTCTGTATTTTGCTTACTAAAAGTAAGAGTACATTTATTAAACATTCAAACAACTCAATACTATACACCTATTTACAAATATACATAAGCTGTTGGAATTACTTTGTGACATTCCGTAACATCTCCACCCCTCCCGCAGGGGAGGTGGGGTCTAGTACCACCACTCCCATGTATGCACATCATCTTGCCCCAAATGCAGTGAGTTGGACATAACCTGGAGCGAGGGCCCTGTGTACCGGCACCATCCCAGTGGCGCCCCACCCCATTACCTCAACAAGCATTTAAAATAAGTAACCCTTTTTTGGTGACATACAACCCTGACGGAGCATTTCCTACTGACCATAAAGTATGCACCTCTATACCTTAAGGGCTAGCAGTCTGGGTTCTTCACCTAAGCGCAGCAGCAAGAATACATGTTTACGCACACTTGTGAATGACAGTACTCAGCACATTTGGGTATCATTATAATGCTTTGCAATTACAGCCCCTAAAGGCATCACAGATGAAATCACAGAATTACGCCTACACAGCCAGACACCCTAGCAGGAATGTCTGACAACATAACCCACTTTGCTTATGACATCGCCTTACACCATTACTTCACATTGCACACATGACCTTCAGTTTCTCTAAAAGAAATAACATTAGTAAAAGCATTTCTAGTCCAATTACATCTCTTGGCCTCTAGGGAATACTCTTCTCCAGACATCCTCAATTCTGCACTTCACTCCTTGATGCAATTATCAAAACCCCCTCAGCTGAAGAACAAAAGTTACAGCCTAGCAGGTGTTATATGCTGGCTGAGCCCTTGAGGGGTTATTCCTTTCAAATCCCCAGGACACCTAGGGTGACTTTTCTCTTCATGCTGGAGAGAGGAGACTGCGCTTCTCCAGCAACTCCCCCCAGCACCTTTTCACCACTGAGTGTAAACCCCCTCCTTGGGGGTCCATCAAGCACCACAACGGCAGACTTACAAATGCCTGGCAAGGCATTATGGGGCGATTGTGCTCCTGTTACTGAATATTTTATTAGCAGCTCTCCCGCTGTGCTGGGGAGAGCCATGATGCCGCCGCCGGCCTCCCGCCTCCTCTGCCCGCGTCTGTGGGGGCCCGGTCCCACCCGGACCCCCAGGTGAGAATAACTGCTCGAGGGAGCCCACCCCCTGCCGTTAGTCAACTTTTCGGGGGCCCGGAACGGGCCCCGCGGTGTCCCCACTCTTCTTCCGGGTGTCCCGGTCCCACCCAGGACCCCCGCTTGCCTTCTTGCTGCAGAGCAGCCTGGGGATCCCACCCCCGGCTCCCCCTGCCGACCCCCCACGCGGCCAGCACTCTTGTGTGCTGCTGCAGGAGCCAGCGAGGATCTTCTGGTCTGTCGCTCCAGCGGGCAGACGAATCTCCATCCGCCGGTCCAGCAGGACTGTGGGGGAGTGCGGCGGCTTTCCCCCGGCTTCCTCCCACTCTTCCGGCCCGGGGATGGGGTCCCGGGGTCCCGGGCCCCCGGACTTCTTCGGGGGGAGTGACTGTGCCCCCCCTTCACTTGCGTCGGGGGCCAGGGTGGGCTCCTGGCACCCCGTGGGGCCATTTTCATGGGGAGCGCGATGGCGCTCCCCGGCTTTCCTCCTCGCGGGGGGCACGACGGTGCTCCCCCGCCTCCGCCTTCGGTGGGGGCCAGTGTGGGCTCCTGGCCCCCCTGCCCCGTCTTTACTTCTCCTTGGGGGCAGCCCCCGGGACCTGACCCACCCCGGGGCATCTCTGAGACCGGCAACAGAGCCCTACACGCTTCGTCGTCGGTCTTCTTAGGGGTCAAAGTTAGCCTACCTTCCTGGGGCCTTATCTCAACCCCTGGGGGTCCGATCTGCCCCATTTATGCGTCTTCTTGCTCCTGGTGACGTTCCCCAGCCACTGAGAGCACTCTCCTTCACCCTCCGGGTCTCCAAGAGGGTGTTTTCTGCAGGGAGCGGTCTTCACTGGCTCCCTGCGCCTCTCTTCTCTCTGCACACCGGTCCTGGGCTCTTCTTTTGGCGCTGTTAGGGGCCTGGGGGGTAGTCAAGGGGGTCCTCCTTCCAACTGCCCATTGCCAGGCTCCAGCACCTTCTGCCTCAGCAGACACCATCCCAGAGAGAGCTTCTCTTCCTGTGCAAGTTCTTTTAAGATTTTGCGTAGGGGGCTGGCAGGAAGTCTCTGTTGGCCCTATCCCTCAGCGACACATCACTTCCCTGCCCCTGCTCCCTCCTTTTTGTCCAGCCTCTGGGTTTATTCAAAATGGTGTCGTCCAGTGTCTCTGGCCACATGGCCTCTGAAACCCAACTCCTTCCCCCCTCACTGCCTTCCCTCCTTGCTGCAGCTTGGTGCCTGGCACCATGTGACAGCTGCTAATGGATGAGCCTGTCGCCCCACCCATCTTCTCTTAATGGATAGGAGGCCTTAGCTTGTGGAAGAAAGGTTATCAATCCATCCAGCTGAGGTCAACCCTCAGCCTGGGTCTGGTCATGGCTGGCTCAGAGAAATATAGCAGTTCTGTATCACCCAAAAGCAGTACAAATATGACTTTGGACTCTGCAGAATACTTCTTTTCACATCCGCTACAGTGGACTTTAGTGCGTGTCTGGAATCTGTAGGCCTTATGGAAGTTACCCTAGCCCATGTGTTCCACCTCCCCATAAGGGAATAATGAAGTGAAAATCACAGTAAAAGACACTGACTTTCCCTGGCATGTTTCCTTCCAGTGTATAAAGCCTATTCCATGTCACAACCCAATTCTGCATAAGCACTGCCACACCATTCACTCTGAAGCTTCTTCTGGACTGCGCATGCTAGGAATCTCCCCTGCGCAGCCCCTACACATGTGCACACGCATGTACACATGTGTCTGCATGTAACCAGCGTGGTGTCTGACTCCAGCTGCTGCGTAGTGGCCTGGACATGACAGGGGAACACCAGTAAAATCCCATGCAGTCTCTTACATCCAGAGTTCACTGTGGGTGAGTCCCAGTTTATGAGGCTCCCCCACAGTAAAAGCTCAACAATTAGGTGCTCAAAAAGCGAAAAATCCTGGTGGCCCATAGTGTCAGAACCACCTTCTAACACTTGGTGTTTTTAGAAATTATTTGAGGCAGAAACACTTAGTGGTTTCTTAACAGGTGGTCATTGTATTACACACTGGCTCGCTGATGAGCATTCTGAGGGATAACAGCTTACATCGACAGCACGCATATTACAAATCCAAGCATTTGCTCACCAGCAACGACATGCAGTGCTCCTTGTCGGCACTGCTCTGACATATGGTTGGTACTTGCAGAGTAACCGGATGGCCAATGTAAGAGACATCCCGGCCTGCATGTGCGGACCACCCCACAAAACAACAGATGGCACCTGACACCATAGAAGCTGGGTCTAACGGGCTAGCAGTTTGTTTATTAGTGACACCACTGGTCACTGGGTCCATGTGGCCTGGGGAGGCTGGGCATTGCAGCACGGGACCGGAGGAAGTAGGATCTTTTGAGATCCTGGTTTCAAGATCCTGCTGCTCTTGCAACGATGACTGTGCAACCACCTCCCATCTCCCAGTGGTCGCGCAGCACATGTTGAGCTGAGGCATCAATCTGGTGGCTCAGCGATGCGCCTACGGCAAAAAAACTTAACTGCTGCTTGCCGTGTCCTGCCCGATACCGCCTCACTCAATGAGTTTGGCAAATGGATACAATCACACTATGACGTGTGTCTGATTATTGTTGCAACTTGCAGTCACATGATGCCGTCTCTGTCGACCCGGACTGAGTGAGTCACAGCAGCAAGCAGATGCGATCAGTATGCACTGCAGCAGCCAGCAAACTTTTCAACTGTTAGTGTCAGCCAGGCCGCACTCCACAAGTGCAGTCAGTACAGCGCTTCACTTTGCCAGACTTGCAGCGCTTGGTCCACGTTGCTTGCTTAAAAGTGTTTCTTAGAGGGCGGCGCTGTCATCTCGCTAGTCTGCCTTAGCGTCGGGTGTTTTCAGGAGGCGCTATAAATGCCTGACTAAACATTTTAGTGCTGTGATGTGGCCCGCCACACTAAAATGTGTTATTCTAACGCTTGATGCGTGGTACTTGGCAGGGCTGATAATGTCCAGTTTGTGTGTAGTGCAGAATATTAAAGCTGGTCTTATGTCTCAATGGACTAATGCATCTGTTCCAGTGATCTGTGTTTTTCCTCATGGTCGCAGGTTCAAACCCTGGCTGGGTCCACTGAACCTGTCATCCTTCCAGCATAGATAAAATGAGTACCACCGAGTTGGATAGCAATACAAATCTGCTTTTTCTTCATCAAGAAGACCATGGGTGAACATGCACTTACAAATGCTCATCTATACCTGGGAGGAGATGTGGACTAGTGTATTAATTCGTGACTTTACAATCTTGGGCTCTAAACGTGGGTCTAACTGTGTGATTCTGGGCAAAATATGTCATGTCAAGTGTCTTAAACTGTATTCATATGTAATATAAAATGTGGTGTCTGGTCTATCCCAATGCCAAGTTCCACCTATGCCCCTCCCCAGCCTGGAATCACTCCCTGATCCTGTAATAGTCTCTCAATTAGAACCCACATGCGTACGGTTCTAGGGCCAGCACCACATCATATCACCCTCATTAGATGCTACTCCTGAAATGTGCCGGAGGTACTCACATTACTGAAATAGAATAACTAAATAATTAATTGGCGTAGACATTACTTTGACATTATTTCAGATTAGTGTCATAAACCACAAAAGAAAATAGCTGAGGATTAGGGAGCTGTGATCTCAGGAAGCCAAAGCAATCAAGGGGCGCGGGCTACGATCCTGTGCAACGCAGATGGATTAAGGGGAGTGTGATCCTGTGGGAATTAAACGGATTAAAGAGGTGATCTGTGATCCTATGGCAAAGTAACAAGGTATTTTGCAGGTGGGTTCTAAACCTGCAGGAAGAACATTGGAAAAATTAGTGTCATCTATGAATATCTTGGCAGACTAGCATTTAAGATAATGTCCTGTTGAAACTTGGATTAAAAGGATGTATGGCAAAGCTTCAGTTCACACTGCTCAAGTGCACGGTGTTTTGTAGCACAAAACTCTCGGATACACTGTTTTTCCCAGGACCACACATTTTGTTTAGATGGATGCTGGGATTAGGGCTCCGGTCGCCTGGTTTCACGATCAACAGTTTATCTGCTGGCCCTGTGCCCACTATGGCTCGTTTGCTCTGTCAGGGACCAGTAGCCACAATAGTCTACGGTGGGCTACGCTCTGAAGGGGCTGTATTAATACACATGTGCTATTTGCCTGTTTTCATGGCAGACTCCTGCTTCTGTGATGCTGATGGATGGACTGCAGTGCATTAGTCCTGTGTCGGTGACCCATTTCCTCTTCTCTAGCTCTAGGGGAGGGGGTGTGACATGAAGTGACAGCCAGACAGCCTCGGAGATAGCAAGTCCTGCGCTCGAGGGCTCTTCCATAATTAATGTGGCAATTTGCTGGCCCAGGGTGGCTGAGTAAAGTTCAATGAACGCCTGTCCTGCAGGCTTCAATAATTGAAGGTGTCTGAAGTTGCTCAGCACCATGCGTTGTGACACAGGACCACTTAGATTCCTGGGATCACACCTGCTCGGTAAAGCAGCCTTCTTCAGCCGTGTCAGTGAAAGCATGGTGGCTCTGCTCATACATCACTGACTGTTAGCATTCCAAAAGAGGATGTATTGAGTGATTGCACAGGGCAGGCAGCGTCTTTATCAGCCTGGAATAATCAACAGTATTGAAGGTGAACGTCTGTAAAAGCATCTGTTTTGTGCATCGGAATTTATTGCCAATACCAGCTCTTAGAAGAGTGTGATGTATGTCAATTATCCTGTACCTGTTGCATGCTGTAAAATAAAGAGTGCATGTAGCTCTTAGAAGGTCACAGGAATGAACATCATTACCAGAGGTTGGTTACATGGGCAAACCCACTTCAGGAAGGTACTTTTCAGCGGATACCTGCAGCACGGTGCCTGGAAACCCTCTAGGATGATAAGCGGCGCTATACAAGTACGTCTTGATTGACTGACTGACCTTTTGAGTGACGGAAGGAAGCCTCAGCTTAGCGTGCAGTGAAATGTTAAGGCCTGTACTTTTACTTCGGATTTGGGTGACGGTCCTTGCACATGGGAGGTGTTACCCTCTTTTAGAGATTTTAGTGTTCTCTCTTTTGCATTCCTTGAGTTTTTAACTGTCCTCATACCACATTTGGTATTTGCGATTCGTTAGCTACTTTCATGAAGCCCAATTCTGGTTTGATAAGCAATAAACACACAAAAGGGGATGGGGGAATGAATGCTTGCAAATTGGCTACGCCACTGGCACTCGCTTGGGTAATATTCCAACCCATTGTTTTTGCACACTGTGCCACTCTAGATAGAGGGCCTCTTTATGTAAATTGTTGCTGACCCTGCTCCAGATGGCATCATATCATCCCATGGCTACCTTCGGAAGGGAACACAAACACCCCGACATTGTCAAGGCATAAAAGCGAAACGGCAAGTCAATAGCATATACTGGGATTGTAAACATCCAGGAGCAACCTCAAGTACATGCTAAAATGTCTGATTGTCTATTTGTCCAGTGACACTGGGCAGAGCTATTTCCTGTGCAGTTCCAGAAATGAAGAATAATTCTTTTGTTGCCTTTATGAAATATTCATTCCTGGTACCCGTTCTTCCATTCCACCACATGTCCACTTTTTGATCATGATGCAGGAACAACTGTTACAGCCACTGTTCAGCTTTCCTAAGTGACACTTGGCCTATTGTTCACCATTTCCTGTCATCACATGCTATGTGGCACCATCCTCCCAAGGTTCTTCAGGCTTCTGTTGGCCTTGAGGGTGCAGCCTGTTATCTCTTCAAGATTATATTTTGGCAAGGAGAGGTACTATGTTGGTCCATATGTTGCTCGCGGTATATTGACAGGTGGCAATGATGTTAGAACCCTGATTCATTGTGATCCGGTTGTATCCTTTTGCACCATCAACGATAGTAACTTGCTTCATACTTTAGGTGTGGTTAACTTCACAGGTTATATCCTAGAATGGCTTGCATACTTTTTGGGTCACAAACTTCTTTCACTCAATTAATTTCACTCTCACTTTTATCCTCTCATGGTTTTTCCCAGTAGCCTGTGTGAAGGAATCTTGATTGTTACTGTAGGGCAAAGAGCAACAGTCTTGATGTGAACTGTGGCTTTACTCCCACCAAGCTAGGATAATAAAATTCTTAGTAGGTGAGATGCTTTATTTAACTCACCTATGGTAGCTGGCACAAGTTGCAAAGCCATCTGTAAAGAAAAATGTTATCAATATATGTTCAATGACACCAAAGCAGCATCAAGAGCAAGAGATAAACCAAATTCAGAAAGAGGAAAGTTAAGAGTAAATGAAAACAAAAATAAAGAAAACCAGACTTTCCCTGGCCAACTGGCTTTAAAGCATGGTTGGATACAAGTTGATGGTTCACCCAAGCCAAAATTTATAGATAAGTGGAATCTAGACAACCTTCACGGCTGACTGACAACTGAGCATATTGAGGTGGGAATTGGTGGTTCATCACTGCAAGCTTTTTACCTTCGGGCTTCAGTGGGGTACGGCTGAACGCTGTAGCCAAGCAGGTCTCCTGAAGATCAGATATTTTTTTTATGACCATAATATTCAGAGAATGACAAGTGATAATATATATATAGAGAGAGGTCGCTGGATTCTTGGATACCAGACCATGTGTTCATGTTGAAGCTGGGCTCCCCACAACGCCAGTTCATGGCAACACCAAAATGCCCAGCTACATGATATTTCTGGGATTACTCTCCTGTAGCTCCAAATCCAACAGCCACTGAGGAGAGGTTTGACATGGTCAGGGTGACGAATTGCATATGTACTTTGGATTTTTGTTGTTTGGTATTGTTTTGGTTTAGATAAATATTACTTATTTTTCTAAACTGGTGTGGTGTCCATTTGTAGTGTTTTTACTGTATTACTGTATGTGTTCACAAATGCCTCTAAAATAATCCTGTCTGCTCGTACCAAGCTACCGGGGTGGTGAGCAAGGGTTATTTTAGAAGTGTATCCCCCTTACCCTGACTAGAAGCACGGGTACCTATTTGGACAAGAGTACCTACCTCTGGCAACTAGAGACCCCTATTTCTAACACTATACATCTGTGATTTAAAACTTGGCTGTTCGTTGCCAAGTTACAGATTACATTGAACCCATTTAGCATATCTCCTATTGCAAAAGGAATTACTCTCCCAGAATGCTTCCTGAAATTCGCTCAAATAATTTTCTCTCAGATTTACAGGTCTAGGATAAGGTATAGGTTTGTCTGTTTTGGAATCTCCCTTTTAAAAGATGTTCTTCAGCTGGCCATCTGCAGCACTGTTATTTATACTGTCCTCTAGAACCTGGATTTCAGGTGAATACCTCTAATTGCGGATTCTTCACCTCTTGAATCTCCCCAAGTGTGCCGGCACAAAGCCTAGCCCTACTTAGAGTGATCACATGCGACTGGGCTGTGATAGCATTATAAGCCGCGTATCTTTGACCTACCTCTCAGCCAAGTCTGAGTGGTACACAGTATTACTCTCAAGTTAGTTGGATACTTTTTTTGCAGTTTCTTTTAGGCATCAAAGACAAGGGCAAAAGCAGGATTTCTAGATAAGCTCTGAAAAGGAGAGAATTGAGACGAGAAGCTACAGGGTGTGTACTGAATACTGATTTAGCGAGAAAGACATTGCTACATTAGTATAAGAATAGAGTATGTTATGCCAAGGGACCAGGAAAGGTTACTTATAGAAAGTCAATGTACCGAGCAGCGTCATCAATAAGTTGTTTTTGTCTGTTTCTGTTAGGAAAATGTGCCTGTTAATATATATAAATAACCCTTTGAACTGTTTTAAAAATTGGAATATGTAATTTGCACTATTTGTCGACCAGCCCCTGAATACTGATTGTAACATTTTAAATTCTTAATATATTTTGTATGGTTTCTTTTATATTTGTGGATGATATAAGTCACTTTTATGTATATGATCGTAGTCTCTTTAATGAATTTGACCATAAATCTGAATAAAGATTTTTGATAGATTCAATAAGTAGTTTTTCCACAGCATGAATCTGATGGAGAAAAGCTAAAGAAATTGTGAAAGGCCAAACAGAATGCTACCTGGCTCTTATTGGCTTTTTAAATGATTCATGCATTATTAATTCTTAACATTTGGGTTTGCAATTTCGAAACCAAAAGTGGCACATTTATTTTCAAAGACGGAATGTCAAGAAAATGTCATGTTCAAGCAGAGACCCAAATATACTGTTTGCCCGTCACTATTATATTAATGACATAACAGTATCAAAATTTTATGCTCATGATTTTGTGTAGACGCGAAATTGTCATGAAACATAAAAACTAAGGAACCTGAGAATTATTTTTGATGCTGAGCTCTGTTTCACTCTTCAAGTCAATGCAGTGATCCGAAGGTTTAATATGGAACTCTCACAAAGCATTGGGGTAAAAATTACTATTCCAACTCCAGAGAGTGCAACAGTAGGGAAAGCGCTGGATAGTGTAGGGGCCTCTTGCAAATTCTACTGCCCAGATGTCGTGAGAGTGCTGGTCATGGGACTTCTAGCCACATGCATTGTCATCTTGTCTGAACTTCCAAAGAACTCCTAGACATGACCCCGGGTTATAAGACCAGACCTCCAGAAAGTGCCTGACCCTTTGCAGACTTGACCACACCAAACCAGCACTGAAAGAGCCTTACTGACATCCTTGTGATTTCACCACCGGGTCCTTTATACTGGCCTCAAACTTTGCTTGGCAAAAGGCCCAAAGTATTTATAATCTTTGGTTCCCACTATTCAACAAGGCTGCACACCTCATCACCCAATCATCTTTCCATTGACTTCAATATGGAGGCTGATCCCTGGGAACCCCGAGCAACAGGATATGGAGCGGTCTGAATTCAAACTACTAAACAACATTCCATTCATACACAAAATATTTTAACCTTGTTCACAGCTGAAGGTCTTATTTATAGTTAGGTGGATATTGGACCTCCCCAAAAAAGTGGTAAAGTGGTGGTTGTCTCATCGGCTGTATTACAAGTCCTTAATGCCCATGGCACAACAATTCCTTTGTGTTTTTCTCCCCCATGCCCAAAATAAGACTTCTCTGTAGCAACGGGGCCATG
Organism: Lissotriton vulgaris; assembly: GCF_964263255.1. Lineage (NCBI taxonomy): Eukaryota > Metazoa > Chordata > Amphibia > Caudata > Salamandridae > Lissotriton > Lissotriton vulgaris. The sequence continues at coordinate 252,581,021 of NC_141689.1, read as the reverse complement.
ACTGTAGAGCACTAGACAAGGTATACCTTCTCCGATGAGACTGTAGTGACCCTATATAGCATCCAATACTTCTGAGTCTACCTTCTCTAGACTCTCAGAACCACTAAGCGGTGGCACTCTCTGCCGTTACGCTCGAAGACTTGTACCTCTCTTTCTTCCTTCAGGAAAAATCTTAAAACGTGGCTTTTTAATAACTTCTTTTTCATTTTATTCACATTTTTTTCCAAGTGTCTGGATAGTGCCAAGACGCCCTCGGGCATTTGTGCGCTTTATACATTTTATTTTCATTTCATTTCTTAGGTAGCCCAGAAGAGACATAAAGAGGTCTATACAACTGTCTATTGAAAATATATCTTCTCCTTCAGTAAAAAAGAACAGCTTAGTTTGTACTTTGTTTCAAGAGAATCAAAGTGCATTTGGCTTATATCGATCTACTGTATGCAGTCGCTACCGTGAGTGATAGATGATTTGCAATAGATCAGAGGAATCCATTACATCGTATTCTTGCAGCGCGCGAGGGGCGTGGCTGCCTATATGGGTTTTGCTGCTTTATTATGGTGGTAAAAATCAAGAGTTAATAGCCTTATTTACCCCCTGTGCAATGGTTTGTAACTCCTGTGTTTCAACCAATCAAACTGCTGCTGCTTTTAATGTAAGAATGTTCTTGCATGGTTTGTTTTTATCTTTCATCATTTATTCACAAGCTGCAATAAAGATGACATCAAAGATACATGAGGCCCGAATCAGAAATAAAGTCGGAAATCTATGCTGGAGAGGTGTGGCGCAGCGGCCAGAGTGACTGACTCCGGCGCATAAGGTTCACGGTTCGGTCCCTGGCGCCAGCGGCAGCTCAGATCAGCCTCATGTGACTCTGGTCAATAGCTCCCTTAATCTCCCCAGTGGCCCCCAGTGCCTTGAAACCTTAACGGGTGATATGCTTGCGCTTTACAAATAGGAATTATTGCTATTTTATTATAATGCATCGTGGGTTTCATCCTATGATTTGCATATATTGATAACACGTAGGGAATTCACTAATAACCCCTAACATGTCAATAGGCCTACATGTAAATGGAACAGAAAGTAAATTTTGCATTTCCAGGAGTACTCCGCCAGTCCGACTGCACTGTACTTACTTCTGCATGTTTTCGGTATCGTAGACAATCCAGAGCTGCAAGTTTTACGGACATGTTAATGAGCAAGTTTTAATTTTTTTTTCTTTTCTAAAAATAATTTTCTAGAAGGCAAAAGTTTAACCACTTATATTGCACACTCATTAAAAATGGGGAATTAAGGTTTTTTTCACACCTAATTTGCTAATCCAGCTCATTGGGCACTAAATGCAATTGTGAAAATGATGTGTGGAAAGATCATTAGGAATACTTGTGACTATTATCAAAGTTACAGCTCTTTCGGTGTGCTCCATCCCTCAATGGCCACCATCTTGCTCTTTCTACTCTAACCCTTAAAATAAGTCTGCATTAAAATGTGCCCTCTTTGTCTTATGTATAACCTAAAATTCGACTTTTGAGCCCCTGTGTTTTGTGAGTCATGTTAATATTCTCCAAACTTGGAGGTAATAAATTAAGTGATGCCACTTCCTTTGATATCATTATCATTAAACAGCGTGCCCCATCACTCCTAGTGCCACTTTGATTAGGGCGAAATGATCAATTGACGTCAAATGAATTTACCGCAAGAACCATGGGCAGTGGGTAAGCTTGACTCAGAGAAACTTATTTGCCCTTCTGGACAGACATCCAGAACCAGGAAAGGCAAAAGAATCAGTGGACCAGTAATATATATGCACTTACAAACTACCACATATCAGATGTGTTCAGCATAACCAATTTCAGACTATGATGGGTGCCATGGAACTCTGAGGGAGCTGGTTATCCTAGTAACAAGTATCCTCTGCTGCCTCTGGAAACACAATGAGTAATGAGTAAATTCATATGGTAGTGGAAGAAGACAGGTAAGTCAGCAGCCACAGCTTGGCCAGGGTGTCTGTCTTTTCTGTACAGGTTTCTTTGTAAAGCACAAAGGCAGGCTTTCTCTTATGTTCCAGGTGCAATATTCAATTGAGACCTTTAAAGTAATTTGTCAGGTTTCATATTGAAACCCAAACAAAGCAAACCATACTTACAACCATTAGTGGTGTAACAGATAGCCAATCTTATCATAGTTCATAATATATCATCAGCAGTTTGAATTTCATTAAAATAACTTGTTTTCATAGCTTGCATAATCCCACCAGGCTATCCAAGTGCTGCACTACTGTGCTTTTATTGCTCAACATAACAGTGATTATTTTTACAAGTCTCTGAATGATGAAAGGCTGAGTTGGCCCTTCGGATGTAGGCCCAGCAACATGCAATATTCGGAGGAACAGAGAACAAGGCAACGCAGAATTACTATCGTGTTTAGGTACTTTTAGGAAAATACATATTCCAGCTTTATAATTTACACATCATTAATTAAATATGGAAGGTGTTATGTGTGTCTGTTGTGGGGCAGGATAGCATCACTCAACGGGGACCTACTTAGGATGCTGGTGTAGTCAAAGACTAGTTTTGTGGGGGCTGCAGTGCCCTGCTGTGAGCAGTCCCCTACTTAAAAAACGTTCCTTTTCATAGTTTTAATGCATAAATATTTATTTTGCTCTGTGCTTGAAATTGAAATCCCAGAGTACCTGTTTGCCTCTGAGAAGCTAAGGTAGTCTCAATCTGAAAATATTGCATCCCTAGTGAGAAGTACAATACTCTCTCTTTCAAATTACAGAGATGCAGGTACTCAGCGCCTGACACTATATGTCCTTTTGAAGCACTATCTTTAATTGTACACATCCTCCCGTGACCCAAGTTCACTTGGATGTAGAATTGTAAGTTTAGCCCTTAATGGGTATCAAAGGCAGTTCCCCAAAGGGGTGGTTTGTGTGTGTTTGTATAAATGCGAAAAAATAATATTCCTCATTAATTTGTTCTGCTCATTCTTTGTGACTTTTTTACCTCTGTTATTCTCCTCTTCTTAATTTAATCTCTAACGCTTACATATACAATAATTGAATCCGTGCCGCTCGAGTTGAGGAGTTGTTGAGGAGGTTGTTCTGCTGTATTGCTCGCCACAGGAGTGGCTGGGAGCCAACGCCCATTTGGGGGAAAGACATCTGCAAAGTCCGGCCGCAGCGGAGGTGAGAGGCGCAGGCGAGCGGGACTGCGAGGACCAGCATTCCATCTGTCATCACCAGCTGGTTCCTCTTCCCGCCACGCCGCGCCCCCTCCCAGTGCCACGCCCCCCTGCCTGGGAGAGTTCTTTACTCCTCGCGGCCCCCGCTTCGCGGGAGCCGCTCGAGTTGAGGAGTTGTTGAGGAGGTTGTTCTGCTGTATTGCTCGCCACAGGAGTGGCTGGGAGCCAACGCCCATTTGGGGGAAAGTCATCTGCAAAGTCCGGCAAGAAGCGGAGGTGAGAGGCGCAGGCGAGCGGGACTGCGAGGACCAGCATTCCATCTGTCATCACCAGCTGGTTCCTCTTCCCGCCGCGCCGCGCCCCCTCCCAGTGCCACGCCCCCCTGCCTGGGAGAGTTCTTTACTCCTCGCGGCCCCCGCTTCGCGGGAGCCGCTCGAGTTGAGGAGTTGTTGAGGAGGTTGTTCTGCTGTATTGCTCGCCACAGGAGTGGCTGGGAGCCAACGCCCATTTGGGGGAAAGTCATCTGCAAAGTCCGGCCCCAGCGGAGGTGAGAGGCGCAGGCGAGCGGGACTGCGAGGACCAGCATTCCATCTGTCATCACCAGCTGGTTCCTCTTCCCGCCGCGCCGCGCCCCCTCCCAGTGCCACGCCCCCCTGCCTGGGAGAGTTCTTTACTCCTCGCGGCCCCCGCTTCGCGAGAGCCGCTCGAGTTGAGGAGTTGTTGAGGAGGTTGTTCTGCTGTATTGCTCGCCACAGGAGTGGCTGGGAGCCAACGCCCATTTGGGGGAAAGACATCTGCAAAGTCCGGCCGCAGCGGAGGTGAGAGGCGCAGGCGAGCGGGACTGCGAGGACCAGCATTCCATCTGTCATCACCAGCTGGTTCCTCTTCCCGCCGCGCCGCGCCCCCTCCCAGTGCCACGCCCCATTGTCATACTTAGGAGAACCCGCTCACGCGCATCGCGGGACGCGCGGGGCGGTCACCGGGGCGAAGACCGGGCAAAGAGCGGGCCGTTTGAGGCCGTTCGAGGACTGAGCGGACTGGACTGGCCCATCCTCTTTCGCCCCGCATAGCATCTTAAACCCCAATCCAGGACTACAAACCACTGCGACCCCTTCTCCCTCCCACTCCTAGTGTTACTACTTTTCTCCTTTCCCTTAAGGCATGAGTTCCAGGATGACTAGGAGCAAAGCCTCCAAAAGTGGCCATCCGATTAGTGGCCCCATGGATGACTTTATTACCCGCACCAACTTCGCTATAGATCAGGAAATATCGAAACTTCACGCCCGGGTATCCCTAGAGCTGGGCGCTGCTAGAAGGCTGTCGGAAATTATTGCTACTTCCAAAAAGTCTTCCCTAGGCCCCATAGCTGCAGCTATTACCCCAGAGCGAACTACCATTCCCAGATGTGTAGTCACACAGGTCGAGGTCCATCCGACCCCGCCCCCTCCGACTCCTATTCCACCCCCCGCCCAATTACCTAAACCAAACGAAGTGAGTGTACCCGCCACTTCTTGCACTCAGAATGCAAGCGCTAAATTTCCATCTCCGGTGACATTTAATGCCCCTGGCGCAATCTTACCTAAACGGAAACATCGTTCTCGTTCCGCTTATTCGCGGAAGAAGGCGAAGATTGCGGTCTCACATGATTTAGTAAGACTAGATGGCGTAGCCAGCACCACTCAAGGTGTACAGGTCCCTGTGGTACAGCCCGTAATGGAGGGGGGGGGGGTTAATTACCAAGTCAGCCACTGAGCAGGCCAACTTGATTTCTGAAGATGAGGGCCCGCGGGTGGATGGTTTGGCCAATAACGATAGAGAATTCATTGATCTAGTGTGGGAAACTTTAAAAAAACTCCTCTCCCCTCTAGACCTCAGACTCTCACGGATCGAAAATAATTTACTCGAAATGGAAAAGAGCATTATTGCTCTTGCCACTCTCGGCCTGAGAAGTCTTGAGAATAAGGATGTTCCAGGCACTAACATAGCACCTTTAGTATCAACACCACAAGCCCCTCAACCTCTCCCTATAATCCCTACCACTCGCCCGGTCCCCAAACCAAGGACAGTGCCTGTGGATCAAATTTAAACTGGTACAAACCCCAAGGCCTCTAAACGCCCCCCTTCACACCACCCTGCAAATCCCAAACCTGGAGCCACCCCCAAAAATCATCCTGGCGACAAGGGCTACCAGCCTACTCAGGATCCCCCAGTCAAGAGCAACTTTAGAGGGGGCTACATTGACCTCCCACCGGAGGCCAATGATTTTGTGGTTGTCCTGACGGGTGTTCCTCAGATTGGTAACGACCAATATGAGAATCATTGGTCCTTGAAAAATAAAATAATGCATTGGCTTAATGTCAATAGACCAATTCCCAATGGCCATAGAAGTAGAGTCTTGATGGTACGTAGAACTCCATGGGTGGGTCCAACGAGAAAGAGCAACCCTGGGGATTGTATAGTTGTAACATTTGACGACCCTCACGCAGCGCAGCATATATGCTCGTGGCCCTGTAGTGAAGGATCTTCTGTCATCCCCAGGCCATTGTCCTTTTTCTATCCTCCACGCCCTACATATAATCAATTAAACAACTGGTCACTTGTTAACCACCAAGCTAGGAGAAGCCGCCCTAACAATCGTGTGGATCCCTACTCAAACTGGAACGGTTTCCCTACTTCAAACAGATTTGGAGGCCTGGAGGAAGTAGACTGACTCCCCAGGGACCTGGAAGCTGAAGGCCCCCCTGTTTTTCCTTGTAGTGGTAGGGATCCCCTAGTCATCGACCTCCCTTCTGACCTGGCCAGAACATCAAGCAGCCCATCTCGGGAGGGTGGGCCGATGACTATGAGCAAGGTTGTTCCAGTCGATCTGACTCCAGGTGATTTTTGCCCAGGTGGTAGGGAGGTCCAGTTGGTTCCCCCACATACTTCACCTATGCCTCCAACCCAAGCCATGCTAGCGCTAAACTATGCGTTGGAGGATACTATGACCTCCAACATCCTTCAAAACGAGCCCCTAGATAGTTTTCCTTCAGAGGCTGTGTTTTCCACATTCGAACCTGCCCACTCCGCTGTTTATTCTCCTATAGAGGCGCCACTGCTAAAGATTGTAAGCTGGAACGTGGCAGGGCTTGTCCGCAACCTCGATAACCCAGAATGGAATGCGTTTCTTGAGCCTTACAACATCTGTATCCTGCAAGAAACATGGACTCAGGAACCAAAACATAGGGTAGGCTTCGCAACCTACTTTGTTCCAGCTCTTCAGCAAAGTGGATCCAAGGGCCGACCATCGGGAGGCCTTTTAATATGGGTCAGTATTGCTTTGGGCCTGAAAGTAAGTTCTAGGCCCACTAAATCTTCTGACCTACAGAGAATCTCAATCCACTGCGAAGGTGGGAGGACACTAGAGGTTTTTAACCTCTACCTGAGAGGCGCTAGGAATGGGTCATCAAACCTACCATCGACAGGCCTAAGTAACGACCTGGCTGTTTGCAAAATTGACTCCTATGTTCTCCTTGCAGGCGATTTCAACTGCTGTTTCGAACCATTGGCAAAGGAGGACATTTTGGAATCTTTCGATGGGGACTCAAAAAGAGGAATTCCGATATTGACTCTCGATCCAATCCCAAAATGGACGCAAAGTGCGATAGACATAAATGCACTTTGCATGGAGCACAATTTGCGTTCGACGAATGGTCGTTCCAAATCGGATCCTGAAGGCGCCCATACTTATAACAGGACGGGCCACACCTCCAGAATTGATTTCATCATGTTGAATTACAATCTTTGGCCTCTCCATAAAGACATGGAGGTTATTGTTTCTACTGACAGCGACCATAACCCCCTCTCTTTAACCCTTACTTCCCCGTGGCAGACAAAGAAACAGGATAAGCCCCTTCATATCTGGAAATCATCTTATAATGTTGCACCGACAAACTGTAGCAGGCGCTTGAAGTGGGCTAAAGTCAAAGCAGACGAGGGTAGACTGTTGCAAGCTGGGGCCATTCTGTCTGGGGTGGAGTCTCAGCTTGATGTTTTATGCTTATCCAGCCTAAACGTGTTACCTTTATTTACAGAGACCATAGCAGTGCTGAGCGAGCTGTTTGTTATCCCTCAACCTAAGGTCAGGACTGCTGCTAATAGTGTCCCTAAGGCTAAAGATAAATGGTACTCTGCCAAATGTAGAGCTGCGAAGAAGGACCTCATCTATGCAGTAAAAAATAGGGACCCAGCGACCATCAGTTCCGCAAGGAAATCTTATAAAAAAGCGGTGACTGAGGCGAAGGAGATTCATGAAAATCACTTTTGGCGGGAGTTAACTGAGGCAAGCAATAGGAAGGACTCAAAGGGGTTCTGGGATCTCTTGAGAGCAAGAAACAAGCCCATTGATCAGCAGTTAACCTGCAACATTCCCGGCGATGTATGGTTTGCCCATTTTTCCAAATTATACTCTGCTACACCGGGGGAAACTCCCCCTCAAGGCTCCATGATCTGCCCAACAACTATTCCTCTAGTCATCGTCGACCCCTTCACCACCCAGGAGGTCGAAAGGGCAATTGGAGGTATTGTTTCCAACAAGGCTCCAGGCCCGGACGGGATTCCTGGTGACCTGCTGAAGTCCCACCCAGCAGTATGGGGTAGATTAATTGCCACACTCTTAAACGAGGTTCTACTGGGAGGCTCCTTTCCCGACTCTTGGAGAGGCGCTGAAGTAGTGCCAATCTTTAAGAAAGGCAGCAGGGATGATCCAGCCAACTATCGTCCCATCAGTTTGCTGGATTCAACCCAAAAGGTGGCAGGAAAAGTGGTACTGGGCAGGATTTTGCAGTGGATCGACGAGGAAAAGATTCTGTCTGACTTTCAGGCAGGATTTAGATCAGGGACAGGTACCATCGAGCAGACATTCCGTCTCCTAATGCTATACTGGTAAGTAGTGGTGCTGGGAGGGGGCAGTTTGTATTTAGTCTTTATTGACTTGCGTACTGCCTTCGACCTGGTCCCACGGGCACTACTTTGGAATGTCCTCGATGGTCTAGGCTTACCCCCCTACTTGCTGTCCCTGCTCAGGAAATTCCATGAGGATAATTTCGCCCAGATCAGATGGGGTGTCCAGGGAGAAAAAACATCTCGAATCCCAGTAGACAGGGGCGTCCGCCAGGGATGTGTGCTCGCCCCCACTCTGTTCTCTCTTTATGTCAACGGAGTGGTGGAGCACCTGCTACAACATCCTGCAGATGCACCTACCCTGGCGGGCATAAAAGTTCCCACGCTCCTGTTTGCGGACGACACCCTTCTGATATCCAAATCACCAGCGGGCATCCAGAAATTGCTCACTTCCTTCAAATCCTTCTGTGACTCCAAGGGACTTGCAATAAACATAGGCAAGACAAAATTCCTTGTCCTCAACCCCCCCAAGAAATCCGTTATTCCTCCTGTCTTAGACTCTATCCCTCTGGAAAGAGTCAAAGAATTCGACTACTTAGGAATACGTCTCAGCGATACCATGACCTGGAAAGCACACCACCAGAAGGTATTCCTGACTCACAAAAGGGCTACTGGAGCCTTGCTTAAAGAACAGCGAGCCTCATCTTTAAAACCAATTGGGGCACTGATTGATATCTATAGAGCAAGGGTTGTGAGCGCAGCCCTGTATGGGGCTGAACTGTGGGGTTTGCAGAGAGTTGATACCCTGGTCCATCTCGAAAACAACTTTCATAAAGATCTGATGAGGCTACCTCACAGTACCCCCACAATCCCTCTCTTGTTAGATACAGGCACACGTCCAATCTGTGAGCAAGCAAAATTGCGTCCCTTGCTACTCTGGTCTCGGATATGGAATGTCCCTGAACTCTGTAGCTATGCTGATGCCCTAAGAGATCTTCTGTCGCTTCCAGGTTGTAATAAGGTACCCTGGTTGAGGGAAGTCAAACTCCTGCTCTATGAGCTGGGTTTGGGAGATGCCTGGGTCAACAAAACTGCACCTCCCAAACAGCTACTTAAGAAGGTGTATTGGCTTTGGGTAGATAATAAGCGAATGACCAACCCCAACCACTGTAAATCTGTCGTCCAGTTCTTGCTAGTTAAGGAGTTACCTTATAGGGAACCCTATCTGGACCAAATTCATAAGTCTGGAGACAGATCGCTGTATTTTAAGTTTAGGGTGGGTGTGCTCCCTTTAGGACTATTCACTTCCTCTTGGAACCCTCCGCTCCAAACGCTTCCTTACTGCCCGTTCTGTGTCACAAAGGTTGAATCTGTCGCCCACTTTCTGTTTGAGTGTGAAATTTATGCAGCGCCAAGATCGAAATGGCTAAAGCCCCTGTGTAAGACTTTGGGAACAAGGTCACATGTTGAAGCCCTACGTATATTGCGCTCAGATGCACGCCCGTTTTTTGCATGTTGCATGGCGAAATTCTTAGGTTGGGCTTGGCGCTTAAGAACCTCAAGGTTGTTGCTGCTCCAGTAAAGTGTCCATTGATAAAACTGAATTTCAAGCTGGTGTATATATGGAAAAGGTTATTATTATCTGCACACTTGTTTTTATCGCTTTTATTCTTCGAATCCTAAAGCACTATATTGTATATTCTGTACTGTTTTTATTGATGTTGTACTGCTTTTATGATACGTACTGTATCGAAATAAAGTTATTACTACTATAATTGAATCATTTTTTTAAATTTGAATTCATTAACTTACAATTTAAAAAGTCCATCGACCCACTGAGCTGTTTTTTCCATGGTGTGTGTGGCTGATTAGCTCGAAAAACTGCTCCTAATGCCTGATGTTCTGTACACCTCTATATATCAAATAGAAAGAGTTTTTGAAAGTCAATAGCTCGTTCTTAAAACATGCCACTCCAGAATTGATGATGCTGTTTAGATTTCACTGTAGAGCGGAGGCAGCCAATCGATACCTTGCCATCTCCTCAGTAGAGCAGGAACATATTGCATCTGCCAGTCTGTTGTTTATGTCCTCTGAAATACTGCTTGCGCGCCTCACTGTGGCGCGCGGTACGCGATCCCGCGCAGACTCATACGCTGTGCTGGGGAGTCTTTAAGAAGCATGTTCATTATTGTGAGCATAAAGTACGGTGATGAACGATGCTTCCTGGAGAGGGTGATGGGAGATCCATCACACAGCGGTGTTCCTGAACTATTGAAGATTTCCCTCAACTGTACAATAATTTGTTATCCTTTTATCAACGCGCTGGGGCCCCGGTGGGTCTTTGTCAAAGGCGTTGCAGAGCATGAAGAGCTATTACACTTTGTGAAACAATTATGTCTTTTGATATCGGAGAATATTAAACGTCACATGGGCGCGCTGCGTGATTGTGTTTTCTCTTCCCCGTCTGTTATTTTTTTACCCAGTATGTGAAGTTCAGGCAAATGCACCAGCTATCCCCAGACCTGCCAACTTTTAAAACATTTTTATGATATGAGAGTAAGCCATGCCTTATAGGGGAGGAGCTTTGAGCCCACCGCCAAGGAGAGGGCGGGGTCAAAGACAGGGGTGGGACTTAGAGCCTGGCACTGCCTGAACAAAGCACTGGTTAAAGTACATTAAAAAAAGTTTGGGAACTGTGATGCTGCGTGCAATGGGGCGGGTGAGTTTTCGGAGGGCGGGGTCAGAGGAGTGCCAAATAAAATATTCTGTAACGTTTTTGATCTTTCACCCACTGGTAAATGCACAGCTTAAATGAAATACAAATACAAGTTAAGTTAATTAGTGGGAAATTCACTATCACACATTTTAAATAACCTCTATTAGTTAATGCACTGCAGAGGTCTGTGTCTGTAACCAAAGAGCCACAGAATTGAATCCTGGTTGGTGCAGTGGAGCATAGTGACTAGTTTATGTTCAGTGCTACAAGGTCCCAGACTGTGACAGAAAGCACTGTGTACATGTAAGTCATTATTTTAAACTTGCATTACACACAGGATAATATAAGTTGCAACAAAATGAAGGAAAATATTTAAGAGAAAGACCTTCCAAAATATATGTTTAAGTAATACCCAGACAATATGTAGTGCAATCAATTTTTATAACTGTCCTTTAACCCCTTGCGTGCGGGGCGTATTCCCCGCCTGTGCTGACTCCGCCTTGTGGGGCAGAGTCATGACGGAACGGTTTCGTCATCAGCACAGCTCAACCGACGCTGATGACGGAACCGTTCCGTCATCAGCATGGAAGGGGTTAAAAGCACAAACTGTTAGTAGGTAACTCCCTTGCAATACCACTCAAAAAGAACAAATCTGTCACATCAGGAAGCTTAAACTGTTTCCATCAATTACAGCCAGTATCCGCTTCCAAGCAGCCTTTACATTTGCATATTGACCAATCGCACACATTTACATTTCTTTCAGGCAAGCAGACACCCTGGTAAGAAGGCTTGTTTAGCTGTCTGCTTTGCCCTCAAATTCACATTAAAGGAGACTCCCTGCCGTACCCTTCAGCTGAAGTATTTTAAATGTCACAATTGACCGTCCCAGGATGGTTGTCTTTTCACAAAACGTAGGGGAATGTTGTGCCCCACATGTCCTGCCCACTTCGACCACTGGAACAGACCCTCCTCCAAAAAACGAAAAACAAATATCAAGGTGTTCTGAGACTGTCACCGACGTCTTAAGGGTGGTAAAAGTGTAATGGAAGTCAACGGCCAGGAGCATCAACGCATAGCTGAAAACCTCACTTTCTACAGAGGATTACAGCTCACTTTAGGTGCACAGCATGTGAAATCAAGTTTTTATTGGTAAACGATTTTGTTACTGGCAGACTTTCTGCTAGTGGAAAATCTGCAAGTTTATGGCTAGGTGTTGGCACGGAAATCTAAGATTTTTTTGTAGAAGTAGGTGTATACACCTGGGGATTTCTGTGCATTTCTAAAGGGTTGCAACTTTTCAAAAATTGTAAAAATAAATTTAAGGACTACATTGTTACTACTTTGATACTAAATGTGTCCAGTCAAGGCTAATATGTTATTAATCTAATAAAGAAACCTTCAAGTTTTAATTTCCGACTGCCTCCAACCTTGTTATCTATGTCTTCTACAGTAGTGAAAAGCCTAGAGGCAATAAAGAAATCACACACAGATGATCAGCCTCCTTTTTGGGCTACATGCAGAAGGTAGTTCCCTTGCACCCATTTTCTGTCATCTTCATACAAGGTGTACTTTCGAGTCCCTTATGCCTCAATCCTAAGCGCAGTCCTATTTAATATATACGCAATACTTCTAGCCAGTTTCATTGGGTCTTACACCTTTTCTCTGCATATGTAAGCCGATGATACCCGAATCATGTTCAAATCATGAGACGTGGACAGAAACATACCTGTCCACTTGGAGATTGTTCAACAGGTGTTGGGACTTAAAGTGCAAACTATTTTTTTAACCCCGGCACAGATGTACCCACAAATCTACACATAGGATGGAGCCGCATCCCTAAAGATCTCTGCTTTCTCGCTTGCCAACACAAATACTCCCTCTCAGCCTGTTTCATCTGTATAAAATCTATGATTTCAACCTGACTTTCCTTACTCTAATAGGTCTAGTCAATGGAACAAGGGGTGCTTGCTTCACCACTCTACACACGGTCAGGAGAGCTGAAAGTCCTAAAATAAGTTGTATCCCAAGGCTAGAATCTCGATGACTTAGTCTTTTGTCTAGCCTAGTGACAATAGTCTTGAATGGGTAGTCAATCTCCATAAGAGTGGAAGTGACCTTGTTCTATCTTTGCAAAAACTAGGTAAATTCTAGTTTCTCATGTATTCTATGTGGAAATCAAGGGAAAACAACAGAATGGATTGACATGTTTGGTCTATCTATGCATCATGATTTATGCAGGTGTACAGGCCATTTAGAAAACTGAAAGATAAAGTAAAATAACTTGAGTAACATGCCCTAATTTAAGAATGTGGTTCATTTCCATCAGCACTCACATGCAGATAAGTGTGAGTCAGGGGCAATGGCCTATCGAGACAACACAGGGAAGCTTCACATTACTAAGAACATGCTGTTGGAGAAAAATCGAAACATTACTTGAGATTGTATTTTAAAGCTTGAATAATTCCACATAGGAAGATCTTACCTATTTATTTAATTGTAGATTTTTACACATCACTGTTACTACACCTCCTGAATATTTCAGAGCTCTAGACTACAAGTGATTTCACTAACAGACGGGTGTTGCATGTATACATATAGGGGTGTTAAACATTTTGCTGCACAGTTATAGTCACACCAAGGTGAAGCACACCAGTATATAGAGCAGTCTTAGGAATCCAAAGTGTTTCCCGCTCTTCTTCCCAGACAGAAAGCATGCCTAGTATATCTGTATTAGTGTCCTTCTTAGCCTAACAGCAGGAGCAACTGGTCGCCTGGGCAAGTATCAACTCGCCGACGGATTATGGTGGAGCAGTGTTTCTGGGTGGAGCAGGCAAATTAAGAAATATTCTACCAAAAATTCAAACTTGTTCTGACAGAGCTTATAGAACTTCTAAATTTGCCCCCTTGGACTATACATTGGCTCCTGTTTCCGTGTTCTGATGCTTATGGATACATTTCTCCATGGAAATGCTCGGTCTCCTCGGTTACGCAGCGTTCTTTAGTACGCTCCTCCTAAACATCTGCATTCCAAAGGAACTAACCTGACCACCAGTTGTTGGTTTAATCTCAAGCGTTTGGGAAGAAGAACATTAGCAGCTTCTGGCTCCAGAATGTGGCCTTGACTACCCTCCGACAAGGGACTAAAGGGCAATCTGACCCTGTCCAAAACTCAACTTGAGACTCATCTGTACACTTGTGTGCATACACTTTATATTGTTCAAATATCCTTGGCACGCTACGGTAGCATGATACGGTACGTATGGTCCAGTACAATATGATGGGGTAGCGAAGTGTATCTAGTAATGTGGGCCTGCTTCATCTCAAACACACTGCAGCTTAAAAGGAGAACAACCCTTAACGAAAACACAATTTCGGTGAGAAAACATTGGTATATCGCCTGATCACTACGGCCAAAAGCAATTTCAGCGAGATATGGTGTTAAGTATTATCAAATCAAAATTAACATTATGAAACTAAAAAATAAGTGCCAAAACCCCAGGAGAAACATTTATTAAATAAAGTAGAAAGAAAAATGGTAAAATAGAATTAATAGAACCAGTGAAATTAATTTGCAAAGTTTTAAGGCAGAATGCTCCAAGACAGCAGAAAGCCCAGTTAAAGTTGCATTTGTCCGGCACCTAGGCAGGATTTCAGGTCAGCTGTGAAGGATATGAGATTGGTGAGTCTAGCAGGCCGCACCAGCCGTAAGTTTTACCTTGAAAGTTAGTTTTTTCTATAGTCATACTCCTCCATTAGGTCAAGGCATGATGCTGTAACTGGTGATGGTAGTACAAGAAAGGGTGGTCCCAATACACAATTATTAAAGGAACAAAAACGGTTTCACATAATATGCATAAGGAAAATCATACACAACATTTTTGAGAGATGTTATTTAATCACATCCTCATTTCAGCAAAAACATGAGAAACAATACTTAAATTATCACCTTAGTAACGAGCCGAGAAGAGGGAAGGGAATTGCTATGGGGGGGGGGGGGTGGGCGGGATAAGAGGTCCATTGAAGGATAAAGTGGTGTAGGGAATTCTGAAGGAAAGTGCAATCACACATTTGACAGTTTTCGTCCAAAAGGCATCCTATTCTGCCACATAGCAAATTTTAAACAGTTCTTAGCCGAGCCCCTACATAAAAACTCGCTAGCGCTTATCTGTTATTAGTGGGCTGGTATGGATGAAAAATTCGACATTTCGACCCCCGGACAGTGTAGGTTAATTGTCACCTTACTGTAAATGTAAATGTAAATGTATTGGCATTTATATAGCGCACTACTTACCCGTAGGGTCCCAAGGCGCTTCGACCGCTGCGAAACCCTTCCTGGCTTCCCTGAGAGATGGTCCCTTAATGGGTATCTCCAGGGTGAGACCAGGCATCCCCGGCGGTCTGGTGGGGCCGTTAGTGAAGATGAGGCAAGCTAATGCCCAGAGTTGCCGAGTGTGAACGCTGATCAGAGTGGGCACCGAGGCGAGAGAATTATCGAGTCCGCTGACCCTGGTCCAGAAACCTGCCGCGCCGGGAATTGTACCCTGGTCCCGGGCAGTCCTCTGCTCTCGGGTCTGCCGCCTCTAACCAGTGAGCCACACTACTTCACTCTAACCAGTGAGCCACACTACTTCACTGTGGGGTCTTCCTCAGGACTCGAGCGTGGGGGGGAGTGAGGTGGGCACCAAAGAAAAGCCCTACACATAGGACTGAGATAGAGGATGGTCGGGCGCGTGGGCTCCGTGAAGGGAAGAGCGAAATAGCTGCACTTAAAAAAAGAGGAACCTCTTGAGAGGCCGGTTAAATTAATAAAGTCAACGCTGCGAGTAGTACAGACTGTCAGTAAGTAGTTTCCATAGTTTTGTTTTTCTTGGGTAGTCTGGATACCTTCTCCCGATTCTCCAAGAGTCTAATAAATGACTCACTTTCTGTTGATGCTGAAAAACCTACTCCTAGTCTCTCCTATAGCTCTCCCTACCACCCAAGACTCCTAGTGGGCAGGTCACTGTCCAGCCAGCACCCTAGCCACGACCTTGCCATCCGCTCCTATCTGGGCAGATGATGGAGTCCTTCTTAACCCGTTTGTGGTGCTGTGGCTAACAGAGGGCCCAACGCCTGACCTTGGACAGCAGCATTTCACAGTCACTTAGGTGGATGCTGTAAAAGTACGCTACAGTCCCCATAGGATATTCAACATTGGTGCCACTGGTGCATCCCATGCATTGAGTTACTGTAGTTTTACTTAAAGGTTAAATAAGCTAGTTGTGTTTAACTAATGTGTATTATGTTTAATGGTCAGAGCATACATTTTGGGATACTCAATGGCATTCAGACAATGCTGAGAAATAAAAATGCCAGCAACCTCAGTCTAGAAAATGTGTAGAATATTGAGAGGACCTGCGGAAAGGTGAATTACCACCAACACAGACAGGAGGGGTCATTTGAGGCTCACCAGGCTGTTGGCTTGTTCCTTTACTTATTCTGAGTCTTGCTGGCCTTTACAGCCTTCTCATTTCTCTTCTGCCTAAGGATGACATTATTTTTTGTTTTTTATATACCTGTTCCCCTTTTGCTCTTTTAATCATTTTATACCCCTTTCATTTTGCTGCTGCTCAAATGCTGTAAAACATTTTCATTAGATGTGTTCCCTTTGATGACTTTTTAACTCTTATAGCCAGACATTTCGGTCGAGTGAGGAGTCTGAATGTACTGGGCAGTGTGGCGGGAAGAAAAGGAGAATGGTTGAATAAGCACCAAAAACCTTCAATATGAACATTACAAGGCATTAAACAACTTTACGCGTTGGGCCCACAACTTTATTTGACAAGCAGCATTATGCTGTGGAATTGAAATTGCTGCTGGAGGCGTTTTTCTTTTCTGTGCTCAGATGGTGCATGCAATAGAGGTCGTGAACTGCAGCGAGTGGTTGTAACGGCGGTCTCAGGCAGAGCACAGACCGCTGCGGTCCCACCAAGCATATTACGACTTTCATCAACGCCACTGATTTCATAGAGGTCTTTCCTCCGCGAAAACGGTGGTGGTGAGGAAAGAAAGGGGGCCCTACAAGGCCCCCTTATGCCTCACGCCTTGTGGATGCACCCAGGTGGGCACAACGTGTGCCCCACCCTAATTCCAGTACAGCATGGATTTCACAGTCCATGCCGTGCTGGAACTTCCTTTGACATTCCCATTGCAGGCACCGCTGTGGGAACGGCAAAATAAATGCCCGCCAATTACTAAAAAAGTAATTATATGGCGGAAGGTTGTCACGCAGGTTTGGCGGTGCTGTGGCATGGCAGTCCCGTCGCCGCTCTGTCAAACTCGTAATCAGCCCCTAAGTATGTATTAATTTAGGTGTTTTGTAAAGCACTTGTTGTCATCTTGTAAAAAACTTCACAGGCCTATAGGACTAATTAAGAAAAGAAAATAATGAGCTAATGAGTGTTAGCTTATGTCCAGGACCTTCATGAAGTTACTATGTTCATAGGATTCACAAGCCTCGCCTAATTCGGTGAAAATAATTTGTTTATGCCCATTAGGGCAATTTTTCTGCAGCAATACATTTCCTGGTTCAAAGTAGGCTAAAGGGTCACTGTAAACTAATAATCATGGTAGAAAACCCCTTTTCATGAGACCTTCTGGACACATAGGGGTGTTTCCACACTCCTTAATGCACTCTAATTCATCCGTGTTTGTCCCTAACGCTATTGGGAATGTTAATGAATACAGACATGGCTACACCTTTGTCGGGTTTCCCAAAATTTCCATTGGCCATGGGGACATTCATGTTCCCTCCCTCAGCAATAAACCTACAACAGATGAAGCGACACCATGATTGCCGATTTCTCAAGGTTGTAAGTTCCATCTACTGGCTTAAATCTCCACAGATCTTCAGTCTATGAATCGGAATCAGTGGTTTGCTTCCACAGATAGCACGTGTTGCACACCTGTGGTGTACTCTGTCACTCAATATACCTGTGTTTATGGATTGTGGCAATTGGAAGCCAGCAGGATGGCTCAATGAGTAAGGGCTCACTATTGACATCAGAGTGACCAGTAGTCCCAGCCCCCTGGCTCTACACTTCATTTTCCAGCATTGAGAAAGATAATATAATTAAATTGGTTAGTAGTAGCAGCAGTTTTTCACAATAATACTCAACAGCAAAAATGCTACTGCAAGGGTATTATAACAGCAGGTTAGTACACTCCACCTGAGAGACGTGTTCAGCTAATACCTGTATTCTGTCGAGGAATTATATGCAGGCAAATACTGCTCAAAGCAGAAGTATTTCTTTTTTTTTAAAACAACATATTTTTATTCAGTTTTATAACTACTTTATAAACTACTTGCAATCCCATATCATGACATTTCTCCAAGCCTATAGAAAGGGTGTTGCACTCAGATGAAGCATTTATGTAAATTCTCAGTGATTACTGGGAAAATGTGCCAGTGGTTCCTATACTTCATACCATGTCTTCAGATTCACAATCATTCATTTCGTTGGACCAATATGTTGTTACAGTTATGCCTGCTATACTCTTATGCGTAGTCTATTTACTTTGCATCATTAATTAAACATCAAACCAAACCAAGTCAAAAACGGATCACTGACATAATATCGATGTCAGAAATATCGATGTAGCAAAATATCGATTAAAAAATATAGAATACCAAAATATCGACTTCCTATCTCCAAACAGGTAAGTACAAAAATATTGAATCAAAAATATCGATGTGAAAAATATAGTCAGTCAAAATATTGAATTTTTAAAATATCTTAAAAGTAATGTAAAGGTAATGAAATAATAAGTATAATTAACTTAAACATACTCAAAATACTTAAATAACCTTATAATTAAAAAATAATTAAAGTTAAAAATAAATAAACATACAATTAAATGTTTTCAAACATATATATATATATATATATATATATATATATATATATATATATATATATATATATATATATATATATATATATATATATATATATATATATATATATATATATATAATATTTCCTTTTACATCCTGAGAAGCCTGATGAAGACAGGAAACTAACTATTCCATCAACGGGTGAGGCTCTTTCAGTCAGGAATTTGCAGGGGTTACAAGCCCTCATTTCTTTGGCTAATGAGGACAGTTCACAGAATGAGCCTACAGTCAGCCAGATTGTCACAGTGAACCGTTCCCCATCTACTGGATTCCGGGGAAAGTCCACGTTTATGCCACTAATGCCCAAAGACGCTGTGGATGTTTTCAGCGATAGGGTCATCACTGAGCTGAAAACTTTGAATAGGACGATACTGGGTAAGAAAAGACAATGTGATTACAATAACTCACAATACACCAAACTTGTGAAAAAGATTCAAGGCAACAATCGGATAGTTGTGAAAAGTGCAGACAAAGGGGGGAACACGGTTCTCTGGGCAAAGGATGATTATGTCACAGAGGCAACTCGTCAACTTAATGATCCCCTCTGTTATTCCAAATCGACAAAGTTTGTTATGCAAAACAGCCATGCGAAGACAAGAAAGGATATCAATACCTGGCTCAGAAATGGTTTATTGACTAAAGAAGAATCTAAATTCTTGAATGTTTTGCACCCTATCACACCTTTATTTTATTTGTTGCCAAAAATTCACAAACGCACTACCCCAGTCCCAGGTCTCCCTATTATTTCAGCACAGGGGAGCATGAATGAAAATATCTCAAAATATGTTGACTTTTCTTTACAGCCTCATATGATTTCTCTCCCTTCCTTTCTTAAAGACACTACTGATTTTTTGGGGAAGATTAATTGTATTACCTGGGGTCCTGAGTTATGTTTTCTGGCGATGGACATAAAAGCACTGTATACCAGTATTAATCATCACCAGGGTTTGGAAGCTGTTCAGTATTTATTGGATTCACGTGAGGCAACTATGAGGGATCACAATCAAATGTTGTTAGATATGATCCGAATTTGCCTCTTCAACAACTATTTCCAGTTTGGCAAGGAAGTTTACCATCAGGAACGCGGGATGGCAATGGGTTCGTGCTTCTCCCCCAGCTATTCATGCTTGCATGTTGGCTGGTGGGAGGAGCATGTGCTTGGCGTCACCCACGCTCACTGGCTTCCCCATCTATTAGCATACTGGAGATTTGTAGACGATATATTTATCGTCTGGAAAGGATCTCAAACCCTGGCAGCAGATTTTGTCAAAGAAATCAATGTGAATGATAGAAATCTCAAATTCACTGCTACAATCTCTGATACATCTGCTGAATTTCTGGATGTATTGATTTATATTGACAATAACAAAATACAATCCAAACTGTTCAGGAAGAGCACTGCGGGCAATTCCATCTTGCATGCCCGTAGTGCTCACCCCCCTCATACGATTAACAGCATACCCCTTGGTGAATTCATCAGAATTAAACGCATCTGTAGTGATCCTATTGTCACCCAACAATGTTTAGCAGAATCTAGGAATAGATTCCTTCGTAGGGGCTACAAAAGAGCGGTACTGGACAGAGCCCTCAATACAGTGTCAACACGCACACGTGAAACATTGTTGACCCCTAAGACAACAACTGATACCGATGATACTAAGTTGACAACAGCTAGATTCATCACTACTTTTTGTGCCCAAAGTTCCAAACTTAGCCAAATTATTAGATCTGAATAGCCAATTGTTTTAACTGATGTTATTCTTGCCCAAATCTCCTGCAATAACCTTTAGGAGGGCTCCCTCGATGAAAGATTCCCTTGACCGCACACAACCAGAAAACCAATTGAAAACCACTTGGCTTAATAAACCTGGTTTTTATAGATGCACCTCGTGCCGTGCCTGCACGTTTGCAGTTAACAGCACTGAGTATACATCTGCATTTAGCAATCGTGCCATACCAATCAGGGAACATCTCACATGCCGCAGTGACTTTGTTGTGTATAAATTGACCTGCACATGTTCATTATCTTATATAGGGAGCACAAAGTTGCAAGCACACCAACGTATCTTGCAACACATCCGGGCAATAGTAAATTCGGACATGAATTACCCGGTTGCTCGCCATTTTAAATCTGTCCACGACAAGAAACTAAAAGACCTTACGTATACCTTGTTGTGTTCAGTGGCTAACCCTGGAAGGGGTGGTGATCGAGAAAGACTTCTCCGTCAAAGAGAGGCTTATTTCATCATTCTGCTCGATGCCAGATCCCCCAATGGGCTGAATGCCTTTGATGAATTGCACCATTATTTATGATTTCAGTAGCTTTTCCATTGTGTATATAATTGTATATTTGTTGTCATTTTTGAAAAGTGGGAGTTTTATCAGCCCTTTCAGATATTCAAAAGATGAAATAACAGCTGGGTTTTTATACACCTATGAAATCTGAAGTGTTTTTGGTAAACTTCCATAAATTGATGCCTCTGCCGCTAATGTGATTCCATGTATATAACATCTAAAATCTTTTTTGGTCTAATCACTTGTTTTTTGTATATATTGGCAATTTGTGATGTCCTTTAGATCATGGTGAGGGCCACTATTTTTTGAAAACTTCATTTATTGCACTTGCAAAAGATCTTGATGTTTCATCACTAATATGAATTTTTGCCTTTTTTAAAAAATATCAGCTATTATGTTTGGCCGCTTATAAGCACTATGCTCTAATTGTTTTTCAATATTCTATAAATTTGGGAATATTGTTTATGGACTTGCGATCACATTAATTTAATTGCCAGTTAATGTTGTTATTTGACCCTTGCAACCTGTTTCTTTAGGTGTTTGGGCTTTCATTTGTGATTTAATCCACCGCCTTCTCCTGACGCGCCATGTGACCAAGCCCCGTCCACGGGGCGAAACGCGTCATGGAGGGCACTTGCTCTGCACTATTCACTGCCTATTAAATGCACTGCTACAACTAAATATCGTTGTTTGCTGGCTCATCTTTTCTGATCTGAGAGATTGCTGGAGGTCTGCGCCCGCTTTAACTGCGTCCAGAGCAGTTGGGAGTTTGCTGTTTCATATATATATATATATATATAAATAAACATAATATTAATAAAAAAGATACTATATTTTTACAATAGGATAGCAGGAGAGTAACATTTACTATTACCACTCCAGTAAATGCAACAGTAGAGAAAGCGTTGGATAGCGCAGGGGTAAAAATTACTATTCCCACTCCAGAGAGTGCAACAGTAGAGAAAGCTTTGGATAGTGTAGGGTAAAAATGACTATTCCCACTCCATAGAGTGCAACAGTAGGGAAAGTGTTGGATAGCATAGGAGTAAAAATTACTATTCCCAATTCAGTGAATGCAACAGTAGGGAAAGCGTTGGATAGCGTAGGGGTAAAAATTACTATTCCCACTCCAGTGAGTGCAACAGTAGGGAAAGCGTTGGATAGCGTAGGGGTAAAAATTACTATTCCCACTCCAGAGGGTGCAACAGTAGGGAAAGCGTTGGATAGCATAGGGGTAAAAATTACTATTCCCACTCCAGTGAGTGCAACAGTAGGGAAAGCGTTGGATAGCGTAGGGGTAAAAATTTCTATTCCCACTCCAGTGAGTGCAACAGTAGGGAAAGCATTGGATAGCGGGAGGGTAAACATTTCTATTCCCACTCCAGAGAGTACAACAGTAGGGAAAGCGTTGGATAGCGGGAGGGTTAAAATGACTATTCCCACTCCAGTGAGTGCAACAGTAGGGAAAGCGTTAGATAGCGTAGGGGTAAAATTGACTATTCCCACTCCAAAGAGTGCAACAGTAGGGAAAGCGTTGGATAGCATGGGGTAAAAATTACTATTCCCACTCCAAAGAGTGCAACAGTAGGAAAAGGGTTGGATAGCGTAAGGGTAAAAATTACTATTCCCTCTCCAAAGAGTGCAACAGTAGGGAAAGTGTTGGATAGCGTAGGGGTAAAAATTACTATTCACACTCCAGAGAGTGCAACAGTAGGGAAAGTTAATCTATACTACTATTATAAAGAGAGAACTGTGTCCTTTGAGCCAGGTAAACTCGAAAAGTACACCACCAATCCAAACACCCAATACATCTTTGAAAACGTCAGGGCAAGCAGAAGGACATAGGCTATATAAAAACAAAATATATATGTTAGAAGGGAAACGTAATTTTTAAGGGAAAGTAGTCCCTTAGAAGTAGCTCCAGCGAACGACGTGCGTGCTGATGCGTGCTGACATCACAGGGGAACGCGGAAGCCGGAAGCAACACCCTGCGAGGAGCGGACAGGAGAAAGGAAGCGACACCCTCCAAGGTCCGGAGTGCGTAGAGGAGCGTCGACATGCCCAGGGGAGCCCAGAGTAAGAGCGGACAGGAGAGTCGGCAGAAGCGGCCAGGACCAAGAAAACGAGCGCGGAGAAACAGCGGAAGCGACACCCTCCAAGGTCCGGAGCGAGTAGGGGAGCGTTGACATGCCCAGGGGAGCACAGAGTAAGAGCGGACAGGAGAGTCGGCAGAAGCGGCCAGGACCAGGAAAACGAGCGCGGAGAAGCAGCGGAAGCGACACCCTCCAAGGTCCGGAGCGAGTAGAGGAGCGTCGACATGCCCAGGGGAGTGCAGAGTAAGAGCGGACAGGAGAGTCGGCAGAAGCGGCCAGGACCAAGAAAACGAGTGCGGAGAACCAGCAGACACGAGCGTGGGCAGAAGCGCCCAGGACCAACAAAACGGGAGCAAGGAAACACTGTAAGTATGCTCTGCTGCTCCCGGCCGCTCTGCTGCGCCTCTCCTGCTGCGATGCTGCCCCCAGCCCCCTTTTGCCCTGGGCAACGCCAGGGCGGGCTGCTAGTATTTCATATATGAATAAAAATAAATTAAATATTAATACCAAATACAAATTAATTAAAAGCATTTAAGAATTTTATATAATATAATAATTAATCAATTAAAAATACAAAGAAATTAATTATTACAAATAATTACCTATTAATACAAATTATTTACCAATTAACAATTAATTAACAATTAAAAAATAATTCAAAATTACAACAAAAGAAATCCAATAAATAAATTAAAATATTTAATTCATTACAATTAAATTACTTCCCCCAACCTATTCCCCTACAAACCCACACCCCGCTACAGAAAATAAATTAATAACATTAACATAATGATCAATTAAACTATTAATTAAAATTAATTACCAATTATATTTTAATTAATTACCAATTAAAAATTTAAATATCAATGAATTCAAAATAAATACCAATAAACTTTAAAATGTAATTAATTATAATTAAATTACTTCCCACCGTATTCCCCTATAAACCCACAACCCGCTACAGAAAATAAATTAATAAAATTAACATAATTTTCAATTAATCGATTAATTAAAATAATTACCAATTATATTTTAATGAATTACCCATTAATTATGAATTAACAATTAATTCAAAATAAATACCAATAAATAAATTAACATATTTAATTAATTATAATTAAATTACTTCCCACCCTATTCCCCTATAAACCCACAACCCGCTACAGAATTATATTACACAAAAATTAAATACCATAAAATTAAATAATTAAAATAAAATATAAAATAAATATACACTTTTCACACTTATACTAACCTAAAAAATACTTTACAAAATTGAATACTATTAAAAAATTAATATTAACTTACTTAACTCAAATTCGATATTTTTGTTGTCTATATTCTGTCCATTCTATATTTTTGTTGTCTATATTCTGTCCATTCGATATTTTGTCCATTCTACATTTTTGATTCGATATTAATGCTATTCTATTTGATATTTTTGTACTCTATATTCTGTCCATTCGATATTGTGTCCATTCTATATTTTTAACTCGATATTAATATAACTCAATATTAAAAACCCAATATTTTGAGTGTATACCGTCAAAAACAAGGGCAACCAGTTTGTGAGGGACTCTTCTAGACTACTGTGTAAATTGTGGGCCTAAGAGTGTTCTGATATCTCGGTTTGTGGGCACTCAAGGCTACAAACGTTACAAGTGTCAATAAGATCAAAGTAGCCAGTGTTGGTTGTCTAGGGTAGAGAGGGTAGGGGCCAATCTAGTGTACTGGTAGGATGGGTCCCCCAGGTTTCCTCCGGGCCTCTTAGGGAAGCTGGAACCATTTCCCATGCTTTTCTCATTTCGGTATTCCTTTAACCTGTTTTGTATCCCGGTGCAGTGCCAGGCTTTTGTAATCCACCCATTTTACTGCACATACACAGCATGGGACATACCTTCATGCTCTTGTTTGATAGATACCCTGACCTCTGCTTCAGTTACTTCCCAGCTATGGTATCCATATCCCGGGAAGTAATGTTGCAAGAACAGCTTCCTGTGAGTATCGAGAAGTAGCTTCTCCCTTACCCTGGCCCATTTCTATGTACACCCATGTATAGTATTCTACAATATTTTATTAATATCACACTAATTCTCCTCTATATGTGGAAAGCTCTAAAATTGATGCCCCTCTTTTGTCTGAATCCTCTAGCAAACTTCCTCTTTTATCTCTCTCTCCCCTTATGCCTTGGCCACATAGGTCTTATTGTAAAAGTAACACAGTCTTTCAAGTAGCCTGGGAAGATATTTGCCTGCATTTCTGGATGTTTATGCCATTGCGTTTCCAAATCCTCAAGCATTTGCTCATGTTTCTCTACATCCTTTAGGAGTGTTATTAATGTTGGGATCAGATGAAATAATATTTAGAGTGAGTCGCTTCCTTAAAGCTGCAGTCCGCTCACGAGCTACTTTGCACATTGAATGATAAAAATTTGCACATCGCACTTTGCACTTAGCATCGTTTGCCAATTTGCACATCTGTAATTTGCACTTAAATATGTTCTGATTTTATTCTTGTTTTTGTCCTATATTCGATATTTGTCGCTATTTTTCAATAATCCAAAAAATAATTTTTTTTTTATATATACTGTCTTCTTTTAATATTTACATGTATTGTTGTAGAAGCTAGATAAATTTAATTTTTTGTCGTTTATTCTTTTCTTGTATCTTTGGCCATTGTATTTTGTTATGTACTTTTATGGATGTTTTATTCCGAATAAAGATCTTGGACTTGACTTGACTTTAGGAGTGTTGATCTGATGTTCCTGGAGTAACCCGGACCACTTCTTTGGACCTCCCATTCCATACTTTAATTGAGAACATGGAATTGTACATGGAGGATGCAGTTCCCTGTTATCAAGGAAGTAGGCCCTTATTTCTTCCCCTATGTCTTGTTTAAACGGTCGGTCATCTAAGGATTCTACCTTTAGTTTCCAGCTAGGAATAACCATTCTCACTGTACCCCAATTTAACTGCAGGAGCAACAGATTGTGATCCGACAATGTTCTGGTGAACTGTTTAGTATCATCACATTACCAAGATGTATGGGGAACATGGGAGAGCATCTAATCTGATATGAAGGTCATGCATTCCAGTGTAGAATATCCCTCTCCCTAGTGTGGGTATAGTGTTCCCTCTAAGTATCCACAACGTCCTAGGGAGTCCTTCTGACAGTTTTCAGTGATCATCCCAAAGGAAGCTAATATCCAGAACTACAATCTCTATTTTTGACTCTAAAGCATCCCAAATGGGTGATATGGCAGTCAGGTTAGTGTTGAGGAATGCTTTCTCCAGGAGTTGTTGCCCGTGCTCTTCTGGGCGTCTTTGATGGCATCCAACAGGTTGAAGTCATCTTAATTTTGGAGTACCTCCCTATGCTCGAGCTATTAGCCAGTATTGGGTTCAGAAAATGTAATGGGGCAGATCCATGACTGTATAGACCCTGAAATGATGAGGCTGGGATCACCAACAGGCACTAGGAGATGAAGAAAGTGGTACCCGCATTTTCTGGATTGGAGCTCAGTCAGAGCCATGGCCATGTCTTAAGGTGACCAACAGGGAATATGAGACCAGTCGGCGGACATCAAAGTGGCATAACTACTACCTTGTTCAACAAGATTATTTGTGCTTGAATCAGTTTGTGCTGTGGACGATGATGAAAGCAACTGAAGAAATTCATGACATCTTCTATCGAGCCAGATTTTCCTGAGAGTGGACCCAAGTGCCAATGAAGTGCAATAGAGGCAGCTCTCTGCTACGGTACTAAAGGACCCTTTCAGCGTAGGAGCAGGGAATTGACCACTAGAAAGATGAAGGCATATTCACATGAGTAGTTTTTGCAATTCACAGACGTTCCCAGTAGTACACCTGGAAACCTGTGCCTGTGGCAGCCAGGCACGGCCCGTGCAGGGCGTTATACTGAGGCGGTGACGTCAGGCAGGGGAGGGTCAGGGTGGGGGTTGTAAAATGCGGGATATGGACCATTAGAGGAAAGTACCGAAAAAAGAAGAAAAAAAACGAATTTCGTTGCCCACGCTACATCGCCAAATGTGATGCAGCGTGGGCAACGAAATTCGTTTTTTTTCTTCCGGTACTTACCTCTAATGGTCCATATCCCGCATTTCACAACCCCCCACCCTGACCCTCCCCTGCCTGACGTCACCGCCCCAGTATAACGCCCTGCACGGGCCGTGCCTGGCTGCCACAGGCACAGGTTTCCAGGTGTACTACTGGGAATGACATGTGACACATCCACCAAACACCTATTCCCCATGTGAATTTCTACATAATTTATAATTTTACACACGTGGAATGGGACCACCTGTGCAAAAAAAAAATTTTTCTCTGCAAAGAAAACTTTTTCCCCCATGAATAAATCTCTTCTCCTACCCCTCCATCCACACTAAATCTGGAGGTGATCCGTTCCCCTTCCCATCTTGGATTGGAAGTTATTTCAGCCCTTTGCTGGAATACATTTCCGACCATTTCCAGGGTGGGAAGGAGTCATATCGGAGTTTGGGATTGCCAACAAATATGAATGCTTGTGGGTGTACGCAAACTCCAAGACAAACCACACCCTGGATCACCCATCGCCCACCCCTACACTCTGGGATCTACGAGTGCAGATTTCTGTGCACTGAGTAGTCATTTCTGGACCCAACTCTAGGGGGCAGGGAATAGGAGAGACGCAGGACTTTGGATAAATGAACATTAACCTAAAAATGTATGACACTTGCAGGTATGGTCGCAGTAATGTTTCTCTTTGAGATATATCTTTGCTGCATTTTTTACTGGAGCCTATAGTGCCTTGACTCTCACTCCTCCAGCTATCAGCCATTATTGTTCAGCATCTTCCAATAGCGCCTTGAGACCCTCACGGTGAAACAGCCGAGCTCTACGAATCCTGATTGGTTATTCTTCGAGTGTGAGTTGTGCTTTGATTGGCAGGTAGGGCTCAGTCTTGCAGGGTGCCTGTGACACCTCTCACCTGTGAAGGGCATGTTCTTCTCCGGTCCAGAGCAGGAGTGAAGCCCCGGGACCAGGTGCCTATATCAGAGCGTCACATATCTAATGAAGCTGTTCCGGAAGCCTCAGCACTTGACACGGATCCAAGCCCTCATCAGCATGTTCGGCCCTGCTCCCCGCAGCATCACAGATTCCAGCCGCTTGAAATGTGCTGACTCTGTCGCTTCTGTGGATGGAGATGCCCTTGCGTGTTTATTACACGGCTCAGCCTCTGAATAATGCCAGTTCTGAGTGTCCAGAGTGCAGCAGGTTAGCATAGACCTCCCCTGGCAACCCTCGGGCAGACAGATAGGGACGCACAGTGTTGGTTAATGAACCTGCTGCAGAGGTCTTGCAGGATACAACACTGTTAGTATAACCAGAGAGCTAACCACTTGCTGGAGCGAGCTGGTCATGTGTATGAATAATTTAATAGCTCGGAGGATTGTTGTCCCTGCTGCAGAGAATGACATGAAACATGGTCAAAGCTGTCCATTTTATGTAAGATGGCTCAGTGGGTTAATGCTTTTGTTGCAGAGGTCCTGATTTAGTCATCAGGTCACAATTTACATCCATGTAAAATGTCTCAGTGAGTTGTGTGCTAACTGCAAACCTCTGTATGCAATCTATCAGGCCTGATATTCAATCCCACAAGGTTTTAGTCCAGCGTTCATTATTTAAGGTTGATAAACTGGGTTTGGTTGGGTAGTAATAAATACTTGTCTTAAGTGTAGAAAACATTCACTTTGTATTGTGCCTTTTATAAATTAGTGTCTAATTACACACACAGACACACCTGACGTTCCTACAAAACACCAATTCTTCCTACTGCAGAAAGGCCGAGTCAAGAACGCTCTCAGGTCTTACTTTAACCCTTGGAAAGCTATGACGTGTCAGCCCGCAGCTGCTGAGCCTGCAAGCACAACCACGGCCAGTCGGACACACAGATTGGACAAAAGGATTTACTGCTCGTCCAGGGAGAGGAGTAGAGAACCATTTACTGCTGGGGTGAGCCCCTGCAGACTGCAGCTTCCAAGGGCAAAGCAAAACGAAAGTGTGTGAACCCCCAAAATGTGTGCCTGTGCCTGCACATAGCACTGGGACAAATTCAGGAAGGTCAGCCGGGTAGATTCTGACCAGAAATAGCTGCTGGAACCGGACTCCAGGTGGTCCCCACTCTATTGCAGCACGCGCTACCTTGCCTCAACCACGGTACACTAAACATGGCGCCCAGTGGATCTGAGGTGACATGCTTACTGACATGTCAGGGAAGAAAGCTTTGTCCAGGCGCCCAGTTCTTCATTTGTATTACCATATAGGCGCTTGATGTTGCTGAATATGGGTTCCCCTTATCTCAGTTATCCTACCATTTTCTTCTTCCTTCTCCCCCTTTGTCATTGTTTTGCTATTGTTCTCTTCCCTCTACTTTCTTCCTGTAATGTAATTCTTCTTTCTCTCCCTTGCTCTGGGATGAAGTCTCACAATTAAAAATAAGACCCAGTGCCCAAAAGCGAAGGTCCTTCCAACCACCTGTAACCGGTCACACACATTAAGTACAATAGTCTTCTATGTCTATTTTCTACTCCAAGCTCCATGTTTAAAATGTGCATACGGTGCCTTTGTCACTGGCACCAAATTTTAAGTTACAGAAGAGACTTTTAACCCTCAGTTGAAAACAGGCATTGGCAAACTCAATAGGTCTGGGGTTTGTGCTAATCTTATGAATTTTCTTTTTTTAACAAACATATGCTATAGACATTGCGAGTGTAAATGAAATAGAATGTAAAAATCCTGCCATCTAAAGGTGGCATGGATGTGCTCGCAAAAAAGAGTAAGCAGGACATTGTAAAAATAAATAAGCATGAAACATGAAATTATTAGGCCTGGGCGGAGTTCACAGAGTTCCGCGGAACTCCGCGAAGTGCAAAAAACCCCCACCACACTACGTGGAGCTCTGCGAGCGGCGGAGTGCATAAGATAAAATGCTGTTCGCTGTGATTTTCAGTGCCGGGTGTTTGTTCGCCCTGTGCTATCATCGCAAACGGCACCATGAACAGTGCAAGCGGGCACTGCTTCCTTTCTGCCGCTTGAGCGGCAGCCTTCTCAATGTGAACGGACAGTTTCGCAATGAGAAATCCAACAGCCCACGTTTAGAAATCTCGCTGGAAGGTTGATTTGCCAAGTTCGCGCTCGCCAACTTGCCGCTGACAATCGCGAACAATCTCACCGGGAGGTGGATTTACATCACTTGCGCTCGCCAACTTGACGTTGATGAGCGCGAGTGAGGAAAAAAACACCGCTCTGCTGGAGTTTTTCAGAACTCTGCGAGCTCCGCGTATCGTAGAGTGTGGTAAACTTTGCAAACTCCGCGAGCGGAGCGGAGTTTACCGCCCAGGCTCAGAAAGGATAGTAGAAATGATGGTAGAGAAAGGCTCACCAACAGTGAAACTGGAGTGGACTACTTTCTATCGGAGGAGCAAAATGCTGCCAATGGCTGTAGTGGGCTGACCCAGTGCTTCCTGCTGTGCACTGTGGTAGGTGGAAGCAAAAGGAGAATGATGCTTGAACAGGCAAATGGGTGAAGCAGATTAACTCAAAGCCGCTCTATGTGAATTTTAAATTTTGGATAATTGTCTCGCCAGCCTTGTGTTTTCTAAAAATTCTCCATAAAAAATCGATGCAGGTGTGCACACATGAAGTTACTTTTGGTCAACACTCTTCATCTAGTGTTCTGTTTAGCTGCGATTCACATTTTGTTTCATATTTTTTCATAAGTAGGAGACCTTGATATAATCATGGCATTTTAAAAATTAGCAATGCACTCTGTATGCATAAAGACGCACCTGGGCCTTTCATTCACTATTTTATTTTACTAATTATTTTTCACGGTGATCATGTTTCTGATCCCATACCATAAAGCTTTATCAGCCTTTGGGGAATCCATCGAGTCGCCTTGATCCGCCTGACATTGGAAGACATTCATGGCCTCCTGAAGAGACTGCAAACCACACAGAACTCAGCTGCCAGACTCATCCTCGACCTCCCCAAATGGACCCACATCCCTGATAACCTCAAGAACCTCCACTGGCTCCCCATACCAAAGAGATGTCAATTCCAAATGCTGATCCACACCTATAAAGCCCTGCACAACCAAGGACCAGCGTACATCAACCACCGTCTGAACTTCCACCAAGCCTCCAGACACCTGCATTCAGCCTCCCATTCCCTTGCGCACACACACACACGCGCATATGCCAAAGCAACAGTGGAGCAAGCTCCCACTCATTCCTTGCGGCTAAATCCTGAAATGAATTCCCCCTACACCTCTGGACCTCCACCTCTCTCCCAGATTTTTGGAAGGCACTCGAGCTCTGACTGTTCAACTGACCCACCTGAAGCAGCAAGATCCTTAGTGCCTGGATACCCTTACGGGTGATTAGCAGCATTTTATAAATCCGGTTTGATTGATAGATGTAAGTGAATGAAGGCATGGTGTGGTTGTCTTTAACTTAGCTTCTACTCCAATAGCCATGGCTTGCAGATAGGGTGCTTGCTTTGCATGCACTAGGGCACAGGTTCAATCCCCAGTGTCTCTTATGAGAGTTTTTGCCATACACTTGCCCTTTGATCATTATGGTTGTGATAATTATCATGTAAATATACTTATGTCATCCAGAAAATATTAGTTCTGAAAGCGACTGATGAACTAATGCCATGCAGAAGCCAGGAATTGTTAGAGCTTTCTGTAGCAATGTTGGCAGAGCGGTGGACGGACGTCCCTTGGTCTTAGCTTTAAATCTGACTTCATAGTCGACACGATTCAGCCACGCAGCCTTTCAGTCCTTTCCATTATCCCAAAACACTGCAGGACATTGATTCAAAAGCCCTCCTTCAGTCCCGTTGGCTCACAAGTTCGATTTTCATCTTTGGTAACCAAGTATTTTTTTCTCTTTATTTTCCATTTTATTTGCCTCCAAATATCGGCATTTGCGTGAGGGACTACCTGCATCGGTGCTCTTTGTGCCATGTCTGGACGCTACTGGCGCGGTCATTGCAGCCCGGGACACATTTAACCTACCTAGGTTATGCACACTTGTGGGCCCACAGTAAATATGAATTGATGATTGAAGTGGTGGTTTGATACCCTCATTACACAGAGTGTGACCTAATAACTCAATTTTACTTTTTTTTCCTTTAGAGTGAGACCAGCAAATCTTAGTTTTTCCAATACTCTCCTTAGATTTGAATATGTTCCTCCTCACTTGTACCATATATGATGCAAAGGTGGGGGAACAAATGCTGGGCTATACCAACAACCATATTTACTGGAAAGGCTGAATAAATAAGTAAAAATAAATATACAGAGATTACAACAATGGTATCTAAATAGCCTCATTCCAGATATGATGGTTGTCCGTAAACACTCACAAAGTCAAACATTCAAGCTGGATTCAGTTTTCAGTTCAGTATTGTACTTACAATCATATTTTACTGAATTGGTACGTAAGCCTCATATCCATTTTTAGGTCTGGCCTCTCAGACAGCAAACGCTGTCTGCCTGAGGCAGATCTATTGCCTTACAATACCAAAAACGCAGAATGGACTTAGTCCACCTTTGCTACCATTGGTTAGCTTTATTGTCACTCTCATTTGCCTGCTTCTTGTTTGATGGTTTGCCTTGTCCATCTTCTGTTTGTCTCCAGTAGTGGCAGATGTGCGGGTGGAATAGCAAGGCGGGGGGTGGGGAGGACGACAGAGAACAAAGATTTTTTTTTTTAAAGGCAAACAATTACTTATCTGCCACCCACCGCTTTTCAGCTCAGAGTACTCGCTGCAGCACAGGCTCCCAGACTCCCCTGAGGCCAATCCTGACGCTGCTCTCACGCTTGAAAGCAGCATCAGGATTGGCCTGAGCACCCTGTCTTGGTGCCAGAGAGACTGGGAGCCTGTGCTGGCTGTCTCCAACCTTGCAATGCAGCTCGGGTTGCAGACAGCTCAGTCGGCAAGTCGGTTTGGCCGTCCTGAGACAGCCAGCCAAACCGACATGTGCCCTGATAGCAGTGCCCACCACTCCCTCTCATTACTGCCCCCGCGATGGCCCCACCCCAAACCTCGCCCGGCTCTTGGAACTTGGAAAATAAAATGATAAGTAACCCATTTTATTATCCGAGGAGCCGCCACTGTTTGTCTCTGTCCTAGATTATCGCCTCTTTACCATCCTTTTGATTGACTGACTTATATACTTTTACTGCTACTTTTTAGAAAACAACTTTTTCTTTCAATGCTGCTTGAAAGTGCATGTGTTTTCTATCCCGCTCCCTAGGGTGCAACCTACCTCCTACAAGCATCTGCTGAAACCCCAGGCACTCTGCGTTGCACTCCTCCTCATGCACTATCTCATGTGCTTCTTCCCACTCAATGTGGCCTCTCTCTCATTTTCTGCTTTATCTCCTCATCTGCTG
This sequence comes from Lissotriton vulgaris, assembly GCF_964263255.1. Taxonomy (NCBI): domain Eukaryota; kingdom Metazoa; phylum Chordata; class Amphibia; order Caudata; family Salamandridae; genus Lissotriton; species Lissotriton vulgaris. The sequence goes on along the minus strand of NC_141689.1, from coordinate 252,547,449 downwards.
CTTTATCTCCTGGGCCCACCACCCATCTTTATTTTTATCTCCCTCCTCCAATTTGCTTCTCATCACCCACTCCTCCTTTGTGGGCTTTATATTTTTTTCTGCAGAACTGGCAGCTGCTATTTGCTGTCAAGGGATCCAGCACAAAAACAGCATTTCTGTGCACTTAGCATTTCTTTTCTTTTTTAATATACTTATTTAAGTGGCATCCCCCATTTTAGTTCGGTCTATTAAAAGAAAGATGGTGCCTGCATCTTGATGCATGAACGCCTACAGAACGACATGACAGACAACAGCTACCATGTCATCACTCCTTTTTTTTAAATTTATTTTTTATGATGCTGCACAGCATCCGTAAAAGCCTTTTGTTCTTTGCCCATCTACACATCAACAGCAGACAGCACTGGCAAAGCAGTAGGCACAAAAATTGAGGTTTATTCACCTTGCTAATGCATACTGAGGACTGCAAGCTCCAAATAGCACACTCCATAAAGTCACAAAAACGGGTATTCAGTTTCATTACGTCATTAGTCACACAGCAGTCCTAAATTTCAAGTTATTAACTTTAACCCCTCCCCTGCTGATGACGGAACCGCTCCGTCATCAGCCGCGGTGGTGCTGTGCTGATGACGGAGCGGTTCCGTCATGGCCCGCCCGACGCGCCTGCGCGAAGTCCGCGCCTGCGCGGCGCGAATTCCGCGCCTGTGCTGGGCGTTCTATTGAGTGGGCGGGGCCATGACGGAACCGCTCCGTCATAAGCACAGCGCAACCGACGCTGGTGACGCAGCGGTTCCGTCACCAGCATGCGCCCGCCGCTCTTCCGCCCCGCCCACTTAGCACTGCGGCGGAATAGCCGCCGCAGTGAAGGGGTTAATTATAGGCCTGCGGTACAAGCTGCAGTTCGGGGGTTTGAGACCTACTGACTTGGTCATATTCGGGAGAGGATGTAGCCTTAGAGTTAGAGCTGTCAACCTCGAAGCTGGGGAACCGGGTTTGAGTCTTGGCAACGACGCTCAACATCCAGTGATTCTGGGCAAATCACTCAATCTCCGCGTGCCCAACGAAAATGAATGTGTCCGTCGGTAACGAAACTGGTGCTCATGTAAAGCGCTCTGATACCTGATGTCTCGGGTCTAGTTCGCGCTATATAAAACTCTTTAAAAACAAACAACGCATGGAGCTTAAACAAGCATTTCTGCAAGCATGTTAACCTCTTAAGCGCTGCCGACGGCCAACGGTTGTCACGAGCGCTACCTCCCCAGTGCTGCGCACGACCATTGGACGTCCATTCAGCACTAGTTCCAATGGACAGCGCAGCACTGGGGAGGGATATTTACGCCGCAGCTAAGGTGTTAATAAAGATAGATATGTTCTTTCTTTGTTTGGCAACACATATACTAAAAGCAGGTTTACAGCAAAGTATAAATGGGTACACATTTTGGGAAAGATTGAATTTCATTTTCAGGACTGAAGCTGAAGATGCGCCTTGTGATAGCAATGTCGCTGGTTGGCCAATAGGATTTTTTATGGGCACTCACAATACTGCGGACAGAGCAACTAGTATTTTCCTGACCTGCTCTCCAGCGTAGGCTACTTCGTATAAATGTTAACTCTCCTTCTGCGTTTGGGGAAAGGAGGAGGCCTTACGGCTAGAAGGTTCGCCCTTGAAGCTGGGGAAGTAGGTTCGAACCTCGGTTGGGATGCTCAGCATGGGATTTGGGGCAGTCTCCCTGTATATGTCAAAATGGATGTGTCCATCTGTAACAGAACCGGTGCCTGTGTAAAGCGAATGGGACAGGTTACAATGCACGTGTTTACAACATATGCCATTACAACGTGGTCATTACAACGAAGTGTTGTTACTACGCATACCGTTACAACGCAAGTCATTACGACTTGATGTAGGGGGGGTGCAGGATTTTTGAATAGTATAATTTACTATTCCAACTCCAGTCTGTGCAACAGAAGGGAAGGAGTTGGATTTAAAATCCTACAGCAAGTCTTTGTAATAACTTTTGTTGTAATGGTATGCGATGTAACAACGCGGTCGTTGTAATGACCACTTTGTAATGGCATGTGTTGTATCGACTTTGTTGTAAACTATGTTTACGGTGTAAAGCACTCTGATACCTTCTGGTCAAGTTTCACCTCCAAAATAAAAAAACAAATAACTTTGTTGCAACCTTTTTGTATCTACCATGATATTTTTCACTTGTCAAGTGCAGTCAATCTCTGATCAACTGCGGTTTTCTTATTGGTTCAGGAACATTTTAGCATCTCAGATAGAGATTAACATGAATGTTTCATAGATTTGGGTTACATTGATTTTTTTGTGTTTCTTAGGTATTTCCTTCACTATTCATATTTATTTTTTATTTTATGGCCAGGGAACCCATTATTAAAAACAGAGCAACATATTTAGCTATCTATTTTTTTTTGCTCTGCCAAGGAAACTCAGTGTTGTATATTCCAGTCTTTACCACCTCTATTTCATTGCATACTAGAGCCGTATATCCGTTTCATGCCTGTCCGCTCACCCTCATTTAGTAGGCGTCACCCTCATTTCAGTAATTTTCTCTCTCCGGAGAAACAAAACCACCCCAGGGGCCATCCTCTTAAACAACTGACTTCGCCCTTATGGGTTGACGGGTGGTCACTTCACCCCAGTCTGTCCCTTCACAATGACCCCAGGGGGTACAGATGGGCGGTGCCCTCTGGTCACAGGCTTTGCCCATCATTTTAGAGGAAATGTGGCTTTGAGGGGAAGTCTAGTTTCAGTTTCCATTGCAGTTCTGCATTAGTTGATCTTCTAATCTTTAAATCTTGTGCAAAGTTGACAGAGGCCAGAAGTGCTCTTTGCACAGAATGGGTAGAACATGGGCAGCGGCCATGCCAGCTTCCCTTGCATTCAGAACAAGTACATTCTGGTTAGCAGCCACACTGACCTTTTTCACACACAGGCCAGACATAGCCTGGAAAGCAGAACAGCAAACTTTGCTCATACACACAGGAAACAACCATTACAATGCAGTCATTACAACGCACTACCTTTACAATAAAGTCATTACAACTCAACTGCCTTTACATCGCATGCCTTTACTACGCATGCCATTACAACGCATGTCACTACAACACATGCCATAACAGTGCATACCATTACAACGCATGCCATTATAACGCATTATAAGGTAAGTAATGAGTATTTTTTAATTTTAGGGTGGGTATGGGTTTTCGGGTACATGGGGATAGTAATTTTACCCCTACACTATCCAACACTTACCCCACTGTTTCCCCAATAGTATTATGCGTTGTAATGGTATGTGTTGTAATGGTAGCTTCTAAAAGTGCATTGTAATGGCATGTGTTGTAAACTCATGCGTTGTAAAGGTAGCTGCAATGAAAAAACTGCATTGTAAAGGCATGCGTTGTAATTGTTTGCATTGTAATGTCATATATTCATATTCACGACTCCAACATTGTGTATGTGTGTATGGTTGAAAGGCTTCTGTTGCCTCCTTTTAGCCAGGCGTGGTACCATTTGCACGTAAGAGCTCACTGGTATTACCAGCTGAAAGAGTAAATGATTCGCAGTGACGTAGCATGAGAGTCAATAGCCCTCATGCTTGTAGTGACCCCAGCCGGTATTAAAATACTGCTATAAATGAGGTGCAGTGCGCCTTTCACAACCTAGGGCCCCCCCGTATTACTGCACCTGCTACATTCATGCCATTTGTGGGTGTCCAAGTTCCTCATTCTACTCGTTTTCCTTCTCTCCTCCCTGTCTCCACCCCGCTCTCCTCTCATCGCTTTCATCCATTTAATGTTCTCCTCTCCATCCCATCCCGCTCTGTCTCTCTCTTCTCCTCTTCTGTCTCTCCTCCTCTTCTCATGCCTCTCTTCCCTCCTTATTTCTGGTTCATTTCTCTTCCTTTTATGTTGACTGCTTTGCTCATCCTTATCTCCATTCTCTTTCTCCCTTACCTTATGTCCTTCTAACATTCTGTCACCTCTTCATGCTCCCCTCCTCGTTTTTTTCCACCCTTTAATTTTCTTTCATTTTCTTTCATCCCTTTCTTCTCTCTTCATTATTGTTCCTTTGTCCTCTACCCCCCTGTGCAACTCCCCTGAAAAGTGCAAAAAAACACAAGCCCATGACATGCACTGTGTCCCAAAAAATCAGGCCAGGCAGCCTCTGAAATCACATCAGCTGGTGCAGGGCAGACTGGGCCAGCTCTGACCTCTGGACCCCGGTGCAGTGCACCGGCTGCACCACTGGTGGCTTCCCCCACAACTCCTGATGCTTTGCTTTTACTGCTGAAATTTAAAGGAAAGTGGCATGGCGGGTTAGAAACCAGCTGGACTCCCTCAGAGAGTTGCAGGCCACCACTGGTGAGGGGGTGTCACGTTTTTAGAGTTTGTGATGGCTTCTCACTTACAGTGACCCAGTTTCTGTATGGTTTTCTCTGGGGGACTCCCGCGGTTTGATGTGCGAAAGCTTGGTGTAGTGCTTGAGTCCGTATTACATAAGTGCCTGTTTTCATTATCACTACTGCTGACTGACGCTTCAACCTGCAAGATTGCTGTAACCCGTCTGTGTCCATTCTTCTTCTCACTCTCCCTATCATTCAGCCATCCATCCATCCGTGCACCCATCTTTCATGTGTGAACTTAACTAGCCTTCTTTCTGTCACTCGTGCATCAGTGCACTCACTCACCCCTCCCACGGTTGATGCATCTACACATTCACCCACACACCAGCCCAGTGGTGTAATGAAACCTGAGGGGGTGAGGGGAGGGGCAAAGTACATCAAGGTGGCCCCACGTTCCCAACCCAGTCGGGAGCTCTCAGGCCAGAGGCCCACCGACTGTTCCCCGTTCCCTGGAGCTCAGGGCTATTGCTACGCCACTGACCCAGCCATATAACCGCTCAAACACAAAGTCGCCAGTCAATGAAAAGCACTTTGACCTCTAAAATGACAAGGCCTATTGGCTTTGCCAATGCATGTTATTTTCATTTTTTAGTAAATACTAGGCTCATATGACAGCTAAACCTGTCTCTAGGCCATACCTAAAAAAGGATAGTTATATTGTTGAATAATTTGTTCGGCGATGAAGTAAAATAATTTTTAATTGACTCGTACTAAAGGAATCTGATTTTTGATTGTTTCATTGGGCTGTCAATAAATGGTTTTAGTGGCAAACCTCTGTCTCCTTCTGTAAGAGGGCCCTCTATTATGGGAAATGTGATTCCTTTTACCAACCACCATCGCAATTACTTACAAGGTTTGCCAGTCAGTCAAAAAAACTTTATTTCGGCTATGAAGCCAAAAAAAACACAATACATATACAGTTCATTAATAAAAAATGTATGTAGAACCAGAGGGACTATAATTCATAAATAGGTATTAAAAGCGAGTTCAAGTTATACTTCTAGAATCGAGGCAAATCTTTTCAACCCCTCAAAATTTGGCAGACGCTTGGTTACAGATCACATTATGAATTTCTAAAAGAGCGCTAAAAATTTATTTAAAAATAAGTAATAAAAGAAGGAAGATTAAAATGACTCTACCAAACCTATAAGAATTGGCACAATTGTCTAAAAAACTATAAAAACTAATATAATTATAAACCGGATGCAACATCTAGGTGCTAGCCAGCTCATTCCCCTTGAGGATACTTCCACGTATACACCACATTGCGTACAGAAATTTCGAGGTGACAACAGCATATAACGGAAGTGTTTCATATTTAAGTAACCTAAACACCTCAACGTAGTTTCTGAGCCCCATATTCCTTCAAAGTTGAAGGACCCACCTCGATCTAGGCCTACTATAAGCAGGACAAAAAAACATTACATGGAGTTCTGTTTCTTCAAGAGTAGAGCAGCCCGGATAATCAGCTTTGGTTGGACCCTTCCATTTATTCGTGAATGCACGGATCAGTAGCGTTCTATGCCTAAATTGTAAATACAATTTTTTTGCCATAAGCGGTTGGATGTTATCCAGAACCAATTCTAATTTACATTGCTGCTTAACATCCAAGTACCTTGACGTCAGACAACAAGAATTCAAACTGTGGGTCAACATAGCAAGTTTATGTTCTTTAAAGGCAATGACTAATGATTTTTTAGATATACTGGGACAGGTCTCTTCCGGGGTAGACCACATATTTGCCCACCCCAGTGAGAAGCATACCTTCCTAACATAGGACAGCCAGGGTAGGTTTGCTGCACCTAAAAGGGACATGACATCCCTCAGTTCCTCCCTATAAGAAACTAACTCAGGCGTGCTCCATATGCGACGCCAAAATAAGAGAGGACGAGAAGCTATAAGATCAGCAATTGGGCCGATACCCAAATCCGTCTTGAGGGGGGTAAGGGACGTGCTGTTAGGGAGTCCCAGAAGGTGCCTAATGAAGGTGTTCTCTGTGACCGAAAGGGTATGAGGCGCACAGTGACCCCAAAGTTCAGCTCCATATAGACATGCTCCCCTTGCTTGGGTTTTATAAATTTCTGCTATGGGGCAGACCACTTTCTGTGTGCAGTTCTTGTAAACTTTCAGAATGCCACCCACCATTTGTGTTAGATTCAATTTAGCCTTCTTTGTTTGAGTCCCCCAGTCTATTTTATCATTGAGGGTAATGCCTAAGTAGTCAAAAATGGGCACTCTTTCGAGGGGCCTACCCTCCAATTGGGGATGTGGGCAGTTGATAGTTTTTGCGTGGAAAACCATGTATTTCGTTTTCTGAATGTTTATCTCCAGATTCCTATGTCTGCAAAAAGAGCTAAACTCGTCCAATGCACGCTGCATTCCCATTGGTGATTTAGAAAGGAGCAGCGTGTCATCGGCGAACATTAAGGCTGGTATTTTGCTATTCGCTAGTCGTGGGGAATCCAAGTCCTTTAATGCCAGCAAGGTTTCTATAAGACCGTTGAGAAAGAGCCTGCCTCACCCCTTTTTTCCATGGGAAAAGGAGCAGTCAGTTCTCCTTTTTTGCCATATCTTACCCTTGCATAAGTACCTTCATGGAGGCGTTTCATTAGGTGACAAAGATAAACAGGTGCTCACATGTTGCATAGTAGACTTCATAACTGGTCACGCTGTACCATATCAAAAGCGGACTTGAGGTCCACAAAAGTTAAATAAAGGCTACCTCCCTCTAATATAACTGTTTTCCAGTAAATTAATTGCAATCTAAAAATGTGGCCGATGGTCGAGATCTTGGATCTAAAACCTGCTTGTAAGGGGGTTAAAACATTCATCTCGGCCATCAAAAATTGCAGTCGCCCAGCAAAACGCTTGCAAAAATCTTTTGGGAAACGTCAATGAGGCTAATCTATTATCTCCGATAATTTACCGGGTTGAGGGGGGAACCTTTTTTAAATATTGGGAAGATTTCCGCACCCGCCCAAGTCGTGGGAAGTGGCATACCCTGTATGCATTGAATAGAATTTGTAAATAAGGGACCCATACAACCTGTTCATTTCTGAACAGGTCGTCTGGGATTCTATCCAATCCCGGAGCTTTGTTTGGAAGGATTTTTTTCAGCGCCAAAGAAACTTCCAGCATTGAACATGGTGGTGGGTTCATATTTGAGGGGTTATGGTCTATATCTGGTAACTCATGTGATGCAGCTTCATCCGTACATCAAGAGTATAATCCTTTAAAATATACTCTCCAGGCTTCTTCCACCAAATTGGTTTCTATGGCTGAGGTGCCCCTGGAATTGCCAGTTTTGACCAGATTTCAGAAGCTTCTCATGTCTCTAGAATCCATGGCTGACTTTATTGCTTCCCATTTTTCGGTCCCACAGGCTGCTTTGGCTTCAGCTATAGTTTTTTTGTATTGGGATCTAGCTAGACGGGATACCAATGCGCTTTTAGCGCCCTTACACGCCTTGTTAAACCAATGGTGTTTAGACTTTGAGGGGAATTTATTAGTATTACTATAGCTATAAATGAACTCTGCCAATTTTAAAAACATCTGCTGGTGGTTCATACTTATCATGGATAACGAGTCATGGCCTTGAAAGTTTTCAAACAAGCTAAAAGCAGTTTCTAGGAAGGTAATGGTTTGTGTATACAACAAGGCCATTTTTTACTTGGATACTACCAGAGTCCCCATCGTACTCTTCAACCCCCATGTGTTGCAAATTGATTTGGAGGGGCATCAGGTCTCGAGTCCTGTACCCCCCAAACTGAGGATAGGCTACAGTGAGTGCCAGTGGATTGTGGTCGCTTTCGCAACGAGGTTGAACCACAAAATCTGTAATTCTGAACCAGTTCTCAACATCCACCAGTATATCGTCAATTGTAGAGGCCTGCCCCAGTTTATTAAATGATGGGTTTCCTGGAGAATCTGAAGGGAACCGACCATTGCAGGCCCTTAGCGAGTGAGTGAGGGTGAGTGAGGTCAATTGGAGAACAAAGGGAGTCCACCCCCTTATTGGATAAATATTACAGTCTGGAATTGACCAAACGAAATCCGCTTTGCTAGTAATGGTAGGAGTTGTACCATTGAGTGGTTCAAAATGGCAGTTGAAGTCCCCCCCCCTACAACTTTATGAACAGATTCTGGTAAAGTACGGAGTAGGGAATCCAGGAATTCTAACGTCTGAGAACTTTGCCCCTGCCTTACTGGCTGTGAGTATACATTAATAACAGCCAGTTTGAAGGTATCATCGAGGGAGAGGAGAATGCACTGGATGTCCAATGAATCTGTGTCTAGCATTTTGATTGTACAGCCCAAGTGGATAGCAACCCAGATGCAGAGGCCCCCCGAAGGTCTCCCTCTAAGCCCCTTTAACGCTGGGATAAAGTAAGTCACGTAACCTGCCCTATATAGTGGTGTAGTAGACCACGTCTCTTGGAAGAGACATATCTCGTGTGTGTCAATGAATTCGCCCCAGTCAGGAAGGTCCAACTTGGCAGTAAGACCTGCTATATTGCAGGAAAGAACCCTAGTGTTGTATGGATCTTCTTTGTTGTCAATCTGTGAATGCACAGGATCCATGACCAGTTGTGACACTTTGGATAATGTTCCCTCCCTGTCCAGAGTATTTCCTGAGGGTGCCCCTAGTATTTTTGTTGAAGCACCCAAGTTTCCAATGGCCTCAGGGTTTATACTGGGAACTGAGGACCGCAGCCTCAAACCTGGGGCAGTTTTGAAGCGCAGTTGATTGAGTAGCTGCTGCTTCTATCAATTCCACTGGGCGATCCACTCAGTCGACTAAGTCTAAAGTACTGTATCTGTTACTGACTGGAATGTTAAAAGTGGAGGATGATTCAAGGCCTCGGGGCAGGTTTGGGAAGTTCTCGGTCTGGGCTCTCGTTTCCCATTTTTTGTACACACCTCCTATTTTTTCCATCAAGGGACTGGAGGGGTAAAAATATCCCAGGGTGTGTGACTGGATTACATTGGCCTCCCTAGTGTAAGCCCAGTCCAGAATTTGTTGCACCACCCTGGTATCCCTAAAGTTTACCAATACACAATCCCCCGGGATATCCTTTCGCCTCTGTCCCAGCCAACTAACCCGCATGACGAATAAAATTTCACACTGTGTTGAAGGTGTAAGTGGTCTATCTTTATTTAGCTAGAAAATCACTGTGTTTTTAGGTCAGAATAAGTCTCCACTCTCCCTCTTACCAGTTCTGGAACACTGGTTAAAACAACGGTGTAAGGAGTTGAGGCCGGGGGTAAATCTATACGTGGAAAATCAGGTCTAATTTGGCGTCTATTCATAGGGTCACTGTTAAAATAGCCCCTTCTACGATTGCTTGTGAGATTTTGTTCCACATGCGGACCTATGGTTGTTGCCAAGATCGTAGGGCGATGGCCTGTGTCCCTCTCCTGTGGTGCCCCTTGTTGTTGTTCCACAACTAAGGCTACAACCTTTTGATTTTGAGAAATAGGCCTGATGGAGTTTTAGGGGCGAGTGGAGCAGTGGTAACGTTTACGGTCGGGCAATCAGTTGGGTCCCTAGTGGCTTAATTAGAGGTTTTAGAATTTTCCTGGCTACTGCAAATGCTGTCTATTTTAATCCCCCATGTATCAACCAGAGAGGTAAGGTTCTCAATGTGACTTTTAGGAACCCTAAGCTCAGCTTGAATAAAAGCTTCAAAATGAGACTTAAGTTCTGATGCCAGGTTAGTGGCCCAAGTTGGTGGTTCTGCTGCTGCTAGGTGATTTTCTCTAGAAGTGGAGCCCTCTATCTGCGCCTTTAGTGCTGTGCTTGTTGAAGAGTGTACATGTTTCCCCCTCTTGTGGGCTTTTTGTTTCCTCTGTCCACCTTTTCTAGTTAAACCCCCTCTATCTATTTTGTTTAAATTTTCAGAAATTATTTTTTCAGGTGAAAACCTTAAATCAGGGGTAAATGAGAGGTTTCCCAGTTGGGAAGAATCAAAGTCTCCTATTTCCATATCCGTTGGAATACTTGTGATCGACGGCGTTAAGGAAAGCCGTCTTTCAGTACGTTCTATCTCGTTGGAGACAGCCCCAATTGCCTGCCGTAGCATTCTATCAATGGCAGTCGGTTTGTTGGTGGGCGTATGCACATGAGCTTTCTGGCGAGTGTTGGGCCTAGAGGGTGGAGATGCGTTTCCCCTATGCTATGCTTTGAATAAGCTTCTAGGGTAGGGAAAAAATACTGGGGGAGGTGGTCAACTGGGTCAGAGGAGTACACTCCCTACGTGATTTTACATTTTTATCGTATACCCCTCGCGATTTCCAACACCCACAATAACTTTGGAGATTTTAACACCAATGCTCACTTAAAAGGCCCATTAAGCAAGAAAACTCACTAAGTTCAATTCGTCATGGGGGTATCCCAGCCCAGCCTCGTACAGTCTCGGACGGGCTCAGACGGGCCCACCCTTGGCCCGGGCGGTGCACCCTGAGACCACGAGTCCCACCAGGGCGTTACAGCAAGCTCAGCAGGGTCCTGCAGAAGAGAGAAAGCTGCGCGTCAGCAGCCCAAGGTAGAACACAGGATTCGAGGTGTCCTGCGCTGCATGGGGCAAGGCGGCGCTTTATAGCACGGTGTCAGCGCCTCCCCGTGCAGCAGCTGTGGGCGATTAGGTAGCGGTGCACCCTGGGACCACGAGTCCCACCAGGGCATTACAGCAAGCTCAGCAGGGCCCCGCAGAAGAGAGAAAGCTGCCTGTCAGCAGCCCAAGGCAGAAAACAGGATTCCAGGCGTCCCGCGCTGCGTGGGCCAAGGCGGCGCTTTATAGAGCGGTGCCAGCGCCTCCCCATGCAGCAGCTGTGGGCGATTAGGTAGCGGTGCACCCTGGGTCCACGAGTCCAACCAGGGCATTACAGCAAGCTCAGCAGGATCCCGCAGAAGCGAGAAAGCTGCCCGTCAGCAGCCCGGGGCAAAAAACAGGATTCCAGGCGTCCCGCGCTGCGTGGGGCAAGGCGGCGCTTTATAACGTGGTGTCAGCGCCTCTCCGTGCAGCAACTGTGGGCAATTAGGTAGCGGTGCACCCTGGGACCACTAGTCTCACCAGGGTGTTACAGCAAGCTCAGCAGGGTCCAACAGAAGAGAGAAAGCTGCCTGTCAGCAGCCCAAGGCAGAAACCAGGATTCCAGGTGTCCCTGGTGCTTGATTTGAGGCAGTGATTTCTGGTGCTCAGCACCAGCACTTATTTGTCAATACCGGAGCTTGTGACAGTCTGCCTCAAGGTGGCGCTGTCTGGCTAATTTACAGATGTCCACAACAACAGTTAATTATTAATTCAATGTACATTAAAAATATTACTTGATGCCCAAGCCATTCTTATAGCTTTGGGGGCCTAAAATAGTTCGACTTTTTACACACCTGTAGCAGCGTGATGGTCAGTAGTTATTAGGTTACTCATTGGCAGCATGGAAGGGGCAATATGTCCTGCAAGCTGTCGTGGCCTCCTGACGAGAGCCCTGGCACTTAGATTTTTTACTTATCACAAAAGAAGGGTCAGGGACTTGGTTGGAGCATACAGGCCCCAAATGACTATGACAAAAACAGATGTATGCAGTTCCTAAAGGGGGCTTAGAAGGGAAAGTGGGGAAGAAGAAGGGTGGGGGATGGGTTTAAAGATAGTGGGTACCAGGTGTTCCTAATGGAGAAGAGAAACTATAGATGTAGTAGCTCCAATTAGGAGCAAGGGCCCTCACTCACCCTGAAGGGTGTCATGCTTCATCATTGGGCAGCTCTCGTTGGGCCGGCTATGCAATGCCCAAAGATACCCACAGGGGGGCTCTTTCCCGGAGGACTTCTCTGGTTGCCGACGTGAAGCTGAAAAATGGTATTGGGGAGCATGTTTAGTGAGTAGAGATGGGAAGCGAACGGTGTGGGTTAAACATAGCTGGAGGACTCCCCTGGGTTCCTAAGCTATGAGTAAAAACAACCGACTACAAAGTTGTGGCCAAAGAGAGGAAATTATACCCACTTCAGCTCAAAGTGGTATGTGTGGGGTGAAGATGGTCGACAAGTTTCATGCCCTAAATCGTACAGTTGGATCTTGGCATTTCATCAGGACTGGGGGATCCTCATCTACTCTAGAGGGGATGGTATGGGTATGGAATGTATGACGTTACAACCCATACTTTTACAACGCATACCTTTACAACGCATTTTTTACTACGCAACATCCATTACAACGCATTCCATTACAACGCATGCCATTACAACGAATTTTTAAAAACTACCTTTACAACGCATTACATTACTACGCATACTACCTTTACAATGCATACCATTACAACGCATACCATTACATTGCATGTATGATAAGTATTGGATAGTGTGGGGGTAAAAATTACTATTCTAACTCCAGGGGGATGCAACAGTAGGGTTAGTGTTGGGTAGTGTAGGGGTAAAAATTACTATTCTAACTCCAGGGGGTGCAACAGTAGGGTAAGTGTTGGATAGTGTAGGGGTAAAAATTACTATTCTAACTTCAGGGGGTGCAACAGTAGGGTAAGTGTTGGATAGTGTAAGGGTACTATGTGTTGTGATGGTATGCGTTGTAATGGTATGCATTGTAATAACTGCGTTGTAATGACATGCGTTGTAGTGGTATGCGTTGTATTGTCATGCGTTGTAATGGTTGCGTTGTAATGGCATGCGTTGTAATGGATATTGCGTTGTAAAAGTTTTGTTGTAATGGTAGTGCGTTGTAACAGTTGCGTTGTAAAGGTTGTTTCCCATGGGTATGTGTAGTAAAAATCACGTCTCCTACAGTCTGGACTCGTGTCGTAGTCCTGTGACATCCCCGTTGATGTTCTGACGCGCTCCAGAGGACCTCCAGAAGTGTGCTTCCTCTCTCGCCAATTTGCGAGTACTCTGGACGTCACAGTTAGGGCCAAAAAAAAAACCCTTCTAGGTGTTCTTCAGAAGATATACCTCACTTTTCCTTTTTTCCCACGCTTTTACTTCCACACAGGACTACAACACGAGCCCAGACTGTAGGGTACATGATTTTTACTACACATATCCATTTGTCACTTATATTTTCTAGCAATTAAGCACTGCTCGACCTCTACCTCAAGATTTCACTTGCTCTGAGGAAAAGGAAAACCTGGAAAGAGGAGGAATTTCTAGGGAATCCAACGGCGTATTATTTGTATTTGTATACTTTGGTAATTCCCTCATACCTCGAAGGAATATAAGGCCTAGATGTTCTAAGGGCTGTATGGTTGTGTACATGGCGCTGAGCCAGCGAGTAAGTACAGCAGTGCAAAATGTTGCGTCAGTTTGAGCAACATAAGCGCCCATGAACATTTTTATAAATAACTTCTTCAGTTCCCGGCTGGTAATCTCATGTTAACATTGACTCCAGAGTTACTGGTACCCACGGTATTGAGAACTCTTGGGGTGCAAAAGTCCCTTCGTAAATAAGCCAGTTATGTTTAAAGCTAAAACACTTGGATTGTGTCTAAGACATTCCATTTTAATGCATTATAATTGACGAATCTTCTGCTTTGGCCCCCAAAATTGTATACGTTTTGTACACGTCATTTCACGGTATCGGGGATTTTATTTTTTTGCTTCGTACTCTTGAGTTAAAATAAACAGTCACTATAGCATCTATGTAGATGTAGGCACTATAACAATGTCTTCTAATTTAATCATTTCATAGGTACATTTTATTTAATGCATGGATGAATCCCCCCTCAATGCTTTTATTTACATTGTGAACCTCATTCCAACCTTCTCGCTAATCCTGATTCGAGCTGAACATTTCATTTGTGTAGATTTTGAGTCTGCGCACACTGGAAGGAACGTGTGTTCAGAGATTATCCCCCATTCTGAGGTCCTCTGCTGAAGAACCCGAATTGTGCTCCTAGTAAATACCATACATTTCTCTTTTTTTCCACGGATGCAGCCAGTGTTTCAAGGGTCACACGGTGAGCTTGATGTCAAGCTGACCGTGTGCCTCTCCTTCCTCCCAATCCCTGCCTGCTCTGGTTTGCTGGACAATCAAACATTGATTTAAAACCTGCTCGAGGCACACAACTGATTTAGGACAGTTGTAAAGTCTGACCAGAAGATTTATGTTGAACTAATTTCAGAAACTACTTCTGTGTTCCCTAAATCAAACAGAGGACTTTCAAGAGGTATACAACATTTAATTTACTGCCTCTGTTTATGACTCGGCATTCTGGCTCTGGTGGGGAGCGGGGGCCACCATGTCAAGTTTTATATTCCCAGACCACAAGAATGAAGAGAGGTGGCAAGGCTGGACTCTCAGAACATGGACGCTGAATGTTCTACTGCTTGGCCGCCATTTTGAGCTAGTGTGATGCTTTGTCATGTTCAGGCTGTCTTCCAAGGGGGCAGGAACTGTTGTTTCAACTGTTCGCAGTCTACTGGAAGTGTTCACCAGCACTGGTGACATGAATGTCAAGAAGACAGGTAAAAGGTTCCTGTATGAGGGTCATCGGACTATTGAGGAGAGTGTTCTCATACTTAGCGGATAGTCACAGGAAAACCTTAGTGCAGGCATTAGTGATTAGCAGGTTGGATTACTGTAATGGGCTCCTTATCTCTGCTAATGAAGAACAGTTAAGTAGGCTACAAGTAGCCCAGAACACAGCAGCGAGACTAATTCTGAATGTACCAGCCAGGTCTTCATCTCGTCCTCTGTTGAACAAGTTGCACTGGTTGCCTGTTCGTCAGAGGGTGAAGTTCAAGATCTGTTGTATTATTCATAAATGCTTGTTTGGTGCTGGTCCTAAATACCTATCTGAAATATTCAGACCGTACGAACCAGGCCGCTCCCTACGCTCTAAAGATCAAGCCCTACTCCAGATACCTAGGATCAAAAAAGAGAGACAGGGAGGTCGAGCCTTGTCATATAAAGGCCCCGCTCTCTGGAATTCCCTGCCCCTTGCCCTCAGGTTAGATCCCAATCTGACTGCATTTAGGAAATGCCTAAAAACCCATCTGTTTCTGACCTGGTTATGTCCCACCATTCCTGCCTGAGCTGTCTTTATTCCTATCAGTCTTTTGTAAGAACATAAGCGCGGAGATACCCCTTCGCGGGTCGAATTCCTGCGCTATATAAGACCCTAAATAAAATAAATAAATAAATAAGTCATTCAGCGAGAGAGCAGCCCACAAAGATGACATCACAATGGTAGTCCTGGAAGTCAATGATGACCTGAGTGGGAGACAGGCCTTTCCAGCAGCATGCCCAAAGTCTGCAGTCAGATGTGAGTAGTGTATCCTTCTATCTTTGCACCTGTGTCTTGCAGTCCTGCATACCTGAAAATTCAAACTGACATGTACCACAATACAAAGATGGCAACTAGGGCTAGTTGCACTTCTCAAGCTTGAACTGCATCAACAACCATCCTCATTCCGCTTATGGTTCAGAAAGGATCTAAAACCATCCCGGTCTTCCAGTTTCTGCCACCCACACTTGTTTAGGGCTCCTCTCCAAAGGCACCCCAAATGGCATGTAACCTATCCAGGTCTCTACAAGAAACGCCTGGGGCCATCATACAGGCGCCTTGAAACACAACAGGTGTTCCTGCCTACTTTTTTACACCTCTTGCACATTTTGAAATTAAGGGGTGACAGATGGCCGTGCAGCCCCTTCTGTAATAAAGATTGAGTAAGGGCACAATTTGCACCTGCATGATCTCAAGGGGGTGTTCCCTCATTCTTGTGAGAAAGTGGAGCTATGTAAATAAGGGAACATCTGTGTCCCTGTAACAGTGCCATATTACAAGTACAAGGGCTTACAGGCCATCAGTGACATACTGAATATACACCGCATATATAAAATGGGGCGGGGTCAATGTGCTCCTTGAGTGTGGCAGTTGAGAAGAGGATATTGTAGCCCCAGGGACCTCCAGACATCTCAGCCTGGTGCGATCAGTGGCAAACAGCACCAGATTCCTGCCCCTTCTTCAAAACAAGGCCTCATTTGCTGGGGGCCAAAGACAAATGGACTCCATCTTGCACTGATACGCTCTTACCAGTGCAGGAGCAGCCTTTCAGTGTTCTTACCTGCAGTAGGGAGAGAAAATTCGTTTCCAAAAACATGTTAATTGTCCATATCTGCACTCAATCGATGGTGCTCTGTTTACGAATCGAAACAGCACCCTGTATTGCTAATACATCACCTAGTCTGCAAGTAAGTGGATCACCAAAGCTAGCCTTTGTCTATCCCCAATGTACAGGGTTCCGATTTGCACTTACAAGTACCTTGCATTCATACAAACACAGACAAGCTTTTCTTGACAAATCCATAAACTGTCTAGTACTGCCATGTCGATTTGGTAAGTACACCCTCTTGCCAGTCCCTAAACCTTCCCTCTTCTAGATATCGGACACCCCCAAGGTAGGCCCAAGGCCTACCTTAGGGGTACCTTTTACATTTTATGTAAAAGGTAGGACATGACATTTTCGTTTTTCACTATTGCAAGGCTACCTGTTCCCATAGGCCAGAATGGGCAGTTTGATTATAACATCTTATAATCCTAACTGACCCAGGGAACATAGTAGAAATTTGAGTTTAGTATGCCTGAACTCAGGATGATAAAATACATATTTAATAAAGTTGGTTTTAACATTCTGTGTTTGAAAATACCACTTTTAGAAAGTGGGTATTTTCTTACCTAACCATACAGCCTGTTTCTGCTACTTTGTGTATTGCATGTCTGGTTTGTCAGTGACAGGGGCTGGGGAGGCTCCAGGAGACAGGGTGAGCCAGCACAAGGCTGAATAGACCTATATGCATGTAGAATGGTGGGAGGAGTAGCACCGGGGCCTGAATAGGGCTGTGGCTACCTTCCACAATGCTGCTCTACCTCCTGTGGTTTGTCTGAGGACCCTGGCCCACCATGACAAAGGAAAGAAGAAGTCCTGTAAACAAAGTGCTCCAGGACTGCACAGAACTGGTTTGGACTAGGTACAGGACACTCTGCCTTCAGAGGACAAAGGGTTTTGCAGTATACATTTTGGGGCATACATCCATAGACAGATATTAAGAGAGCCACCCAATATTCCCCTTAGGACTGGGTATATTCAATAACAAAAGCACATTGTCCCTAGAGAAAACATTTGAAAAACATTAATTATTTAGCGATAATGTCACATACATGAACATTTAGTCTGAATGACCACAGGGAATACATGTAAATATACCTGAATAAATCAAGATGGTATATTTTTATTCCACTTGGAATATTATCCACAAATTAATATCTGGCAACAAACATACTACCAAAATCATACAAAATTCAACAGTAGTATATAAAACACCTTTTGCATGAGTCATGGATAATCAAAAAACCATATTTATGAGAATTAAACATAACATATATTCATATTAATATCAAGTATATTCAACGACTATGCAAAACAGTGCTGGGCGTCGACGTTTCGGCCCCCCGTTGGTCTAACAGATCCTTGAGACCATCTTCAGGACGGAAGAGTTGCACAAATACATATGTCTAGTTACTCAGACATTGTAAAATGTGGGAAGCAAGCCAGAAAGGTCATGTCAAAATAAGCCACAGAATCGCTCGTGGACCGACCACTCGGCGATTCATTTTGATTTATTACATCTAGCAGCCAAGAGAAGATGTATCCCGTACACCCCAGACAGCAAGTACAGAATTTGGAAGTCAGTGAGCGAAACACAGATTATATCAGCCCTCGCAAATAGGCCTGTAATATCGAATGATTTAAATCAAACCATCGATGACTTCCATAGCTGGCTAATCACAGCAGCAGATAAGGTGGCACCGGAAGTGTTTAAAAAATCTATAATAAAAAAAGCTTCTTCACCATGGTACTCATCCAATTTAAAAGCAATAAAGATTAAGTGCAGACAAAAAGAAAGAATCTGGAGATCCCAATACAATCCTGACCATATAAAAGAGTACTGTGCAGCCCTGGAGGAATATAAAGCCGCAATTATACAAGCAAAGGCCGCATACTATACAAATAAAATCCAGGATGCTGCAAATTCTTCGAAGGAACTATTCCAGACAGTTAATGCCCTGATGAGATGTCCTCGAGACAGCATGTTCACACCGGAACAAACATTTATAGATAAAATTGCCATTTTTTTCCAGAACAAAGTGCAGTTAGTGTATGATAGCCTAGAAGAATCAACACGTAATATGAAGGAGCAAACTGTAATTCAATCTGAAGTCAGAGCGGAACATGAAGCTCTGTCATCTTTTTCCTCAATAACAGAAAAGAAGGTAGAGGAATTGATACTAAGCATCAAATCGGGCTCCCCGTTGACCCCTGCCCACCAT
Organism: Lissotriton vulgaris; assembly: GCF_964263255.1. Lineage (NCBI taxonomy): Eukaryota > Metazoa > Chordata > Amphibia > Caudata > Salamandridae > Lissotriton > Lissotriton vulgaris. The sequence continues at coordinate 252,528,691 of NC_141689.1, read as the reverse complement.
ATATTCTACATATGGCATCAGAAGCAATAAGTTCCGTGGTATCCTCTTTAATTAATAAAATTCTGTCTGATGGAGTGTTTCCCGCAACATGGAAGAAAGCGTGTATACGCCCACTTCTGAAAAAGCCTAAATTGGACTCACAGGTTGAGTCGAACTACAGACCCATCTCCTGTCTGCCTTTAACAGCGAAGGTGCTGGAAAAGGCATTAAACATTGAGCTGATGTCCTTTTTTGAGAAAAACAACCTACTAGATACCACCCAACATGGTTTCCGACCCAAACTTTCCACGGAAACCGCTCTAATTTTGGCAATAGATGAAATCCGCAGGGTAACAGATGAAGGGGGGAGTGCTGTACTGGTCCTGCTTGACCTAACAGCGGCCTTTGATACGGTTAACCATACTGTACTGAAACAAAGGCTGCAGGATGCTGGCGTCAATGGGACAGCACTCTCTATCCTATCATCTTTTTGGCAGACAGGAAACAACTGATCTATTGAAATGGTCTTAGATCAGAAGAATTCACCCTTCCGGGTGGAGTCCCCCATGGATCGGCCCTATAACCAACGTTATTCAACATCTATGTTGCCCACCTGGCCAGCCTGATAAAGAGCCATGGCTTTAAGTTGGTATCATACGCTGACGATACGCAGCTTATTCTATCGTTAGCTAAGAGTGCAGACTCCAGAGCCTCGGACTTCTGTAATTGCATTTCATCCGTGATGAATTGGATGAATACCAACTTTCTAAAGCTAAATGCAACCAAGACAGAGGTCATCGAATTTGGCTCAAAAGATCAAATCTGGAATCAGCTATGGTGGCTGACCACAGCCGGACCACCTCCGATACCAGTTTCAAAGGCAAGGAACCTGGGAGTATTAGTGGAAAAAAATCTGACCTGGGCATCACAGATCAATCAGGTCACATCAGCCTGTTTCTTCACCCTCAAAGGGCTGAGAAAGATTCTCCCATTTATTCCTTTTGTCTTAAGGAAAACTGTCATCGTGTCAACCATACTCTCCAGAATTGACTATTGTAACGCCTTTTACCTTGGACTGGGGGTAGCCCAATTAAATAAACTTCAGGCCATCCAAAACGCTGCAGCTAGAGTACTGCTTGGGCTGCCAAGACACCATCCTACCTCTGCAGCTATAAAAAATCTTCATTGGCTCCCAGTGTGCAGACGGATAGAATTCAAGTCACTCTGTTTAGTCCACAAGGCCCTTTTCGGAGAGGGTACGAAAGAGGTGCAGGATCTCTTCTTGCATTACGACCCTGCCCGGACTCTAAGATCCTCATCTCTCAGTCTTGTACAAGTTCCAAAGATAAAAAGAGCACGCTGTGGAGGAAAGCCTTTTTCATTCCTGGCGTCAAAACTCTGGAGCACACTTCCACTGCATATCAGAAGCCTGTCCAATAGATATGCATTTAGGAAGGAAATCAAACCGTGGCTCTTTCCTTAAAGTCAACAGAATATAGGTATAGTCGTTGTTCCACTCTAACACAGCACCAAGACGCCTCGGCATTAGTGCGCTTTACAAGCACAATCAGTCAGTCAGAAGGAACCAGCCCCGCTTGGTCCAGGGACGCTCGACTATGAAGTACTTCATAGTCGAGCGTCCCTGGACCAAGCAGGGCTGGTTCCTTCTCTACGAGCAATTCTGTGTTATGTTTAATTCTCATAAATATGGTTTATTACATCCATAGATACGTTTTTCTTGACAAATCCATAAACACCGAACTGACAAATCCATAAACACCGAAGTGACAAATGCATAAACACCAAACTGACAAATCCATGAACACTGAACTGACAAATCCATAAACACCGAACTGACAAATCCATAAACACCAAACTGACAAATCCATAAACATCAGACTGACAAACCCATAAACACCTGTGAGACCTGGCACCATTGGCTTGAGTCTCCCTTCCATTTTTCACTGTTTGCCTCCTCTTTTTTTAATATGTTTTGCTGGTTTAGATGCTTTGGGCACTGTGCCACGGCTATTCAGTATTACAGTGCAAGTGCTCCCTATGTTAAATTGATGTATTGATTAGTGACTCCATGATTGGCTTATTTGATTTACTTGTCAGACATTAGTACAGTGCACCATGGTACCCAGGGCCTGTAGATCAAATGTTGCTAGTGGGCTTGCAGAACTGATTGTGCCAGCCACAGGAGCAGCTTGTAAAGTGTGTCTCAGGCCTGCCATTGCAGAGCCTGTGCTCAGTCTAGTACTGCCATGCGACTTGGTAACTACACCCACTTGCCAGTCCCTAAACCTTCCCTTTTCTACATATCAGACACCCCTAAGGTAGTCCCAAGGGCAGTGTGCATTGTATGTAAAAGGTAGGACATGCCCTGATGTGTCTGGCATGTCCTGACCGTGAATTAGAGCCATTTACATTTTTCAGTATTGCAAGGCTACCCGTCTCCATAGGCCAGAATGGGCAGTTTGATTATAACATCTTATAATCCTAACTGACCCAGGAAACATGGTAGAAATTCGAGTTTAGTATGCCTGAAATCAGGATGATAAAATACATATTTTATTAAAGTTAGTTTTAACATTCTGTTTTTGAAAATACAACTTTTAGAAAGTGGACATTTTGTTACCTAACCATCCAGCCTGCCTCAACTAGCTTCTGTATTGCATGTCTGGTTTGTGAGTGACAGGGGCTGGTGAGGCTCCAGGAGACAGGGTGAGTCAGCACAGGGCAGAATAGACCTATATACATGTAGAGTGGTGGGAGTACCACCTGGGCCTGAATAGGGCTGTGCCTGCCTTCCACAATGCTGCTCCACCTCCTGTGCTGTGTCTGAGGACCCTGGCCCACCCTGACAAAGGAAAGAAGGAGTCCTGTAAACAGAGTGCTCCAGGACTGCACAGAATTGGTTTGGACTAGGTACAGGACCCTCTGCCTTCAGAGGACAGAGAATTTTGCAGTATAAATATTGGGGCCCAGACCCCAGGACTTTAGATCACTTCTGGTACAACAAGACAAACCTTTGCCAAGGAGAAGAACCAAGGAAGCTGCAGGAGTTTTGGACTGCCCCTCTGCTGGTGTGCTGTTTGCTGGGTTGGCCTGCAGTGGTGTCTTGATTGCCAAGGAAAGGAGAAGGAACTTTTAAGGAACTTTCATCATCTTGCAGAATATTTCTCCAAGGGCTTTAACTTGTATTTGCCTCCTGCTGAAATCTAAGGGCTACAATACTTCACCACCAGCTCCCCTCTGAATTTCCTTGAAGGGAATTCTGTCTGCAGAAGCCTGCCTGTCGCTGGGAGCTGGAAGCGCGACTCAACAACAAGAAGCGTCTCGCCATCGCAGCTGTTGCCGTCACCTCGCCGGAGATGCATGTCGCCGCCACAGAGGCCGCTGCCGCATCACCAGAGAAGCGTGTCTTCATCGCAGCTGTGTGCTGTCGCATCACCGGAGAAGTGTGTCGCCACCGCAAAGGTCGCATCACCGGAGAAGCGTGTTGCAGGGCCTGTCGCGGCTCCAAAGTTACAAAGTACGCTGCACACCCGTCGGGCATGCACGCATCGTCTTCACATTGTCGCATCGCATCAAGGGCGCCATCTTATCGCATACCACTGGATTGTCGCATCGAGACGCCATCTTGCCGCGTCGTAACCGGAACGCAGTACGAGAATCAACGCATTATCTCCTCTCCAGTACGGAACAGACGCATCCCCTACTCTGCGCAAGCATGGAGGTGCGACGCATCGCTTCCACCAAAGCAAGGAACCGACGCATCACCCTCCCTGTGGACCTTTTGTTTGCTTTGCGTTACGCATCCAAGGTACTGTTGTGAGAAATGTGTCGCATTTATCATCAATTTGAACTAAGTTACTTCTACCATCTTTATCTCTATTTTGAGTACAGTATTGTGGATTTTTGTTGTTTATAGTGTTGTGTTAAGTCTATATAAAGAATACTTATTTTTATAAAACCTGTCTGGTGTCCATCTGTGGTGTTTTCATTGTATTACTGTGTGTGTTCACAATTACTTAACACACTGCCTCTGCGATAAGCCTGTCTGCTCGTGCCAAGCTACCAAGGGGGTTAGCAGGGGTTATCCAGGAGTGTAATCCCCTTTCCCTGATTAGAAGCAAGGGTCCCTATTTGGTCAAAGGTACCTACCTCTGCCAACTATAGACCCCATTTCTAACAACACCGAACACTGAATCTCTGAAATATAAATTCTGCACTGTAGCAAAATCATGTAACCTATGGGATCCTTTCCAAATATATTGTGCTAAATATTTGAATCTGAATCTTATCACTATAATCAACATATATGCTAAGTGAACCTTTGAAAATGCTTGTCCTACTTAATGCCAGAAATAATCCCAAGTAAGTCCTGTAACTACAAGTTAGTACAAGAGAAAAGGGCAAATGTCTTGTCTTTGAGAGTATGTCTATTTTACTGTTTATTCACAAATACACGAATGTCACACAATATACTCATAGTTAATTGATATTACAGAATGTATTACAGACAGACCTTTGACAACTACACTGCCTTCATAAGATCAAAGACATCTGATAGACTTTGGTTAAGGTTTGGCCCTCTAACACATCAATAGAGCAAATCAGTTAGGGTAGTTAGACTTCCAGAGCCTATGCTTCAAATGCATCCAAGCAGTATTTAAGAGCAGCTAGCCTAGTCACGGGAGCGGAGTCGCTAGTCCATGATTCTCAATTCTGTTCTCGAACTATTGAAAGAACTTGCCCATCTTCTGCCAACCACAGAACAGGCATAAGGAAAGACAGAGCCCTAAGGCATGTGGAACCAAAGAGATGTCTACCACTGATTGCACCAAGACACCATGCATCCTGCAACTACAATAGCCATCTAATACTTCTCTTGTCTTGCACATTTGGGAACTCCCCCATCTGAATGCTCCGACGCATCTGGTGTTCCTTTCTTAACATCTACGCATGAGTACCATCCATCCTGTAAAGCTCCAAAGCTTCTGGCACTTTTGTCAATATGGTCATCTGGTACCTTCCTTCGATCGTGTAAATCTTAAAGCTGCATTGCATCTGGTATTTCTCCCAACATGGTCATCTGGGTGCCACCCATATTATATTCTTCCAACAATCTGCCAGGTTCACATTCCACAAATATCTGGCATCATCTGTCCCTCACATACCGAAAGTATTGAGTACCACTCTTGTACTGCACACTTGCGCACTTCTTATCCTTCAAATCTATATGGAATTCAATAATAATCTCACATTGGATGATAGACTAGCTAAAAGTACTCACAGTATCTGGGCTTTTCATAAAACCAGAAAAACTCTGACTCACCAATATTTTAGAGCAGCCACATCCATCACACCCCATCCACTCTCAACATGGCAATCCAGCACACCACTGCATCAGCACTTATCATAACTTCAAACTGAAGGACAACAATCCCAAGGGAGACGCCCTCTGCATGGTGCTTCACTTCAATGCTAGGAATATAGAACCTCTGGACTCATTTGGTCTTACACACAGCACAGCAACAGAATAGGACGATTGAAATGCAGGACATTATAGCCATTTCTGCATTAGGTGTTCCAGTACATTCAGTCTTCCTAAACAGGAAGAAATGATTGTGTAATTTCAAGATTTCATGGAGGTCCTTGCAAACCTGCGGAGAAAAAGTCAGCTGCGTAGTTTTTGATATACTGCATAGGTGACCGTAGCAGAGCTAGGCTGGTGACGAAGGTGATGCTGAGAGATGCTCTAGCAATGCAGAGTGAGGGAGGTCAGGTGGTGGGTGTAAAAGCATAGCGCCATCTCGCTAATGGACTCATGTCAGATAATACAGTACCAAGACATGAGAGAATATATCTTATGCGTAGCTATTCAGAGAAAATAGGTTACATATTCCAGAAACAGGGTATTGATGTTCGAAGTTCATCCCCTAGGCAATGTCAGCTGGAAGAAGGGGGAACGTTGTTTACAACGCGGTGTTTACACCGCACAACCTTTTCCCTGCAGCTGTTACTACGACTTGCGCTGGATGGCGCTGTGTGATAAGGAATGTTTTAATTTTATAGTCCACCACCTTCCCTACTGTTACGGGGACTGGTGTTGGAATATAAAATTAAAAAATTCCGAAATCCGCGCCCTCCAACGCAAGTCGTTGTAACGACTTGCGTTGTAAAACCTGCGATGTCAAGTACCGCGATCTAAAAGATCGCGTTGTACTGACATACATCCTGAGAGGACATCAGATGTGTTCTTTGAGATAGAAACTGCTCAAGACTTCCTGGGATCAAATAAAGATGGACCTGCTTACCAGACACATATAACACATTAAGAATACAACCGGACACAATAGACACAGAGAAGAGGTTAAGTAAAACACTCTATCCCTTCACCTATTCTCTTCTCTGTCCTGCATATTTATTTATTTTCCAAATTCTTGTATACTGGTTGCAGCCAGGACAGGAGATCTGACCGTGTGCAAACTGAGACGATAGCAACCCTGAAACACAAGGGGATTCTTTGGCTCTTTGCACAGATATATGGCAAGAATTATTCTAAATATGATGTCAGCTGTGTGCTAAAATGACTATACAAAGTTAATCACAAGGCTTATACTACATTTCTACCTATTATTTCATATCTAGAGACATATATGAACCTATCGATAATAAAAAAGGATCATGATTGGAGAATTGACTATTACGTTCTTTTCATCTTCATTTGGGAGTCCATTGCAAATCTCACATATATAATGAAAAGTAAAGATAAAATGACTTGACTTGGTAGTTGGTCCTTGAGATCCTGGAGCTGGAAAGTGTTGATCGGCTTGGATGGGAGTCTCTTAGGGCTGGACGCTGTTGAGGATGTGCCTCTTTGTAGGAGTTGATCTATATGGAAAGGATTTGCCAACAAGATGTCCTGCTCCGATTTTTATTCACATCTGGATCTATGTGCTTTCATCCTTCCATCAATTTATCACTTCTGCTCAGGTCTGTGAGCCAGGAGTCATAATGGCACTCCCGTTTTACGAGTGTTCTTTGCAAATACTTATGAGGTCCTTTAATTAATTTGTTGCCTGACCGCCATTTTCTTTTTTTGTGTGCAGACATATAGGCCCAGATTTACTAAAGTAGCAAAAAATTAATTTTAGGCGTGCCACTAAGTGCTAAGCCACTGTACAACAATGAGCCAGAGTGGTCCACCATGACATTTGTGCTTGAGTGACTCTGTCCAATACAAATTTTTACAACCGCCCAAGAGTAAGCAATGTAAAATGTGTAATTTAACAAAAATTACGTTACACGTGGGAATAGAAAGTAATATTGCACAATATTCTGCTTGTCCGTTGTTTGCATCTGGTTTAAATTGGTGCTTGGATTTCACACAAACCCAGGTGATGTTACTTTAGAAGATCTGGTTTTCTGATGAATTTATGCTGTTCCTGGCCAGTTGCGCCCCTTTGCATTTATTACCAAAGGTATTACGTGATGTGACATAAAGCTATTTTAGGCTTTTTTGTTGCTGTTGCAGTTTTATACAGCACGATTATTGGAGCGCTTTACATGAGCACCAGTTACATTACACAAGAACACATTCATTTTTGGGTAGGCACGGGGAGAGTAAGGGATTTGGCCAGAATCACCGCATGTCGAGCCGACTCGCATCGACTTTTCAGTGCAAAATATATTTTGTGAGGGAAAGTTGATCACTGCTGTTGTTTGCATCACTTTAAGTCACAAAAAATCAGTTTTGTCTCATATGAGCACCTATGCAAAAACACAGTACACCGGAAATGTATAAAATGTATAATAGTATTAGGATTGTGTTTACTTGAGAAAAACTTCTCTACCATCCGCGCAGAGACGTCCGTACTCTTAAAAGACTGGTTATAAATGAATAAGTCAAAACTTCAGTACTGCCTTGACGACTTCTCTCGGATTTACAATGATGACACATGATGCCAGTTTATGTAGCACTTCAGTGTTGAATTATTTATTTGGATGTTTATTTATTTATATAATGTGATCAAGACCAGGGGTATCATATAATAAAATATGTATTCACATTTGACACATATAGAATAACCTTCAAGTAATGAAGAAACGAGTGGTGACTCTACCCCACCCCTACCTCCGACCTCTCCACAAATACACAAACAGAAAGAAATCAAGCCTTTGAATCCATCAGGCAACAGAGGGAGTGAATAATGAAAAGGGTGAATTTGAGTTTTTTGACAGATATATTTATCTATCTATCTATCTATCTATCTATCTATCTATCTATCTATCTATCTATCTATCTATCTATCTATCTATCTATCTATCTATCTATCTATCTATCTATCTATCTATCTACCGATAAAGATATAGATATAGATAGATAGATAGATAGATAGATAGATAGATAGATAGATAGATAGATAGATAGATAGATATTTCTACTGAAAAAAACAAAGGTTACAGGGACATTATAGTTAGGCTCAGGTTACACACGTACAAATCCAGTGAAATTCAGCAGTTATAATTAGCTGAGCAAACTATAATTTGCACCCACGCAATGCACTGCTTATGGCCTCACCTATTACATAACTCATGACATTGTCAGTGACATCACTGATGACATCGCAAATGACATCACTGATGATATCATCCAGAGAATTTGTGGCGCACCCACTCATACCCCAATATAACCCTTTTTACACCCACTCCAACTTCCACAATACCATTCTCAAAAGCATTGACACACCAGTACTAGTAGTTATACACCCACTCACTGATTCATAGGTCTACACACAAATCCACTCAGTTACCAACGCATTCTTATTTATTTTAGCCCAGGGGAGGTGGTGGTCCCTGGGGAAGCGGGGGATACGCAAGTTTCCACCGCATATAATTATATGACTGCCCAGGGAAGGTGGCGGTCCGTGGGGTTTTGTTTAGCCAGTTGAGATGGGAGGCCCGTGCGCCTGCTCATTTTATTTTTACCATGCCCCTGGTATTTGGCCAATCCTGGCCTTTTGCTACGGATTTACAGGTCCACCCGAGAGTCCGCGGCAAAATTAAAAAAGAAAAAGCTTTATAATTCCAGCGGTGGTCCCTGCGGGACCACCCCCCACCATATCTGGGGGCTCAGGGTATTCCTACCCTGCCCCCTTTCCTTTATTTTTTACTTCTTTTCAGGGATGGCTGCCAACACTTCCTGGTTGAAGTGTTGACAGCCAATCAAATTTTAGTAGGATCCACAAGTCCACTGCTATGACTCGCGTCCCCAGATATCTATATTTTTTTAACTTTAACTTCTCTACTACTACTACTACTACTACTACTAAACGGATTTACATCAAATCTCAAAAAGCACGCTTTCTGCACCAACATCTAGCTTTCTGCCAAATATGGTGTAATTTCATTCAGCAGTTCAGGCTGTAGTTGTGTTCGATGGAAAATCCCCATAGACATAACATGGGGAAAACCTGTTTTGGGACATCACCCTTTTTTCTTGGCCCCCGCTTGACCCCAAAACTTTCAACACGGCAGCTGAACCAAACAGGAGACGTTTTGTGAAAATTTCATGGAGATTCGTCAAGCGGCGCCAAAGTTATTAGCAAAACAAATAACAATTTTCCTATGGAATCTTTGGTCCTAAATGATATATATATATATATATATATATATATATATATATATATATATATATATTGCAAAACTACATCTGAAATAAACATGTGTACACTCCCATGGCATGGTATGCACAGTGAAGCTATATTTGTCACAATATATGCTTCGCAGTTCTTTCAAAAACCTCTATATTAATCCAGAGCTTTTTAGTAAGAACTGCGAAGGGGAACTTGTAACAAATATAGCTTCACTGTGCATGCCATGCCACCAGAGTGTGCACATGTTAATTTCCGATGTAGTTTTGCAATTTTGAAAACCACAACACAAAAATTAATGTACATGTTCTTGTCATGGCAGTGAAAATAAGTATGGCCCAGTAACACGGTATATAGAGACACCGCGGTAATAAGCACACACTAATAGTTTTAGTACTATAATGCAAAGATCAAATTCCATGTTATTACCACAAAGTCACATGAGAAAAGTATTGTTTACTACGTCTCAAATATATGATTACTTTGGGTTATATGTTTGTTCATGTTCATTCCTTTTACTATAAAATTCAAACCGTCTCATCGTTTTTAATCTATTGGAAAAGTTAAAACGTTTTACAATACAACTAATAAGAAATTAAAATACAGGCTAGAAATTTGAGGAGTGACTTGGTTTACAGCTGATACAGACTCCATCAAAAGTAGCTGGTAATTGCAGGTTATTTTTTCATTTTTTTAAAAGCTATTTTTTGTGATCAAAGGATAACTTCCTGCCCTTTTGCCTGACCGATGTTAAATATTTGCGCAGTGAGAACCACCTCAGGGAGTTTCATCAGATATGCTAACTCGTTGGTGTCTTCTTGGTTTCAGGTGGACCTACCATGACTTCTTCAACAGGTACCGGGTCCTGATGAAGAAGAGGGACGTCCATCAAACGGATAAGAAGCTCATATGCAAGAATCTGCTGGAGAACCTTGTGAGGGTGAGTCCTGCGGGCGGTCCAGACTCTGGTATTTAGAGATTCTGGACATGGTTTGCATCTGCACTGGGATAGCCGTAAGCAAGTACTGTTTCTTGAAGGACGAAAGCATGGGTGTGCTGAGAGTAGGATGGTTCGCCGGAGGGACCTAATGGGGCAGATCTCAAACAGATGATTGCAAATGTCGGGCATAGATACTAAATTTACTGAGCAAGGCTGGACTGGCCGTTACGGGCATTGGGTGGGGGGGCTGGTTTTATAACAGGGCTGCAATTTTTAAAGCACCGGTTGCAGTGTTCATTGTATATCCAGCAGTTTTCAGGCAACAATGAAAGTGTCAAGATAACTCTGATGAGGTAAGGTAGTGTAGATGGTTAAAATCCTTCCTACAAAGAGTGTGTACCATGCAGATCACAGCACAGTATTTTATGTGCATAGCTCCGTGGGATACTGCTTTTTTCTCAGATATTTTTGTTACTGTGCAGTTCATAAGTTGCAATCATAATCTAGCACAGTGAGCTATGAACTGCCATCAAAGAGCTGCATACAAACTACACGGTACAGACTAGAAAGTTATGTTTTTCCCAGTCTTTCATTATCTTAATGATGCCAACAACGGTTTGTTTGGGTAGAAATACTTTATTAGTAAAACCAACCCTAACCACTGTATTAAGTTCTGAATCCTGAGTTTGTGTTTCTCCAGACCAAGTGCTATTAAAAAATTCCCGCCAGTATGGATGACACTTGACTCCTACACCTTGTAGTCCCCTTTGTCTTATGTAACATTTTCTATACACCAATTTACACATGTATGATTCATTATCACTGTATGTGTGGGTAATGTAAAGAACTCTGACACCCTACACTGGTATGAGAGACACTATTAAACAAATTAAATATATGTGAGTGATTGGCTATGGAGAGATGAGAGGCACAGTTGGAGGGTGCTAGTGGGGGATTCATTGAAGAGCCCTACAAAAGACTGCTGTATCCTGGTGCACTGTAGGGTCATCTTTTACTATGCTTTAAAAGCTAATGCAGTTTAATATATCATGAAAAATGTGTGGTAGAATACCTCATTTTATCCCACATGTTCTCGGGAGGAGAAGGCCTCCCCAAAGCCCACTTGTAGTTTTCGGGCTCGCTCGTACTGTTGATGGTGACAAAATTTGCCAGGGCTGCTTTGGGGTTCCAATCCAGCCCTGTTACTGGGCAATAGGAAATCCGTGACTGGAGTGTTTTCTAGCAATGGACTGGAATTAGTTCCCCTGCCCAATGAAATAACATTTGTGTGGTTGTCCACCTGGTGGTAAGTAGGAAGGCATACTTCTGTCGTAACTGAAAATTGTGGTCAGTTTGGTTTTGGTGAAAGGGCTCGACTCCCTCTCTTGGAACAGTTCCCGAGTTAAGCTTGCACTTTTCTGACATAAAGATCCTTTGGTGAAATAAATCTTTAAAGTGGAGTGGGTCTAAAGTGATGTATTTTTGGCCTATTTCCATTGTGGATTTCATTGCGGTTAGGATTTATATCATCAAATCTCTTCTTGTGAGTTTTCAAAAAGTCATCATTTAAGCTTAGTAATTTTTCTCCAACTTTATTGTCTTCTAAATAACAGATAATTTGTATGTCCTTGGATTAGGCACAACACATATCATTAATCATTCTTCAAGACAAAGTTTTCATCCAAATTGATCACCGTTTTTTCTTATGGTGGTGTCTTTCGTTTGCAGTCTTTAGCTTTATTTGAGTTATCTCGTATACCTGGTTGGTCAACTTTATGAGAAACTGACAGGCCAAAACGCCTTGCCTAGGGCAGTTTCTCTATGTGCTTTTAGTGGGATGAAAATAGGTGGGGGTCTTTAAAGGAGGCGTGGCCAAAGAAACAAGCATCCTCTCCATGACAGGTGACTCTTTTAACTAAGGGTGTGGCCTAAGACATGTAAACTAAAATCCACATGAGTGCCTCTGTGTGTGTTTTCTGTTACTGAATCCAGGCATGTCACGGAACAACCAACATATATGCATAAAACAAACAGACCTATTGACTTTGATAGTACTTGTTAGTTCAATCAGATAAATGAATAACAATGTTTTTTGTGAATAATTAGAATAAAAAATATTTCAATTCTTAAAGTATGAGACTGAAATAAACATTGCTTGGGTATGTGGAAGGGCTGTGGGGTTCGGAGTGCCTCAGACACTCTCATGAACCCTTTCACACTACTTTCTTCTGCAGTCTCTTGCTCTCTCTGTTAGCACTCACACCCCTTCTCTCGACATCTTTCTGAAATCCTCCACGGCATATCTCACACTTCCACACAATTAAATGTGGCACATAAGCGACCAGTGCTTTTTGCACTCTGCAGATAGGTCAAGGATAGGATGTGCATGTTGTCCAAGTCAAGTCAAGTCAAGTCAAAAATTTATATAGCGCGCTACATACCCAGAGGGTCTCAAGGCGCTTGAGGAGGGGAAGGGGGTTACTTGTCGAATATCCAGGTTTTAAGTTGCTTTCTGAATGCTAGGTGGTTCTGTGTGAGACGTAGGTGGGTGGGGAGAGAGTTCCAGGTTTTAGCTGCGAGGTAGGAGAAAGATCTACCTCCCATGGTGATTTTATTGATGCGAGGAATGGTAGCAAGGGCTTGGTTGGAAGATCGAAGCTGGCGAGGGGGGGTGTAGAAGGAAAGTCGAGTGTTGAGGCATTCGGGTCCAAGTTCGTAGAGTGCTTTGTGGGCGTGGGTTAGGAGTCGGAAAGTAATCCTCTTATTGACGGGGAGCCAGTGGAGGTTTTTCAGGTGGCTAGAGATATGGTCATTGCGTGGGATGTCTAGTATGAGTCTGGTTGATGCGTTCTGGATGCGTTGGAGTTTTTTCTGGAGTTTTGCGGTGATACCGGCATATAGGGTGTTTCCGTAGTCCAGGCGACTTGTAACCAGTGCATGGGTGACTGTCTTTCTTGTTTCGGTGGGGATCCAGCGAAATGTTTTTTTGAGCATGCGGAGGATGTTGAAGCATGAAGATGAGACTGCGTTGACTTGTCTGTTCATCGAGAGAGAGGAGTCCAGGATGACGCCCAGGTTTCGTGCGTGGTCCGTCGGGATGGGGGCTTTTCCAAGGGCCTCTGGCCACCAAGAGTCGTCCCAAGCGGAGGGGGAGGTGCCTAAGATAAGGACTTCTGTTTTGTCTGAGTTCAGTTTCAGACGGCTGTGCTTCATCCACTCTGCTACTTCTTTCATGCCTTCATGTAGGTTGGTTTTGGCGGTGTTGGGGTCTTTGGTGAGTGACAGGATCAGTTGGGTGTCGTCTGCATAGGAGATGATGTTGAGGTTGTGTTGGCGGGCGATGGTTGCGAGGGGGCTCATGTATACGTTGAAGAGGGTGGGGCTGAGTGAGGAACCTTGGGGTACGCCGCAGATGACTTCAGTGGCCTCGGACTTGAATGGTGGGAGGCGGACTCTCTGGGTTCTTCCGGTGAGGAATGAGGTGATCCATTCCAGTGCTTTTCCTTGGATTCCAATGTTATTGAGGCGCTGTAGGAGAGTGCTATGGCAGACTGTGTCGAAGGCTGCGGAGAGGTCGAGGAGAATGAGGGCGACTGTGTCTCCGTTGTCTAGTAGAGTTCGAATGTCGTCTGTTGCTGCGATGAGAGCGGTCTCCGTGCTGTGTTTGGCTCGGAAGCCGGACTGTGAGGAGTCGAGGGATTTGTTGCTTTCGTGGAAGGCGGCGAGCTGGTTGTTGACGGCTTTCTCGATGACTTTGGCCGGGAATGGTAGGAGCGAGATGGGGCGGTAGTTTTTGAGTTCGGTGGGATCCGCTGTGGGTTTTTTCAGAAGGGCGCTGAGTTCGGCGTGTTTCCAGCTCTCCGGGAAGGTGGCGGAGTTGAGGGAGCAGTTGATGACGTCTCGGAGGTGTGGTGCTATGATGGAGTCTGCTTTGTTGAAAATGTGGTGAGGACATGGGTCTGTGGGGGATCCTGAGTGGATGGAGTTCATCAGGTGGATGGTGTCCTCAGTGGAGACCTTTATGACTCACAGACAGGCACTGTGAGAAACTGGCACTGCCTTCAGCCTCAGAGTCAGAGCTCTCCGATCTGCACTCTCATAAACACCCAAACACAACCTGAAGTCACTCAGACACCTGGAGACAGCTCAGTTTAAAGTATGTATATACAAGATCATACTTTGCATGAAAAAACTATAGAAACACAACATCTTGAAAATAAGCAAATACTCTTAAGAAATGCAATATGAAATATAACAGGGAATGCACTGTAAGGATTTTTACTGTCATTCTTGAAAACAAAATTAACAGTGTTTTGCCATTAAAGTTCAGAACATGACTGTATAAGCCTGATAGGGCCCTGTTTCAAAGATTTTAGGTCTCGCATACGCAGCGCCATGCCCTGAATAGGAGTGCCCTTAGCCATCGCTCTGCTCATTTTCAAGCACACACTCGTGACGTCATCCATCTTGCAGGAGCGAGCAGGTGCGCGCAACAAGCATGAGTGTAGTGCTTGAAAAGTGGAGACTGCGCACGCACGCACACACCACTCCTAGGCTTGTTTAACATTTCAGCATACACTCTTAAAGGAGCGCCTGCCTTGGCAGTCTCTCAACTTCACCCCCACCCGCCTGCTCTCCCTTTTATTCTCCCCTTGACTTCTCTGGCAATCTCGTCCCTTCTTTTCCTTTCTATTCAATTCTATTTTTCTGCCCTTTCTCATCTTGTGTCGTCCTCATTACTTACTTTCTTGCTGCCTTTTGCTCCTCTACCCGGCTTTCAGTTCTACCTTCTCCCTTGATTTCCCCCCTTCATTCTTTCTTGTATTTCTTTGTCCACTGTCACAACCTCCCTTTTAACACAGTGTCCCCTTTAATGACATCATAGCGCACATTACACTTAGGTTTATAATGTATGAATATGCAGCAACCACAAGGGCGTTTGGAATGTGTACATCTGAGACTGAGGTGGAATGCAGGAGTGTGTATTAAAAATGCAGGAATCAGTCCATATGGTGTGAGTCTATATAGATTGCTTTGAAGTGTAAAATGTATGCAAACCTGTGATTGCGTGTGCAAAATATGTGTTTCTTTTATTATGTATGTGTTCACATACAAGAGCTTGGCTTTGTGTTTGTATCCCATAGGTCTTTGTGTGGTGTATGACTGTCCGTTTGTGTATACATGTAAGCATAACATGTGCTTTCTATGCAGTTTTTCTTGCGCGTGAGGCAGTGTGTTCGCTTGTCTGCAGGATTTTGCCTGTGTGCAGCTCTTTGCTTTTGTTTGCAGAGAGAGCGTGTGGGTTTCATATATGAAACTATGCATTTACATTTGCATAAAATATGTCCAATGTGTGCGTTTGCAATGTGTCAGATGAGCAAGACATTGAGAAATTTAAAAATCATGGAATTTTATTTTCAGTGATTGGTTACAGTATGCCATTTTATTTCCAGTACGATTTAAAAGATGTGTGTGATGGATGCATTTTTTTCTTGGTGCATACATAGTTTTGTCAATGTTTATCTTAAGACATGTTGCACTGGGGCGCTAGCTGCTGTACATCGTGGCTTAAAGTTAAAAACAATGAAAAAAACGCTATTATGTGGTCAACCTTGGCCTAATTACGGTGCTTTAAAAAAAAAACATTAAGCCACACTGCACAGCTCGCGCTGCTGTGTAACATGCCTGAGAAAAAAAACATTGACAAAACCAATAGATTTTGCAGAGGCAAAACCTATTGGCATTGCCAGTGCTTTGTAAAAAAGGATCGAAACGCCATTGACAGACTCTGACCCGCTAGACTACGTATGAATCTTCTGTTTGGGTGCAGAAGTGTACTGCTTCCTTTACCAAGTGACCCTAGGGTGACATTTTTTTCTTGCCTGTATGTTTCCTAAAGTCCTTGTTTTGTCTGGTTTTACCACCGGTTTGGAATGTACTCCGGTGTATATGTTTTTTTTTCCATGGGAATAATTTTCCATAAGTACTGCTCAAAAAATGTTATGCTTAGGAACCGTTGTTCCTTAACCCCTTCACTGTGCGGTGTTATCACCCCGCTGTGCGGGGGTAGGGGGCGACGCGCGGCGCCGCTGTGCTTGTGACAAGCTCAGCTCGTCATGAGGCACAGTGGAGCTGCACTCATGACGAGCTGAGCTCGTCACAGCCACACCCGTTTAGGAACGTTCAGCACAGCGGGGTAATTATCCCCGCGTGCGAACGTTCCAACGGCCGTGACGAGCTCAGCTCGTCATGAGTGCAGCTCAACCGTGCCTTATGACGAGCTGAGCTCCTCACAAGCACTCAACGGGTTAAATTACAAAAATACTCCAAGGCCGAAGATTCTTTTACTGTACAAAACAGCGTGCACGTTGGATTATTCCCCTTTGTACGCTTCTTGGAATTGAAGATCAACATACTGCCCCAAGAGTCTGCAAGTCAGATAATAGGAGCAGTATTGTATACTCCATCTCAAACTACTTGCCTTCAATCTGGCACATTAGATCAAGAGCAATCGAGAAAAAATCCCCATTTTAAGAGCATGTTCTGATGAGGTGGCCCCTCACAATCTTCGCACAAATGCCACTGCATCTGGTGCACTAATGGCCCTTAAAAAAAACATTATCTCAACACCATCTTCAAGGCATCTCTCACAGGACACTGTATCTGTCATTTGTAAACTGAATAAGCATTGGCATAGCCAATAGGTCTCGCCTTTGGGACCTTCTAAGTGTTTAGCCATGCAACAGTTGATGTTGTTGCACCAAGGATATTGTGCTGGATAACTAAACACTTATAACGTCCCAAAGGCGAGACCTATTGGCTATGCCAATGCGTGTTTAAATTACTAACGGGTCTGAGACACCTCAGGCCTTCCCCACTTAAAGCCCTCTTTCCACCACTGAACGGAACTTGGTCATCATAAAGAAATCAATCTCCTGATTGATTCTGCATTGAGTTCCATCCAACTGTACTCCAACAAAGCCATTCAATGAGTTAAGCGTTCACTGCTGACATTTGTGACAGGCACATAACAAGGTCTAATTCTATGTCAGGACCGGAGGCTTCGGATTATGCCATTCTTTCATCGCTTTATTCTCTACAGCAGCAAGAAAAAATATATCACAAACTACTTTTCCCATGAACATTCGGGAAAAAAACAAAGTCAAACATGAGTCCTATCACAGTGTCCGTGCACCGGTGGCTCCCATCATGCTCCGCTGTTCTTGCCTCCTCCTCTTTCTTCGCTGCTCGCAGCAAGTTAAGTTGGTTTTTCCTTCTCTCCTGGGTTTTGGGTTCTGTGTAGTACGCTTAGGCCTTTGGCCAGGTGTCGGTTCTGTTATTTCTTCACAGATTCCCCTCTTCGGTCGCGTGACGCCTAGTGCGCTCCTTACGCGATTCTGTGGCCCAGTAGTGTGCGGTGCGGTGGACTTGCCGCTAGGGGCCGGTGCCTCGTCTGCTGAAGGGCCATTCCCAGGTGCTTCCAGAGTGTTCTGGCGCGGTCCTGTCACCAGCGGGTAGGCCTTGCCCAGCCTCCCGGCTCTGACACCCTGCGGGGTCGCAATTAGGTTTTCCCTTGTTTTTCTTGACGCCCTCTGGGTTGTATTCTGCTTTCAAACACCCTTCGGGTCGTAACCGTGCCGTTGTTCGGCATGGGAACGCTTTGCCGGGGGGCGCCCCAGGACTCTGAGGGCTGTAGCGTTTCCAGGGCCAAGCCCGTTAATTGTGCGCCTTGGGCCACCCACATCGCTGGGACACCCCAGACCATAGAGTGCCCTGTGGAGGGTCATTTGGTTTTTTCCTTACGCCCCTGCTGCTTTGAGCCTAATTGACCTCGCCATGCAGAGGGACGCGGACCAATACCCAGAGGAGGACCCTCTGAATTACGTCCCCTTGGACGATGGTTTCTACCAGGCGGTCGATGACTCGATCTACCGCGCGGTGGACCAGGCCATGGTCCCCCTTGAGCAGCGGCTCTCGGCGCGCCTGGATGAGGCTTACGCTAAGCTTGCCGCCCTTATTCCTGCGCCTGCTCCGGCCTCCGGCCCAGACGCATCCCCTCCCCCCCTCCTCCGAAGAAGCCTTGCACTGAGGGGGTTGACTCGGCGGCTTTCGCACGGGTGAAGAGCGCCTTCAAGGCCTTAGAGGACTCGCAACCTCCTCCACCTCTTCCTTCGGAAGTTCCTCCTCCTTCACCCCGTACTATGTCTCCGGACCACCTGCAGGACGACGACTCTCCGGACTCAGAAGAGGAGGCCTGTTCTTCCCGGTCGTGGCTGCCTTCACAGCCCTCCTCCTCCGCTGCACCGTTCGACATGCTGGACCCGGACAACATCGTCCACCCCAGGTCCTCCAAATGGGTCCCGTGTGACAAGGTAGCCCAGTACGTCGCAAATCGCCTGAGGAAGCCGGTGGATAAGGAGGCCAGAAGCCGCCTGCGTGCGGAGTGTCCCCGGCCCTCGTTGGAGGGAAAGTGCCCATGACCCCAGACATCGACCCGAAGATGGCGACCTTCCTCCAGAAGTTCGTCAAGGACCCCCGGAAAGGGATCAACAGGTTCTGGCGCACCTGCCAGGACAAGCTTTTGGACGCGATTGGCCCCATGACCAAGATCTTGGATATGGCGGAGGAGGCCAAAGTGTCGGGCGACGTGATCTCCCCGGAAGTCCCAGAGGGCCATCATTTTCTTGGGCAACGCCAACTGCGCTCTCTCTACGGAGAGGAGGCGTTCTCTCCCCATCAAGGTGGACCCCAAGCTGGGCGATCTCACCTCGTCAGAGGCAGGAGCGGTGGCCCAAGGGGGCTTGTTCGGTGACCCGTTCATTAAGGAGCTAGGGAAATTCGCAGCTACGTTTACTTCCCTAGATCGTGCTCAGTCAAACATCAAGAAGGTTTTCGCGTCTCGTGTTTTTGACAAGGCTGGACGAGGCAGGGGCCGCTCGTTCGGTCGGGGCACCAGCTCAGATAGAGGACAAGGCTCCGGACGTGGCCAGTATCAGGACAAGGCCAGATTCAACAATTTCTACCCCACAAGAGGGCAGAAGTTTGGAGGACGTGGCGGTCAACGAGGCCAACAGCAAGACGGTGGTCGAGGTGAGTGTGCTACCTTCCGCGAGCTTGCGTGTGGGAGGGCGGCTGGTGCAGTTTTTTCCAGCATAGGCCTCCCTTGCCAGCGATGCATGGGTGCTGCAGACGGTGCAGGGCTTCCAATTGGAGTTCCATGGCCATCCATGTCAGCTACAACGTCCTCGCCCCATTACCTTTTCCCAGCGCGATGCAGCTTTGGTGAGCGAAGAGGTAGCGGCCCTCCTCCAAAAAGGCGCGATTTGTTGCGCTTGCGAACACCCCTCAGGTTTCATCAGCAATCTCTTCTTGGTAGACAAGGTCGATGGGGGCAAACGCCCTGTGATAAATTTAAAGGAGTTCAACGAGTGGCTGGTGTATCGCCATTTCAAAATGGAGGAGATACATCTCTTGCAGGATGTTTTACGTCCGTCCGATTGGATGGTCAGGCTCGACTTAAAGGACGCCTACTTAGCGGTTCCGATTTTCCCTCCACACCGGCGTTTCCTCCAGTTCAGGTGGGACGATCAGGTCTACGAGTTCACCACTCTACCTTTCGGGCTCTCCTCGGCGCCATGGTGCTTCACGAAAGTGTTGCGTCCGGCGGTGGAGGCCTTGAGGGCCCAAGGTGTCAGGATGATAGTATACCTGGACGACATGCTGCTCATGGACCAATGCCCCAGGAGGCTACGGTCTCAGTTGCAGTCAGCGGTCAACCTTTTGCAAGGCCTAGGGTTCATGATCAACGAGAAAAAGTCTCTTCTGGTTTCCGCGCAAGGCGCGACGTTTTTCAGCTTCAACATAGACTCGGTGTCTTCCACCTTGAGTCTACCGGCCAGGAAGATGTCGAGGATCAGACACGAGTTGTGCCAAACTTTGGCGAAGCAGTTGATTTCCTTGCGTCACCTGGCGAGGTTAGTGGGCCTGTTGTCGTCTTCGATTCATGCTATCTTCCCAGGCCCCCTCCATTATCGCGCCATGCAACGCTTGAAGGCGTACCATCTCCGGAGGGGACTGACGTACTCTCAGTTGATTCCTTTATCGGACGATGTGAGGGACGAGATGAGGTGGTGGCTCACGCACATGGAAGCCTGGAATGGCCGTGCGATCTTCGGCTTGGCTCCCGACATTGTGATAGAGTCGGAGGCCAGTCGTTCAGGCTGGGGTGCCAGATGCGGAGATTTCTCCACGGGCGGCGCCTGGTCCGCTTTCGAACAGTCCTTGCATATCAACTGCTTGGAGTTGCTAGCGGGCTCCTTCGCAGTGCAATGTTGGACCAAGGAAAGAGTGCAATCTTGCGTCCTTCTCAGGATGGACAACGTGTCGGCGGTCCGTTACATCAACCATCTGGGTGGCACCAGGTCCAAAATGTTGGCGGACCTCGCCAGGGACTTTTGGCACTTTTGCCTGGACCATCAGGCGTCGGTTACGGTGGAATATTTGCCGGGACGCCAGAACGAGGTGGCCGATTGGCACTCGAGGAATGTCATGGATGCCAGCGTCTGGAAGCTGGATCCTATTCTGTTTGCTAGGCTCTCGGACCGTTGGGGTCCGTTCTCGGTGGATCTCTTCGCGTCCCGCCTGGACCACCAACTCCCGAGGTATTTCAGCTGGCGCTCCGACCCTCTGGCAGAGGCGACCGATGCGTTCCTCCAGGACTGGTCGGGCGTGCAGGGCTATGCTTTCCCTCCGTTCTCGATGATAACGCGCCTGTCGGCGTTGCTGCGCCGTCAGTTAGCGCCGGTGGTGATGATCACTCCGTGGTGGAGATCGCAAGTTTGGTTTCCGGTTCTACTGGAACTTTCCTGGGATTCTCCAATCTACTCCCCCAGTCTCCTCACATTCTGCTGAATCCAGAAGGAGCTCCCCACAGGTTAGTCCAGGAGGGATCATTGCGCCTGATGGCGTGGAGGCTCTCCGGCGTCGCTGGACGCTGCCTGGCCTTTCGAGAACAGCAGAGGACTTGCTTTCCAAGGCTTGGGCTGACAGCACGACCAAACGCTACCGATCAGCATAGGTGGAGCCGTTGGTGTGTGCGACGGGGTTTTGATCCCGTGGGGGCAGCTGTAGTAAATGTCCTGAATTTTTTGGCCGAACTGGCTCACCACGATCTGGCTTATCGATCGATCAATACTTTCAGGTCGGCGATCTCGGCGGGACATGACCTGGTTCAGGGTTCCCCGGTTGGTGAACACCCTTTTGTTTGCAGGCTCTTGAGAGGTATACGGCTTTCCTTGCCGCCGGAGCCTCGGTATTCCGCCCTGTGGGATGTGAACAGGGTGCTGAATTTGTTCCTTTCCTGGCAGCCGAACAGGTTCTTATCTCGTAAAGAGTTGACTGCTAAATTGGCCATGTTGTTGTGCCTTGTGTCATGCAGGCGAGTCTCGGACGTGCGAGCGCTGGATATCACGGCCAGAGTTTTTTCTCCAGAGGGAGTTTCTTTTACCGTCAGCAGGCGGACCAAGACCCTTACTAGGGTTATTTCCTGCCCGGCCTTTAGGGACTCCCCTAAACTGTGTGTGGTGCAGTGCCTCCGTGCTTATGAAGATATGACTGAAGATACTCGCCCTCCGGGTGAGCGACAGCTACTTATTGCCCTACGAAAACCGTATAAGGCAGTTACTTCGCCAACGATCGCCCGGTGGTGCGTTGGGTGATGCAGGAGGCGGGGATTGATACCAAGCAATTTGGGGCTCACTCAGCGCGAGGAGCCATGGCCTCTAAAGCTTTTGCCCTTGGGGCTCGACTGGAGGATTTTATGAGAGCGGCTGATTGGTCCTCGGACTCCACGTTCAAGAGGTTCTATTTCAAGTCAGTTATCAATGTAGCTCGGTTGGTGGTCGATAAGCTTTGAACTGGCATAATCCGAAGCCTCCGGTCCTGACATAGAATGAGAATTTGCCTAGCCTTGGTGCTGGTAAGTTCCAATTCTATTAAGGACTCGGAGGCGAGGATTATCCCCCCCCAGTGACTTCCTTGAAGTGGACCCTCCCCGTATGCATAGTAAGTAAA
The DNA here is from genome assembly GCF_964263255.1 of Lissotriton vulgaris. NCBI lineage: Eukaryota > Metazoa > Chordata > Amphibia > Caudata > Salamandridae > Lissotriton > Lissotriton vulgaris. Next base: position 252,506,035 of record NC_141689.1, on the reverse strand, counting down.
GCGTTTATGTTCCTTTTAACGGATGTACGGCTATTGCTCTGCAATGTAATGCTCTTCCTTTTACTGCTGACGTTCTGTTGGAACGGGATAGATCTGATGGTGTGTTCTATTGCAGGTGCGGATAATTCAAAACAGGATGCGTGATTGGACTAGGGTTCAAGCTTCGCGCGAAGAAAGAGGAGGAGGCAAGAACAGCGGAGCATGATGGGAGCCACCGGTGCATGGACACTGTGATAGGACTCATGTTTGATTTTGTTTTTTTCCCGAATGTTCATGGGAAAAATCGTTTGTGATATATTTTTTCTTGCTGCTGTAGAGAATAAAGCGAAGAAAGAATGGCATAATCCTCGCCTCCGAGTCCTTAATAGAATTGGAACTTACCAGCACCAAGGCTAGGCAAATTCTCATTCCTCTTTGGCCAATTTAGCCTTTCATCCTTCTGAGGTTTGTAAAACCAGCATCACTTTATTGAGTAATTATTATTGTTATTTTCTGAACATTGGCATGTCGAGGGCTCCTTTAAGACAATGGAGCTGCTCCGAGACTGTACTGACTGGTTCTAGCCTTATGCGCCAACATATCATTGTTTTCCGTTCCACCCTTTTTTATTTAGAATATTTTACCCTATATGGGTGAAATGGTCCAACGGCCTCATAGCCCTCGGCCGCAGGCTGTTTCAGCTGTTAAATGGCCTCTCTTTGTTATAGGCCTTCGCCTACAATTTAGGAACATAACTGGGGTTGAGGGCCTTTCACAACTGTTATAGCCCTCAACAGCAGGCAATAATGGTGTGCTAGTATTGTTAATGTTGGGTATCGAAGGTGTCCGTCTCTGAAGTGAAAAGGACCCCTTCTAGAAGTCTACACCGAGGATTTTCTGCAGAGTCAGCTGCTGGGCTGCACTCAGATGTTAGTGCTACTGAGTCACAGTAGGTGAAGAAAATTGTCATCTGTGCACAGCAGTATCAGACGGTCTGCAGATGTTTGCACCTAGGGCAGTGGAAAAGAAGCCAGATGTGCAGGTTGTCAAAATCTTTCCCGAGAGCAGGAAAATGCATTTCAATGACTGTTCAAGCGAGCTGGAACTGCAGAAAAAAATAATATCTAATTGTGCAGTTGCGCAATTACCTTAACCCTGTGCTCGCTGATTGTGCAGTGTATAGACAATCTACTGGTGTATGGTTTGGGCTGATAGCTGCACAGCATGGAATCTATGCAATGCTTGGGTTTCTTTTACGTGTGTCTGGCAATTTGCTGAGTCATCAAAGAGAAAAGACAATAACTACACAAATTGTAGGCTCACACCTATGTCTGCATGGCCTCTAAGGCACTTACATTCCAACTGTATTTATTACCGGTTGCATTCACCCAGCCACACTTGTATGTTATGAAATGGGGCTCAGTAAGGCAGTCTAGAGCAGCAATTAGTAATGATTCAACTAGATGGCGCTAAGTTAGGTGAAATTGCCCAATGACTTTCCATTTTGCTAGATGGCACTGAGAGGTCCTCTGACAAAATGCTGTTTTGCCTGGAGCACCAACAATCCTTGCACTGTTCCTGTTTGGTTACTTTAAAGCCAGGCCTTGTAGTAGTGAGAAGTTGGGAGTACAACAGGTGATCTGGTTTGATTCAGGTAGTGAAAGTCCTCCCAGTGCATGAGGCAGAGGTTAGGGCCCTTCTGATTTCAGTAAATGTAAGTGTACCCACTATTCCAACCATCACAGTTCACAGGCTATCCTCTTCTCTCAAGATCCCCACATTCTTCCTGTTTTGAAAGCTTGGTACATCTTCCTACGTGGAGAGGTCTGTTAGTTTTATAGAGTGGTAGCTGATCTTGGCTCTGTTGAAAGGACCAAGAGCCACATCATGATGCTGCACCAGTGCTGGGCTTCTCTGCACCTCATCCAGACAATTTGCACCAGCCTTGAGTTGGCATTCATGTTCACCACCTGCTCCAAAATGTTGCTTTTGCACTGATTACTAAGTTCCAAATTTCAATCCTGCTCCGGTCGTCAGTGCAAATGTTATTGCAAAATTTCCCAGCATCGGTGCAAGTGACATGATCTGTTCGCGGAGTAATGGGACCTCACCTCTGAAAACAGCTGTATCCTGCTCTAGGCCCTGCATTGTAGATCCTCTGAACTACTCTAGCGGTTCATCTGTCTTACTTTTTCCTTTTTCTCCCCAAAGGATCCTGATAAATTCCAGTTTGGACGAACCAAGATATTCTTCCGCGCAGGCCAGGTGGCGTACCTGGAGAAGCTCCGCGCAGATAAGTTCCGAGCCGCCACCATCATGATTCAGAAGACGGTTCGGGGCTGGCTCCAGAGGGTCAAGTACAGGAGGATGAAGGCGGCTGCTATCACCATCCAGAGGTATACGCGAGGACACCTGGCTCGCAGGTAAGCATCGCTTTCTCTTCATTGGGTTGTACCCGCCAATGTTAGAATGTCCAAACTAGGGTAATTTTACGCCCAGGAATGAGGGTCATGGATTGCAGACCTACATAAAGCTAACATTTCAAATATTCAGTGTTCAAGTGCACCAAAATGTTATGAATGTGCGGGAATGTGATATATTTGTCAGGGTATTAATACACATTTAGAACCAACCTCTTCTTTATACTCGAAAGCACAACAGGTAATATCTTGCTAAACCAGTTATGTTCCCAAACATATGGTTGTTTTTTCATAATGAGCTGCAGCACTGATCTGTGTTGAAGAGGGAACTTTTTCAGGATCCCTAGGGCAATCCGAAGTTTGGGGGCAAAGATTGTTACCTTCAGAGCCTTTTACCTCTAGTGTGTTGGGACTTTGCTTTATTGTTGAGTCCAAAACTCGTCGTCTATCTCTCTGCCACCTTAGGTACCATTTGAAGTCATTGAACCACAGACGCCCTCTACAAAATGATCCCTTCTAACGCATAATGCGTTATCTATGTACCACATCAATGGAGGAAAGGACCCCATTTCACGGGTTTAGTAAACCAATTAAAAAGCACAGGGGTAGTCAATAGACAACTCCCCCTCATTAAGACAGTAAAAATGTCTGTCCTGTCACTATAAACCCCCCCCTAGCTGCGTGAGCAACTCACAGACCCTCCCGCCATTCCTTATTTCCCATCAATTATGTACACCAAGACCTTCTGTGGTGTTGGAACGGCTGCAGTTTATTCACGTCATACGTTAGTACACACTTGTCATGATTGCATCGGTCATCAACATGTTCATTTTTGGTTCATCTTGGACTACAACAGAAGACATTCTCCATAACAGGTTATACTGTGTACATCCTATACTTTATTGCATATTAATAACCATAACTTGCCTAATCCTGCAATGCAGCATCCTTCCAGTCATGATGGCTCTTCAAGGTTGCCGTAAATCGCGTTCCAACTGTCGTGACAGCTCTACTTCTTTCACTTGGTACAGCAGGTTGCAGCTTTGAGGCTTCAAATTGCTACCAAATGTGTGGCACTCGCGGCCACATGGCCAGGCCTGGGCTGTAAGTGCTGTGTTCGCCCAGCACTGACCATCTCTTACCCTTTTGTCTGCCCTCAAGTATCCCTGCCGTGAGTTATCCCAAGGACCTTGTCCGGGCAATTGTCTCAAGAGTCCCTGCCGTAAGGCATCCCAAGGACCTTGTTCAGGCAATTGCCCTTTTACGTCCTTATGTGAAGATATTTCTTGTTAAACCTTGTGACTCCCTGCCACGCTCCGGCTGGATTACCGACCATCGACAGCTCCCATCACAACTAGTAGAACCAGCCGCTCAAGTGTCTCTACAACATACAGGAGGAGCACATCACTCACTCCACTGGACAGACAAACCTTGTAATCAGTGTAATCTCTGAGTAAACCACCAGAGGCTAAGGTGCATGACTCTTGGGGAGGGGACACACGCCCTTTTGACCTTGTGGCAGGCCCTGAAGGCTCCCTGCTGATTGGTCGCTTCAAACTATGCTGACCAATCGGTACCTTGCGTTTTTCTGGGCTTAGCTGCTTCTGGCTCCCGTTACCACCCCCCGGTAGGGGTTTGTCATGGGCCCCTCAACAGTCCAGCTGTGCCTTATCAGCATGCGGGCTATCTAAAGGACCACTTCTATCTAAGGTCCTCTTGACAGATGAACCTTGTCAACTGCGTAATCCAAAAGGAAACAACCAGAGGCGAAGGCACATGACTCTTGGGTGGGCTGGGGGTAGGGGCACTCCCTTTGAACCTTGTGGTGCACCCTCCCCCCACATCTATTGTTCGCTGGAAACCAGGCTGACCAATCTGCACCAGTGTCTTTTACCGGGCTTTGGTGCCACCCGCTCTGATTACCGTTTCGTGTCTTCACCCAAATGCCATGACCTAATCGGGAGTCCTTATTTTGCCTACGGATTGGCTAGTGGCCAAGGTTATTTTATGCTATGGCTCTTGCCCTGATGTACCCCATTGAGATTCCTGCACTTCTAACATAATATGCCCATGTGATCCGCGCCCGATGGTGCTGTCTGATGATTCCCAGGTTTTTCTCTATTCTATCGGGTATTGTGAGTAACCTAGCTCACCGCTCACATCTGTTCGATCTATCCCTTCCTGAAGGAAAAAGCTTCTCTAAATGCGTCTCAACGGAGCTCCAGATCATCTGGCTCGGATTGTGTTCAGCCTTGGCACCAACGTTGCACCCTATTACTTCACCATGGACTCTACTTGTCCTCATCCGTTGTGGTTTGAACCAGTGACTCAGCCCTTGGATGACTGTCTCGCTGCCCTCATTGTGTGGGAAAGCAAACCTTGTCAGCTGGAATGAGACAAAGCTGGGGACTGCTTGTCCCGGTGGCCTTTTAGGCCATGCTTGCAACCACGTCCCTCTTTCTTGAGTGGGCCCTTTGAACCCAAACTCGCTGGTCACTCACTGACCTTTTCTGTGGCGCGCTTTTGCGCTCTATTGCTGCCGTGCCCTTTGTCTGCCTCCAATGGGTGTTAAGGGGGTAAGTTTACCCACCCTCAGCGTCAGATTGGTAACGGGGTCATTCGGGCAATGCCCGAGGGGCCAATGTCCGAGGGCTGCTGTGGGCTGCTTTTTTGAGCAGTCTGGGGGTCTATTTGGGCGTTGCTTCCTGTCCAAGCAGAGTGTACCCTCGTCCCCAGGAGATGGTGCAGCCAACAAGAGACTTCATGCATGCTGTAGGCCAAGGTAAAGAAATACATATGAATAGCAAAAAACAGCAAGACCTCTTGTAAAGTAAAACACTACAAAAGGGATATATATTTAACAAGTTTAATCCCCGATGGAACACCAAAAGGGGGGGGTGCACAGCACCTCCACCTGCCACCTTGCTCGGCCAGCTCCACTGGAACAGGTCCAACAGGTTAGAATACCCTCTTACTAGGAAGCAGGCAGGAGCATTACAAGCTAAAAAGAAAATATGTCTACAAAGACACAAGAGCTCTGCAGTGCATGTGCACATACAATGCATGTACCACTGCAGCTGTCAGCGGGTGAATGCCATGAGTAGATTGTTACACATGTGTACAGGTTTCTATACGCAGACGCACTGATTAGTTAGTGACATTCCACGTGCTACAGCGTGTATTTTATGTTATGTTATGTTACTGGGTATTTATAAAGCGCACAGCTACTCCCTGGAGTGTCCCGGCAATAAAAGAAGAAGAACCAGTGACAGAGCCAAACAGGACGCCCCGGGGGCCGCTGACCTATTGTGAGAAGAGCCAAGTTTTTAATCCACGTCTAAAGCTAAGGAGGTCCTGCACCTGACATAAGGCTGGCGGCAGATTATTCCAAAGCTGCGAAGCTACCACCTGAAAGGACCGCCCGCCCATCCGAGAGCGGGAGAACCTTGGGATTTGCGAAAGGCGCTGATTTGAGGATCTCAAACTTCTGAGAGGAACATAGTGGTGGCATCTGTTTCTCAGATATTGGGCCCCAATGTTATGAAAGGCCTTAAAAGTCAGAACCAAAGCTTTAAAATGTGTCCTCTTACGTACTGAAAGCCAGTGCAAGGACTTCAGGTGAGGAGTCAAGTGTGTCCAGATATCCACCATAAGTGTGGCCCTAGCCGTGGCGTTTTGCACCACCTGTAAGCGGCCAAGAAGATATTCAGGAAGGCCTAAATAGAACACAGCACTGCCACCCAACCAGAGACCATGCAGAACACAACACTCAGGACATATCACCGGCGACTCAGACCCTGGTCTTCAATGAGCTGACTATGATACGAGCCAGACTAGTGGCACAATGTGAACTATACTAAGGCTAACAGCGTTACAGAACATAATGAATTGACTCATGTGCTAGAAAAGGCCCATCTTTGAACCTCCAGGGTAACATAGGCACCCAGGAGTTTCTGCACCAGATCTCCAGCCTTAAGATAAAACTACTTTTTACTACTTCTGGTTCTCTCTATGTAACTTTCCCACAGACCTCACATCCTAACCTGGCTGAGTCCGGTGCTTTGTATTTTTCTATTGCTGACCAGAGATCTACACTCAGCTGTGCTCAGGGTACACTCAGACTTACCCCCACTCACAGTCAAGGCTGTGGCAGACATACTGTTGGTGGCAGTAATTGATAGTTAGGGCAATAATAAAACACTTTCAGGTCTGAAGAGGAGTTTACTGTCTCTCTGTGAACCACTATCCATTCTCCCACTGCTGAAATCTTGTGTGCTTTGTGGGTGGGTGTGCTCTGTTATCACAGTGGTGTCCTGTGCTAGATACAATGAAAGTGCCCCTGTTAGAAATGGGATTTCTGGTTCACTAGGGCATGCGCCTAACCACTGAGGCCTAAACCACCACTCTAGTCAGGGCCAGGGAGTTACACGCTGAAGATAACCCCTAGCCAGCACAAATCCCATTTCTAACAGCCCCAATATAGTGGCTTCCCAATCCTTACAGCTGCTTCAGGGTTATGCGTCTTCCTGACCCAATTTGCTATTTTCAGCATGCAAGGGTTGGTTCTTAAAATGCATGCATCTAAAACTCTGCCGCCACAGTAGCCCCTGGCCGCTCCGGCCGAACAGCCTACTTGTTTTCAGATATCGGTGCTGGAATGACAACCCATCAGACCGCTCTTGTCTTTCCTGTACCTCCCGCTGTAGTGTTTGTAGGTGCCCAGAGGGCCAGCTGGGCCCTCACGTTCAATCAGTCGGCCAAGGTTTGGATAAATGCTAGTGCTTGGTGGACAGAACAACAGAACCTAAAATCCAGACAGGTTCTTAGGCTCACCGACAAACATGGAAATGATCATAATATGTAAATTTGCCTCATTCATAATCATTGTCCAGAAGCGGTGTTCTGTACACATTTCGAGTTAAGCTACAGACTCTGCTGCTCAGCTGAGACACTTGTAGCTGAAACATGGACTCTAAACATTCCCCAAAAGGCTCGAACCAAGCCCGTAGGACCTCTGTTACCGGGGAGCTGCTTTGTCCGGTTGGAAGAAGAGGAGCGTCTCTGCTACAACTGGTGCTCCTCCTGCCTGAAGGACAAGAGCCAAGACTGAACCGAGTCTGCAACCTGCATGGAAGACCAAGTCAAGGAAAATGTACTCCAGGAGTCGTGGGAACCTGTAGCCCTGCTGACCAGGACCGCGGCCACAGACTCCAAACGAGCTTGGCGATGACTCAGACTTGCATGCTTGCCCAGGGCTTATTAATAACCGGCAGATCATCATGGCACGGCGCTCTGCGAGGCTCGTAGAGGATACTAGTCTTCTGGCCAAAGGCTCGCTGAAGTGCTTGAAGGAGACAATATCCCCCGCATGACTTTACAATGTCCCCCAGGTAGTGACATAACCCAACTACCTTCTGGGCGTGACTGTATTGATCATCCTCTGTCCTAATAGGGATGCCAGGGTCGCCGTTTCTCCTGAATGTGCCGTCTAGTGCACAGTCCTGGTCGAACTGATGTGTGGGTCAACTTAAACATCTCTATAACCTAGGGAAGCGTGGCACCTACCTGTAAAATATTTCATGACGTCTCGATTGTAAGCTAGGTTCCTGGACGCTGGTGTGGCACCCAGCGCTAATGGGTGCCATTGGTCTTAAGGGTGCCCTGGAAACTAACACTGAGCAATGCCGTGACCAGATACTCCTGGATGGCAAGCACACGGTTCAAAGATGTCACATGCACCCTATGGACCTATGAGGCACATCAAGGTCCCTCAGCCCCAGGCCGATGACTCTTGCTCACTGCTAGCAGGAGCCGGGAGACTCACGTGCCCCAGGCCGACTTTGAGTTACTTTCAAAGAAGGGGTGGCCATTTTCTGTCCCAGCATGTCTATGGTTTACTTTTGAGTATTTGGACGTCAGCTTGAGCTCAACCCGTTGATTGATCCAGATCTCCTCCTGGCTGTACTGTTGATGAGGAGTCAGACCCATGCAGTCTATTCCTCATTGGCCACCGATGAGGGCGCTGAACGTATATTAAGCCGAAATGAGCGTTCAAGCTTGCAAAAAGAGCTGTGAGGCGGTCTATACAATTCACCCGTAGACTTTTCTTGAGTCGAATAAATGTAAATGTAAATGTGTTTCGATTTATATAGCGCACTTTAACCCAGGGGTCCCAAGGCGCTTGCTTAGGGAACCCGTCCTGGTATTCCCCTGTGAGATATCCCGGCCGGGTATCCACAAGGCGTTAAATGAATTTTTAGCTTAACAGTTACTTGTTTGCAGGTGCTAGTGCACGCTTGGCCTTGCTGTAAACACTGTATTTACAACCAATAGTAAGCCTTCAAGATCTACATTTAATTATGTACTTCTAGAATTTATATTTTAAACCTTATAATACCCACCATACCTAGCTGAGAGAATTCACACTTCCGTGTAGAATAAAATAGCACAGACTTGTGGCCACCATAGTAGAATATCACATGCACACAACATGTTTAGAATTCTACATGTATGCAGATATAAACGTCATTGGTAATACGTCTAAAATGAACCCTATCTTTGGTTTCAAGCATCTTATTGCATTGACCTAAAAAACTTGGAAATTTTATAGAAGGTACATAGCTACTTCTCTTCTGGTAGATAGGGTGAGCCTAAGGCTTCTCTTTAGAAGGGGTAAAGACATTCCTAAGATGTATGTAGTTAATTTATTATTGTGAAAAATAAAGTTATGGAAATGAAACACTTTAAATCTAAAAAGAAATAAGAAAATATTAATTGGAAAGTAATTATTATCAAGCTAGCTTTAGGAGACTATTTAGGAAAGGATGAAAGGTAGAAAGCTATCTTGATGTAAGTAAATCGCACAAACTGAATTAATACAGAATAACATAAGGAAACAGTGATGAATGACAACGGTTGCATATAAAACAACTATGAGTTAAGAACTCCGTCCCCGGAGCCCGGGAGGGAAAGCCTCAAGATGGAGCTTCCAGGCATAATCCTGGGCTCATGGGCTCTGCAGTGAGAACTTCTGCTTGAGAACATTGCAGAGCCTCTAAGAAGAATGAAGTGCCTGTTATGGAGCCCATCGGCGGATGGGTGCTATCCAGCTTAAGAACTTTGTAGCATTAGACCTTTCTTAATAATCATGGCATCTCATGGAAATGACGACATGGATACTGCTCACTCCAGCGCTTGCAAAGGAAGCTACAGGATGATGAACTGATTAGTATCTGCCCGCACTGTTCTGTTTTGTATCACCGCCTGCACCAGCATGCTTGAGGGACCACACCTTGTGTCATCCTTGCCAGTGAAGCGCTATCTTGGGTTGTTCTAGACCACATCTGCCTGATAGCGTTTTGTTTGCTGGCTCTCTGAACGGTGTGGTCCGCAGTGGGGAATAATGCAGAAACCAGTTATTTCAACCCATGGGCCTGATCATGATCCCAGCACCACAGGATCCCAGAGCAATGCCAAGCTGGAGTTGGGAATTTGGGAAATCTGCAGGCAATGAACCATCATCTCAAAAGTTTCACAAATTGGGCAAGATTGAAGATCTGAGATGCAGGACTTACCTCATCTTCCGGGGCAACAAGGATATAAAGGCACTCTTTGTCCTCTCAACGTCTCTCTGTATGTTGCCACCTGCTTTGGACCAGTTGTATTGGAGGTGTCTTCATCTACGAGTGCAAAAGTAGAGAATGACTACCCCGCTGCCTGACGTCATACTATCAAAGGTGAATTGAGATGCACAGCATGGCTTCTGGGAAACATATACGCAAACCCAGAATTGTCAATCAATCAACCAATACACTTGTAAAGCACGCTACTCACCCGTGAGGGTCTCAGGGTCCTGGTGGGGAGGGGTGTGCTGCTACTGCTCGAACAGCCAGGTCTTGAGTAGCCTCCTGAAGGTTAGTAGGTCTTCCGTCTGCCGTAGGAGGATAGGGAGGATGTTCCAGGACTTGGCGGCGAGGTAGGAGAATAATCTGCCGCCGGTCGTCACTCTCTGGATGCAGGGAACGGTGGCGAGGTCGGCGGAGCGGAGCTGGCGGTTGGGGGTGTAGGTGAGTCGTTTGTTGAGGTATGCTGGTCCGGTGTTGTGAAATGCTTTGTGTATGTGGGTGAGGAGTTTGAAGGAGATCTCTTGTTGACGGGAAGCCAGTGCAGGTCTCTCAGGTGGGGTGTAATGTGGCTGTGGCGAGGGATGTCGAGGATCAGGCGTGCAAAGGCGTTCTGTATGCGTTGCAGTCGTTTCAGCAGTTTGGCCGGGGTTTGAGCGTAGAGGGCGTTTCCGTAGTCCAGTCTGCTGCTGACGAGGGCCTGGGTGACCGTTCTTCTAGTGTTGGTGGATATCCACCTGTAGATCTTTCGGAGCATGCGGAGGGTGTTGAAACAGGAGGATGAGATGGCGTTAACTTGGAGAGTGTTGAATCGAGGATGAATCCTAGGTTGCGTGCTTGGTCAGTGCTGCTCCCAGGGTGGTCGGCCACCAGGAGTCGTCCCAGGCAGATGGGGTGGAGCGGTTTAGTCTGAGTTCAATTTCAGACAGCTGTTCTTCATCCATTCAGTGACAGCTTTCATCCCTTTGTGAAGGTTGGTTTTGAGGGTCCTTGGTGAGGGAGAGGATCAATTGTGTGTTGGTGTAGGAGATGATGTTGAGGTCGTGCAGTCTGGTGACGTGGGCGAGCGGGGCCATGTAGATGTTGAATAATGTCGGGCTGAGGGAGGATCCTTGGGGTACGCCGCAGATGATCTTGGTGGCTTTGAAACGGAAGGGAGGGAGGCGGACGCTCTGTGTTCTGCCAGAGTGGAAGGAGGTGATCCAGTCCAGTGCTTTGCCTCGGATTCCTGCGTCATGGAGGCGAGTGCATAGGGTGCGGTGGCAGACTGTGTCGAACGCGGCTGATAGGTCCAGTAGGGTGAGGGACGCGGTCTCGCCGTTGTCCAGCAGGGCCCTGATGTCATCGGTGACAGCGATGAGGGCCGTTTCGGTGCTGTAGTTGCTACGGAACGGGTCCAGGATGTTGATCTCCTCGAGGTAGCAGGTCAGCTGTTTGCCTCTGCCTCCCTTCAGACGCTGATTAGCACAGAAAAGTACATCGCGCTGCTGCCTGCCTGCCCTGGAAGAGCGCATCCAGCGCCCGGTATCGTTCTGCAGCCTCTTTGTCTAATTATTTAATTAATTGCACACTCGGCGCCTGGATTCATTTGCCTGCATTATACGCTGATTAGCACAGAAAAATAACATCGCGCTGCTGCCTGCCTGCCCTGAAAGAGCGCATCCAGCGCCCGGTATCGTTCTGCAGCCTCTTCATCTAATTATTTAATTAACTGCACACTCGGCGCCTGGATTCATTTGCCTGCATTATTCCTATCTGTAATAGCAGCGCACTATTGGCATTGTTTGGGGGAAGAGAATATTGTGTGGAGAGTATTTAAAATTGTGCACCACTCCGGCTGTAACTCACTTTCGTTTCTCGGACCGGGCTGCCATTTTAGGCTTGTGTTTACCTGCGTGAGCCCGTGTCTCCTCCCAGCGCCCGCCTCCCAGCTGACCCTCCCACGCTCCGCCCCCTCCTCTTACCATTTATGACAGAGGTTCCCCGCGCAGTGTTCACGCGCAGCGATCGCGCCCCATTCGCGCCGAAGGTGCGCCAAAGGTAAGCCCGTCTACGCCCGTCCGCGCCTGGACCGCGCCCAGCGCCAGACCCCCTGGTCCTCGTAATGCCCACCCCTCCCGCATTACTTACGATGCCACCACCCTCATAGCCCTTAACCCCGGCCGTTCCCCCAACTGCGTCCAAGCCACTCCTGGACACACCCATGGACCCTTCTCCTGCAACTCCTGCAAGTTCGACGGCACCAAGAACAACTCCTCATCTACGAACACACAACAGATATCCGACCCCAACCACCTACAATGCATCCTGCTCAACACCCGCTCAGTCCACAGGCACGCCATCGACCTCTGGAATCTACTAGACACCATCTCTCCGGACGTCGCCTTCCTAACAGAAACATGGATGAACGCCTCTTCTGCCCCAGACATCACCATTGCCATCCCGGAAGGCTATAAGATCATTCGTAAGGACCGTACCGGCCACACAGGAGGAGGCATCGCTATCGTCCATAAGAAATCCATCCGCATCTCACCCAGCTCAGACGTCAATCTCGCCAACACTGAACACCTTCACTTCCAGATCCACATCGACCCCAAGACCACACTAAGAGGCACCCTCCTTTACAGGCCACCAGGACCCCGCGCACAATTTAGTGAAGACATCACGGACTTTATCACTCCACACGCGCTCCCCTCCGAGGATTACATCCTTTTGGGAGACCTCAACTTTCGGAAAACAAATAGAGAGAGCAAGGGATAATGTCACTTGGGAAGTGACAAGAGATATCTCCTATTCCCCTGGTAGGAATATTTATGCAAACAAAAAGAAGGAGTATCCCCAGCGTCAGGTTTTTTGAAGGAAAAAACTTTCGGAGGGTGAGTTGTTTGGCACAAGAAAAGGAAAAAGTCAACCTTTTTGATAGGAAACCCCTCACTCACCACCTAGTGGTGACTTGCTTCATCATCGGGGTCCACCCTGGTGACCTAGCGTCACCAGGATGTGCTTCGACACCTGGATTACAGTGGAGCAGGTGTGACTGTTTGTGCAAAAAGAGGTGTTAAAAATTGTCCTGGTAATCTTAAAAACAATCTTTATTACAAAGTAATCAGAACAATGTTTAAAAATTATTGGCGAGATGTACCTTGGTGAGTTACGGCCAAGGTATCTCTATATGTGTGTGGATGGCTTGGTCAACATGTTTCTACCTTTAGGGCAGTAGCCCGGTATTCTTCAGGACCAAAAACAGGTGGATGGGGGGTGTGTGCCCCCTAAAAGGCACACCCTCACCTATCCCCTGTGTACCAACTGGAAAAATTACCAGCGGTTGATGAGCTCTTTAGAATTAAGAGCAATATCTGGTTACAAAAAAGACCTGTGGGGGGAAGTAAAAGAGTACCGGATTCAGTAGAAATTCTATACTTTCCTGTTACGTCGTGCAGTGTCTTTTGTGTAATGGATAATCATGCCATGGGACGTGCCCTCCGAGTGATCAAGTATAGTGTTCAATACGGGTGGTTGGCAGGGAAGTATTATCCGAGTGTGCACTCTTATCATAAGGTGCCTAGGTTTGTCATGCAGTACGTAATTAATGCCTTCATGGAAGTATATACAACCACGCATTTCATTTCAAATGCATACATACTTAATTTAACATTCGTCTCATTCAACCATCTATCGTGCCCAGTGAATTTCTATGGGCGTCTATAGGTGGGCGTGGCAGGTAGTGGCATGTCCTGGTGTATCCAATGATGCTAGGTAGTGCCCAGAATTATACTAGATTGTGCCACGATTTATATATTTATATACAGACAAGACACACAAACAAAAAACATGTAGGAGTGCTCATAGGTTTCATGGTTAGAACATGGGGCTTACTTGTTTTAAGTCCTTTGATTACTTCAACGGGCAGGGGGTAGGGTTTTATAATCACCGCACCTAGTTCTGAAAAGGCGCGAAAGGAATGAGTAACAAGAGCGCAGGGTCCGTTAGGGATCGCACTCTTTGTCGGTTTTGGGTTCCATCTCATTAAAGAGCTACGCGGTGCATTCTACTTACAGTTGGCGGTATATAAAGCGGCCATTCACCTACTCCTCTCCTCCTCTGCTCGGCTAGTAATGCCGTGTGGAGGTCCTTCCGTTAAATGTGAAAATCTCTTCCTGGAAGGGCGTGGTGCCGTGCGCCGGAGGGGGAGGGGTTACAGGGCGATGCCTGATGACGCGGCGAACGCGTATGTTTGTAAACAAAGCGCGTCCCGAGTAATAACAATACAAAGGGAGGAGCGCGGATAATAGATATTTACAGATAACGGATGTTAGTATATATAATTAGATTACAGAATCTGGCAACGCGGAAGCACGCCGATGTTAGTAAACATAAGGCGTGTTCCGCAGTGAAATAGTTGGCACCACGGTGATTATAAAACCCTACCCCCTGCCCGTTGAAGTAATCAAAGGACTTAAAACAAGTAAGCCCCATGTTCTAACCATGAAACCTATGAGCACTCCTACATGTTTTTTGTTTGTGTGTCTTGTCTGTATATAAATATATAAATCGTGGCACAATCTAGTATAATTCTGGGCACTACCTAGCATCATTGGATACACCAGGACATGCCACTACCTGCCACGCCCACCTATAGACGCCCATAGAAATTCACTGGGCACGATAGATGGTTGAATGAGACGAATGTTAAATTAAGTATGTATGCATTTGAAATGAAATGCGTGGTTGTATATACTTCCATGAAGGCATTAATTACGTACTGCATGACAAACCTAGGCACCTTATGATAAGAGTGCACACTCGGATAATACTTCCCTGCCAACCACCCGTATTGAACACTATACTTGATCACTCGGAGGGCACGTCCCATGGCATGATTATCCATTACACAAAAGACACTGCACGACGTAACAGGAAAGTATAGAATTTCTACTGAATCCGGTACTCTTTTACTTCCCCCCACAGGTCTTTTTTGTAACCAGATATTGCTCTTAATTCTAAAGAGCTCATCAACCGCTGGTAATTTTTCCAGTTGGTACACAGGGGATAGGTGAGGGTGTGCCTTTTAGGGGGCACACACCCCCCATCCACCTGTTTTTGGTCCTGAAGAATACCGGGCTACTGCCCTAAAGGTAGAAACATGTTGACCAAGCCATCCACACACATATAGAGATACCTTGGCCGTAACTCACCAAGGTACATCTCGCCAATAATTTTTAAACATTGTTCTGATTACTTTGTAATAAAGATTGTTTTTAAGATTACCAGGACAATTTTTAACACCTCTTTTTGCACAAACAGTCACACCTGCTCCACTGTAATCCAGGTGTCGAAGCACATCCTGGTGACGCTAGGTCACCAGGGTGGACCCCGATGATGAAGCAAGTCACCACTAGGTGGTGAGTGAGGGGTTTCCTATCAAAAAGGTTGACTTTTTCCTTTTCTTGTGCCAAACAACTCACCCTCCGAAAGTTTTTTCCTTCAAAAAACCTGACGCTGGGGATACTCCTTCTTTTTGTTTGCATAAATAAGACCTCAACTTTCACCTTGAAAAGAACAACGACCGCAACACCACCACCCTTCTGGACAACCTCGCCAACCTCGGACTCAAACAACTTGTCACTACCCCCACCCACATCGCAGGTCACACACTCGACCCTATCTTCACCTCCAGCAAACATGTCTCCTTCAGCCACACCACAGCTCTCCTTTGGACTGACCACAGCTGCGTTCACTTTACCTACAACAAGCCCACATCCAACAACCACCCCCAACCCACTCTGCATAGAAACTGGAACAAAATCACCATCGACCAGATCTCCTCATCGCTTCTTCTAAACCCCCCAGCCCACTCCTCAAACCCCGACCAAGCCGCCAACAACCTCACCCAATGGTTATCCATCAGCGCCGACATCCTAGCACCACTGAAAAAACGACAAATCAAACTAGGCAGCAAGAAGGCCTCCTGGTTCAACGATGATCTTAAGAAATCCAAGAAACTCTGTTGCTCCCTTGAGAAGGCCTGGAAAAAAGACCCAACCACCAGCACCAAGGACGCCTTCAAAAACGCCACCCGCATACACCACCAACTGATCCGGAATGCCAAGAAAGCCGCTTTCAAGGACCGACTAGATAACAACGCCCACAACAGCAAGGAATTATTCAACATCGTCAAGGAATTTACCAACCCCTCAGCCAACTCCAACGACATCACCCCCTCTCAAGCCCTCTGCGACTCCCTATCCTCATTCTTCCGCAACAAAATTGCAGACATCCACAACAGCTTCGACAACCGACCCGAAGACCAACCCACCCAACCCCCTGCAGGACCCCCACCCCCCTTGAACATCCTCAATGACTGGAAGCCAATCTCCACTGAGGACACCATCCGTCTGATGAACTCTATCCACTCAGGATCCCCCACAGACCCATGCCCTCACCACATCTTTAACAAAGCAGACTCCACTATAGCACCGCACCTCCGAGACGTCATCAACTGCTCCCTCAACTCCGCAACCTTCCCGGAAAGCTGGAAACATGCCGAACTCAGCGCCCTCCTGAAGAAACCCACAGCTGACCCCACCGAACTCAAAAACTACCGCCCTATCTCACTCCTTCCATTCCCGGCCAAAGTCATCGAGAAAGCGGTCAACAACCAGCTCGCCGCATTCCTCGAAACCAACAAATCCCTCGACTCCTCACAATCCGGCTTCCGAGCCAAGCACAGCACTGAAACCGCCCTCATTGCAGCAACAGACGACATTCAAACTCTACTGGACAATGGAGACACAGTCGCCCCCATCCTCCTCGACCTCTCCGCAGCCTTCGACACGGTCTGTCATAGCACCCTTTTACAACGCCTCAGAAACGTCGGAATCCAAGGAAAAGCACTGGAATGGATCACCTCGTTCCTCACCGGAAGAACCCAGAGAGTCCGCCTTCCACCATTCAAGTCAGAGGCCACTGAAGTCATCTGCGGCGTACCACAAGGATCTTCACTCAGCCCCACCTTCTTCAACGTATACATGAGCCCCCTCGCGGTCATCGCACGCCAACACAACCTCAACATCATCTCCTACGCCGATGACACTCAACTGATCCTATCTCTCACCAGAGACCCTAACACTGCCAAAACCAACCTGCATGAAGGAATGAAAGAAGTAGCCGACTGGATGAAGCACAGCCGTCTGAAACTGAACTCAGACAAAACAGAAGTCCTCATCCTAGGCACCTCCCCCTCCGCCTGGGATGACTCTTGGTGGCCAGAGGCCCTTGGAAAAGCACCCATCCCGACGGACCACGCACGGAACCTGGGCGTCATCCTGGATTCCTCACTCTCGATGAACAGACAAGTCAACGCCGTTTCTTCATCTTGCTTCAACATTCTTCGCATGCTCAAAAAAACATTTCGTTGGATCCCCACCGAAACTAGAAAAACGGTCACCCACGCTCTGGTCACGAGCCGACTGGACTACGGAAACATCCTCTACGCCGGTACCACCGCAAAACTCCAGAAAAAACTCCAACGCATCCAGAACGCCTCAGCCAGGCTCATATTAGACATCCCGCGTAAAGAACACATCTCTGGTCACCTGAAAAACCTCCACTGGCTCCCCGTCAATAAGAGGATTACTTTCCGGCTCCTGACCCACGCACACAAAGCACTCTACGAAATCGGACCCGAATGCCTCAACACACGACTGTCCTTCTACACCCCCTCCCGTCAGCTACGATCCTCCAACCAAGCCCTTGCCACTGTACCTCGCATCAACAAAACCACCATGGGAGGTAGATCCTTCTCCTACCTGGCAGCTAAAACCTGGAACTCACTTCCCACTCACCTTCGCCTTACTCAGAACCACCTAGCATTCAGAAAGCAACTTAATACGTGGATATTTGACAAGTAATTCCCCACCCTTCTTCAAGCGCCTTGAGACCCTCTGGGTATGTAGCGCGCTATATAAATTTATTGACTACTGACTATTGACTTGCCAGTTTTCTCGATGACCTTCGCCGGGAACAGGAGCAGGGAGATGGGACGAAGTTCTTGGGGTCCCTTGGGCCTGCCTTGGATTTTTTGAGCAGGGCGTTGATCTCTGCATGCTTTCAGATGTCCGGGAAGGTTGCAGTCTCAAAGGAGATGTTGATGGCCTTGCAAAGGTGGGGTGCGATGGTGGTGATGACTTTGTTGAAGATGTGGTGAGGGCACTGCTCTACAGGGGAGCCGGAGTGGATGGTGCTCATGATTTTGATGGTGTTGTTGTTGTTGATGTTGGTCCAGGTGTGTAGGGGTTGCCGTAGGTGGTGGCCGTGGGGTGTGGGGTGTCGTTGGCTGCCTTGGTGGACTGGTTGTCAAAGCTGTCGAAGTGTGTATGCTCCTATTGGTCAGCCTCAAACCTTCATGTAAAAGCTTGGTCAAACATAATTTTTCAGGGACCAGCTGAGACATTCCGCCTAAGGATGGTGTCTACTAAGGCAGTAATTGATAGTTTGTGTAAAAAAATATTAGATATTAATATTAAATATTTATTTAACTCAGAAGTATACATTTTTTTAAATTAATGTGAATTCATTTTATATATTTACCTTAATTTTGTTTAATAAAACAAAATGCTACAGCTCTATTACAATTCTTTTTACTCAAGTTTAAATTAAAAAATAAAATCCCACCTACAGAAAAACATATTTTAAATGTGATGTATAGTGTTCATTAAAATGTGTTTGTTTGATAAAATGTATTGTTACATTATTTTTCAAGTTCAGAATAGGTTTTTAAATAGTTTCGAATAATACATCTGTACTATTTTCATGTATGTTTTACATTAATTAATATTTATTGATATTTTTACCAATTTTGATTATCTAATTTATATTATATTTCTTATTACTTCCTATGGGAGTTTATTTTAGTTTCCTACCTCCATTATATTCTATGGGATGGTGTTGCAGTACCAATGGCTGGCCGTGTAAAGATCTGGACTTGCTACTGTGTTTTTTTAGCAGTAGTACCTTAAACTCAGCATTTGTGAATACCGAAAAGTAGTAAACTTACTCAAAAGAGTAAACATACTCAAAAGTGTAAGTTACCATTTCGAATCAGGCCCTGCGGTTTATCTCATCTCTGGCTAAATTTCTTTTTTTGTCATTCTTTCCTTCAAAGGTCACTATTTTTCTAAGCGCACCTTCAAAAGAGAGACACTATCTGTATGGTCAAAGTGTACAACTTCTTTCTGAAGTGCACAATTCAGGAGGCATCCATCATTTGATTTATTTATTGCATTTTTATATGGCGCCAACTCGACCGAAGGTATTGGAGCACTTTACATGAGCACCAGTTACATTACATAAGGTACAGGTTTTTTTTAGGCACAGAGAAATTAAGTGATTTTTCCAGAATCGCAAGATGTTGAGCCGACGCCGAGACTTAAACCAGGTTACCAATTTTTAAAGTGGGAAAATGTGGCGTAACGCCACGTCCTTCCAGAGAGGACACAACGTGATTTGCCAAAGGGCAGCACTCTTGTACAAAGAAGTGAGCACTCTAGCTCTTGACTTATACGTACAAAGAAGAGTAACCCTTCCACCCTCGTGTCTGAAATAAATGTGTTCATGTGCTGTCATGAAACGAAGTACAGTACAGACAATATACAAAAGATACGCTTACCCCTGCTTCTTCTGGCGCCATCTACTTCCCAAGGAGGAAAACTATGCTCAGAAGATCAGGCAAATAAAGCTTTTGCATTGGCATAATGCAAAATGATCACCCCTCTCGCCCACCAGAATGTGATGAGGGCCCCCCCGAGTCTCCTATATTTTACAGACATTCATTGGCCTTTGGTAGAATAGGGGGCTCCTGTAGGGTTGAGGGACCACTGAGGAACCATTGAGTGAGGTAAGTCGTTAACAATACAACATGACACTTCAGTTTATGCTAGGTCGTACTTTAAAATACAAGACATGCCTTATTTGAATTGTTTTGCAATGTGATTTTTTATATCCCTATCATTGACCTGCTTCAGTCTTCTTGCTGAGTTATTGCTTTCCCTTTGTACCCCAGATTGGCAGATTTCCTCCGGAAGTCGCGAGCAGCCCTCATCTTCCAGAAGCAGTTCCGGATGCTGGTGGTTTACCGCGCCTACCAGAGGATCCGCAGGGCCGCCATCACCATCCAGGCCTTCACCCGGGGCATGTTCGTCAGGAGAGTCTACCACGAGGTACCATTCTGTTGTCTGCAATAATTTGTCGATTCATCGACACCGTATTCCTTGCCTCGAGCAGTCTGCTGCGGTTTAATACTTGTATTGTTTTTTTTTTATACATTCGTGGTCTCCTTTTACGAATGAACGGTTGTTTTTATAGATCGGATGTAAAATTCTTCGAAAGAGGAGCTGCCTTCTAGGGAAAAGTCAGCAGGAATCTATTACTCTCACACTGGCCCCACTGTCACCGCCTCCTTTATCCCTGAGAGGACCCTAAGGCCCCACGCCTCTTCCACCCATTCATCCATGTTTTATTCTCCGGTTATCCATTGCCCTCTTTGGCCATCTCATGTATATGATACTCAGCTAAACTTGATTCTACTTCTCCTCATCCAGGGCCCTTGCATCTTTCTCTTTATTCTTCCCGCTGAACACCCTCTACCTCTGCCATAAATCTGGGATTGCTTTTATATCTGAATGTGTCTCTCTCATCCACCACCACCTCTTCCCACATCATCCCTTCTCCTGCATCAATGCCCAGCTACTCATAACAATCATGGCCTGAGCAGCTGCTTCCATCTTGGGCTTCCGCAGTTATCGCTAGTGATGGCTTGTTTCCCCTTAGGCCCTGGTTACAAGTACCACCAAACTTGCACTGCTGTACCCGTGCTCTGACCGCCCTTTTACAACCAGGGCGGTCGGACAGCCTTTGCACTGCTGCAACCACCGGGGATCAGAGATCCTTGGCAGTGGCATGGTGGTTATGAGGCAGCATTATGCTTGGCAGGGCCACCAAGTATAGTGCGAGTTTCCTCTCCGCCACGGTTTTCATGGCGGCTCCGACTCCAAGAAAACCATGGCGGAGAAGAAAGAATGCCTCAACGCCATGAGGTGCATGCGGGGGGGGCACATGTTGTGCCCCTCTGTGTACATGCACCCAGTACCTGCAGGGCATTGACTGCACCAGTCCATGCCATGCAGGTACTGTCTTTGACATTCCCATTGCGGTGCCTATTTCATAGGCACGGCCGTATGAACGCCAAAGAACCGTCTGCCAGTGACATTAAGTCATAATATGGCAGGCGGTGCACACACAGGTTTGGCGGTGCGGGAGCGTTTGCCGGCATGGCGGTCCGCTCCTGCACCACCAAACTTGTAATCAGGCCCTTACCGTCTGTCTCCTTGCAGGTGTTTATGGTTGGAAGTAAAGGAGGCAGGTTTGTAGTGGCTCATCACTGCTAAGTGTGTGACGTCATCCAGCTACATAGCAGCTCTACTGCTAGAAGATGGAATGGGTGAGACCTCAGTGTAGCCAGATCAGAAAAAGCAGAGCAGAATCGACATCCTGTCTAGTGTGCCGCTCTCTCTCTCCATTCTCTCTCAGCACCTTTGTAATGTAGACAAGCCTTTTTGTAGTTACCAATAGCTGGCTTGTTGCCTGGAAGTTGGGTACCAACGCGCAATGCTACATCCCTCCTTTCTATCATGACAGTCCTGAACTTTGCAGCCAGTCTTCTTCACCCTCCTACTTGCTGCTCTGCTTTTGGAGAACTTGCCTGGCTCGTGATTCGGAAACTAGCTCTATATAAAAGTTGACACTGACTGCATGCACAATTACAACAGGTTGTATGCATTATTCCAACATTTCACAGGAATTAGGTATACCATTGGCAGCTGAGCATCTGAGCAGAGTTTCTTGTCAGGATGCCATTATCTTACATTAGAAAGACACAAGAAAATTGGCAGTTAGGGAGCTAGTTGACAACAAAATTGCATGTATACTTGAGCAAAGGAGAATATGCCTTCCACTCCAGGTTTACTCATTTCCTGAAGAAATCTTTAAAAAGCGAGCAGCTAATGCCTCGGATGGCTGTGATACACAGAAGCATGAAATCGATGGAAGGCGTTATATTTTGTAACAATTCAGCGTCAGCGCTCAGAAGGTGTTTGGAGTAGAGAACTCAGTGTAACTGTGGCCAGTAGTAGTAGTAGAAGCAGTGGAGAAAATCCTCTATATAAGTAGTTTATTTTGCCACAAACACATTATTTATATACAAATGTAGTGTTACTAAACTAATAAACAATCTTTGTGATGAAAAAAGCTAAGAATATAAACACATGCAGCATTTTGGTTTCTAAAAGAGCTTTACTTGATGTTTTCAATTTCGACAGGTTATCAGCAGTAAAAAACAGGTACTCTGCCTACGTAGACCAGGAATGTGAGCTGAAACAGGTGGTAACATCACTTAGATAAGGAATTATCATTCCACAACTATCGCCACTCAGTGAAGGGGCACGTTAGTGGGATTATCCTACCTATATATTATTATCATGACGTCATAAGAGCTACTTATTTCCTCCACTAATCTCTGAAATAGAAAACTGTTCCAACGCGTCATCATTCCAGCGCTCATGACTTCTTCTCCATCTTGTGTCGTAGCTCCTGTTGCAGCACAAGGCGGCCATCATTCAAAAGCACGCGCGTGGCTGGATGGCTCGCAGGCGGTTTGCTCTGTTCCGGAGCGCCGCCATCGTCATCCAGTGCTACTTCAGGCGGATGAAGGCCAGGCAAGCGCTGAAGCAGCTGAAGATCGAGGCGCGCTCAGCGCAGCACCTGAAGAAGCTGAATATTGGCATGGAGAACAAAGTGGTCCAACTGCAGCGGAAGATCGATGATCAGGTGAGTTACCAGGCAGCTGGTAGCACTGCCAGAGGTCAACACAATATTATGACGCCATCGCTTGCCGCTCCCAATCAGATATGTTTCTTTTCATTCGCCTTTATCCCACTCTATTGCCCATAGTAAGGAGATATGACGTAGTGACTCTGGATCCTGGAGACCTGGGTTCTAGTATTGGATTTGACACTTATACAAAACTCTTGTGAATCTGTGAAAATGTCTTAGAGCCTAATTCAGAATATACAGAAGATGTAAACTCCAATTGTTCCTGTTGAATGCAGTGATCCGTCTCTTCTTTCAGGTCAATGAAACTTCTCCCACCCACCTCTCTGCACATTTCTTTGTTTGTGTATGTAACTGACTTGGAATTTGGAAACTAGAACACTGGGGGACAATTGTTGCAGCTAAGGCCTTTTTCTAAAGAAGGCTCCAGAATGGTGACTAAAGACAAGGGTAGAACCAGGAGAAACCTGGAATTTCCATGGGGCCTTTGGAGGAAACAAGTAGATACCAGAACAAAACAAAGGACAACCGTCCAGCAGCAGCAGAACACCAGAAGCAGATCCAAGGAATGCAGGTGAAAAACAGGAGAACTCACTGTAGAGCAAGCAATGAACTGAAGACAACAGTTGTGATGTACCACAGAGTAATCCCAAGCTACTTAGATGGAGTCATGTGACCTAGAAAAAGCTGAGAAAACGATATCTTAGGAGTAGTACTATAACGTGGCTAGGTAGGTCCTAGAAGAAAGGACATGATCTCACAGGAAATATTGGGTGTCCATCTTGTATTAGATTGTAGGAGGTATTTCATAGACATAAGGGTCCTCACTTAAACTGTTAAACCTGACCAGAGCATAAGAAATAGTTATGGATTTGGCTATACACAGAATTGACATTGAAATCCCAGGCGAGGAAAGCTACAAATGTTACTTATTTTTAAAGAGACTGGATACAAACAAACCAGCAATTTAGGCCCTCATTTTGAGTGGAACTATAATTACATATTGGAATTATGACTAATGTGTTTTTATGACACCCAGTACATACCGGTTTTGATTAAACACCTTTGTTAAATTTTAGCTGGTCAAACATGCTGGAACTTAAAGGAAATAATGGCAGCTAAATACCACTAAATGTGGCTGATGGTGTAGTTTTCACCAGAATCTGCATATTATACCCCACTGCACACTGTATTTGAAATGTTTTGACAAGATAAGAATGCTGATAGTTCCTGCTGATACTTTGGGACTTAAAAATACCTCATGGAGAAAGCGTTCTTGTACAGTAAAAAAAAACAACTTGAAAAATCCTGACTTCATGTACTTGCCTTTTTGAAGTTATCTGGATACTAAGGCCCTATTTACGAGTTTGGCGGGCCAGCCACCATTGAGCAGCGTCCAATGACCGCCGTATTACTACTTGCCCATGGGCCCGGCGGTGTGGAGGCAGGTATCTTGTGTCAGTGCTGAGTACTTTTTTACAAATCTATCAATGCCTGTATTTGCATTTTGACTGCATATGTGTCGGATGCACACATATGCATGACATATGTGGAAAAAGGCCATATACCCATTACCGGGGTTCAACCCATATGTACGCAGTCCTGGTAATGGGTTTATGATGAGAAAAAAGACTCAGCTGTAGATCGCTGCACATAGGGTCGTAATCTCAGGGTGAAGATCTGCTGTGCAGGAGGACCTGGAGACAGGGATCCACATCAGACTCTGCCTGGAAGAAGAAGAAAGGGGTGGGTACGCACCTCAAATCCTTCATCACCGCCACCTTGAAGCAGACGGTTGGACCGCCGCGGTCCACTCGTGAGCTGATGATGGAGCCACAATTGGCCCCCTAGCTCAATCATTGGTGCATACATGTGTGGAGACCTTCCAGAGTACCATTCAATGATCCATCATCAACACATGGACATGTGGGCAGCCCCTAAGGTATCAATCTACTCACTATCATTAGTGCACAAATGTCTAGGACAGCTTCAGTGCATAAACGGTTTGGAGCTTCTGAGATGCCCATCACTGCTACGTTATGAAAGACATATCTAAAGCACGAATAGCCGTTTCTTCATCAGCATGTGTGGGTGAGGTTCTGGGGTATCAGACTGAGCATTTGCCACATAAGCATCTCCTCAGCACTGAACAGATCTCCACTGGACCCAGCCTATCCACACTGTGTCTTCACTGTGTCTTCCTGAGACTGGATATCTCCGCAGTGCTGAATGCATCTCCAGTGGGAACAGTCTCTCCACCCTGCGCTTTTTCCTGCCGGGACATCTCCGCAGGGCTGTACATCTCTTCTCTAAACACAGCCTCTCCTCATAGTGCATTATAGTGCATTGTGCCTTTCACTTCCTTGTTGTGCCTCTTATTTGCATTCAAATCGGAAATTTAAATCTCATCGCCAGTGGTACGGTTGAAGATCAGAGGATTCAGGTGACATCACTGAAGGTAGACAGATATATATGTTGACATATTTATTTCCATGTGATTAGTGCAGAACTTAGATAATCAGCTAAGGGAGTCGGTGCACCCTCAGGAGCGTGATGCTAACAGCTGAGTCCTTCGCTAGCTACTCATGGTTCCGACTGACACACACAGAAGCCTGAAGAACCACATGAGATCACACCTGCAACCTTGACAAAATGAGACATCAGGACAATGAAGGGACCAAGTGACAGATTTCAGGGGTACCAGTTACAGAGCATCATCAGCACATGGACCTGCAGGAAAGATGATACAGTAGCCATCATTGGTCCATCATCAGCACAACGTGTGTCACTCATGTGGCGTAACAACTATGGCTTTATCGTCAGCAAATAGACGTGCAGTACCCATTTAGGGTACCTGTGACAGCCCAATCACCTCCACGTAGGTATGATTCCTGCAGGTACTAATCATCGCTCCCTCCTCAGCATACATATATGTGGGGCCTTCCTAGATTATCTATGAAGGCCCCATCATTGGTACACAGATGTAAGTGACCCTTCTTGAGTACCCATAATAGCCCGATCATCACATAGGTGTATCAGACAATTTCAGGGTAACCACAACAAGCAGGTCATTGCCACACAGATGTGTATGTGGCTCTTTTAGTATAACAATTCTGGCCCCATCATCAGCATATAGATGTGTGCAACATCCATGACAGGCTCCATCATCGGCACATAGAGGTATGTGTGACTCCTGTTGGGTATCTATTGTGGCACCATAATCAACAAATAGATGTGCGGGACCCTTTAGGGGACTCATCGTGGCACCATCATCAGCACATAGATTTGTGAGACATCTATGACAGGCTCCATGACCAGCAATTAGATTGGTGTGTGACTTCTGTAGGACATCCATTGTGGCAGCATCATCAGCACATGGATGTATGGGACTCTTCTAGGGGACCAATCGTGGCTCCATCATCAGCACATAGATGTTCTGGACGTTTCTATGGTAGTAATCACTAGTCCATCACCAGCAGTTAAACAAAAGAACAAATGTCGAACCCAGACCCGGGTAGTCAGTTTTTGTGTCTTGAGTTGACGTTCAATCGATCATTATAAATATGCAGCAAAATTCATGCATAAATGCCATTTGTCTGACTGTGACTAGCTGAAGTAAAAGTGATGCTCATGAATTGTAAACTAAAGTGCAAAAAGAGAAAGTCTCCCAGTGCTCCAGGTCAGATGCTCCTCTCTCCTAGGCTTGGGCAGAGAGTAACAGAGAGGAAAAGGGGCCTCCTGGGCAGTCGAGGGACAGCAATGTGGAAGACACCTCCCCCAGATGTAGAGAACGAGTCTACAGATGTGGCATGCTTGGGGTAAAATAATGACCTCTACATAGCAGGTCTGTGTCCTGACTCTAAGGATACTGTAGCAAAAATACAAGCCCTCTGCCATTCCTTCCGGACAAATCCAGCCGCTTCTCTTTGCTGTTTTGCCTAACACCGAAAAAAACATTTATTCCATAGAAGCAGGTTTGCCTGATAATAAACCAGGTTTCTCTATTGCCTAGTGTGTCATGTTGGCACTGAACTTACTAACCTTTCACGCTGTGTATTCTAGATTAGGGGTCAACCCTGGAACGCGAGGCCCGGATCCCTGAAACATTTTCAGGATAACCACTGACTTTGTAAATGAACCCCATTCAGACCTATGCCATGCAGACATCTCTATTCTGGAAAGGTTTCAAACCTGGCAGGGCTCTCGCCGTCCTGGCCAAACCTTGGGCACTGCTCAGAGACAAAGAGGTGGCGGAGAATAATAAATGCTTAAATGCACATTTAACATCAAAAGGTTTTCTAAACGGTTCGGATTCTGTTAAAGTTTTCCCCACTGTGGCAGGGATTGATTTATTAGTAAGAACACCTACTTCCTATTCTTTCACTTGCTGTATGCCATTTACTGCTTAGAGCTTTCTTGTACCTTGACCCATGGACCATCTCACCCTTTTTACAACCTTCAAATGTATTTATTTAATATTAATGTTGTTTATTGATAGCACATAACATTGTTTATTTCCCCCTTCCATTTTACATCAAGTATATGGTATCAGTGTAAATCAATGTGTTGTCTTGGTCGGTGTGATCCCTGCGATACAAAAATCTAAATAAATAAATAACCCATTACATGTATTTCTCCTTTTTAATGTTTTTTTTTTATCCTACATCTTTCCTACTGTTGCATCCCTGGTTCTCCTACCTGCCTGAACCTTTGTATTTTGGCCCCACCTTTGCAGAACAAGGAGTATAAGAGCCTGAACGAGCAGCTGTCCTCAGTCACCACCTCCTACTCCCAAGAGCTGGAGAAGCTGCAGAAGGAGCTGAAGCGGCAACAGCAGAACCAGGAGGGCGAAAACCACCTGGCGAGCCTGCAGGAGGAGACCGAGCAGCTCCGCGCCGAGCTCGCAAAAGCGCAGAGCGAGCGGAAGATCTTAGAAGACTCGTACACGACAGAGAAAGGACTTCTACAAAAGGTACTTTCAAATTTTAGAGCCATGCCTGGAACAGGTTTAAAGCTTTGAGCTTTAGTACAAAATCATCGAACTGGGAGTTATAAAAATAAAGGTGAATGTTTGGGGTTCTGTAGTTTGCGGTGAGGGGTATGAATTGTGAGAGAGAACTAAGGAGGATAGAGGGTCTGGAGTGAAGGGTTGTTTGATGTTATTAGGAGTCTGGAAGCTATCTGTCTGATATCTGTCAGTGGTTGGACTCTAGAGGTTGTTTGTGGATGGCCAGTGGCATAGAGTTTCAGATGCTAGGTCTGAACAGAGAAATCAGGGAATATTTAATGGGTTATCAGTATAATATGATCAATTGGGAAGACATGGCTTGGCAATTCGGGCTGGACTGTTCCCATGAGGCACAGGGTCAAGACTGATTTGCATATGGCCATGTCTGAATTTGGGTAGCAAAGTGAGCTAAAGAATGATGATGGATTCAACCCAGATCTGTGACTGGGGGTGAGTGTCTGAAAAGTTTCAGCGCTCCGTCCATCATCTCCTTGTGTTTGCTTTGAATTGGATTAGGCAGTCATGGGTCTGCCACTAGGACTTCTTAAGAGGGTACTGGGGATGCTCCTCTGTGAGAGCTAGTGCTGGTTTCCGCGAATGACAGGCTTGCAGGATAGTCCCTGGATTTGTTTTTGGTGCCTGGGATTAGGGATACCTAAGCACACAATGGGGTCTATTACACTTTGGCTCACATCTGGAGTTGGCCTCTAGTTCCAATGGGGTGGAATTTCCTGTTACAACGTCTACTGATTTACTGCATCAAGAAGGCAAAATCTCAGGGTGGAAAACATGGGAGCAAATTGAGAATTACCTGCAATATTTGGTCCAGTTTTCAGGACTCTCTCAGTAATACCATATTTCTTAGTGAACCCTCAAGATCCAACTCATAAAGGGCAGAACATTCCAAATTAAAGGTAACTCTGGATTTGGGGTAATACTGGCAAATACTCCATACCACTCCTAATGAGGACCTTCGAAAGCTCATGGTAAGATTTGCATTCAAAAGTTTAACTCGAGATTGTGGGCTCTAGGTAATTCTAATTGAATATTATCAACTTCCTAATGTGAAAGTACAAATTCAAGAATAAAACACTAGACATTTATGGCTTATTATTTTTTCAACATGATCATATCATAAATATTTTTCTAGAACACACAAAAAGTGGGTTTAGTCTGGGAGCGTGCTTTTGCCCTCTGTCGAATCCCTCTAAAAAAGCAAAACTGCATTCAGAAATGTGCGTTGTTGTGGAGGCACTCCATGAAATAAATGTCAAAATCTTCCATTTTTAAATTGTACAACACTTATTTGTTCTCTTCAGTCATCAGATTCCTAAATTCACCATGCTTCATTATAAAATCTGTGAACACATTT
This sequence comes from Lissotriton vulgaris, assembly GCF_964263255.1. Lineage (NCBI taxonomy): Eukaryota > Metazoa > Chordata > Amphibia > Caudata > Salamandridae > Lissotriton > Lissotriton vulgaris. The sequence goes on along the minus strand of NC_141689.1, from coordinate 252,476,749 downwards.
CGGGAGATGTGCTTGCTTTATCAGAGCAAAAGACAAACTACGTATTGAGTACTTGCTTGTAAACCTGATCATCTCGCAATAAAACATTTAAAAAAAAAAAAAGTACTCGCTAGTTATAAGTGTGGATATAATGATCTATTCACCTTGCTCATCAGCTTTGTCACTATGGAAACGTCTTCTCTCCTAATAGGCAGATACGGAGACCCCATTGCTCCCCAAAAATATATAGTATCATCTATAGTGTATATTGATCCAAAAGCTCATGAAACTAGAGTATCAGCTACATAGTATCTGATAAAATACCACTTACTAAAGTAGATGCTCAAGAGGGACACATTGACATAAATTAAGGGCAGCAATTCACGCAGAAGAATAACAAATAGAACAAACGAACTAAGCATGAATATAAGAGCCCAACAAATGCATAGCATGTGTCATTCGAAACAGTTATTCTACTAACTGTGACTTTAATGTCAATTGTCAAAAGCAGATTTAAATTTTCAGTGACCCAGGTAGAGCGGCACCATTCTGGGCCCGAGCAATATTATTTCCTCTCAGCAGGCATAAAAGTGCACAAAAAGCAAATAACAGTGCAGAAAATGCAGTCCTTGTTTCATGGTCAGTGGGAGATTGCTGACCAACCCAAGGGCCAACAATCATAGCCAGAAGGTTATACCGCAAACTAAGATGAGGGTTGTTCGATTAAAGAACATAAGACAGGACTATTCCAGTAAGTTAAGCATGAGAGTTAACGCACACATACAACCATGATATGGGATGGGGGACACTTGATCCTGTCCTTAAGAAACTGAAGAAAAGAAAACTCAACTGCCTTATAACAAATGTCTTTTTATAAAGTAATGGGAAGCCCCAAAGGTGAAGCAATTTATTCTCTAGCACTTGCTGGTCTCAATCTTGGCACGTCCCCATACTTCTGCTCCATAAATCACATAAAAATACCTTTTAATTATTTACTTTTCACAATAAATGGAATATCAATGCCCCCGTGAATTTTTAAGAAACCACAGAATCCATCATTAACATGAGGTAGTTTCAGTCTTTAATAAGTCCTATCAGGGGAGTCAGATCAATTTGATATCAAACATGATCACAAATAGGTGAAAATAGTTGAAACCTCTACCCTTTCACACTGATCCATACCGACTTTGTTTTAATTCCATGGGACAGAAAGACATCACCTTATATTTTGACACATAAACTGGACATATGGAGTCCAGACTTTTCAGACTATTTGCAGTTTCAGAAATAAGAACTGCATCATCCACTGGCGTCTCTAAAAGAGGGCTAGATAGGGCCCATCTCCCAGCTCTATTTGTCTTGCACTCCCTTCCCCCCTCAGCCTTAAGCCCACCACCGCTGCTAATGGATGTGCCAGGAGGCGATACAGAAACACAAACAGAGGCTGCAGCTTGTAACACATTAATTTTTCAAAATTCTTTTCACTGCAAAGCAGTCTTGTGGGCTTAAATATTTAAATCTATGTATGTGTGTATATATCTATATACATATAAAGAAATATACATACAAAGTCAGATTTAAATATTTTAAGCAAACACAGCTTTGCTGTGAAAGGACAAATTAAGTTCTGTGGTAACTTGCAGTGTGTGTTTACACACACACATAAACACACACATGTTTGTCTAACTTGTTTAAATCTAATACACATTTATGTAAACATACATATAGTTTTGAATGTATACACACATACAGAGTCGCATGTAAACATTTTAAGAAGACAGACAGACAGACAGACAGACAGACAGATAGATAGATAGATAGATAGATAGACAGACAGATAGACAGATAGACAGATAGACAGATAGACAGATAGACAAATAGATAGATACATAGGTAGATATGACCCAAGTGACCCCAGCACTTTATCTGTGGCCTAATGTGTGCCCACCTTAAAATATCACTTTTAGAGAAGCAATTGGCACCATCTGCACTTTTAAGCAGATTGGAAATTCTCCATTTCCCAAAAACTGGATGAGAATCTGCTTGTGGAATCTCTGGTGCTGTAAGGACAATATTGTGGATGGGGCTTCACCAATGGATTCCAGGATGCAGGACTTCTTCCACAAATTAAGGAATTTCCTATTCACCATGCAACTTTAAACTCAGGAGCCTGCCAAGTTTCACATATAGACTATCATCTGTGGGAGTTTTCCTCTCATGACCGCAAGCACCTGATATTGTTTTTTTTTTTATAAAAAACTTTATTGTGCAATTGAAATATGATTACAACCATGGGCCTACAACCACGAGGATCGGCTGCTAGAGCACAGAAAAGCAATCAATGAATATCACAGGACTGCAGCCGATCTCCTAGAGGTCCGGCAAGAACACAGGATACAACTCTCAGCAACACAGGATGAAATCAGGATATAGTTGTTGTTTGTTTTTTATAGAAAAGAACAAAGAGAAAAAACGAAGAAATCTCAAGGCATAAAACATTATGGACGAAGGCATGCTCCTACGGGGGGACCTTCAGTACAAAATAAACATCTAAGCAAGCAATAGCAATGGTTAGGGGGGGAGTCAGTGGGGAAGTCAAAAATCAGGAAAGAGAGTGGACTACACCAGGAATGTCGGATCAGGGGGATAGGGAAATGTCCGGATTCTCCTCAAACGGGGTGCGGGGGGGTACATATGTTTCCTCGATAGGCGTTCCATTGGCCCCAGAATCTAGTCCACGCCCGAGGCTTGCCCCTAGCTAAATACACAGTCTTCTCTCTGAACATACACCAGTCCATGTTCTCCTTCCATACTGGCACGGTGGGGGGCCGTTGGGAACCCCACAACTGCTTAATATCTCTCTTTGCGATCATATTCCCAAGGGCCGCCCACCGGGCCTGAGCGACGTTGTAATCATTCGGCTCCCACGCATTCAACAGACATCTCCGGGCCTCAGGCAGCAGAGCAACCCTGTGACACACTCCATTACAGCATGCACCCGAGTCCAATACGCAGCCACCTCCCGGCATTCCCAGATGATATGTAGGAAAGTAGCACTCAAACCACATCCACGCTTACATAACCCATCCGAAGAGAAACCCATGGAGACCAAACGAGGACCGGTAACATACACCCGATGAAGAATTTTGAGTTGGACGAGACGGGCGGGTATGGCCACGTCTTTCGGGGAAGACAGTGCTGACTGCCAGTCTTCATCGTCTAGTTCCAACTCGTCCCCAGTCCAGGCCTCCCTGAGACACATGAGGAGATCTGCCCGATTGTTGATTAACTTCTTATATATTAGCAAAATCGTACTATCAGGCAGCTGACCATCGAGTATTCGGTCTTCTAGTGGGGAGGACTCGGGAACATTGGCATCGGCAGCGAAGACCGATGTCAAGGCATGGCGGACCTGTGTGTACCTGAAGAACTCTCTTTCACTCAACTCATACTCATCCTGCAGTGCCTCAAAAGTCTTAACCGCACCCTTCACCCAAAGGTCACCCACTCTGCTTATACCAATCATATCCCATTTCTCAAAACCTCTCGTTGTCCAGAGGCATCCCAATCTCTCCGACGCGGACAAAGGGGTCGCTCGTGTCAATCGATCCTTCCATCCCAGGGCAGCATTTGCATCACTCCACACGCGCACAGCAATCTTAGAAGGTCCTGTTAGATTCCTCCCTGCTGCCCTAGAGTAAAGCGCCCTGTTGAAGTTCCCACCCGGCAACTGATGCTTGTCCATCTCAAATGCCGAATTTGGGCTGGGTGCATACATACGCCATTGCCAGAATTGATAGGGAAAAACAGGTAGGGGGCGGGATAGCTATCATTTTTAACAGAGAGTTCAAATGCACTTTGGAATCTGTACAAATTCCAGATTGTGAAGCTGGTCTTTTTAAAATCACTTTGAACCCCAATTTTACAATGTCAGGCCTTCTGATTTATCGACCACCAGGTAACCCCTCTCAATGGGTATCAAACTTTGCAAATCTTATTACTCCCTACTATATGTCATCTAGCAATTTCTCCCTGTTGGGTGATCTAAATCTACACCTTGAAGATCCCACTATCCCCTCATGTTATAATCTGCTGGAAGATCTAGCTGCACTGAATCTACCTATTATCAACTCTAGCCCTACTCATATAGCTGGCCATTTGTTGGACCCCATAATATCTAACGTCAGGGAACTCACGTACATCGCCACCGTACCTTCTGGCTGGTCCGACCATCATCTCATCAGCTTTAGCATTTCCTTCCCACCCTCCCCCAGTGTGAAACAAAACACTGATGCCACTGATAGAAGGAACTGGAAGTCAGTCGACATCGATGCTTTAAATGCGGCACTCAAACAAAACCCTCCTAGCCCTAACTCCAACATGGACCACGTAGCAATTGAGACACAAAATTGGCTAACAAATGCAGCAAATAGCTGTCTGCCTTCTACTCACACCAAAGGGAGTAGGCATCGTCCCCCGGCCCCATGGTTTAACGACAGCCTTAAAACCGAAAAATCAAAATGCAAAGTACTAGAACGTAAATGGCGTAAAAAGTACGACCTCAATGCCAAAAAATGCTATCATGAAGCCAGAAATCACTATCATGCGGCTTGTACGAAGGCAAGAGCTGCCTTCGTCTCAAAAACAATTATTGAAGCAACTAACATGCCTAAAACTCTTTTTTCCAAAGTTAAGGAACTGGCGGGCGCACATACCACAGCTGCTGCACCCCCCCTAAGCGTTCAACAATGTCAGGCGTTAGCTTGTTTCTTTACTGAGAAAATCGACAAAATTATCTCAGACATCAAGACTAAAATTTCTGTCTCTGACCCACCCCCTCCATCTGACCCTATTCTGCCTCAACCCACTGCTTTGGGCGAAAGCTTACTGGAATCCTGGCCGACTCTTTCATTAGAGAATCTCAAAGGAATCCTAAAAACTGTTAAATCCGGCTCCCCTAGGGACCCCATCCCTATTAAAATTATAAAAAAAACTGGATGACCAGTCCTTGAATATCATAGCCAATCTCTTAAACTCGTCCCTCGACCTCGCCACTGTCCCGGCCTTATGGAAGCATGCCATGGTGACACCCCTCTTGAAAAAGCCAAATGCTAACCCAGAAATACTGGCCAATTATAGGCCTATATCTCTACTTCCTGCTTTTTCAAAGTGCCTCGAGAGACACGTTCACTCCACGTTAGCCACTTTTGCAGAAGAAAACTCCTTACTCCATCCTTCGCAATCTGGCTTCAGGGCTGGGTTCTCGACGGAGACCGCCCTGTTAGGTGTCACTGAACATATCAGAAAACTTCTTGACCAAGGCCAGACGGTAGCACTTGTGCTATTGGACCTAAGTGCGGCGTTCGACACCATCTCTCATGAAACGCTTATTAGAGAGCTACACACTAATGGCGTAAGAGGAAAGGCTCTGGATTGGATCAAATCCTTCCTGGCAAACAGAACCTTTCAGATCGCATCTGCACAGGCCGTGTCAGACACCCTACCTGCAGCTCATGGAGTGCCGCAGGGGTCCATCCTGAGCCCTCTGTTTTTTAATATCTATCTCAAACCGCTGGTAGAACTTGTTGAAAAGCTAGGTCTAACGCTTATGAACTATGCCGATGACACCCAAATCATTTTTTCCCTGTCTGATTCTTGTCCCCACTCCCCGTCGTTACTCAAGGAAGGACTATTAAAAATACTGAACTGGATGACAGCAAACCAGTTAAAACTGAACGGCGACAAGACGGAAATACTGATTTTGGGAAAAGACAAAGCTCTCTGGAACCCCGCGCATTGGCCAGACCAGATGGGCATCTTTCCTACCCCGGTGTCCCATGCTCGAAATCTGGGCTTTGTACTGGACGATGCCTTATCCATGGACAAGCAGGCCAGTAAAGTTACAGGCTTGTGTCTCACCATAGCTAAATGGTTGAGGAAAATCCTCATCCTAGAATGTTGCCTATGTCAACACAAAAGACCGTAGTCAATGCCCTTATCACATCAAGGCTTGACTACGGCAACATCCTATATTTGGGCGCAAATAAATCTGTCATTGGACGACTGCAAGTAGCGCAAAACGCTGCGGTCAGACTCCTATGTAAGATTCCTAAGAACGCTGGAGTCTCGAACCATCGTCGGGATCTTCATTGGCTCAGGATAGAGAGCAGAGTTCGCTTCAAGGCCTTGAACTACATGTTCAAAATAAAAACAGGAGTAGCACCAAAATACCTCCAATCCCTTGCCTGCCTCTACACGCCAAAGAGAAACCTCCGGTCTCAGACAGCAGCTTGCTTCTGTATACCAAGGTTTAAACGTGCAAGATCAGGGGGCAGATCTTTTGCCTATCTTGGACCCTCCCTGTGGAACACGCTTCCCCCAGGCATCCGGAAGGAAGAAAACTACTGTAGATTCAGAAAGCTTGTAAAGACCTGGCTGTACGAACAATAACCACCTCAAACAGTTACCTCCTTTCTGTCCTTATTTCTAGCTGTGTCTAGGCGCCGGGAAACCCTTCTTGGGTAGCTGTTGCGCCCTATAAATTGATAAAAAAATAATATAATAATAACATTGCGTGATTAATCGCGCACAGCTGGGAGGGCCAATAGTACTGCCTGATATCCGGGAGCGCCATGCCACCGTCATACCAGGGGAGGGTCAGTTTAGCAAGTGCAATTCTTGCACGGCCATCCCAAATGAGCCGCCTCTGCAGGCCTTCCACCTCCCGAAAGTAACTTGCCGGGATGATGTCAAACGAATTTTGGAGTGCGTATAAAAACCGAGGCAGGGACATCATTTTGCAGAGCGCGGCGCGACCGAGCGGCGACAACGGCAATCTACGCCACCGAACCACGTCAAGTTTCAACCTCTGGAGAGGGGGGAGAAGATTGTGCTCGTAACGAGCAACTGGATCTAGCGATATGAAAATCCCCAAATATTTGAAACCGGACTTGGAAACCTGAATAGGAAATCTACTTGGCAAAGGAGGGAGGCCACCTGAAATGACATACACACAAGACTTAGACCAATTTATGACCAGACCAGAATTCTTGCCGAACGAAGAGAGAACGTCGAACAAGACGTTAAGGGATTTACGGGGGGAGGTAAGGTATAAGAGAATATCGTCAGCATACAGCGAGATTCGGTCCTCAAAATCGGGAGCCCACTGAATGCCCTTTATCGACGGCTCCCATCGGAGCCAGGCTGCAAGGGGTTCTAAAGCAAGAGCAAAGAGCACGGGGGACAGCGGGCACCCCTGTCTCGTACCCCTCCCAAGAGTGAAGGACTTGGACACTCGACCGTTGACGACCACCTGAGCCAGTAGATCCCTGTATAAAAGCTTCACCCACCCAATAAATTCCGAACCGAAGCCAAATTTCGCGAGGGCGGCCCAGAGATAAGGCCATTCTATCGTATCAAAGGCCATTGTGGCGTCTAAGGAAGCCAAGATTGCCAGCTCTAGAAGAGACCCCGCCCTCGCGAGAACACCATGTAAGCGCAGCAAGTTGAGTGCGGTGTTCCGATGTGGGATAAAACCGGATTGATCCGGATGGATCAGGCCACAAATCACAGTGAGCAGACGATTGGCGAGAACGTTGGCCAGGACTTTAGGCTCAGCGTTCAACAAGGAGATGGGCCTATACGATGCGCAGCGATCCCGAGGCTTGCCCTCCTTAGGAATTACCACGATCGTTGCCAAACGCTGATCACAAGGGAGGTTGCCAAGGTCACGTGATTCTATGAACATATCACGCAGATATGGTGCGACTTTATCGGGGCGCAGTTTGTACAATTCAATAGGCAAGCCGTTCGGGCCCATTGCCTTGCCCGAACGGAGAGAACGAATTGCAGTAGCAATCTTGTCTGCAGACAACGGAGCATCCATGCACTCTCGGTCCTCTTCGGATAGGCAGGGCAACGCAATATCACGCAGCAAGAAGTGGGAGTCTTCCTCATCTCTATCAGACACCGGGGAATACACAGTACGAAAATAATCCGCAAAACACTCCACAATGTCACTGGGGTCAGTCACACACTCATCATCCAAAGTCTGAATCAAGGGGACCACACGATTCGCCCTTTCTTTCTTGTCAAGCCATGCAATCAATTTACCCGCCTTATCCCCTACATCATACAGTCTACCCTGCTGCTCCCTATACATTGTTTTGGCAGCATCCGTGACAAGGGACGTATAGTCTAGCTGCTTCAAACCAAGGGCGTGGAGTCCATCATGGATAACGCCTGAATCTAGGTCATTCTCTAGTTCGACTATTTCCGCCTCAAGACGCACAACCTCTTTATTCCTAGTTTTCTTGGCTTCAGAAATTATGGATAGGGCCTGTCCACGAATAACAATCTTGAAAGCTTCCCACAGGGACACGGAAGAGGCAACAGACCCCTCGTTTTCCAGGAAATAGTGGTCTAGAGACTTTATCAAACTGTTACGGATCTTGGGATTACGCAAATACCAGGGGTTAATGGGGGCAACCCCCCCCGAAGCGTTCACCCCAGTGTCCATACAAAGCCACAGTGGGGAATGATCCGAAATGCCCCGGGCCAGGTGTCTGATCTCTCTAACAGAAGGGAACTGGGCAGCAGGCAGGAGAATGTAATCAAGTCTGGAGAGACTCCCATGGGCCCCAGAGTGAAAGGTGTACTGACTCTGTGTCGGATGCATCAACCTCCAGCAGTCTACCAGACCAAACGTGTCCAAGAACCCACCAAGCCATGACTGGGACTTAGGAAGATCCCTGGGGGGTAACGATCTACAGAACCAGAAACCACAGAATTAAAATCCCCACCCATAAGGAGAGTGCAATCGGGGAGCTCCAGCATCACACGGCCGATATCTGAGAAGGTGGAGGTCTGGAGACCCGGGGCAACATATACAGTAAGCAGAGAAAGAGTCCTACCCTCCCACCTACCAGTGAGGGCGGCATAACGCCCTCTGTCGTCAAGGATTACATCGTCAATCTCCAGGGGGAGAGAGGACCGAACCAGAATACCCACCCCCCTAGAACCAGTGGTGAACCCGGAATGGGCGACCAGGCGATAACCCCACCTATTCATGGCCTGACACATATTTCCCACCAGATGCGTCTCCTGCAAAAGAACCACATCAGGGGACAGGCGACGCAAATACTGCAGTACCATTCCCCGTTTTATGCGATCACCCAATCCATTGACATTCCAAGATATCAACCTCAACCCACTATCCCCCATCCCAACAAGTGATGCAGAATTCACCCCACAGAGAGCAGAACATTCGAAGCATAAAAAAAACCAATACGTCGCCTTGAGAAAGAAAAACAAACTCACAAACACCCCTTCCCACCCCCCAACCAACTCCCGTTACAACTCCCCCCTCCCTGCACCCCTGCAGTAGACTAAAAAGCCACCCTAACATGCAGTGTGCCTGTCGCCCTAACATATCCCAATCTACAAAAAGACCCTGGAGGAGGAAAGAGGCCCGTCCCCCCCCCCCCGCCACCCTAAAGGGAACACCAGTGAAACATGTGCATACAAAAAGAATAGAACCCAGCTGAACAATGTCTAGTAATCGGAGACCAGGGGCCGAAGCATCATTTCTGTTCAGGCTCACCACCCTCGGCACCACCAGGGTGCTCAGTTCGGTCGTTCCGGGCAGGCAGGGAATCCAGCCAGTCACTCACATTCTCCGGCCGGTCAAAGAAAAATGTCCGTTCCTCGTACTCCACACGAAGCCTGGTAGGGAAAAGCATCGCGTATTTCAGTCCTAAGTCTCGGAGACGTCGCTTTACACCCTGAAAGCCCATCCTTTGCCTCTGGACGAGCTGAGTAAAGTCCGGGTAAAAGTTAACTGTGGAGTTCTCAAATTTCACCGGGCCGCTCACCCTCGATGCCTGCAGGATAGCATCACGGTCCCTGAAATGAAAAAGCTTGGCGATGATAGGCCTCGGAGGGGCGCCCGGTTTAGGCTTTCCACCCGGAACGCGATGGGCGCGCTCCACTGCAAAGAACTTGCTCAGTCCAGAAGGGGCAAGATGGTTCAGGACAAGGTCCTCCACCAGGAGATCCATCGAGTGATTCTCGGGATTTTCCGGAACACCTATGACGCGGATGTTGTTGCGTCTTGCCCTATTCTCAAAATCCTCCAGCCGATGAGACATAAGATCATTAGCTGATTTCAAGTTACCAAGTTCGGTTTGAAGTTCCGACACATCGGCCGTGAGGCTAGATGTCTTCAGATCCAGCGATTTTACCTTCTCGTTGGTCTTAGACAGGTCGGCTCTGATCAGGGTGACATCGATGGCAACCATGTCGATTTTATGAGCAAGAGCCTCATACTGTTGGCCGATGGTCTCCTTCATGCTAGCAATGGTGCCCATGATGTCTTGCAGAGACGGATCAGTAAGGGCGGTTGAGTCCTCCTTGGCGTCCTCCGGGGTACGGCTGGTGACTCCAGGGGAACCTTTGGATTGAGTGTACCGGTCCATACTGTTGTATTGGACCGGTCCCCCACGAAGGGGCGTCGTAGTCTTCCGTTTCTCGGCTTCGCTCCTGGCAGCCATGCTGGAAGATGCGCCCCGGAGGGGCCCGTGAGACCTAGTGAAAATGGCCGCCTGCCGGCAAGTCACCAACAGTCCACAAAAACAGGCTTGTGTGGCCAAGGTAGAGACACGATTTGACCCAACTGCGTAGAGGAAAGAGTCTCGCTCTAGCTGAACGGAGGCTGGACAGATCTCCTACTGAGCGGAACCGTCCCGCAAACAGACCATGCCAGGACCCAAAAGCGAAACCGAAAGTTGAAGTGGGGCTACTGATGAAGACCCCACTGCCGTTGTTATTCAACTCCGTCCCGTCACAATTTGCCAAGTCCCCGGCATACCGCAGGGTGGGCCTCAAAAGTTCAAATCGATGTAGTTTCGGTTCCCAAAGTCCGAATTAAAATTTAAAAAGAGTTATGAAATCAGCCAAGGTTCCTCTTCAATAATCCGTCCAAGAATTCAGGATGTTGTCAGGATAAATTGCGAAGAGTGGCGAGGGTCCGGGGAGCTCTGTGCTCACGCGGCCATCTCGGATGCTCGCGTAGCTCCTCCCCCTCACCTTAGATTGTTACAATTCTTATTCAGTCTTATTGTGCAGATCTGACCATCGCTCAGTTTTATACCTAGTTTTATGGGACTAACAGAGAGTACTGCTGTTGCTTTGGGCTCTCTATTGGAGAGGTGGTAGATGCCATGGTTAGGACATTGCCCATATGCTTCCTGTGTCAGGCTGGTTAATGCTCTAAGCCTCATTTGACCAGGTATGTTCATACCTGCTCCATAGATGGATTGGACCCTCTTTGGTGGCAATGATCGGTTCGGTTAGAGCTGAGGCTATCCCCCACATGCATACCAGGGCTCAGTTCGGTCCCTGGGATTTTTTAATGGTCCTGTGAGAGGAAAAGGAAGCTGGTGTTAGTGCCCATGATCTCAGGTAGTGAACTACTGATGGACAGAAGGATGGATCCCTCCATGGAAGTTACTATTGTCACCTGCTCCCTACTAGGCTATTGTATAGTACATCCCCACTGCCAGTACTGGCAGCATCCACTGTCAGCAGCAACACCAATTTTACCCGTCAGCTACCAGCACTGCCCAAGACTGATACATGGCACTCTCGGTGCACCGGCTGAGACTCTCACATAGTGTTCTGGTGCCTTCATGCGGCTTACAGCATTGATCAGGGCCAGGTGGCTGGGCATAGTGTGAGCCTCTTGCCTTTGTACTTGTCAATAGTGGGCGCTTGTAGTTTTTGGTGAACACCAAATGTACAATGATGCACACTTTGGTATTTGAGTTGGCAAATTACGCGTAATTGTGCGAAATGCAAATTTGTCAATAATCCTCTACTTTAGCGCGAAATGCGTCCTCTCATCAATATTTGGCACAAAGATGCATTTAAACAAAGCACCACAAACAACAGCTGCTTGTATTCAATTAGCATCAAATGTAACGAGTGCTGGCTGCTCAACACAGCTTTCTGTGATCAATCAGCTTTCAGCGGGGAGCACAGCAATGGGAACCTAGCCTTTTTGGTTTGACGTAAAAGATCTCCCTCCTGGAACCTGGCAAGGTCCCCACGTGGCGAAAGGGAGATTGGAATGAAGGAGGAAAAAACAACTAAAGATTATGGAGGGGGGGGGGGGTTCTGAAGAGGAACAGAAAACCTGAAAGAGTCTACACCTGGCTGATTCAGCGATGTCCCTTGGTTGAAAGATGGGAAGGGAGGGAGAGATTCATAGGGAGGATATGTCTCTTCCCACCTCCTTAGGGAGGCACGGTCTACCCCTTTCGAGCCCCCCTGAGGCCCGATTTATGTGAAACTAACCTAGCCTTATTGACAGTATAGGTAGCACAGATATCACCCCAGCTTCTGAGTCACAAATAGTTTTCCAAAGTTTGAATTTTAAGATGGTCAAATCTTGAAAGCTCAGGCAGAAAGAGCACTGCTAACGCTTAACAACTCAGCTTCTTAGAGGAGAGCTACAAAAGCAGATTGATGGGTGAGTTTGCATAACATAATGTGAGGGTGGAGAGGGTGGGTGGAGAGGAGAGACTGGGAAAGGAGAGAGTGACCGGAGGAGTGGGGAGTGAAAATAAAGAGTATTGAGTCAATAATGTTGGACAGTCATGACTGAGTTTCCTGATTTGTACCAATACGGGAAGTATGGCTGTTGCCTCAATTGCACTTTATTAGTTCAGCTTCAGCCCAGCAGCCTAGAGTCTTGATTCAGAGATGGAAGTACTAAATATGTAGAAGAATCTACTGGTGATTTTATTTTTTACCACAGGGTCAATGTGGTGAAGGAAATACCACTGGATTGTCCTCTAGTATTAGCACTTCCTCCAGAAACAAGAGAATGTTCTGTTACAGTCAACCCCTAAACTAGGCCCTTGGTTCTCCCACCAACAATTACAAAGGCACCTCTCTTTCCCTGGCTCACATCTGTGCATGGAGCTCAAGTCACTCATATCAACGGAAACTGTATGGATCATAGACAAACTCTTCAAATGTCAGGGTCCACTTCAGCAGGCTTTCATTGACTTCTGCAGTGTGTGTTTATTTTGGACAGATCAATGTTTTCACCCACTGTCTGTTGTGATCTAAAACTGTTCACCAGCAGAGGGTTCAGAGGAGGCCAGAGTTAGGTGCCCCTGCTGCCTGGTGACCGGTGTCATATTAGAGCAGGGATAGGTTAGTGACTTAACATGAGCACTTCAGTAGCGCTGCAGCTGTTTTAAGGCAGTTTCTAGATCATTAAAATCCACAAAACAAGTCATATCCATACTTATCTCATTACATGAACATGGCTGCTTTGTTTTACTCAGTATAAAGTGTTACTCAAAGTGCCACACACAAGTCATTGAAGTGTCACGCATAAATACTCTCAAACATGGAAATGTCACCTATAAAAAACCTGACAGCTATGGTTCAGCCTTTATAATCGCTTGTTGATGCCAAAGCTAATGTTTCTCAAAGTCTTTAACATTCGCCAGAAACTTTACATTAAACACTGTGTCACTGGAATGAAGCTGTACCCAACTGATGAACCCTAATAAGGGCAAAACCTGTCTCAGGTTGCTTGTGTTGTGGTTCAGTCAGGACCTGGCCTGGCAGTTCAGGCTGAACTGTTCCCAGCGGAGCAGGGCCAAGACTGATTTGCATATAGCTAGTTCCAAACGGAGATGGCTTGGTGTGCAAAATAATAATGTTGCGCCGATTAATTACCAGCGGCGGATAATCATTCAAGCATTCCATCCATCACTTTTTTGCCTACTGAAACTGTTTTAACCCCTTCGCTGTGGGGGTAATTCCCCCGCTGTGCTGGGGGGAGGGGGACGCGCACAGCGCCCGCATGCTCATGACGAGCTGAGCTCGTCATGAGGCACGGCGCTCCTGTGGTCATGACGAGCTGAACAGGTGCACCAGCTCCCGTGGAACGCTCAGCACAGCAAGGGTATTCTCCCCGCACCTGAGCGTTCCGCGGGCCATGACGACCTGAGCTCGTCATGAGCACCGGAGCGCCGTAGCTCATGAGCATGCGAGGGGTTAAGACAGTTTCTAGACCATTACACTCAACAAACCGGATAATTTCCAATACTTATCTCATTACATGAACATGCCTGCTTTGTTTTACTCAGTATAGAGTGCCACTCAAAGTGTCACAGATAAGTAAGGCATTGAAATGTCACACATAACGACGTGAAACATGGAAATGGCACAAATAAAAACTTGGATGCTATGACCCGGACATTATAATCTTTTGTCGATGCAAAAGCGAATATTTCTCGAAGTATTTAACTTGTTCCAGAACCTTTAGATTTGGTGTCCTAAACCACAGTTTGTGTAGTGGAAAATTCACATATCGCTGTTTCCTTCTTTTAACGTCGTTCTTCTGTGTGATGATAAAATAAGCACTTTTAGTTGCAGGATTTTTTTAATGACAATATCAAAGCTATTTTTGAATCTAACAAAACAGCTCATCCCTAGAGTTTCAAAGTAGGCAATGGGATTTAAAATGTGATTCCTTTTCATATTTTATTTTCCAAGCAATATTTCATTTTGGTTTTGGCATTCTGTAGGTGTGTTTGAGTTCGCGAAAGAGAGACATGTAAGCAAACCTTGCAATAACAGTGTTAATTATCACCTGTCCACCCAGGAGACATTTAATTTCGTTGCTGCTTTGGGCGGCGTCAGCATTTTACGCGTACTGTGTGGGCGAAACTGTGGAAACAAATCCCTTGTCCTTCGTTAGTTTTGATTTGAGTCCTCACAGGGCCTTCTGTAGAAGACTCCATTTCTTGCCTCCCACGCATTCCACGCGGCTCGATGCCAGGTGTGAATCTGAAAATGAAGAGAACACGAGAAATCAATCCTCTATCTCAGTCTGTACCCTAAACACACAGCTTTCAATTGTCTCCCACATATTTAGAAATATAGTAAATACAGTGATTGTCTCGTCATGTGCAGTAACGTTCAAGTACTGTTGTTTGTAAGGTAAGTCACTTTTTTTGCTTTCCAAAGCCTTCCAAGCATCTTGTTCTACAGGATGCGGTTAGGTTCCAATTGTGCCTGATTCACGATTATAAACCAAGCTCAAACTGCAAGCTCTGGGTGGGGAGGGTTACCCTCTCAGTCTTCACTGGATAAAACTTTGTGCAAATCATCCAGAAAAAACAATGCTCATCCCAAATGTGTGCTTCTCAGAATAGGGACTAACACACTACTAGAAACTCCACCTGCAAGTACACATGTTGTAAGACCAGCAGCAGTTTATTAAGTATGTAACACAACCACCAGCTCTCCACCTGCAGCAGTGACTGTCCCGCTTCAGAATGTTCAGTATAAAACAACACCCTAGATTGGAATACACAACACAACACATAGTAATACATCACTGAGACCCCAGAAATACCTCTTCCTTAAAAATAAACATTCTCAAAAAATACAATTACAGCATACTACGAAATCATAGGTCCAAGCACATCTAAGAGTGAAAAGGGTAATAAATGATATAATAGTCCTTGAAATCAACAGGGACGAGTCTAGACCTTGACAGACACCGTCCTACTCCCCTTTCTTCAGAAGGGTCTTCTCCCTCTTCTGGGCCACAGGAGATCGCAGGAATGCTTTAAGTAGAAAGAAAAAGGGGTCTCTGAAAGGGGCGTGGCCAAAGAAGTGTAACTAGTCCAATCCGGTCCAAGAGGCGTGGCCCATGTAAATAAGGGCATGGCCTAAAATATGTAAACTAAAACCTATGCTTCACATAACATCCTTTCTGACTAGCATTTGTGTGTCTTCCTGTGACTTTTCTGCTACTGCATCCAGACATGTTACAGAGCAACTAACAAACACCTAAAACAAGCCAGAACTACTGGATTTGCCAATGCTTGTTAGCTGTGTCAGATAAATGAATAACAATAATGATTTGGGTGTGAATGATTAGAATTGAATACAATTCCACTCTGAAAATACTCTTAATTAAACACTACTAAGTTTCGTAAAAGGGGTAGTGTCCTTCGGAGTGTCTCAGACTTTCCCGGTATCCCCTTCATACATCGTTCTTCTGCAATCTCCCCCGTTAGAAACGTACGCCCTTTTTACCCTCACTTCTTTCTGAAATCTTCCATCTGCATATCTCTCACTTTCCCACAATTACAACTGACACGTATGCAGCCGTTACTGTGTGAGCTCTACAGAGAGGCGAAGGGCTGGGGTCCAGATTTATGAAAAGTCATGCAACGCAGCACATCTACTATAATTCCTGCACTGTATTGTGTGAAAGGGAGAGAGCAGAACAGCTTCATATCTCCTAACATATGGTGTTCTTTTTTCTCTTCCTGCTCTGGCGCACTTTAGACTACTTGGCACCAACACACTAACCCTTGCGCCATAGTGCAAGGCTGTGTACGTTCTAGAAGGAATCATTTTTGAACTTCCAGTACGAAAACTATCCTTTCACACAATGCAGTATACTTGCAGAATAGGAAAAACAAGAAGAAATGACAATATTTCTCCTTGTTGTGCCTGCTTCGAGGAGTCGTAAGATTTTGGTACAAATCCATCTCTACCAATGTTTATTATCTAGGGATTTGCGTCAAAAGCCATGGGTAGTTGCACGGGGATGCCCATACAACACCCATGGAACATCCCTTGATGTACAGTAACGCAAAGCAGCATCTGTGCATTACTTTGCAACTCTATCCAAAGCAAATCCTGCTTTGCATTGGATAGTAAATCCCAGGATTACAAAAGTAACAGAAAGCCACCGCAAAGCATTCATAAAGTTGGGCCTGGATGTGCATGCACTGCAAAAGACCATTCTGGACATGAACAGGTTTCTTGATTCTTACCCAGTCTCCCACATTCACTTTCTTTCTCCTTGACCCTTTGTTACTAAGCCTCCCTCTCCTGTGTACTGCAGTTCTCATGTCCACCTTTCCTTACAACTAAGTGAATGGGGACATTCCCTTCCAATCCTGCAACTGCAATTGATCCTTAGCAACATGATTAACTCTTTCAATCAAGCCATTGGGTGGTCGAGATACCTGCAGGAGCAAGGAAATCCTTTATTTCTGTCAAAGCCAGTTGGCTTCTGTTGTCTGTAACTATCCACTAGGATATCCTCCTCTGACAATGATCTCTTGCATAAACTCCATAACTGTTTTGTTGTTTATATTCTCTATGCATTTGACCTATGTTAGGTGACTCCCCAAAACCCAAATGGACCCAATGTGTCCAAGGCTACTTTACTCCAAGGCAATATCTCTGTAACGACTGTGACAAGAGACGATGAGGTTGTCACACTTGCTTTATCATACAAAACAAACGCATTGCTATTTCCGACTGACTGTTGTGCTGCTTTGTCCACACCTGGCCACCAGAAGTACCTTCTCCTGCGTTCATACACCAAATGCCAATATGGGGCCTCGTCATGAGCCCATTCTTTGCGCTGGGGGTCTGCGTGTTTCAATTTTCCCTCTATAGCACATACACGAGCTCGAAAAATCTCTGAGTTATTGCATGTGCTGCTGTCAGCAGAGCTAGGAAACGTGGAGAGCAATTAGAGTCCTGCTTTTCCAGCTCTGCTTTCTGCAACCCATGCACTAATAGATATTTTTAGAGTTAATGTATGTGCAGAAGAGAAGACAAAAAATGTGCAGCCCACTTCTGCACTGGTGCAGCTCAAAGAACGGAATCATGAAATGGCCCCTGAGCTTCATGGACCAGTTTCAACACCCTGTCTTGCAACTTCTCTGCTGCTACTAACAAGCCCACATGGCTCCCTGGTCCATCATCACACTTTAGCTTTCTGCAACATGTACAAAGTGAATTAACTCCCCATGCAGAATTTTCATAGGGGGCCACCCCTAAAGGATATGCTCTTTCATGTGTTCCAACACCACATACTCCTCCAAAATGTTTTCTACTCCTCAGTGATGACCCCAGTCATCACTGATCTAACCTGGATGACCACATATTCCATCTCCACTTCATCAGCACACTCCTGTTCAGCCAAATCATCGACCACAGATAACCTAGACTAGAAATCTGCAGCAACATTTATTTTTTATCCTTTGCACATACTCCAGCAGTATTCGAATAACTGGCGGTGATGCTGCCACTTAGCTGTACTGCTCGAGTCCTACCTCCACCCTGGAATCTCAACTAGTTAATTTAATGGATCCAGTATGTAAAATGAATGCAGAAACCCACACAAAAGTCTTAAAATGCCGGCCCTCCAGAATTTAAAAGCCTCCTTTTCTACCACGGAATATTACAATGTGGCTTCCTGTTAGGCTCTTGATGCAATGGTTCATATTTCTTGATTCTTTTCTTCAATAACACCACCACCAACCCATGCTTGCTTCTGTCCATCATAATGATGCTTACATCATTAGTATCAAAAGGCTTGAGTGGTTCAGCTATGACTATATCATTACTAACCTGACTAAACGTAGATTTACACTTTTCGATCCACACATACTTTTTGTTCTTCTTCAACAATTTAAGTAACACTGCCATGTAACTGACAAAGTGTGGCACGAGTTTGATAGAATATTTAACAAGCCCCAAACACAACCTTAGCTGATCTCTATCCCTTGGGAAAAGAGCTTCTTCAATTATTCTATATATTTTAAATTGACACCTACTTTGGACACAAGACGAACCTAGTAGTCCACTCCATCCTGCACTTATCCTTCCTCAGTGTTAACTTGCTTTTTTCACACTTTCCATTAAATCTTTCAACATCTTTTCATGTTGCATTTCATCCATCCTATATATCAGGATATCATCCTGGAAACATGCTACTCCTTCTACACTTCTGAACAGCAAACTGATCAACCTTTGGAACATGGAGGACGCAGAATGTAATCGAATTGCATGTGTTTATACTGATACACACCCGTTGCTGTTGAAAACGATAGAAGACAGCTCTATCCATTCAGAACTTTTGGCTTTTTAACAATCCCCAAAGCACATAAGTTCTGTAACTCCCTCTTCAAGTCCTGCCTCGTGTTAAATGCACCTTCCGCCCCTTGTGCACAGCTGTCTAGCATTATTTAAAACAATTATTTTGTGATTTGAAATCCTTGAGCTTCCCTAGGGTAGCACTGAAAACTTCAGAATACTTCTCTATCCACTTGTCACTGTCTCCTTTCTTCTCACCCATCTGACCCATCTCTATTATATTAGACCTCAGAGGAACTTGATTGGGATCTAGGATCATGTTCAATTACCCTTGTTCTTCTTATCTCAACAGATTAGAAGAATCTACAAACACATAAACTGTACTTGTATCTACATTATGCTCTAACTTCAGATTGGCCTAATAATTTCCTGATCACCTTAAATCTTTTTCCTCCATACGCAAATACCTTAATCTGAGACTGTTCTAGTTTGACCGAAGCTTCAGAACTTCTCATCATCTCTCAAGGTAAATGGAGATCCAGACTCTACCAAGATCCCAACACCTGACTATTCATGAGCACCCTGCAGCATGGTGGTTTCCTTTCATTTACTTCCACGGTTGCTACATCTACAACGCTGATATTAGTATCCTTTTCTTTAGAAATCTTCTAAATATAATTATCTTCTTCCTCCAAACAGCATTTCTCTTTCCTTTTTCGTAATGTTGCTCACACCTGTCTTCATACCGACCATTGCCCTAAATATTCAAGGAGGTGCCCTTTCTTTTACACTTGAAACATGCCTGCTTCCAAGCCGGACACGGTTTGGCATTCTTGAAATGTGTTGCACTTTAACAGCAGAAATTCACACTTCCATTGCTCTCATGCAAAACCCTCTTCCCTGTACCTTCACACCACCCTTCCCTTTCGAGGTTGCCTAACTTTGCATTTCCTTTTTCTACCCCCTTCTACATGTTTTTTCTTTATCTCTTTCACTCAGACATTCCTTCTGATGCAGCTATTTCTCTCAGATATATATTTCAGAGTGCTGAATCTCCCTCACTATGCTTCAAGCAGTTTCTAACGCGGGTTCCTTATTTAATAATCACTTCTCTTGAATGTTCTTACTGTTGGTCTTTTCAGTTAGTTGGTCCCTGACTATGTTATCGTTCAAATTGAGAAAAGCTCAAGTGACCGCCAGTGTTTGCAGTGCAACTACACAATCATTCACAGGTTCCCCAGGCAGCTGTGCTGTCTGAAGAAGCGTATGTCTTGCCAACACTTCGGCCTTCCAGGGATTGAGAACACTTGTATATTCATCAATTATTTCCGCTGTGTCTCCCTCCTTTTCAATTCCTATCTTTACTTCCTTCAAATTTACATTAACTCTGGCGTTTCCCCTCCCTCTGGATGGCACCAGCCCTTGTGAGCACTTACAGCTTATGCCCAGTTCTGAATCCTGAATGGTCCCTTTCCCACCCTTAATGTGCTTTCCTTGCATGAACCTCAAAGTGTGAAGTGCCAGCACATTGTCACTATCAATGTCCCACTTTTGTTGTTACATGTGGCTTCTGCTGTTCCCTAGGCATCTACCCGCTGCAGCATGTGCTTTCCTGTCCTCAGAACCCCTTGCAAACACATCAGCATGCCTGGCATCACCATATGCAAGTGCCACAGCACTGACCTCAAATACCCAGGAAACTGAGCACTGCACCTGAAACTGGTGTAACGCAGAACCTAGCATGTACCATCGTTTACTCTCAAAAGTGCACAAATGCCGCAAACTCACAGCGGTGCACAAATTTACAAAGCGGAGAGTGTGGGGCGCCTCTTCTACATTCCTTCCAGGTTCGAGTTGCCGCTTCCATCACTTTCTGACACATTTCTCACTATCTGCTTTGGCGTGCTCGCTCTGTACCCATCTGCCAGGCATATGGCGGCCCTTGTGTTGTTTACTAGTTCCTTACTTTTAATGTAATTACATTTGGCATGTTTTAGGGCGCTCTACTGGTATCAGTTTAAGACATTAGTCTTGTTAGACACCATCATTGCTAGGAGTGAACAGAATTCTGTGGCTGCCTTGAACTTCGGCTGAGACAGGAACTCCATCTAGGCCGACACAAGATATTGGATTTTTGGGGGGGGAGTTTTATATAGCGCCAACTAGGCCGGAAGGTATCGGAGCGCTTTACATGAACACCAGTTGCGTTACAGACGGACACATTCATTTTATTTGTTGTCTTTGTGTTAGGATAGGGGACATTAAATGATTTGCCCAGAATCACAGGATGTTGACCATGCATGCCAAGACTCGAACCAGGTTCCATAGCTTGGAGGTCGACCACCCTAGCTTTTAGGCCACATCTCTCCACTTCATACTGTACCTGCCTCCCCACTTCTCTTCTGTCTTCAAATCAGTCTCCTTTTCTGGCGTTGATAGGAAACATTTCACCTATACTTTGGTATACTTATGCCTACGAGGGCTTCAAAATCTTGCACATGACCTAATAAATCCTGGTCACCAGAACATCTCAGAATACCTCAATATCGTTATTAGAACATTTCGATTTTTTTTATCGGTATAATCATGCTGTTACTCTCCATAGATGCCAATGGACATCTGTTCTTTTCTTTTTGACAACTGAAGAGCAGCTATTGGTTAGAGTAAACACGTCCTGGATAAAGTCACATTTGTTTCATTATGATGCGCAATCAGCAAACTGCATCACCATTGGGCGCTTTGAGTTTGCTTTAGGTGCTGTGTACGATGTTTGTACAACCCCCACCTGTGGCTACCAGAGTGGTACTCAACTGGACCATAACTTTTTAACCCCTTCGATGCGGATGACAAAGCCAGCTTGTCATGGGCGTTACCTGCGCTGCGCGCATGACAAGCTGGCTTTGTCACGAAAGCCGCGATTTTCACATTTCAGCACACAGCGGGAAAACCCGCTAGCGCGCATGTGGTTAACTATGCTGCTGTACCACAGCATCCTGCCTCTGATCCAAAGACCCTGCCATGTGTACCTTGGAGGAAGAAGAGATCCAGGGCTGGATGACTGAGAGTATGTTCACCCTCAACATGAGTTGGTGTCAACAGGTGGGGTCTGCCACTCTCCTAGGAACCAAGGAGATGCTTATAATCAATGACTCTGGGTGATTCCAGCCTGTATCAACAGGTGCAAACATGGAGGTCACGCTTGATGTTTATATGTAAATATGGTAGTCAAGTTTCATCAGTTCACCAAATCTTGTGGGCACTTATTTTGCCACCGTTCACGTATGCAGCCATGGGTGTCAAGAGTAAAATAAAGCAACAACCTCTCCAGCTATTGGTTACTAATGGATTTTTTTGAGCATCATTTTTCAGGCTAAATCTCTGTGATGGGGAACACCTTTATAATGCAACTTTTAGCACGCAGTGCTATTACAACGCAGACTTTAAAACGAAAACCATTACAACGCATTACACTGGGGGCGCTCTAGGATAGGGAATAGTTTTAATTTACTATCCAACACCTTCCCTAGTGTCCACGGGGACTGGTGTTTGAATAGTAAATTAAACTATTCACTATCCAGCACCCCCCAGTGTAATGCGTTGTAATGGAATGCGTTTTAAAACTTGCGTTGTTACAGCATGCGGGTTAAAAGCATGCATTGTAACAACGTACATCCCTCTGTGATCACTTTAGCCAGACCCAAGGAAGAATGCATTGGCTATCAGTGGCAACCTTTCACTCTACGACACTCCACTCTACTCCACTCAATACCACTTCCCTCTCAGTCACTCTACTCCACTCTATACCACTCCACCACACTCTACACCACTCCATTACACAACACTCCACTCTATACCACTCCATTCAATGCCACTTCCCTCTCGGTCACTCTACTCCACTCTATACCACTCCACCACACTCTACACCACTCCACTACACAACACTCCACTCTACAACACTCCAGTCGACGACACTCAGCTCTATGGCACTCCATGTCACTCCACTCTACGACACTCACTCTATGCCACTCTACGCCTCGCTGTACCCCTTCACTCCAGGCCACCCTACTCTACTCTACAACACTTCACTCTACATCATTTTGCTCTGCTCTATGATAGTCCACTCTATGACACGCCACTCAACGCTTTACGCCATTCCACTCTACAACACTCCACGCCACTTTACTCTACTCTATACCACTTCACTCTATGACACTTTACTCCACTCTAAGCTACTCTTCGTGGTACTCCACTCCACTTTACAGCACCTTAGTCCACTTTACGCCCCTCCACTCTCTGCCACTCTACTCCACTTCAGTATAGGCCACTGTACTCCATTCCACTCTACAACACTCCATGCCACTTTACTCTACTCTTTACCACTTCACTCTATGCCACTCCACTCTTTGACACTTTACTCTACTCTATGCTACGCTTCACGGTACTCCACTCCACTTTAGAGCACCTTTGTCCACTCTACGCTACGCCACTTTACGCCCCTCCACTCTCTGCCACTCTACTCCACTTCAGTATAGGCCACTGTACTCCATCCCACTCTATACCACTCCACAACACTCCACTCTATGAAACTTTAAGACACATCACTCTACTCCTCTCCACGTCATTTCTCTTTATGCCACTCCACTCTGACACTCTATTCCATTGTATGCCACTCTATGACACTACACAAGTCCCTCTAATCCACGCTACTCCATTCTACGACACACTACTGCACTGTTCCACTGTACACCAATCTAAGCCTACCCTCTCTGCAACACTCTACGCCACTCCACCACACACTACTACACTCTACGATACTCTACTCCACTCCGCTTTAGGCCACCATGCTGCATTGCACTCTACACCACTCCTCGGCACTTCACTCCACTCTTCAGTACTTTACTCTACGTCACTCCACTCCACTCTCCTCTACTTCACTAACTTTAAGCCATTCTGAACAGCAGTCACACTTGTGTACGATATGGCTAAAACACATTGGCAAACACGACCTATTGTTTTTGCCAATGCTTTTTGTTTTTTGTTTCCTGCCTACGGAGCAGACGACCGGGCGAGTCCCACTCAGGGGTCTTAAAACAATAGACGATATCCCTGCCCTTCGCTTTGCTTGTGGGAATTTTGCTCAGCCCTGTTTAGGCCCTCGCACAGACCTCTCTTTTGCAAAGTAAACTCAGGGTGGTGCAGGTAAGTTCCACAGAGCGCCTCTCTGCTGCTTTATATTCCTCGCCCTCAGGTGAAACGCGCAAGCAGCTGCAATCACAAACAAAACGCTCCAGTTAAAGAGCAGTGGAGTGAAACGCAATCCTGGTGGAGAGGGCGAGCTGCCACTCACTGGCCTACATTAGGCGGCGGAGACGGGAGCTAACACTTTCCCTTTTTTTCGTTTAGAGAGTATCCGATCTGGAAAAGGAGAACGCTCTGCTAAAAGATGAGAAAGAGGAGCTCAACAACAGAATCCTCTGTCGTTCTGAAGGTGAGAGGAAGATTTATGGCTGTGCCTGTGAGTATTACAGGGACTGGCGCGCTGGGCTTATCCTGTCTGTTGTGGGCAATGCGTTGGCTTTACGTTTAGAGGCTTTGCTGGCTGTGCTGCGGGGCTCGGGCGGGCTGAGATTTACCGGGAACAACAAAGCCGCTGTGATTGCCTCTCTGTTTCATTACAATGGAATGTGCTGCCAAGGATTGCATTCCGCATTGCTGCACCCAAGGGCCCAAAAGGGGCAGATGTAAGAGATTGGATGCCACGACAAATGCGTACATTCAGCGCTGGTGAAACATTTCATTTTGATACAAAAAGCTGGAAAGCCTCTATGACCGAGATCTTAGCTGAGATGTTTGGTTTGGATACCAAGAGAGAAATGAAGCGATTTGTCAGGGCATAATATAACTCTTCAACGTGTTTGTTCGAGATGTGCCTGGTGATAAAGTTTCGACTGGATAGTGCGGATTGGCAGAGAGGATGTGTGAGTGAGGTGCCCGGCTGTGCAAAACTTTTCTCCAGCAAAACTTTGTGGGTTTTTTCTTTCAACAATGTGTATGCTTCTCAAACTTTTGCAGACTACCAAATTTAATTTGTGAAAAAAAAATATTCCTTACAATTATATCTTGCTGAAAAAAGCTCAGCAAAATCATATTGTTATTGAATGAATTCATTCACATTTTGGCCTCTAAGTTAGTTTTATGCAGTTTGCAAAACCCTGTAACCTTGACAAGGAGCCGAGACACCAGAGAAGGTGGGTGATACGAGCAGATCCTCAGTCATGGAAGAGTTGTGGTCTGGAAAGGCAAGAGAACAAATTAAGGTACCTTTAGAAGCTCAATGAAGAGGGCGTGTTTAGCAAAACCCTATTCGGCGTTCTCAACAGGTTCAAATAGAGGACCAGGCTCTTATAGAATACGGGCCCACGCGTTCATAGAATTCAGATCTGAAAATACTATTTTATGGTGTGTCAATTGTCTTCATCAAACTGAGAAACACTTTCACAACCTTTAGATGAAGACTGTTTTATCCATGCTTCCACCAATGAATATTTTTAGCACTTTTTGTTTGTTTATTTTTAGTCAAAACAAAACAGATGGGTCCTTTCGGAGCAACTAATATTGCCTCATTCTGGTCTGGATCCCTTGGCGATCACTGTGGCCTGGCGGCCTAAATCTTTCTCCAGATTCACTTATGACATCAGCATATATCGGGAACAGGTGGTGTAAACGAGACCCAGTCTGATCATTTAGGTATTGAAGAAGATGTAGAAAAAGTGGAAGATGCATGAAAGTCTAGACCCCCTGGGGTCCCTGTAAGGGGCCTTCAGTTTCTGTTTCCAACCTACCCCTTCAGAGCCGTTTCCCGGCCATATGGTTTGACTGAGAAACAATTTGAAAGCGGCAGGTTGAAGAACAGTTTCCAGGTACAGGCTATAATCAGCAATGCCAGACAATTTCTACAATCTCTCACAAAACTGCTGCTCAATTTACTGGAGTTTCTACCTTCAGGAAGTACACATGTTACACCAATCATACATCTTCAGAACCCAGTAGGGATAATGTCATAGAAAGTTTACTAATAAAGATAATAAAATGTCTCCACATAAGTCATGAAATACTAGCTGTAGCAGTAAGTGCTCTCTAGTACCAGGGTACCAAAATCGGCACTAGGATACCTGAACTCAGTATGAATTTTCCCACAAATATCAGCTGTAACTATGTTTGTGAAATGCAGTCCTTTCGTCCAAGCATCTGCTTTTCAGTTTCTGAGCAGTGTGTTTAAATTTAATAAAAAATCAAGTTTTGTCCCTAAATGCCATTTTTAAATTTTTAATCTATACTTTTTGGTCCCCAAAACGCCAGCTTGCATCACTAAGCACTCAGATGTGTAGATTGTGCCTGTGATGTTTATGTCTGATCGTCATCATATGCCGTAGAAACTCGCCATATGGTAGGTATTTTACCCATTGAGTGTCAGTAATAGTCACGAATATGACAAGAATGGGCATACTTTTTTAAAATAAATAATAATAAATGATATAATAAATAAATAACTTTAGTAATAAAATGTACACCTGTGAGGACAATAACAGGTTCAAAATATTGTGGTGCAGAGGAGGAGCCACGGCGGCGACTAAGATGGCCGCCTAAGCGCTCGGCTCCGCCGCTCGCCCTCACCTTCCCTATCATCCTGACGCCCATCCTGCATTTCAAGCGCATCCCCATACAGCTGAGATGGTGCGGTGCCTGGCCGTGTAACTCCGGGCTGGCGGCCGCCCCGGACGGCTAAGAAACGTCGTCGCGAAGATCGCGGCCTGAGCCGGTCATAAGCCGGGACCCGAGTGTTGGCGCGGCCGGCGAGGAGGTGATCTACAGCGGCCATGGCCGGACAAAGAGGACCGGTGCATCTGGACGAAATTCATTGCTCCCCGATTTGTAGGGCGGACACAGGCTGTGCACGGCGCAATAATCTGGATCCTTGCCGCGTTTCTTTTGCTGACTCCCTCTGTAGTGGCTGTCCCGGAGATCGAAGATAAGCCCTCCGCCTGTGACGGACACTCTTTGTGGGCTGTCCGGGGGTGACCTGCGCCTCGGAGTGATCGCTCATCAGCTATACCAGGCGTCTAGATGTGTTCCTTCTCCTGGATACGTATCCCGTCTACATGATCCGATGTACTCAATTCCGTCCGAGGGGTCCCCAGAGACAACGAGCTCGGCTTCTACCGGCAGTGCAGCAATGGAGCTCACGCTGAGAGATGTCCTTCTGGCTATCCATGACTTTCGCTCCTCCCTGACCCGCCGAGGACTAACTGTCCATGACTCACTTGCGGCCATTGCTCCTGAAATGAGACCTGAAAGAACATATGAGGATGCTCTCGACCTGGCGCATGGCTATGCCCACTCCTTTGACACCGGAAACTCCCAGGGGCACACAGTGTTAGATGATGTGACTAATGAACTCATCGTTTGCGCGATTGCTGATCTCCATATTCTCATGTATAGTGTGCCACATATCACACAACAACGCCATGTATTTCCGATGATGGGAAGCGTACCCTGGAGTAGAGGTGACGATACTGTGTTGCTTCCTTTGCTGAGCGCCTAGGTGGCTCTTACAAGACAGAATTGCTCGCCAGGCTTATCTGCTTCTGGACCTACTGGGTCGGGGAGCTTGTTTCCTTCGGTTCGAACTGGCAAGGGATGAACGCTGACTGATTCGTGTACTGTGTGAATGGTCCCCGTGGAGATGCAGGACTCGGCTGCTGTGATTTTGGGGGGATTGAAATGGACGTACATTGATGCCCGCTTCCTATCCTGATGGGCTTACATTTATTTTTGTGACGAGATGGAGTGGGGGGGGGGGGGGGGATGTTCAGCGTCGTTGCTGAGACTAGAACCCAGTTCCCCAGATTCGAGGTCGACCGCTCTAGCCGTTAAGCCAACTCCTCTCCAAACACAGAAAGAATTATAGGTAAATGTTCACAAAGCATTGAGCAGCCTTTGCAAGCTCTTCATAGCCGTTCAGAATTTTTATTCTCCATTACACCTCTGGAGCTGTTTCCCAAACACAGTGTGCATTACCCTGTGGTCGTTATTCACCAAAAGCTGTAGAAATAAAAACTGCCACAAGCCTGAGCAAAACCCCAAGCTTACCTCTAAAACTGGTGCATTCGATCAGCCCCTCTCACCCCCCTCCGCCCTCCACGTAGGGGGTCCTTTTTCATGGCCAACCTTGAGGACATAACGGAATCAGGTGATTCCTGTGCTGTATGAGTACCAAGCTAAAAAAAATGGTACTAGCATACTTGAGTTAATTCCTTTCAATAGGAGACCCAAAAAAATGCTGGCTTTCTTGAGGAAATTGTTGGAGTGGGGGTACCAGTGACAAAATGGTGGTACTAACACATTGAACATAATAATTGGCATAAAGGAGGACAGCCGGACATATGGAAGGGTGCCAATAATGACAACATTCTGGCACTGGCATATTTTACGTTCGTTTTGATATAAAGGAGCAAGCATGACAAAATGCTGGCCTTGACACAATAGGTGTGATTTTTGATATATTTGGGAACTCATAGCACAGTTTGAAAAAGTTGGGTCAACTCCTTGGAAGTCTTAGGTTTCACTGGCTTGGCACACCATGAAAGGATTTGAATATTGAATGAATACCTTTCAGAGCCTAAGGTGTTTGGGTAAATTGATGGTCAAATTGTGCTTTAAAATGCATAACTTCATCACATTCTTTAAAAAAATTCTCTGAGGGAGAAACCAATTAGAAGAGTTTGCTTGGTTGCTACAATTCAGAGCAAGCATTATACCCCAAAACTTTTAAAGATCAAGTCAGCACCCTAATGTAATTTTAATCTAAAACAGGCATTAGCCTGTGTTTTGAAGTTATATTTAAGATGCCGGTATTCAGGAACTTCAGCAGTGTCAATTATTATGTTGTCACCAGGGTCATGGCCATATTTCACAGAATGTTATTAAGTACTACGTATGCAATTTGGATTGACAACAATGTATAACGATTCTGCAATATGGAAAATTCAATAAAATGGTTTAAAAAAAATCAGGATGAGGATCATGATGTCCCTTCCCTGTGATGACATTAAGGTCAAGGACTATGTGATGTCACTTCTGCTACTCCTGGCCTTTCCGTGAATTGATTATTTTTGCACCTGCTGTGCCCATATTGTTGCAGCATGCCCACTATTTCAAAAGTCAATTATCACAAGCTGTAGACTGCCAGTAACTGCCTAGTCAAAAACTAGTCAAGTGCAGTTTGTACTTTGCTCTTAATACGTGCAAGTGCTTAAATGGGGCAAATGAGCCTTCATCTCTTGGCTCATAGTTTCTCAAACTTTCAATTTGTAATTATCTTTTAGCAAAACTATTTCTTCGTCCAGATATCTTAAAGTAAGGGAATTTGAACAGCTGTCAACCAGTAAGACGTAGGTTAAACTTTTGGTGTATTCCTCTAACCTCTGATCAGCTGCACACATCATTGCTGCTTTTTTGGTTGATACAAAATTCAATTCAAAGTGGCCTTGTCCTTGAACTTCACAGCTCCTTCCAAAGACTTTTGCCAAAAGCATTCTTGGCAGAAAGGGGTAACAGTGTCCAGAGGATTCACTTGTGAGCAGAATTGACTGCCTCATGCAAGACACTGTCACGTGTGCATGTTCAAACTAAAACTGCACAAATCCCATGGCAAGCATCCTTACAGATAGGACCCCACTTGTGTATGAACACAAACTATGGAAGTGAAGTACATGATGTCTGAACAGCCTCATTCCTCAGCTACAGTCCAAAAAAGAGTGGAGAGGGGGCGGTGGGGTGTAGAAAAGGGTACCAGGCTCTCTTGCTCCCTGATCCGTCCAGGATTTCTAGATGCAAATACAGAATCTTTATCCATGTAATCCTTGCTCATAATTGATTACGGATGGAAGAAAGTGCTCCCTGCACCAAATTTCTAAACTATTCCCCAAGCCGTCAGCCTGGTAAGTGTGAGTGACTGCAGGACTGGAAATGATTTAGGAATGAACACACAATGAACCTGAAGAAAGACTACACGAAATGATTAAAGACTATGTGAAAGATTTTGTGCACATGTTTGATATGGCTTATGAGAAAAGTCAACTTACAAATTTTCAGGGAAAATTGGACTTCAATACTTATATCAGTGACATGCTAGAGATCCACTCTAGACTTAAAGGGCGAGATGTAGGAGACCAAATACCGGTCGGTAACTGCCGATTTCGGCCGTTACCAACCGGTATTTGGGTTCTGACATGTAGGGGGCCTTAAAGTTGCAGAATCTGTAAATTTACCGATTCGGTAAATTTACCGATTCGGTAAATTTACCGAATCAGTACATTTACCGATTCTGTATTTCCAGATGTGGGTGGCACTTAAAACAGTGCCACAGGCCCTTTAGAATTTGTTATTTACTACTGGGTGGTAAATAACGAATTCCTGTGTACATGCACATCTGTGCATGTACACCTGTGCCATGTGGCACACATACCTGCCTTAGGGCAGGTATGTGTGCCACATGGCACATGGCCAGAAACAGGGGTGCAACAGGGTGTCAAAGTGACACCCTGTCCCCCTTGGCAATTCTGTAATTTTACCGATTCAGTAATTACCGAATCGGTGTTTGCCATTGATTCCTAAGGGCTTCAAGGCCCATAGGAATCAATGGCAAATACCGATTCGTTAATTACCGAATCGGTAAATACTGAATCCTACCGATTCGGTATTTTTTACCGAATAATTACTTACATTAGATTTACCGATTCATAAATACCGAATTGGTAAAATTTGGTATTTATGAATCGGTAAATCTACTTTACCTACATCTAGCCCTTAACCTGTACAAACTTTCCAGAACATAAAACACCTTCTACATTTTGCTCTACCATGTAGAACTGAACTGGCAAAAGATCATTTGAAGACCTCCGTTGTTACCTGGGGCCCTAAACACCAAGTTACAAAGAAATGTCTGCGCATAGGATGCTAAAATCGAAAGAGTCAATAAGATATACCTATTCTGTTGTCACAAATTCCTATCTGGTGGCTCTAGACCCCATGGTAAAACTTTTTTAAAAAAGGCTAAAACTGCAGCATTCTAGGATCTGCAGCTAAGATCATTCTAGCATTTGCAAAAAAATTATGCAGAGTTATCACCCCATTTTGTAGCCAATTTCCATGCAATGTCGAACAGTGTCCTCACTCAAAAGCCCGAGATTTAAAGTTTTCAAAACCAAGCAACATAGGAGAAATCAATTCATATTAAATTATGATGCAAACTATATATCAAGGGCCAGATGTACGACTGATTTTTGGGGTCGCAAAGGGGATTTCAGCCCCATTGTGACCGCAAAAAATGTCAGCCCATTGTACTAACCCTATTTTGCGAGTCGCTCATCAACGAGCGACTCGCAAAATAGGGTTAGCGACTCGCTTTTAGGAAGGGACGTGCCAAGGGTGTCCCTTCCGAATAGCGACTCCAACACCTATGTAAGAACGTTTTGCGACCGCAATTGCAGTTGCAAAACACTCGCAGTTTACCACCTTTCTCAGAAGGGTGGTAAAGCACTCGCAAATGGGAAGGGGTCTTCATAGGACCTCTTCTCCTCTGGGAATGCATGCGCAAATATTTTTTAAGGGAGGGCAGTGGTCCCAGGGACCTTGGCCTGCCCTTAAAAAGTGAAACTGAAACGTTTCATTTTTATTCTTTAAATGCATCCCGTTTTCCTTGAAGGAAAACGGGCTGCATTAAAAAAACTGCTTTATTCATAAGCAGTTCCAGACATGGAGTTCCAGACATGGAGGTCTGCTGAACCCAGCAGGCCACCACCCCACCACCCCAGCCAATCCCAATGGGGTTGAAAATTGTGACAGCCTCATTAATATGCATGAGGCATGCAATTTGCGACCCCATACGGAATCGCAAACAGTGTCTCATTCACTATTGTGCATACAAATTGGCGAGTCGCAAATGCGACGCAATTTGCAAATCGCAAATTGGCGGGTCGTACATCTGGCCCCAAATCACTCCTAGAAGCCAAGCATGTTTAAGTACCAAGGAAACATTTCTAAACTATGAGTAACTACATTTCCATTGATATTGCTGCCAGTGCATAGGCACCATCTTGCTCAATTAAGGTGACTTGAGGTCACAAAATACTCTTTCTTTCCAAATAAAACTGACAAAATAAAAACAAATATTCATAATTACAACTAGTCCTAACTCCCCGGCTACACGAGGCTGTATTGATTACTTCTCTGTGCTTTCCCTCGAAACAGGGTGAAGTTTGATTTCTCTGTGATCTCACCTTGTATGTTTAAGATTTTCTCAAAGTATAGGTTTAACAATTTTTGGAGCCTGGCCAGTTGGACAATAAACTTGCAGCCTTCATCACTCATGCTTGTTGTCCAGAATGCGGGAGGTGGTGGATGTGTCAGCCTGTGCTCAGGATTGGTTCTCTTTCTTCTTGGCCCCTAGTGTGTGGGTAAATTGATGTCTGGTTAATCACTGGTAACCTCAAGGGGGTGCCTGTTGAAGTGTCCTCTTTGTCTATATGTCCAGGTGCTTTATTAGATTCTGCATGGCTTAGATGTACCAGTTCACAATCATGCTGCAAATCCAGAGGCCATTTTTAAACCTACTGAAGCTTCTGCCTTTAATAAATCTACCTTTCTTGGTATACTTGCCTGGATGAACACTTCGTCATTCATTGAAAGCCAAGCTCAATTGTTAAAGCTTGAGAAGTTTGTCCTTTCTCTTCAGGCGTATTAGAAACCCTTGGCACCGTCTTTGACCACATTAAAGATATGGCTGCCTCATCCAACACATTACCATATAGTGCTTGGAGGAGCACAGGTACTTAACACGATACACATGAATGATAAGGATGGGAGAAGAAAAGAGCCAAGTGCTGGAAAAGTGGAGAGAATGTGAGGAATGGAATGTTCAGAGTGTGATATCCACAAACCCTTCACCCCAATCTGAACATGATCCTGATGCCACACCGGCCTTTCACTCTCAGCTTTTGTCAGTGGCACTCCTGCTCCACTGTAGAAACAGTCTGGTGGGATCAGTCAGGCAGAAGGCTTTGTTAGAATTAATATAAAATTGCTTTGAAATTGGCACAAGTATTTGTCTTTTTTAAAAATCATAGTTCATTTCAGGCTCCCGCCTTTTTACCTCTTCCCCGTGCCTTAGTCTTTGCCTCTTTGCAGCATTGTGCTTACTTTCCCTCTCCTTTCATAGCTGAGTTGTTTCTCTGTATTCGTCATGGCCATGTGTCATTCCCTCTTTCTCTGTACTTTCTATGAGCTGCGTCTATGCAGGCTGGTGTCCCCTACAGAGGACACGCAGGCCATGAGCTGCTTTTAGTTTCCATCTGACCATTCCTTATGAGCATTGATCATCTGAGCATTAATGTCTGACCATTGCATCTGAGCATTGATCCTCTGACCATTGCATCTGAGCATTGATCATCTGACCATTGCATCTGAGCATTGATCATCTGACAATTGCTTCTGAGTATTGATCATCTGAGCATTGATCCACTGACCATTGCATCTGTGCATTGATCATCTGACCATTGCATCTGAGCATTGATCCTCTGACCATTGCATCAGAGCATTGATCCGCTGACCATTGCATCTGAGCATTGATCCTCTGACCATTGCATCTGAGCATTGATCCTCTAAACCATTGCATCTGAGCATTGATCATCTGACCATTGCTTCTGAGCACTGATCCGCTGACCATTGCATCTGAGCATTGATCCTCTGACCATTGCATCTGAGCATTGATCCTCTGACCATTGCATCTGAGCATTGATCCTCTAAACCATTGCATCTGAGCATTGATCATCTGACCATTGCTTCTGAGCACTGATCATCTGAGCATTGATCCGCTGACCATTGCTTCTGAGCATTGATCATCTGACCATTGCATCTGAGCATTGATCCTCTGACCATTGCATCTGAGCATTGATCATCTGACCATTGCTTCTGAGCATTGATCATCTGAGCATTGATCCACTGACCATTGCATCTGAGCATTGATCATCTGACCATTGCATCTGAGAATTGATCCTCTGACCATTGCATCTGAGCATTGATCCTCTGACCATTGCATCTGAGCATTGATCATCTGACCATTGCTTCTGAGCATTGATCATCTGAGCATTGATCCGCTGACCATTGCATCTGAGCATTGATCATCTGACCATTTCATCTAAGCATTGATCCGCTGACCATTGCATCTGAGCATTGATCATCTGACCATTGCATCTGAGCATTGATCATCTGACCATTGCTTCTGAGCATTGATCATCTGAGCATTGATCCGCTGACCATTGCATCTGAGAATTGATCATCTGACCATTTCTTCTGAGCAGTGATCATCTGACCATTGCATCTGAGCATTGATCATCTGACAATTGCTTCTGACTATTGATCATCTGGCCATTGCATCTGAGCATTGATCCGCTGACCATTGCATCTGAGCATTGATCATCTGGCCATTGCATCTGAGCATTGATCATCTGACCATTGCATCTGAGCATTGATCCTCTGGCCATTGCATCTGAGCATTATTCCGCTGACCACTGCATCTGAGAATTGATCATCTGACCATTTCTTCTGAGAATTGATCATCTGACCATTGCATCTGAGCATTGATCATCTGACAATTGCTTCTGAGTATTGATCATCTGGCCATTGCATCTGAGCATTGATTATCTGGCCATTGCATCTGAGCATTGATCCGCTGACCATTGCATCTGAGCATTGATCATCTGGCCATTGCATCTGAGCATTGATCATCTGACCATTGCATCTGAGCATTGATCCTCTGGCCATTGCATCTGAGCATTGATCATCTGACCATTGGATCTGAGCATTGATCCTCTGACCATTGGATCTGAGCATTGATCATCTCACAGTTGGTTCTGAGCATTGATCCTCGGGCCATTGAATCTGAGCATTGACCTTCTGACCACAGCTTGTTCTCTGTGTTTGGATTCAGATGAGTTTACTCAGACCGCTGTAGCAGAAAACCTTCAGATGAAGAAGGACATGGAAGAGGAGCGATCGCGGTACCAGAACCTGGTGAAGGAGTACTCGAGGCTGGAGCAGAGATACGACAACCTGAGGGAGGAGATGACGCTTATAAAGGTAATGAAGGGACCTGGACTTGGGAACCACCACTTGCACCCACACCCTTCCTTGTGTAGTCAGTACAGGTGCGTGACCTGCCCTGAGGCAGAAAATGGCTACCTTTTTGTAGCTCAACCACATGTTTGTTGCAATTCTGTATCAACGTCTCTACCACTGATGCAGGAACATATGTGTTTAAATAACAGGGAAAATTGCTCTAATACATTAATCGTTTTAAGGCGTGTGCAATGTAGACAATTGCCTAGGCCCCCACTTCCCGGTGGCCCTGTTAAAGTGAATAAAAAACTTTTTTTATTTTATTTCATAGCTTGGTTTACCGGCTATTGGTGGCATCTAGGTTAAAAAAAATATCAATTTATCTTTCCTTAGTTCTCACCATTTGGACCTAACATCTCTAGTCTGTTTACCTCTCTCTCTCTCTCTCTGTCTCTCTCTCTCTCTCTCCATCTCTATTCGTCTAGGTCCTCTTTCTCTTTCTCTCTCTCCACTCTCTCGACCCTCGCTCTCACGACCTCACCTTCCCCTACCTCTTTGTGCCCGCCTCTAAATCTCTACCACGCTACACCCTCTCTACCTCTGTTCTCTTTCTACATTATTTCATTCACTATACCTCTCTTGGCCTTTCTTTTTTCCCTGTCTGGAGCTATCCCCCCCATACAACTCACCTCTCTCTTTACTTCACCTCTCTGCCTCTCTCTTAACCTTTCTCATGCAGCAGGGTAGAGGTGTGGTATGGTCGCTGCACGTCCTTCATTTTTTTTTTGTGTTCAAATCTTTTTTATTGAGCAATAACAAAAATGAGAACGGCAATAAAGCATCAGTAATTATACAAGCATGTTGGAGATATGCCGAATCAAGCATGGTTAAGCACTTATAAAACGATACATGAAATAAGGAAAGTAAAGTAAACGAAACAATAAAATAAACATAATTTCTGATTTGTAAAAGAGGTGATAACAAAGTAATAAACACTAATGCATCATCCTTGCATTATTCTTGTATTATTACTGTCTTACACAATTCCAGCCATGTATCACCATGTGACACCTCGTCATACCTGCGCCTTACGTCTAAAGTTATTATGCCCATGTAGTATGGATCCTACCCAGTACAATCTGTGCAGTAGGCTCCCCAAGGAAAAACTAGTATCACATTAGTCAGGTAGTATCTCATGGTGGGTCGAAGGTGAAGGAGGCCTTATCTAATGAGGACCATAGTTTTTTGTTGGTGACTTGCCATGGTGATGAATGTAGAGAACGTCCTTCATTTTAAAGAAGATTTGTGTACCCTGATGAACCAGGGACTACCCATGTCGCTAAATGCAGCTTATTTCTGATGTGCAAATTTGGAGCTTCTACTGTGTCTGACTGTATCTCTTTTAGGAGTTTAGTGTGTTCTTCTGTCTACTATACTTCAGAAAATATGTCTGATGCTACCTGGTACAGAAGCTTAAACCATTGCTCTTAATATAGCAGATATGTGCTTCTAGAATTTAAGAATTCCCTCAGGGCTTCAAGTAACGTTAAGGTCCTTGAGGAAACCCGTTGTGTGTAGTCCTTCTCGAATGGCAGTTAACAGCTGCAATAAATATTTGTTTTCGACATGTTATACATTTCTTTTTTAAAGTTTTAAATCTTTATGGAAAATAATTTCTATTACATCAAATATTTTTTTACATACAGTTTTGTGAAAGTGGTACTTTACCTTTGTTCAGTTAATGAGCTTTTTTTTATCAAAGCTTGATATATTTCACATAGGAGAACACATCTTGTCTTTTTTTCTCTTTAAGAGGAACATTTATTTAATCAGTGCCAGCCAAAACCATCCAGTCAGCCAGCATCTTTATTAGCCACAAGAGGGCAATGTTGTATTGTCAATATATTTTATCGGTAAACTTTTTAAGGGATACCTCGGAAAAGTCGAAAATTGGCACAGCATAGACAAGGCCACTGGAATTATGCGGCAGTGTTGGGTAAATTATGCGGCAAGAAAAGGCAAATTATGTGGCGTAATGCGGCACATTCTGAAATATTATTCCATTATTTTAAACTTTTTAGACTTGATAACAATGTCTGGGTTTTGGGTGCACCTCAATCGTACCAGTTTAACACACTAGCATAGTAATAAACTACAGAAAGGTGGCCAGTCAACCTTTGCAAAAGTTCTTTTATACTATACTAATCATACAGAATATCCGTGCAAAATTAAAGTCGTATTTTGGAATATATATAAAGTGGTACGCCTGTGGTACTCTTTACCGTACTTCTAAATGCTTTATGGAATTTGCTCCAAAACATTAAAAATACAGCGAAAATGGGAATATTGAGGGAATATTCGTATGCAATTAGTACAACTAGAAAGGACTATTTCTTCTTTACCCTTTAACTAATAGGGAGTTATATGTTTCTGGACTGATTCTCAAAGGCATGTAAGTGTACCTAAGAGAGGACTTCTGTAGTGTTACTTCCTGTACTCATAAAGGCTTTTGTGAATCGACTCCCTCATTGTTATAACCATTTAAAAAATGTTTTCTCGATGGTTATCACATTCCACGAGAGACCTCACACCATTCAAACCAAGTCTAAAATGTCTATAAAATCACAACATGTCGGAAGCACAAAGTGTTGTAAAGGGTTAGGCAGTATGGTGAAGAGTGAACTTTGAACTAGTCACTCTAATGTGTTTCATTGTTAACTGCTCGAGTGTGGCTACTTAGTTTGAATAATGAAAATGTACTAATAGTTAGTTTGAATGCTTGTTTAGCCAAATAAATCAGGAACTAGGGCTTGTATTAGAAAGTTCTTTTAGAAACTCGGTCGGGGAGATCACTCCCCGAGGACCATAAAGAGGCAGGTTGTGCAGCCTTCTGATGTCTACTACCTCAGATAAAGATAACTGCCCATCCCTCATCTGCCCCTGCTTCGCCGGTCAGCCTAACCAGCATGGCGGCACAGTTATGACCATGTTCTTCAAGTCACGTACAAAATTCCAAGTCCAGCATGTTGTTTCATTCAAACAGCCTTCTTTCTGCCAGCAATAAACAACAAGCATCGACAAAGCAAATAGGCCTGCCTGCATTTTCAGTCCTCATTAAAACATTTAATAAGCCGGCTCCACTAAAAAAACCAAAGCAAAACAACATTTGTTTCTGTATAAAATGCATCTCAGAAAAAACTAATTTAATGTGTGATGATTCAGTGTATTTTGGAGATGTAAAATAGTTCTTAGTGCATTACAATATAAGCACTCCAATGGGGGGTGGAATTACACACCAAAGAGGCAATAAAAGTGACGACAGAGAAATACTCCTATGGGTGGAGCCAAAGTCATCTCTATGGACGTTTTAAAGATTTGGTAACAATAGGTTTTGCAGCTCTAAATATAACAATTTAAATTCACTGAAGAATTAACAGACATTTCAGCCATCTCTGCCATTTCTAAACCCTAACAAGAGCTTTGGAAACAGCTAGCTCCTTCTTTAACCCCTTCCAGGCTCATGACGAGCTGGGCTCGTCATGGTGTAGCCTCCTCGCACGCTGATGACGAGCCCAGCTCGTCACGTAACATGGGTTTTTTTAAATCTCAGCATAGGTGCAGAATCCCACTAGCGCGCATGTGGTTAATGAAATTTGTGATAAGTAGAAATGCAGTCTCTCATGATCAATGTCCTACCTAGCACATTGTAATCTAAGCCTAGAGCTAACTTCTGGAATCAGTTTGAACGTATGTCTTTGCTGGATCTTGAGGTTCAACAGACTAATGCATCCACTCCAGAAATCTGTATTTGATGCTTGGCTATAGGTTCAAGTCCTGGCCGGTCCACTCAGTCTTTCATTTTCCTAATGTCGATAAAATGAGTACTATTGTGTTGGGTAACAATAAATACCTGTTATCAGTGCCAAGATGCCCCAATAAGTGATACACACGTTAACCACAATGAACTAACCATCCACAACCCAGGTCCCACTCCTGTTACTTATCTGTGATCACGTACCGAGCTCCACAGCCTTTTGCCCTTCATCTGTTATATCTACTATGAGACTAAACACACAGGGCCATAAAGATATGTAGTCCAGGCACTCTTGACCCTCTTCAATAACGTGTTTTCATCTCTTGTCCATGCTTTAAATAGAACCTCTTTCTTCTCTAATTAAATCCTCCAGCTCACATGACTTGTTTGTTGCTAAGCTCAAGGAGGGTCTGGTAAGGATACTTCCAAGGAAAACTGGATTAACCCCACCATTCCTAGTTACTCCAGACCGGTTACTTGCTACCAGGAGTAGTCAACGTATTGGAGCAGCACATTGCCACTCAACTTTGGGCGCATGAGCAGGGCCGGACTGGGACCCAAAACCGGCCCTGGCAAAGTGCTCGGCCGGCCCCCCCTCCCAACTCGGGGGGTTGGAGGTGCCGCCGAGCGCTTTGCTAGGGCCGGTTTTCGGACGATTTTGTTGCAGGGCCGATTTTGCTGCTATGCTACAAAAAAGGCCATGTAACAAAATCAGCCACCAGGGGCTCAAAACCGGCCCACCGGGGGATTGCCCGGTGCCCGCTATGGCCAGTCCGGGCCTGCGCATGAGGAAAACAGCAATTTCCTAGACCAGTGCTTCTCGATTTGTTTTAGAACCATGACCCAAGTTTTAGAACAACAAGCTTTCTCAACCCACCTAACTTTATTCGACATGAGGCTGGCGATTATTTTAATGTAACTAAAGCATTGGGTGGTAGCACTCTGTCATTTACAGACAGCATATTTCTCTGAAATGGGCACTACATTTGCACAGACATACAGTTTTACTGATAAAACTATATTGTACACAAATAGCAATGTGTGGAAATCATTGCCTATCCCCTTTCTGCCCTGTAAAAACAATTTAGTTATCATGATGGACACCACAGATTCTGAATGTATTAAGCAGTCTCTATGAAGTGTGTTCCTATATGTGAGGTCAGTGATAGTAGAGTTCATCCTCAGGAGTTCCTTACCGGTTGTGGAGTAGAAAACAAACTGACCTCTCTATATCACTCCTGTGGTAAAGGATTGGTAGACACACATACATGAAATCAAATTGCTAATTTATGTGCCAACACACTTCTAAATGTACATGTTGCAGTATTACATATTATCCCACAAGATATACAAATGAACCTCAAAGACATTTCAAATATATTCCTCTGTTATCTACAGCAAACTCCAGGCCACCGAAGGAATCCGTCTAACCAGAGCAGCTTAGAGTCGGACTCGAATTACCCATCCATTTCGACATCCGAGATCGGGGACACGGAGGACACCATTCAGCTAGTCGAGGTAAGACAATGGTACCTTTCATCGATATCCCCAGACCATGTGGACGGATACTTCCTAGTTGTTGCTAGTGATCCTCCTGGCAGAGGTAGGTGTAGGGCATATGAGCCCATGAGCAGGTCTTAAAGAGGACTGGGTAGAAAATAGGGGCACAGTGTAGCGTTCAGCAGATTTTGGATAGTCCGGGTATCACAACACTGAACTATTACGTTATAGTTTGTAGACCTGCTCCTTCACACCTTGCATTCTTATTCCAGCAGGAAGTGCATTGATACTGTGTTCTCAATGGGATTAAGGGGCTCATTAGGATTGCGGTTAATCCGCATACTCCGGGCCGGCGGAAGCCAC
Organism: Lissotriton vulgaris; assembly: GCF_964263255.1. Taxonomy (NCBI): domain Eukaryota; kingdom Metazoa; phylum Chordata; class Amphibia; order Caudata; family Salamandridae; genus Lissotriton; species Lissotriton vulgaris. The sequence goes on along the minus strand of NC_141689.1, from coordinate 252,435,978 downwards.
CGCCAGCCCCGGAGGATGCGGATTAACCGCTGCGGACAGAAAAAAGACCCCCCGCCAGATTAGGATGGCTGGGGATCTTTTTTCCGTCCGCCGCTTTTCCGCCGCGGTCGCCTTCCGACCGCGGCGGAAAAGCTCTCATATGGCTGGAGGTGTCTATCAGACACGGCCAGCCATATGAGGATGTCGGCGGTCCTATGCCTTTCCACGGCGGCATTTCCGCCCTAGAAAGGCATACGGACTTTTCTTTGGGGGCCCGTTGCGAGCCCCCAGGGATGAAGGGGAGGGGTTGGGGGGTGCACATGGGGGGTACCTATGGTACCCCCCTGCCTTTGCGTGCAGGAAGCGGCAGGCACCACGCGGTGCCTGCCGCTTCGTGCACGCAAAGGAAAACATGGTTTTTTAACAATGCGGCGTGTGCTGCTTCAAGCTATCCTCGTGCATACCTGGGTTTAATTATCGAGCGAACACCTCCACAATTTATGTAGGGCAAACGGTTTTACACGGGTTAAATAGTATGCCTTTGGAATGAAATATCAGGCTCTGAACTTCTGATGGTACATCTTATAAGCATTAACTACTAGTTCTGTGTTTCATATTGATTCTTTTGATTAAAAGAAGAAAAGCAAAACATTACTTTAAAGATTGGGCCCTGAAGAATGCATTTTATGCTTGGGTTAATCAATGATGGCTTAAAGCCTGGTCAAGCCACCGACCGTGATGGATGCGTGAAGCTGAAGCTCCGTCAATATCCCCGTGAACCTATGCCCATAGAGGCCTGAGAGGCTGTTATCCCCACCCAAATCAGCAACAATTGCCACCCCATGCCCCCAGCAACAAAAAAAAAATAATTGTGATTAGAGGAAACAGTGACATAATCCAAGAAACCTAAGGCGGGGAAATAGACCTTCTTGTGTTCTAACCCGTGCGTTGACGGAGATCAGCGTCCCTCGTGTGTGGCATGGGGAAGTGCTGCACGGATGGATACCCAGTGCGGAGATCGTACTGGGACGAACCTCTGCGTCTGAAGAACTGACCCGGCTGCTACTGGAGAGGAGGAGGAACGCCGATCTATTTGGGGACCTGAGTGCTGACCGACTGAGGGGCTCGAGTAGTCGGTGAGCTGCGGTGAGGCGAGGGCTATCCCGTGCAGAGGCCTGCAGAAAGGTGCAGCTACTATAGGTCGTGTGGAGGTGAACTAACGTGAAGAACGACAACGAAGGACTAGGACTATGCAGGAGGTAGGGGCTGCTCACACTAAAGCCTTGGGGGGCAGGTGCTGACAGGGACCACAGGAGGGCCTCGGCCCAACGCATAGGCCATCAGGGTTGACAGGCTGCCCACTGTCTGTTCCCTGAGCTACACTGATCGGTGGACCCTACCGTCTACAGGGCAAAGGAGTGAGGGGCCCAATCAACACACCTGTAGCAGTGGTACCTGTAGGCACTTGGGAGAACTGAAGGCCATCAAAATGTATACTGCTGACACAAGTGCTGTGCAGAAACCTATGACCTGCCGGTGTAAAGCAGTGGGTAGAGGCAACTCGTCAACCCTCTCCCCCAGCATCGGATCAGAGGAGTCACCTCCCCAGCCACGGGCCAGTGCGATTGTGTGGCTGCAGAGAGTAGAGGCCCCTAGTGCCTAAGAACAGACGGGACTGAACCCAGTGGTCAGTGGCCACGGTACAAAAGCATAACGGCCGGCTCTGTTGCAGCTCTATGTAGCATACTCAAAGAACATGATAGACAGAATTGTATGAATCTTTAAGCGGTTTGGGAGGTATTCTCCTGTCCAATCGTTCCACTGCATCATTCCGCCAGTCTAGTGGCTTACCAGGACCACATAAATGGGAGCATGGACGCGGACGCGCCAAAGGTAAGCCCGTCTGCGCCCGTCCGTGCCCAGGATGCGCACAGCGCCAGAACCCCTGCATCTTTTACATCAGGTCTTGAGGTGCACTAGACACCAACTATGTATATTGAGGCCGGTGGTGGGAAATCATGGCTGTGTGTGTCTCCAGTTGAGCCCAGCCCTCTGTAGATATCACTTGTTTTAATTGTAATTGTTCGCTACCTAGACTGGAATATCAGGCGATTAGGCCTTTTAACAATAAAAAATCTAAAGGGAAGTTACAAGATGTTTCAGCGATAAAATGTACTCTGCTTAACGCTCGGTCACTGGTAAAACACAGCCTGGAGTGTGCCACCTTTCTGGAGGAGGAAAATGTCAAATTGGCCTTCATATCAGAGACTTGGATGGATGAAGCTTCAGGGCCACATATAGTGAAAGCCACACCTCCTGGATTTATCTGTTATAACCTTAACAGACCAGGGAGGAGAGGTGGGGGCCTAGCGATTATCTACCATGATTCTCTGAAGGCTGGCTTTCAGATAGCGTCAAATGCTGATTATGAGGCACTTTCCTTTAGTTTTAACCTTACTAATCACTCCACGTTTAAGGGCATTCTACTATATAGACCCCCGGACCCAAAAACAACTTCCTAACTTCTATGGGAAACTTCCTGGAGGAGGGGCTCTGGGTCGACTCATTTACCATCATGGGTGACTTTAATTATCATCTAGAATCTCAGGCTGAGTCAGACACAGTGGCACTGTTGGATCTCATGAAGAGTGCGGATCTCAGTCAACGGGTGTAGGCCCAACTCATGGAGCAGGGCACAGCTCTATTTCTTAGGGACGTTGCTCTTTACTTGGACTGACCACTCCGCTGTGCAATTTGAGCTGGTTTGCTCAGGCCGCATGCCGGTCAGGGTGGGTCCGAAAAGTCAAATTAAAAGTAAATGTAAATGGAGCCTGGAATCAAATTGCAGGTCCCCGCACTAATTAATGCTCTTTTGATGAGTGTGGGCCAATCACCCCCAGGGTTAGAGGAGGCTACTACACACTACACCAATTGGGTCGAGACTGCATGTAATGATCTCTCTCCGGAAAAAGTGAGGGTCCCGAAAAGATCCCATCCAAAAGCCCCTTGGTACACTGAGGATCTAAGGGAACAGAACCTCATTTGTAAATCTCATGAAAGGACATGGAGAAGAGATTATGAGGAAAATGCAAAAAAAGTTATAAACAAAGTCACATACTTATAAACAAAGGATCGATAAAGCAAAAAAGGATTTTTTCTCAAGCCGCAATAATCTTGCAGGAAATTCGGCCAAGGAAATGTTTAATATAGTATCTGATCTGGCCTCCCCTCGTACTAAAAACTAAAAAAGTTGAATCAAAACATGAACTATGTGAGGATATTGCCTTGTTTTTTCAAAAAAAGGTCCATGTGATTTTTTCAGCATTTCAACACCCAAGGGAAAAGGGGTTAAGGGCTTTTTTGGAAGATAATTCCAACATGACCACCTCACTGGCTGTTTTTGATAAATTTGAGCCACTTTCTATCACGGAAACGGAGCAACTTTTGGTGGCAGCCAGGTCAGGTTCTCCTTATGATCCCTGCCCGGTGTCTGTCATCAAACGGGCTTCAGGTCCAGTTGCCCGTTGACTTAGCTCCTTATTCGCCTTAATGTTTGAGATGGGGGATTTCCCTAGACGTTGGAATATTGCTTCAATCCTCCCCTTACTGAAAAAAACTAACTTGGATCTCAAAGATCCTAATCATTTTCGCCCAATATCTCGTCTCCTGTTACCGACTAAACTGGTTGAAAAAGCAATGAACAGACAACTTACATCTTTTTAAGTAAGACAAGAGGCATAGACCTAACTCAATATGGATTCCGAGAGGGTCACAGTACTGAGTCCGCACTTATTAAATCTACTGAAGAGATTGGAGAAGTGTTGGATAGGGGTGGTAAGGCCGCATTGATCATGTTAGACCTGTCAGCGGCCTTTGACACTGTCCATCATGATTTACTGATGGACCGGTTGTCAACATGCGGGGTCCAGGGTATGGCCTGGAAGTTGTAAAAATGCTTCCTCATGGATAGGTCCCAAATTGTGGTATTGTATGAATTTTGTTCCAGACAATTTACCCAGCCCTGAGGAGTCCCACAGGGGTCTTCCCTTAGCTCTACTCTTTTTAATGTTTATGTTTCCTCATTGGCATCTTTAATTGGCTCATACGGTTTTAACTTTATCTCCTATGCAGACTATACTCAAATTGTGGTCGCCTTGCTACCCGGGCAGAGAGCATGCATAGACTGTCGGTTTCACGACTATTTGAAGGCAGTAGAGAGATGGATGGCGCAAAACTGTTTAAAACTCAACTCTATTAAGACGGAAGTCATTTTATTTGGAAATGACCCCAATTTCTGGGCCCCTAGTTGGTGGCCAGCTTCTCTGGGCAACCTCCCTATACCCTCTAGGAAGGTAAAGAATCTGGGAATAATTTTTGATGACAAGCTCAATTTTAGTAATCATAAAAATGTGGTGGCTTCAACTACTTTTTACACCTTGAGAATGATCAAGAAAATTTTACATTTCTTGCCAGCAGATAATAGGCGGACAGTGGTTACTGCTCTTATCATGTCTAGGTTAGACTACTGTAATGGGCTCTACCTAAACTTGCAAGAACAATCCACGAATAAGCTGCAATTGCTGCAAAATGCTACCGCTAGATTGCTTACTAATACTCGGAAATTTAGGCCTATTTCCAATGAAATTTTAAAAAAACACTGGTTACCGATGAGGAAAAGGGTGCGTTTTAAGGCCCTGTGTACTGTGTATGAGGCTCTGCAGGATACTGGCCCAGAATACCTTAAGCACCGGTTGCAGTGGTACCAACCTGTAAGAACATTGCGCTCCATGGGGGCGAAATTGGTTTAGGTCCCAACTACAAAAAAAGCTTCATGAGGCGGAAGAAGCTTTATAGCGTGTGCAGCAAGAGCCTGGAACGAGCGCCCCTTTTATTAGGGAAACTCCACGGATTTGTTAACTTTTAGGAAGCAACTGAAGACCTGGCTTTTTAACTTATAATCTGTGTCTTTATCTTAACGCCTAGAGAAAGCAGTCAGTACCGGGACACCCTCGGGTAACCGTTCGCGCTATATAAATGTTAATAACATAAAATAACATTCAAGAAACATGTTAAATGGCTACTCTTGAGTGATCATTAACAGCATCAACCTGTACTCCTTCTCAGGACCCCAGTCTACAGATGTGATACTTATTTTACAACGTTTGTTTCAATGTATTTTTGCTTGTCTGTTCAATTGTTATCTCGTGCTATGGTCCTTCTGAATCTGTACTGGTTAGGCCGACTCCCAAGCCCGGACCTTGTTTGTTTACCCCCTTTGTTTGATAGTGTTTTAACCTCAACTACATTATTTGTGCCATTATGTTGGTTTTATGCATACTTTCACAGCACTCTGATACCCGTAAGGGTCTTGTTCGCGATTTATAAAACTCTTCAAATAAATAAATAAATATTAAATGAAGCAAGTCCGTTTTATATCCTTTCGATGCTCAGGACCAAGCTGAGGGTTATGTACCATCTTTCTGATATGCAAATGATGGGTATACATGCCTGGGCATCTATGTCACGAGAAATGTGGGTGTAATGTATATAGGATGCTGACAGGCTTTCAGAGAGATGTGCATCAATGAAGGTCACTGCCAATCTCACTGTTAGGACAAGCTGCACTCTAAAACATGATAGTGCTACTAAAATCATTATATGCATTGTAAAACACACTGTGTTGGGTTCCAAATGCTTTCTTCCAAAGGCTCATAACCAGCCGCGGCCACTGCAGGTAATAACAGTGGGGCCGGGTGGGGGGAGGAATTTGAGAGATGGCTACGAGGGGAAATTAAATAAATAATTTGTTTTCCCTCGTGGTTGTCTCTCGAAATCCCCCCACCTGGCCCCACCGCTCTTACCTGCAGTGGCCGCGGCTGCGTAATACATATTGATCTAAATGTATTGACAAACTGGATCTATCATGGTAGAACAGCATAGCCAGACTTGTAGACATCTTACTGGGCCACTTGGTAGTGATAAAAGATTGGACCTTTGCTTCTGGGCAGGAGCCAGCACTTAAAATACATAGGCATGCTGTGGGAATGGGTGTGGTACATAAAGACACTGTATACAACAGCAGTGGCATGGAGATTGACTGCACCACATGATCACAGCAACAAAAATATGGAGCATGGCCTCCAAAGAAAAAGGGGGTGGGAAGGGAAGCTGACTGAACATACTGCTCTCTGTCGAGTGGTGATCTGAGTGAGTTGAGTTGACTGAACTGTATTCGGGGATGGGATATGATAGGAGTAACCTCTTTGAGGAATGTTTAGGTGTAATTGACTGAAGTCATACGCGGGACTCAAAGAGGATTACAATCTGAGGCCCACAGAGGTGTTTAGATACCTAAGATTACCACAAGCTTTGGGGGCCCACATAAAAAGTGATGCTGAGATAGCCCTAATGGCGGTCCACTGGAACACAGGGTTCTATCTGAGCTTCTGGTACAAAAGGCAAGTCCCATGACCTATAGAACGCCACAGGGGTTCCCATGAAATTGAGGGCCAAATGAGAAGGGGACCTGGGAAGGATGGAAGACTCCGACTAGGAAGAGGCATTGCAGTGTCCAAGAGAGTTGGCATACATGCTGGCTTCAGGCTACTTCAGATAAAGCAGGTATTACTCCAAGTGTATTATATCCAGACGACATTAAGGAAAATGGGAGAAATCTAATCAGATTTGTGTCTGAGGGGATATGGGGTAATTTATCCACATGATATGGTCATATACCCCAGCAACTAAATGTTGGTATTTACAAATGGAAAATTCCTAGAGCAAATAAAACTAGTTTGTTCATTCATATAAATATGTTGTCCTCCTAGGATCCCTTTACAGAACGGACTCATTGCTTTTCTTTTATTCCATGATTTTACTTGTTTGTTTACATTATTTGCGTGCACTTGTTTAACTCGGAGTTGTAACTTCTCTATATGGATTACAATTTTCTGTCCAAAACCAATCATTGCCAAATGCACTGCATTTGTTGAAAATAATCATATTTGGATCTGCATCATAACTGAATATGTATTTCAGCAGTTGCCTACAAATTTTGTTCCAGAGCTAGTCCTATTCCTTCCACTATATGTCATTATTACTGCACTTTTACTATATGTTATAAAGACTGTACTATTAAGTTATTAATACTGTAACAACTGTAACATTCTTAACCTTAAGATTTCCCGATGTGACTTATTTTTTTTGGAAGCTTACACAAACTTGGATTACATAGTAGATTTTGATAGTGATGCCTAAAAGTAGAAAATCAGCCGGTGTCCTGTGGAAATACCTGTTGATGTGGGTTCAGTGGTAAAATCTTGTCTCTGCTTGTTGGTTTCTGCAGGAGGCCGGGCTGGAGAAAGCGGCCATGGACATGACACTGTTCTTGAAGCTGCAGAAGAGGGTTCGCGAGCTGGAGCTGGAGAGGAAGAAGCTGCAAGCACACCTGGACAAGAAGGAAGAGCTAGAAAACAAGAAATCCCAGGTCAGGCATTAGCCAGGACATAGTTTCAACTGCAGTGAAGGTTGTGCACCGTCCAAGCTTATTTGTGGCACTTTCCATCTGCATCCTAATCGCTCAGCCCGTCCCATGTCTCAATATCAGAGTTTCAATCTTAGCAACTTTTCATTTTGATACCAGCTTTAATCAAAGCACCACGAAGGCTGTAGGAAATCAGTACGTCAATTGCTGAACTTCAAAGTTTTTTGCTTTTCTCTGGTCTATATTTTGGCCTTAGTCAATAATATGGCACTGTGTAATACAGCCAGAACCTCATGCGGCTTCTTTAAAGGGTATCTTTTGATATTTATTCATGCGCCCAGCATAGAGATAAGTCAACAGCCTTGGGCCCAGGTTAAAAAATTTAACATATCTTCTGTCACGCCAGCCCACTTGTAGTGAGCTTTGGTTTCACCTTACGGCATCTCCTCCATTGTCTCATCTTCTCGCTTCACGCCTCTCACCCAATCACCACTCTTTGGCATTCACTCTCATGACTCATCATAAAAGGTCTTCTAGTGCTGACCACATGCATCATACTTGTCAAGGGTTGACCACCCAGCATTAACCAATAGGATGTTAAGACCATATTATTATATATTGTTATTATAGTATTTATTACGTGCAATAGATGCAAGAAATGGAGAAGTCACAGGACTCTACGAAGCAAACTTTAAAACTCAGATGTTTTTAACAAATTGTTCTCATTTCTTCCCCTCATGCTTGCTTCTGAATTTAAAGTGCTCAGAACAAGCCATTGACGTTTCTTGGTTGGGTGGGCACATCTGGAAACATTTAACCCCAAACCATTTATAATGAACCCCTAAAATGGCGTTGCAGGGAGGGGTCAAAGGAGATAGTTTCTGACGTAGATTTTTTTTTTCACTTGTGTTTTTATAATGTGGGATTGTGACAAAAGTGTTGGGACAACTTTGTCTATATATTATATGTTTTCATCTTTCACTATTCTGGGCTTTTGTGAGGCTAAATGTGCACCTTCCTATCGCTACCCTGTATGCATGACCATAGGCTAGCGTTGAAGTCCAGTTTGTGCCCTACATAATAATGGTTTTAAGCCAATGTTTTAACATTGTATGACCTCTGAATTTATTGTGTCATTTGCTCAGGTAATAGAAACAACAGAAGAAAATAATAACCCGGACCGTGATACTGATCTCGCGTACAACAATCTGAAGGTGAGGAACTATTGAATACAAATCAGATAACACAGCTGTGGTTCTCATTCGTGGAGACATTTGTAACAGTGGTGGCAAAAGCCACAACATTCATATTAAATCCCATTGAAAGTATATAGCAGGTTCTTCAATTTGCATAAGCCAAATTTGTTTATGGCAGAACCTCTCTGATGCCAAAATCAGCCATGAAATCATACCAGAGAGCTTTTCAGTTCACAAGACCGCATGAAATAGCTAAAGCGCGAAATAAGGTTGCATATGTAATGTTAATTCCCATAGGAACCTTTAGCCACACCTACCGCCTGAACCGCTGAACGGGCTTACACCAAGTTTGGCAGGGAGGTAGATGTCAGTTCACGGAAGTGCCCTTTGCTTATTTGGTTTAAATCTGTTCAGTATTTGTTGAGAAATGCAAGTTAAAAATGATAGTGATATCTCTGGCTCTAAATGTTTTGTGGAGGTTTCGAGATGAATCCCGGATGCACGCGCCAATGGGAATGCTCTGATTGGCTGTATGCAACCTGAATAGAAAGTTGCGGCGGCCTTTTTATCTATCGGGAACGGTTTCTGTGGCTGACAATCTGTGTGAAAGTCCACATAAGAGGTCAGGATGGAGAAACACTGACCCCATGGTTGAGAAACTACAGCTACAGGAGCAGATCAGCAAGAATTATCGTTGCAAGAAATAGTGGTTCACCAGGAACCTCTTTATCTAAGGAAATTGTGATTAGTACTAACACCAAATACCGCAGTTCATATGTAAATGTAAAAAAACGTTTATTGACAAACTTAACAAAAACAACAATCATACACTGCTCATAGAGTGAACACCTGGTGTCATAATTGAAACAAAGTGCAAAGTATGTATATATAAAACAACCATGCAATGCCTACAGTCTACATTAACCAGGTGGCTGAAAACATTGCCAATTCCAAATTATGTATTGATCACAAGAGCTTGTAGCATTGCTTATGTGTCAATGGTTTTTCAACCTTATAAATCAATGGAGGATAATCATCAGAAAAAGAAGTAATATGAAAGCAGAGCCATGGCTGTGGGTAATGAGGAACAAATCAGAAGTATGTTGGGGTTCATAATATAATGAAAATGGGGAGACGCCACAGTGAAGACACTTACTGCACAGGGTGGTGTCATTAAAGTTCCTAAATCAGAGTGCTAGAGAAGGATTGTAGAATAAGCCTGTATTAAACAATATGAGTGCACAAATGAGTAATTGGCAAGTGTTTATAATAGCCTCAAATCACTGAAATTAAAACTCATACTGATGAAGAATTAATCTAATGTATATAGAAATTAGTTCAAAAAGTCAGGGAATTAAAAAAGTCCACTTGTGAGCACACACAAAAGTTTACTCGCAGGCAATTTGTTCAAAGACTGTTGTCAATCTGAAACAGTATACATAAGATTATATGCAACATGATTTGCACAAAGACTAGGGTTAAAACTGACACAAAAGAGCATCTATAAAAGTTGCTGAATAATGGAGTGATTCAATATTGGAGGGCGGCAGAGCAAATCATCGCTCTCCACCTTTGGAATTCAGGAAGTGTGGACACTGACGTTCCCTATTTAAAAATGGCACAGCTGATATGTGATGGGTAGTAAGGACCTCTGAAGCATAGCGGGCAAATCACGGTGTGCATGTCCATTGTGCTAGCCGGTCCACCAAAAATGGATCCAAGACTAGTGGGCCACAATAAGGGTCGGGGAGACAAGTTCTGGAGATATGAAGGACTGGTAATTACTCCCAACTATAAGTCGGGCAAAATATTTGGCCAATGGTTACTGACGGTCCAACACATCAATAATGAAATACAAAAAATATTTGATACATATTTATCTACTGAATCAAGTTAGTTGGGAAGGCGAATAGTGCTTAAGAGGGAAACCTTCGTAAAAGCACACTCATAAATATAAAGAAATGTATGATATAACAATTCCCAGATTATAAACATGAATGCTAATAACAATCCATATATACATTGGTGTTACACAAAGAAAAAGGAGATTTTGGAAAGTTCACCCCGAAGCGATCAGACTCCATTAGGATAAGTCCAACAGTGAAGTACAGATCATTAGCTTAGGCCTTGGCGGTAGAAGCCATAAACGCAAAAGTCTGAGTATGTAAAAAATAAGTGTCACCGCCTCCATCGTGGTCAGTCCCTCTGTAACAGAATTGAAGCGCTGTGTCCACTCACACGTTTGCTGCTGTATCAGTTCTTTCTTGTCTCCACCTCTCAGTGGTTTCCTTATATGACTTCAATAACCTGGTATTCTATGTCATTTTCAATATTATCTCTTGTAACATTTTCAACCAAAGGAGCCTTACATCTGATCCACTCCTGTGTTGATTGATTTGTGAAGTTCCCTTCTTTGATATCGGTCCTTTTTAAGGTAATCCACATGGACAAATGATGGAATTTGACCACATCACCACCCCCCCTATGTTGAAAAACCTACATTGCCCTCCTTCCAGCCCAGATCATCTTCAAGACAAGCTGCATCACTTATTAAGCTTCTCGACAATAAGATCCCAGCTTACATTACTCCAGACCAAGAGCCTGGATATTACCACATTGGGGACAAAAGATTATAAGAAGTTAACACCACAAGGCAAGTCTTCCCCCTTTAGGTTTGATAACACGCACCCCTATCAATATCAGATCAGCAGCGACTCTCCTGGAATTGAGCAAAACAAGCTGAAGCACTACAAGGAGCACTACATCTGATCAGACAGCCTACCTTTGATCTTCTTCCAATGAACATATCTTCCTGGAGGCCAGGTTTAGTGCTCTATTGGTCTTGAGTAAAGCTTGCACTTTACCAATGCTAACAGCTACATACAAACATGCATACATACATATACAATGAAAACTACTTAAAGAACAAATAAGAAGGAATTAGCAAAACAGAAACATCATCAAAGTAGCGTGTATCCATCATGATTAGAAATGTATGTAAATTGCAAAAAAACAGCTTATTCCATACCAAGGAACCAGAACTGGTGGATTACTTGTTTCACCCCTGAGGCGGAAGCCGGGGGCATCTCCTTCTCTCTTTGTGCATTTAAGCGGATAATTATTTCAGTGTGAGTGTGATGTTTACATTTCTGTATGCTTGGTGATTGAAAACTAGCGTACAGACGCTACTACGATCTGCCTCTTTTAAAACTGTAGATATTTTAACCGGAGCATTTTTAATTCAGAAACAGACCTCTCTGCCTGTCCGGACGAGATTTCTTGGTCCCAGGGGTCCCGACCTTGCTCTCTCTCCCCCGGCGCAGCCGAGCACAGCGCTCTCGCCGGCCGGGAGAACGCGGAACCGCCATCTTGGAGGGAGGCAGGGTAGCGCTCCAGCTCCTGGACGCCTCCCGCCCTCCCTCACTACTTAAGGCTTGCCGCCCATTCTCATAACAGATTACTTGTTTCACCCCTGAGGCGGAAGCCGGGGGCATCTCCTTCTCTCTTTGTGCATTTAAGCGGATAATTATTTCAGTGTGAGTGTGATGTTTACATTTCTGTATGCTTGGTGATTGAAAACTAGCGTACAGACGCTACTACGATCTGCCTCTTTTAAAACTGTAGATATTTTAACCGGAGCATTTTTAATTCAGAAACAGACCTCTCTGCCTGTCCGGACGAGATTTCTTCGTCCCAGGGGTCCCGACCTTGCTCTCTATCCCACGGCGCAGCCGAGCACAGCGCTCTCGCCAGCCGGGAGAACGCGGAACCGCCATCTTGGGGGGAGGCAGGGTAGCGCTCCAGCTCCTGGATGCCTCCCGCCCTCCCTCACTACTTAAGGCTTGCCGCCCATTCTCATAACAGATTACTTGTTTCACCCCTGAGGCGGAAGCCGGGGGCATCTCCTTCTCTCTTTGTGCATTTAAGCGGATAATTATTTCAGTGTGAGTGTGATGTTTACATTTCTGTATGCTTGGTGATTGAAAACTAGCGTACAGACGCTACTACGATCTGCCTCTTTTAAAACTGTAGATATTTTAACCGGAGCATTTTTAATTCAGAAACAGACCTCTCTGCCTGTCCGGACAAGATTTCTTCGTCCCAGGGGTCCCGACCTTGCTCTCTCTCCCCCGGCGCAGCCGAGCACAGCGCTCTCGCCGGCCGGGAGAACGCGGAACCGCCATCTTGGGGGGAGGCAGGGTAGCGCTCCAGCTCCTGGACGCCTCCCACCCTCCTCCCACCGCCAGATGGACCTGGATAAAAGGAAGGGGTAATCCCGCCCGCGCAGCGGGTGGGCGCAGCGGGCGCCCAAGGCAAGCCCGTCTGCGCCCTTCCGCGCCGGGCCCGCGCCCAGCGCCAGAACCCCTGCATCTCGCACCCCAACAATCTCCTGGACCTCTGATCAACTCTTACACCTACGTCAAGGCGCTTGCAACCCCGCAACTTGTTGTAATCCACATAGCCTGGAAACTATTGCATATTCCTGCTCACAATGTAACTTCACTATCCCTGATGTTATCAAACCGTCTCATCAGCCCATGATTGCTCACTGCCAGCCCCCGGTCACTTTAAAAGCAGCCTTAATTAATTGCAGATCTCTTCCTGCACACGCCTCTGATATCTGGCTATCGCTCGACACTCACAAATGGGACCTATTATTTCTCACAGAAACTTGGATCAAAGACTCGTCCAAACCGGACATTAACTTAGCCACTCCCCCTGGCTACCGTCTTTTAGGCATTAACCGAGAAAATTTCAAACCCGGGGGGGGTCTCGCGGTAATCGCGAAATCCCACCTTACACTGAATATTACAAAAATTCCCAATCCCGGCCTTATTGAAGCCATGCACTTTACCATCATGGACTCTGCAAGTATCATTTTTGCCGGTATCCTGGTCTACAATCCCCCTGCAGCCACCGTCTCTTCTCTCAATGCCCTGACGCACTCTATTGCAGACTTCTCACTTAAGCACTGCCACTTTACAGTGCTGGGAGACTTTAATCTCCATATTGATAATCCGTCTTGTGCTCAAGCATCCTCTCTTCTGGAAACTTTACAAGGACTTACCTTGTCCCAATTAGTTAAAGGCCCCACTCACATAGCAGGCCACACACTTGATCTTATTTTCTCCAATCATCCTGGTATCTCTGCCCTTTCTCCCCTCCTCCTTACCTGGACAGATCATTTCCTTCTTCCCTTTACTTTCACTATTCCATCCTCTCCTCCCCCATCTTCCCTCAACAGAGACAGTGGTCGTAAATGGACCAAAGTCACTTGTGAGTCCATGGATTCCCGTCTTCAGTTTCAATTTAATCAGTTGGAAGATCTTGACAAAGAAACGGCAACATATAACTCGACCCTTACCTCTGCTCTGGACTCCATTGCCCCTCTTGTCCCGCTGACTTCCTCCAGATCTCGACCCTCTGCTCCCTGGTTTTCCCCTTTGCTTCGTGAGGAAAAGAGTAAGTGCAAACAGATGGAACGCAAATGGAGACAGGACTATGACCCTTTGGCCAAACTGGCCTATAAATCTGCCCTAAATAAATTCCAAAAACTTAAACGTTCCTCGATGAGAGCTTATTTTTCAAATCTCATTCAACAGGCGCAGAATTCCTCCAAAACTCTCTTCACCATCGTGAAGGATTTTGTGAATCCTCCTGCCATGAAAACCCAATGCGTTCCTACTCAAGACCTGTGCAACGGACTTTCTGACTTTTTTCAGAATAAAATCATTAAACTTTCTTCCTCCTTTGATAGCGCCCCACCTAACCACCATTCGGATGTTCCATATCCTTCTCACTGTTCTTTTAACTCTTTTAGTGAGCTAACCCCTGACTTAGCGTTGTCACTGCTGTATAAAGTCAAGTCTGGTTCGCCTTTAGACCCAGTCCCTGCTAAAGTAATGGGCAATCTCGCCCCTGTTTTAATCAAACCTCTCCTCTCCATCTGGAATTCCTCCTTGACCCGCATTCAATTTCCCTCAGTGTGGAAACAGGCTAGGTTACTTCCCATTCTGAAAAAACCCGACGCTGACCCCTCACAATTTTGCAACTACCGACCCATTTCGCTCCTGCCTAAACCTGCCAAGGTACTGGAGAAAGTGGTCCAGAAACAACTGGCTCAGTATCTTGAAACAAATCAGCTGCTGCACGATTCTCAGTCCGGTTTTAGAACCGGCTACAGCACTGAGACGGCGCTGCTGGAAGTTTCCGAGATTATCAGGGAATCAGTGGATAGGGGCGAGGAGGCCATGTTGGTCCTCCTCGACCTATCCGCTGCATTTGACACTGTATCCCACAACATACTTACAGCCCGTTTACAACAGCTGGGGATCGGTGGTACAGTCCTGGCATGGACTAAATCTTTTCTGTCCAGACGGTCTCAAAGGGTACTGATGCACCCATTTGAATCAGAGGATAAACCCCTCTTGTGCGGTGTGCCCCAGGGCTCCGCCTTAAGCCCATTATTGTTTAACACTTACTTGGCCCCGCTTGCCAAGGTAGTAGAGTCATGGGGGGTCAGGGTGGTCTCATATGCTGATGATACTCAGCTCGTTTTTTCATTCAGAGACCATTCTGACTCCCTCTTCACCAACTTCAGAAACTGCCTTGGCAATATCTGCGCATGGATGTCTGCCAATCACCTTGCCCTAAACACCGACAAAACTGAGGTCCTCTTTTTTAGCCAGAAATCGACTCCCCCTGCAACCCTATGGTGGCCTACCGTCCTGGACCCTCCACCCATACCAGTGCAGTCCGCCCTCAACCTTGGCTTCATATTTGACAACACCTTGTCCGGTAAAACCCAGGTCAATAAAGTTGCGGGGCCTGTTTTAATAAGCTGCGTATGATCAGGAAGATTTTTCCCTACCTCCCCCAAACATCCCGCAAAACGGTTGTCCAGGCACTTATCACGGCACATCTTGATTATGCCAATAGCTTATATGCCGGCGCCCCCCAATATCTTATTGACCGTTTGCAAATCATTCAGAACGCTGCAGCAAGGCTTATTGGAAATATCCCTGCCCGCAATTCGGTCAGAGCATATCGGGATGAGCTACACTGGCTTCCCATAGCCCGACGCATTGATTTCAAAACCTTGATCCTTGCATTCCGGGCAATTCATGGAATTGACCCGGCCTATCTGAGCAAACGACTCAAGATATCATCTTCTGTAAGACATCTGAGATCTAACAGCCTTCGCTTACTGAACGTCCCCAGATTCAGGCTTACCCGAAGTGGCGGCAGAACTTTCACCGTCACAGCTGCCAAGCTCTGGAACAGCCTTCCTCTTGACCTTAGGTTCATCGAATCTGAGCCAGTCTTCCGATGCAAACTAAAAACCTGGCTGTTTACTAAACGCTAATTAAAGCTTCTGCATCCCTTGATTTTTCTTTTCAGATGGACTTGAACTAGGCAACCCTCTCTGGTGATATTCCTGTAATCTTAGCGCCGGGACACCCCCGCCGGAGGTAGCGGCGCGCTCTACAAGCTTCAAAATAAATAAATAAATAAATAAACTGAAAAAGACCTGCGACAAGTGGGATGAGAGCCACCATCCAAGACTCGGGCGTATCAGCTGAGGTGGAACATAGCAATGCAACTTTGGCCGAATACAAGAGTGACCAAGGACATAAAAATTCAAATGAGTATAACAGGATCCTAAAGTAAATCCTCAGGACGACAGGGCACCAGTTTAGTTCCTGTAGCTGGTCAAATCATCAAAGATTGCAAATCTCTCTTACACCCATATTTTGAACCACCTACAACATGCATGCTGGAAGGCCCAGGTAGCAAACATTTCAGAAAAAGGAAAACTCAAAAGAAAAACTCTTACTGTGTTTGTAAGACGTAATGCATGTGAAGCAATAAAACCAGGTAGAGTGCCTTTTAGGCGCTTAGAGAAATTGTGGCAGAATTACTTATACTCTGCTCTGTTAATCGCTATAAATAAGTTATATTTTTGATTGTAAGGAGAAGGGAAATTAACAGTTGTTTACCCCATACTGCATGTTTGCAATAAGACTGTGTGCACCTATGCTCCCTACCTGGAAGTTCATTGCTTCCTGGCAGACAAACAAGGTAACTTTTCTCGCCAGCTTCATGCCCCTACTTTGTGCTTCCACTGGGCCATTAAGGCAGGCTAACATGCTGGGACTGTTTCTAGTTATTGTTAGTAGCTGTTGTTAGACTATCTACTGGCTGAGCCAATCTCAACATTCCATACATGGTTGTTGCTCTATTTTGTTTCTGGTAGAGATGAGGAGTTTTATCGAAGACGTGTGCAGGGCAGATATAGGACCACTAGGCTGGCAAAGAGAAAATTGGTTAGCACATTCAAAGACAAAATGAAATTCCCTACTTGGAATTGCTGAACAAGGCAATAAGTTAAGGCAGAGTTGTGTATGATTTCTGCCCCGACTTCAATAGGCACTCCAGATACAATTCTTGTGAACAGGCTGAATAGGAAGCCAGGTTAGTAAACTTGAGTGTCTGTACCCCCTGCCTGTGTCTCTATTTGTATAGTGTTAGTGCTAATCTCGGTTTAATACATTCACTTTGAAGTTACAACTTGTTACACAGGCAGTGAATTTCCAAGATTAAGATCTATTAGTACCAAAAAAAGCCTCATTCTGAACAATTCTCGGTATTTTCCAGAGGCAAGAACTGGAATCTGAAAACAAGAAACTGAAAAATGAGCTGAATGAAGCAAGGAAGGCCATAGTCGACCGTGCCAACCAGAGCAACTCATCCAATCACAGCCAGGATGGGTATAACATCTTATTGAATCAACTGAAATCAGCCAATGAGGAGCTGGAGGTGCGGAAGGAAGAGGTGCTCATTTTGAGGACTCAGATCGTGAACGCAGCCCACCAAAAGGAGCATGGAGGGAGTATGGTAAGTCTGTGCTAGTTATTGATGACACAAAGCATAGTGGCTGAAGCATTGCACTCTTTGAAATATGTCTACGCGAGGCAAGGGAGCGGTTCACATTGATAACAGAGAGTATTTCTCCTGGTGTCCTGTGCTGTAACATTCCTATACTCTTTATTCTACTCTAATGCCCCTTTCTACCCCCTCTCCAAAACTGTATCACATGGTAATATGTGATAGCAGACCGTATTTATCAACATGTCATCGAGCCCTTAAAGGGCTAGACCTACTACTAGTGCAACAATACACCTGTAGTGGAAGAGTGTCTGTTGCATCTACAGGATTAAGTAAAATATAACAACCTATGGCTGGATCTTAGAGAAGGCAGGAGAAGCCTGCTCCATCAAACTCACACATTGTCCTCCTTCCTTTGTACCTAGATGACTATATTTTCTCCTAGAGCACCCCAACCTCCTGCAACCGAACGTGCATGGGGTACTTGCTTGAGAGTATTTGAAAAAAAGTAATGCATCCACCACCACTAAGGAAAATAATGAAGTCGGTCTGTCATTGTCTTGCAGATATGAATATTCAGGTTAACATTTATAGTTGCTTTGGCCCACATGCATCATTGTGTCATTTTGCATTTCTTAATTTGTGAAAAATAAGGAATCGCAAATTAAGAAGTGCAAAATGCTATGCATCATTTTTTTCGGTATTTCTTTGTGATTCGGTAAAAATCGCAATTTTTACCGAATCCCAAAGAAATACCGAATTCTTAAGTTAATTTTCGCAATTCCCATTGATTCCTATGGGCCAAAAGGCCCATAGGAGTCAATGCAAATTGCGAGTGGCACTTAGAAAATTTCATGGGTGCAGGTGGGGGTCCAAAGGACCCCCCCATGCACCCCTGAAATGTATTTTTCGCATCATGTTGCACACACACATGTCCTAAGGACATGTGTGTCCGTAACATGAATGTTGAAAAAAAAGCATTTTCAACATTTTAAACACTTTTTCCAAATTTACCGAGTGGTTCAACCACTCGGTAAATTTGGCACCCTATTTGCGAATTTTCACTTTTTAAAATAATGATGCATTGCTTTTAAGAAATCGCACATCTGCGACTTCTTAAAAGCACCCGCAATTTTAGAATTCGCAAACATGTTACGAATTCTAAAATTGCTTCATGCATCCCAAAAAGCACTTTTGCATTCGCAAACGGCCGGTTTTAAGGAATCGCACCGTTTGCGAATGAAAAAGTGCTTGATGCATGTGGGCCTTTGTGCATTAAAGCCAGAGAGTCTTTTCGCAATATTTTTCCAATATTAAGATAATAATTTGAACTAAATTTCATTAACTATAGTCGGACTTCCACATTAGTCAGAAAATCAATATCAATTCTTTCTGACCTGGGGCTCATCAAAGAAGCCTTTTTTCCTGGTGGCTTCTGTGCTCCCTTGCTATCAATAGCTCCCTTGCCAGCAACAAAGCATCTGCAGTAATCAGTGAGAGACATATTTCTAAAGCATACAACGTCAGCACAGCCACTTGGACGACACAGTACACGCTCACATAGAAAATGTCAGCGGTGAAAGGTAGACTGCTCCTGTGGCATTCTTAAAAAGATACAGAAATGTTGCCATAAAATCCAGACATCATCCTTACTTAATTGATGAGAGTATTGAATTCAACAATATACATTTCAAAAATGTTCTTGAATAAAACTTCACTGTGTGGAAATGTTTGTTACTGAGTCTTGTGGAAATCTCCTCATGCTCTATAATATCCTTTGTGAAGAAAGCTACTGTATGAAAGCTAAAGACACATTTATCTTTTGCATTTTCTATACCTAGGAATCAGGCATTAACTCAAATGCTAGCTGGCCTAACAGCGACAAACATGTTGACCCAGAAGATGCAATTGAGGCCTATCATGGTGTCTGCGAAACTAACAGGTAGGCTTCCTATTGCTTTTTCATGGACTTTGCACCTTCTTCTGCAGAGGAGCCTAAAGAAGTGAATACCGAGGTCTACTATTTATCAAAGCCTGGCATCTTTTTTGAGTATGCAGTGGTAGGAAACGCAAACACATCCTTGAATTGTACTGATGCGGTGTGCAGCAGAGCAATATCGACCAGTCTTAACCCCTTCCATGCTGATGACGGCCTCCGGCCGTCATGCACCACGGTGGGCGTGTCCTGATGACAGCTGGGGGCCGTCATGAACCCGCCCACTCAATAAAAGTGCCGCACAGGCGCAGAATCGCGGCCGCGCCCAAGGGGTTAAGCATACATGATCTGGAAGGGTTCCATCAGGTCATATTATGGTTTCGTTAAAATTAATTTGTAAAGCATGACTGTCACCCATACGCGTATGCTGGTGCCGAGGGTATTGTTACAATATAGGGGACTACACAATTATAGGGAGGAAACTTTGAGGATAAGGCTAGGATTTGAGAGCCCTACAGAAGGTAAGACAGATTTCAGAAGGGAGCCTAATCCAATGTTTGATGCTCAAGTATGAAAAGAGGCGAACACTAATTCCGGATCGCTTGGATTGTGAAAGAGCACAAGAGGCAATATCGTGCTTGAAGCAAAATTGTGATAAAGTGGCCCATACCTCTGAAAGGCATGGTGAATAAGACGCATACTCCTAAAAAAGATACTTTTGGACAGAGGGAGCCAGTGCATGCTGTCCAGGAGAGAAGATATGTGAGAATGGCTTGGAAAACATAGGAAAAGGTGGGCAATTGCACTTGGTGTTCTTTTAGGGGTTATAATTTGATAAGAAGTGACACCCAAGCATATAGAGTTTCAAAGAGGGCTTGGAGAGCTCATGAGATACAGCCGGGGCCAGTCCCAAGGCGGAGTAGGAAGAGTGGGAATGAAAATTCTAGGACAGAGTCGACAACATGGGCATTGGTCACTTTCCCTATTATTGTATTGGTGCATTACGAGTATCTTCCAAATAAGAAGTATCACTCTTAGTCCTACAAGCTGGATCTGGGGGTACGCAGTATAACTTATGATAAACTTAGCATGTATGATGCTCCATAGGGATCAATATGGTTTACTTTGATGTTTAAAGTATACTTTAGGTCTCTAAGAAACATCATTTGGGGGCACAGGTTGTAGACGAACCATAATGATTATGCAAAACAAACCTTTACATGAAGAACCCTAACTGTGGTATCTAGACTATTTAAAACACATCTACAGTTGCCGGATGGATGGAACAAGAAGTTGAAGCTTAATCTGTCGAATAATGTCTTGAAATTCTCATAGGGAATCGCAAGATGTCATAAAAAAAGTTTGATAAGCTCCAGGAAGGCTAGAATTGGTGCCTAATTTCCTTACAAATAGGACTACGGTGTTTTATACTTAATAATAAGTTTAGCAATCAAACCTAGAAGTGTTTTTTAAGCCCCAAGTGCCTAAAAGCGTGAGGCACCAGCACTCATGAAATCTACTAAGGTGCAGAGTAGCTCCTTGAGCCTCACTGTTTATCATTTAAAGCATGTGCCTAGTTTGGTCCAAAAACAAGACACATTTGCACGAACAAACCTGTGCTATGATGGGGTTTGGTCATAACCTTGCATCCTGAAGGCAATCCTTATTGAAGGGGCCCTCAATATCTTGGACACTGCTTTTTACACATCAAATGTCACAAAAGCCACTTTAGATTGAACCAGCATTCTCAGGAACTTTAGAAATGAGATTCCAGATCTGCTAGACCTGACTGAGGGTAGTGACCCAGAGGATAGTCAATGAGAGGAACTCATGTACTGCAGCGATCATTATCAGCAAATTAATCTTCATCATGAACCCTTCATCAGCGTATGACATTTGGCAATTCAGAACTGATGGGGTCATCGCCAGACACAAATGCGCAGCAAGAAAGTTGTGTAAGGTTAACTTTTTCCACATGGCCACATTTCCAGCAGCAGGTTGGCATGACCATTCATGACCTAGCCTTACCTTTAAAAATACCAATTGTAACGTTTGCACAATTTCCTCCTGGGAAGTTGAGTAAATATATAATCTTCACAATAATCTTCCAGTCCTCATTCTGTAGTTGCTGAAAGATCCATGGTGGTGGAGAGGGCTGCAACTTGCAAAATGTTTAATATAACTTCTCGTTAACATTGATTTCTTTGAAAGTGAGACCCTCACAAGGATTCCTCTACGGTGTGGTTGCATATGCATGGTTATTTTTATTTATTTAGTGTTTTCTATAGCACAACCATAACCGAAGAGTGGGTGTCCGAGCGCTTCACAGTCCAATAGCATTCAATTTCCGTAGTTATAGAAGTCATTTAAGCAGACTACCAGTCCTAAGTATTCATTCTTAAAGTTACAATCATTTAGCACTTACAAAGGATACACATTATGATGATTACTAGAGATCAACTCTTGTTACAATATTTCTTGTCCAGTCAATTACACCATGTGGCTTTCTAGAAGTACTTGTCCTTAGCAAATCACCAATCATCAAGTTCAGGGACTGAATGTATCAACAGAGCTGGTTATAGGAGATAAAGCTAAATCAATGATAGCAATCTGGAATACGCTATCCCAAGATTAATTGCAATAACATTGGAGGGACTATTATGCTGCATAATGTAACCTACTGGAACAGCCGATTGTAGAAAATCGAGAGATTGACTGTTGGTCTCAAATAGAACCGTAGTAGTGTCCGCTGATAGTTATGGCAGGAATTTTCTCATAATGAAGGTCTAAGCTTCCTTTTTGAATAGTGAGGTGGACGTGATTCTTCTAATGTTCAGGGGTAGCGAATTCCAAATTCTTGGTGCATCTCCAGAAAACGCTCTATTATATGTTCTCGTCTTGCGGAAGAATCCAGGCTTCAGTAAAATATCTCCGGTGCTCTGAGAGAATCTGCTGCCTCCGGATGTCGTAAATTTCTGGGAATTGTTATCGTAATGAGATGAAGAGTTGTGGCATCTTTATTTCCATACAAACACAGCAGGCAGGACGCCACACCTTTGATAATGGCTCTTGGCTTGCTTGAAAAACATAAATCTTTGCCATGTTTAATTTTTTACCCTAGTTGTAGCTTTGTACAGCAGCCATCGGGGTTGTACAAGCCCAATGAAAGAGTACATCAAAGGCGTGCGAAGTTCATAGGTATCTTGGGAACAGGTTAGGTTTAACTTTGAGTATAATTTCCAATGAAGGTTGTTAAAGAGGAAACAGCATACATACATCTGATTAGACTTCTTGACAAAGCCATGCCATATCAGGCATTGGAGCACCATATATGCAAGGGGGTAGAGAGGGAGAGGAAGGATAGAAGGGGGTAAAAAAGTGCCCAAACTTCGGAGATGCTGGATTACTTTCGCCTATTCAAATATTGCAGAGTGCTGTACAAGATCAAATGAAAGGAAAAGATTCCCAAGATTCCCAGAGGGTGGAAAATTGATAAAATCACTTGATATGATAGATGGCACGACTTTGTTCTAAAAAAGAGGAGAATATCTAGTGGAAGAATAGTTTACTTAATTTGCATATCAATATTTATGATGGTACTGTTTCGGAAACGTACATCATTTTTAATCCAACAAGGGAAAACTTAAAAACATATATATAGAATATGAAAACGAACAAAAGTCAATTCTGATGAAATTTACATCTAAGAACTGGACAAACTGATTAATAAAAAGCCCAAAATATCATGGACCTGAAAAAATATCAAAAAATGTCAAAAGCGGGGGTAAAGTTTAAGGGAATAACAAAGAGATATCAGGCTTGCAGTAAAATATCAGAGGAACAAGACAAACAGAAGACTGTAGGGGTGAAAATAAATCAAGAAAAAGGTAGGAAGCAAATGTAAAAAGAGTGACTAGGAAGGAGATTATAAAAAGGAGGGGTACGGGTGCAACATTTGTTTAAAAAAAATAGGGCACCACTGGTATCATAAGGACTATATGTAGAGTTAGGAGAGAAATGGAAAACTTTAACAATTGCAGTTGAGTATGGCAATTGCAGAGGGGAATGCAAGTGTTTTGAGTAAGGAGTGGAAAAAGAACGAGTTTCAGAGGTAGCCATCTCCTCCCCAGAAAGTATAGGAAAGGATGGAGAATAAGATCTTTGTTTTGAAAAAAAAACCTCCTGGAACAATTTAAGACATGAGACTCAGTTGTTGGGTAGAAGGATCCTTTATCCCGGTCAATGCAAATCTTTGTGTAACATTTGTAAAGAAAGGGATATCAACATGAACGTGCCACAACTAGTTTCCCATTTCTTACTTTGACACCACATACTACCATTGTTTGTCCGAAGTCTCCCTGCTCTCACTTCTCCTTTGTTCTGCTCAATTTCCGCTGTAATTCGGTGACAGTAAGATCCTTGGGGTCTAAATCTTCAAATGAAACTTCAGAATTAACCTGCAGTATCATCACTTCTGCATGGTCTGCGTGGTGCCATGACACCTGTCTGGGTTTCTGTGGTGCCTGGTGGCATCGACCTCTGGAGGCATAGACCTGGGGTATTTAAAGGTATTTAAATTCTGAGGAACAAAATCAATAACCATCAGGACTACTGCAGTTATTAATTAGATGTCTGGTATAATTGGGTGACCCAGTGCCCCTTAGAACCTTAGTGTGAAATTATAGAAGTAAAGTTGGGAACCGAATTGCTTTCTTATTTATTTAATGCAAACCTATCTATATATGTATACAGAATGGCTTATGCTAACATTTTCTCTCATTCACAATTAATGAAAAAGAAAACAAGGAACACACCAAAGTCATGAAAAAATCAAGTATTATATTAAAAAAGAGAGGAAACACTGTATGGTGTTAGGAAAAGAAATATTTATTTTTTGTACTTTTTTCCGTTTTCCAGTAGGCGAAAGACAATGGGAGGCTGGTGCAGACAATACATAAAAATAATCGGCGCAGGTGCTGTAGTGATACTCTGCAAAGGAAGTGCTGAGTGTGAAAATTTTATATACAGTGATACAGTGCTTTAAAAACAATCATTTTTAAATGACATCTATCCCTAATTCCATGAATCTCTGATTCACTAAAGGTTTGATTTTCCTTTTGGTGTGGAGCTGAGGAATTAGGGTCAGGATTGTCTAAATCAACTGGATTCACGCATATTAGACAAAATAAGGAAATTACTTAATGCTTCATTGGACGAAGCAGTGATTTCGGACTCATTGAAATATGCCATGGTCCTACCACTACTGAAGAAAGCTAATGGGGACCCAGAAGTTTTCTCTAACTTTCGCCCTGTCTCACTATTACCGGCTTTTTCCAAAATATTGGAAAAGCACGTGAATAGCCAATTGTCGGAATTTGTCATTGCCAACAATCTTTTGCACCCGTCTCAATCCGGGTTCAGAGTAGGTTACTCAACAGAATCTACACTCCTGGGAGTGACAGAAACGATTCGCAAGAGACTGGATGGGGGCGGCACGGTGGCACTCATATTACTGGATTTGAGTGCCACCTTTGACACCATCTCTCATGCAACCCTTGTCCAGACTCTAGAATCTAAGGGTGTGGGTGGTTCCGCCCTGAAATGGCTAGTGAGTTTTTTATCGAATCGTTCCGTTCAGGTCTTCTCTAAGAATAACAACTCTAGCACTTTGATCTCCCCTCATGGAGTACCTCAGGGGTCTATCTTAAGTTTGCTGCTTTTTAATATATATATAAGTCCTTTGGCAACAATAGAGAGGAAGCGGGATTTAATATATTTTCCTACGCAGATGACACCCGGCTTGTCTTCTCTTTATCGGCAGTTGACAAGGCTGAGGTGTCGCCCCTCCTTAATGGACTCCAGAGGATTGCGAATTGGATGCACTCCAATAAATTGAAGCTCAACTGCAGCAAAACAGAGCTTCTGATCCTGGGCAAACAGAAAGAGCTTTGGGGCCCTATGCATTGGCCAATGGAAATGGGTCCTACCACCCCAACCAGTGCAGGCTGTTCGTAACTTGGGCATCATGATTGATGACAAACTGTCCGTGCAACAACAAGCAGCAAAGACAACCTCTATTTGCTGTGCCATTTTAAAATGGCTGGGGAAAATCCTTTGGCATTTACCAGAAGGGGCCCAAAAGACAGTTGTCCAGGCCCTTATTGTTTCCAGATTGGACTACGGGAATATCTTATACATAGGAATTAAAAAAGAGGTCACTCATCGGCTGCAAGTGATCCAGAAGGCTGCAGCCAGACTACTATTTTGCCTCCTTAAAAAGACACATATCTCGGACTATTTACGCGACCTACACTGGCTTAAGATTGGCAATCGCTCTAAATCTAAGGCACTTTGCTTTATGTTTAGAATTAACACAGGAGTAGCTCCCAGCTATCTCTGTAAGCTGGTACAGAAATACATTCCTTCTCGTCATCTTCGTTCATCCAAACAGGCTAAATTTGTAGTCCCCAGATTTAAACGTGTGCGAATGGGTGGCCGCTCCTTCGCTCAGTTGGCTCCTGCCCTGTGGAATTCACTACCTCTTCAGCTTCGGTTGGAACAGAACTACGTAAAATTCTGTAAAGGCATTAAGAAATGGTTGTTCAATCAATAATTCCTCCTGATCTCTCCTAAATTAGCATCGGTCCAGAGCGCCAGGAAGCTGTTGCGCTATATAAGCTCACTAAATAAATAAATAACAAATAAATTGTCTCAGGCACGTCGATGTTTCAACCCAGATGCAAGCACGGTTTTTGCGTCACGGCGGGTCTTCATCAGGACAGGGATGAGAAATTGGACAGCGTTAAGACAAATCAGTGATATTTGAACAAGGATCCACCGTCCGGTTGGAATCAAGTATGCAAAAAGAATTTCTTAATTAATGGCAAACGAATCCAGCATCCGATTATTGTAGAGACTCAGTCTCAAAATATAGGGGTCTCTGGCTGAATGGCAGGAGGATCCCACATCCGGTACTGGTGGAGAATAAATCTCAAGGAATTTGGGTTAGGTGCTTCAGCCGCAAGTGTCTTATCAGTCTCCTCGAGATTCGAAATACAGGAGGTAGTGGCAAAAAGACTGGGGAAATCGCGCCAAGGAGGCCAGGTCTAACATAGTCTGTGTTTTCACATGCTACCAGAACTCGTCTACATAGCTTGTCATGTATATCTTGCACAACAGGACATCCTAGAGTAGAAAGGGGTGGAAATGGTGGTTGGGCAGGCTACAACATCCTGCGGTCACGGGTAGGTGCAAGGGAGCGTAGCACTCAGTAGACATTCAGACACATTTCAATGACGCATGAGATTATTATACCAATGCAAGCTATTTCATTGGATAAACATGAAGTTGTTGATTGTTTTTTGAATTCTTAAGCCCTAACTATGTGCTGACCAGTGTTATAGGGAGGTAGAACAGCACCCAGTACTACTAATATTAAATCTCAAACTGATTGCCTATAGTCCTTTGTACACAGATCAATAACCAGCTACAAAAAACTGTATTTCTGCATCAACGAGCACATGTGAACGTGAACTTCAGGGCGTTTTACTGATTTCCACTTCTGGGAATACCTGGTCCAGTAACTTCACAACACTTTAATCCCCTCCTTACTGGCTTTGGATTGGAATGTGGCATTTTACAAACTTATGAACTATGAAATAATGGCTGTCAGTTTTTGGGCCATAGTGTTGTCACCGATCAGAGGGAATCGCCAAAGGACATGTTCCTTATAAGGCCATTGTGAGAAATGTGTCTGACATGGTCTGGGCAGAGAGACAATCTGGTCGCAGTCCCATAGGCCGCTGCCTTCCCATGGCTGGCCTTTGAACGGGGTCTTGTTCTAGCCACAGTGCCAATGCTGGTCCATTTCTCGTCCATCCTCGCCCCACATTACAAGACTGAGAGTTCTTTTAGTGTAGTTGCCAAGGGCCCCCAAGAGCAGTCATGGTCATAGGGGTCTACTCTCCTGCTGCTGAGTACTAAAAACATCCCTAATTGGGGTACAGAGAGCTCCTCACAGCCAGTGCCGTCTTAACGCAAGTGCATGCTGGGCAGTTGCCCGGGGGCCTCAGAGCCTAGGGGCCCCATGCAGACCAGAATTTAACACTCATTTTCCATTAAACATTTTTATTCCTGTGAGCGGTTGTGTAGGCAGGGCCCAGTGCACTGCTTTGCCCTGGGACCTTTAATGCTGTTAAGACGGCCCACAGGCCCGGTGCAACTGCACATGCCGCACCATTCGTAGCTGCACCCCCCTGTATTGGATGGGCTGTACAGCTTAATCGATTTTCCCTGTAGTGTTGTTTGCAAGCTCTTGCTCCTCGTACAATTCCTGCCCAGGCCTCTGGACGCTTTTCTGTTTCTGGTGATATTTACAAAATGAGCATGGGGCTGTGTTTTTTTAACTCTGTTCGTGGTAATTGCTTTTCGTCGCCTGAAGCGCGTGCAGTGGTTCTGCAGTCTCTCGCGGCTTTGCTTTGCTACGTCTCAGCCAAAAATGAAATACTGCGGCGCTGGGTCATTAAGCAGACTGCTGTCGAACAGTAGATGAAGCATTTGGCGATAAAGATTTGAGCGAGCGGAACTTCACTGAGACGTGGAAAAGCGCGCTTCGGTTTCCAAAAACCAATTTTGTAATATTGCTTTATTAAAGCAACAACACCCTTAATATTGCTTTATTAAAGCAGTAACATCCCGGGGTGGCCCTGTGCTGGTCAACAGCCATTAGTAAACGCCAGAGAGGCACAGAGAAGGGAGGATAGAGTGTCCACAAAGGCATCCAGTGAAAAAATACTAACATTAAAGAATTCGCAATTGCTTTGTGAAAATCGGAAATCTTTACTCCTTGGAAACCCTCATCTATAATTGAATGGGGATTTAAACCTTCCCAGGAATAGTCAAGGAAATCTACAGAAGTCCCCACAAGTACAACTTCTCCACTAAAAATACTCAAATTTTCCACCAGAATAATGCTGTTTTTGAACTCCCTTTTCTACACTGAATTAAATATGATGGGGATTGGTGAGCTGTTGCAGACAGTTTTTACACTTACTACAATCTTTTTGCAGGAGTAAATCTATTTGTGCAGGTGAAGTGTAAAAAGCCATGTGTAAGGTATGTAAATGTGCATGCACTAAGGCCCGGATTTACAAAATTTTCACACAACGCAACGCAGCAAGGCAAGGAAGGGGAGAAAGCTCCACAGCGCCACATTTACAAAGATATGGCGCTATCCAGCTCTCTCCTTGCGCTGCGGCACTTTTCTCTCCATGACGCCATGGTTGGGTAGTTGCACCACTTTCACCCAAGCCCTGGTTTACTTCTTTAGTAAATCTGAATTTGCTTGACAATACAGGGATGTACGCCTGGAAACGCCAATGTTCCACCCATGTAACGCCTCCCCAATGCTGGTAACTCTTTGTAAATGCCATTTAAGCACTTACGTTGCCACGCATCAACTTGCGTGATGTCAGGGTGACGCAATTGCTTTTTAAATCTGGACCTAAATTATCACTTTTTCCCTACTTTTCCAGGAAGCTACCTCCATGTTCCCTCCACATCCCTCAACATAGTACTTTGAAAAATCCACAAATTCTATGATTAGGTTTGGTGGAATTATGCTCATAGATGGCTTTTTTTACACACCTCAACCAACGGCAGATACACAGGCTTTGAATAGGATCAAAATATTTACCATCAGAATATACAGGAACCGCACTGCCTTTTGTTCATTGACAAACCACAGTTATCCATAAGCACCATGACACAGGCAGCCATTTTTAATTTACCGTTCTAACATGGCAGAATTAAAATGTAAAAATGATATAAAAATAAGTACACATGAAACGTAAAAATAAATTCCAGTGCCCAGCAACATTTTATAGCTGTGAGGCCCTTATGAAATATATATTTTTTATATGCAGGATGGGGAATGGGGAAGTAGGGGAAATGGAGAGAGCACAGGGAGGGACAGGAAAAACAGGGGTGAGAGCAAACAAACATACAGTCAGTACTTAATTTGAGCTGGTGGTTTCCGGTGCTCAGCACTGGCACTTGATCATTAACTACGGCGCTTTTCATGAGCACTAGATAAGAACACATTCATTTATGCTAGGCAAAGGGAGATTAAGTGATTTGCCCAGGATCACAGGATGTTGCGCCGACACCGAGACTGGAACCTGGTTCCCCAGTGCCGAAGTTGGTAGCTCTGGTCATTACGCCACATCCCCCACCCACTTTCATGGTTAGGAGTTGGGTCTGTTTTCAGCGGCACTAGTATGACAAATGGGCTGGGGAACAGTACCTCCTGACGGGAGCCCCGGTACTTAGTGTTTTACAAATTAACCACTGCCACTGTTAAACCCCAGGGAGCTTGAGAGGTCTACTGCTCTCCGTTGGCTTGAACAACCAATAGAGAGTGAACTTCAGGGTCATGAATGTGAGCTTTAAGGGCGCATCAGCGATAGTTTCGGGGTTTTGTTTCAGCTTCGACGAACGGTAATATTCCTAGGAAGAGTATTCAAATGATTTATTTGGCCTCACATCATACAACCTATTCTGGGGCGTTATTAACCTTCCAATCTTTCTAAAGGGCTTTGATACACCGCTAAATAGGGTCATAGAAATGTGCTCATCTCATTGGAGATGTCGTCTGGTGGGTAACTTACAGACCTTGGCCCCAGATTCATGGGTTCGAATTTGGCTTTGGCATTTAAACACAAAGAGACATTTCGTGTAAAGGCGCTTTACAAAAATATTGCCTTAAAAATTGTGTGATTCTGGGCACATCCTCTCCTATCCTTGTGCATCACAATGCAAATATGGGTGGTATACAAATCTAAAGCCTCCGCTGTGGCAAAAACCTAAAATAAAAATATTTAAAATATCTCTAAGATACTCTGGTCCTCACCAGGGAAACCCAGTTAGCCTTTGGCAAGGCCGGATGGCACATTTTTGGCGGGGCATTGAAAACTATTCATATATATACTAAGGAGTGGAAAATCATACTGTGACACAGATTGGTTTTGGCACTATATTCCTGCAGATTTCTCCTCAAGCAATGGGAGTGGAAAATATATCTTAAAGACTGTGAGATCTTTTAGAAACATTTGCTATTTTTGGAATTTTTTTTCCCTCTCTCTTAAGCACTGTGCTATTGTGCAGTCTCTATGCAGTTTGACCCTTCTTCTAAATTTCTTCAAACAAAAGGAGAACATCCTATATCATGGACTGGGTGGAAGGAGGAATTTTTGACTTACCTCAAAGCCATTGACGGTGAAAGACTGTCTGTTGAAAGAAAAAGGTATATTTTTTTACATTGCCTAGGTTCAGAGGGTCAAGTCGTTTTAGGCCCCATCCACAAACTAATGGTAGTGGAGACAGGAATGTATTTGAAAATGCTATGGCCCGTATAGAAATTAGATTCAAACCTTCTTCTAGTGTTGCTTTAAACAGGTTCAAATTTTACACAAGGGCTCAAGAGGATGGTGAGACTTTTGACGACTTTTTACAGCATTACGCGCTTATGAGATGATAAGAGATCAGTTTATTGTCCATGTCAAAAGTAAAAAGATTCAAGAACAACTATGGATTACAGGCAATTCTAACTTGGGAGATGTCATCAATACTGCCAAGGCTTTGCAACAATCTGAGAAGTGGATGAAATCCTTACAAAAGGACAATAAAAGACTAGAGGATGATGTGTGTGCGGTAAAGTATGAAACTTCACGTAATGGACAAAGGGTGTTCAAAAGATTTTAAAAGGAGTTTCATTATTTTAGGTGCAGGAGTGTTTGTCATGGGGCTTCTTTTCCTAAATGCCCTGCATTGGGTAAAGAATGTAAAAAATGTGGACGTCGTGGGCATTTTGCTGTTGTATGCAGGGACCTCAAAGGTCCTGGTGTTGGGAGTTTTCCCAGAGGTAAAGTCTCTTACATCAATCAGGATGATGTGGATGACAGAATGAATGGAAGTATTGGGGGAATGTTGTTGTCTATCACTAGTGTTGGAGATGACGGGGACAGCCCCATTTGTCTCAAACCACCAAAGTGCTCTGTGCGTATTTTATGTTTGGAGATAGATCTCATGGCTGATTCTGGTTTTCACTGGACTATAATTACCAAAGATTTTTTCCTTGATCGCTTTAAGGTATTCCGGGTCTGAAGCAGTTGAAGAAATCGGACATTGTTGCTAGAGCTTTCGATGGTTCTTAGATTGACATGGAGGGGTATGAAGAAGTTGATATAGCATTCAAGGGACATATTGCTCACATTAAATTATATGTTGCAGTCCAGAGTGTGAACGGGCTGGGCTGGGCTGGAGGTATCAATGGTGTTTTGTGATTGTTCTTAACCCTAGGTGTTGTTATCCCGTGTTGGTGGTGTCAGAAGGAGAGGACAAAAGTGGTGCAGCTAATAAGCACAAAAGGGGTACTGCCAATGTAATCATAAATTATTTTCCCAAAGTATTTTCTGGGAAACTAGGGAGACTCAATAATTTCGACCACATGATAAAAGTGAAAAATGGAGCTGTTCGGTCAAGCAGAAACTTAGGGGGTGCCTGTGTGTCTGAGGGAAGATCTTAAAACATTGTTGCAAGGTCTTATTGATGATGATATAATAGAAGTGGAGTCATCTGAATGGGTTTCTCCCATCGTTTTTGCGAGGAAGGCTGATAAAAGTTTGAGGCTCTGTGTGGACTTGAGTGTATTGAATTCCAATTTGGTAGTAGACTGCCACACCTTGCCAAACATAATTGAAGTCGTTTACATGCTGGAAGGAGCCAAAGTGTTTTCCACTTTTGATTTGCGATCCGCTTTCCATCAGATTACTTTTACTGATGACTGCTTTTCTTACACCGCAGGGGTTGTTTCAATATAAGAGAATGCCTTTCGGCCTGGCCTCTGCGGCATCTTTCAGAGGGCAATGTATCATAACTTCAGAGATTTAGATGGTTTTGTTAAATGCTTCCAAGATGATATACTGGTGTTTTCTCCAAACCATGAAGAGCATAGGGACATGTGATGGAAGTCTGTAAACGCTTACAGTTAAGTGGTCTAATTCTTACAGAGAACAAGTTGAAAATGCTTTGCAATTCTGTTTAGTATGTAGGGCATACCCTTTCTAGGGATGGTGTAGTTCCAAAATAATCCCTGGTAGAAGCCATCGTGAAGGCCCCAGCCACAGATAACAAGGAGAAGCTTTTATCCCTGGCTGGGCTAAGCAAATATTATAGCAAGTTCATCAAAGACTTTGCCACAAAAATGGAACCACTTAGAGAACTCGCTAGACACAAAGCGGAGATCCTTTGGACGCAGAGACAACAAGGTGCGTTCCAACAAATCAAAGATGAAATTGTAAGGGTCCCCACATTGAAACCGTTTATTGTGAACAAGTTATGTCTCATTACGGTTGATGCTAGTCTGTGTGTGTGGTGGGTGGTGTGTTATCCCAGAAGTGTGGTAAAGAAGAGTGGTGTGTTGCCTTTGCCTCCCGCACTCTCAGTGATACGGAAAGAAGATAGGGAACATTTGGGTTGTGCGTGGGGTATTGAGCATTTCCGCAATCTTTTATGGGGTAGCAGATTTGTTGGTAGGATAGATCACAAACCCCTTGTGTCAATTCTGTCACCTGGTGGTGGATGGAACGCTACAGGCCAAATAAGTAGGCTTATGTCTAGATTACAAGAATATAATTTTAGTGTGAAGTACGTTCCGGGGAAGTACAGTGTGATAGCTGACTGTCTCTCCCGCCTACTGTGTTCGTACGAAGAGAAGATGCAAATGAATGAAGATGTTGAGATGGTCACGTCTGTTAGTTATTATCTGTCAAAAGAATTTGTTGCCATTTCTGAAGAAGAATGGAGAAAGTGTGGCTGCTGATAGCAAATAATGTACTTAAAGATTTTATCCTTCAAGGATGGCCTAATAGCAAAGAGGTTCCTGCTGAAGTGAAGTCTTTTCAGCAGGTATCTAGTGAGTTGGAAGTGGAAGGTGAATTTATTTTCAAGGATGGCAAATATGTGCCTCCTGAGTCGATGCAAGATGAAATTCTTAAACTTGCACATGAGGGACATCCAGGTATGTCTTCTTTGAAAAGATTGGTGAGATCTAGTTTCTGGTTGTCCAGTGTGAACAAGATGGTCAACAGGGTTGTGAGAAAATGTACTGAGTGTGTCAATAGTGACAAGATGTTGAAGACTATTCCTGCTCCATTACAACCTGTGCCATGGCTGAAGTGTTTGTGGCAGAAAATATAATTCGATATCTCTGGCCCATTGTATTGTCTACCACAGGAAGCTCATTTTGCTTTGGTAATCATTGATTACCACTCCAAGTGACCAAAGGTTAAGTTTGTTGCTCATGCCACTTCTCAAACTGTTATAGAGTTTTTCTGGGAGATTTTTGTCCGTGAAGGGAGTCCTGAAGGATTATTGACAGATAATGGTGTGTAATTAAAGTCACGTGAAATGGAAGGTTTTCATAACCCCTTCACCATTAGGGTAATTTCCGCACGGCCCGGGAGGGGGGCCGCGGCACCGCAGTGCTCGTGACGAGCCCAGCTCGTCATGAGGCACAGTGGAGCTGTGCTCATGACGAGCTGGGCTCGTCACGACTGCGCCCACTCTTTGATTCTCCCGCACAGGCGGGGAATCAATTTCGTGTGGGCTCATTGCGACCGTTATGACGAGCCCAGCTCATCATGAGCACAGCTCCACTGTGCCTCATGACGTGCTGGGCTCGTCATAAGCACGCAAGGGGTTACAATGTGCGGCATTAAACATGTTACCACTGCTCTTTATGAACCGCAAAGCAATGGCCAGGTTGAGAGGTTCAACCGAGTCCTTAAGTATGGTGTAGAATTGTCCAAGAAATCAGGGACAGAAGTGGACAGTTGTGCTGAGGGAGAGGCTCTGGATGTATCGCATCACCATTTACACTGTCACTGGACTCAGCCCTTTTCCGGTTGTTAAGAGGGAAAGAGCCTGCATCCACACTCTGTCCGTTGGGGATAAAGAGGAAATGTTTGATGCTGTGAGTGATAATAGGCAAAGCATTTCTCTTAATGTTCAACAGAAACAGGAGAAAATGAAAGAGATTTCTGATGCCAAATGGAAAGTGAGAGTATCTAACTTTGTGGTAGGAGATTGGGTGAGGATACGCAAACCTGGTCTCAGCACAAAAGGAACTTCTAAGTATGGTCCTGCCATTAAAGTTGTGAAGGTTAATATGATTAGTGTTGTGACCCAGGATGGTAGACTGTGGAATGTAAGACGAGTTGCTAAGTGTCACTCAGCACTGGATGAAGGAAGCTGTGAAAGCTTTGTTGAAAAGAAAGATCGCTAGATTTTTAGAACAAATTCTCAAAATGAAACTGATGGTAATGAGTTTAATTGAAATACTTGGAATACGGCTGACAGACGTGTTGGTTTGTAATCCATTGCTTCCAGGGTTAAAGTAAGTGGGAGAGGTGCAAATCCCCCGGTAAGAATGTAAGACTATATTTAATGCTTTTTGTGTTAAGGGGAGGGATGTGTTATATTCTATATGTTAAATTCTAGGTATACTGTTTCTTTAATTAATCTAGCTTAGAATTATTTCTGTTCACAGTGTCTTGTTTTCCTGTTGCCATGGTGGAATAATTCTACATTCGATGGAGATACCTCTGGAGGATTTGTCCAGAGCGGTTGCATGTACTCTGCTGGAATCTATTAAACCTTTTTTATATATGTCCTAGGTTTCCTGGAGTGAATACTACATATGAACATTGCTATACTACCAAAATAATACTGAACGACGTCTCCCATCACAAACACAAGAAATGGCATTCAGACATTCTAAACTAGGCGAGGGTGCTGTATCTCATGCAGCCAAAACCTAAGGGAGGTGGCAGTGTGTATGAGGGGATCACTAAAAGAATTAGAATGAATCTCTTGCTCCAAGTGAGTCGTAAAACATGCAATAGTAAATTTATGAAGTGGATGGAGCAGCTAATGAAAGCTTTATGAACCGCTTAACTTGTACATTAAATCTGTACATTTTTAATTAAAAAATATGCGAAACGGCGAGTTTGAGTGAAAATGGGCCATCAAAGTAAATGAAAGCATTTTATAATATTACCAGCCTCGCCCCAGGCTACTCAGCGAAGCTGCTCAAAAACTGATGGCTTTCGACTTGGTTCGACTGACTTGTTAAATTAGTGACCAGACCCTGATTGCAGAAGTTCATGAAATCAGTAGCACATATGTATCCATATGTGTATAGAGCGCAAAGGAGCACTACACACATGGATGGCACACAGGTAGAGAGGGTAGGACTGGGGTAAATGACATGAAAGAAGGGAGGCTGAGGATGCGGGGGACCTGTGATCCAAGATGGAGGAGAGTCAGGGAGGCTGGAGGCTGGAGTGGGACATTTTGCAGAGAAAAGGCGATCAAGGCGCTATGTGTTGATGAGTTCTTGCTTAAAGAGCAGAGTCTTGAGATATTTTTTGAAGTAGAGGATGGTTGGTACCTGACGGACATCGACTGGGATGCCTTTGAATGTCCTCAGAAGCAGTAGTAGAGGTGCTGCTACTTCTGCGGGTCATTTGCAGGCAACCCGTTGTCTTGTCTTGGTAAAGGATGACAGGAACAATGGAGTGACTTCATGGACTGACTTAAAGGTGATGTCTACGGGAGATCTCTCAGAAGAATGATGAGGTGAGCTACTGTACAGAGGTCATTCTACGGAGCGGACGGATAGCTGTTCCCAATGTGCAATGGCACATATTCCCTGCTCCTCATCATAGTAGTAATCGCATCCAAAATGTCTCTGTCCCCTGTAAATGTGACCGTCGTTAGGCACAAACACCATCCTCAGCAGCCATACCTGAGGATGGACACTGTGACAAAATGCCACATAATGTAAAATGTGCCTGTGCACCATCTGGCAAAGGGTCTTTACCCCACCACTGCCAAGAAAACGTACATATGCAGGTACAGTGAAAGCTACCAATGCCACGACTATTGCGACCACTTCACTCCACGCCATTATGGAGCTCTGGGCTTTAGTTGGACAACGTAATGTGTTCGAGGGGATTATAGTCTTATTTTGCATCTGTTGAACTGATTAGACTAACACATCTGATAATTATTCATAAGGGGAAAGTTCAAGACTGGAGGCAGTGGCCATAATGTCATTGATTGAGGTGATCAGGGATCACTCTACCCACAACAAAGTACTTAAGCAGGAGTCTATTGACAAGTACAAGAATCGGCTTGTGGCAACCACTGTTTCCATGGTATTTGTATGATATACGAGAACTTCAGCTACTCCGATGTGCAAATAAAGATGGAACCCTAGGAGGAGTAAGTTTGATAAATGAGAAGAGATTCTCAAAGGAATATATTAAAACCTGGAATTTTGATTAAACTATGTAATGCATTGCACTTTTGCGACAAACATAAAAATGTGATTGACTCTGAAATGCTGCATTTTAAGAGAGTGGAAGAGCAGGCCAGCTGCATCGAAGAGGGAGTGTCAGTCGTGCTAGAAGGTCTTCTAGCACGACTGACACTTATCAGGCTAAACAATTTCTAATACATATTTTTTGCTGCTGGAACATCTGTTTGGAAGATACAATTGGTCCTCTTCCAGCCTGCCTTTGATCTCTGTATCAGGACCAATTGTATCTTCAAAACAGATGTTTACTGCACACTAAACTGTCTCTGTTCCTTATCTTCATACAAAGACCAACCTATGATCCGTGATGGATTAGAATTGCTGCTGCTGCAGCAGAAAAAAACTATGTATTAGATTTGTTTAGCCGACAACAAACACTAACTCAAGAAAAGAACTCAAATGGTATGTCCCAAAAGCACTTGGGCATCATGCAGATTAGCACTTTCTCATCCTGCTTATAAGACATACCATCTCAGGTGAAACATCCTTTCTTTTTTCTGCTCATGGAAGATGTAGGATCCGTTCTTACTAGTTCTGTGGGACTAATACATCTAGGATTCAGCCACCCAGGGCGTGTGCATTACAAGCGGATTGTTGGTGTGTGCCTGCACGCTAGCTAATGCACTACGCAGAGGATCACATTATTGTTACTGGCATTGTGTTAGACTGTATCATAATTACAGAGCGAGCGATTATACTTAGATTGCATTAACGTATAAAAGAAAGAACATATAACATCTTTAGTAACTATTATTCAGCCCTTTGATGTCCCGTCGGGGGTAGTGTATTACTTATTTATTGCTGGGGATTACCAACTATCATTCCCTCTACTAACAGTGCGTGTTTGCCCTTTTATAGAAGTAGTGTACAATACAGCAAGTAAATGTTGCTGTGTACATCCAACTCAAGCTCAGGGTGGCATCAGTGAGCTCCAGAGTGTGACTCAGGGGAAATCTCTCCCGCCCTATCTACAGGGAGCAGCAGCTCAGAGTACAGGGCGTCCCAGCTTGTTGCGATAGGGATCTTACATAGTCCAAGTGTTTCCTCGCGCCGCATGGCGATGCTCTCTGCCTTTGCCCAGGCAAACATTGAGTTCCACGAGGCCATGACCATAGGCTACAGGTCCGAATCTAGAAATGCCTACAAAACCAGGTTAAAAAGATATCATAACCATTGCAGGAAAGCTCGAGTAGATTATGTTTACTCTCCCATTTCAGCTGCCCTCAACTGCGCCAAAACGCTTTTTAATATGGTCAAGGATCTGGCAGGCTCAGAAACTATAGCTACACCCCCATCACTAAATAAGCAGCAATGCGAAACTCTGGCCACCTTTTTTGTACAAAAAGTTGAAAAAATCTACCAAGACATCGCGCTTGCGCAGGATAAGTGTCCCCCCTCCCCGTTTGAAGCATCTATACCGCCTGTCGCTGACGATATCTGCAGTAACCAAATAAAGTCACCTGACACTCTGGATGGTTTTATAGATCACTGGCCGAGGCTAAATTTAGACACTTTAATGAAACTTCTTTATAACATAAAATCCGGTTCTCCCAAAGATCCTCTGCCCATCTCTGTACTCAGAAAAGGGGGTGGTAATGGACAGAGTATCTGAATTAAGCAGAACTCTCCTACCCAGTCAACAGATCAGGGCTTGATCCATCACCGTTTTTTAGCTCACTGCACCATCCCAGCTCAGAACCTGGCTACATGCAAATTAGTCTGTCCCTGGCCCAGTGCATCATGGGAACATGATGCACTGAATCGTTTTGTCCACCATAAGCGTGGAAGGGT
Source organism: Lissotriton vulgaris (assembly GCF_964263255.1). Classification (NCBI taxonomy): domain Eukaryota; kingdom Metazoa; phylum Chordata; class Amphibia; order Caudata; family Salamandridae; genus Lissotriton; species Lissotriton vulgaris. The sequence continues at coordinate 252,397,264 of NC_141689.1, read as the reverse complement.
ATGCTCAGACATAAGTCCCTTGCTCACTGCACGATCAGGATTCAAGCAAGCCGGGCCGAAGACGGCTGAAATGCCAGAAACCGGTCCCCGGAAGCTTGTTTCCTTCCCAGTATAAGAATTGGCTTGGTAGTTTGGCCTGCCCTGTTCCCATGATGCACTGGGCCAGGGACAGACTAATTTGCATGTAGCCAGGTTCTGAGCTGGGATGGTGCAGTGAGCTCAAAAACGGTGATGGATCAAGCCCTGATCTTTGGACTGGGTAAGAGTGGTCTGCTTAATTCAGACACTCTGTTCATCACCACCCCCTTTTCTGAATCGTTTTTCTCTACCATAAGCGTGGAAGGGTATACTCAGATGTGAGTCCCTTGCTCATTGCACCATCAGGATTCAAGCAAGCCGGGCCGAAGACGGCTGAAATGCCAGAAACCGGTCCCCGGAAGCTTGTTTCCTTCCCAGTATAAGAATTGGCTTGGTAGTTTGGTCTGCCCTGTTCCCATGATGCACTGGGCCAGGGTCAGACTAATTTGCATGTAGCCAGGTTCTGAGCTGGGATGGTGCAGTGAGCTAAAAAACGGTGATGGATCAAGCCCTGATTTTTGGACTGGGTAAGAGTGGTCTGCTTAATTCAGACACTCTGTTCATCACCACCCCCTTTTCTGAATCGTTTTTGTCCACCATAAGCGTGGAAGGGTATACTCAGATGTGAGTCCCTTGCTCATTGCACCATCAGGATTCAAGCAAGCCGGGCCGAAGACGGCTGAAATGCCAGAAACCGGTCCCCGGAAGCTTGTTTCCTTCCCAGTATAAGAATTGGCTTGGTAGTTTGGTCTGCCCTGTTCCCATGATGCACAGGGCCAGGGTCAGACTAATTTGCATGTAACCAGGTTCTGAGCTGGGATGGTGCAATGAGCTAAAAAATGGTGATGGATCAAGCCCTGATCTTTGGACTGGGTAAGAGGGGTCTGCTTAATTCAGACACTCTGTTCATCACCACCCCCTTTTCTGAATCGTTTTTATTTTAGCTGTTTTATAACGCGCTCTGTTACTCCATAGTATCCTGGCGGGAAAAGTAAAAAACAAGCAGGTGGCCAAAAGGAAACAGAAGAAAAATTACAAAAGTCTAATAAGCAGATCTGAAAAGATGAGTCTTCAGTGCCTTCTTAAAAGGTACAAAATTCTGGATCAATCTCAAGGATAGAGGCAGAGTGTTCCAGGCCGAAGCCGCAAGAACGACAATTGACTGGCCTCCAAGGCGCACTCGCCGAATGCGGGGAACACTCAGTAAATTGCAATCAGCTGAGCGTAAAGAAAGAGTTGGAGTGTATCGGCTGAATCTTTTCCTCAAATAGGAAGGCCCAAGATCATTGACTGCTTTAAATGCTAGTGTTAGGATTTTAAAAGTAATCCTTTGAGTCACTGGCAGCCAATGTAGTTCCTTCAAATGGATTCGCACACTCTCTCTGCTGGGCACATTGCACAGAAGTCTCGCCGTCGCATTTTGAATAATCTGTAGTCTGACGACTAGGAAGGCTGGAGTTCCGCTAAGAAGAGAGTTGGCATAATCGAGCCGTGATAATATTAAAGCCCTTGCATCCGACTCTCTTGCTGAAGATGGAAGATATGGAAAGAACTTTCGCATAGCCTTGAGAGATCCGAAGCACACCCCTGTAAGTTTTTTTATGTGTGCCTCAAATCTCAGATCCTCCCCAAACCATACTCCCAAGTTCTTTGCCGGGATGGTGACTGAACTTGACTGGGGAAAATCAGGAGGCCACAAAAGGGCTCTAAAATTGGGCGGAAATTGGCCGTACAACAGAATCTCTGTTTTGTCTTCGTTGCATTTTAGCTGTGCCACTGCTAACCAATTGAACACCGCAGAAAGACAAGAACGAATGACCTCAGTATTAAGTGCTGTATCTGGCCATGTAAATAAAAGTTGCATATCATCAGCATACGCTATAATCTTGGCCCCCATTTGTTCAGCCAGCACTATGAGTGAGGTAAGGTACACATTAAAAAGCAATGGGCTTAATGTAGACCCCTGGGGTACCCCGGTAGTAAGAGGCTTGGCCGAGGAAGAAAAAGGTGGGATCCATACTTGCTGGGACCTGTCGGACAAAAAAGATTTCACCCATTCTAGTGCTAAGCCCAGCACACCAATCTCACCAATTTGTCCACCATAAGCGTGGAAGGGTATACTCAGATGTGAGTCCCTTGCTCATTGCACCATCAGGATTCAAGCAACCCGGGCGGAAGACGGCTGAAATGCCAGAAACCGGTCCCCGGAAGCTTGTTTCCTTCCCAGTATAAGAATTGGCTTGGTAGTTGGTCTGCCCTGTTCCCATGATGCACTGGGCCAGGGTCAGACTAATTTGCATGTAGCCAGGTTCTGAGCTTGGATGGTGCAGTGAGCTAAAAAACGGTGATGGATCAAGCCCTGATCTTTGGACTGGGTAAGAGTGGTCTGCTTAATTCAGACACTCTGTTCATCACCACCCCCTTTTCTGAATAGTTTTTGTCCACCATAAGCGTGGAAGGGTATACTCAGATGTGAGTCCCTTGCTCATTGCACCATCAGGATTCAAGCAAGCCGGGCCGAAGACGGCTGAAATGCCAGAAACCGGTCCCCGGAAGCTTGTTTCCTTCCCAGTATAAGAATTGGCTTGGTAGTTTGGTCTGCCCTGTTCCCATGATGCACTGGGCCAGGGTCAGACTAATTTGCATGTAGCCAGGTTCTGAGCTGGGATGGTGCAGTGAGCTAAAAAACGGTGATGGATCAAGCCCTGATCTTTGGACTGGGTAAGAGTGGTCTGCTTAATTCAGACACTCTGTTCATCATCACCCCCTTTTCTGAATCGTTTTTGTCCACCATAATCGTTGAAGGGTATACTCAGATGTGAGCCCCTTGCTCATTGCACCATCAGGTTTCAAGCAAGCCGGGCCGAAGACGGCTGAAATGCCAGAAACCGGTCCCCGGAAGCTTGTTTCCTTCCCAGTATAAGAATTGGCTTGGTAGTTTGGTCTGCCCTGTTCCCATGATGCACTGGGCCAGGGACAGACTAATTTGCATGTAGCCAGGTTCTGAGCTGGGATGGTGCAGTGAGCTCAAAAACGGTGATGGATCAAGCCCTGATCTTTGGACTGGGTAAGAGTGGTCTGCTTAATTCAGACACTCTGTTCATCAACACCCCCTTTTCTGAATCGTTTTTGTCCACCATAAGCGTGGAAGGGTATACTCAGATGTGAGTCCCTTGCTCATTGCACCATCAGGATTCAAGCAAGCCGGGCCGAAGACGGCTGAAATGCCAGAAACCGGTCCCGGGAAGCTTGTTTCCTTCCCAGTATAAGAATTGGCTTGGTAGTTTGGTCTGCCCTGTTCCCATGATGCACTGGGCCAGGGTCAGACTAATTTGCATGTAGTCAGGTTCTGAGCTGGGATGGTGCAGTGAGCTAAAAAACGGTGATGGATCAAGCCCTGATCTTTGGACTGGGTAAGAGTGGTCTGCTTAATTCAGACACTCTGTTCATCACCACCCCCTTTTATGAATCATCTCTGTACTCAAGCAGCTAGATTCTTTTCTACGCTGGCAGTAATTACAGATCTCCTAAATGCTTCCCTTCAGGAAGCTACTGTTCCGCCTGACTGGAAGCATGCCATGATACACCCACTTCTGAAAAAAACAGGCGCTGACCCGGACCAACCCACAAATTATCGACCTATTTCTTTATTACCGGTGTTCTCAAAAATTTTAGAGAAGCATGTTCATTTTCACCTTGCCCGGTTCGTAACCACCAAAACCTGTTACATCCTACCCAGTCGGACTTTAGAACTCGCTTCTCCACAGAAACCACCCTGTTAGGAGTCACGGAAAACTTACCTAGCCACTTGGATACTGGAGACACAGTGGCGCTCGTCCTATTGGACCTAAGCGCCTCTTTCGATACGGTATCTCATACTGTATTAATTAACACTCTTAGCTCCTTGGGCATCCGTGGCTCAGCTCTCAACTGGCTTTCCTCATTTCTGACCAATCACAGTTTTCAAGTTTTCTCCCATACAGCATGCTCTGACACACCCGTCTTTGCCCATGGGGTGCCACAGGGCTCCATACTTAGTCCTTTTCTTTTTAATTTGTATGTGAGACCCCTAGCTGAAGTGGTAGAGAAATCTGGATTGGTGTTATATTCATATGCCGAAGATTTACAACTTATCTTTTCTCTTTCTTCATGGATTTCCAAGGACTCCTCCCCCTAAAAATGGGCTTAGTCAAAATAGCATCATGGATGCAACAAAACTATCTCAAATTAAACGGAGAAAAAACCAAAGTGATCATATTTGGTAAAAACAAAGATCTATGGGGTCCCCAACACGGGCCATGTGAAATGGGTGCTCTTTCCACTCCCTCTCCCCAAGCGCGTAATCTGGGCGTCATCATTGATGACTCACTTAGCATGCACTCGCACGCGGTAAAAGTTACAGTTACATGTTTCTCCATCCTTAAACGGCTAAAAAAAATCTGTTGGATGCTGCCAGAGTCCACCCAGAAAACCGTGGTCAGTGCCCTGATTACAGCAAGGCTTGACTATGATAACGTGCTTTACCTGGGCTCAAACAAAGCCATAACATGCAGACTGCAGAGGGTTCAGAATTGTGCAGCCAGGCTGTTATGTAAGGTCCCAAGAGCAACTCCCACCTCTCAATATCTACGGAACCTGCACTGGCTCAGGATTGAAAACCGAGCCAAATTCAAAGCCCTGAGTTTCATACACAAAATTAAAGCAGGAAATGCCCCAAAATACCTTCAATCCCTGTTCTGCCCCTATTTCCTCTCTTGAAATCACCGTTCTTCCAAGAAAGGGAAATTCATCGTTCCCAAAATCAAACTTTTCCGGATTGGTGGAAGGTCTTTCTCGTATCTAGGTCCCTCCCTATGGAATACATTGCCTACAGCACTACGCAATGAGACTGACTACATTCAATTTCGCAAATCCTTGAAGAAATGGCTCTTTAACAATTAACTGGCTAACTTGTCTCCAGACCCTCTTGGATCTGCTTTTTGGGTAGCTGTTGCGCATTATAAATTCAAATTCAAATTAAAAAATTCAATCAGGCGCCTTCCACTTCTTGGTGATGAGCCGTTTGGCCACTATCAGCTCCAAATCTAGGAATCTCGTGGTGACCTTTGTAGTGGGAGTCTAGGAAATGTATGCAGTAGGTAGGTCAGCCAGTCATATGTTAGTGTTCTGCCTGTGCAGGTGTGCAGGAGAGAGGCCACTTGGCTCCAGTAGGCACTCATCCGAACACAGCCCCAAAGCATGTGAATTATCCCAGCCCCATGTTCAGTGCATCTCGGACACTTGACGTCTACCCGGTTAAAGTACTGATTAATTTTTTGGGGTGCGAGGTATACCCTATGTACAATAAAAAGCTGTATTTGCCGGAAACGAGTATTACGAGGGTTGCCGTCGGGCTTTCAAGCACCTGAGCCAATGCCTCATCTGTAAACTGGTGCCCCAGATCATGTTCCCACTTATTGCATAGTGGGTCGAGGCTGACGGCTGTATATGTCCTCAAAGAGGCTGCAAACCATTGCGTCAGGTGTCTACCCATCCCCAGAACATGCAAATATTGTATGGCGAGATGTGTCTGTGGCTCTACTGTCATGTCTCCCCACTTAGCTGCAAGTGAAGCCACCAATGTGCGATGTGTCAAAAAGTGGCCTGGCGGGAGCCCATCTTCCTCCACCAGAGTCGCGTATGGTAAAAGGGCGCACTCTCAATACAAGGCCCCCAGTGTCTGAACGTCATTTTCCTGCCACCTTCTGAGTATCTGCGCAGAGATTACCTTATGGCCAGCAGGTGTCTCTTCTAGAGGTATCGCTGGCGCATGGGGGATCACCTTCAGCGTAATATACAAGCTTCTGCAGAAGCACCTATAGGCCACTCCCAGCAGCAGGGGCTCTGGTGGTTGGGAGCGTGCACGTGGGTGAAAGAGGCTGACAATATGATGTAGGGGGTAGGGCGGACTCTTGGTGGAAGTATCTGCGCAGTGACGGTTGGAGAGCCAGCGGGCTACCCACTGGAGTTGCGAGGCGAGATAGTAATGCTCGAGACAAGGAGCCGACAGTCCCCCTGGCCTACTGGCAAGTATAATTTCAGCTGTGCAATCCTATGCCTGGCATTACCATAAAATCACGGATCTGTTTTTCCAGTGGAGTGAAAAAGGAAGCTGGGACGTAGACCGGTAGATTAGTAAAATAGTACAAGAGTCTCGGCAGCACAACCATTTTGTTGAGTGCAACCCTACCTGTTACATATAGTGGCAAAGTACTCCAAAACTGCATCTGTGATTTGAGGGATGTCACTGCTCGGGCGAGGTTTCCAGCGACAAGGTCGTCCGCACTGTGATAGATTTGGATGCCTAGATACCAGAACGTGTCCGCCGCCCGCTGCACCTTTTTACCACTCATAACAAGGTTAGGATTTTGGAGTCCCTCTCTGAATGAGTAAACATAGGATTTGTCTACATTGACTGTCAGGCCAGACAACGCAGCAAACTCCTCCGATAGGTGAGTGAGGCGAGCAGGGGCATAGTTAATGTCTCGCATATAAATGAGGAGGTCATCGGCATACAGTGACACCTGATGCGTAGCATCTCCTAGAGGTCCCCATCACCCATTTTGTTACGCAGATCCTCTGCCAATGGCTCCATTGCAAGAAGCGGCGATAAAGGGCACCCCTGCCGTGTACCACTTTGTATTGGAAGAGAATCAGAGAGGTAGGGTCTCACTTTGACGCTAACTGAGGGGTTAGTGTAGAGGAGGCATGTCAACTGGTTGAACATTGAGCACAGCTCAAATTTCTCGAGTACGGTAAATAAATAGCCCCATTCTAAGGAGCCGAAGGCCTTCACCAGGTTCAATACAAGACAACCCGCCCGAGGCCATGTTTCCCCTGCATATGTTGATACCCGGAAGAAGCGCCGCAAATTGAGGGAGGTGTTACAGGAGGGCATGAAACCATTTGGATCCGTTTGGACTAGCGACGTAACGACCTGTGCCAGCCTGTCTGCTAATACCTTCGCCAATATTTTGTAATCAGTATTAAGTAAAGCTAAGGTCCTATAGGAACCCATCTCTGTGGGATCCTTACGGGGCTTCGACAGTGATATCAATTGCGCTTCCCGCATGGAGGGCAGAAGCTGCTGAGGCTCCAGTGCAATGTTATATACAGCGAAAAGGCGCTGTACCAGAGAGGCCCTGTATGCCCTATAGTACTCTGCCTGCAGCCCGTCAGGGCCCAGAGCCTTCCCAGTGGCTAGCGACTGTATGGCATTACCGATCTCCTCTAGTGTAGCCTGTTCATTGAGTGCTTCCCTGTGTTCTCGACCCACGGTGGGCAGCTGTATAGTGTCTAGGAACCATTCCAGGTCATGTCCAGGGTCACGCCTACGAAAGCAGTAAAGGTTGGCATAGTGGTGTGTCAATGTGGCATGTATTTCACTTCGCGTGCATAGCATCTGTCCTAGCCCATCTCGCAGCGCACCGATGAGAGCATGAGTGTGTTCCTGCTGTATGAGCCATACTAGGAGTGTACCCGCACGGTCCTCTGCAGCATGTGTACGAGCCGAGTGTGCATTATAGTTATGGCAGCGAAGGCGCTCCATCTGCTCTGCATTTGTCGAGCGTAGCTCCTAAAGACGTCGCCCCTCTCTATTCGTTTCGTCCAGGCTTTGCTCATAACACAGCAGTTCCAGTACTATTTTTGTGAGGGAGTGGGAGAGCTGCTTACAGATGTTCCAGGTGGCGCCCAGACAGTATCCCTGATTGATACTTTAAACGCCTCCCATTCAACAAGTGCTTCACTCACTGTACCTTCATTTAGCTCGAAATATGTTAAAATTGCCATTCCAAGCAAGGCACAGCATGCCAAGTCCTCTAGTGCACTGGACTGGAGTCGCCACTCAGTGACTGGAGGGCGTTGCACCTCCCATCTAAGCTGTAGTAACAGGGGATTATGATCAGAGTGTATTCGCCCTAGGTATTCAATGTTGTGGATTTGGGGAAGAAGTGCCTGTGACCCCACCAGTCTATCTAGGCGTATGTGTAAGTTATGTACTGCGGAGTAATGAGAATAAACTCGGGCAGTGGGATTCAAGGAGCGCCCTATGCCCAAAAGAGCCCAATCTGTAAGCCAATGGGTGAGGGCCCTCGCATTCGACAGGGAAGGGGCCATATTTAATGATGGGAATGGCCTTCCCAGTTCAAAGTCTAGCACTGAATTGTAGTGACCACACATCAGCCAGGGGATACCATTCCAATGGGCCAAGACCCCAGATATGCGCTCAAGGAAGGAAGCCTGGTCAGCATTAGGGGCATAGATAGAGCCTGGCAGCCTGGTCTGTCTGTTTAAAGTCCCCCTCACAAAGGTGTACCGACCCTCTGTGTCATTGAGGACCTCATCACACACAAACAGTACCCCCGCCCTGAAACACACTAATGTACCCCAGGCATTTGCCGAAAAGGCGGTGCTGAATACCTGATCCCTCCATCTACTGCGCAGGCACTCTAGTTCAAGCTGTGACATGTGGGTCTCTTGAAGTAATGCTACATGTGCCTTATGTCAGTGGAGGTACGAGTATATGGAATATCTACGGGTGGACGTATGCATACCGCGTATATTCCACGTTGTTACATTTACTTGTGTCATGTATGAGCAATATAGAGTGCCAGGGCATGCGAGGACGCAGTCCGGTTGATTCGTAAAATAGTACAAGAGTCTCGGCTGCACAACCATTTTAGTGAGTGCGACCCTCCCTGTTACAGATAGTGGCAAAGTACTCCAAAACCTCATCTGCGATTTGAGCGACGTCAGTGCTCAGCCTGGATTTCCAGCGACAAGGTCGTCCATACGATGATAGATTTGGATGCCTAGATACCGGAACGTGTCCGCAGCCCACTGCACCTTTTTACCACTCATAACAAGGTTAGGATCTTAGAGTCCCTCTCTGAATGAGTAAACATAGGATTTTTCTACATTGACCGTCAGGCCAGACAACGCAGCAAACTACTCCAATAGGTGAGTGAGGTGAGCAGGGGCCTTGTTAATGTCTTGCATATAAATGAGGAGGTCTCCGGCATACAGTGACACCTGATGCATGGCATCTCCTAGAGGTACCCCATCACCCAGTTGGGTACGCAGCGCCTCAGCCAATGACTCCATTGCGAGCGTAAACAGGAGTGTCAATAAAGGGCACTCCGGCTCCCCTCGTCGGTCAGACGCCTGGGTAGGTTGACGGTGCAGCACTCGGCGACCCTAGACCATTTAGTAACTGGACAGGAGGAGACCGCTGAAGCATAGCTTTCCAACACACTAGGATTACACTCAGACGTGGTAGGATCTTCGGCCCACCTCTCATTCCATGTGGAGTAGGTAACAGTTGTGCCATCCACAATGTGTAGATAGTGTTTATTTTTTTTCCTCTTGGTCCTGACGAATTGCGCTGTATCCCAAGGAACACTAGCAAGAAACATGTTGACCATACACAAATCTTCTCACTTGGTAGAGTAGACCGTCCTGTATATTTGCACTAGGAGGTCCACCTCACCATTTATTTTTTAATAAAGTAACTAACCATGCCAATAAAATAGTCCGTGGATTACCTAACTTTTTTAATCAGCACCACCATCACTGCGCATATCTACACCCCACCTTTTCTTAGAACCCTCATACCCGCATTCACCAACTGGCAGGGACAAAAGATCTTCGGCAAAGAGCCCCATCTGGGTGCCAGTCAGGCATTACACCGCCAGCTTGACGAGTAGCAAAAACCCATATGATGAAGCATGACACCTAGCTTGCTGGGTGTTTGAGGGTTTTAGGTCCCGACAGGAAGGACTCCCCCTCCCCTTTTCATACCCCAGTTAACTCTGCGGGTGTCTCACTCCCATTATAGTCTCCCGGAACATATCAGGCCAACCTAAACAACCCCCCCCCTTGTCCTGGGTAACTGCGTACCCTTTTTTGTTTCCACACTCCTGCCGCGTACCCCTTTGTATAGGAAGAGAATCAGAGAGGTAGGGTCCTACTTTAACGCTAACTGAGGGGTTAGTGTAGAGGAGGCATGTCAACTGGATGAACATTGGACCCAGCTCGAAATTCTCCAGTACGGTAAATAAATAGCCCCATTCTAAGGCCTTCACCAGGTCCAATACAAGTCAACCCGCCATAGGCCATGTTTCCCCTGAATATATTGATACCCGGAAGAAGTGCTGCAAATTGAGGGAGGTGTTACGGAGGGCACAAAACTATTATGATCTGTGTGGACTAGCGACGGAACGACCTGTGCCAGCCTGTCTGCTAATACCTTCACAAATGTTTCGTAATCAGTATTGAGTAAAGCTATGGGCCTATAGGAGCCCATCATTGTGGGATCCTTACGGGGCTTCGACAGTGATATCAAATGCGCTTCCCGCATGGAGGGGGGAAGCTACTGAGACTCCAGTGCAGTGTTATATACAGCGTGAAGGCACTGTATGCCTTGTAGTACTCTGCCGGCAGCCAGTCAGGGCCCGGAGCCTTCCCAGTGGCTAGCGACTATATGGCATCACCGGTCTCCTCCAGTGTAAGCTGTGCATTGAGTACTTCCCTGTTTTCTCGACCCACGGTGGGCTGCTGTATAGAGTCTAGGAACCCTTCCAGGTCATGTCCAGGGTTGCGCCTAGTGGAGCAGTAAAGGTTGGCATAGTGGTGTATCAGTGCAACATGTATTTCACTTTACGTGCATAGCATCTGTCCCGACCCATCTCGCAGTGCTGTATGGATGGCGGGCGGATCGCCCCCGCCGGACTGGCGGGGGGCGATCCGCCCGCCATCCTAATGGGGCCCCTAGTGTCCATCCCTCCATGTCCAGAGGTCCCCACCCGTATCTCCACCTGTATGCCAGGGGGTGTAGTACAATATGACTGTGCTGCAGTGCTTCCATTACAATTACACATTTGGCAGGTTTAGCACTTAGACTAGCAGCGATAAAGCGTATTTCAGGGTATTAACGTCATCACAATTAATCAACACATCACAAACTCTACTTGCGACCATCTTTTGCGTCTCAACAGTCCCTCATATGCGTTCATCTGCAGTTTGCGGGGTAAACTCCGGAATCTGTAGTTCATCGGAGCCATCAGGGCTGGGGTGGATAAGCCACTAGTGGTCGCCTACCCAGAGAGAAGCTGACCCCTCACCTCCTGATAGACAGGGGCTCCCAGCGTCGCAGCTACTTCCAGGGTATCTCGGTATTCCATCGCACTCTGTTCTGGCAGCGGCGCAACTGCTCGCCTGGACGCGCTGTTTCTCCGCTCACGTCTCCCTCTGCAGCGCTTTCTCTTGTTGAACGGTCCTGGTGGATCTTCTCTGGAGGTGCGAGGTCCTGTCCATAGGCCTGTTTCTTCCAGCCAGTCCTGGGTGTCGTCAGGCGAGTCGAAGAAGTGCGTAGCACCTTTAGCCACCACTCTCAGCCTGGCAGGGAACAGCAGAGAAAAGGAAATTTCCAAATTACATAGCTGCTGCTTCACAGCCGTGAAGGTGCTCCGGCACCTCTGCACCTGAGCCGTGTAGTCCGGCAACACCATGACCGGGCTGCCACTAACCCTTAATTCATAGAGCTTACGGGTCTCACACACAATCGCATCTCTGTCTCTATAGTTCAAAAGTCTGAAGAGGAATGGGCGCGGTCGAGCACCAGGCGGGGGACATTGGGCAGGCATGCGGTGGGACGTCTCTACTACAAAGTGCGGCGTTAGCACCCCATCAGGTAGGATTTCACTTAGCCAGCGCTCCACATATGTCTCCGGGGCCAGCCCTTCCTCTCCCTCTGGGAGGCCTATCACACAAATGTTGTTGCGGCGTGATCTCCCCTCAGCATCTTTAATGTTGTCTTCCAGCGTATGTACTCAGTCTAGGATATCTTGCCGGGCTGCTGCATGGCTGGTTGTAACTGGCTGTAATTCCGATAATGTCTGAGCTTGCGCCTGGACTTTCTCAGCTAGATTGTGGAGGTCAGCACATAGCAAAGTGAAGTTCGACGCTACCTTATCGATCCGGGCTTCAAGGGACAAGCGCGTCTGATCCAGCACAGCTTACATTTTTTGACTGCTGCGAGCACCGAATCCCTGCTTCGCGGCTATCCCGGTGCCCAGATCGTCCAAAGCTGTATTACCCCCTGTTTGAAGCTTCTCCAGTGTGCTGGTGCGCAGCGCATTTTGCTGGACGTTGTTTCCGAGTCAGCCCATCGCAAATTCTTGCGCCGAGAGCATGAGAGGTCAGCAGCAAACAACTGCAGGTGCAAATAGGGATGGGTCATACCAGTCGTCCCTGTACGTCGTCCGTGCCTCTGCGAGGTGGCCTCAACTGCCTCCACCCCGCTGTGGGCGCCCCAAGGTCGCAGTACTTGACAGGCGTTGTCTGTCTGCTGCGCAGTGCCTGCCGAGCACCAAATGGGTCCCCCAAGCCCTTGGTATAGGTAGCCGCAGATGTGGAGCAGGTCGCATGTTTTCACCGGTCCGCCGCGTGTTCTAAGTTCAGCACCTCGTGGTCTTCTCTTTACGCATGCAGCAGCACATTCAGTTTCCGGCCCGACAGTCGGGCTTGTTCATCAGAAAACATGGGTCCCGTCGTGGCTTCAGCCCACCGCCTAGGATCTCTGTCTCCATTCTCTGACGATTGTTTCAATACATCTGTCCTTGATGCCTCCTGCAGTCCCCCGGTTATCTCCCCAGAATTAGAGGAGTCACACAACTGCTAGGTAGTGAAATGTTCCCCTGGCACCAAAGGCACAGTTCATCACATTGCTCGGGGGTAGAATCCCCCCTTCCAGCATGGGATACAGTCTAATTTACTGCCCTCGGGTATGACTGCAGCAATGTCCATGGGGGCGCAGGGTACAGGGGAGGGTGTGTTTCACTCAGCGAGCAGGAGATTAATGTGGCATTGCACTCCTCTGTGGCAGTTTGGGGTTCAAGTTGCCAGCCTCGCTTTCAGCATGGAAGTCGGGTCTCCTGGGTCGTGTTTCATTGAAGGTCGCCTCTTCTAGCTGATTAACAGAAGCGCGTCTGTTGCGCCATAAGCCTCTCTGCAGCCGCTCCGCTAGTGGCTTCCACAAAGCCCTGCAGCTCCGATTCGCAGGTACTCGGGAGCGGAGGTCCGCCGACGCAGGGATCTGGCCACAGGGATAGCCATGTGCAGACCTCCTCCAGCGTCCTATGAAGGGCCGTGATCCAACCCCATAGTGACAAGCTTCAATACGACGGCATTAGCAGCGGTGACAGTCTCCCCACATGGCGCCGCCACAGCACTTCAGCAGCAGGCCCGCAGGGGTAAGTATGCTAGCGCCACTTAGGCAGGGCCCGCACCGCCGGGTCGCCAGAGACAGGGCCCAGACGACAGCCTGCACATAGGCGCCGCCTATCCAGTCTGGGCTACGGTGGTGATGGGACAAACCAGGGCCAGAACCATCCTCAGCGGGGCTCACGGGTGCGGACGTAGTTCACACAGCCAGAAGGGAGCCCCGCAGCACCAAGATCGCTTCACAGCGGGCGGCGTCTTCTCACGTCTGCTCCGGCACTTCACAGGCCGCACTCACTTCGCAGCCGCTGGTATGAGTCCAGGCCACGCGGCATGGCTGCCACCAGCGCTCAGCAGTGACCGCAGTTGTAGGTATACCCAACTGCAACTTTCCCTGTCAGGTGGATTGGATGGCAGGAGAAAGTCTGGATAATTAGGGGATTAGGCACGAAGCCCCACGGTGTTGCGTCCACCATGTTGGCTCGCTGGCCACGCCCCCTCCAGTGTGCCAAGTTTCTTGACCCAAACCCAGAAATTCTTCAAACCGGTCTTGCAATCTTCAGAGTTAGAGCTACTGGCGTTGTAAATGACAATGCCTCTCATAAGTATCTGTGGAGTCTGCATTTGTGTTGGAGGGTGGTGGGAGGGCGGAAGCAACAATGAGAGCAAAGCAACCATTAAAAAAAAAAGTCAGCACACTTAGCTCTGTAGTGCAGCCACCTACCTCAAGCACCCACTGCTTGCCTCTTATAAGTTTCTGCAAAGCTCGGACAAGCGGATGAGTTTGTTTTCTGGAGAGCGCAGAACGCAGGCTATCTACACTGTGACATGCAAACATTGCACGTTTGTGAAGTCAGTATCACTAATTACACTGAAGCGCGACCACACACGCAAACAAATATAATTACAAATAAATAAAATGCCTTTGGTAAATCTAGGTGTAGTTTGATTTTCGCACTCGGTGCATTTGTGTTGGAGGAGGGTTGGCGGAAGCGCAAGCTTTGTCGACATTAAACAAAATTGCAAAGTTTACCGCATGATGTCCCGGTGTTCCTCCCGTCCAGGCACCTGCACTCGCGCCAGCATATACTTGAGGGTGCCCTCCGGATTGATTTTCACCTCAGATGACTGAACTCAAGTTGAGCCTTTCACAGATTGAACTGCAGCCATGACATAGAGAGGGAAAGCCACTGGTTCCAAAACTGGAATTGGAAAGAGAAGTGGGACTAATTCCGCACATCTACCAGCAACAAAGCGGCCATCTTCCAAAGGGGCTTTAAAAAAATATATTTTATAACACGTGGGACAAAACAGAGTGTCATGCCACGGGAGGTGGTAGCAGGGGAGAGGACGGCACAAGCCGCTATAATGAAAGATAACGAGTTGGGCGAGCTGTGCACAAGGCGCGCGGCGCCATGATTTAACGTAAAAAAAACTGATTAGGATGAGCTGCACTGCCCCGTCCTGTGAGTGGCGTGTGTGTCCTCATTGTGAAAGTGCACGTAGCGCACTGCAAATACAAAAAAAAAAATTGGCCCCCATTGCTAAAGCTGCTGTCCCACCAGGGCTCTTCAGATTACTTAGGCAAAGAGGTCTCCCGTAGGGCTAATTCAAGCAATATCGTAAGGACACACATAAAAGGTCCAGTCATGATGGTAGGTTACAAAAGAAGACAGGGAAATACTAAGGAGGGATTAATAAGCCTATTAACAAATCAAATGCTAACATTTACAAAGGACAGTCACAGCACCCAATTAAAAAGGTGTGGGGAGAGGGGGCAGAGCTTCAAGTCCATACCCTAATGCAGCATGCCTCGCAGCGTATGCTATGCCCAGGCTCAACCTAAAAAACCCTGTTATAGTGAACAGCAGAGCTACATACCATCGGTGCTTGTAAATGCATATATGCAGCTCAAATTTATGGGATCTATACAATGAAACTTTGTTCACAATGACAACTCTCAATATTAGCAACTTGGAGTAGGTGGTGATACATTTCAGCTATCTGCTCTCTATGAATACCTTTGCTCTCTTGCATTCTTATATCCAACTCTTTTATTTGTAACAACTATTTTTGAAACTCCTACCTGAGACCTACAAACTTTCTGTACTGCTGGAATAAAATCTTATCTTGTTGCTTTCTCTATCTTCTCCAGTCTGTTGCCGATGAACTTTTTGCCTTTCTTTCCTGTCCTTGTCTTCCTTTCTCTTCTCTTTATTTTTAGTAAGACTGAGGATTGGGGATATCTGAATGAAGATGGAGAGCTGGGCTTGGCCTACCAAGGTCTGAAGGAAGTTGCCAGGTTAAACATCTTTGATGACTATTTGTTTCTCTGTCTTCTGTACTTTGACTTCACTTGTACACACCAGCAGTGCACTTCTCATCTGTTTCTGTCCCTCTGCCTCTCCATAGTTGTCAAGTTCTATGTGTAATATTGCGAGTTTTAATGGATTAACACTAAACATTATCAATGTAAAAAATTAATGTTCTCAATCATTCGGCTAGACCCCAAATGTGAACTTGTCACTATGGTTCCTTGTAACAGAATCAGAGGGAAAGGAAAGGACAGTGGATTTGAGGAAGTTAAGGATAGAAAATTAAAAATATATATATAAATAAAGAAATTATAACCAGTATGTCATTACAAAATGTAACTACCGAAACAGGTTAGAATATTACAAAAATAAATTGTCTGTTTTTATAGCTGTACTCGATGTTCTATTTGTAGGTAAATATTTAATGTGAGCCCCTGCGAAGCAGGGAAGTCTCTCAACTGTAATCTGTTTCAATGAAAGAGTATACATGTCTTCTTCCACTACATCCTGTTTTTGTCTGACATTCTGCCACAATCCCTTGGGTATCCACCCACTTTCTCCTAAACTTTCAGTTTCTCTGGCCCCACCAATCCAACTTTGTTGCAGAGCTACTACATTGATTGCTACACTTCAACCTAAGAAAAGAGCCCACATGTTATTCCATGTTGAAAAGGCACATGCTACCCTTTCGAACCACCAGCATCCGAGTAAAGCATGCAGTGTACACTTTAGTTCTCTGTCGAGAAGTAAGACAGTCGCTCAAAGCCTAACCCACTCCCCTAACTTACATTCATTTTACAGAGGAGGTGAGTTACTGGTGAACGTTCCTTGCACAAAAGTAAACTTCTTGCTCATCTGTGAGGATGTAGGTAGCTTTGTAGCTAAAATGGTGCCAGGAGTCTAACTACTTTTTCAGCTCTGCCCTAAAGACAGCTTTAGTTGTTTGACCTGCCTCACATAATAAATATTAATCCTAAATTAAAAAATGCATATATCATGTGGTAATACATAGGTCAGTCCATTTCAACCATTGAAACTCTTGCACTGTGGCTGATGGCATTTTGTATGATTACATGTGCACATCCATCTAGAAAGAAGTGCCCTTCAGTGTGAGGACTGGTGGGCTAAGATCTACTTTTCCCAATGCTGTTTCTTATTATTCAGGTAATTTTTTTAAATTTCTTTTTTATTCTTTCTATGTTTAAATTATGACTTCTGGATACAATAATGTGTTTCCACTTCAGTTTTTGGGACCACTGTGGCCATATCTCTGTCATGGATCCTGAATACTGTGTCAAAGGCCCATTGACTTCTTATTCCTTTGGGTAGACTGAAGAGATGAAATTAATTTTCTGGCAGTGAGTTGTGATCACTGTTTCTAATGCCTCTAATCCACTGTTTCTCTTTTGAGTTGGCCTGTAGTCATTGTTGTGGATGAAAGATAACAGACTCTAATAAGAAAGGGTCTGGCACTTTATTGTGTCTTTGTGGATGACTGCAATCCCCAGCCCTCTTCTCTTTTTCCCTATCCAATCCAGAAGAATGCTTATGTCTTCTGGTGGAATGAGGAGGCCTATCATTGGTTGGGGGTGGGAGTCATTCAGCCATGTTTTGGTAAGGACTAATGTGTTGGGATTATTTGTTGTAATCAGATCCAAACCCCTTGGACTATGTTTCATTGTGACCTGAAGTTACGCAGTAGGAAGCTTAGGGCTGAATGCATAAGGCTGCTCTAAGTACTTGTGTTTTTTATTTTTATCAGGTTCTTTAAGTATGCTCCTTTCTTTCTTAGGCAAGTCTGAGCTTTTTACCTTGCACTTTCAACAATGGGAATAGTGGATATCCCTATTGCTTTATTAGAGACTACTACCTCATATTCCCTCAGCAGCTTCTTAACGTTGCTGTTGTTGAAAGGGGTAATGGTTCTGCCAGAGCAAGGCTCTTGATGACTTTATATCTAGGAAGATCATTCATGTTGGTTAAGTAGACTGCATGGAGGGATATGAGTTAGAGTACACAGCATTTTAAAATCAGGGCACAGATGCACTGGTGTTTGTAAGGTCATCAGCAAGAGGTCTGACTTCCTGAGGAGGGTTTTCATTTTGTATGAGAGGCAGCATATATTAGATGTGGGTTTTCTGTCCAAAGAGGGCTCTATTGATAGGCAGAAAGTGTTGCTGTTAAAGGAGAGATCGCATTGGAGAGCAACACACTTCCAAATACGAGGCGCTTGTATTGAGAATGCTCTGCAGCCTACGCAGGTCCTCTAGAAACATGGGCGTCATAACCAATTCAGTAACCCCAGTGGATCACTGAGGGCAATGTAGAGTGCCACCCGGCCTCGACGTGAGTTCAGTCAAGCTGCATACACCCCGGAGACCAGGCTTGGCCAAAGGGTATAAATAAAATGCTTGTGGACCGCTTAGGCCACACACATACAAGGTAGGCCTATCTGTAGAATGCTCATTGTTGGCCAAGTGCGAGGCCTATGCCTTGGGAACCTCAGCCATTTGCAGTAGCATTCACCAGCTGTGCCTCATCAATTCCCCAGCAGCCACATACCACTGCCCTATAACCTACCCACCTCCAAGACAATGTGACCATCAACTTGGCGTCGAGCCAAAGTGGAGGCCTCATCTCAAACTCCCTTAGAAAACGTTGGGTGCAGGAGGCTCTCCGGAGTCTAACTGGAAGCTGCCACCTGGATGGTAGCAAAACACCCCCACAACAGACAGCTTTACCTTCAGATCAAAACCAGTGAGCACCATGCTCTTGATCACTCCAGACCAGCTGTAGACACCTGGATTGCTATGCCCTTACTCACAATGGAAAGCTCCGATATAGACCTGCTGTGAATCAACACTAAATTAAGTATTAGCCCTAAACCACTGCGACTCCATCGCCCTTCCTAGAATAATCAACCCCACCTAGGATGAAATCCAAAGGCTTCAATCTGACAATCAACCCAGCTTTGGCAGTCCAGTCCTTGTTAGCATTAATGGTTGGTGCCTTCCACTGCTCCTCCATTTTCTCCAAGGCGTTACCCCCTCCATCAGCATTAAACACAAGCCACAACACTCGCCATAAAATCCTGACTCAACTACTCTAACCTTCCCCCCAATCTCAGCCTGCTGAAATACCAATGCAGTTGTATTCAAACAACCAAAATACTGCTATCTGACCAGTAATCACAGATGAAACCCTGAGAGCTGATCAGAAGATCATTTCAATTACTTTTTATTGAATGCCTAAATCACATTCAAAACCATCACTCAGGTGACTTTTCGTACAGTTTCCTTGGGGTTTAGTATGTGGAAATGAGTATTGGAAATTCTTATTCTTAGTACTACGCAAGGAAAACACTTTTCAGGGAAAGTCGCAATATTAAAAGTCACACAAGGGACATACAGCCACCTCTCCCGTACTAGTGAACGCTTCCAGGAAGGGCCCCAAGGGAACATCCCCTGGGCACTGGGTGAAGCAGTATGTGCCCTCAGCAGACTCTCCTCTTGAAAGTCTCTAGCTCACTTGCCCCATCCTGCTAGGAAATACTGTCTCCAGGCAGATGCCAAATACTTGCCTCTATGTACCTGTCCAATCACACTAATGCATCAGACATAGTGGCAATCGTATCCATTCAAGAAGGCACTCTTCTAGCTGCAAGGACATAACCCTGGATATACCCTGCTACAACTCACCAGACAGACCACATCTGTTAGACATAACTGTACAGTGCTGAGGTCCCTATGGCATTTTTACTTCAATCAATCAATCAGCATTTGTAGAGTGCTGCACTGCCACCCCTGGGGGTATCTGGGCACTGGGGTACGAGGTATTCGTTGAAAAGCCAGAGCTTGAGGAAACAGCAGGAAGAGAGGAATAAACAAGCAGAAAAAGGCAAAATAGAGGACAGAAAAACAAGTGAGCAGAAAAGGCAAAACGGAGGACAGATAAATGAGCAGGAAAGGCAAAACAGAGGGCAGAAGAACAAGCAGAAAAGCGAGCAGAAAAGACAAAACAGAGCAGAAGAGGGTAAACTATAGGGCAGAAAAGGCAAAACGTAGGACAGAGAAACTAGCAGAAAAAGGCAAAATAGAGGGCAGAAAACAAAGCAGAAAAGGCAGAACAGAAGTCTGAAAAACGAGCACTAAAAGGAAAAACAGAGGGCAGAAAAACATACAGAAAGGCTAAATAAAGGGCAAAAAAACGAGCAGAAAGGCAAAACAGAGCAAGACACAAGCAGAGGAAGAACATAAAGAAGGCACCATGTAGACCGGCAGCAGAGGGTAGAGGACTGAGGGAAAGCTGGACAGAAGAACTGTTGCAGCAACAATGAACACACTACAGCCAGGCATACCTTGTATAGGTGTGGCCACGATTAATCCACAACCCCTTTATTTATACACTTTGGCCAAGCCTGGCCTCTAGGGTGTATGCAGAGTGACTATACTCACGTAGACGCCGGGTGGCACTGTACATCCCTCCTCACATTGTTCCTCAGTTAAGGCCTCCGGCTCGAGAGCAGCCTCCATGGCCACCTATGCTCCACCCATAGTGCTCAAGGACACGGCTGGGTTTGGGATGCAGCCTTAGCTTATATGATGGTGTTTATCTCTGGTGCATCCCCTAACTCTGCATGCTCACCTCATGGTGGTCCGCTTATTGCCCACTGAGGAGGTGTATCAGGTGAGTCACCGGCCAGCCCTCTGTTGCTTTGACTTGGGGGTCCAGGGTCAGGTGTCACCATGTCTGCTTGGCCCTACTTCTGGTCAGGACAGAGCGGGTGCGCGTCATTGTGTCCGGGCTTGGTCCACCATGCGCCCTTTTAAATCAGGACACATTCCTAGTCAGTCTTCGCCCACCTGGAGGGTGGGTATTAGGGCTCCTTAGCCCTGGCTTGCCTTTGTGTTGGTTTCTTGACGTTTCTCCTGCGCAGCTTGCTTATGTAATGCTTAGGATGTTGTCTTATACGTGGCATCAGAAAGTCCACATGGGCACACACTGTCCTGCTATGGGGCGGGGCGGGAGGGGGGTTCTGGTAGGCCATTATGAACCTCTGTGTGGTATTCTGCTTTTTATTGTGTTTAGTTCTTTCTCTGTGTTCTGTACTCTGCTGCTCAGCCAATGTAAGTGATGTCACAGAATGTTCCCTGTGTGCATGTATGAGTGTCAGTCAAAATATCTTTATTCGGCTTATTTAAAAACCATACAAAGAGAGAAGGGATAAAATACATTTCATACAGGATTTTCCATAATACACATAATTTTAAATATTAAGAACAAGTTTTGAAATCGTAACAAACGGTTAAAAGAGTTATTTGACATGAATAACTAATCTTGGCAGTCAGCTTTCACCCTTGAGGCGGCTACCAGAAATTTAGCAACGCAAAATGTAATGTGGGGATTAGGTAATAATTGTAAGAAGAGCAAAGCCGGTCTCACCTGAGTGAAGCCGGCTACTTTCAAAATTGGCAACAAGAATTTTTTCCTTGGCTCTAAATACAGCCCACAAAACATAACAAAATGCATTGTATCCTGAACTGAGAACTGGTCACAGCTACAGGGCGGAGCTAATTCTGGCTTCTGCCAATTATTAAAAGAACCCAAGTAAAAATGCAGCAAATTAAATCTAAATTTTGTTAAAAGAAACCTGTGGAAGGGAATTGTGACTAAACCAAGGTATGGTGCAAGTGATGGTGAGCTGATCAACAGGCAATGATCCCTAACTGCCGGTTTTACTAGTTCACGTTCTTCACGGCATGCTTCCTTCCTTCCCATGAAAGACTTTTTTACAAAGTCAAGATCTTGGATTCTAATATTCTCCGGGGAGGTGAAAAGCTCCGGGCGGCCT
The DNA here is from genome assembly GCF_964263255.1 of Lissotriton vulgaris. NCBI lineage: Eukaryota > Metazoa > Chordata > Amphibia > Caudata > Salamandridae > Lissotriton > Lissotriton vulgaris. Next base: position 252,375,760 of record NC_141689.1, on the reverse strand, counting down.
AGGTCTGAAAAAGCCCTGGCTAAATAGGCCAACCAAGGGATCTTGTTGGATTTGTCAAGGGCCAGAACGTCAAGCATGATCTTATGATTTAGTGGGAGTTCTTCGTTCATCCACATTTTTAACCATAAAATCAAAGGGGCCATACTCAACTTGTCAGAAAGAAACTGTAAACCGACTTCTTTGTGAATAGAATACGTTGGGGTCGACTGGGGTACAGAGAGTAGGGTTCTAATAAATCCATTCTCCGCTCTCTGAATTGGTTCCACATTTGCGTATTCCACAATGCGGAACCATATAAGGCAATGGCCACAGATTTACTATTGTACATTTTTAATATAGCTTCCATAGGCCTGGCCCCCAGCCTACCAGCGAAACTCAAGAGTGCTGACGATGATCGGATAACGGCCAACCTCTTAGCTCTAACCTGTGGACCCCAGGACCCTTTCTGGTCAAACAGTATGCCTAAGTATGGGAATGTGGATACCCTAGAGACCGTGTCCCCCCTGCATGTAAAAGTTTTATTTCTCTTCCTGCGACACTCTAGGCCCACCACCATTGTGTGTGATTTGGCTACATTTATTTTAAGATCTAACTGCTCCATAAACGAGCCAAAAGCATTCAATAGGCGCTGGAGGCCAACTCCCGTACGGGCGATCAGCACGGCGTCATCCGCGTATAGGAGCGCCGGGATCTTTAATGCTCCTACACGCGGGACGTCGGCTTCTTGCCCCCCTAGGTGAGCGCCCAGGCCGTTGATATAGATGGTAAAAAGCAAGGGGGCTAAAATGCACCCCTGCCGCACACCCCTTAATGATCTAAAGAGAGCGGTGCGCCTACCCTCATTCGTCACACGTACACTTGAGAAGAGTTCTTGATGCAGGGAGGCCATAAAGGTGACCAAGGCCTCATCAATGCCCATCTCCCGCAGGATAGACCACAACTTTGTCCTATTCACTAGATCAAATGCAGAGGAGAGGTCCATGAATGCAAGATACATGGACCCCTCCTTGGCTACAGTGTATTTAGCGATGAGCAAATGTAAGTTTGCACACTGCTCAATAGTCCCCTTTCTTTCCCTAAATCCATATTGGATTTCGGATAGACCACCACAGTCCTCAACGTTTTCCCTCAACCTGGATAGAAGAACTCTGCCTAAGATTTTTACTGAGGAGTCCAGGAGGGATATAGGCCTATAGCAGCCTGGATCGTCTCGCTGACCTTTTTTAAAGATGGGAACTATGGTAGAGGTGTTCCATGATGCAGGTGCAGAATTACCATTAATTGCATTGAACACATTTGCCAGAACTCTAGCCCACAGTTTTGGGGAGTACATGAAAAAGTCGGCAGGCACGCCGTCAGGGCCAGGTGCCTTGTGCTTTGTAGTGCACATAATAGCTTTTTCCACCTCATCTCGATTAAAGATGATGGGGCGAATGGCTGGATTTGTCAACAGGGCATCTTCAATTGCATCAACAGTATCCCATAGACATTTTTAAAGTGAGATAACCACTTTTCATCAGGAATAACGCAGTCCATGGAATCATTATTATCGTCTGAGAAGAGGGGCTGTTTAATGATATCCCAAAATTTTTTGCTGTCCTTCAGGACTGCCGCCAAAAGGAGGCCCTCCCATGCTTCTTGTTTAATAGTGTCCTTTCGTTTTTTTATTGCTAATTTATAAGCTTTCCTGAGTCTGGAGATCTCATCTTTTACCCTGGGGGTATCTTTTAGGGCTACCAGTAATAGTCTGTGTGCTTTTGAGCATGCTGAGTCAAACCAGCGCTTTTTTCCCGGAAGTCCTTTTTTTGTTTTTGCTAAAAGGTCCTGGGACACCTGCCCACATATTACCTCGAACGCCTCTACAATTTCTTGGCCCTGTGCACAAGGATTATTACATACCTCAACCTGCCCCTTAATCTTTGGAAAATTTTTAACATAAAATTTTTCTGGGACCACTTTTGCCCATTTCATGCGTCTACCTTGGTCAGTAGTCCTCAGGGGGTGGGCAATTACTTTCAATGGGGATGGTCCCATATTACCTCCCCACGCCACTTCCAATTCTACCGGATTATGGTCACTAAAATGTGATTGTGTGGTGTGATAGGCGATAACCCGGTTAAGAATTCCTAGGGATACAAATATGTAATCAATAATTGTACCTTGAGGGATGCCAGTGAAGGTTGGCAGTCTAATGCCACCATCTGGTTCGTATAAATCAAAGTTGGCGAGAAAATCCTCCAGCTCCTCTCCCTCAATGGTATGTTCAAAATGAGGTCCCTCAGGTCCATCATCCCCTTCAATACTACTTATCCTACAATTCCTGCAGTTTTGATTGCACGGGTGTATATTAAAATCACCTAATAAAACATAATCTGTATCAAACGTATCATTCTGACTGACCAAATTTAAAATGTTCTCTAAATCAGTGATATTGCGGCCTCTATAGTCACTATTCCCTGTATTATAGAAATTTATGTAAATAGTCCTACTAGTGTTATTAATCACTCTTTCAACCATCAGGATATTAGGGGAGTCGGTGCTAATCTGCTTGCAACTTCCCTTTAAGTCTAAGGAAAACAGAAATAAAAGACCTCCTTTGGCCCTCCCCATGCGACTTTGAACGGCTGCTTTAGTAAAACTAATAAACCCATCCCACCACAGTTTATCAGCAGTGTCCCAAGTTTCCTGAAGGGCAATAATGTGGTGGCCTAGAACAAAGCTTGACCAGGCTTTATCCTGTCGCTTACCATTTAGCCCTGCTATGTTCCAGCTTATTAGTCTACAGGAATCTATAGATGTCATAGTTTCTGGGTGCCGCACCAGTACCACTTCAGGCTCTCACGATATTTGGGTTACTTCATTAAATGCCACATTCAATAGGCTATGTGGGTTAGTACTGCCCTGGCCCTGATTCGAGCTATGGTCAGGCAAATGTGGCGAAGATATGAGCTGATCATGCCAAAATGTGAGTCGGTCTTCGTGCACTGTTTGAAGGATGGGCTCATTGGGATCTAGGCCGTTGATACGTGGACTGAACCGGTCCAATTGCTGGACTATGGCCTCTTTCCCCTGGTTTATAGCCTTTATATGTCAGTCGCAATCGTTTAGACCGGACAGAACTCCGTATCTGTTCCCCATTCCCAGTCCCCAATCAAAAGGAGTGGCCACCTGACCCCATCCATTTGCTACTGAGTTCCACATAGGTTGAGGGGTATTGGGTCGCATCAAAAAGTGTTCATTCCCCTGCCTGGTCATGAAACCATTTCCCTGGCCTCTATTTTCATAACCCGGAGTATTTGGGCCCCACCTATTTGAGTTAGGCCAGAATATCCCTGGTGTTCTGGCCATTGGCCCATTCGGTAAATTATATTGACCTATCCCGTGACTGGTCGTAGGGTAAGAGTAATCATTATTAAATCTAGGTCTAGTTTCCCCACCCCAGTGAGCGAGTCTGGCGTTCCTTCTAGGCCTGGGAAAATTGGTGGAGGTCGCCATCTGGGTCTCATTATAAAAGAATTTCAGTGTAAGGGGGACTATGGATCCAGTTCTACGTTGGGGTGGGAAGATGTTGGCAAGGATGTTAGGGAGTACTTCTGCGCTAGCAAAGTTTGGTATTACGCAGTCCCCTTTAAACCTCTTAGTCTTATTCCCAATCCATGGTCCTCCTTGTTCTGACAATTTCCCCCGCTAGCTGGTCAACTCCCTGCTCTGCCATACGCATATTATTGGTGAGCCAATATAAAGCTTTGTCTTTTAATCCTTGAGCGGATTCTTTTTGATGTATGAGTGGAATTGTCAGTTGCTGTATGTGGGCTGTGCAGCAGGGATGCTGCTCCTGGTGGGGCTGATTCTCCTGATAATTCTGCTGATACTACTACAACCATCTTATCCTTTAATATTCCTGTCTTGATTGAACTAAAGACTAAATCTACCATTTGGATACAACTGCATCTCAGTGTACCTCATTTCTTGCATTTCACACTCTGCTGTCATGCCACAAGGTCATCTCCTTAGTCAACTTTAAACTGCAGTGTCTTGTTGAGGGTCCTCACGAACCACTCAACCTCTATTGGCCATGATGGAGTCATCTGTCTGCATTTCACACCTAGGCTCTAGAGGTAGTCCTCTAACTCCTGGCCTTGGAAGGGGGGCCTGTTGTCAGTCTTGATTTCTTCCGGTAGTCCAAATAGGGCAAATGTCTTTTTAAGCACTGGGAGTATGGCTTTGACCACAGTGGACTGGGTCATATCCACTAAGGGTTACTTAGAGTGGTAATCAATGATAACGGTGGACATTACCTCTGCAAAGCTACCAAGGTCTATGCTGAGGTGTGTCCACGGATGTCGTGGGGTGTCTTCCGTGGCTACTGGAGCTAGTGCTGTTCCTCATCCCTTGATTTGACAGGAAACACACTTGTGGACCATGTCGTCCATGAGCTCACCCATTCATGGAAAATATACGTTCCTCTACACCCGGGCATTGGTCTTGGCTTTTCCTTGGTGATCTTGATGCACCATGGTCACTACCGAGGCCCATAGTCCTTATGCGATCACAATACGAGAGCCTCATAGCAGGAGTCCATCTGTGGTGTAGTGGAGCTCATGGCTGACACTCCATAGCTGGGGGAGGTTGGGTTTGTCTTTGTCGTTCCATCCTCCAGCTCCATCCAGGAAGTGGCTCCACATTTGGCCACAAAGAGCCTCCATCATTTTCTGGAGCCAGGGTTCTCAGTTAGTTGACTCCCGTATGTGTTCAGCTGTAATTGCCACGTGCTGGCCCCCTGGACTACCATGCTGATGAAGTCTTCCACCAACTCGTCCTCCTCCTTGATGTTTGCTCCTTCTGCCTGTGGGTGGCGTGACAGGAAGCCAGCTGGGTTGTGGGCCATTGGCCAGTAGGCAACTGTAAAGTCATACATTTGTAACTGAACAACCCACTTTTTGATTCAGGATGTTGGGTTCCAGGACGTGACTGCAAAGAGGGGTACTAATGACTTGTGGTCTGTGGTGACCTTGAATTTTCATCCGCACAGATAGAAGTGGAACTGGCAGCATCTCAAATGGATAGCTAGGGCCTCTCTTTCGATATGTTTGTACCTGGTCGCTGTCCATGTGAGGGTCCTGCTCACGTATGCAACAGGCACCCATGTCCTGTGGCCTGTTTCCTACATCAGCACCACCCCAAGCCCCATGGGGCTGGCATTGACAACCAATTCAGTGTTGCATTGGTGGGTCATAGTATGCCATTGTTGCCTGGCTTATGAGAGCCCCTTTTACTTGCCAGACGGCCTCTTCTGCCCTCTCATTCCACTGCCATTCAGCATCCGCCATTGTTAGGGCCTGCAGGGATTCCAACAGAGCTGCCACGTTCCAGGTGAACCTCCTTCAGTATGTGGCCATGCCGAGGAAGCTCCTCACTTCTCCATTTTGGGGCATCAGTCATATGCGGATTGCTTTTGCCTTCTTCGAGTCTACTCACACTCCTCCTTTGGAGAATATGAATACGAAGAATTCAATTTACTGTTTGAAGGAGAAGCGCTTCTCCCTGTATAGAGTTAACCCGTGTTCAGGCAGGCTAGGGTGGCCCGGAGGAGCCTGTGATGCTCTCCAAAGTGTGGAAGTATATCAGGATATCATGACTGGTGTTGATGTCACCGGTAAGTCCAGACAGCACCTTCCTGATGGTGTTCTGGAACACTTTGGCCACTGATGAGATGCTGAAGTTGAAGAACTTGTATCCCCTGAGGCCGAGATGAGTAGAGAAGGTGGTGATATACCGGCATGCAGTATGCAGAATGAGCTTGTTGTACCCCACATTCAGCGCCAGCTGTGAAAACCATTGCGCCTAAATTAAGATGAATATGATGTCATCCATGGTGGGCATTAGCTTAAGTTTGCGGCAAATGTGCTTGCAGAGGCAGACAAATCTGGGTTGGCTTGGTTTCAGTGCTACTACCAGAGGGGGCAACTAGGGGGTGGGCCCAAATACTTTCTCTATAAGATCCAGTTGTTCCAGCTTCCTCAGTTCATCCTTGACCTTGGGCCTCAGACGGAAGAGCACACATCAGTGGCGCAGCATAGCGGAGTGGACGGTTCGGTCAATGTGGAGTTTCACCTGTGTGTCTCGCAGGCTACTGAGGCCTTGAAATAGTTGTGGGAAGTCTTTCAAGCTGTCTCCTGGGTGGCTGTATTGGATGTTCAAGGTAAAGAAGACCAGTCCCAGATCTTCCTTAGTGTTGCATCCTAGCAGAATGCCTTTGACCTCCTTGGTGACATAGAAGTGAGTACATATTCTACGGTCCCTGCATGATACTGGCAACTCGATGGCTCCAGCCAGCTGTAGTGATGCTTGCTTCCGTACGCAAAGATTTTGGCTTTGGCGGCTTCTAGCCATGGGTGGGGTTGTAGCTTTTTGAACTGTTCGAAGGCCATAATGTCAACTGATGCACCTGCGTTGATCAGGACCGGCACCGATATCTTGCCAACCACTACAGTGCACATGGAGGCTAGCCTCTTCTCTCCCCCCTGTGGTTACGTTACGAAGATGGTGAAGACAGTCTTCTTCGCTATCTGGTGCATACTTGACCAATTGTGAGACAGTGCCTCCCGCTTCAGAGGGGTTGTCGTCTAGTGTGTGACAATGTATTGAGACCGGCGGTCGCACTCTTCCTTGGGGCCTCCGTCCTTGCTCCGCGCTCTGGCAGACGCGGGGAAAGTGGCCACCTACTCCACACGTGGAGCCGGTCTTGCCTTTAGCCAGGCAAGGATTGGCCTGGTGTGGTTCCATGCTACAAATCCTGCTGTGCTGATCCCCCCCTAAACCATGGTCTAGGGCAACAACTGTCCCAATTTTTTAAACGGGAGGACAAGAGTGAGGCACTCCCTCACATTCTGACCATTGCTCATGTGTTTTGAAGTGGATATTGTGGTCACCAGCAGAGACACAGGAATTGCTACAATGGTTTTGAAGGGTAGACGGCAGGGGCCATCCACGCGTCGAAGAGAGCAAGTCCCGGTGCAGACACATGACGGCACACGGCACACCACTTGTTTCCCTTTGTAACATCATAAAGTGAAGTGGAAAAATGGGCCTGGGCCTTACCGGCTGGTGGTGAACTGCTCGAGTTCACATAACACCAATTATGTCTCATTGATATGCATTGATATAGCTCAAGTCCGCTGTCTGTTCTCTGCAGCTCCCTTTACTCAGTCAGTTAAGTGTGCGCTCCTCAAGTGATAAATGGCACAGATCTGTTCCCTATTATTACTGCTCAGTGCTTGTCATGCAGAATCGCAAGGGAGATCCGTCAGAGACAATCCACTCCAGGATTTACCAGATGCTCCACGATTCTTACATTTTCAAGATCCTTGCATGAGTAGCTCGTCTATTCCTGCGTTATCCTTTGCATTTTAGGACTTCTAGTCCTGATTTCCAAATGGAATCAACAGGACTACGCTTCCCAGACTGCAAAGAAGATGGTCGCATCTCTTACCACTTTGCAAACTTAACATATATAGGACAAGGGTTGTACATATCGAAGTTTAACATATAGAATTACAATATTAGTTCTTTGAAAGCTAACGTGTTCTCTTCAGGCTGAGGTTTTTCGAGAAACCTTCTGGCTCCCCTCCAACAAAATGTTTTGAAAAACCATGCATAAGGGTGCCTTAAATGGATCTCAAGATATCAATATTGGTCACACCTTAATCTGCTTAAGGGGCACTGAAAGGTCCTATAGCCCTTTCTCTGCCCACATCTCCTCTTTTCTCTCATCGCCCTCTCACAGGCTATGCCCTTTGTCTTTCTCTCCCTTCTCCCTCTTCCCACCTCCAACGCTCAGAGATACAGAGACGTCCATCAGTGTGTGGGAAAGTGGCTATGTAAATGAGAGCAAAGTTTTGCCTGACAATGCAAATGTTACACGATTGGAGGACCCACCTTAAGTACATGACGCAGTTACCTAGAGGGCATTACACTGCTTCCTTCTACTGTGCACATAAAAGGAAATTAAAGAGTGAAATAAAGAAGTGCAAAGAGAGAATGCAGGATTAATTTGTGAAATAAAAGAGTCCAAGTGAGAGAAAGGTGATTATACAGAGAGGATAGGGTCGAAAAATTAAAAGAAAGCAGCCATGTAAACATAGCTGGCAGTGAAGGTGTGAAAATATTAGCACACTCTAAGACAAAGGTGACAAGGTGCGAAGGTGGCCTTTTTAAAGATTTAAGCCTTTCATAAGCGAGACGGAAAAGCATCTCCCTTGGTGACAAATGGAAAAGTCAATTACTTAGCTTTAAATCTGACTAATTACCTTGTTTAAAAGCTGAACCTAGAACATGTATGATATACAAAGCCTTGCAGCTAACAAGCACACAGAAGACTGGTAGATCAACGTTAAAAAAGGGTCTGCTTGGTATGCTGGAGAACATAGATGTCAGACTGTACATTTATAATACTGCTTCCCATCAACAGGCAGGACTTGGAACAGTAGTGAAGGTGATGAAAACCATGAATGTGCTGTATGACCGACTATACACCTGCTTCACTGCATAAAAACAGTTTATTAACAGTCTGTAATGCACGGTCCTCGGGTTTCTGTAGTTAAGTGGTTGCCATGTTCACTTCAAGTACACACAGTCCCCGCTTTGAGCTCAAGTATCAACATATTTTTTATTAACAATAAAAGAGATTTTCGTAGCTATGGCAGTAAAAGAAAGACTTGATTTTATTAAAGGCATACAACGCAAATATTATGCAGTCCCCAGCCATACTACCTTATTCACAGCAGCCACTAACAACGAAAAGGGACTTTATACTCTATAACTCTCATGAGTCTACACAGATTGAGTTATCCAATCAAAATGTTCTATAATCCATACAAACAGGAGCAGAACAACTTCATGTTCATTCATCTTTACTGACTCTCCAGTGTGCATCAGTAAACCATGCACCTGTAAGCCCATCACTTTGTCACGTGCAGACTGCTTAGGACGTGCTGTGTCATGAAAACCGAGACACTAAAAAACAGGAAACACAGACACTTGCTAATACAATCACTATAGTTTTGGAGGAAGAAATGCAACAGACCCAGTGCTGAAGCATGATGGCACACCACTTGCTTCCCTTTGTAAAATAAATCATAAAGTGAAGTGAAAAAATGGGCCTGGGCCTTACCAGGTGGTGGTGAACTGCTCGAGTTCACATAACACTGTCTGCAGACTCTGCACACCGTCACGATGTGCACAGCACACGTCCCTCTCCTAAAAGCTAATTTTTGTGCCCTTTGACTAGCTGCTGCAGCCTCCCAGCAGTAATTCATACTGCTGCCTGGACCAACTCGACCAAAAAACATGCAGTCAGTCATGCTGCGCAGAAGTATGTCAGAAATGACGTCCAGTCACGCGGGAAGCAGCCTCACTAACAAGAGGTCGTGTCTGCACAGACTCGATCCTTGGGTCCCTGACTGCCACGCCCTTTCCCGAATCGTCACAGGAATGTCCCACCCACGCCCTGTAAAGAGTTGGGAAAGGGTGGGGTGATAAGGCTCCTCACTCCGTGATTGACGTGGAGGTTCTGTTATCCCGGGCTTGCACTTAAAACGCCTGTGGCAAACTTAACCTCCACGCCATCAGGGGGAGGAGACTGGGCTTTGAATCCAAGTCTTTGCCGAGCTGATGACATCACAGCCTTCAGGGATGTGAGGTTGTCAGCCCGGCAAATGCTTAGATTTCTTTCAGCGCGCCCAGGGAGAAAACAAACAATCACGTGATGACTGTCAGTGCAGACAGTGTCTGCTCGACAGTGCTCCGTGTACAACATAAAATAAGTTAAATTACAAAAAGAGGGCATCTTGTTAAATGGAAATAAATAAATGAGCATTCAGAATTATTATTGCTCTATGTAACGGGGGCGGAGCCCCGACGCCCATAAAGAGAAACCGCCACTGTCCAGAGTTCCCGTATTCCAAAGTCCGACCAACTTTGGTGAAAATAATTTCTTTCAATGTCAAAGGCCTTAACCATCCAGCGAAATGCAGATATTTGATTACTGTCATACCCTTAAGGGTGACGTGGTCTTTCTTCAGGAGACCAGAATTGGCTTCAAAGACGCACTCTCCATGCGCAATGGGTGGGAAACTGACCTTTCCTGCTCTCCAGCAATTTCTAAGAAAAATGTAGTGATCACCTTAATCTAAAGAAAATCGCATTTCTTGGTAATGATCTCAGAACAAGACAATAATGGTAGGTGGCTCATCACTCGCTTGCAGAGGGACGACATAGAACTTTATGTAGTAAATATTTACGCTCCTACAATAGACGACTCACAGTTTTGGTCCGAAATTTAAATTGTCACTATTACCACCCAAAGCTAGGATTATCTTGGGAGGGGACTTCAACCTATTGACGGATGTCATCCTGGATAGACATCCCGATTTTCAACACAGAATCTCTAAAGCCCACAAAGCTATGCAAGCTCCAGACATAGCCTAGAGCATGTATGGAGACTCCATAATCCATCTGGTAAGGACTTTATGTTCTATTCCCATCCTCACAATTGTTTCTTGAGAAATTATTTCATCTGGTAAACCATACAGGACACTCTAATCTCTTATATTGAACCTATCATGATTTCTGACAATACACCTGTTTTGATCCCACTACATTTACGCCCTGTCCAAATTAAAGCCTACATTGTCCGTATGAAAACAGAGGTCCTGGAAGAAGATTCAGTAGTGTAAAATCTTGACCATGAATTATCATTATTCCAATAAGAAAACAGCCCCCCGGTTTCCTCACCTGCAACACTCTGGGACACACTTAAGGGTTTTTTTCAGGGGTCAAGTTATAGGTTGCATGGCCAAGAAAAATAAAGACATCAAAATCTTCCTAGACAAGTTAGCGACCAAAAACTAAATCCAAAGAAATATCATATAGATACTCTTTAGATAAATCTACTTTGACGTCATTAAAACAGCTTAAGTATGAGTTCAACACTATCATAAGTAAGTGAGCGCAACTATGGGTTCACGTCCAGACAGATGACTCTTGTATTAAAACGGGCATGTCTTTATACGCAAACCCCTCAGCTAGAATTAAAATGAATGAAGCATTATGTGCCCCAGTGACTTTGCAGCAAGGCACGTGACAAATCTGTCCACGCTCCCACCTACGTTTTCTTCTAGCCATTGACCAACTTCTAATAATGCTAAATGAAGCTATAGAAATTCCTGGGATACATTTGACAATTCCACTTTCAAACAGCAGAGTATACTGATAATATTCTAATATTCACAGAGAGTCCTGATCTTGTGATCCCAGCCATTCTAAACATCATTAACACATTCTCCAACTTTTCAGACTACTCCCTGAATAGGGAGAAAACAGAGGTCTTACTATTAACCTCTTCGCTGCTTATGACGAGCTAAGCTCGTCATCAGCCACGGTAGTCGTGTGCTGATGACGAGCTGAGCTCGTCATGTAAAACGGCTCTTTGAATTTTACCGCACACAGCGGGAAAAGCCGCCGCAGCGATGCGGTTAAATAGACAATGTCACTCCTCGTGCGTAGGGGAACACTGACTTTTTTTGGCAAGCCAATAATGACTGAAAAGATTAAAAACCTCCTGTCAACATGGTCACCCAAACAAATCTCGTGGTGGGGCACACTAGAGACAATTTATTTTAAATGATGGTGAGCACGCTAGTCAATTTTTTGACTAGTATGCTTCCTGTCCGCCTCTCGTAGGATTTCTTTACATCTATTGATCGTAGTACCTCTGAATTCCTTTGGTCCGGGAAGAAAGTCAGAATCGGCCTTAAACAGCTAAGGAGTAACCTCAAAACAGAGGGGTGCAGTCTACTGCATTGGTTTAACTACCAAACTGCCTTTCTAGCTGCTAAGGTCACTCAATGGTTTCCCCTTTCCACTAGTAGCAAACTTGACATTGTCCCATCATTCTTTTCTGCTGTCCAACAAGATTTTTATTCTTGGCTGTTCAAATATACCTCCGGGTCCTGCATGCACCTGGATACCCTATCGGGTAGCTGCGTTTTAAAATGCTAATTTTTTTTACTACTACTCACCATTGCACTGAAATTAGTTCTTCTAGACTGGAAGCCCACTAGCAATGTATCATATCACCCAATGGTGGCATGGGTCACCATGGCTATACAAAGCCCTAGCAAAATTTGCTGGCTACCCCAGCTCATCACAGCGGGTATGGGAAACACTAGAGGCCTTTATACACACAAGGTAGTAGGCTGGTTCGCCCCTCAGAGCAAACTTGCTGACATATAGCTGCTACAGTAGTATTTAGGTCAGACCGTCCTTAGACTGACTCTGCTCTCACTTCTCTCCTTCTTTCCCATCTTTCTAAACTTTGGCTCCTCCTTCTCTATTCTCTCTCCTTCGATCCCCATGTTTCAATTTTTCCCCATCTTCCTTTCAATAATTTTTTCTTCCTTTCTGTTATTTTCTGTTTTTCCATTTAGCCCCCTTTTATCCATGTTTTGCAAATGGCCAAATTGTGTGGATAATTCATGTGCTGCATGTTTCTGTAAAGCTTCGACCGCTTCCGAAGTCTCATGCACTTACAAGCTTTCGATTATCTTGGGTTTATGACCCTGAGTGGAGATGTTGTCTCTCATTGTCTTTCCAGATTCTATCTTCCCTGATGGACACCCTATTATACAATACAGTGTCAATGTATGCTTATATTTGTTTGTTTTACTGAAATCCATTGAAAACTCAATAAAAACTTTAGAAAAAAAGTGTGTTATACATGTAGGACTATGAACAAAGCTCACTTTTAAAAGGTGGGCGGAAGTCGACTTTGAACAATACAGCAGACTGTAGAAGTCTTTGAATTTACAGGTCGCCTACAGGGAGTACATAGGAAAGATCCATCTTAAAATTGGAGATAAACCCTTTTCCAGGAAGTGCCCCTGTATACATACAGAACTACTGGACATTGCTTGACATGTGTTATTTAACCTCCACCAATCCCAGAAGACATTCCTTTTGTATATTTGTTATATTTGTGAGTATTAAATAGCTTGTTCAAACCAGGAATTGACTATGAAACCATTCAAAATAAATCTAAATACAATTTATAAGACTTTCAAAAGGTAACATTTCAAAAGGAAAAGGGCTACAGCGTTCTATGGAAGCCTAATGTACACCTAAGATTTTTTTTAAACGCTAAAGAAGAAAGAACCGGTGAGATTTAAAGTGCACTTCCCTACTCTGCCTTGTCTTCCCTGATGTTATACCGGGGCATGAAAAATCAGAATGTACATCTTTCTTGAGGAGAGCGACCATAGGTGATTGCCTGTCCCAGAGTGATAAAAGTGCATTTACTCCTTCACTGGTCAGGTAAAGGGATTATGAGTCCCAGTGAAGTTGGTAATGTGGTCGGTAAGGTGGACGGACAGCTTTAATTTTGAGGGAGTGTGAACTGGTACTTTAGGAGAAGACATATTGTTCACCACAGCACATCTAGAAGTGAAAGTCTTGCAGTTAGTGGACAACTGTAGCACACTCCCCTCTTCCAATGTAAACCATTGTGTTAGAAAGAACACATGCAAAAAGTGAACACAGTTTGCACAATTAAAAGTTGGCTGTTGAAATCAATAAATTGATGTGAGCATAGCCAGCCTAGATTAGAAATGGGTCTGCTTGTAGGAAGTATAGAGTGTAGGAATGCTTTAGACCTTAAAATAGCAGCCGATTTCAAGTGTTTTATGAAGACAGTGGCACAATTGGAAAAAATTTGTTAACAGCCTCCAGGTAATAAGACATCGAAAGTAATATCAAGAATATACTCAATAATTGAGCAAACATATCATATCACACGCACATATTAAGTGAAAAGTAGATAGTGCAGTTAAACTCAGAGATTCAGAGTAAGTACAAAGAAAAAAAACCTTCTGGCTATGAAGCAAGCCATTTGAGATGTGTCTCTCTCTTTTTGAAGATGCTGGTGTGATGAGCCGCGGGGACTCCATAGCTCAGAGTACATCAGCACGCACTAGTGAGGCTGCCATGGCTGAGCCAATAAATAAAGAGGAAGCTGCCTGCTCATGGTCAGTCCCGATCGGTATGGTATGCCTGTGAGAGCTTATGTCATTCATTGGGGCCCTGGGTCTAGCTGTAGCTGCCACGAGGGGCACAGGGTACATTGGCGAAGAGGGCAGTCTGGAGCCCGTGTCGAAGCTGTGATGGGTGGCGGGGGACACCTGCGGCAGTCGAAGTAGCGGCTTGGCTCCGCGCCACCTGGAGAGAGGCGATGCAGTCTCTGCACACCTCGACGAGCCAGGGCGATCTGTGTGCCAGAGTGAGGTAAGGTTGGTGGGCCGCTGCTATCGACAAGGCTAGTATGGGCCGAAGTACGGCGGCAGCCCATGTGGCGCACAAGGAAGTAAGAAGGCCTCGAGAGCGGGTGGATGGACGTTGTGGGATGATCAACGGCAATCAGTGAGCGGGAAACCGAAAACACTGAAAAAGAAAAAAGACAAAATTAAAGAAAAGGAAAAAGCCAAGGGAAGGAAGGACAAAAAAGTAAAGAAGTGGTTATAAACCAGTACAGTGGAGAGTCCCAGTGGTCGAAGGGACTAGCAACTCCCCAGCAGTAGCTCAAGGTAGATCAAGGTGGCAAACAGAGATTGACACAATGCCCATCAGAAAGGTCAATAGGTCCAGGCACGTGGCAGCAAGGTGGTAGTACTGCCCCCAAAACATATGTTTACCGCTGTTTTTCACTCGGTGGCCCTGAGTAGAGGATGGCAGATGACACCCAGGTGGCATGGGGTCAAAGCCCAGGCCAGGGCCCTCCACAGGCTGGGGCAGGAGGTGGCATATGCTTGATGCAGTGGGTGCGCTGGCACCGTTCAGTGAGTTGACAGACCCAGTGACAGCAGGACCGGTGTAAGAACTGGGTAAGTCGATTAAAGAACTATTTCAGGGCCACAGGCAAAGGAAAAATCAAGTGAAGAGATCCCTGCTGGGGTACCAAATATAGGGGGAGGTAGGTTGGAAATTGCTGCATTCTGTGGAAATACCGTGCGGGAAGCTCACCCCACTGAGAGATGCCCTGTCCCCAGACGTATGTGCTCGGTATGCCATCGGCTGAATAACGTTGTCAGAATGTGTCGAAGCAGTGACAGGGGAAGTTGGGCACAAGATCACGACCTCAATTGAGGTCAGTGAGGCAACTGTCCCTGGATGGTACCTTGCAGCCAGAGGCAGAGGAAGGTGAATGGAAGGACAATGATGGACTAGAAGGGGAGGATCCTGATGAGGACGAGGGGTTCCTCATTTCATTTGCAGTGCTGGGACTGAGAAGGGGGCATCCCCAGCCTGTGTGTGATGTCACAATCATGGGTACGATGATGCGTGCTCTAATTGATACTGGGGCAGCGGTGAATGTCATTGACCAACAGCAGTATGTAAGACTGTGTCTCATACCAGTTTTGTGACCATCTTGCACCAGAATCTATGCGTTTGGTGCCACTGAGCCCATCCCACTTCTGGGAGCCATGGATGTGGCATTAAGGCATGAGGACCAAGCGGCCATGAAGTTGTTCCACATGACCAAGGAGGGTGGGGGAATATTGCCAGGCTGCAATATGGCTGAAGATCAAGTGGATCACATTCTGGATGCGTTTCCCGAGTTGTTCAAAGGATTTGGATGTTGAAAGGGAGCCCCAGTAAAGTTACACAGTGACACTACAGTGCAGGCATGGCACTGCGACACAGACCTATTCCATTCCATCTGAAAGCTCAGCTGGAGGCAGAGTTGGAGAAGCGAGAAAGCATGGGCGTCATTGAGAGAGTGACAGGACCAACCACATGGATGTCTCCCCTCTTATGCGCAAATCGAAAGAGAAGCATTGGCAATTAGGTGGGCATGTCACCACTTTCCTCTCCATGTGTATGAAAGGGAGTTCTGGGTTGTAACTGACCATAAATCGCTGGTGAGCCTGTTTGCAGGTACAGCACCCCACCCCACTTCCAGGATTGATTGTTGGGATGTTCAGCTGCTGCCATATGGCTTCAGTGTTGTGTACAGAAATGCCACTGGCAACCCAGTGGATTTCCTGTCCCACCTCCCTTCTGTAACTGTGGAGAAAGGGGTAGAGGAAAGCATTCAGAGCGAGGCAGACTTTACCCATATGGGGTGGCAGCAGCAGCAGCCTGCCGAAGGTGTTTACAGTAGAAGATGTCCGATGTGCCATGGAGACGTATGATGGGTTGATGCGTGTGGTGGAGGCCATTGCAAGTGGGTGGAAGCTGTTTTTTGCAGAATGCCAATTAATTGGATCCAGAAGAAAAATGCTGTTTTTTTGGATATATGGAAAGTGAGTGAAGAATTATGCTCCATCGATGGGGGCATAATCATGAGGGAGCGTTGAATGGTAATTCCTAAATCCCTGGAGAGTAGAGTGGTGGAGCTGACACATGAGGGGCATTACGGTGTTGAAAAAAACCAAGGCCCAGATAAAAGTGTGGTTCCCTGGCGTGGACTCAAGAGTGGAAGAAACCGTGAAGAGTTGTGGCCCCAGTCCCACTAGCCACAGAAGACACCCCCACTTCTCCCTGGACAAAAATTAATCTAGACTTTATAAGCTTTCCGGATGGGCGACTCACCCTTGTGATTGTGGATGAAATATCAAAATACCCTGTGGTGGAACTAGTGGCAACTACAGCATTTTCCATGTGCTCCCTATGCTGGAAAAACATAACGATGGCAGTGTATGGGTTGCCAGATGTCATCAAGCATGTTTTGCTTAATAAAGTCTATTATGGTCTATTTATTTTCTGTCCAAATTCAGGAAACTACTCAAAGTCCACTTATTTTAATCACCCTCTTCGGCTCTTGATTTTGTTCCTTAACAGCGCCGAGATGCAATAGGGTTATTTGAAGCGCTATATTAAGCCAAATTAACAATAACATTTAACAATAGGAAGAAAAGTGTTGCTTTTTATATGCAAGCAAAAAGGAAAATCTGGGCTTGCGGACACATTTGCGTGTTTTCCGTAGGCACAAGTGAACATAAGCTTCTGAAGAGCGCATATGTTAGGAGCCCTGACATGTAACAAATATTTTCTATCACTTTTTGACTGTACGTAAAATAGCAAGTCTCAGGAATGGTTTGAGATGAAGTTGGATAATTTTGGGGACATTTTTTATATGATGCTTTTTTAAGCAAAGACATGCTTTCAGTTACTTGAACAGGAAGAGATATTTGCACATTTGCATATGCTCAGCATCAGGATACCCTCCTGGGTAATAGCGCTGTACAAATCTGCATAACACAACATATGGGTATGCACGCTTAAAGCATGGTAAAGTGGTATCGGCATCTGCTACACTGAAGGCACATTTGGTATGGCTAGGTTTTTCAGCACTGCTGCACCTGGCATAAGCCCTACTTTGATGACGTCTAAGCAATCCACCAATGTTTTGGATTATACTTCATATTTAACTTCATGTTTTTAAGCTCGTCTTTTCTGCAGAGCAATGGCAAAATTACTTTTTTCTTCATGCCGTACAACAGCTCTGATTCCCAGAATAACTTGCATTTTTTAAGTCTCCTTACAGATACCTTGAGCTGTTTGTTCGTAAACAGATCTATTCTTTTTTTTTTAGTAGTAAAGCTTTATTTCGATATAGAAACATATCATAAAAGCAAAACATGACAGCATAAAAACAATGGTCTAAACAAAGCAATTTACAATTCATATTACCATTTAAAACATTTTATTATTTTCACGAAATAATCTTAAAATTTATGTAATGAAAAAGGGACACTTTACTGTATCGTCAGTTGTTTAGCAGATCTTATGCGCCAAGCCCAGCCTAGGAATTTAGCCAAACAAATGGCAAAAAAGGGTCTTGTATCTGAGAGCAGTATTCTTATAGCTTCCAGATGTGAGCGAGTTCCCAGGCTCCTACAAAGAGGCTTCAACCACCTCCGTCTAGGGGCCATATAGACTCGACACTCAAATAGAAAGTGTGCGACAGATTCAATTTTTAGCTCGCAGAATGGGCAATAGGGTACAGTTTGCAGTGGTGGTTTCCAGGTAGAGGTAAACTGACATAAAGGTAAGACCCCAACCCTGAATTTAAAATATAATGCCCTATCATGTGAACTGTGAATCAAGTCCAAATATGGTTCTCTGGAGGGGATATCTTTAACCATCAAGAAGTTGGCAACAGATCTTGGGTGATTTGATTTACCAAGTCTCTCGTTATCCACCCAAGACCAGTAAGCCTTCTTCAGTTCTTGTTTAGGAGGTGCTGTTTTATTTTCCCACGCAGCTCGTAGACCGAGCTTGTACAATGCCCTCTTAACCTCTCTGAGCCAGGCGATCTTATGCCAGCCAGGTAAGGACAGTACATCTTTTAGGGCGTCTGCATAGCTGTGGAGTTCGGGGACGTTCCAAATTCTAGACCATAGTAGTAAGGGGCGTAATTTAGCTTGCTCGCAGATTGGACGAGTACCTGCGTCCAGCAAGAGGGGGATTGTGGGGGTGCTCTGGGGTAGCCTCATCAAATCTTTATGAAATTTATTTTCTAGGTGGGCCAAAGTATCCACTCTCTGGGTACCCCAAAGTTCTGCGCCATACAGTGCTGCACTCACAACCCTACCCCTATAAATATCAAGAAGTGCCCCAATAGGTTTTATGGAGGAAGCACGCTGCTCTTTAAGTAAA